>NW_027466517.1:0-1342500 GCF_050575085.1 Anarhichas minor
TCTGGTTTGGTCTCCACCTGCTCCTGATGCTTTAGTGGCTAATTATGTCACTACGCTTACCTAGGAACAGGGTTGACGTGAGAGGTGAGACTGAACCAATATAGTTGAGAGTCGTAACACCAAAACAATGAGCTGAAAGATGCTAAAACGCTCTGGTTTACACAGTCATGTAGTCATTTGATCCAGTGTTAACATAAGGATATTGATTAGTCTTTAAGCACAAAGGCTTTGACAAAGGAAGCAATGGTAACGATGTTAAGCACTCTCTTTAAAAGTTTCAATCCATTTCATTCTACGAAATGATATATTTTTACAACGTGGATGCTAGTTCCATAGAAGGTTTTTTAACAAAGGCATACTGTTTTAAACTTTGTTTATTTGTTACCATAGTTGAAGCAGTCTTTTTGTTGATATTGTTGTGCTGACTCCCAGTTTACCTTCAAGTGGTTTAGATAATCTGGGTAAACTGTTGGGGTTGTTTAGAACAGCTCAGACATCTGACTTTGTTGCAATGATGTCGCCGTGAACCCAGATCTCAGCAATTGCTATTCTGAGTACAGTACGTGAGGAAAGTCGATTAATGAACTAGTTGATCGAACGAAAATATATCTGTAAGTGTTTGTGCGATGAATTTAATCCTTAGTCATTTTCCAATTCATCAACCCACGCAGAGCTACACACAGCTCGTATTCAGTAACTGTGCCTTAAGACGAGCTGTCAGGGCTTGTTGTGACGTTGCGACTATACGGTCACCGGTAGAAGTGCCGCTACTCTCTGCGTAGCTGACAGACACTCGGTGAGTTGGCGGCTGCTGTGACGCTGTGAAGTGGGCGACGGCGCAGAAGACCGCCGACGTGACCAATCGGAGCAGGCAGGGCTTTATTGGGAGGCGGGCTTAAAGAGACAGGCGATAAAACGTAGTGTTTCAGACAGAGGGTGAATATAAGTGTATTCAGACAGTCAGTATGAAAAAAAAGAACGTGTTTTTCTGAAAATCAAAGCACGTTAACATGTTCTTGTAGAAAGTATGAACCTGAACATGAGAACAGTATGTCCCCTTTAAATCGTGTTTGTTCTCAACTAACCAAAATACACCAGAAAAATAACTCCTCAATGCTTATTATAATGACACTGTCGCTTGTATTCCATCACAGTGCGAGACTGTACGTTCACACAACATTCGCCTCATCCTCTGTGAGGAACGAGGCGTAACGAGCAGCAGCTCCTGCATTAATGAGGATTGAGGTAAATCAGGAAGAGATTTAGACCCTCTACTACTCTCTGTCTCCTCATATAAGCAGCAGGCTGCTCTTTCTGTCGACAGAGCTGTGATCTGAATACCTCTGCCTTCATAAAAGATTCAGGCCTTATTGACTTCCTACTTTGGTTTCCCCGCAGAGCCTACCTCCTCGCTCCTTTTAAATTCTGCTCTCGTGGCTGAGGATGCACACCTGCCTCGGAAAAAAGAAAAGCACAAAGTCTCCGGCTTGGCACGGGGCTTTTATAGCCTTCCCTGAACCGCATGTAGAACATATCACTCTCTGTGCAGGAAATGCACCCCCCCTCATCTCGGTGATCAGAAGATGACCCTGGAAATGAAAATAAAACCCTTGGTATCTGGTAAACTGAAATAATAAACGTCAAAGAGCCAGTTTTGAACCATTGTATTGTTGTATTTACTAATCATTCAGCTGTCACTGACGTACAGGGGTGAGCTGGGGATTATGGCATGATAAAATGCCACGTCACATCTGTTATGCTAAATATTGATATATCATGTTCTTTTTACGTCAGCATCTGCTACCTGCTCTTTACTGCACATCATGACCGACTGACTGCAGCATTAAAACCACACAGGCCGAGCACATCCGTCTCTCTGTGCTATAACATTTCAAACGCAACCTACACAAAAGGCCACAAAGTCTAATAAATTCTTAATTTTATATACTGCCCCCAGATTTCTAAGTCCTGTCCAATAAAGTTTTAAATGTCATGAAGGACCTATAACATAGATAGTATAAACCAGAGCCAAGGAAACAACACAGTGCTCTGTCCCTTATCTTTTTTTTTTGATCCGATAAAGTTTTATATCTTGAATCAACTATAAAATGGTTGGGAAACTGTCAACAAGGGGATAATTGACCAACTTTATTGTTATGGTGATATGTCCCAAAAGGCTCATTTCTCTTTGCTTGACAGTAAATGAGAAAACTGTACAGTATACGATGTAGTCTCTCAGTGAGCCTGTACAGTCTGAATCAATCACATTAATATATATTTAGTTTGGGACTTAAAGGAGCAGTGTGTAGGATTTAGGTGACATCTTATGGTGAGGTTGCAGATTGTAACCAACTGAATACCGCTCGCACTTTCCAAGACTGCGGTAAACGGGAGCCACCGAGCGCAAATACCACGATGTCATGAAGGACCGTCGTCTACTTTAGGAGCAAAGAAGTTCAGTTTCACAAGCGTGTCTGAGAACTACGGTGGCCTTCAGGCAACATAAACACGCAAAAGTGATTGTGTTTTTTGTCCATTCTGGGTTACTGTAGAAACATGACTGTGGCAACACGGTGGGCTCAGTGAAGAGGACCCGCTCCCGAGTTAGATATGAAGGATTCATTCTAAGCTCGGGTGATTATACAAATATATGTATGAAAGCTCGCATTCTATTTCTGTTAGTAGAGCACCCTAAATCCTACACACTGGAACTTTAAGTGAAGATATGTGATATATGTAATACAATCAACCAGAGCAGCGTGGTCCCTGACCTCTGAGAGCAGCTCTGACCCTCTCTGCCCAGGATTTCCGAGTTGCGTCAAACTGGTCGAACAAACAAAAGCAGACCAGCATCTCAGAGGCGCCGCATTTCACACTTGGGTAGAGGCAGAGGACGGGCCTTTAATGACACACAGTCCCCCCCCTCAGTCACCTAGAATGAACACAGCAGCGCTGGAAATAGACCGGAAACTCTGCGCGGGCCAGAAACCTGGTGACGCTTGCCTGCCTGCCAAACAAATCCCACCGCCGCGGAGAGACACAAACCCCCTCCCCGACCACGTCTCAATCACGCAAACCAACGTGATCGAAGCATGTTATTCACCGTGTTATAGTGCTGACGCCGTCATTGAGCGAAGTGGGTGCAGATTCTGCAGCACACTTCGGCCGGCCGATGTGCTGTCCAGTGATGTGTGATGATAACACCGGAGATGGCACGAAGCCCATCCTTTGGATTTCCTCTCCGTGTTGTGTGCAGATACCGACGAAACACTACACTCGCTGTAAAACAAAATCCTCATCAAAACGGAATGATGTTTCTGTCGTGGGTGGATGGGATGTGAGGCTCACAGTTACAGTGAATCATAGGACTGTTTGTGCTTTATAGGTATTGACATTTTGCAATATTAGTGCTGATGTGTACTTATGCCTGTGACATTTTAGCAACCAAAATGACAAGGAAATTGTTGTTGTTGCAAACCTTAAAACATATAGCCCAGGAGGGTTGGCCATGTAAGGTGCTCCCAAAAAGACTTGTGGAGAGTGGAAGAGGGTAATAAAATCTTCCAACAGCGGGTCTACATTGATGCTAATATAACCAGCTGCCCTTACTGAACACGTGCGACGCCGTTTTGTGTTGTCATGAACACGCTCGATACAAATGTACGTTTTTGTGCGGCTGCTCAAACTAAGACATTTAATATTGTCATTTATTGTTTTATTTTTCACCCCTGAGAGCAGCTATAACCCCGTAGTCCATTACATCTTCAACTGTTCAATACTGTCTAAACAGAACGATAATGTAAACGTGGCTTTTTGGACTATTTGACAGTTTCTGAAATGTATAACTTCTGAATACAAGCATTTGTACAAGAACTTCTCCATGAATAAAGTAGCATAGAATTGTGAATCTCGACCAGGACTCCCTGAAGAAGAGCTCTTGCATCTCAATGGAACCCGCTTGGCTAAATGGGCGGGTACCAAAAAAAGTATTACGGTTCAATACCAAGCCCTCATAAGCCCCTTGCTTTTAGGATTTAGTTTTGTTTCACTACCGCCTGCGACTTTTCTCCACATCCAACATGACATATAGGTCACTTCCATAGTATTAATACTGAGTGCTTTCCCATTGATTGCACTTCCTTGCCAGTGGAAGACAGGCCGTTCCACGCATAAAGTAACTCACCTGTGCCTCTGTGCAAAGACTCCCAGTATTGAATTCCACCTCCTAGAATGGGACCCCCCCCCCCTCCGGCACTAAATTCCCCGGCCTCCACCAGTCTTGCTATGACAAAGGGAGTAAAGGCAAGCAGCACTGGGGTTAAGGCTCCAGTCTCCTAACGAGCTTCTCTGTTCCAGTATGTTGCATAAACCCATTACCTCCCAGCACATTACCTCATTCATTTGAGATGTGGATAGCTTTCCCCTCCCGGGAGCATGGCATTTCAGACACGGCTCGCGGTACACCGTATGCACATATCTGCACTCATACGGCCTCACAGTAAGAGTCTGTAATGTTTCTATTCCACATAGCCATTGAGTTGACTCTGGAGATATCAGGCAAACACTGAGAGAGAGAGAGAGAGAGAGAGAGAGAGAGAGAGAGAGAGAGAGAGAGAGAGAGAGAGAGAGAGAGAGAGAGAGAGAGAGAGAGAGAGAGAGAGAGAGAGAGAGAGAGAGAGAGAGAGAGAGAGAGAGAGAGAGAGAGAGAGAGAGAGAGAGAGAGAGAGAGAGAGAGAGAGACTCTCTCTCTGCTGGCAAGAGATCTATTATTCACAGAAAAGACAAGAGAGAGAAAAACAGAGAGGGAGAGAAGGGAAGAAAATGTCTCCCCTCGCAGTAGTATTATCTCAGTATGTGGCAACTATTGCAGCGTGGGATGAAAGACGCAGGTGGTGGAGAGCTCCACTGTGCCTCAAGCTAATCTGCGGATGCAATCCAAGATGATCGTGTCCCCAGATTGTCTCTCAAGTTGCCTGATGGTTGAGTACAGCAAGTTCTCAAATAAAAGGGGATTCAAATAATGACCGAGTCTCAAATAATGACATGAACAAATAAAGTTGCTAATACAGGAACGGTTCAAAAAAAGGGACCATTGGGATTTTGGGGCAGGCAGTTGAAATGGCAGCAATGATGAATTATTTCCAATTTGCGTCTACTTCTTGCAGATGTTTCACACAAAACGACATGAGGAAAGGGGAAGAATTGAGCCGCTGAAAGTCTTTGAAAGTGTTTTATTGACGTTAGCTTAACTGTGAGCAAACAAACCCAGCAAAGTAGAAGCGACTGGATTTTCTCTTTTGAACACAAAAGTTCTTAATTTCGAATTGCTTCAACTTTGCCGTTGTCCCCGATCACTTATACACCACAGACAAAGTCTTTCTTGAATGGGAAGCATCCGAGCAGGAAGTATTAGTAGCTGAACAGCAATACGAATAATTTACAATAGCTTAAACATTGCTGTATTTTGAGCACTAACTGCTATCAATTAGTGCTATCAAACTCATCATGTCCTGTTTGAACTGCATGCCAGGAAAGGTCGTGACTGTGTTCTGTGAGATCTGTGAGGCAGCGTACAGTCGGGGATTTTGAGGCAAACTTAACAGCTCGAGTTTCAAAACAAGTAACACATTCCTCGTAAAGGACAAAGAAAAACAAATTGAATTTGAATATTTAGTAGCCGTGTGGGCCTATCTTATAGTTAATAATAATAATACATGTATTTTGTATAGTGCTGTAAAAGGCACTCAAAGGCACTTTACATGGTGAAAACAATAAAAGCAATAACAATATAAACAAGGCAGATAGATGACATAGTTACGTAGTTAATTGACTGCGTTTTACTGCGTGTGCTTGTATGCTTTCTCTGCGTGTGTAACGTTAGATAGCTTATTATAAGTTATTTGGCTTATTAATAGGCGGGCTCCTTGGCGACTGTTATGCTGCTTTGGTTATGGGTGTAGGCGACTACAGCAGCGGTGTTTGTCTGATTGCGGTGGATTGTGCACTTTGCCTTAGTTTTATGTCATTTCGGTGGCGTTGAGTATCACTTTTCCATGTGTTTCATTGTGTGTGTGTGTGTGTCGGTTGTCGCTCCATAGTGCTGAGACGCCTGCGTTTCACTACTTTTTCCAAAACTGAACAGCAACATGTCATGTAGGCTTTGGTTGTTTCTGGAGGTTTATCTCAGGGGTTGGTGCATTCAACTGTTTTGAGCACCAACCGGCAGAAACCATAAATCTGCGGCAATGTCCCTGAGCCACTGAAAGGCTTTTAATTTGAAACACCTGAGTCAGGTCTCACTGAGATATATTAACACAGACTGAAAAACAGCAAAGCAGCAGCGACTGTAAAAAAATAATAAAGGAATGAAAAAGAAAAGGTCAACTGAGCGGTGACCCGTATGGCATGATTATGTTGTGTGTGGAATGTACGTTATCCTGAATAAACTTTCTGTTTGTATGTGTGAGTATATATAAATGTGTGTGTGTGTATATGTATGTGTATATAAATATATATACATAAAAACACGGGTTATAATGTAAATTCAACACACAACACAATCACACCATACAACACAAGCCTGTTAGTTCTCTCTGCTTGATAATAATTGTAAATAATTCACGGTTTGAGAATTTACGGCATTTGGTTTACAGCACACCAACAGAACGCATATTTACAGTTGAGCTGACTGTAAGTTATCTGAAACATAAATGAATGGACGCATCCTCCAATACCTCCGCTCACGAGCACGTGGCGCACACTTCGGCCCGCGTGTGCAAATCAAAATAATCAAAGACATTATGTAACAAACCACTTCAGCGAGTGTTGCGTTGATTGATTGAGGACGGCGAGTAAATCTTGTCAATTATCAATTAGGCTGTGCTAATCCTCTGCCTTTTCCCAACCAGACAATATTTATGCCACGTGGAAGACAATATTAAATTACTGCGACAGCCGTCGCCGTTCACAAGCGGCTTCATGCGAGTCGCAAAAAAAAAAAAAACGAGGTACGCGTGTGTTAGCTCGCGCTCGCACAGGGATTGATTTCAAATTCACGACACCTTGGTTGGATATCAGCGGGGGCCTTCATTTCAGCTCTGGTCTCGGAACACTTTACTTTGTCACCATGAATCAACGGCGAGCGCGGGAAACAATGGGCCTATTTCTCAAGCGAAGCAGCAGCTCATTGCACGCCGCGGAGGGAGACCCTGACTCTGAATGAAGTGCTCAATATGGCACGAGTGTTTACATGGGTATCAATATTTAATCAGAGTTAAAGGCAGCCGCAATTCACAGAGACAATGGATCGAGTTTATGCGCGGCGCCGTTGTGCCACCAGTTAAACCGCTTGTGGCGTTCGCACGACTTCCTTGGCGCTTCAAATGAAATAATAAACAATGACATCCAATCGAGGCCGAGTGTGATCCTGTAGTCCGGACGCCATAACTAAATCCTCCTGCATTACAAGCGACGACGAGTACAACGTGAGGTCCCGTCTCGTGACGAGTTCATTCATCATTTCTCCCTCAAACCGACACACTGACGTCTGCTGTTGATGTTATTGTTTGTCGGGCCCAGTCAATAAGTGACGTTTCAATCCGAGCCATTTGGACTCGGCTAGAGCTCCGACCGCAGCCCTCGCACATCAATCAGAGGAAACATGGTGAGCAAATGTGTCCCCCCCCCCCCCTGTTATAATTGGATGCAGCCTCCCTTTTTTTTTTTTCTCTCTCTCTCTTTTCTATCACACAGTGACAACATATGCAGCGCTGGAAAAACTGTAATGCAACCCGCAGTGAATCATTCTGTTTGAAGAGGGAACGTCTCCAATATGAAATCCATATGAATGTTTCAAACCTTCTTCCAAGTCTCCTTAAAAAAAAAAAAATAATTGTACTAAATTGCCTTGGAAAATTGTCACCATCTCTCTCTTCCTTTCAGGGGAAGGATGTAAGGCTCGGCTTGGCTACTGTCCTCTCGCATGTGGCCCCTTCCCCTCCTCCTCCTCCCTTCCAAGGCGAAGTTAAAAAACAGAGCGTCAAAAATCCCGGCTTTAATAATTGAGCGAGAGACTGCAGGGTACTCTGCCCAGGCCTTCTTGATGTGAAGAGTCCTTAAAAGATGCATGGATGCCTCCCCAGAGGGAGATGGAAGGGTTTCATGGAGCCGAGGCTCTGTACACTTAAAGATTATGTGTGCATCCGCTAAGGCAAGATGACCAGAAAAATGCTCGGAGGACCATTATTCCTGCACCGAGCGGTTTGAGGGATGGGCACCGAGCTGATAAGATACCATCAATATTCATGCCTCTAAATCAATTATATCCCCATGTACTTCAAATGCAAATCATTTGGCGAGCGAGACGTTTCCAGAGTGACTCTGCAGACTGCAATAATTGAATATACAAAGCTAGGTAAACAAGCACTTAGATGCAGACTTAGCTTTAGAGGAAGAGCGATAAGGATTCCAGTAAAACATAAATGTGTCCGCTGTTTACAGCCAACACATTCAGGGGGGTTTTCTAGTTAACTCCAGGAGCTGTGCCTTTTTATTTCTTTTTTTTTTTATAAATGTAATCTCTGACTCAGATGTATCGCTTTCTCCTCACTCCACCATTAAGGCTAGCGCTTAAATTATTGATCCCCTGCCTTCATCAGCATCGCAGTCACGTCCGAGCACAGGGGCTCTAACTCCGGCTATGTCCCCACGCTCCAGCCACTGAAATAATTAGGAGGAGTTCTCATTAAGGGGGAATGAAAGGTTGGGAAAGAGAGAGAGAGAGAGAGAGGAGGGGGAGAGCAGCCTGAGGGGCATTCTGGGTGTTTAATGTCCTCCCTTGGGCCTTCCAGATCATTCTGATCAAATCCTGCGGCCGCGTCTAAAGACGACAGGCCGTGCGGACACACGAATAATACATCAAGACGTCGAGACAGAGGACGCGCGCGTAAATGAGACGCCGCGACCAAATTAACAGCAAATTGTTCGGATTGGGATCAATAGCATCACTGCAATAAAAGGCCACCGAAGACTGCAGCGTGTTTAGCAAATGGAGCGGTGTGAATGAAGTGGAGCGGTCCCTGCTCGGCTTGTTTTATTTTAGCTGCTGAGGGAGTCCACGGGGCATCGGTGCCCCAAGGTAGTTTCCTTCTTATAGCTTAGTGACTCATACAGCCCAAAACGCCACACTGTGTCAGTATGCGTGTGTGTGTGTGTGTTTGCTTTGCATGCAATGCAAAGTGTGGTCTCTGAGCAGAAAGGTTGAAAGTGGAAAATGAATGAATTGACAACGGCAGCGTGATGAATATTTGATTTCTAACTAATTATAGAAGCTGGAGACGTTTCAGAATGTATAGTGCCAGACGAGAGGACATGTGCCACACGCACTACACAGGAGCAAGTAAAACAACTTGGGTTGGACTCAATTAGACCACAGAACCAGCAACGTGCACACTTCCTCATTCACTTTTTTCCAAGATAAGAGCGTGCTGTACAGAGGAATTGCATTGTCATGTCTGCGGAAACACTGAGCAGGGCCTGTATAGTTGAGTTTGCAGAGACGCCAGCAGAGGAATTTGCATGCCACAGTCACACTCGTGCCAAAGTGGGCTTTTTTCGGAACGACTTGCGAAGTTCATGAATCTTTTTTTGTCACATTGTGCTCTCAGCGTCGGCTCGCCTCACGCTGCGACTCCTGAGCCTTCTAAGTAGCTCAGTGTCGAGGCCACACCCCTCGTTAGTGGGGAGGGTTCATTATGCAAATGATCCTGCTGGAGCGGTATCAACGAGGCGCACGCTCCGTTATCATTTTCTGCCGCCGGGGCTCTTCTTCTCCCCGATCGCTCATACGGAATCATGGCCTAATAGCATCCCATTAACATAATTGCCAGCACAACTAGTGTTCCGTGTCTCAGAGCCACTCTGCTGCTCTGCCAGCCGAAAAAGAGAGGAGAGGATGGGTGAGGGTGAAGATGAGAGGAGGTGGGAGGAGGGTTGGGGGGTGTGGGTGGAAAAAATGTAATTAAGCCAACGCGTTGGCCACTCCCTCCCACAGCAAATGGCTGTTTTCTTTCTCTTCCAAAGAGGAGAGGGCAGAGCTTTTGTTTCCAGGAGACCTTGGGAGCCTCCCTGTGCTCCTGAAGGAGCGGGCCGAGGCGCTCAATATTCCGCTGATGAGCTCGCGGCAGACGCCAGAATCGTGTCCAAATTCCAGTCTGCCAGGCAAAATAAAATCCCCATTATTTTTTAATTAATCCTTAATTAAAATAGATTACGCAGACGATTCCGCAAATCTCCCCTTAATGCGAGGATGCGGCCCACTCGAGCACATTTACACGTCTTTAATTAACGCAGCGGCATTCTTTTGGTCTAACAAGCCGTGGCGAGTTGTCCCAAATACGGCAGGGACTCATACAGAGCACACGGAGGTGCCGGAAGAGGAGGAGGAGGCCCTTCAGACACTCCCACTAAAGGACAGACCGCGGCGGACGCTCCACAGGAGTCTTCTGTTAGCTGTGGAACCGACGCGTCGTACAGTCAAGTCAGTCCATTAAGGGCACTGCAGCGTCAGCTACAGCGGATGAGGGGAAACGGTTGAGGCAGGGAGCCGTAATGGTGTGCCGCGCTCCTCCTGCACGCCGCCGTCACCGCGCACCCTCCACCCCCACCCCCACCCCCCCAGCTCTCCTCGCTGCACAGCCACCCGTGTTGCTCTGATGAATTGATTGACACCATTTTCCATCTTCCGGGCCTGTCAGAGAGAAAGTGAGAGAGAGAGAGAGAGAGAAGCCACACAGCGAGGCCTCCTCCTCAGAGCGGCAGCAGCACTGTGGTCACTTCTGAAGGGTCTCCACCGGCATATGGACATCATGCATAACACAGCACCGGCCTCGCTTGACCTCGCCCTGTATAATCATAAAGTAGACTGCTGCTTTAACAAAGGCATGCTCGCTATACATGCTTTAATGTAAAAATGCTCAAGTTCAGATGCTCCATCAATGGTGGGGTGAACGCATGAGCACAAGAGACCTGCCCCCCACACACACACACACACAGCTGCAGCTCACAGCTCAATAAGACGCCTGGCCTCGTTACGCTTATCACGATGACAACTAAATACGCACAATTAGCAGTCACCCAGGCGTCCGCGCCGCTGTCGATTCCTTTCCCCCAAAAATGATCGCAGACGTTTGAAAGCGACAATCCCTCACCGAGTGACGCGCGACAAACCCAGCAGCCACCACAAACATAAAAGGGAGGTTAAAGCGGCGCGCTGACATCAGAGACGGCTCTGGATCAAACTCATTTCCACTCCTTTTGTCTGCCGTTTGTTGTCGACTCGTTTTTGTAATTGCGAGATGAAGACGTTTATTTTTTGCTTGTTTGTTTCTCGATGGTCCGGGGCGAACGCAACAACAACAACTCTCTCGATCCTAACACACTTAAAACAAATCGCTGCCCCCCAAACAAACTAAATAATGCAACAGAGGGACATACATGCAATGAAAGGCGCGCGCAAACAAGAGCCGGCTCCTCGCCGTCTTTTCCCAGGCTGTTTTAATTTGACACCTTGAGCTGGGGTAACTAGGTGGGGAGCGAGGAGCCGCAGAGGAATTCATTAGGCGCGCCACTGCAGGGTCCTGGCTCCGAGCGTTAATGACATTGGAGGATAGGGAAACGAGACAGCCCAGACGCAAAATGAAATAAACATGAGGACTGTCAGCTCTGACAGCACCAGCAAAGGGGACAGAGTCATCTGGGCCGGAGACCTTCAGCCCATAAGATCAGACCAGACGGCTTATGGACCAAAACAATATTAGTGTGGGAGCACAATCATCCTCGCTAGGCCCATATATTCACTTTGACAGACACTGTGTGTGTGTGTGCAGCTCGCCGGCATTGATCTTTCTGGGCTTCACTCTTCATATCATTAAAAATATCCATCACTTGGTGCTCCTGCAGCATTCAGATACACGGCTGCAATTAAATATTAATGTCACAGCACCCCCCCCCCCAAAACCATTCAAACTGCACTCTTAATGTGGCTGCTGAAAGACATTAAATATACAGCAAACTTTCTGTCTGGCTTCACCGTGGATCAATTTGGATGACTACAAAAATAACAGGCCGAGAGAAAAATAAGAGATGCTATAGCCACAGAGCATGGAGGGAGAGGAAAGGCTACATTAGTCATCTGGCTTCACTATTACGTTATTTCTTTGAATAAAAAAATGGCGCTCTTCGACAGGTAGAGCTGCGACAAAAAATTGCTTCTGAAATAACAGAACTTAAGCATCCCCCCCCCCCCCATATACAATCAAGTCGTATAGACTGACATGAGTGACATTTTTTGGTGTCACAGCATTAATACGGTGTTACATTGGGTGCTAGCAACAAGAGAGAAAGCATCATTTTTAAATGCTTGTAATCGAACCTCTGTGTGTGTGTGTGTGTGTGTGTGTGTGTGTGTGTGTGTGTGTGTGTGTGTGAAATTGATCCTGTAATTGATCGTTGTGACCACACTGGCTGTTCAGCAGAAAGTATCAACGGCTTGTTTTAAAGCTTTCCATGAAACGGCTCTAAGGAAACTCAAATCTACTTGTAACTGACATGAGCCGTGCTTTGTTAGCAGTGCAATTGCTCAGTAAAATAGTTCTACACATCAAGATATGGACATATTTGGTGCTTTTTTGTTTTACTTATGTTAGGATGGTAGCTTGGCTTAGCGTGTCCTCCATCTATATGGGGAAAAAAAATCGCCTCTACTATCATTAAACTTCTTTTATCTTGAATAAGTTAAGCGAATACGAGTTCCTAATGAAATTCCCGATTCCCTTGGTGCTGCTGCTTTGTCGTCGGAACGCAACATGTCAGATTCCTCCATAGCTGCTTTTGCACAATTAGAAAAAAGAGTGTTGTCAGCTAAAAGACGTGGACTCTGCACAAAGGAACAACAATGCATACAATGGGACGAGCAATTCCTCCCCGAGCACGGCTGAGTATGGTCTGTGTTTGTAAGGCCTCTTTTCGCGAGAGCCTTTCATCCCCCGTTCCTCAAAGGACACAATAAAGCTGTCAGTCAGCGCGTCAGGCAGTCAGTCAGCAGGCAGCCCCAGTCTGTAATGCTGTTGGACTGGGTCTCCTCTGGCGGATGCTCCGTATCTGACACGCGGACGCTCTCACGCGCCGATGGAGCTCGGGTCTCTGGCGATGCGGCGACTGCGACTGGGTGCCGGAGATGACCCTCCTCCTTTTTCGAGTTGCTCGGCTTCAAGTGTGAGGCTCCGTCACGGCGGGCATCTGCCCACGGACGATCGCGGGGAGGGGCCCGGGGTTAGCTGACACCTGTCTCTCCCAGGACGAGCCCGCCTTTGTGACGCGGGGGTACCGGGTTGGCTGTCGGGACAGGCCCCGAGACAGATATGACAGGGCCGCTGACAGGGGCCAGAATGCACGCTGGGAGCGGCGTGGCCGTCAAACACAAGCGAAGACTTCGGCTCTCTTCGCTGGGCCTGCACCGAGACCCTGCAGCTGGCAGCTGAGAAGCCTCAGGCAGCGTGCAGTGAGAGCAGCGCCGCGTGCCGTCGGCTGCTCAACAATGCTAATCACTGTTGCACGGTTGGACCGCCAAGACACAGACACAAACATCAAATGAGGGTTTTTAACTGTGTGTTAGTGGCGAAAAGGACTCCTATGAGGCTTCCAACTCGGCAGACACGATATGTCGACCTCGAACTCGGCACGCTTATATTTCTGATCCCCACTCCAAAAAGCGTTACCAGGTTTGAGGCAGCCTGAGCAGAGGGACGCAGATGAAACTCCCCCCGGATGGGATGAGACTCCCCGCCGATAGCTGCAGAACCCGCCGCGTTGTGGATGTGGAGGTTCGGCGGAGGAATCGGCCGGTGCAACCCGCCTTGCTCACTGACCACAGTTAGAACAATGTGACTAATTGGCCTACTTTCCCTTTTAATTAATCATGGCTCGCTGACAGCTACCTGTGCAACACATCATCATTAGTCAAGAGGAGAGCAAGTCCCAGCTACGTATGATAAGAGAGGAGGATACACCTCATCAACTCATTTCCCTCCATTTTTTTTAACAGCAACAAAGCAGTCACAGAAGAAATATTTTTTAATGGCTGTTCTTTTGGAACTGTCAGAGGATAGTGTTGGGTGATATCGCAATATATACTGGGAGACATTATCATTATGTCAATAATAGCAGCTCGGGTATCTTTTTGAGTCTGGTATAATAGTATTTATGACTAAAAGGCTGAATTGCATCTGTGTTTTTCTCAAAACTTGGCCGAGATACACGTGGCTATCGGTTAGCTGTTGGAGGAGATCGATAGGCCGCTTAGTTTGGTTTCTTAGCCTACTTGCTTTTTGCGTCGTTGTAAAGAGATAGAGAGAGACATAGAGAGAGAGAGACATAGAGAGAGAGAGAGAGACATAGAGAGAGAGACAGAGAGAGAGAGAAAATCGTTCATATGTTCAAAAACTATTAGCGCTCCACAAGTGCTAGGTTCTATTGTGACTGTGAGTGCTCTGATTAATACATGTACTCTTTGATTTTGTGTAGCCTTGTGTTGTTGTTGTTGTTATTTACCTTTTCTGATATTATTGCACGGTTAAATCAATGAATTCTATACAAGACCCACATTGTAATAAACTCAAATGACCCTTTAAAAAAAAAAAAAGGATCATTTGATCTGTATTTAATAATTTCTGTTATTTGGACAACCGTCCGTGCGCCTCCCTTTTAGCTATTAGTTAGAATGAAGGGCTGAATTTAATTACATGGTAACACACTGTCCACAGAATGCTCAACAGAAATGCACGTGTCACAACAAAAGTCATTGTTCCGGTCCCTCAGTGAGGACCTATGCTGCCTCTCAGGACTCGGGAAGCCAGCAGATGATTGACAGCTCCATCTTTTAAAGGGGCCATCCAACAAAGAGAGAGAGAGGCCATCCCCACCCACTCAGTTGAATGCGTTTAGAGACCAGCGATTAAAGAAAGCGAAATAAACCGTCTTAAAGACAAATGCGGAAAAAGAAAATGAAGCCTCTCAGACGCAGATTAGTGTTGAGGAATACTGATCCTAAACAACTTCTAATTGGACTCAGTGTTTATCTCAGTCACTTCAGGTTTTAACTTCCACGCAGGCATTTTTTACAACTACCGATATGTTGTTTAACGCAACGTATTTGGTCTTATCTCACTCATGAGAGGATAATTACCACTTTCATAAGGCAATAAACACCTCGCTACATTCAGCTTATTGTATCCCGAGCTCATGTACCCCAGGATGTGGCAGGTAGAAAAAAACGCACTGGAATATTGTCTCACTTCCATTTGAGGTGAGAGAGAATGCATGCTTGTGGAAGGAGGGTTGATGGATATCGTGTGAAAACATGGAAAGAAAAAGCTGGTAGGGTAATAGCCTGCCTGAACACAAATAAACGTTCCACAGTGCCGTGCTGACATAGTTCAAAAAATGAAGAGAAATGTAGCGATGTAAAATTCTCTACAAGCTGTTAATATTTCATGAGTAGCCATTCTTGACACTGTCAGTATACCTAATTTGTGTAGCAGGCAAGGAGAGGGGAAGGGAAGAGATGGGAGGGGAATAAAAAAATAAAAAGGGGGGGAGGGGGGGGGTTAAGAGACGTGGAATAGATGGAAGAAGATATAGGATAAAGGTGGAAAAGTGTCTCCGGAAAGACATCAGCACGAGCCGAGCCGGCTGACAGTGAAATTTTTTTGGAAGTCAGCATAGTACAAAGAACATTTGAAATGGCCCATTTAACAGCACTGTACTCCAGTCCCAGCCGATGCCACCATTTGCATACTTCATATCAGACGAAGATGGATGGTGAGAATCAATGTCACTGAGATGAGCGTTTTATCAAGGTTACGCTATCCTCCAAACTCCTAAAACCTCTTTATCTCATCTCTGTTGTCGGAATATTAACTTATCAACACGATCCTTTTTACAGCCGAGGCAGGAGCAATGTGCATTTATCAGCGGGGACGGCGGTGACAGGGCGGCCAGCTGGCTTTCAGAACGGCAACTAATGACTACTTTGACTATCAATTAATCTCCCAATTATTATTTTCTGATTGACTCATAATCGTTTAGTGTTTAAAATGACAGAAAATAGTAAGAGGTGCCCATCACATTGGCGATGCTTTTGAATTGCTCGTCTTGTCCGTTTAAAAGAACACAAATGTGTTACATTTACAAACATAGAAACGTCAGAAGCTGGAACCAGTATTTGTTCCTGATTTCATTTTTTTGTCCATCACTTTATCTCCAAATTGTTCCAGAGCCACTGGTATTTAAAGGTGCAACCATTGCAACAGTGAAGCCCTTAAAACATGAACTATTCCAATACTACAACCTCCCTGAGCCCAATGTCCCCCAAACAATCAAGGGCAGGATCAATGCTGTCAGCAGACTTAATGTTTTTAGATAAAAGAACAGAAAGAAAACCAGCCCCGTCGTAATTGCACGTCGTAATTGTGTTTTGAATAATTTGACGTGCACGCAGCATTAGCCAAACTATTAGACCTGCATTGCCTTGATTTGTTAGAGGTAAAGTTTCTCATCAAAGTCCACAAAGCTCTGAGCAGAGAGGTCTGTGTGAATGGGTGGGTCACACCCAGGACTTTAACCCGTGAGACCGCTGTTCGTGTCCCATGTGAAAGTAAATATCACTGTTGACTTATTCCAATTTAAGTCTGCAACTTAAAAAACATACTTATTTCAAGCCAAACCATGATGTTTTACTAAACCTAACCAAGTGGGTTTGTTGCCGTAACGTAACCAAGCAATTCTATTGTTTCTCTCAAAACGTAATGTCTGTTTGCTTTTCCCATTGGTTTAGTGTATTCTAAAATGAAACTAGTTACATTATATCTAATGTCAGTTCATTTTAGCATGATTTTGTAACACTCAGTGTTGCTTATTTTCCTGTTTAGATGGAGCAGTGCCCCCCCCCCGTAGAAAAACAAGTAATGGTCCATTTCAACCTCCTCCTAGACAAGCCTGCCTCAAACAACCGTTCATATCATGACCTGCACAGCTCTGCAGCCCATGTTCAGTGAAACATCATTATCCTCCTCTCGCTGTACGGCTACAGAATCCCTCCCTGTCTGCATGATTAGCTTCTGGTTCCTCATTAATGGAGGTGAGGACTGAACTTCCATTTCAAGCCTCTGTGACTCCCACCTTTGCTTCAGTCCGCTAGTCATAAAAATGTCACGGCAGCCACAGAGCCCACAGGCCACGCCGAGATCTAACAGGAATCCCACGCTCGGGGGCCAAATCCGGCGGGGCAGATGCGGCCGGTGGTTACAGTCCAGAGGTCGCCGAGTCGCCTCTGCATGTGACTTTCCACATGCCCGGCCCTCTCTCCGACCTCCTGACACCAGCCGCTGAAAGTGACTTCAGCCGAGTGCACATCCAACTCTCCTGGTGTAATGTTGCACCGCGGAGAGAGAAAGTGACAGACCATTTATAAAACAGGAAGAGGAGCTAACTACAGTAAGCACAAGCTATTTCTGGAGGAGGATGTCTGCAAATAGCAAAGACATGTCAATAGCTAACAGGTCCGCCGTGAAGTAAAACCACTTAAAAGGCAAAGAAAACTCCCAAGTTTTTCGCCCGCTGCGACCCCCCCGCTGACGCCGCAGACGATCATGCCCCACGCTTTAAGTCCCCCCCGCCATGTCGCTGGCGTCGGCACTGGGAAGGCGTCCAAAACCACGATGCCTTTCTGCTACGGAACATTTGTTCTCCGACATTTCTCTGTCCTGCCACGCTGCATGACAGTTTATTTTGGGAAGCGCAGGTTGGCACCTGAGACACAGAGCTGACAAAGCACTCGGTGTCACTTCAATGAGGCCAGTTGGTGCCATGACAGTGCCTCTGGCCGCGCGCGGTGCTGCAAGATGGACAACACTGCGCCGAATATCTTGGCAAAGTAGGAGAGGAGGCATCAGCTGTTTGCACAATTTCATCCTCAGAGGGGGAATGAGGCAACATGCAATCTCTAGATCGGAGACTGCTGCGGGAGGGAACCCACCTCAGATTACTGGACGTTAATAAAATGTGAACTGCTGCGATGGACCGGTCGCCACATCAGGGTGTTTCACTGGCTTCAGCCCAATGCATGCTGGGAATAGATCCAGCACATCTAGCAGGGTAAGACAATAGCTGCATGAATGAAAATCTGAAGGTGAGGCTGGAATTTTCCTACTATCAGAAAAGAAGGGATGAATATCAAAACTGGCCTTTTCTGAACAAATTCAAACTTCATTTGAATAGTGTTGAATCACAAGATAAGCGGACTGTAAGGAGGCTGGATTTTACAAACTCAGCAGCCTCACGTTCAGCCACAATTCGGTCCCTTTTTTTATGTTAAATCCAAAATGCTTGTCAGATGGTTTCTGCTAATTTTCTCAATTTTTGCATCAGCATTTGACAAACAACTCCCGCTGGAATACAAGGCACCACCTGTTGCATTCATACACTGTGGATTTTTAACAACTGATTATGGATTGAATTTTTTTATTTTTGGCCCACATTTGTACAGTAGTTCAAATATCAAACAAAAGTGACATTATCAGATGGGTTGATTATCCAGGAACCCTGATACGATAAGCTACTGATCTTAACGTAATGAAACATGTGAAAATGTGCATTCATATTAGCATGAATGTTTTGTATGTTTGTGTAAATGAGGAGATATGAGAAACTTTTCTCCTGAGGGAAACCCAACTAGAGTGAGTAACAGCTGATATTTACTCAACATAGTCAACAATAGCTCTTCTCTACAAGAATAGTGTCAAGCTGTATGTTTGCTATATCTCCAGTCGGGATGTAGACACTGTTACATTTCAGCCACGTCTCTTCCTAATCGTCCCTCGGCCGATGGAACGAATGACATACTGTAGTTGAATCGCATCCCACGTTAGCTCGGCCAATCGTGAGCCTTGGCGGGGCGCTCAAAGTCGCTCTGTGAGGAGGGGCCCCACTGCTGCTCAGAGACGAGTCAGCAGATCTGTGGAGGCCTCTGCTGCCCCTCACGGAAGGTTTTCACGAACGCACTGATTTGGACCGGGGGAATCGAACATCATATTCTTTTAGGACAAAACATATGGCAAAACGCTCATGTGTTAACTTTGTCTTACAGCGCGACCTTTGTTGCAGTTTCCCCGTAGTCTTGCATAAATACTCCACCTGACACACACACACACACACACACACACACACACACACACACACACACACACGGAAGTGAGGAGTGAATACATATCCTGTTTCTTGTAATGCAGCACGGATAAGATTACTGGCTGAAATGTTTCAAAAACACACACGACCCAAATAAAAAATAAAAACCTTTGTGCACACACACACACACACACACACACACACTTTAAAGTGACAGAGCAACTGCTTTGCCGTGTTAAATATCAGATGCAAATGAAAAGAGAAAATCTATCATGACTCTAATGTGGCCTGATAGGAGGGGGCGCACTCTCCTCTGAGGAGCCGAGCTGTGTGAGGAGGGTGATGTATGGAGGAGCTGGATGAGAGGTGAAAAGCGTAGCGAGACGGACGAAAGGGAGGGGTGGATTGCTGGGAGGGAAAGAGGGGGTGGGGGGGGGGGGGGGGGGGGGCACGCAGTCCTGCCAGACTCCTGAGAGCCCAGGGCAAAAGTGGAATAAATGTTGATTAGTGTTGATTTTGTCCAACGAGCACCCGGCAACTGACAGTGGGACTAAGCTGCAGCGAAAGGGAACCATTAATCTTGGTCTGGTTTAAGTAGTGTATATTAATTTGTGTCATTTCCACTACGTGGAGAGAGGCCTCTCTCTCTCTCTCTCTCTCTCTCTCTCTCTCAGCGTCTGAAAGCCGTGGCAGCCTTTCACGGCGAACGTACAGTGGACGCCTGAAGGTGGCGTCTGCAAGCAGCAGCTTCGGGTGGGGGGGGTAGAAAAGTGGAGGAAATGAGATTCCGAACACTACATTACGGAAGATGAACTCCTGGGGGGTGAAGGGGGGGGGAGGGTCGCGGTGGGGAGTTGGTATGGCAACCACATCCAAAGTGCCATTGCATGTTCAATTTAACGTGCGTAACGAATTTGCAGACTTGATTAAATTCGTAACGTATTAAGAAGGCCTGTATTTTAAAAAACAACAACAACAACAACATAAAAGGCGGGCCAAACCCGCAAGGACTGAGATTTCAAAGAGAGCCTCTAACAAGCAGAATAGCAAAACAGTGATGTGAAAGCGGCGCGTTGAGCGCAGGAGTCCACACTCACGTAAAAGACTGAGGCCCGCGCTCTTTACCACGTCTACTTGGATCTCGCCTCCGTTCTGTTATCTTCGCAACTGGCAACGGCCGCTCCGCGCTAAACGTTTCCTACGAACTGCATTCCAGTGGCCTTCCGCCAGGAGGGGGGGATACAACAACAAAAAACAAAAAATTCACCAGTTCAGGAAATATAACAGTTAAAAAGTGTGAGAGGGGGCTTTCAGGGTGGAGAAACTTCTCTTGGTGAGAAATCACACCGCTCTGCTCGTCTACGTGTGATGTCAGTGTTAATTAACAAATGGCGGCGCAGTAAGATTCCTATAATTAAGCTCCTTAATATGATTAACACGTATCAATTAGGCGACTGACAATTAGCATAATGTATAATGTAAGCACATTGTTCTATACTGTAATGGTATTAACGCGCCATTTACGACGCTGTCACTCACTGATGATCCTGTGATTAGGATTCTGCGTCGAATGCAGGCAAAAGTGCCCGACGCCGGTTGATCAATACACATTTTTCCCTGTTGTCTACAAACTCGGAGCAGAATTACACTTCAGGTCTTCCTCTCTCTCTCTCTCAGTGGATGATTAAGCAGAGAGATTGGGGAAACAGCTGTGGCGGCGATTTTGGCATTTCCCCCCCCCCCCCCCCCCATCAGAGCACACATCTACATGCCGACAAGTCAACATTCACGTTTACTATCTGCTGGTTTACGCTCCCAATACAGATGCTACTTAAGACGGATGTTTTGTTCTAAATTAATTGTCATCACATCGCAGAATAATAGACAGATTGATGGGGACTGAAAAAAGAAGTTAGTTGCTGTCCTTTCAATGCTTTTTTTTCATTTTTAATAAAGTTGTTGTTGATATTATTTTTTTTTCAATTAGTTGATGAGTTGCTCGGTGTATAAAATGTGAACGTCAATCACAAACTTCCAGAGTCGTCAAACGTCTCATCTAGAGCCGCAGCGGTTGGTCAGTTCATTGATTAGTCGATAGGAAGACGCCAAATCGGCACTTCTTTAGAAAATTGACTAATGGTTTACATCATTTTAAAAGCAAAACCTGCAGAAAAAGCTAAACTGTTGGTCGGAGAGACAAGACAAAGTTACCTTGGAAACTCGGATAATGTGGTGGTTTCAATTTTAAGGTTTTATACATAAATCGATAAATCCAGAAAATAATAGCCTGATTAAGCGTTAGCAAAAGTGATTTTTAGTTGCAGCCCTGGTTTTGTCCGACTAACAGTCCAAACCCTAAAGACGTTCAGTTTAAATGATACAAAGCAAAGAAAAGCTGCAAACAACCAGAACCAGAGAATGTTTGGCGAGTTCATTTAATCGTGACCTAATCGGTTAATTACTTATCAAAATCGTCGGAGATTCATTTTTGCATCAATAGACCAATCAATGAAAAGGACTAATTGTCTCAGCACGACACCACCAGACCGCACTACTTCTGAAATGCTACCTGATCCCCTATGAAGGCTGCTCTGGAGTGTTTACACAGTGACGCGGAGGCTGTAATACAAATAGGCAGATGCCAAGCACCTGAATGGACCGACAAGTCGATGTGGTGAGGGCTCCCATGCACCTTCCATAACCAGACCCCTGGCTCATTTCACCCTGTCAAACACGAACTCTGCCGCCCTCTGTAAAACACCCCGTTTTCACCCTTCAAGAAATAACATTACATCACTCGGCGAGTCATTTTTTATAAATGGAGGATCCCCGAGGCTGGAAACCTTACACTACACAAACACGGGGCCGCGAGAGAAGCCGGCCTTTTGTTGAGGTTGAGAGGGAGAAGAAAAAAGAAAGTCCAAATGAACCAGCCAGTCAGAGCGGAGCATTTACTGAGCAGCTCAGTCGAGGAGCGGTTTTGTTTGACACCGCTTGAGATTTATGATGTTGGTGAAGTGTTTACAGGGGTCAAGGCGGCTCATTTTCCAAATCAGTTTGTCGAGCATTTGCTTATCTAAAGAGGCCTTTTCATCAATCATAAAAAAAAAGAACTGATGGTGAAGACCAAGAGAAAGCAGTCCACCTTCAAACCATCTGTGATATCTGCGCAGACAGATGGATAGATTACAGATAGAGAGAGAAAACTTGGATTAAGTCGTGTCATATTTGATTTTGTGCCTCTCTTTGCTTAACTTGCTTTCAGTTAGTGGAAGGATACGGTTTCATGGGCCGATGGCAGCCGAGTCAAATTATTTGGATTTATTTATTTGGAAAAGTCTCTGCGAGAACTTTTTTTTTTTTTTTTACCTTTGCTCCACATTTCAGACACATGAGCACAATAATTATTATGCTTTGTGTATTTAATGCTTCGTCTCTTCTTAGGAATGTACTACGCAACGCGCACACACACGCACACACACACACACACACACACACACACACACACACACACACACACACACACACGCACTGTGTCTGAAAAACAGTATTCCTTTGAAGTAAAAAAGACAACCCAAATATGCCTGGAATGAAACCGGGTAAAGACGAAGCCGATGTCTGTACAAAAAAAAGAAGAAGAAGAAGAAGAAAAATAGCAGTGGATTGACTAAAGTGTGTTGTCCTTGTCCCTTCCTCTCTGGTGTTGCTGCACCATTGTGCTTGTTTATGCTGCACAATATTTCTGTTGGCCGTCCCTCACTTGAGCCCGGTAAAAATACACAGAGCAGGTCAGAAGTTCAGGCCCTAGATCAACACTGGCATTGTGTCCTGCAGGTGCTGTCAGCCGCTCCGGGGACGGAAAATATATACACACACACACACACACACACACACACACACACAAGCAAACAGCGGCTCTGTGGCTTCACACACACACACCGGGGTCTGTGCTCGCGTGGTACTCAGGACAAAGAAGTTCCAACTGCAGCTCCGAGGAGAGGCTGAAGCCGCTGGACTCGGCCGGTCTATACACACTCTGTAACGGTGTTAGAGGTGGGACTGGGAGAGTGTTAAAGGAGGAGGCGAGAAAGGTTTGTTTCCAATCAGTTTCATCACTAAGACTAAGGGAATAATGACAATAACACAAAAACAAACAGAGTTGCATCATGCACTCTTTCATTTTCAGCCTCCCGTCGAAAGAAAAACAAATGACTTGTTTCACTACTGCCAACTTCAAAACTACAAATACCATGATACTACTAACTTCCCAACATGGCAGAGGTCAAACAGCCTCCGACCATCACAGCTGTCCATCTGACCATCAAAACTTCAACTGAAGTGAAAAGCACAACTCAATAAGAAATTAAATAGGTCACAAGCATTATTTTTAACCCTCGTCAGCGACTTTAATATATGTTTAAATTCAATTACCAAAGAAGACCAAACCACTAGGGGGAGCAACAAGCTGCGACCTCCTCTAAACGTTCATATTGAACCAGCGAGATTTACTGAGACACGAGCAAAACAGTGCTGCAAACGTCCAAATCTGGACGGTTTCGCCAGCGGAAGTGGACTCCACAACACTTTGAGTTCAACCAGGAGAGTACAATACTATTCGTATTAATTAAAAGTGCCCTGAGATAACCTCCGCTATGATTCGGCGCTACATAAATAAATTAAAATGGAATTCATTATCAAGCCTATGTTCTATATTTGATGAGTGGACCTGATGAAGCAAGAGTAAAGCACAACATTCATACCCAGGCTCTTTCTCTCTCTCCCCGGTGTGTGAGTGAAATGATGTTTTTCGACAGACTCGATCTTGTTTTATTTACACTAAAACTGACAGTGACGAAAGTTAAGTTGTGTTTGGAGCATGACCACTCTGAACTCGTGGTGATTTTTAATACCATAGCACCATAACAGCAAATCAACCTCCAGCAGGATTAGCAGAAGGCTTATTAGAGAATACCAGTACATTTGAAGTGATATAAAAACAATCTTAGAAATTATACCAGAATTAGAGAAAACAGTTTGAACCGTGATTAACCGTGAAGCGCTCCACACTAGAACTTAGAACAAAGCCGACTGGATGAAAAGGAAGACGACACAAACAAGACGAGCACCAGATCTCCTGCGTGGAGCTCCCAGCGAGCTTGCACCTCGTATTTATAGGTTGCCAAGCTGAAAGGGAGAAGAATGGCTGCGCAGGCAGGAAGAGGTCCAAGCTACTTTGTACTCTCGGCAGAGCCGAACTTTGGATGAACTCACGAGAAGCGCCAGGGAGTAAAGCACTATGCATAACTGTGTCACTCCCC
The DNA here is from genome assembly GCF_050575085.1 of Anarhichas minor. Lineage (NCBI taxonomy): Eukaryota > Metazoa > Chordata > Actinopteri > Perciformes > Anarhichadidae > Anarhichas > Anarhichas minor. The sequence continues at coordinate 24,558 of NW_027466517.1, forward strand.
CTCCAAAAGAAACCTACCAAGACAACGCAAAAAAAATAAAGCAGAGGAGCGAGCCAGCAGGCTTCAAAAGGCCCCCCTTGCTCTCTCCCGAGGCAGAGGCCGACTCAAGATAAACTGCCGGGGCTTGCGGGTTAGGCAGCGAGGTGAGCTTCAATGGAAAACAAAAAAAAACCTCAATGAAAACATCCATGAAAGCACCAGGCGAGGTGTGTGATCACACAGGAGAAAAACCTCCGCCGCCGCCGCCCGCAGGGGTCAAGTGCAACTCTGGAGACAATGAGAAGAATCCCCTCCTCGTCCTCCCATCCATTCCACGTGATTTCATGCACTAATGAGTGTGAAACACACACAGAACGCGCTGCCTTCCGAAGCAAAGCGGCACGCTGCGGCCACTCAATACCTCTCAGCAGTGTAACTTTTTGAGGAGTCCTGTAGAGCGTCGGGGAAATAAATAAAAAAAGATGAGAGGCACGCTGTCTGTCTGAGGTGCATCGAATTCCATCTGTGGCAATTTCAAAAAATGTCACGTGGAGGGGTTGGGGGGGTTGATTTTTTGGAAACATGACTTACGCCTCATGTTGCGCTATTTCTCTCCTAGCAATTATTCTGCTGACACGCTCTCTCACAACTGCTTTAATAGAGAGAGGCACAATACAGAATGGAAAGAGACGTTTTCACCAGACTTGACAGTTAACTCGCGAGGGGAGACATCAACGCGCTTGTGACAATTTTGCTCAATACTCTCTATTATTCCACAATAAAACTTTTTTTTTTTAAAACCAAACCCCCCCCCCCCCCCCCAAAAAAACCTCCTCATTCATATTTTGACACCATAATTGATAAGACCTGCTCGAGGTAATTGTCCACAGATCCCATTGTGAAAGAGTTAAAAACATGCAGACTTTATAGCTACAAGAGGAAACACATGTCTTACATGTCAGTGAAATTTATATGGCCAATTGTGTTGTGTTGTGTTGTGTTGTGTGTCCAACGTCAGGGTTCTCCTTTTGTGAATCGGAGTCTGAATAGCACATTACACGTCGATGATAAAATAGCCCTCACAAGAGCTGGTGCCTCTCTGGTGTTTCTTTTTTTTTTTTCATGCGAGCCACATGCTCCATTTGTGAACAAATACTGTATTCTTTTGAGGTGGTTGGGGAGACCTGGAGCAGTTCTGGTACAGTGTGTGGACAACAGCGGTGCAGTGTTTAGCTTCCCCTGCTCGTGGTGCAGAATTAATGTGAACGTACCTGTTTTTTCTTTGATTTCACACAAGACATTGAAAAGAGCTGGCTTCATTCTGTGACAGTTGAGAGCGTGTTTCCTGAAACAGAGAAGTGGCTTCAGAATCAAACCACAGAAACATATATTACATCTAACACCTATTCATCCTCGACATTATTGGACAACGAGGCTGCCTATACTATCAGTTCTATTTTATTTTTTTAACCTTTTAGATAAATGCTAGAGTACAATTACAGGCCCAAATAATACAGCTATTCTTCAGACTTCAGATTAAGAGCAACTTTATATGTACACATGTGCAAAGTAACTGGTGCAGCATTTTATTTAGCTTCGTCTGTTGTCTTGTTATTATAAAATTATACAATTCATGTTTTTTTTTTCTGACCAGCTTTGTCAAAAAAACAAAACATTTGAAATGCGTAACTTTGGGTCCTCGCTTAATTTAAAGTGAATTACACAAAATGGATGAAATGTGTATCACAAGTTAGAAAGTTACATTGCATCTGCTCGCCGCGCTGTGAACGAGCTGTGAGCCACTTTAAACTGCTAGTCGGTCATTACATTTCAAAAATAAATTATTAGCCGTAATATTTTGGGTCTCGTGAACGCACCTTGAATGTGTTTGAGGTGTAAAGCTCTTTAGAAAAAAAAGAAATAAATACTCTCCGTGGGCGACCCGTTGGCATGTCACAGTAATGACATTCATACACTTTTATTTTCTCCTTCGGCAGTGACTTATTGAAATGTGAAGCCAATTTTACAGGCATGCCATCGTTGTTTTATATCGGCTTTTGCACACGGCTGTGCAAAAAAAAGCCCTCACATTTAAAGTCCCATCTTCACCGCGCTGTATTGTAAATTTAGCAATACACATTTTTCTTTTAATTTTCCCTTTTGTAGCGCGTGTCTAGTTTTTGCCGCCGCCTCCAGTAGACAGGAGAAGAATCTTTACCTGGCTTGAGCTTCGTCCAGACTCTGATCCGTGATGGTCATGATTTGCTGTAAAATGTCTCCAATGTCCTGTTTTCTTCCGTCGCCGTCCGTCCCTCCGTTGCCCTCCTGCATATGCGGCGGCAGGCCGGGGTGCCCTGCCATGCCTACCCCCGTGTGAGAGTGCATCAACCTCGTCTGCTCGTCCATCTCTTCTTCTCCTTCTTTTTCTGCTTCTGCTTCTCTATCTAATTCTCTGTGGCGCTCTCGCTGCTGAAATCCTGCAAAAATACATATAAGAAGAAGAAAAGAAAAATCCCGGTGGTGTTTTTTAATATCTGCGCCGCGCACCCGGTCGTCTCCTCGCTGGGGCTTCTTTTTCTGGCGGGGGTATCGGAGAGGAAAGCGGAGACACGAGTCCTCCTCTGCTCTCTGGCTGTCTCTCTCTCAGCTGGTCGGAGCTCAATGTGAAATCTGATCTGAACTGCCGTTGCCTTCACTGGAGTACGGCGTGCGTAAAAGAAAAGAGAGAGAGAGAGAGCGCGCGCGAGAGAGAGAGACTGCTGATTTCTACTACTGACACGAACTAGGGCACGTTTTCCTGTAATGTGGCGCACTCATCCAAAACCACCCCCCTCCACTCTTCCTGCCAAATTACCCACAAAAAAAAGTGTCTGTGACAAATAAGAAGTGTGGATTGATTTCACTCACTCACATCCCCCTCGTCATATACAGTACAGGCTGGGCAGGCAGCAGCGTAAGCAATGAGCACGAGAGTCGGACTCCGCCCACGCGACATGATTGGGAATATAAGACCGTTTAGCCCCACCTTGAGGTGCCTCTCTCGCAACGTCGATCATTGGACTGTGGAGGTGGGATGCAGGGGGGAGAAGCGGGGAGGAGATGTGGCCGCTGCCTTCCCCATGCGAGGGGAGACGGTTCGGAGTGGCAGTGGGGTGATGAATGGAGCCTGAACTCCAAATAAATAACAGCGACTGACACATAAGGTCTGCTTTAAGTCTCCCCTCGTGACCTCAGCGGGAGCACCCAAGGGCTCCACAGGAGACGATTTTATTCCCAGGCTGTGCCAAGACACAAGGCACACCAATCAAAACCACCGGCCTGCGCTTTTCATCTGTTATAATTTGTAGAGAGGTAGCCTAATGTGATTGGAGATTTATGGCTGGAAAAATCCATCCACCAATGAGACACCTTATGTTTGAGATATTCATATTTCTTTCTTCTTTTTTTTGATGTGACATCACATTCTTACGGTCAAACACGCTTGTTTTCGTCGCAGCGGAGCCTCGACTTTGTTCCTTCGTTTTCAGGTATGTTGCAGGGCTCCGCTTGGCTGATTTTGGCAGGGTCCTCCTAATGTAAGGCGGTGACCCATGTTGCGCAGCCAAGCAGCAAGGCCCGAGTGTGTCTGGCCAGGCTGAAAAGTGCCCTTCAGGCCCAGTGCTGCCTCACTGCCGCTGCTCCCCTCCGCCACTGAGAGCCATTCAGAGGGAAGAGAGGAGGAGGAGGAGGAGGAGGAGGAGGGGCAACAAAAAGAAAACAACAAAAACCAAACTCCAGTGTGGAATGAACAGTGCTGTGCAAATCATCAGCCTGTGTGTATACATGTGTGACTCACATAATGAGGAAGGTATGTGAACACTTAAGAGTGCCAGTGTTTTAGTGTGAGCAGCTGAAAAACAGCGTTAAATGTGGCGATGACTGCGACCTGCGACCTCATTTTCCCTGCTATGAGTTCATTTTGACATAAAAAAATTAATAATTCACTCTGCAAACAACACCCATCTGAATCAATGCTTTGGTTGGTAAGTTTTCAGTTTTCTTATTAAAGGTGCCCAATTGTAAATCCCTTTTTCTCCCCCATTTTCAAAACTGCGTTGTTTACATCTATGTTTACTTCGTAGTTGCACTGCTCCATTTCTTGGCAAGTTACCGCCACCTGTAGATCAGCAACAGACTGTAAAAACGTTGGATCAGGCGGCAACATCCGAGACTGAAAGGTGCATTCTTTCTAATGGCCATTAGGGGGCGACACCTCTGCTTGAAAAAAGAAGCCTATGAAAAAAATGACCCGACTTCTCAATTGATTTATAATCTCAGTAAACACTGTAAACATGTTTATGTTCTAAATCGCTAATTGTGAAGACTACTTTCCTGGGCAGTGCACATACACAAACAGACACACACTTACACAGAAATTACAGTTATTGTTTTCACTTACAACTAAGCCAAAGGAAACACTAAACATTCTGTTGAAGCGGAAGAGGTTCTTTTAGTAGGTCAAAAAATTCGTCATCAATACAGCATGATGTTCATCTCGTAAATTATGGTCACATTTAAAGGAAAATAGACGACAACTCTAACCCTTTTACAGTGTGTTTTCAGTTCATAAAAGTTAATTGTAACACATTGCTCTCATTCAGCTTTAGGTTGTACTTCGGTTGTGTCTCGTGTCACTTCTGACTGCAAAAAAACCAAGATGGTGACAGCCAAAGTGCAGAACTCAAGGCTTCAAAACAGCAGTCCACAAACCAATAGGTAAGTCACAGCGACTATAGGTCCACATCTTGTATACAGTCTATAGCAGTGGTTCTCAATCTGGGGGTCGGGACCCCCAACGGGATCGCAAGAAAATTTCAGCGGGTTGCTAGATGGTTGTGGAGAAAGCAAATTAAAAAACATATAAAAAAAAATAAAATAACATATTTGAGACTGGGGAATGTTTTTTAAATTGCATTGCCTAAACTAGTGATATAATTAGCCTCAGAATAGATTCTATTGAGTGTTTGTGAGAGTCAAAATGTGCCTGAACATGAGTTTCTAAAGGGGGATTTCCTGATTTTTGTTGGGGGGATTGCGACTCAAAGACAACTACTGGTCTACAGAGACAGAGCGCAATTAAAACCCGCCCAGTCCAGAGGGGAAAACTATTCAATGCTCTCCATTGACTTTGTGGTGCGTGAAGGTGCCCCCTTGTCTCGTTCGTCTGCTAGCATACAACAGAAGAAATGCCTAAAAGCTGCTCTGTGGTGGGAGGCACTACCAACAGGGTAAAGAACCCAAAACTAAGATTTTAGAAGCTGCCGAACCAAAAACCTGAGAATACAGGCAACAGGACATAGTGTAGGAAAACTGTGAGATCCTGACACTTAGTATGCACAATGCTATGTGTCCAGCAAGCATTTTGTCAAAATGTCAGCTTTAGGCTAACTATATTTTGACAGTATGATACTTGTGTTATAATAAAATTTGGATACATCAGAAAGCTATGCAGTATTATGTTTGCAAGTGCGTAAACTAACGAGCAACATGCCAACACATAGCTAACATTAGCTTGGTTACCAGCTAAATTGTCCATCCCGTCAACATTTTAGTTATCAACTGCACCCCTGATAGACACGGGGAGCTAAAATCACCGTTTGTCATGCTGAAATGTAACGTTTTTAGCTAGCTTCAGGCATTTTGTTCGCGTTTCATCCCTCGGTTGCATATTGTGTGGCGCTTATTGACTTTCCCTCCGGTGGGCGTGGATTTCACAGTAGCGCTCTATGGTTGGGGCATAATGTATCTCATCACCTATTTGGTTCTGCTCATGCATCACAACAAATAAAACATGGACCCACGAGTAAAAACACGGCTCCGTAGTGCTACACAAACTTAGTAAGAAGCTGGTTCAGAAAATAGGTTTTCAGGGTCTGTAGATGCTAAAATGATGATTCCTAATTTGAGTTTGAAAGGTTTCTAAAGGTATCAGTTCTGAAACTTGAGGTCCTGATAAGTGACAGGCTATAAAGACTCCAGAATACAATAAAAACACTAGTTCACCATCTTATAAGGCTGTTTCACAGTAAATAAATGTCCTGATTGATATTTATCTATTTAAAAATCATTGAGCTGCAGTTTTTTCTCCCGCACAATTCAAAATATACAACTGGGATGCACCCATCGGAATTCCTCTGTACAACTATTAGCATATTTGAGTTTGAGGCGTAGTGGCAGTGACATCTCAGACTGTCTTCCTAAGCCTCAGGTGGAGCTGTAGTGCAATCCTGGAGCTAGGTACTTTCCCTGTAGGAGCTCCTGTGAAGCCTATGTAAATTGGGAGCAGAATATGTATGATGGATAATGGTAAGTGTGGTAAGTTTCCCTGCCATCTGCTCAGTTGTAGAATAATGAGAATACCTGAGGGGGTCTCTGTTACACCAACATCCATATGACTCCCCAACATCTGCTAAGTTACGTTAGCGGGGCATTTAGAAATCTAAATATATGCTGGTACTTTCAGGCTACATGGCAAGGCAAACAAATCACAGAGCTGGCAGTGATCTCCATCCATTCATTGCCAGGCTGATGTATGATCAGCCACTCACTAGTGATGAAACAGGAAATGCTTCTAGAGGTCCTGTAAAATGCTTAATAGGCAGCGGAGACGTAAGCGATGTATTATGGAGCGTAGTGCTGAGTGCAGCAATTTCCCATGCCAGGGTACCATCCACATTAGTAGGATTCTGTGATACAGTCACAGTTATTAAAAGTAACAAAGGCAGACTTGAACAGCAGTGGCAAATATAACGCCCAGGTGTAGGACAGAACAGCAGCTTTGGACTGTAGATCTACCAGAGCACTGACACTGCAGTGGACAAAACCTTCCAGGAAACTGACTACAGAAAATCTACAAACATATTAATTCAACAGGATATTACTTATTGCCTCCATTTTAGGATTTGATCCTGATGGATTTGAGCTAATCTGTGATTAGCCGGCCGGTCCGGGTCTGAAGAGTGAAGCCAATTGCGTAAGTGCCATAAACTTGCGTTATTTCTAATGGCCAGCTCTGGTGGCGAAAAGAAGTCTGATTGTATGGAAGTCTATGAGAAAATGACTCTACTTCTCTCTTGATTTATTACCTCAGTAAACATTATAAATGTGAGTTTATGGTCTCAATCGCTAGTTTAAAGTCGTCTTCAATACAACATGATCAAAATGATGGTCCCATTGAGGGTAAAATCGACGATAAAGCAGGGTAAGTGCTATAGGCGTGGCTCTGGGAGTTGTCTGAGTTTTCTTTAATCATTTCACAGTTTGTTTTTAAGTTCATGAAAGTAAATTGTAACCTTTTTGGTCGCCTAGAAAATGATCTTATTCAGCGTTTGGTTGTACTTAGCTCCACCCTCTTATGTCACTTCTGGTTGTAAAAAGCCAAGATGGCAACGACGTCCAAAAACCAAAATGGCGACTGCTGAAAGGCTGAACTTGAGGCTTCAAAACAGTAGTCCACAAACCAGTGGCTGGTGTTTAAGGGACTACGTCCACTTATTATACAGTCTATGATTTGGGTACTAACACAAAGATAAACATTTTCACACGTACGGGTAATTTAGTGTTGCCAATTCTTCCATTATGTATTTCTTCATTTTGTTTCTAACTTTATTTGTTTAATCAGTGTCACGTTTGGCCCTCCACAAACGGATTGTGGTGTTACAGAAGAACCAAACATTCCGTGGGTTTCCTATTTGAGAGAGAGGAGACTGAGAGAGCCATCACAAAAAAATGTGTTGCCATGTAACTGTGCACAGTGGCACAATACGCTAGCAGTGTCTTAAGGAACATCCTACTTGAGATTTCAGTACTGTAACGCACCAATAGAAGCACAAGTTCCCACATTTTTGTTGTAATGTCTTTGAGAACGAACTCAGACACTCAACAGGGCTAGGAATCCTCCTCAGAGCGTTGGCCAGATATCCTTACAGGAGAAGCACAGAGGGCGACTGGAGGACGACGGGACAAGCAGCCAGTGGTGGGCTGGTTTCCATGGCACCTGAGAGAGAGAGAGAGAGACCTTTCTACTCCAGGCCCCGGGTCACACCATGTGATGAGCTCGGGCAGATAAATCCTCCCTTTCATCCTGCACGGCTTCTGGTCTGTGTGGAGGCAGCGCTAATGGAACGGATTCACACACATAACCCTCGCTTTGATTCTAATGCGTTTGGACTGAGTAACAAATGCACGGGAGCTCCATGTCCACTCTGTTTTTGAACATATACAACACAGGATATATGTGCAGCAGTGACAGCAGAAGCCTATGAAAAGGCAGGAGGGGACTTCTTTTTTATGTCAGAATATACAGTGGAACCTGATGACTTGGACCTCGCCAAATAATCCCTTAAGGAAGGACAGCAAAACGTTTCTGGGCTTTATATTGGACAGCTTAAAAAAAATGAAAATGTACAGGATTTTAATTGCTCATTAAGTCATTACAGCGGAGTAGAAAATAGTCTGGGTTTAGTGAAGTCTCTGTTTCTTTCTGCTGTGCGTGAGCGAGCATTACACAAAGATCCATGGCACAAGCTGGTTTGCGCAGAGCGAGCACCAGCGGAGTACATTCGGGAGGAGGTCTGAATGGATCAATACATCACAGAACAAAGAGGAACTGTGCTTCAGCAGGGGCCCCAGAACAAGACAGGCCCATTGCTCAACCACTGTCACAGCAGTGTATCCCAAGCATCTCACATGCATCTCAGAGAACGAGGATAAAGACAGATGTGAGGACGGGTGGATAAACTGAGGAAACTTGGGACAGAACCAGCAGATAGACAGATAAAGCCCCCCTGTGACAAGCAGAGCGACTACGTTACTTTCTTATATACTATGTACTATGATTAGCTTTATTTACTGATGAGTAGTGTAAGGGATTACAACTTCAAATTCGGTGATTACATTACAGTTACTAGTCCTAGTAATGGTTGGGAAATATACCTGTGACGTTGCCAGGCAATCGGTGGTGACACTAAGAAATTGTCCTGCACTTAACCCCCTGTAAAACCACAACGTGTCATGTTTACACTTTACATATGCATTAAACAAATTAGATACATGTTAGTTAAGTTTTAGTGGTGCTGGTAATCAGATTTTGTAACCAGTCTTTGTGCTAAGCTAAGCTAACATACATGAGGTTGGTATGGATCCCCTCATCTAACTCTCAGCAACAAAGCAAATAAGTTAATTTCCCACAAATGTCATAGTATTCCCACAATCTAGTTTTCTATTTCTACTCAGTACCGTTCAACGGAAAGTGATGTGACTAACAATGTTATCGTAATGAGTAATTGATTCCATTTTTCAAGTGGCTTCCCCAACACTGTGATCAAATCATCATTTGCAAAGAAAAGAAAAAGAAGCAAAATCAGGGGATCAAGACTAGTTTATGTGAATTAGCTTTACTTCATGGTAAAGCTATAACGGTCCTCTACACGAGGGGAAGACTAAAAGGTCTCGGTATGCTTCAAACGAACTTCGTCTGATGTGAGACCATTTCTTAAGGCATTTATACATACCTGTGTGGTGTCAACACGATGGGGCTCGTTTTGAAAAATTTGTGGCGATGCCCTTACGAAGTAGTCGTGTGAAGAATGAAAACAGAGAGCTTTGGAGAAAGTCCAAGCCGCACCTGCACACAATTGGCCCGTCGCTGCAATTAGCGAGCGGGATTGTTGAATTGTCCGTTTTGTAAAGTTACGGAAGTTGAGGAACGGGCTTTCTCACTCCGAGATGATCTGACGAGCGCTTCCTTTGAAGCATGCTAAGGCCTTGAACTGCCTCAAACGGCATAATTAGAAATACAGTGCATTGACTCGCGCATTTGCCCGACCAGTGCTTTTCCACCTGACCAATCCTTAATGTGATAGATACAGTGTCAACCCATCACATAAAGGTTACTGACGGTCTAGTTACCCTTCACACACCAGTGGCTGCATGCCCTCTCTCTCATTCACTTTTTTTCTTTTTTTCAGCCACCTGTCATATTTCTTACAATATTGTTTACCCCTCATGTCAGTGCAGGGCTGACGTGTTTTCACCATACCTCATACTCTAACCAGTGAGCTATTATAAAAGGGAAAAGATCTCTTTACTGAACTTTGAAGAGACCCGTCCTCTGTCTTTTAAATCCAACCTCTTTAATGTTTGTGCTGCTGGGCTGCTGGGGACTTAAGCGAAGCTATAATCAAACCCCAAGATAAATTAAGAGGTAAGCGTTGACTCAGCGTTTTGTTGCCCCAGCGATCCATTGACCCTGAGGGCCGGCAGCGAGAAAATTGAGAAATGCTTGTTTTAATGCCTATCCAATATATACGGCATCTACCTCGAGATGGGGCTGTGCAATCAACCACTAATCCATTAGACAGAGATGTTTTTCAAAGATTGACGCGTTATTGTGCTGCTGTCTGCACTGGCTCACGTTCAAGGTTAACCTTTTAGAGACGCCTGATTGTTGCTAGAAGGTTAAACAACACATTAACATGCATTAAAATATTAAATTATGGCTCCATTTACTATATGAGAGAAAAACAACAACATAAAAAAGGCTTTTAAAATTATGAAGGCAATTGATAAAGTGGGTGGCTTGCACCGGCGTTTGCTCTGGGGGGGAAACCGAGGCCGTGGAAGTGAGATGGTTTTCAAATGGGCAGACCGGGTGCAGTTCTGGCAGAATGAGGGCTTCTTTTATTGCCGGGTTAATGAACTGATGGTGAGGTCAAGTATTGAAGCCAATTGCAATTAAGGTAACTTTTCCCATAAGAGCTGTCCAATGCGCGGGATCAAAATAAATTGGAAAGGCCACCTCTTTCGCTGACATTTTATTTCAATTTTTTTTTAGCAGCAGCATAAATGTTGCCTCTCAGAAATAGCTTCAGTCTGTGGTGGTTACATATGGGCTGCATCTATCGTCCAGCAAGAGTAGACCCACTCTGCAGGGGGCCAGAGAAAAGCCCTTCTCTGATACCGTGTATTGACAGTGGGAGGACTCTGAATAAGTGATGTCTCCGGTCTGCTAGAGTGAAATACAACCTCTAGCTTGTTCCAGAGGATAAGCAATTAACTAAGCTGAGCGTTACAGTGGAGATACAGTGGCAGCACGCGTTCCTTCATGTCCATTTCATTAATTTAAGGATTGGAAAGGAACATTATTGGGGGAGCACTCCCATCCCGCATGTCTTCACCCTCGCCGTCCAATCTCGTGCTGTCTGCCATCAAATGCCTCCGACTGACAGCGTTTCGTTTTTAAGGGTGCCGCAGCACACCGGCTTTAATTTGACTGTGCAGTGCCAACAGTGGCCAGGGTTAGGGATGCACACATCTGAAGGTTCAGCGAGTAGAAAAAAAGAAAGATGAGGAAGAGAACGGAGCGAGGGGGAGGAAGGACGGACAGAAAGACGGAGAAGGAAGAGAGAGAAGAGAGCCTGTCACTTGGCATCACCATCACGGAGCAGGTGAAGAGAGATAAATGTCAAAGGACTCTCGGCGAAATAAAACAACAACTCGCCTGCACTCATCCAGGCAAACGCAAGTCAGCCACAGTTCGTGAGTCTCCTGGCCTCTGGTCTAAATAGACACACAGAGACGCAAAGGGGGGGGGGGAAAGAAAATCTATAAATCCAAATGCAAAGACAAATGGAAAAAAGAGGGCAGTGGGTCTGACTAATATGGACACGGTTAACAGCTATTCAATAGCTAATTAATGCTTGAGTGCATACTGTGAGAGAATATAAAACTCTAACCCATATGTGAGGATTTTAATCAGCTGGCTCTGGTATTTTCTTTCAAAAGCCAGAGTTTGAATGTAAGAAATACTCATTTATTTTGTGACGTGGGATATTATACCTGGAGAGGAGACCTAAAAGTGCAGGAAAGGCTCCGAAAATGTGGTCTAGGTCCCATGTGTGTGGATAGTGTCACAGCTGCGGTGTGACAGGTCCTCCTGAAGGCCCTATTCTCACAAACACTCCGAGGCTGCTTTTATTAACACAACCCCCCCCCCCCCCCCCCTCCCCCCCCCCACACACACACCCCACCCCCTCCAAAAATAACAGAGAATGGAGCCAGGGCTCTGGAGCCAAGTAGCTGTTGCTGGAATTTTTCTGGCCTAATTTGCATTAATAAAGAGGCTGTTCCTTGTCGGAATGTGTTTTATCCAGCTCAAAAAATCCCTGGGCGATCCCTCTCCGTAGAGCACTGGGAGAATCCGACTGTCAGAGCCGACAAGACAAATGAATCCTGGTGTCAGCGCCGAGTGGCTCCGCGTTGACAGATTGAGAAGAACTGTCCCTCTGTCGACAGGCATGCTTCATTTTCAAATTAATAAATCTGAATAAAATATTTTACCCTTCATTATGAGTGCTGCTGCTGTGACAGCTTTGCTGAACAGGGCTGGGATGGGGATGCGGAGGGGGGTGTGTGGGGGGGGTGGGGAGGGGGAGGTTGCTGCTAGTGAAAACAGCTTGCACCAAATCCACCTGGGCTTATGCTGTGTATTTATAATGTTTGCATGCGCGCGTGTGCCTGTGATGTGTAGGTGTGTGCGGGTTTTATTTGTTGTTTGCGGTTTGTCTTCTTTTATGCACACACACATTTTATGCCTCTTTTCCATTGATCCTCTTCTGGCACATTTTCCGCTCAGCGCGCTCCCTGAGCCCCTCATGTTCCACCAAAGAGGATGGGACAAACAAAAATAACTGGCGCCGCTGCGGTACAGTAGTGATAGATTCCTCACATATTCTCCCCTCACACCTGTACAGCCATATGGAGACACGTCAACATGGCAAAAAATAACTCTTCAATGAGACTGTTGAGAACGATGTAAATGCTGAATGTAGCTTTTGGCTAATAGCGACAAAGGAAATGCGTCGCTTTGCTCTTTCAGCAGTGTACCACAGGTGATCTGATTTCACTCTTAACAACTTACACTTAAAGCCACTGGAAATGTCCTCTTGCAATTGTAAAAATGCATATTTAAGTGTCTCAGGAGGCATCCACAAAAATCATAAAAACAAACATAAACCGAGTTTAAAAAAACGACTCATTTTGTGTAGGCGTGGCAGGTCCGACTCGATCTCACAGAAATGCGTGCAATGATCACAACCTCTCAACACTGCATTAGGAGGAGGTGGCACATAATGTGTTGGAATTATGCGCCTCCATCAGGGCAACAACTTAAGTTTGGGCAAATAAAGTACTTTATTTTTTGGAAAGAAAAGATCATTGTTTGGGTACATTGCGTACGTAATTTCAAATAACTCAATGGTGAAATTTGGTTTCAAACGGGACAAGAACAATGGTCTCCTGGGTGAAAGTCCACCAATCCACCATTACCTCCTTGATTAGAATCCAATGAATATAATGTTTGCTCAAGATAAGTGAGGGTAACAGTAATGTTAGCCGCAATTCACCACGGCACAATGTTAGCAACATCCAAAAGTTAGATAACTTTAAAATATAGTTATAGTCTAATTATGGGGGAAATAAGTGTTGCATAAGAGTTTTGTGGATGTGCACACAAGGATGGATCAAATATAGCCGATATTTCGCTAGCTGGCTAACTGCAAAAGGCTACACAGAGTCGCGTTGGGGACAACTGACGTCATTTTTGACAATTGGTTTGTGGAATTAATTAATTTCGCAATAAATTGTACAAGCATTACCTTACCCAATCGAAACTCAATATCAGGAAAGTTTACAAAATCTTAAAATGTAAATATTTTAATTATGGATTAAAACTAATTTCTAATACTTTTTAGATGCTTACTATTATGTACATAAGCCCCTAAATTACATAGTTAGAAGGCTATTGTAGATTTGAGTTTCCAGTGGCTTCAAACCACAGCTGATCATGTACAGGAGATCAAATGAGGATAGATCAATAAGTCAAGTCTTTAGCAATGAATGAACAGACAAGTCCACAATGTGGTGGGTATAAGTGGATGTTGAGTGACAGATTGATGGGGTGAAAGACATAATTGCTTGAGATAAAAAGGAGTAAAAAGAGGGGGATGTATAAATATAGTGCACAGGGCTCATAATCCTGCGATATTACCCCTTCAGGGCGAGAGAAGAAGGCATAAAGGAGCACGGTGGGTTGTATCCAGTCAGTCACTCTGAATGCTAAATTAATATGCAACAGCAAACACTAATATGCCCTTTGAGGAGGCCCGGCATATTGTGGAAGACTTAAAGCTCGTGAAGTTGCCAGAGGGCAAACTCCTATGAATAACATACAAATACAATATCATGCTCTGTAAATTGTGGAATTTTCATGGTGCTGTATTATTGCTTTTTGCTCTCTTCTGCTGCGTATTTTTGTAACATTTACTACAAATTCCTTTAAGAGATTGTGTAACACGAGTAGTCAATATTTGGTGGTATGAAATATCAAATGCTCATAATTTCTCCAAAAACACTGACAACAAGAAGTAAAATAATCCAAATCCTTCCAACTGATGAACATCAGAAGATTCCTAAGCTTTATAGTGATGCAAATGATGTACACTACATAAAACCAGAGCAATATAATACACTGCATAAGGAGAACTGTTTTAAACAGAGAACTGTTTAATATCGGTGTGTTTCTTGGAAACCTAAATGCGTAAGCTACTCAGAAAAGGTAATCCCTTTCCTTTAATCAGCATTCAAAAAAAGGGCCATCCATCCAATTAATTTACACCAGCCGACATGTGTATAATAATGACAGGCAGCACAAAGGACTCCATGTTCCTCCTTATGTAGGCCTTCAATATTTAAAGGAGAGTACGTGTTTTTGGCAAGGCTACGCCGATGCGTGTCAGTTAAACTTCTTAGACGTCAGCCTTCCCTGTGAACATCACATCATCAAAGATGACATTTCATCAACTAACTCAATAAATAATAGAACACAGTGCCTGCCATTTGAACCTTGGGTGACAGCATCTGAGGAAATTGTCACCCGGTAATTTGTTTTCTTATGTCTTCTGTCATCTTTTATTAGAGTTATCACCTGTATTTGTAATGTCCCAAGTACAGTCTGTGTTACTGTAAAGCTCTGGGTGTATATACATTTAATCCAGGTACTTTTGGCATTTCAATTGTATATGTACACTCGGAAGGAAGCAGCCCTTCTTAAGAAATGTTCAATAAAGTAAAAACTATGATAATATTTAAAAGACATCCATAGAGGCTGACTTGATTTGACATCCTTGCTTTGACCATAGATAGATAGAAATCAAGTAAACAGAGCGGACAGGGAGTGACAGCACTGTATTTGTGATCTCTTTCCAGTGGATGGGGAATGTTAGGGAGGGGAGCCGGAGAAATGTGCCAGCCCTAATGTCTTATGGCAACTCATGCCCAGCTGATGAGACAATATTTCATGTCGGGTCAGGACCAATAAGGAGCCTTTTCCACACCACAGAGATGAAAAGGGCCCTGACTGCCATGATCAAAATGCCAGCTACACATGGACACTCAGGCACACACGCACACACACACGCACACACACACGCACACACACACACACTACTGTCCTGAGAATGTAAAACGCACACACACGCTGACTAAGAGGATGTAACCAGGTCAGTGTGTGTGTCGTGATGCTGTAAATTGACTGACAAGACTACCTGTCCGTTGGCACTCTGCCTCGGATAAATGTAATAATGCTGTTTTATGTGATTGTTTGAGCATAAAACAGCATTATTATTTAAGCCTACTGTTGATTTAGATTTAGTTAGTCCATTATTCACTCTCCTTTAGCTCTGTTTTGGTCTCCACCTCCTGAGAGAAATATCTGTTTTTTTTGTGCTACTTAATTCTCCTCTGTACAGATTTTGTGTTGGAAAACCAAAAGAATGAGCTTGTCAGGAAGCCGATGCTGAGGGGAACTGCAGTCTGGTGATTCTCTGTGGGTTTGTCACAATCAGCAACATCCAGGTCTGAAAAGGGAAACCAATGCAGAAGTGCCTTATACTTTATGCATTGTTTGTAATAGCCAGCTTTAGGGCGTGGCTACCTTGTGATTGACAGGTCGCTACCACAGCGTTGTCCGGTCTGGGAGTTGAAGATGTAACCCTTTCACAGTGTGTTTTCAGTTCATGAAAGTTAATTGTAGCATTTAGGTCGCACGAAAATATCTTATTCAGTGTTAGTTTGAACTTAGCTCCACCCTCTCGTTGTGGTTGCAAAAAATGAAGATGACGACAGCCAAAATTAATTCGAGGCTTCAAAATGGAAGTCCACCAACCAATGGGTGACATCACGGTGACTATGTCTCCTTATTATTTAGTGTATGGTTTGTCACTATAACTGAGCCCTGTCACATTAAAAACCAATTAGTGCAGCTTTAAAATCATGTCATTAAACATGAATAGGTAACGTTTTATATTCACAACTGCAAAATGTAAAAAATATATACATATATAGATATAACGGTGATGCAGCAGCAATGTGTTGCATATAAAATAAGACGGAAAATCATTGGACACCAGTGCTGTATGTAGCTATACAGTCCATTAACTGCTATAGTCAACATTGGAATGGCTATGAATCGATATGCTGAAAAGTTACAGAATACTATGTTTGATACTTAGTTTGGCCCATTTCAACACAAAGTATATTAAACACACTATTTCAATTTAAAGCTCCCTCCATGCTCCTATAAATAGATCTCAACTTCACATTAACCTCATTTATTACTGATGTCATGAGAACTTTAAGGACTAAAAATGCTTTCACAAAACAAGGTAGATAACCCTTAGAATATTAGATTAGAATGTGACTCGGAGCCTGCTTTAATGAATATAGCAGCCAAGTATGTATTATACATGGCTGCTATATTCATTAGGGATGATAACATGTACATAATAATGATTGTGGTCAACATTCTCGGCCCTGCGCTGTTTCTGTGTACTGATAATTGGATTTCAGGCCGAGGAAGGGTTAACCCTGAAGAGATATAGGTACCTCAGCTGTGACCTCTTGCTCTCCTAGGTATCTCCCCTGTGCAGGATTCTTATTCAACTTCAAACTGACAGTGTTTTTAATCTTTTCTTTGCTTCTGTCCTGGAGATTGGGGAAACAAAAATCAATACACTGTGGCAGGCGATCTAGAAGCCTGTGAATTACAAGGCCTGGGTCCGGCTGCGCCGCCTGCTCGGCAGCCTTGAGCAGGGGACCATGGGAGTATCATCAGAGACCAAGGGCAGGTCACAGGTTCAGGTCAGGAGCACAGCACAGGCGGAAAAGCAAGGTATTTACTGTCTGTGCACGAAAATGAGAAATAAGTTCCACGTGGCAATAAGGGAGCCTCGAATCTTCTCCCCTCATTCTTTTCCCCTCCTTCCCACACTTGTGGCCTCCGTACCCCTCTCCCATCACACTTCTCTCCCGACTCCCGTTGGATGATATACTGGGCCTGAGCCTGTGATAATGCCCACACTACAAATCTGAGCGCAGAACATATCGACACCTGGGTCTGTCATTATCCGTTAATCACGCTGCTGACGTACGTTTCAATCCAGGCTTCTTGGCAGCCCACCAAGCTACATAAATGACATCAGATAAATCCACGGGGCCCCACAGAGCACATACTTTCTTCTTAACTACAGACACTAACCAAACTTTGATGCTAAAACTCATCTTCATGCTTATCAGGGCGGATGCACAAAGCCCACACATTATGACACTGACCATGAACTTAACATGTGAAATGTGAGTATTTAATGTAAGCATCCCCTAAAGAGACATTTAGATCTGTTTCACAGCTGTTAAAAGGTCGACTCAATCTGCGAAATAAGGTTAGTATGAATGTTAATGCTCACATTAGCAGAGTCAACGTTGACTAATAATTGAAATGGTTATTTTGATGTATAGGGTTGTATAAGGTACTTTTCCATAGTCAGTGTATTTCTAATCGCTATGAACAGATTCTGCATTCGTAAGCAGAATTTGTAGGCAACGGGACAAGATTTTGGCATCGGAAGCGTTCTGGTTTCTGTTCGTAGTCCGAGTAGTATTGACCCACAATGTTTGAGTGTGCTATGGTTGAATGCAGGTAAACAGTTGTATGATTGTGTGACTATCTGTCCCCAACTTCAGGCAATTTGGGAAAACCGTTTTAAAAGGTCTTGGGAAAATAGCATTTTGATGCTAAAACATACATATTTTGACCAATTTGAGAACACTAATGTGAAGCTCCAGACCGATAAAAAAAAAAGTCAAAAAAATGGACCCGCACTTTAAACAAATTGTCATATTACTGTACTTCTGTTGCAGTGTTGCATGACTGTAATTTTTACATCCACAGAATGTGACGCATTGCATTGTGGGATTGATAGCAGAAAGTAGTGTATGGTACATGGACACGAGTAAAGAGCAAATTTCACACGTAAAGTTTGGACTCTCAAATAATAAACAAGACATTGCACTACATAGCTCAGCGGTGCCATGCCATTGTTCTGACATATCATCATGCCAAAACCCCAAAAGTCTGAAAAATGTCCCTTTTGGATTCCTACAGCCGGGAAAACAAACACGCATGTTCTGAAGGCCCATTGCGCAGATGATACACACTGTCTCTGCAACAAACAGAAGCACATGGTTAATAATTAAGCAATATGATGTCATTGGACACTCCCGATTGCGATATATTTTTATATTATATATTTGTAATACTTTTTTCGGACGATTGAGGATTCGGAATAATGGTCAGTCCCCAGTCCAGTGTGTGTCACTGTCTTGTGTATTCTCATCATGAATCATGAACACATGATGAGGATAAATAACATGGTAGTATACTAGAAAACGAGTTGCCAGTTTATCAGGTACGCCTAGCTAAACCCAATGTATAACACTGGGTGAATCTGCAGCCCTGCAATAAATCACATGTCTATGAA
Organism: Anarhichas minor; assembly: GCF_050575085.1. Lineage (NCBI taxonomy): Eukaryota > Metazoa > Chordata > Actinopteri > Perciformes > Anarhichadidae > Anarhichas > Anarhichas minor. Next base: position 43,448 of record NW_027466517.1, read on the forward strand.
GTTGATAATGTGCAGTTCAGTTCCATTTAGTCATTCCAGAACAAATGCCTCACCCCATATTTGGGGCCTGAGGAGATTTAATCAGGTTTAAAGGGTTGTCGCAATATGACCCCTCTGCCAACCGAGTGGCCTTTTTTTCTTTTCTTTTTACCCAGAATGCATCTGACTGGCAGGATAAAGGAAAACCCTCAGCATACAATTTTTATTTCCAATTACACTTTGTCCAACAAACAGTGCTTGTGGCTAAAATATGCAGAGGCTCCATGGTGGTAACAGTTTGTGGTGTTTTACTGAGAAGCGTTTCTGTGACAGCGATTGGATATTTTGGACCCAGTTATTAGAGATATCCAGAAATCTGTGACTTTTTGACTCACTGACTGGACTGCGGTCAGAGCGCCTCCCTTACCCTGCGTGTCTCTGCGTCATTGCACAGTGATTCATATTCACCGATGTCATCTTGTGTTCGGGGCCTTAGTCCAATAAGAAAATATTGCTCTGTAAACACCACGTCATCCACATCGCACCAAACATGGAGCAGGTTGAGATTTCATTTTATTTTTCTCAGCAAAAACTAATGCCTGATTAATTTCTGCTTGAGAGCCCAGCCTTAAGCACTTTGATCAATATGTGTGCAACTACCTGCCAATGCTGGACTGACTGAGCAATTAGCCAATGTGCTTGGCGGGCCTGACGGGGGTAATGAAGTCACACAGGCTAAGAGCTGCCAGGAAGAAAACCAGTCCGTTATTCCAATCCAAATGAAGACCGTTTCCCTTCAAAGCCATGTATATGTGTATAGATGGATAAATTGAGAGAACGCTATAAGATGCTCGGATACATCACAACAACACAAATCATCTGTGTCCCCACATACGCTGACAGAAGTAGAGAGCCCGTTCATTTGCACGAATATTAATTCCATCCAAGATTGAGGAAGAGCGCTATAAATATCTGTGACCGTCTGATTGCTCCGGGATGATCAAACGGAGACAAACAATGCGCGTTCCAAACAGTTTGTTCTGAGAGAATTATGACAGAAATAACTGACAGCTCTTGATGAACAGGAACATCCAAAGATCAGACAAGTTTTTATTGCATCAGAAATTAATTCTAAAAATGATACATCACTCAATAGCATATTAAAAGCATTCAGCTTCCGCTTGAAGAATTTTTGATTTCCCTGACAACGAAGTCTAATTAGACCAAACACGTCTCTGTTTGTCTGACTGAAATAACTCAATTACAGAAACTCCAAACATCTGGCTGCACACTCGCAGAATTGATTAGAGCACATTTTTTCCTGGAATGATTAAATAAGACAGTAATCACTTTAAAGCCAGTTCCATCTCCATTAGAAGTATGTGGAAGTCAAAAGACGTGGAACCTCGACTAATCCAATCACTGCTGAACCCACATACCTCATTATGTGCCGTTACGTGTGAGGGTGACAAATAATCAAATGTGCACAAATAGGTTTGGAATCGGAGCCACGCATATCTTAACTGGTTCTTTTTCTTTACTTTTCATAAGCAACGCCATGACTTCCTATTGCTTTTATTTTTAGGCCATTTTGTTTGTGACAGATTGCACAGAGCCGGTCTCTAATTGTATGATTATGTGCACACTACCGTTGGCTACATGCTTCACTGATGAACGCCATGATTGTTGTGAACATTTTTGAACCCCAGAGCTATTCTGGCAGGCTTTTTCAAAAGGCTTTGGCCCATGGGCTTGTTACATCTTCTCCTTCCTGTGTAGCCTCTGCCCATCAGCCTATTACCCCTGACAGGACGGAGCAGGGGAGGACAGAGCAGAATCCGCTGTAGCCTTTAATTTCAGGAGAAAGAAGAAAAGGAAGGAAGAAAAGAAAAGAAGAAAAAAAAAACAATTGAAACTTTCTCTCAATGATTTGCTACTTGATTTGACGCTGGACTTTCCCATTGTCACAAAATCGATAGAGGCAAGACAGGCAGGGCCTAACTGGAGAAGGCTTTTGGCTTTTCATGCCGAGCAAAAGCGAGCGAGAGCGTCAGGGTTAAGTGATGTGTTTCTGACGCTGAGTGGGTCTGGGACACCCCATTCGCTCAGCCGCCCTCTGGAACTCGCGGGCCTAATGGCAGGGCAAATCACAGGGGGGGAAGGGGACTGGCTTGCTGTGATGTGTGTGTGTGTGTGTGTGTGTGTGTGTGTGTGTGTGTGTGTGTGTGTGTGTGTGTGTGTGTGTGTGTGTGTGTGTGTGTAGAGGAGAGAGTCTCTAGGGCATTGGATTGTTCATAAAACCAAGCGAGGGCTGCAACATAATGACTTCACTCACCTCCCGAAATCAAAATTAAAAAGTGGGACATCACAATGGACATGGCTATTATCATTGTAATGGGGTAGCCACAATCTGCCAGCTGCTGTGCGTGCGAGTGCATGTTGTGTGTGCGTCTGTGTGTGTTAGGGTCATCTTTGTCTCCTCCCTGGTGTCACTTTTTATCTAATGAATAAATACAAATACAAGACAAATATCACTGCTGTCAGGCCAGAATCTCCAATATGTCAACTTGACAGGAGTAATAATCCTTAAGATTTTCATTACATCAGATCCAATTTTGGATGGTCTTCATGTCTGGCATTTTTTCAGCAATAGCCATTTAATATGTTTGCAGTTACCTCTGCGACTATACCGCCAAAAAAAAAGAAAAGAAAACGGCAACAGGCCGTCTGCATAGAGCGGCTGAATGGGTCGACGAGTGACGACTTTGACGTGAAAGACGACTGCTCTATCAAATTTGTGACTGTGAGTCTATGTTTGTGTCTTTTGTCTGTGACCAAAAGCCAAACCAGGAACCCTAACCATGTATTTTTGTGCCTTCACCTAACCAAACCTTAACTACAGCAGTTCAGATCAGAAAACTCTCATACGAATCATTATTTAAAAAGGCCTTTCGCCTTGTCCCGCCCTACCGTGCTGTGATTGGCTAGTTGGCCTATTCATTGCCTCGACTGTTTGGCTCATTTTGCACGAGTTGATGATGTGTTCCTAACTTAAGCAGGTTTGGTGCATTTACTTAAGGAGATTTTTGGCCGAGGCAAAATCTAGTTAAGTGTCCAATCCAAGCGCAGTGGTAGTAGCCAGTACTAGCCAATCACAGAACAGTAGGGCGGGACAAGGCATAATACTCTTGGGGAAAAAATAAAAACGTTTGCTGTATCTGTGCATAACTCATGGTTGTGCTGTGCAATAAGGCGTTATTAGTGACGTTATGGTCTAAATAAATATAATTGTGATGGTTTCTTAAAGATTTCATGAATCTAGTAGTGTAGAAATATCTTAACCCAGAGAGGTCCTTGTAATCCTTCAAGGTAAAACATGAACATTTCAAGGTTTTCCCTCAACAGTCACATAATGCAAAACAACACATTTAGGTTGACATTACAATGAATGATAGTAATGAAGCAACTGACACCGAGTTCGGCATAAAGGACTAGTCAAAGAGCATTGAACCAGGAGCATGAATTCCTGAGAAGCCTGAGTAAATGCTCTTAGGCAGATAGAGAAGGCCATAGCCATTTGGGTAAGTAGGGAGCAATTACACATGAGGATGATTTAGGGGGATGCTGTCACTGTGGTGAGGAGCCAGGACCTCTGCAGATGAAATGAAAATGGCCCGTATAATGGTAGAAGCGACAACGCAACCACTTTAGATGGACTGACTATTACCGCACGTCAACACGGGCAAGAAAAAGAGCAAAACTATGAGGAGGGCAATTAGAGAACATGAAAGAAAATGGATCACGGTGGCATCGGCGCCGAGGAGAATGTTACAGCAGAGGACTTCTGAGCAGGAGTTAATGCCGTGATTTATAGAATTTGTCATCACAGACATGTATGTTATAAATTTCCTGACTGCAGTAATAGCGATAATGAGGTCACCAACTGTACAGTGTCATCTCAGCACTTTGGGGTTCGGACACAGTATAGAGAGAGGTTACGCGACCCGCCATTCTGAATCATTAGAAGACGGCATCAGTCACCAAACATTACCTTAATGCGAATGTCAGTCTGACTTTGTGATAGCTCGGCGCTCTGAGCCACTCGAAGAACAGCCAGTGATCAGTTCAGGAAGGTCATCATTCAAAATCTACCGTAAATACAGCCCAGATATGAACGCTCATCTGCATCATCATCATCATCATTATCCACACGACCATCATCATCATAATCATTATGTAAATATGCTCTCAACGTTTTGCAGTTTGGAATCCTGGACGGCACAGCAGGCCCCGGCTTGCATTTTGCATGTGCATATTTCAGTGTTTTCCGAGAACGCGCCACGGCAATTAACACAGGATTAATTGGCATCTTTATCTCATTAGGGCCAATCTGATCAGAGTATGATGAGGTTTCGGCGCGTTCCCATTCGTTTAAGCGGATTGTGGTAATTGCTGTCATTATTATGGGCTCTTTAGCGTCATCCGTGGGCCTCCTCTCCCTGCCTGGACCCCATAAAGCCCAGCCATGTGTCACGGCTCAGTTTAGTTAACCCCTGGAACGAGCCCAGTGGTGCCGGCGTGTGGTTAACGGCCGAGCAGTGATTAGCTCTCCACACATCAACCCATTAACACGTTGCCCCCCCCTCCTCTCAAACTGCCTTTGTGTTCACTCCTAATTACAGCCATACCTTCCCAAATAGAAAACTTTACAAGCCCCGCATGGGGGGGGACATGTACACACAGTGTGGAATCGGCCATTCCCAGGTTGAGTACGTGGTAGTGTGTTTTACAAAACCCCAGGGCTTCATTCATCAATCCTCCAATGATGAATACTTCATGACTGTGGCACGTGCGTGCCATAAAATACAATAGATATCACTTTATAGACAGTGAGAGGGAATTATTTCTCTGATATTAAGGTTTCTGGTAGGAATGATATTAGAAACAAGGAAGAGGTCTTCCCTACTCCCACGGTATGTGTTTTACAGCATCCTCACCATAATAAATATACTGTGAATCTAAAGCACGAAGCATCAAAAGACAGTATTTCTGAGAGAGGGAGCTATTACTTCAACATGAACTCAGATCTACAACCCACCAGAGAGAAGTATAGCAGACGGATATTGAGATATAGTGTACAATAGAAAAAGGGAGCCATTGATCCCATAGAGTGCAAACTTTACACTTGCTGCTAAGTTCTCTAAAGGGGGCAATCAAATTTTATACGCTCGTAACTATTTCACCCCCTCTAAATGTTAACAACTGTGCACTCGTGCTATACGGCCCGTCCCCTTTGTTGATCCACCGCGGCGATGAGCCCCATCGTCATGGATTTGCGATATTATTACAATCTTGGCCTGTACGATGTAATGAGGCGCAAGTGTTTCACCTTGACAACCAGTGGCTCAAAGTAAATTCATAGGGCCAATATACTGCCCTTGCAAACCAATCGATGTCCTTTGGGTGCTCTAAAATATATGGGAGAGGATCTGTCAAACTCTTTGAACAAGGGCAGTATTGAGATGCCCAAGAGGCCCTCTGATCTACCGTCTACGCAGCTCTTCAGCAACTTTGCATCTTGGGAAGTCTGACAATTTGCTGAAAGAAGAAGTAGTGGGAAGCGTGACTATTGCTGCACAACCTGACTTTTGATGCAACCGTAAAATATCCAAAAGAACATTGTTCAGCCAACGCTCCAGCCATGAAATGATTTGAAAATAGCTGCTTATTCCATCAAATCAAACCACGCTGCTCTTTAGAATTCCCCCAAAAATCACCAAGTGTGCCAAATACAAAATACTTTGAATACCCATACATATGAATTTCGACATTGTGGAAAGTTAATTGGTTGTGACACCCTTTCAAGTCCCACTTACGTCGTGACTTTCCTGTTTGCGGACCCCTTTCGACTCTCGAGTAGAGTTAGAGACAAAAAATAATTCCACCAAGCTTTGAGTCAGGGAGACACAAATACTTCTTGAGTGTGTCGCTAAGGAGAACCAGTCAAAATTAGACAACCATGAGCTCCATCAGAGCCCTGACAGCACATCCTTATATGACAGCAGCAGGCACTAGTTGTACCCACTCACCTATGCCTGTAAGCACAAACAAAGCTTTGATTTCCTCAAATTCCCCCCAAAAGTGCCCCCCTTCTCTTTCTATGCACACCACAACGACGACAACACACTCCACCCCGTCGCCCCTCATCTCCCCTAACACAATCTAAGAAGGCGCGTAGCCATCTGTACCTCCGGGGAAGCTGCTTCTTCTTCAAAGCGCAACATGATCAGCATTATGGCATCGGAAAGACTCCCTCCATGACTGAGGAAAGTGAATCAGTCACGTAGTTGAAGACTGACACGCTCTGAAAGAGGCACGTCAACACCCATAGCAAGGCTGTAAGCCCCTAGAAAGTTTAAACGCAGTCTGTCCTGTTATTTTGGGTTGTATCCTAATGTATGAACATAAAGATGCGATACTCTTAACACTTCCAATGAGCATTTGTTAGGTTCAAATTAGGTTATGTCAAATGTGTGAGCCGGGCTGAGAGGGGGTCAAATGCACCCATTAGTACTTCTCTGGGTCACTGCTCCATCCAAAGGGGGGCAGTAAACAATACTGTTAAAGCTGCTACAAAATATTCAAAGAAGTGATGTAAAGAAGGTAAATAATAATGCTATCATAATGTTTCATTTTCATAGCAGTATAAAATAGATATTAGAGAGGGAATTAGGACCTGTTACACTTCCTAACTCCAAGCAGCCTATAATAATATATTTATTAAAGTAATGCCAATATTTAGTTTAAATCAAATTAAAATACAATAATTTATTTCCAAATCATTTGAATGCTGTTTTTTATCTAAATAACCACGATAGATGACTCTATAGTACAAAGAGAAACGTTTTTCGTAAATTGAAATCGTCCAAGAAAATTAGTTTTGCTGCGTTTTTATTTTGTTTTGTTTCAGTTCACAACGTTTATCAGGTGTTAAAAACTGCAACCGTAATCCGGTAATCACATAATGTATTCATTCATAATAGCCTAATTGCTTAATTTGTGTTTCTAATAATCCATTTCTGTTTAATACATTTATTTTTGCCACCACAACCTTCCTCAGGATTTTCACTCCAAAAATGACAGTCACAGAAATACAATACTTCCAATGAAAAAAAGAAAAAAGAAAGCACTTTTAGCTCAGAGGCTCCCCTTTTACTAGCTACACCAGACATCAGCATTGCAGTCTATAATGCAGCCAATATTGCAGTCAATAAACTTTGTGGGATCATGCGCTCAATTACCGTTGAAGCACTGTGAGGCAACGGCAGCAAATGTCTCTGATGCAGCAGAAATATTCATGTCAGTGGTGCCCTACAGAATCCAATAGGCCTGGCTGCCTTTGAGGAGAGACAGATGAATAACCAGAGAGGGAAGGAGGGGGGTGGGTGGGGGGGGGGGGGATCCAACACGAGAGAAGCTTTGGTAAAAAAAAAAAAGGGAAAAAAAGGGAAAAGGCGAAGCAGCCTTTGCTCTGCTGGGTCTTTGAAGTCCTTCCACCAGCAGACGCTGGTGTACAGACACATACAAAGGCACACAGGCTCTCCCTCACTCTCCTCCTCTGTTTTTCTCGCAGCCTCTCTCTCTCTCTTCTCCGTCTTTCATCTCCTCTATATCCCTTCATCTTCACCCCCGGTTTACTCCAGGGATCCCCCCTGTCCCCCAGTACTTACCACTCGTTTGCTGTCCAGGCTTTGATATCTGCTCGCAGAAAGATCAACAGCATACTTTGGATCCATTTCTCCTGCTACCACTGCTTTAATAACGGCAACAAAGCCAAGGCTTTTCAACCGCACTGACTCACATCTATTTGTTATTCATAGCCACTATCATTTCCCCAAAGCACTGAAACGTATGCATGCGGAGCTGACTTCATGATTTCTCTAAAACATGAAAAGAGAGCATACGCCGTGTGGGTTTCTCAAAAGTAGTGCGTACCGCTCTGAACACAAGTTCTGGAAAGAAAAAAGTTCACTATGCAACTGCAACAGTGACACCATGCCAGAACAAAAAGCTATAAATTCAAGTAAATAATATGGTTTACACAATGGCGCAAAACAGATCCGACAAAATTGTTCCTTAAACATTAATAAGCATCAAAAGCCAAAATAGTAACCACAGTCTGGGTCACATGCACACACACACACACACACACACACACACACACACACAGCATGCTGTGGTTTGATGAAGCTCTCTGGCCATGCAGACAAATGCAGCCTGGTTCTGTCTCAGTAAAGGTTCTGTGAGCCTCCAGGCCAGCCATCACACCAGGCATGAATCATGGAAATGTCAAGTACAAAGTCTGCCACAGAGCACAGTGAAGAGCCTGCATACTGGGAGGCACCAACCACAACACACTAAAGCACAATACCAGAACAGTGCCAGCGCTTCGTACAGCTACAGCAATAATTATCTCTTCTCTCTTTTTTTCTCTGTTTGATGACAAATACAATCAGTGTGATGTTTTTGTTGGTGAAGCAGTATTGCTGTGCTGTCAATTGCAACCCCGAAAGGCCAATGAAATGATCCCAGTGCTACGATGACTCACTGAAGAGCAGAGGAGGGCAGGACAACTGCAAAACGAAAGAGACTGTGTTGCAACAATGGTCACTGGCTAGATTTAAGTCGGGGGCATTGTAGTCATGTGGTATGCACCTTAGAATAAGATGGAAGCGATAGTCCTGAGCCCCATGTGTGGATACCGTATAGCATACAGAGTGCGCCCCTAGTGGTCAACACAAGGAAATGAAGTGCATGCGTTGTGGTTTATATTTCACTAAACTCGCCTAGTATACCATCAGAAATTTCACTTATTAAAAAGAGCTGTATTACATTCATTAATTAATTAATCAATTAGCCTAATCCTGGTATAACGTGCTACACAGTAAATATGATCCGTCAGATATCTGCCGCAAAATGATTTATTTTCTTTGAACATACTCAAGACAATGGACCGAAAACCACCTCCCAAACAACAGAGGACGTTTCGCTCACCGATCTGAGATCACGGAGCATCCCTGACGAATGAATGGACTTCTAGTTGACTCGCATATGTTCACAGAGCTATGTGGAAACAAGGCATTCGACTTGGCCAACTAGATTACTAAACATTACAAAGTACTGGGTAAGGTTACGGAAAGATCCGTTAACAGTTACAACAGAACACGCGTCCTTTCTCGTGCTTCAACTTACTATTCTATTCGCTCATGACATTTTGCAGATACGTTCAGTATACATTCCACGTCCTTATTTCTGAACTTTAAACTGTGTTTCATTTATAAGAAGACATTGAGTTGCGATTATTTTGTCACCTATACCGATCCCAAGATCAAGAAAAGCCTTCAGCGTGTCTAGGAAATGTTTTTTGAGGACAAATAGTGATCCAAAAATGGGAACTCTGCCATTGAAAGGTGCAGAAAGTGTTCATACTGTAAATCATGCTGTTCTAATCTAACTTTTTACTTCACAGACATTCCTCAAGTCCATTTTTGGCAGTTCTATCAGAAACCTTTCCAGGTCGAAGACAGAAAACATGACTGATGACGTCCTCAAAGAGCAAGTTATTCTTTTCAATGTAATTTACAGCATACGATTTTACAAGACCAAGAGTTGTTTTTTTGCATCACAGTTCTGTTAACTCAATTGTCTCGATTATTTAAATATTTTCACTGTATTATCTGAAAAAGCATTTAACAGAAATTACATACATTCATGATGAATATTGCATCATTTTAAAATGTTTTTTACAATAGCATTTTCAGCCATCAGAGCTGGCACTAACAGGCTGATCTACTGTACACTAAATAGGCCCACCATGCTAAACCTATATCTTTACAATAGATGACATTAAGACAACTGAGATGTACCCCACAGCTATTGTCCAACAAAGGCTGCTCACTTAATACAAACCTGTTGAATAAAGCTGCAACGATTAAACCTGAGGTGAGACAATGTTCCCCTGCTCTCTGTGAGGATATACAGCAGCAACCTTTACACCCATATCACCTTGAGGAAATGGGCCAGATGATTGAGAAGGTGTTAGCGGGCTGCTATTTTTACACTTGAGCCTCTCGCTCTCTCTCTGTCTTATTATCTCTTTCTCCTTGTTTCAGGAAACAACATTTTAATAAGCGCTGGCGAAGGTGGCATGATGGTCTTTCGGTCTACTTAACTTTCAAAAGTTCAGCGTTAAAGAGGGTTGGACCTATAGTGCCATCACGGTACACTGAAAATGGGAGCGAAGCTAGCTGGTAGTCAAACACCATGAGCCAAACTTCCTAATGGTGACAACAAATGCAGGAAGCATCACATTTTGATCCGCGACAGATTGCCGGCAAATGCAGCAGGTACACTTTGCCATATATGAATGGCTGCTCCTCCAACAGATGGATGAAAGATGTGCAGTGCACAGCAAATCTGGAACTCTTAATAATTCAGCAACTTCTTGTGTGACATTGACTGCAGTTTAGCTCACTCCCAAACTGGGCACAGATGGAAAGGCAGACGCGTCTCTTACAGCAAACACTACACTAACAGGAGAAGTCCCCAAAGAGAGTGGAGAAGAAGTGAAATAGGTAAGGACAGACAGGCTGCTGCATGAGCCCCCGGAGACCCTGGGAGACTGCTCCTCAGCTGCGCCTATTCAGCTGCTAACAGCTTGAGCTGCTGTGCCACATGCTGCCGGAGACACATCCTCCTGTTCACAAGTTTAATTTGTGCTGAAATTAGAGCGCAGACAAAATCTACCAGGTTCACAATGAGTGACTGGACCCCAAAACACACACAAGTTAACCCAACCCGGTTCAGAAAACCGCATTTGACATCATTTGTGCGTGCCTCATGCGATGCATCTAGAATCTGATAGAGGAAAGCGTAACAGTATGTTGGAATTAACTTCTCAGAAGCAAATACATTTAGTGGAATTCAACGGCGTTTTCTGCAGCCTGGTCTCCTCTTAGTGAAATCAGAACCTTCCACTTAATAATAAACAGATAGTACTGCTACAACCTCTTATTTTGATCTGTATGAAATAAGCTGTTATATGGCAGGAGTCTGCACCCATCTCCGCAAGTTACTTTAACTGTGGATGAAAAACGGATTTTGACAGATTTTGTGCAACGGTTGATTTGTGCTGGTAAAACCTGCAGCTTCAATCTGATTGGTGCGTCAAGCTTTGTTTTCAAGGTAACATAGTGGTTGTATTCCACTTGAGCACTGAGACCCACTGGTGTCAACAATAATGGTTGATTTGGACTTAATTGACCGACTACACATTGACTGGTCATATTCTATAGAATTTTCTGTCGTTTGTGCAAACTTTAATATATACAAAGCTTTGGGCCACAAACACAGTTTGCCAACAGAGTTCTCATGGTCCTGAATTTGTTTGACTTATCCACCATAAGTAGTACTTTCTCACTGTTGATACTACGTCACTTGCTCTGCGCGTAGCATAGTCACGCCTTCAATTGTATCTCAATTGATGATTCATTAGCAAAACGTCTGTCAATCAGATATTAGCAACTCAACGGTCAAGCTAGCACCTCTAAAAGTCACCAGAATAAGTGCTCTGGTACATGCGTTCTGTTAGCGCGAGGCAAATGTCATTAGGCCTAAATTTTGAACTTGGTTAACAAAACCTAGTACATTGATGAAAATATAAAACATTTATATGTTACACATAAATCAATAAGGCACGTTTTAGAAGTAAAAGTCCAGTTTGGATCACGTTTGGATTCATTGATTGTATTCCATTTAGGTTTACCAATGCAGGGCCCTGCGTTGGTGCATGGCTTTGCAACATTGTTTACTGGGACAACTAGACAGAGCTGTTGTAAATGTGGTCACCAACACCTGTGCTTCACTTGGTGAGACAAATTAAAATCTCTGCCTGGAAAAAGGTCCGTTATACGTGTTCAGCTGCTTCCCAATATGCTTGAGCTCTAATTGTATCAAGCAACGTTTACTAAGATTCACCGTAGTCCATACCAAACAGACACAAAAACAAACCATCTTACAACAAGGTGAAGACTTTGACCACAACTATAATATTTTTTAAATTTTTTTCAGAGACTAAAACAGAAAGACAGCTAATTTACATATGCGGCTGTGTAGCAGGAGACAAGTTGCAAACTTGTTATTGTATTGTACTACAAAGTGGAGCGAGGCAGTCCTCTTCCTGGTTTGGGGCTCCAGCTTTGTTCAGTCTTTCTTGCATATCTCGCACCAAATGATCCATCACGACAATTACATGCTATCAAAATTAATTTAAAAATAATATATTCTAGTTAGGTCTAATATTGCACTGAAGAAGTCAAGAATGCAGGTTAGAGGTGCATACATCTCAGTTGCAATCAGTATCTAATATTTAATCTGCTCATATTATTATGGATATGACGTGAAATATAACTTGCTCTGTGATTTCATGATAGCCATAACCTAGCATGACATCACATCCACCATCCTGGTGCATGCAGGGAATCATTTGACCGTAATGAATACACTGTGATGCTACAGTCTAAATGGTGCTGTATAAATGCACCTGCATGAGACTGTATGTCAAATGACTTGTCAGAGGAGCAGAGGCGTACCCAAGGAAAACACATCACATACCATGTGTGGGAAGATTTCTCAAATGACGGCTTTTCTCAGCCTCTCAGATACTTGCCGACTAATTATGATAAAACAAAAGCACCAGTTGTACAGTACAAGACTTACTCACCGAGGCGACATTGTCTTTTTCTCACAGTAAGTAACAATAAGCAAGAAGACAAAAATATTGAATCAAACTTTATGACCTTCACTAACAGAAGTTAACTTTCAGTAATGGCTTGATTAGGTAGGAAGTATCTCTGACATGGAGGTCTTTGCATTATCCAAAGTAACCGAGACACTGTTTCTGGCAAAATAAAAGAAAAAAACAACTTTCAGAGTAGGATACCTCAAAACTAAGTGAAAATGGCCAAAAATGCAGTGAGAAAATGTTTGTTTTTTTCTTAACTTGGGTCAACCAATGTTTTAATTATGTGAATGCCAGCGCTGCATTCACTTCATGGGGGATGGCAGTTAAAAGTATTCCCATAGTTATTATCAGACTCATGTTACTGGGCAAAACAAGTATATTCCTAAGTGTAATTTCTATTCAAATGTTAACTACAATTCAATTGGAAAATTGTACTCATGGTGATGTCCACATAAATAGGCACAGCACAGACAGATTTTATTGTCCTCAGTTCTTCTGACTTGCTGCTCCAGAAACCTTTGTTACAAGTCTTCATTCTGCATGAATAAATAAATAGAAAGCATAATGTCTTTAAATGTATTAGCACTAGTCCAACAACTGACGTAAACACCCCACCCCCCACAAAAAAATTGAATATTCACATTTATACTAAAACGTTGTAACAGGAGTAATGCAATATGTGTTCTCCTTCTTGTCTTGGTAGGCAAACAAGCTGCTGAATTTTGGCTGAGCTGCAAGCTATCCAAGGCATTCTTGAGTAGACCAGACAGAAGAGCCCTCAAGTAATCACGCCTGCTACTGGCACAGACAGGCTTGGGACTTAATGTTCGCTGAGATTTGTGTGTCTTTCTGAGTCTGAACTCCAATAATCAAAACTTCTTTTCTTTGTCCAATTGATCCTTCGCTAAGCCCTGCCCCCCCCCCCCCCCCCCCACTGCTTCTCCGTCATGCTGTCAGAGCTACCATGGAGCACACACTGTCACTAACTGCACTTCCTGACTATGTGTAATCTAATCTTTTGAAAAACATTGAAGCTAAAGCCTACAGATCACAGTGTACAAGTGAACCACCACATCACCTGATCCAGACAGAAGGCAATGAAATCAAGGAGCAACCAGTTCCTGTAAAGCCGGGTAGGTCTTTATTCACTCTGCAAATCATTTAAAAGCAGTATACCCTCAGTAGCTAGCACATAGACGTGCTAACGCTAGTTAATGATGTGTTAACCTACTTTGCTAATATTTGCTCCACAGGTTTTTATGTAGAAACCTACCGTAACGTTAAAAATAATGGGTATCACTATTACACAACGTTTAACCATGACTATCTCCAAATCCACAAAAAGCCTGAAAATGAAGAAAATCTGAAACAATTACATGAGAGTGTATGGAGCAGAGCCGGATCGATTTCAGACCCTTATCGGAGCTGGCTGACGCCACGCTATGATTGGCCAGTCTGCGTTTGTGGGCGGAACTTAGTGAGGCGTCCATTGCAGACATTTTGTTCCATCAATCAACTGAGATTTTCAGTGCTCTCAACCAGTTTATCAAGAGAGATGACATATCATTCTGTGCAATATTTACCATCGTTCAAAACAAGAACAAACTATAATTTTATGCACATGAATTAATTATTAACAAAGATTCATGAAGGCTTTCTGTGTGACTGAAGGGAGGAGGCTTGACTGCTCAACGCCTGTTGGCAACAAGAGAAACTTCCACACAGCTTGGCACAGCTCCTTCAAGACCTCTGAAAACCCCTGGCAGTGCATGAGTCACATACGCACACACACTTCATAAGGATAACTTCCACTTCAGCCGGTTAGGTGGACTGCCTGGTCTCTCTCTTCATTCCTCACACTCTTATTTTTTCCCCCCGATTTCACTCTTTCTTTTTCTCACTGCCTATCTCACGGACATCCCCGGGGCACCAGTAGTTGTTAGAGTCTTGCAGTAGAGGTGGCGGTGGGGGCCGAGGAGCACCATGGTCTCATTACCTTCACACACTCACCCTGCAGCCCGCAGTGGGGGCCTGAGATGAGGGGTGGCGGACGGAGCCTGATTCGTTTTGATGTTGCGCACATAACGAGGCTCCCCAGTGTTACTCCTCGTCCTCGAGCGCAGCCCCGAGGAGCCTGACACGCGTACGACGCCGTAGCTGCATGAACGCATTGCCGCTGCGTCCCCGGCAAACCTCACAAAGGTCAGGGAGTAATGTCTGCTGAATTTCGGTGTCCTCGGGGCTTTTCTCATTAGCAACCCGAAGTGGGTGGATCTCCAGCGTCAATCAAGAAACACTCTGAGGATCTCCCAGTAGGATGAAGAGAAGAAGAAAAAAACATGCTGCACTGTCTCCGTAACAAAGCAGACATAATACAGTTGGGACTCTTCTGCAAACAAACCTCAGGAAGTTGCAAATAACCCCTCGATCCTCTCACTCACATTCGCAATACACTTCCTCCCAACCCCAGTTCCCGACCACATGCATCGCACCGTCACACATATCCCACACTTAATCTCCATGGCTCGGCCTCAAGCCTGTCAGTTGAGCTTGATAAGGTATCTGGTTTTCCATTATTGTGTCTGGGATGATGGCTGAGAGTATGTACACATGTACGACTAACACCGAGCTGTGTCTGCCTCACTGATGCTTCTAACTGGTGGAGCCTAATACCACCTGATTGCCAGCGCTCAGAGAGGCTTTGCTCCCAGTCTGCCACCCTCTCCGCTGCCTCCTCTCCCAGCTCTGTTGTTTGGTCTCTGGAATAATCTAATAGGCACATCACGCCTGAGATGTTTCGGCCTAATATTTCCCCTCAGAGGCAGCACGGATGCGGCTGAGAGTGAGCGCCGGCCGGCTCTATGTTGAAGTATTCAGTCACGACAGTGTGCTAGAAATTCAGATGTATTTTATATGTTTATTTAACTATATAAAAAAAGAATGACAGCACCACCAACATAGTTGTGCCATTATATCATTAGTAATAACACTAAATATCACTTGCCTCTACTGCAGGGGTCTTCAACCTTTCTTCCTCTGAGAGCTAATTTGACAAAATGAAAGTGGCGGGAGCTATACATAGCACCCAGTTGTACATCCCCAACAGCAGACATCATTTCTTCGGCTTTTTGTGTTTCGTTAGGACGTGCGCCACTAAACGAAAACTCTGCTGCTGCGTTGGCATTCTTAATCGGTTGGGTGAACAGAGACTGTTGTCTTTTAAGCGTTGTTTTCAGCTCCTTTACCTTCGCTGTTTGTAGACTGCTACCAGCCGGAGAGTCCCAAGAAAAATTGCTGTGGACTTTGGTGAAGTGGCGTTCGACGTAACATCTTGTGCCGACTTATATGCTTGCACAACAAATGAGACACACAAGTTTGTCATTAAAAAAGATCCTAATAAGATTTACATACATGACTTCAATCTGAGTGCCACAGACAGGGGGATTTGTTGATAGAAGGAATAACACCAGCCTTGTCCTTTAATGAGTCAGATAAGCAGAAATTATACAGAAAAGTGTTCACTAAATATTAACACTGATTTACATCAAAATAATAGTGCCCTTAACACAACCCTGCATTCTCAATTGCGTAAAGAGGGACAGTGGTCGCAGTGTTAAACATGTCGTTAACGTTTTGAACTGAACTACTAAGTTAGGTTGAGAAAAAGATCATGGTTTAGGTTAAAATAAGTCTGTTTTTTACGTAAGTTATGTTAAGTACATAAGTTAAGTGCGTTACAGACCCACGGTTTCACACGTGACACTAACAGCGGTCTCCTGGGTCCCTTGTTTGTTTGACCCATACATTCAACCCAACCTATTTCCTACGTGAATTTATGCAGACAATGATTAGAAACGTATTTGTGATACATCAAAAACAAATGTAATCCGGGAGAAAATAAGCTTCCTTTGAATCGTAATGCAATTTGTTATATGGGAATGTCATTTTTTAGGAGACAGCGCTGCTTAAACTTCAAGCCAAAACTACAATATACATATATATATGTACTGAATACCAAATTCCATTTAATAATAAAAGTTAATATAGATATTGAGGAGAGGTATATTTAAATGAATATTGTCTAATATAGCAGTTGATCCACCTGGCCACATACTCCCACAGTATTCTCCAGGAGCCACGAGAGGCAAACGTCTGTAACATGGAAGAGACAAGGTCAGACATTAACTAACAGCATTGCAAAAAGAAACTGAGTGACCGTGAATGAAGACGTCAGTACTTTTTCGTCAGGGCAAAGATACTCCAAGTTGTTTTTCGTTGTCAATGCCTCATCAAGAGCAGAAGCAGTGAAGAAGAAAATAATCAAATTTTAACTGGCTATCGGTTTGAGTTTACAAGAACTGCAGGAGCGAAATCACCAGAAAGGGTTACAAAGTAGCCTGTCTAATTCCTCTGTTTCTCACCTTTACTTTCTTTCGCCCGGTAACCCTTTAATGTATGTGTCTCCAATATACTGACTTCAGCAGAACCGGGATTGGCTCCTTTGTGCCTGTCCTATCAGATGGGAGTTTAAAAAGAGAGGTCTCCCTCAGCCTTCAAGGCATCTATTCAGTGCCGCTCCTCTCTTCTCCGCTCTGCCAGGCCAACAGAATGAGAAGCTGCAGACAGATAGACGGACAGCAGCGGGCAGGTGGAGACGGGATGAAGCACACTGAAGAGTTTCTTGCTGACCACTATCTGACACACAGGCAGGGGAAAGCAATCAGCACAGCACCAATTCTTACTTTCTCTCCTGCAGCAGCATTTCATCACTGCACATTTTTTATCTGCAACTGATACAGAGATATCCAAGGAGCTGAGGACATGGGAAGAGATTACGAAAAATATACACCCGGTATCAAATCAGATTCTACCTGCACATTATGCAGCGTATGAATAACAACTGTATGCTACATGCTGTTTTTCTCCAATTCCAACACTGCAGCTCATTTAAAGTCAAACTGAAATCAGTTTTACACATTTCATCCGCTGTAAAGCTCCCCCTGTCGAGTTCTCTGATTTTACCAATCCGTGTGTTGCTCCCGTCTCCTGATCCTTGTCATCGGGTAATGTATGGAGTGCTGGGATTAGACCTTTTCATCGGAATTGCATTGCTAGTCAACAGCTTGGGTCCATGTGTACTTCCTGTCAGTGGAAGTCAGTCACATACACTGTAACAGGAAATAAACTGGGACACATTTGGAGTGTTTACCTTTATAACTGTGAAATTGGTCTATAGGACTGCCGGATTTATTTGTCAGTGCGGTCAGATGCCATCACCACAACTGGACCCGTGAAAGAGAGACAGCTAATGCTAGCTAAACCCATGAATACAATGGGTGACTCTGCAGGTGTTGTGTTATGTGTTAAAGTATGACCGGAAAGTACCTTCGGTGCTAACTAAGCTAAGCTATCTATCTACCACGTTTCAAGTGGATTCTAGTTAGCCCAGCTTGCTAGTTTCCATTTTCCACGTGGAATACAAACTTAACCGTGCAGTGGTTCATTCACCAATGTCTAAAGAGACAGTCGACCTCAATCTACAACGATAACCTTGAAAAAGTTTAAAATGTGACGGCAATTAACTTTTGTGAGCTGTACATGGCAATGACGTTTTTCACTCAGTGACACACCAAGGTCCTTGTCCTTTAGCAATGCCAGTTCTCAAATGTCAATCACTTGAACGCTTAGATTTCTGATGAATTCAGTTTGCCTTATTTCAAAAGATTAAAAAATAATGCACAGTAGCTGCAGTATTGATAGTGCATGTTTACTTTCAGAAAAAGAGAGAAGATTTTGTTTCATTAAAACACAAACAAATCCAGTGATGCTCCAATGAGCTTATTTAAAGGGATAGTTAACATCCAAAACCTTTCCTCCTTCCTGTTGTGCTTTTAATGTGCTTTTGATTGGTTGGATCGGTCCGACATGGAATTGCTCACATCGAGCTCTGTGGTTTATGTTGAGGAACCGGGTCATGATTTCTGAAAAGAGACATTCTTGTTGATTTTTTCAAATGTATTTTTTTGCGCTGTGAGCACTACAAGCTGAGTGCCATGTACTTCCATTATAATCTAGAGAAGGCACACATCCCTACAGCCGATACCTCCAACAACTCACACCAAAACAATCTAGATGAATAAATAGCACTGCAGGTAAGAGGGACAAAATGTAACTTTTGATTTTGGGGTTAGCTATACCTGTAACCCGACCAGGTTGAGCCTGTGTTTCAAGGCATAACTGCAGCATTCTTAAACTGACTTGCAATGTGCTCGGGGAGTGCTGGTCTGTTTTCTCTTACTCCAAAGCAGGAGATGGGGATCAGAGGGTGAAAAGTCAGAGGGAGGACAACTTGACAGATAGAGCCGGGGTGGTGGAAGGGTCAGCGGCGGGAGGGCCATTTCCTCGCTGATTTTTATCCGTCTATTAACACAATACACCACCTGGCAGCTATAAACACACATGCATAAGAACATAGCACATGCACGCATGTTGTGCAAGATGTACAAGCAAAAAATAGAAGACTAGTTGAATATAAAAAAAGTTACAAACAGCCATGCCTGAAAAATGTTCCAGTATGTCCCTCTCATAGCTCCATGCGAGGAAGCGAGTCACACATTAATCAAAATAACTTTGATGACAAACTTTGAAGGTAATTCTTTGTCCCAAGCAACCGTCCCTTTGATTGCGTTTTCCTTTTATTCTTCATTTTAATCAGAGGAGCCTTTTCAGTAGAGAATGCAATTACTCCGCGCACCTGAACACACAATGCTTTGGACCTCTTTCAGCGCGGGTCATTGTTGGTTTAAGCATCAGCGTCTCTAATAGGAAATATTGATTCAAACTTCCTTCCTCGCTCCCTCTTTCTGTCCAGGCAGCGGCATGTTTTCTGTTCTGCTGAACAGATTCAAATCAAAAGTGAACGGGTGTTTATTTCATTTGGGCGCATTTCCCCGTAGACATGCAACGCGTCTTTGCAGTTTATTGCTTGGATTATCATCCTGAAAAAGCAATTAGTATGAAATGATCCCTTCAATTCATTAGTATTTGGGAGAGCGATGAGGAATCGGGGCCGAACACTAACCTTTCGATGTGGTCTGAATACCATTTGTAATAAGAGCTGAAGCACTGAGTGCTGCTTAATGTTACACAGTTAATATTCGTGACAAAGGTAACCATGTTGTACCAGCAGAGACTGTAGAAGAATCATAATGGCAAAAAATACTTAAAGCAATGTATGCCCTTTGCAAGAGTGGTGGCATATTTTGTTAAAGGTCAACACGTTAGAGTCAGAGAATAAACAGGAGTGCTCCATCCAGCTCTGGAAGCTAGCAGCATTCTCTGGACAGCACCAATTTCAGATTCAGCAGTCCAGCCACAGCCAAGTGGAGTATATTCATCATGTCCAGGTCTAAAGCGAACAGCGTCTACAAACGACTTCTGCACAGATCACTTCATAAATCTACTAAAGCGCACTTAATGAAGGTCTACGATCCCGGCCACAGAGATTTACATACAAGTTATGACACCGCAGAAGGCTCCGAGTCGATGCCGTTATCTAATTTCACTTGGTTTTAGCTAGTGCAGAGGGCACTTTTTTATCCAAGTCTCTACATGCCAAGTATATCAATTTCATATTACAGGCAAGAGACACTAGCTGCAAGGCCACACACTTCAACAGCTACTTAGCTTTGTTGGATCAACTTCTATTTTATTTGTACTGCAATTGTTGGTGTAATATTCACAGAATAATATGTGCATTTATATTATATTATATTACATACTATGTTCACTGCTTTAGGTTGCTATTTGTGTAAGCGCTTTCTAAGAACTATTAAGCTATTAATTGTCTATTTTTATGTCATTTAGGATTGTCAATCAGCTGCTAATGAAGATTATTTTATATGGTCAAAAGCACCAGATTAGTTATTCTATGGACGTTAAGTTTATTGAGTGAAGTTTCGAAGGTGATGAATGAATTTTAAGGCTCAATAGTAATTTCCTAATAAGGACGGTCCAATGATATCTGCTGGTATGTTCATTTGAGGTCGAGATGGATAGAGATCAGTTAAAGATAGTGACACAAACTTGCAGCCATAAAAACAATTCAAGGGGTCCAATAAGGTAGCTGAAGTAAAATCCTCCACATAGACCAACCCAGTCGGCAAGAAAAAATGTTGTCATCGTAAGATTCTGTAAACCACGGGATATGTTGAATATCAACGTTTCTGGAACAAAAATAGGTTTCATAAATAGGTTTAATATCAGCCTTGAATCACACTTGTAGAAACGCACAGTAACACGTGGTTATTGTTGTGAAATGTTTGGCTAGGTTTAGGCAACAATTCTACTGGTTAAGGTTAGAAAAAAGATCATGGTTTATGTTAAAATAAGAAAGTAACGACGTAACGTAACGACGTAACGTAACGACGTAACGTAACGACGTAACGTAACGACGTAACGTAACGACGTAACGTAACGACGTAACGTAACGACGTAACGTAACGATGTAACGTAATGTAACGACACGACGTAACGACACGACGTAACGACACGACGTAATGACACGACGTAACGACACGACGTAACGACACGACGTAACGACACGACGTAACGACACGACGTAACGACACGACGTAACGACACGACGTAACGACACGACGTAACGTAACAACGAAACTTAACAACGTAGCATAACAACATAAGGTAAATAAACAAGAACCGGCCCTTAGCAACTTCCTTATTTAACTTTATGTAACAAGCGCTGTCAACATTTACTTTTGGTTTCTCATGGGACAGTAACAGCGGTTTCCTGGGTGAAAGTCCAGTGTTTGTGTGACCCATCCACGCTCAATATACTACATAATTTGCTCTCACCGAATGCAAAAATGTCCACGTTCAATGTATCCCGTGGTCTTACAATCTTACAATGCCAACATTATTGGGGCTGCATCGACAGCAGTCAACTAAATTAGTTATATTTTTAGCATACAAGCTCCAATAAAGGCTAAAACACTTAATACCTTTTGGATATTTTAATAAGAGCAGTTATTGAAAGTCCTGTGCCAAAACAAAAATGTAAATACTGTATTTTTGTACTGTTTGTTATCTGCAAGGCTTTCCCTCTTAGCAGCACAGAGAGAATTCCAGTGTCATGTCGACAATGAAGCCTCCCTCCTCTGTGTTTTCCATCCCAGAATGGAGGTGCTCTGCAGAGCATGTAGGCTGTGTGTGTGTGTGTGTGTGTGTGTGTGTGTGTGTGTGTGTGTGTGTGTGTGTGTGTGTGTGTGTGTGCGCGCTATCTACCTGCCTCCACCACTGAACCCATTGCAATGGGAGGGAGGAATCCGTGATCTCCCATCAAGCGCTCAGGAGAGCGCAGCCACGCAAGATTGATGACACCCTCCGGAAGAAACAAAAGATCTGCCGCCAGCGAGAACTGGCTTATGAGACCTGATAGACTCGTCTCTTAATAAACATCACTGATATGTCAGCCACGGCATGTTTCACCCGCAGCTGCATCGTAGAGGGTGCAGCGAGCAACTGCACCCCTACTGTCACTGCACTCTCACAGTAAAACGCCATAGTGGTTACAACCAGACCAGACAGGGGGAAAAATACTAAACCGTGAATATCAGGGTGGAGCTTTTTCCTGGGGATTTCATGGGGATTCTGTCATGACCTGCCACATCATTGGCAAAATATTTCTATTTTTTGCCTAGGTGTTTTAGCAGGGTCAACCATTTTAATGGCATAAACAATTTAAAATACTAATAGTGTTAGTAATACATGCACACCTATTCTCAATATCTTTGTGGTCGGGGTGGATGGATGGCATTTTGTCAGGAAAACAATACCACCACAAAAGTATTTGTTGGTGAAATTGCCTATATTTGCCTGTGTTACTACAGTTTATCCTTTTCCAATAACGCCTTGTTATCAAACGACACAATCAATACTCAGTAATCAATGTCTCTGACTCATAATGTTTGCATTTTAATTAATGAGGCCTGGACAATCGGTGCTGCCCTTGCTTATAATCCCTAAAAGATTGGAGTATTGACAGTGGACATCATTTCCAGGGGAGGAGGAGAGTGAATGGCATCTATGCATACATGAGCAGCTTTTCCTCTGCGAACTCTGCCACGTTTATACACTCTGCTGTTTACAATATTCCGGGTTTTTTTCGCCATAAAAAATGTTGTATCTGTCACAATTCTATCTCCCAGACCTTCCCTCAGTGCTGTATAATGCCTTGTTAAAGTCAGCCGTGTGTGAAATGGCGTTTTAAAATAAATGAAACCGAGCAGGAAAGTGAGGAGAGGGGGAATATTGCGATGTCAAGCTGACAGACAGGCAGTGAAAATGTAACAAGAGCTATCATCTTAAAGAAAAACCGGATTAAATAAGAACCTAGGACCGCCGGTGCATCTCGAGCCCTGATATTGACATGTCGCCGGCTAGGGCCATTTTTCATTGTCTCATCAAGACAAAGCATTATGGGAGATCAATCTCCTCCCCCTCCCTCGCATCAGATAGGCCCATCCAGTTTAAAGTGCTGGGTGTTGGTTTTATTATTCCTGGTAATCCACTGAATGTTTTGGACACTGTAGCGAGAGCATCACTGTCACACTCTGGCATGCCAAAAGGAGGGGGCTTAATTTGAACCTGGAAGGATGTATAGCATCTGCTGTCACCACGCAGCACCGAGGCCCAGTGTGATCTTAATCAATAAGACACTGCTGGAATCTCTTCACCATCCAACCAGCCCCTTATTTCTAAAACATTTAGTCAATTTAGATACCAACGTGGTAATCAAAGGCAAAAAAGCAAACTGACGCATATTTATCTTCACTTTTAACTACCAACTAAGCACAATTATTGAGATCTGCGTGTTACACAAACCCTGCAAAAGGAAAAAAAGGAAAAGATATATAATTGTTCTCTTTGGCTGTGAGATTAGATTGGAGATTGTGGGCAACAGTAATGATGACATGAAATTATACATCACGCCTTTAACCTCGGGAGCTCGTATATATCTTTGGGGGTCGTTAATTTTAAAGTCAACCATTAACCTGCGGTGTAATGTGGAATGAGAGAGGTAAGGCAGGTCTCTATAAAAACAAACAGCAGACAGGGACGCTCTGCATACTACACAACAGTGGTGGAAGATGTGCTCAGATCTCATAATACAATAGTATACTCAATTAAAAGTCCTTTAGTACGTGTACTTATTATGCAGACATTATCATTTTATTATAGTGCCTTTAAATATGCTGAGCAATATAATGTAGCTGGTCTGACTGGAGCTAATTTTAACTACTTAATGTACTGTTGTGTAGTTTAATCTCTAACAACTGCTCTTCACATTGTGTAACATTGAATGAATCGAATGAAATGCACTTAAGTATACATTTAAGGTATTTGTACTTTATTTAAGTATTTCCGATGCTTTATGCATTTATTTGACAGCTTTATTAGCTCATTTACTTACATACAAAATAACAAAACATATGATCAGCTTACAAGATATGATGCACGATTATAGATCAAACTACACAGCAGTAGCCTCAATCGAATGTTTTAAATGAGCTCCACCTCAACCAGCTCCAACACTAAAAGGCTGCTTCCACATTAATGCATCAGTAACATTAATCAAATAATAAACTATCTAGCTTTTTTTTCTACATCATGAGTACTTTGACTTTTGATACTTAAAGTACGTTTTGCCAACAATACTTTCATGATTTCAGTGACCTTTAAGTGACATTTTCAACGGAGTATTTTTATATTCCAGTATTGCTACGTATACTGAAGTAAAGGATCTGAATGCTGTCAAGTGTCATTGAGTAAAAAGCACAATATTTCTCTCTTAAAGGTAAAAGTGTTGAGTTATAAAGTATATTATAATGTGAAATTGTATAGTGAATTAAAAATATCCAAGTAAAGTAGAAGTAACTCATTGTTGTTAAGTGCATTTGAGTAAATGTACTTAATAGCCATAATTCTAATATACATAAATGATATATTTTGGGGTGTATACATTTTTTATATTTCTTTGCTACGTCACGCATTGCCATCCGGAATAATCATTAGCAAATGTAATCATAAGGATAATTAAATTGAACAAATTGCCATTTATTACTATCGGTTCTAGCAGTACAGTGTACTACAGTTCTGCATGTAGTTTGTCCCAAGTGGTGTAGCCGTACCCCAGCAGAAGCCTCATCCTCGACTCTGCAGAGCAGACTGTAGGGCAGGTAGATTTCTTCTTGAAACATTATGCCTTCATTCTCATTCTGACTTCTCAGAGAACACAGGTATGTGCGATATGTTTTGAATGAAACACTATCTAAGTCCAGGGGTTTATAAATGACCTCAAATGAAGGGAAGAGTAAATCACACCTACATGTGTGCTGACATGTAGTTGATCTCCAGGAGAATACATATTTGTACAGAATGCCTGATTAACTGCATTATATTCAATTATTTCTGTATCATTTTGAATTGTCACTTGGCGCCTAAACATTGTGTTTTCCTTGACGTAAATAAAGTCATTTCCACCATAAATCAATGCAGGAAATGAAGTGCTCAATATTACCTGGGGGAGAAACCCCAGACACCCGCTTAATATCCGTGTTGTCATTGTCGGAGATAACAATGAAATCATTTTGCATTGTGAGGCACATGCAACCAACTGATAAATCTCCAGCTTTTTAAAATTCAAACACAGTAATAATTGTAAAGGCCCCCCCCCCCCTCCACCTGAACACGACTTGACTCAAACACAAACAAACGGGCGGGCTCGTCTCCCATCAGTCAGTGAGTTCAGACTTGGTGGGTTTACCTCTATAGCCCCGCTGGGAGTTCGGTATGAAGCTCTGGCTTCGCCTGTTGATTGCACTTTGACCGATCATTTCCTTTAAGTGCTCCGGAATGTCACATACAAAAAGCATTCTTCATTCAGTGCCGAGAACCCAACGTCCATCGTGATCAAAGAGACGTGAGTGTGTTTGGCACTCTCCCACAGAAACACAAGTACTGTGTGTTTAGACTCCACTGTCTGCTCCTATATTTGGCTGCGCTAGAGAAAAAAAAAAAAAAAGGTTTCTAAAAACAGATCTTGTTTTTTGTGAAGAAAATATTTCCTTCCCCCAATATATATATATATATATATATATATAAAGAGAATATAGTGCTAACGTTGTAAGCCATTCTTATAGATATTGCCCATTTCACATAATGGTGAAAAACAACAACAGAATCAGCAGAGATTTAGCTCAGTGGGCCTCAGTCAACAGTCAAAAGAGAAGTTGATGTGTCCTTTTTAAAGGAGAAAATCTGACCCAGAGCTGTGTTTGTGAGGATTAAGATGTTTGACGACCAGGGCCCCCTGACCGAGGCGGTTTCTGACCACAAATAAACATCAGCCTCAGCGGGTCTCTGTGCTCTGGCCTCTGCACGGTCAGCAACAGGAGCGCATCAATCACAGCTGGAGTGGGGGCTCCCCAAGGCGGGTGCACTGGAAAAAAAACTCAGCCAGCTGCCGACCCTTCACTTACAAACACACACACACACACACACACACATAGGAGTACATAAACACATGGTGCACACGCACACACACATAGAGGCTTAATCTCCCTCCACAACTTAACTCTGATAGACACCCCGTGGCGCGGCTGAGACATAGATGCTTCAGAGGCCGAACAAAGAAGCCGAAGGAACAATAAAATACACACTCACAGTACATAATGTGAATTTGATGACGGATGTTATAAGATTTCTTCATGTCATTAATAATGTTTTGTGTTATCCAATTAATATTTTTTCTCTTAATTGAGTTTAGATCTTTTTTTTGGGGGGGGGGGGGGGACGACACACAGAAATAACAAAAAGCTCAGCACAACTAATAGTGTCACTATTATTTAGCAGAAATAACAGTGACAGTTAAAAGTTAGAAATCAAAATAGAGCCAAGATATAATGACAAAGGGGCATTACAGCTGCAATGTTATAAGAGAGGTACAGAAGGGGGGGGGGGGGGGGGGGGGGGGGGGTACATACTTAATCAATGATAACTCATTGATTAAGTATGGATTACAATGCTGTAGAATTGGAAAGAATGGAGATATGGAGTCCACATACTTCTTCACTTTCAAGAGTGAAGCATGCAGGTCAAGTATTCCAGAGTAAAACCCTGCAAGGACGACTTACGCCAGTTTGCTTTAGTAGGTTTGTCATTTCTCCATGACATAAGAGGGTCTTTCTTGCGGCATATGCAACAATATCGTCCAGTCTGCCAGAACTGGCACGCGTAGGTTTGAAGAGAAGACCAGATGCAGTGAGTGTAGGTTCCAACTTAAATGTTATGTTTTAGGCACAGAGGTGACAGCTGGGGTCAGTTACACACTGACGTCTTCTTTGGATGGTCCCATAACAGATCCTTAAAGTAAATACCACACTTTAGAAATACCACTTATAGTAATGTGTTCCACAACAGCAGAACAATATGTAACAAATAAGTCTTGTTTTTTAAATTAAATTATTATTTACTTATTGTTATTAACAATTATTATGCATGAACATGTAAGTAACATTTTTAACTAGTTAATGTTAATTTTTCGTCCATAAAAATGCATCGCATTTTTATGGGCGATGGTATATTTTGTGAAACCTTTCTCCTTACAGTAACTGTAGCTCTTGTTAAAGAAATAAATTACATTATAAATGTAGTGGAATAGATTTTCCTCTGAAATCTAGTGGATTTGTGTAAAGTAGCCCAAAATTGCACTTGAGCACATTACTTGAGTAAATGTAATGTTTCCAAAACTGTCTAGAAAGGGATTTACATTACATCACAAACAAAACGTTAAGACCATAACAATAATAAACATGTAAAAGACTGACCGGCCTGTATCATCTCCTCCATCTTCCTCACAGCTCATGTTTTGCTTCTGCTCTGGGGTTTTTTTGTTAGAAATTCTGAATAATTGCACGACACTTACACTTCACCTACGAAGGTGAAAATACATTATGCAGTGATAATAATCCACTGCTCATGTGGTAGTCTCACTCCTGTTTGCCTCAGGAAGCGCTGTGAAATTATTCAGCTTGTAGTCTTACACTGTGAGTGTGTGTGTGTGTGTGTGTGTGTGTGTGTGTGTGTGTGTGTGTGTGTGTGTGTGTGTGTGTGTGTGTGTGTGTGTTGAACGCCTTTTTTTTTTTTCAAACAACACACATTTTCTCACTGGGGATTTGAGACTAAACATGTAATAAAGCCGGTTTGTGTGCAGCATCAATCAGTTTAGCTCGTATCAAAGTTGCCTGTGAATCAGACGTTTGTTTACTTTGTGCATTTCACAAAGAAGATGTGATCATTTGCTGCGCTCTACACTCTGCTGCAGCAGTCGTACATTTGAGGTGGATCCTCAACATTGAGCGACAGTTTATTGCAGTCTGTATAAATCGTTTCAGCGTGTTGTAATTGAGGCTAGTGACGCTTGTAGACTTGTCAACTTACCACGTCCCAGTTCATCTCTTTCTTTTTGCTGGACTAGTTTAATTGATATGGAGCATATCATTTGGTTTTGTTTGGGTCTGTTTTGGTTTGTAGGAACAAATCTTCCCTTTAGGTCCTTGATTGTCCTCCCTCCCTGGTTAATATTGCCCCCTGCTGGAAAACAACTGATGTTGCCATCTTTTGGTCGCTGGACTGGAGTTTCATTTCCAGCAATCAGGGTGAAAGCGGGGCTGCAGCAAACAATTATTTTCATTATCAGTTAATCTGCTGATTGCTTTCTCGATTGTTTAGTCCAAAAAATGTCACAAAATCGTGATAATTGCTCATCAGCATTTCCCAGACTCCAGGTGATATCTTCAAGGTGCTTCTTTTTGTCCAAAACCCCTCAATTCATAATCATATAAAACAGAGAAAAGCAATAAATCTTCACACCTGTAGCAGGAGAATTTCTGACATTTTAACTTAAAAAAAGGACTGCAGGTTAGTGTTTTTTAACTTGTCAGCTTTAAATAACTGTCTGGTTTGGATGAAGATTGAAGCGAAAAGACACAAAGATAAATAAGAAAGCCAGCTTCTGGTCATCAGTGTTATGGTTGATATGCTCTCGTCACATTTACCAACTCAGTCACAAAGGACGTCTTTAACAAGACTGTTATCTTATTGTGAAAAGTGGTGGCAGAAGATCATTTATTGAAAGAATAAATCCCACACTGTAAAAAGTATGTAAGTATCTAAAGCAAAATGTACTTTAAGTATCAAAAGTAAAAGTACTGATGCAGAAAAAGTGACTTAGAACACTGAGGTCGTGATGTCCTCTGTATGTTCTATGGAAATGGAGGTGTTTGCTTTTAGGTTTATAATTTGTTATATTAATCTTACACATGATGATGGTTTTACAGAATGATTCCAGTATTTTAGGAGTAAATACTTTTAGATCAATAAATGAATAATAAAAAACTAAATCTGTATTTCTCCACCAGAATTATATTATATGATTTGAAAGAGCATTTGGACCTTTATGTTAGGAAAAAGCATCAACTTAATAAAACAATTACAATAAGTTAAAAAAAAGACATTTAGAGAATTGATTAATGGTTACGACCTCAACTATTATCTATATTGTGTTTTTGGATTATTATCACTGATGCATTGTTGGTTAAGGTTGAAGTATGAGCTCATTTTTTACTTGTTCTGGCTCTTATGAATGTATGTTGTAAGTGCATGAGAGCTGGGGATAATTGCATGCATGAAACAATAATGGAACAATTATATTCATTTAATCTTAAAAGTAACCAGCAACTTTAGCTGTTAAGTAAATGTAATTGATTATATGAAATGTAAAGTAACACTTGCTTGAGTAGAATTACAGAGTATTTGATGCACATCTTTTCAGCAACAGTTTATCTGTCAGGAATCTTTATTATGGTCTAGCTTCTCTTTTTGCACCAGACTATTGAACGGAGCATTGGTGAAAAAGCCCAGACCACCTCGGGTAAATAAGGAAAAAGAAATGCAAGGCATCACTAAACATTCCTATTTTCTGCTTTTTTGAAATTGTCTCAGTACAACTTTGCCCGTTACGGCTTGTACAGTATGTTTCAGTACATGTGCTGAGGGGGGAAAAAGCAATGGTGCCAGCAAATGAACGTCTTCAATGTGCATAAACAGCAAAGCTTTATTATGAAAGTGCTGAATATTCATTTCCCAGGACGCAGTGTGAGCAAATTAAAACAGCTGACCTCATCTGTTGGATTGATTGATATCTGTCAAAGTGTAAAAGCAGCCAGACGGAGCAAAGATTCACCTGACAATGTTTAAAGCACCGCTCCAACGTCTGAAAACGAACCCAACACAACACAAGTACACGTGCACTGTTATAACTTTTAATCATGTATTTTGTTATTTCGACATAAATCTCAGCTTGAGTTTGAAAAAACGCAAGTTTCCCATTAAAGTCACATTAAAACTCCGTGTTGAACAAAGGCTGAGAATCCTGACCTAGATGTGTGTTAGTGCATGATTTGTGTTATAATTGAAAGCTGGTTAGGGATGCATTAATTAGTCAAGGGTTCTTTCCTCCTCTGCCATTTGCAGCCATTATGAACATTGCCTACACAAAGCTCTCCATGTAATTGATATTGTGAACAAAGATCATAAAATCTACCTAAATCAAATAAAAAATAGTTAATTGGCCGACTTATTACATTCCAGAGTCCATTATGAAGAATTATATTATATTCCTTTTCTCTGGGAGGTAATTGAATTTCTAATAGAACATTTAGTTTTTGAAATGACCTTTTTCAATTAAAGCTCTTTAATTGAAACTATATCTTTTTCAATCACTGGATGCCATTTAATTAAACTATATGAGATATATATATATATATATATATATATATATATATATATATATAGGACACTCTGCTTCTCAAATTGTATTCCTATTTTGACACTTCACACTTTTAGAATATTTGTACCTCTGGCAAACTGACATCTGGCAAAATTATATTACCATCAACCTTATCATTATTATTATTAATTGCAGTACAATAGGGATGCTTCAATTACATTATAATATATTTATACGCTGATACTATTGTAGTTTCGTCAAAAATTTTGACTTTCTCAAAGGATTAAAGGCAGGAAGGAGCAATCAGAGTTTAGCTCGGAGATATGAAGATGGAAAAACCCATCCCTTATAAAACTGAAGCTATAACAATAATAATAATAATAATAACAGTTAGAATATAAATAATTATTATAATAATAGCAAATGGCATAAACCATAAATAAAATGATCAAATAATGAGTCTGCCAGAAAAATTTGAAAGTAGAGCAATAATAAAACACAGAGGAGCATCCAAACAGTTTGAAATAAAACAGGTTAACAACATAGTTCAAAGAAAGGCTTTCCAATGAAATTGAATGTAAAGAAGTGATTTTAAAGATGCTATTTTGTAATAAGTAATAAGGTGAGAGAGTCCCCTGTCCGAGCTTGTGCTGTGGCTCATAAGGGATCAACAAATCAAAAACGTCGTTAGCAGCCTGACCGTGGAAAATGCTTTAAAAGTTATTAAGCAAAATCTAAAAATCACAGGGAGCCAGTGCAAGAACGCAAGAAGTCCTGCTGTAAGAGGATTACAGTAGTCCAAGTAAAGGCAAATAAAGGCATGCACTACTTTCTCAGGTTATGCACCTGTTCAAAAATGTCAAATACAACAGCCTTATGGTGTGTGTGATGTGATTTGTTTATGTTTATAAATGGCCCAGTGGCAGCGTATGAATGGAAAATAAAAGAGGACCTAAAGCTGATCCTTGAGGGACACCACGGGTGAGGGGTCCAGGCCTGGAAAAGCAGGAAATTATTCATCTTGGTTTAGCTCAGTGCTGTTTTAGGATTATGAAAGGAAGAAAAACAAGATTAGAAATCTCCATTAATACTATTGTTATTCATAAATAGAATAAATTCAACAGACATTGTTAATTTACTCAAATCGTTTGTCTTTATGCACATTTCATTAACACAATAAGCAGAGATCTTTATTATTATATTATTGTATTCAATATACATTATTATATTTGTGTGGGCTGCTCTATATGCGAGGATGAAATGTGGTTTTAAGAGAGATGAACAAGAAGGTGCAGTGAGAAAGTGCACACTTCGCCCAATGCTGCTGTTGCCCTGAAATGCTTTTGTCTCTCCTTTTTGGGATTTCACTGTAAGGCTCCATCCCTGTCTGCTCTCTTTCTTGCAGCAGCTGCCGTTGACCCCCCCCCCCCACACTCCCCTCTTCCCTCCTCCTCCCTTTTTTCCCAACCCCCTCAAAATCACCTTTTCTTTTCGAATCAAGTTCAACATCTGGAGGAGGAGCAAGTCCCCGAAACTGCTTTTGTTCTCTGCGTCAGAACAGATTTCAGGCTGGCCGAGGCACAACCAAGGGCAGCTGCAATGATTCGTCCTAAATAGGGTGCATTTCAGTTGCAGTGACCAACTAAGGAGGACTTCTACAGCTTCTCTCTCCATTTACAGAATTAGGATGTCTACATCCACATCGCATTTCAAGCCTTTTGATGTATTATGTTTTGGAATACGTCACACAATCCCACACAAAGCATGTTTGTCATCTCATTAGAACAGTTTTGTCCACACTCCCCTGACAAATACAGTATATAAAAAACTAAAAGGAGAAATTTTGACAGCATAGAATTCTTAATGATATCAACATATAGATGCTGTAATCCAGAGGCACATTCAGACTCGTAATAAAAAGACCCAACAGTAGGGCCCACACTGGATTATGTCAACTTGAGGCCTAAAGTCAGTGCAGATCTGTGACAGTATCTGACCAAAAGGCACTAATAACTAAGGGAAGAAACATCAGGGTTGCACAGCCGAGTGGCGATTGTTTGTTTCCAGTGTGTATCACCCCTCAGAACACAGGATGCCTTTACATGCAATGTGACAAGACTTCCTCTATTCTTAACTTCTGCCTCTTTGGCTGCTGGGGTTGGAGGACAGCAGGGTTGAGGCACGGGAGGGGGGGGGGGGGGGGGGGCTCAGCCTCTCCGCTCCATGACTATGTGCCTGCAAGACAGCACACAGCCATCTGCTGGATCCCCCCACCATCACCACCTCACCCCAGACCCTCCACCCACAACCCCATCAGGATGCTGCTATAACCACTGACAATGCAACAAGCTAATTAGGAGATTTACTGTGCTAATTACACGTGCATAGAAGTGTTGCTGGAGATTTCTATTTGGGGCTCAGCTCTGCGCACCATTTCCCCTCGATTAAAGGCAAATGTAGCATGTAAAACTGTGTGATTGTCTTTTACGCCCCTGCGTGATGCTGATTCACGATGACACCCGACAGACAGCTGGAATGGCTGAGGGCCACCTGACTTCTGAGGGTCTGTAAGAAAGAGACACGCTCCAAGCCCCTGCAACCAAAGTGAGAAATGAGTTGTGCGGGGCGCTGAGGGGATGCTAGACTGTAGATAACACCCACAATCCATAACATTTTGGTTTACTTTCTCTGTCAATTAAGAGACAAGCAGCAACATGACTACAAAGGCAACAACAAGCCCTCAGTATGGAACGCCCGCCCAACACAACCAAGATTTTTCTTTGATATCAAAGTCAGATGCACAGCAGTGCTTCTCAAAAGTTGCATTGAGCCCCAAAGGAGGAATAAAACGGGTATCAAATGTATTCTCCTGAAACTGAAATGGCAGTGTTATTTTGAGAAATCTTGCACTATTATGTACGTACAAAACTCAAGGGGAACACACAAATGTCTGTTTTACATTGCTAAACTGTATGAAATATCTTATTTTGAACTGAACCTCCCAAAATAGCTTCCAAAAGCAATCAAATGCAACATATACTATACCTGCCAACTTATCTCAAAACTGTACTTTTTGTACCCTAAATTGTGTAACCTGTAAACACAACAATGACCATCTTACGTGATGAATGTGCTTGTTAGCAAACAGTTGCCTACTAACACATCCAGCAGACACGGAGCAACATTAGCATTCATTTTGGAATCATGTCTCCACCTGAACAGATTAACACACACTCTCTTTTAGCTCTGTTTTGGGCTCCTCCTGAGAAAAAGATATGTCTCTTTAGCTAAAGGATGATATATAATCACAGGCTTTGAGGTTATTTCTGAATATTTCAAAATCTCAATGACCTGCATTTGACCCCATACAGTTGCAAGACTAATGCTTCAGAGCAAAGCTAGAGAGCTAAAACCCAGTTTTAACTGTTCATTCAACTTTTTTTAAATTAGAAGATGGAAAGAACAATACTCTTATGTTGGATTTTTGTACATAAAGCTGGAACAAGGAAACAGTTAGCGTAGCATAGCAAAAACACTTGATGCAGGGGTAAGCAGCCTGGCTCTGTCCAAAGGTAAACAAATAAAACTACAAGTCATGGTTTTACAGGGGTTATTGCATCGGTACATTTTTTCCAGTCTCTGTGCTAATCTAAAGTTTACTAACTCCCCTGCAGATTTTCAATGTTCATTTACAGATATGAGAGTGGCGTTAATTTTAATAACCGTACTTGTGTCAAACTGTTCTCCTCACAACAGAAACTACCACTTGTACCAAGTGCAGTCAGGATGATCCCGAGTATCTCTCCCATGTGTACAGTAATTCTACCTCTAATCGGAGATTACAGGTTACAGCAATTTAAGCACTGCAGTACCAGCATGCTGCCTGTATATTGTCAGCTTATAAATGGCAACGGCCGAGCAGAGCGGCAGAAAATATCTGGAAGCCCACAGGGTCTCCTAGTATTAATGAACTTCTCCTCATACGGGAATAGCAGGAGCATCTTCTTTCCCTTTTCTCTCCTTTATTATGCTTGTTTGTTTAATTAAAAAGGGTGTTTTAGGGAAATGAGCTTTCAAAAGCATTGCATTTCTGTTTTTTATTTTTCTTTAAATTTCAAATGAATTACAGATTATTGGACGATACCCGGACACTCCCAAGACGCTGAAGTGTAC
This sequence comes from Anarhichas minor, assembly GCF_050575085.1. Taxonomy (NCBI): domain Eukaryota; kingdom Metazoa; phylum Chordata; class Actinopteri; order Perciformes; family Anarhichadidae; genus Anarhichas; species Anarhichas minor. The sequence goes on from NW_027466517.1 coordinate 78,271, forward strand.
ATTATGTAGTGCCTGATCAGACACTGAGGGGTGTGACAAAGCAGCAATATTTGACGCCCTGGGAATGTGAATGGCCTGAAAGTTTTTCTGCAATAATAACACAAGTTCAACATGAAAACATGGTGCTTTAAGATAGTCATGAAGCAACTGGAGGATGTGTGGAGGAGAAAAAGTCCAGCTGCATAAGAACATGGCCTGAGGCAGCTTTTAAATTCAGGCCTCACAGTCCTTCATCATTAATAAGAGCGAGGTATCAGATAAGCTCAGCTCTTCCGTAACAATAACATGAGTAAACAGGACTTCCTTTGGCAAGAATCATCCCGGATCTCAGTCATAGCTTCCAATTCTTCCATACTTTATCCTTTCAGAATCCAATTCACTTCAAGGCTCAACATAAATGAGCAGATAGTAGAGCTTTTTTCTTATTTCCAGTATATACCAGTGACAGGTTAGTGGAGAACACGACCACACTTGAATCCCTGTTTTAATTGCTTTTCAACAGCGGTAACAAAGGAGTCATTTAGACCACATACAATAGCATTCTCTGCTGGCCTGCCCTAGTTATTCCAGAAAGAAACTTTTAATTCAAAGTGCCGTGTAGATTAATTTTCTGATATGTTAAACATTGTTCTGCATACTAATTGACACCATTTTTTTTATTGTGCAAAGCAAGTCTTTTCATGGCGGCATAATTAAAAGGGTTGGCGGGGCTTTTATGGCACATGTTAGAACAGAAATTAGCCAATTACCATTTCTGTTTGAGGGAAATGACCATCACTGTGCTGGCTCTCTTTTATGTGGCCCACTTAATGGTTTATATATTTAGTATTCCAAGCCAAAAGTGAGACTCAAAGAGCAAATTACCAAGCCAATATATCTGTCCTCATATGTGAATTAATGTTAAACACAACTTCACAAAATAATTTTTTTTTTTTCAGAGTGCACCATTTGTTTCTCTGTATGTTGTAAAGGAAATAATATCCATGATCTTATTCATTGTATTTTATCATCACTTGTGTCATTGAATGGACTATGGACTGTAGGTGGAGGGATTGCGCCACCCTGTGGTGGAAATGTATACAACATGTACATTAGGAAACCTTATTCAGCCTCGTGCCAAGACTGAATTTGTACGGAGAACTGCTAAAATCATCAATAAATAGACACGTTTAAAGCCTATGTAACTATATGTTTTGTCATTAAGTTTTATTGGACTTTTTCAATGATTAGACTGTAGTTACACTGCATTTCATTGCTCTGACAGCAACAACAAATATCATTACTTTTATTTTTATTTATTTTATTTAAATTCAAATCTGCTGTGAAATTTGATTTGAATGACTACATTTTTGATTTATATGTAAAGACTGAATAGATGAACTAAACACTAAAGAGAAGAGGCAGAGACTGGTCAGGATGGTTAGTAGTGCAGGCATTGAAATCTAAGTACTAGTTATATCATTGACTACATTGACTATGCATTGAATGTGTTGTAACTCTGTTATGCTGTTCATTCTGTACACATGACATCTATCACACTTCTGTCCATCCTGGGAGAGGGATCCCTCCTCTGTTGCTCTCTCTAAGGTCTCTCCCTCTTTTCTCCCCGTTAAAGGGTTTTTTGGGGGAGTTCTTCCTGTTCCTATGTGAGGGTCCCAGAACAGAGCATGTCGTATTTGTACAGATTGTAAAGCCCTCTGAGGCAAATGTGTGAAGCCCCCCTAAAGAAAATGGTGATGTCATTAAATTAAACTATTGTTTCTCACATGGACAAATTATTTATAACTCTAACATCTAATATGTGCGTGCGTTCTGGTTTGTATGTTTTCTCCCCCTTCAAATTACCATCCTGCTCATAATAAAACAAGTAAACAACTCAAAAGTTGACACTGTCAGGTCCATTCTCCATCCATTGTGTGCGGTCCCTTTAAGAATTAGGATTTAGGAGTGACGTGTATATGAAAGCTAGTTTATCCGTCTTTCCTTTACAAGCAGGACAATTATTTCTCTCTCTTTATTTGAGAAAAGTTCATATTTGTGTTGTCACATTTCACTATGACCCTGAAATTCTGTCTCTTGTGTTAACATATACTGAATGCAAGCAAGACTACAGAGCAAAATCACACTATTTCTGATTGAACCAATCTATGAACTGTCTGAAACAATGGATATCCGCGGCCCCAAATGGGCCCCAAAAAAAATAATCCAAAACAAATAAGCCCCCCCTTTCTTTGAATCCTAGAAACGCCCCTGACTGTTAGACATCCAACAGACTCAATGGAAGCAGAACACAGTCTCTTCAGTTGAAAGCCCTTAAGTCTGCATCTTCATCAGTGTCTTCTAGGTGTCTATCTTCCAGGCCTTTCTATAATGTACAAGATTAAGGCAGTCACGTGTAGAACGTCCTCTTTACATAGATGTTATTTCGTATGAAGGGTTTGTCTTGTACATGGAGAACAAAACGCTGTGCAATTGTTCAAACAGACTGACAACAGAAAGAGCAGAAAGAGACAGAGGTCCCTCTAAGCCACAGTTGAATAAAACAATCACAAATCATTAGTCAAAGAAAATGGAAGCTTATCATCCAAATGTGTGCGGATTTAAATAGGAATAAGTTTCTGTTTCAGTGTCAAGAGCACAATAATGCAGCCTATGACAAGCTTGTATACCAACAGGCGTATTGTTTCATCAAAGCTATTCTTAAAACTTTACAATATAAATAGAAGGGGAGTGTAGGGTTAGCTCTATTGGAAGTCACAGAATATCAGCTCAACATACTGAGTGACAAATCACAGTTTAAACCTCTTCGAAATAACTGCTGGGTTGACTGCAATAGTGACTCAATATTTAGAGCTCAGTTGCATCGTCGTGGTTCAATGATGAGAGCGGGTCACTTGTGTTTTTTCTGGCCTGGAAGACGAATTCAAAAAGGAAGGGCATTTAAGGGGCAATGGTTCCAACGGTATTCTCCCCTGTCATGTAACACTGGGGGGACATCGACTAAACGTAAGCTTTAATCATTTAATACTTCTTCTTCTGGGGCCAAAGCTTTTTCAAACGTGAATAAGACATTTGGTGTGAATTATAGCCTTCTGTTTCTCTGTAAAAATAGTTAATGAAGGAAAGAAGAAAAACATCAATATAGCAGGTGACTCAATCCTTTTAAGCGGCAGTGTATGTAGTATCCTATATAAATATATATAAAACATTAACTTGGACAGATCTTCATTCAAACCCATGTTCTGAAGACTTCAAACGGAACATCTAGCAGAGTTCTGTTGTCTGACTGCATGACCAACTGTCTACATCAGATCTGACAATGTATCTTTTTTAAACCATTAAAAATCCGACCAATGAAGATTTCTATGTCTGATCGCACTGAGATGCTCCATAATGGGAGTTTTAATGGACCTTGCATGTTTTTGTCCTACTCGTCTCTCACAGATGAAGACCCAGTAACTGAGGAGAACAAACCAGGACAATAAGAATTCACAACAGCACACAATGCAAAGGAGCAACTTCCTGCTCTTCTGCCATGTAGCCACTAGATGTCCCCGTTTGACCACAGATCTCTTGTTTTACAGCGCTCATCTGTTGTAAACAGGTGTTCATAGTTTTAGATAATTATGTGACTGGGCATATAACTTTGATTTGAAGCATTTTGTGAACAGCATGTGACACAAAGCTGTGGTTATGAAACAACGCTGGCCATAGTTCAGTGCTGATCCGAGCCTGCAGGAAGACTTGACTTTAGGAGAACGCTGTCGGTCTGCTTGTGTTAGATGGAACACACAGACATGGACCACTTCGAGAGATAGTCTGTGAAACGCTCCGGGAGCTCCTGCCAAAGGGGTCAGCAGCTGCAGTGAGGCCTCCCATCAACAGCAACAAGGAAAAAAGCAAAGGACACAACACGACAAGCTGTCAGTCTGCATGTCACCATAAGTCTTCTTGCTGTGGGGCCGACTGAAGGGAACAGACAAGAAGAGTGTGTTTAATGCAGGTGTGTGGAGTCTCAGCCCCTGAAATCACTGGTTCTGGGGGTCACATCATTCCTATTTTACTTGAATGAAGAGTGTACTCTTGCATTGCATTGTTGTGGGCCTTTATTCCCACGTACAGTAAATGTCTTGGTGTCTTTGGAGCTCCATAATGAAACTGTCCTCTTTCTATTTGAACTTGTCCTATTCAGCAAAGCTCCATGGCACACTGACTACACTCCCCGAAGCCAACCATAGAAGAGGCCCTGCACAGATTTGTTGCACATGCTTTAAATTGAAAACATTCATGTGCAAGCATTACTGCTCTGTGTTATGCTGAACATGCATTCACATCTATATATATATATATATATATATATATACATATGAAGAGTCTAGCTATTCTCATCGACAAACTTATAGGTATAAAACACTGCAGAACTTTCCACAACCAAAGTAGAAACAGACTTTTTCTTTGACTATTCTGATTCCTTCGTGGCTAGTTTTCTGTACTTTTACACAACCTCATAAGAAAAGGTTCATCTTTGGTCTCCCAGCAGCGCTCCAGGGTGCTGCTAGTTTGAGGGAAGAGAGTTGTTGTTGCTTTTATACAGAGGTTTCTTTCCTTCACTTCATGCATTTGAGTTTGTGCATGTTTTCTTCCACTGCAAAGTGTAAATGCGTAAATGTGTTGGTTGGTTTATTCTGGAGCCATTTGATGGTAGAATAATGAGAGAAATTGACGGATGGCCTCGTGTGGAAGTAAAGAGAGGTTTGTAATTATTAGAATTTTACAAGCAACTGATCTGCATCTAAATTGATATGCTTTTTACTCCCCTCTTTGAAAATGTTAATGAAGTCAAATCATAGATAGATTCAGTGGCGTTTACATTTCACCATAAAGTATTTAGTAGTGGTAACATGTTACAGTCAGGATTCAGTTGCTTAAGCCCACAGCCTGGTTGTGGCTTACCTTAAACATCATGTGTCATCTTAATCATCACTTCTCCCTGCGGCCATGACAATGACTCTTCCTCTCAGCTTACTGTTGTTCAGCCAGCACTAAATGGACAAACTTGTTTTAGGGGAGCGAGTAACCGGCCTGTTGGCAGAAAAGCCTCGAGCTCAGCCGAGTCTCCCTGAGTTCGTGTCACAAAGACCTGTTACGCGTTAAACAGCTTATATAAAGAAGTTAAAATGAACTCAACATCAAACAACTACAACGTTAAAATGCTGCTTACAAGTTAACGCATCAGTAATAATTATCCAATCATAGTAGCAGTATTATATAACAATCATATCACATAATCATGCATCACTGGCAGGGGCTATTCTGCTGCATCATGAGAACTTTTACTTTTTATTCTTTAGGTACATTTTGCTGACACTAATGGAAATGTAATGGTGGACACTTACTAATGCACTGTACTTAAGCACAGCTTTGAAGCACTTGTACTTGAGTATTTCCATTTTTTGCTACTTCATACTTCTCATGCCCTATTTTTCAGAGGCAAATATTCGACTTTTTACTCCACTACATTTATGTGACGGTTATAGTCTCCTAACAGATCCTGATGTTACAAACAAAATGTATGATGGGCTTACAAAACACCACGTACAGCTGTAAATGAAACTACTCAACAGTGAATGAAGTTCAGAGCTCGAACGGCTACCAAATCAAAATGTTGCCCACATTAATCCTTAATAATCATCCAAGAAAACAATATCTTTGCTACTTTTTGCCGAGTGAGATATAATATACTGACTCAGGGGCATTTCTAGGATTCAAAGAAAGGGGGGGCTTAGTCCCAAGGGGAGTGGCATGTTTGCGCGCAAATTTTTTTTTAATGCCAAATTATTTGGGGGGGCTGAAGAACATTTTAGGGGGGCTTCAGCCTAAATTTAAAATGGTTCAATGTACTTCATGCTCTGTTAACTGCTGACATTGTAACGCATCTGTAACTTCTGAGGATGAATTGTTCTGTTTACAAGAATTCGGTTTATATCACTTGAGGGCGCGTCACTTGTTGATCACAATCAATGGTTGATCACTACCAGTAAAATATGTCTCTTCGTGCGTCACGTGTGACTTGCTCTCATTGATTACATCAGGTTTTTTTCATGATTTACATAACGCTGATGAAAAGGCAAGCGATACTTAAAAAAAAAAAAAAAGCTTCTCTGCCTGTGAATGCGGGACTCCCGCATCTCCGCGTCACGGACCAATCACGTGCTGGTGTTCGGCCAATCGGAGGCGGCGGAGAAGCGCAGCAGCAGCACTATAAATCAGACGTTGGAGCAGTGGAGAAGCAGGAATGAAAGACAATAGAAAGCTCCACAAAGACCACGCTTCTAGAGGCTCTTATAAACTTTTGATATTTTCCTATACTTAACACATAAGGTAAGGGCTGTCGGACGTTTCCACACACGCGGACATCTGCTGCTGGATTTGTTCCCACAAGGATAAATTGTTGTCTTTTTGCATGCTGCTGAAACTTTCCCTTTGTCTCTACTTGTTATGTCAACGATCGGTTGTTGACTTCCCTCTTACATTAACTCTATGTAATGTAATCTTAAGTCAATGTTGATTTCTACTTCTTTTGTCTCCTTCTGGTAGTTATATATTAGAGCAGCAGAGAATTAGAAGGGCTGCAGGCTGGTTCACTGATGCTGCTGTTGTTGTATAATTAGTGTTCCCTTTTCCTTTCAACATTAACTTGAACCTTTTCTTTGTCAGCCTCGTCATGACATCCTCTCTGGCTGTACACATTTTACACATACATGAAGAAATAGTGTCTCCACTGTGGAAGGCTCACGGTCTGTCCTCTTCACTCTGCAGGTTTTGGTCAAGAAAATGGCCACCTCAACAAGTTCTAAGCTGAACAAAGCTGTTAAGCACCAGTACATGGACCTCCCTCAGGGGGACAAGGTCCAAGCCATGTACATCTGGATCGACGGTTCTGGAGAGGGACTGCGCTGCAAGACCAGAACTTTGGATTCTGAACCCAAGACGATCGAGGGTAAGATCTGGCCCCCGATATGATCCACGCGTCCACATGCACGGCATGCACTAAAACGTGATGTTTTTTTGAGACTTTGGAGTAGATGATTGATTTCAGGTGTTGTTGTTGTTGTTGTTTCTTCTGTGTCAGATCTTCCTGAGTGGAACTTTGATGGCTCCAGCACGTACCAGTCAGAGGGCTCCAACAGCGACATGTTCCTGATCCCTGCAGCCATGTTCAGGGACCCGTTCAGAAAAGACCCCAACAAGCTGGTGCTCTGCGAAGTGCTCAAGTACAACGGCAAGCCTGCAGGTAAAAGCAGATAGGAACAAGCCTGACAGTGGTTGCAGATAGAACCGTCTTGAATCTCAGCTAATCCCCATTGTCGTTCCAACAGAGACCAATCTGCGCAACACCTGTAAACGGATCATGAGCATGGTGGAGAATAACCACCCGTGGTTCGGTATGGAGCAGGAGTACACTATCCTGGGCACGGATGGACATCCCTTCGGCTGGCCCTCCAACGGCTTCCCTGGTCCACAAGGTGGGTTTCGGGTCTCTAGCTTGTCTCATTGTTTATTGAAATATAATACGGCCAGCGGAGTTTTAATATTTACTTTCTTTCCGCCTGATTAGGGCCTTATTACTGCGCAGTGGGAGCAGATAAGGCGTACGGACGCGACGTAGTGGAGGCGCATTACAGAGCCTGTCTGTACGCGGGGGTTGACATCTGTGGCACCAATGCTGAAGTCATGCCAGCTCAGGTATTGTCCCTTTGTCTTTTTATTTTTTCCATTGTCTCACTTCAACATTTTTTGTTGTCAAATTGTGTAATACGAATTCACAATCAGTTAATAACGCAGTCTCTGTTGTGTTTCAGTGGGAGTTCCAGGTTGGGCCTTGTGAAGGCATCAACATGGGGGATCATCTGTGGGTTGCTCGCTTCATCCTCCACAGAGTGTGTGAGGATTTCGGCGTGGTGGTCTCCTTTGACCCCAAACCGATCACGGGGAACTGGAACGGCGCCGGCTGCCACACCAACTTCAGCACCAAGGAGATGCGAGAGGACGGCGGACTGAAGTAAGAAAGAGTTTTCCATTTGCTGCAGGGTCGTAAATTACAGTGCTATGGTTTTTTAAATTGAGGTTTTTGAGTGTCTTGCTAATTCTCTTTCCTTCGCAGAATCATCGAGGAGTCGATCGAGAGGCTGGCGAAGAGACACATGTACCACATCCGGGCCTACGACCCCAAAGGCGGGCTCGACAATGCCAGGCGCCTCACCGGCCGCCACGAAACCTCGAGCATCAACGAGTTCTCGGCTGGCGTGGCCAATCGGGGCGCCAGCATTCGCATCCCTCGCTCGGTGGGGCAGGACAAGAAGGGCTACTTCGAGGACCGCCGTCCGTCCGCCAACTGCGACCCTTACATCGTCACAGAGGCCATGGTGCGCACCTGTTTACTCAAGGAAGAGGGAGAGGAGCCCACAGATCACAGCAAATGAACAGTCTTAAGACCAAGTGTCATTACCATTACTGTATCTAGCCATGTCTTTTTTTCCCCAGACTTTATGGATTGATCTTTACCATTCTCAATTGTTTACTTGACAGGTGAAATAATAATTGAGGTATACCTGCATTCTTTGTGCGTTCAGTTGTATGCAGCAAGTCTTAATCTCCAACACAAACACTGCCAACATGTTTTGTCATGGCTGATATATATGTATAGAATGACATAACCGTACTGTGTTTAACTTGTACTGATGAAAAACTGTCTATAACTGCGGCAGGGTTTTTCTGGAGATCTTGTAACTCTGACCCAAAGGATCCCAGAGGCATTAGAATCATTTTTAGCAGTCTTGGCCTCTGTCACAATGGTGGTTGTATCATGTTGTGTATAGATAGGGTCAAATGTAAGCCAATCTACTTTTGTATGTGTTATTTTTTTAATAATCCATATATGTTTTTTCATGTCTCATTGTCAAAAAAATGAATGAATTAATCCCACGTGCGTCCTGTTTTGCCTCAAGTTCAATTCTGACATGCCTGTTGGTCACATGCAGACTGTCGGCTGATTTGAATCTCTGAAATGTGACCGGCATTAAGGGGAAATGTGCTGTAACGTTTAACAAGTGGTGGCTACTTAAGGCACGGGAACATTCACGTCTTCCCACTTATGCAAAACGGACCAAGTGGCTGCCTTCAATATGACGTCAAACCTTTTCAAACAAGTTTTGACAGGATTATGATTAACTGTGAAGGCACGTGAGCGCACTGACTTTGCTGACTCTCTTATATGTCACAGGTCAATGCAAACACAATGGTTGAGCTGTCTTTCTGGTATGTTGTTTTGACACGAGCCTCGATAACCTATGGACTCGTTCTTAAAGTAGTCCAGGAAAGTAAAGACAGGGAGGGGAGCTCCTTCCAGAAATCCTGAAAAGACCTGAAAACCCATCAAAAACATTTTTAACAGTTAGTTGTACGGTGTCCGGCATTACTAACCGCATCACATTAGCTACTGTTATTAGTTGCTAACTACTAAATAATATAATATAGCAATTTGAGTACACATTTTCACAGTTAAATAAGATAAACTGATCATTAATATTTCATGCAAGGTTGACTATTGACTGTCATCCTCACATCAAAAGGCACATGAATAATGTGCTATATACTCCTTGAAAACTCTTCACTTACACTGTTTCACTTGATCTACACCATGTTACACCTGTCCTATCTCATAAATCTGGTTTGGTTGACAAGATTTCTTTCCGATGAATAACATACCGGACGTTTCTCAACTTTACAGAATCCCCACAACTTTTTTTCTGCAAGTTACAACTAATTTATTGCAAATTCAATAGCATGTTCAAACCATGCTCTGGTGTTTTAGATATTTCAATGTATTTTTCCTCCCTTCCAGACAATCACTGGTTTCCGTTTGGTTCCCTCCCATGAAAATCAATTTGCAAAGATTTAAAACTTGCATGAGTTTGGTAATTGATCACAGAGAACATCATTTCTGCTTTAACTATTTATAGGGCTTGTAGTTGGAAGAAAAGAGTCATCAATGCATCAAAATAAAACAAATTAAAACTGAGATGTTAATAACTGCTATTAACTAATAATATTGTATTTTATGTATAGTGAATTTGTCTTTGAGTGATTTATCCTTAACATGTCAGCATTTTGCCTAAATTTAAAGGTGAGGTTCTGAGGTTCACCAGGTAAACACACTGGGGAATAAAAAGTACTGTAGTTACCGAATCACTTCATTCAGTGAAACTGTAGGTGTGTTTGTCCCACTGTAAGATGTAGGGACTGCACACCACTGGACGGACGGTTTGCCTTATAGGGACAGAACTGGTGTCCCCAGTTTGGTTTCACATTCAGCTTGGACTAAAATCCGTCTTGACTGGGATGAGGTTATAGTTAGAGTATAGTGCGATAGTGAATGTATATTGCATTTATTAATTACAATGGGAAATTGCATTTAATTATTTCCATAAAGCTATATAATAGTTCTAGTAATAATAGCTCTGTTTTCTTCTTCTTGACTTAGCGTGGATGCCCTAAAGTAAAACTGGAGTCACTGTGCGAGTGGTGCCATTTGCCCACAGGAATGTATTTGCAGCAGTCTGAAAACACACCAAATTCGATTTGGTTCGGGATTTACTGCCAAATGAACAAATCACATTGCATTGGCCTAAATCCTGTCCATAAACTCAGCTCGGAAAATGTTACTGCACACGAATGCCACTTGGAAAGAGACATATGGGGACATTCAGTCAGTGGCTCAGTGTCCTTTTTCAGTACAAAGTAAGAAGGGGAGTCACTTTTACTAGAAACAAACTATTGATTGAGTCTATCAGCACATACTGTAGTGATACCCGAGGAGGTTGACATTCTTTTGAAATGTCTTTTCTTACGTGTGCATGTTTTGTATTAAACATTTACTGTTGCACAACCCATTGGCCTGTTCCCATTGCATTACAAGTGGAGCCCCTCCTCAGTATCTCCCGTGTTATCCGACCCCATTGTGTACTGTCTGTGTACAGATGAACATTGATAATTCAGATAAGATAACCCGGGCTGATTTGGACAAAGAGGAGGTCTCATGAAGAAGACCATTATGCCTAGAGCCTCGTTTCCATGGCAGCCGGAGTCTAAACTCAGGCAATCTGGTGTGGGGAAGAGAGGCGGGGGTGGGGCTCTATACCAGGCTATTACATAACAACAGGCAGGTCAAGAATATGTATAGTGCACAGAACAAAAGGACACAAACTGAAACTCTTTTTAAAACATACCCTGAAAAGCCAGTGCCACATTTAAAGACGCGCTACATAATCTTACTTTGCTCTTTTCATCACACGACACAGATTATTCATAGAAAATAAAAAGGCATTTGAACTGCAATTCAATCACAGGCTCTAGAATGAATTAGGTGTCTTGAGTCCAAACAACAAATGAAGCGCCATTAGATTAGCTCTAATCTCATCACATGTATGCAGTCTGCTCTGCTTTGGAGGCCCTATAAGCCTCACCGCTATCACTCTTCACAAGAGCTATGTCTTCTGTCCCACCCCTCCCCCTCATCCTCAACCCCCCCACAGAGCCTTATCCTGTGCGGCGGTGGGTTTCAGGACATGCAGTGAAAACTGTCGCAGCCTTTGCTGGCCTGATGATCGGAAACTTGAGCAGCTGTGAAAGCAGAGCGGCACAGTGAGAACGAGAGGTTAGAGAACCCTGGATGGAGGAGCACGGACCGAGATCAGACCGCCGTCAGACGTCATCAACATGCCAAACGAGCACATGGCGGTTGTGTGATCAGAGCTGTCCTGACTGTAACTGTTGAATCTGACCTCAAACCTCAGATCGTATTTGTGACTATTACATTGAATATAGTTACTCTATCTTCGGATGGATAATGGGACATAACAATGTCCAGTTTGGGTTACATCCAAACTTCAGCACATAAAACCTCAGTAATGTTTGAACAAGGAGCTTCCTTGTGTGCTTGTGTGCGTGTCCCATTATGGCTGTCCGACGGATGCACCACAGCTGACCCTGTGAAAATAAACATGTGAGTGTGTGACAGGTCTAATAATAAGTCCAATGCATGTTAACATACACACTGCAGGCACACATCTGAATTCCCAGGATTCGTGGGATAAATCAAAGATTAGCTCCGCTTTTAATTACAATTTCCCCGACACGTCATTTTGGGTAACGCACACGTTTGTTTTCTTACTGAGCGTTAGATGAGAAGATCGATGCCACTGTCATGACTGTATGATAAATATGAAGCTACAGCCAGGAGACAGACAGCTTAGCTGAGCATGAACACTGGATGCATGTGCCATTTCTTTTAACCCCTTGCCCCTTGCTTCCAGACTTTATGCTAAGCTAACTGTCTCTTGGTGGAAGCTTTAAGGAATTTAAAGCAACAGTTTAAAATTTGGGGAAAATATGCTCATCAAGAAAGATTCACCCTCATATCCGTTTGTTTAGTATAAAGCTATACAGCCAACAGCGAATTAGCTTAGCATAAAGACTAGAGACGGGGGAACAGCTGCCTGGCTCTGCCAACCAGCACTTCTAATTAACATGTTACATCTGATTTGTTTAATCTGTACAAAGACCAAAATGTGTAAAAATCGCAATGTGGCTTTTAATGAGGGGTTACATGACTATGTGATGTTTTACTAATGTTAATTAGTGAGCTTCAGAGGTGTTCAAAGGTTTTGTTACCTCTGAACAGAGCAAGGTTTTCCACCTTGCTTCAATTATTATAATCACTACACTTTTGTGGTTTGTTTTGTACAAAGTGTATGCAAAATGGACAGTCTCTACAAAAATGTCAGTTCTGAAACTTTTTCTATGTCAACATCTCTTACTCATTCTGTGAAAACATTGTAAACATTTCACCCTTTTACACCCACACAGAGGAGCCCCTCGTAAAAAAAGGGGTTGTGAGTTGACGGGAACACTTTTAAAGTTAACAAAGAGACCTGCTTTTTGGCCCGTCAGAGTTCCCCACCATATTGTTGACAAATACAAACCGAGCAGGAATTTTAGATTTGTCCCCCAACGTGCCAAGGAGTTTTGTGTTGTATCCATATCAGTGTGATCATATGTGTTTGCTGCATGCTTAAATAGCACGTACAGTAAGCTGAACTTCACTAAATAGCACTGCAAACAAAAGAAGTGGTAAACCTGGGTCAAAGCGTCACCTGTTTTTCGCCTCTATGATTGGCTGAGCAGACACGTCTGAAAACCTGAAAGTTGTTTCCCCTCTCATCCTGTTTTTCTCTGTGGTGTCGGGTTGCTAGCACACGGCTGGGACAGAGAGTTCTATCTTTTTTTCATGTCTACATGTGTCTGCTAGTCGAGAGCATTTTGTTCTTTTTCTGCCAGGTTTTAAGGAGCCTTTTGTAATGACTTCATCACAACAAACAAGTCTTTGCCCTGCAGGACAACATAATCAGTAATAAACTCCTCTTATAACCATTGTTCCTTTTTCCACGGTTTCTCTGAATGTAATCACACAACATCAATTAATCAATGCTAATGTTTACGATTAGAGAGTTGTTTTCACAATTGATCTATTTGGACTTTCATTCTGGACTGTTTCTTTCACCAGTCCTCTCGTTGTGCGTTCTCCTCCCCCGCTGCCCCGGCCTTCAGGAACCATGAAGGCAACACCACCCCCATCCTCCAGCTACGAAGATAATGGAGTTTTACAATGGTCACACCAGTAAGCAAAGAGTGAACAGAAACTAGACACAGACATGGCCCTGACGTGAGTAGGCTAACATAAAAAACACCTCAATCTGCAGTTCTGGGAAAGGGTACTGACACAGCTGTACCTTTTACATTTCTTCGTGTTCTTTCTGCCATGTGTTTTCAGTGTTCAGTGCCCAATCAACATCTTATCTATGTTATGTCTGTTTCATGCTCTACGTATTGAGCCTGCATGCTGTCCGAAAAAAGAAAACTAGCCTGAGACAAATGGACAAAGGTGATTCCTTTTTGCCTTAAAGCCTGAGATCCACTGAAGACAGGCTGACTCAATGCTTCCTTTGGTTTTGCTGACTTTTGCAAGTTTTGATGTAATGCCAGTTAACACCCCTTGTTTTTCACTTTCCAAAAACGAGAGAATGAGTTGTTTGAAATGTTTGAATATGTTTTGGGTGATCCAATCACAAGTGAACAATGCTAAGTACATCAGTTCACACATCACACATCAATCTCCTCATCTAAGGAAGAGAAAGAGAATTAGCGTATTTCCCAAAATTTCAGTTTCAGTTTTTATTTTGTCATCTGACTCACCAAGAAAGCAATCAAGAGTAGTTCCCAAAGTGTCCCTTTTAGATGTTAATAGAAAAAAAGGCAGGCACAGTCACAATAGAGCAGAGAATAAAGTCCTTCAGCTGTGATAGGTACAAGGGCTTTTTTAAAAGACAAAGGGCAAATCGTTGGTGAATGGGAAAAAAAAGCCTCCGCCTCTGTTTTTAAGCCTCCCGATAGGCTGAATTGATAATTGCTATCCTGACGATCCATGTTAGGGACTTTGTAGACTCAGAATACCATTATTCCTTTAACTTACTTCCACAGTTGGGATGATTTATGAAAAAAAAGGGAGAGACAAGAGAAAGCAGCAAGGTGGCACTTTGATGAGGGAGACTGCCCATCAACTGGGATCCTGCAGTTTAGGAGACGATGTTAGAAAACACTGGAACCCTCCCAGCTCTCTGACACTCTCACGTGTCCTTTGAGATCAGATCAGTGCTTTAGGACGACAGTTCCTTGTACTATTTTTAGACTTGCATTAGATTTGTCCGTTCTGCATTCCATTGGCAGTGCCAAGCTTGTTAGCTTTCTTCTAAATATGATATATGATTTACCAAACAAGTCATTATTGGCCACAAATGTGTAGCTTTAAAGACACAAAAGAAATCATTCAACCAGCAATTTAATTTGTGCGATAATACAAGACAAATCAAATATGTTCTATTAAAATAGGCTACAAAGCTGCACGAAAAAAATCACCCAAAAAGGCAAATTTACATGGAAAGAATGTACTGGATAGTATAAAGTCTGCATTAAGAGGTTCGAAGTGGGTCGTGTAAATGGTACGACTCATGCAACTGGATCCTTAGCGAAGCAAATCCAACCATTTCCACAGCCGGACACCTTGTGTTCTGTGGAAAATTCCCAAATCTGGTATGTTCTCAATCAAGGCGGTCTACTCTACTCCACCGTGAAATCCAAGAACCGCCCCTCCTACAGAATGACTCTGCACTTTTTTTCTGTGCAGTGTGCCAGTGAGTTACGTATACGTCCAACTTTCTAACAAAATGCATTTGAACTGTTTTGACCTCTTTGATTGGATCAAGGGTCAAGAATATCTTTATTATCCCCAAGTAACCACATAACCATCAAACAATCAATTAACACAATATAAAAACCACATTGAGTTATTTATAAGGCCAACGGCTGCAGGGACAAATTGTCCACACAGATTACACGTGTCCTGCTAATTCAGTCAGGATGAATAGAAATACCATAATGTTGTGAAGTGATATTTTCATATGAATGGACAGCATGTGTTTGAAGCTCAGACTTCTCAAATTCAGCGTAAGAAAGCATGTATTTGTCCTCCTCCTTTATGTCTTTGACGCGATCATGAGGAAACTTTCCTAACTGGAAAGGAACACCCAGTAAACCAACAAACCACAATCTTTTGAATCCCAACAGGGAGTTCCTGGGTGATGCTCCTCATACGGCATGTTAGTACAGCTTAAGCATCCCGGTTCATTTACTGCGTCACTAAAAAAAAACAACTTGTGTAACATCCACCACAGCTTTGTTGTGACAGCTTCCAGTTGACGAACACAAAGACGCAGGAGTTGAGAACATTTCAACTCCCTCTGACTGACTTTATTTCACTTAATTGCAACTTTTCTTTGCACAAACAGGTAAAAGTTACAAACTGGATTGTAATGTAATCCTTTGGAAACAATTTACATTGTTTTGATGAGTCATGACTTCAAATGGAGATGAAACTCCTTGCACACTGCATAGTGCACACACATGCACAATAGCAGAGACACATAAAGTACGAAAGAAAGGATATGCCAGTCATAATGTCGGCCAACAATTACTTTGCTTTTACTGTATTCTACAGCTCATTTTCCAATTTCACAAACACACAACTGTGTTTTTTGTCTTCATCTTTTGTTGATAATACAGTATGTTTGTGGTGTCGTTGTGTGGGAAACTACGCAGGAGGAAGTCGACGGAGATTAAAACTTGATATGTGTCGACGAAGAAGGTGCATCACAGCTTTGAGAAGGTTATTTGGTAAGTGTCAAATTTCAGTCTGCTCTCCTGGGAAAATGCACTGAGTGCCAGCATTGTCCATTCAATCACGACATGAGTCTCACGAGAACTACTCAATTACTTAACACATGCAAGCTGGGCGAGGCCTGTTCGTCTCTACGGTGTAAGAGAGAGGGCACTGTCTGATCGGGACATTCAGGAAAGATGCAGTACGAGGAAACCTACGAGGAAGCCAATATTTGTTAAAGCTGATGATACGTGCCTGTTCTTGAGAATAAAAACAATACTTAATATTGATAAGTGCGTGCCGAGTAACTACATCCTCCTCACTGAATGCAACATGATTTTGTATATGGTTCCCAAATCATCAATAGGAAAGGGATACAAGGTCACCTACTCAAGAAACTGCAATTGCAGCTTATTTGTCATCTTGAGAGCTGAACACGTCACACCAAATTCAAACCATTCAACCTTTTTTTCTTCAAAGTCCTAAATTGGACACATACTAAAAAAAAAACTCTGTTTCCATGAAAAGATATTTTTAAAGAAATCGTTTTACTCTCTTTATCAATTGAGAACATTCTGTTCTGCGTAAATAATACACATGGCCACAATGAGATAAAGGCTGGCCTAAAACGAGATGTCCATGGATTTCTCTTGTTGAATGGAGCCGGTGATTTTCCACAGTCTGTGGATTGTGGGTTCATAACAACAGCAAGTAAACAGCGACACGTTGAGGCCGTTATAAGAAACTGCACATGAGCTTAAAATAGGAATGAAAGCTTAGACAGTTCCATCACAAATTCCATCACTGAAAACGGGCCGTGTCAATGTAAATGACACGGTAAAACACTTAAGTAGCATATTTAGTAATGTGATGTAGGTTACATACATGATGCCATTTCTGACATTTGCTTTAATTGGCTAAATTAATTAACGCACGCGAGACCTTTTAACTTAATAGTTCATTAAAATACCAATGCGCTGCCAACCTGCCCCACCGATACGGCGGAAGGACGAAAGTTGACGTATTGGTGTTTGTATTCCTATGAACGTAGGTCTGGGACGTTCTCTGTGAAACCTTCTCACTCGCTATATGCAAACAGGCGGTGCGCTAAGTCAGTTAAAAAGGTAAGCTGAGCCAGGCTGTGGAGATATCACTGCTGTTGCTGACCAGCAGGATAGATGCTGACCAAGTCCCAGAGACGGCTGCTGCCAAAACTCCGCCCATTAACACCACCGACTGCATCACGACCCGTGGCTTGGATATCTCTGTGGCATCTTCTCAACCGGACCTGCTCGGAAGGAGGCCGCAGAGTAAGCTTAGCTCTGTGAAATGCTTTTAATGTGGGAAGTTAACATTCACGAGACTTTTTTAATGGGAACATAAGGAGAGTCTATGGAGAAACATGGAAGTTTGGGTAATTCATGTGCCATGTGACTGCAAGATGCAAAGCTATGTGAAGGATACACCTAAGGTCATGGTGGATGCAGCCGCAAAGTAAGTAGTAAGCCGGCCTGTATGGTAATAGTTATACAATAAAACAATTAATCCATGTGAAGGCTTTGATATGATCATTTATTTAAGAAATGGAAGTTATAATGAAGACCCACTAGGCTTAGATGAGGATGGTAATAACATGCTCTGTGTATTTTTTAGGTCTTTTTAAGGAGGCGTATTGTCCGGAACTCCCCAACTCATGCAGATGATTTCATGGCATGATTTCAAGTGACCATGGCTGATGAAATCTCCCCACGGACGTCCGCCAGGCCAGTTGAAAAGAGAAGTAATAGGAAACACCGAGAAAGGCATTCTGTCACCTCTCCTCTCTCGGGTGGACAGCTCTTAATGAACCCTTCGCATGTGAAGACTGACTCTTCATTTGACGCAATTTGTGGAACAAACTCACTTTCGGAGAGCTGTGAAGCTGGAATCCTTTATCTGAATCCTCAGACACCGAACTGGTCTCTCGTGGAGAAGTTTGCTGAACTTTCACCGGGAGAATTCACGGGATTTAAAGACGTGGTGGACAACAGCAGTCAAGGATTGTCACAATGCACTACACATATTGAGAACAATAAAGTGTGCGGATCTAATGAAGTGCTCTTGGATGCTGCGAATAAGAAGGAAAGTAACTGCTTAAAGAGCCATACGATACAAAGTAACGCCTCAGCCAACCAGAGGGCGTCTAAGCTCAAAGAGCTAAATGTTGAGGAATATTCTCCAGGTGGTGTCGGGAATAAGACCAAAAAAAAGGATGTACATAGTCCTTCTGTGAAGAAATTGCTTAAAAAGTGCGAAGATGACAAGATCCCTCGACTTTTGGTCGCGATGAAAAAACGTAACAGAGTCGACAAAGAGCACCGTCCCTTCAAGTGCACCCACTGCAACTGGGCTTTTAAGAAGCTCTGCAACCTGCAGAGTCACTTGCAAACGCACACCGGCCTCAAGCCACACGTGTGCGACATATGTGGCAAGGCTTACTCCCACCAGGGCACGCTGCAGCAGCACAAGCGCCTCCACACGGGTGAAAGACCATATCACTGCCCCTTCTGTGTCAAGACCTACATCTGGTCCTCGGATTACCGCAAGCACATCCGCACACACACCGGTGAAAAGCCCTACGCGTGTGACACTTGTGGGAAGGATTTCATTCGCTCCTCTGACCTGCGGAAGCACGAGCGGAACATGCATACCAACAACAAGCCCTTCCCCTGCACGCACTGTGGCAAGACCTTCAACAAACCCCTCTCCCTGAAGCGCCACGAGCGGAAGCACCTTGGAGAGAGGCCTTTCTCCTGCCCCGACTGTGGCAAAGCCTTCGCTCTGGCCAGTCGCATGGCAGAGCACCAGAAGATCCACGCCGGAGTTCGTCCGCACGTCTGCCCGGTGTGCTCCAAGTGCTTCACCAAGTCGTCCAACTTGACCGAGCACGAGGCCATTCACAGCGGAGCGCGGCCCCATAAGTGCGCCGAGTGCGGCGTGGCGTTTGCCATGGCCTCCCGCCTCGTGCGGCACCAGTACGTCCACAGTAAAGAGAAACCCCACAACTGCACGGGCTGCAGCAAGAGCTTTAGCCTCCTGGCCATGTTGGAGCTTCACCAGGAGCAGACGTGCGCTGGGAGGATCTTTGTCTGCGTGGAGTGCGACAAGTCTTTCCAGTGCGCTACAAAGCTGGCTGAGCATGTGCTGAACCACAGGGACACACCGATGTCTGAATCAGTTTAAAGACAGGTGCTGACAGATTAATGGTGTGACGTGAAAGCGGCTACAAGGGCATCGGACCCTTTTTAAAGTGAGGATATGTTAGTAGTTATTAATAATGAGTTAACACTAATCTCACAACGTTGCCCCTCTGCATGTATTGAAATGCAGGCAGTTTATTATGATGAACCTGTGCTGTGGTAGCATGCCTGGGTCTCTCTGAATCTGGTGGCTAAGGTCGGGACATGCGGACTCAATTCAAGCAGGATATGGCGCTGAGCATTCCATGTCAGAAGGCCCATCACTTCCTCATGCTGAGTTTTACTGCTACACAGAGATTCGTATACCCAACTTTAGCATCAGCTTAATGTTCTCAACCCATCAGGGCCTGTCATACACATACAACTAACAGCTTTATCAATATTGACTTATCCTCAGGTGCAGGCTGTTTTTAATTGTCTGGTGAGGAGCGAGTTTTTTTGGACGCACAAGCAGCAATAGCTGCAACAGACGTGCCCTGACATAAGCCAGTCATACCTCCTGAGACACATTGCTGTGACCACGTTTATACGTTTTGATGTTTCAGGGAAGTTAGCCAATCAAGTCTGTCATTGCTTTCTTGAATGATCGTCATGGTGCTTTGTATTCATTATTCAGTCTGGGAGTACAGCTAGTTCCATGCAGGAGAACCTTTAAATGTGTTAAGTATACATCTCAGTGTGCAGGTAAGGCCAGGTGTCAAGCTGTGGCTCTTTTTAAACATATTGCCGTGCACAACATGTTTGGTTTGTACAAGAGTCTTTCAATCGTGAGCATGTAGGAGCTCTAACTCTAGTGGATGAAAGGGAAACAACATTGCACACCTTATTAAATTATGTCTGAAGATTAATCTTAATAAACGTTATTTATTAACCAAATGGTCATTTCAAAATAATGTCATCAGCTTTTATTTTTGTTGTACTAATGATAATGTTTTATCTCTGGGGGATCATTTAAAACAGACGTTGGTGAATGACTTGATGAGAAATCACATTTTTGGAATCGGCCTGTCAGAATTCCACTATTGGGAGAGATTTTTCGGATGCCACTTGAAAGGGTTTTTCATAAATGCGTTTATGGTCTGACACATTATTTGGTAGGCGGTGACCGTCGACTCGCCAGTGTGGCCCAGCTACACTTGGCTACTGCCGACTAATGGTAAAAGGAGACCGCATGCCTGACTTGCTCTACATTAAGTAAGAGGCCCCGTTTGGAATCCCAGATATTTCTTGGCAAGATATTTTTATTCAATATGGCAGGCACAATTGCTTCGATAAAGTTGTAATCAATCCATTGCATGTGCTGGTACAGAGATACAAAAAAAGCAAAGACAAATACTGTAATACACAAAGCCATGTGACAGAAGTCAAAATTAAAAAAGGTGACGCAATAATAGCATATATTACTGTGTTTTATATACATCTTAAGGAGCCTACATTGGCTTTGTCATACCATAGACATTTATATGATAGTGCTATTATTAAAGCTTGTTGAAGGCGTTGCAAGTATCAGCGCATAAACAGTTTAATCCAATAAGGGAATACTGGCTGGCTGTGTAGTGGGTGTATGGGGCATGTTGGGTGCTTGCCTGGCACAGGTTTTTCCCAATCTCCCCACACCCCCACCCCTCCTCCTCCTCCTCCTCTCGCACCACATGGTATCATCCATCTTGGCAGCATCACAACTCAATGTCTTATAAACAATAGAATTCACTTTACAGAAGGTTAACATAATCAGATAATGTTCACACTGTGCAATAATTTGCCAGCCTTGCAAAGTCAGGCTTACTCTGCTTGGATGGCTTCAGTGAGGCTAATAAACGACCACAGCATCGGATCACAATTCAGTTCGCACCTCATTTATGTTTGAATGTGTTTTTAATCGTTGAACGATTGTGTTTTAAGTGGCGTGGATAGACATCGGATCATAAAAAGATGATGGATGGATGGATTTACACTCATAAATATAATGTAAATTGAGCCAATTCCCTTGCAGCACGTGGTGGCGTGGCAGTTAGCTAGGTGGTCAGTTGCTGGCATTGGCAGTCCTGGTCAAATCTCTTGTACATAAATGGTTATTGGGGTCAATTAAGATATCCCTTCCCCCAAATAAGTCCTGCATCCACTGGTCATTTCCCCGCTGTCAGCTATTAGAGAGCACATTCGCTCGTTGCAATATGAGTGACTATGCCAGTCCATCCAGAGTATTTATATACACCATGATGGTGAGCAAGGCTAGGGGGGTTGAAAGGACATCCTTTAATAAGAAATGCGTGAGGGGTGGGGATGGGGGGCAAATATAATGAATATTATAGGTGTTCATCCAAGCTCAGGTGATCTCTCATTAGACATAAAGGCACTGTGAATGACAGGTGGTCTGATATCCCCACATCCTACAAACACAAAAGGTTTCAAAGTAACTACATGAGTCCTTAAATACGGTGCAGACGTATTTATCTTTCAGTAGCTTCATTTACCTGTGATACAGGCTCGTGGTCTGGAGAGGGCTTCTACCCCAGCTGCTGGCCTAGAAAGGAAACATGGCTATTTATAGAAAACTATCACATTTGCATAGCTTAATATAGGTAAAATGTCACGCATATCATGACTGCATTTTAGCCCAAATATGAAATTGGACACGCTGGTCAGTAACTGTGTTAATGGCAGCGACACACAGGAACACAGCTCCTCTAGTCCGTGACCTCAGAAATCCCACATAACATTTGAAGAATGTGGAACTCAGCAAAATATTCATAACTTAGTCACTCTAAAAAAAGACAGGAAAAAAGGAATTCGACCCTGACAATGAAGACAAAATTATTTCATAATTCACCAGCTTTCCTTGAAAAGGGGTTGATCCCAGCAGAGGAAGGCTGAGGTGGAAACATGGCAGGCGGGGGAGGAGGAGAGAAGCCAGTAGTCGGTGGTAGCACCTGAGAAAACAAACAAAAATATACATTTTATATCGCCAATTGAAACTGAGCAGTATAATGTTTATTTATTCGACTCTTACCATCTGAGCCGGGCTTCTCTGCTCTGAACTCTCCTCGTGAAGATCTTTGGGTTTCGACTTGAACCAACCACTAAACCATCCGGCTTTGGTGCTCTGCATCGAATACAGAGAGAATGAGACCCGTGTCCAACAAATGGCATACTGTCACCTGTGGTTCAACAGGTCTGACCCACCTGTTTAGGAGGTCCGCTGGTCTGCTCGGAGCCTTCTGAACCTTGCTGGCCGCTCTGCTGGAATTGCCCCTGCCGACTGGCGTTGACCTCAAGCATCTGAACCCCCATCTTCAGAGGAAATACAAACACGCACCCAGGTCGCTTTTTGGAAACATTTAACAACACTAAAAAGGGCTCAAATCTTGAAACAGTGGGAAAACATTGGTCCAGGAAAAGATCACATATGTAACATCAAACCAGGAGGTTGCCATCTTTGTGTTTTTTATCTGTAAGACTACTACAAAGATTACTCACTGTGCCTGCTCCAGAGAACGACCCCGCCCCTGCAGAAGAAATCACAAACATCACACACAAGCCGACTCCCCACGGCCCATAGTACATATCTGAATGGAGAAAGAAATGATCTCGCATTAGATTCTCACCCTCTGCTGCTGATGGCTGACTACTCAGAGGACAATGTGGTGAGGCAGCTCTGACTTCAGCACTATCTGTGTTATGATAACTGAAGGCTTGGCTTGCAGTCACTGTGGGCGCTGGAGGAGCGTAAACCAACGGTACTGGCATCGGAGAATTGGCGTGCGGCCTAGACGAGCAACAGAGAGAGGACAGTGACATAATGCCCATTAGCAATGGGTGTCGTATCCACTCTATGTCGTTGACAGACGTGGATAAGGCATGTTGCTGCACAGCTCGTACCAGTCCTGAGCTCTGTTATCGTCCCACGACAACACGTTCATTTCCTCAGTGATTCCGTCAACTTGATGCTCAAGGTTTGCTTGGTCCCCAGTGCCTCTGTAATAAAGGAGTTCTGGCTCTGGACTCTGGATGTCACGATTTAGGTCATTCAAGTGCGATTCTGTAGAATGATCAAAATCAACATTTTGAAGTATCCTTTGAGTATTCATTAGCAGATATACAAGAAAGCAGGTGCAACAGACACTGCTCTCGAATGTGAAACAGGCCACACAGCTGCATCATTTGAAGTAATGAGAGGATAGGAAATTACCTAAGGACACTTTGCCACCCTCATGGGCCAAAGCACTTTCCCCAGGTGGTGGCTGGTATGTTTCAGTACAGTCGTAACTCCCCGTCTGAGAAAAATAAGAAATGTAGACACTTATATAGTCTTACTGTAAACAAGACAAACAAGAGTTAGCTGCAACTAAATGCTAACGCTAGCAAACGAACATGCTCACAATGACGATGCTTGCATGCTAATCTTTAGCAGGTATAATGTTTGCCATGTCCACTGCCTTAGTTTGGCATGTTTGCTAACATTTGCTAAATTAGCGCTTAACACACAGTACAGCTGAGGCTGATGGGAATGTCATTAGTTGTGCAGGTATTTGGTCATAAACCAGTTACATTTTGACCTGATGCTGGCCCTAGATGAAACGTTAAGGGATCACCAAAGATATTCCAACTCATCCGGAAGGTGACATGAATCGGTACCGAACTCAATGGCAATACGTCCAATAATTGTTGAGAAATCTCTCTCAAAACCACAAATGTCAACCTCATGGTGGTGCTAGAGGATCGTCAGTGTATCACCAAAGTCATTGGGAAAATCGTCTGGGAACCATGAATGGTTGAGATATTTCAGTCTGGGCCAAAGTGGTGGACTGTTCAATGTGGTCCAACAGACAGACATTGCCATCTATAGAGCCACGTAGCTATTGTGGATTAAAAAACAAAGAAGAAAGACTTTTGAAAGCTAAATACATTTTTCAGACACTGAACGGCAATGTAACCCTCACTATTGCTCATTTTGAATGTGGGGCAGTGATTGAATTTAATAATATTCGTGCCAGTACTCTAAACCAGGAGCTGGCAGAACATACACACATATAGCATTAGGGGCAGAAATCGTGTGCAAACACCATATTTTATCATTTTGGACCAAAAGTGGGCTTTTGACCTTGTGGATAACGTTGTTTGTTTGCTTTACGACGATCAGGGAACCGTACTGGTGTGTTTATTTTTTATATTTGTGCCTTAAGGTGGGGTGGGTGTCCAATATGGGTCAACTTTGAAGGCCCCTGTCTCCTGAATTATTGGTCATTCCACACATTCTAACACTCTCTTATATAGTTTAACATTCCCCAGCACTGTTGCTGGGAAATAAAGCAGCCAACCGGTTAAGATTCCTGTTGAAACTCAATTTCTGATCAGCCAAAAAAAATGAGAGACGTCCTCATTTTCCTATTTTCCCTTAAGATTACACATTTTTCTGAAATCAAAACCATGACGAAGCACACCTGCAAACTGTGGTGCATGGCACGCAGCTGTCTCAGCCAGTCGGGTTCCTGCCCGGCTCCGCTAACACCTGCTTCACTGAACTGACCCTCGGAGTTTCTCAGCCTGTCTGACAGCTGCAGGAGGAAGGACACACACGTGCAGTACATCCATGTAGAACTCAATTGATACACAATGAATCACTTTGACTACAGTACTCAAATGCATGAGACATAATGTGTGTGTAGGAGGATGTGTGAATACCTTAACAACCTCTCCAGTCAGCACAAAGAAAGGCTCCCTCTGTCTGAGGATCGCCCGTCCCACCACCTCGCAGTAATGAAAGGCCTGAGATGCGAGGCCGCAGTCCAGCAGTCGACTGGCATACAGGAACTTATACACCTGACCACAACGCAGCAATGTTCAGCATCAAATTTGAATAAATATGACTGCAAATGAGAACAATATTATATATTAAAAAGCAGTGAGATATGGGAACTACCTGAAAGGATGGTAGTGAAAGGCATTTGCCCCCAAGTGACTGGCAGTATTCATACAATTCAGTGCACTGAATGGCAAGGTTCGTGGCAAAGTATTCAAAGGATTGCCTGAAGGAAAGGAGAGGACACAGCAAACCAAACATAAGCAAGATCATCTCAGCAAACACAGGAGGTAAAACAAACAAAAGAAGATTAAAACAACAAGCATTGAAAGACCAGCCTTGCCTACTGGTCATTTCTTCTTATAACAATGGCAGATAAATGGCGCAGCTCACCTGTGGCTGCTGCCCAGAAGCACCAGTCTCTCTGCCTTCTTTGTGAATACCCCGAAGGGAACGCCGGCCGTCAGGTAGCACACGTGGGCGGCATGTAGAAGGCCTTTGGAGGCTGAGCGGGGAAGAGCAACACAGAACAATCAGCTCGTATATCTGTGCAGAGACAACATTGTTACGTTTTAGTCGGTGAGTCCATACCGAGCGTGTCCCCCATGGTGACGATGGCCTTCTGTTGGACGGCAGGATCTCCCGTCTCGTTGGAGAGCATAACAGCCAGATGGGGCCTCCAGTTTCCCCATTTTTCAGTTCCACAGCACTGGGCATAGAGCAAAGAGCATACAGCACATGGCTCTTATTAGCTAATAAATTACAGACTGATGTCTTAACAGTACAATAACTGCAATTGTGACGATTTGCGCAGAGGTTGTGTTCGTTTTTTTTTTTACCATGGATACAACAGGGATTCTCCCAGTCAGCAGGTGGAAGAGGGTCTGGAGGGGATCACTGGCCGTTAGCTGGCCTGTAAACCTGCCAAAAGAGCTGTTTGTCTCAATGCACACCTATAAATCTTATCAGTTAAAGAGCGTCGCTGCTACTATTCTGTAAAGAAGTGATACACCATGCTGATGTCATTCACAAATAATAATTAAAAAAATCAGCCTGGCTATCTACCCTCCGCCAGGCATTCCTCCGGCAAGTGCTGCTGCGAGACATTCTGCAGATGCCAAAATAGTCTGTAAATCTGGATTGGGTTACATGAGAAATAGTTCACAGAAACTTTAGTTTAGCGTTATGGTGCAATGATTTATTCTTAATGTCGATCAGCGCACTGAGCTCAGAGATAGAGAATCATTACTGATTGATTAATAGAGTTTTCAACTTTTGCCTGATGGACAAATGCAAGTTAGAAATACCACTGATAAACAAACTCGATCTATTGCCTCATACAAAAATATCAAACTTTTCTTTATTTTCTTTTGAAAGTGTTTACGAACAGGAAGCCAAGTTGAAGTGTTCCAGAGGTCTAATCTCCTCTTGTTTTCAGAGCTGTAATTACCTTCCACAGATTCTAAATAAAGCGAATTAGTTTTGGGTGCAGGGGTGTGGAAAGCCACGGGACTTATTGGACAGAGCCGAGATGTGCTTCACAAGTATTACATTTGTCTTCCTCTCTTAGTTCTGACTGCGGCCGATTGCTGTAGGAGTGCCATCCGTTGATTTTTCTTCATTACTGAATTGTCTTTGATATAAATATTGATTGGAGGTGCAATAACACCCATGAAAATTGTCAAATACATTTTTGTACAAAAAAATGGCATGATCATTTTAAGTTCCACAAATGAACAGCCATGCTGGCAGCTCTGTTGAGCTATACGTAGGCACAGTGGAGCTACGGGGTAACATCTGCAGGCTAACACGCTCACAATGACGATGCTAACATGCTTATGTTTAGCTGGTATAATGTTTGCCATGTTCACCGTTTTAGTTAGGAATGTTAGCATGCTAACTTTTGCTAATCAGCGCTAAACAGAAGGATGAAAGGGGTGTCAGTTTAGCAATTTGTCGGTCATAATCTCAAGTTTCAGATCTGATGATGATGAGGCCAGAAGTAAAGTCAGAGGATCACCAAAGTTATTACAGTTCATCCCGAGGGGAGCACAAATGCGTGTATCACATTTCATGGCAATCCATCCAAGAGCTGTTGAGACATTTGACTTTAAACAACAAATGTCAGCTTCACGGTGGCGGTATAGAAAAGGTCAAAGGGTCACCAAAATCATTAGGAGTCATCCTATGGGGACCATAAATGACACATATGCCGAAAACTTGCATATCGTCATACGGCTCCTCTATGTTTTCTACATTTCTCGTTTTCTACAACTTTTCGAATGTTATTGGACCAAATGGATCAAATTCTGACAATACAAAGAGTAATATGAGTAATATAAAAACTGTCTTGACCGTTTATACAGCCGCTCCTTTTCCATTGTGTATGGGGAAAATGCTTTTTGAGCAAGTGCGCGTCATGTGACGAACAATGAATACCCCTGTGCGACAACTATGCCAAAAGAGCTGCGTTTGTAGGCTTAACTACAACACACACAATAAACTGAGGATATACTCCTGATACAAATGACAGAAACAGTGGCCACATTTCCTTGTAACTGCAACATATGGAACAAGTTTAAAGCAGACCGTAAGTTTCTTGTCAGAGGGAGCATTTTTCCACCAATTAAGGCTCGTGTGTAGAGTTGTATACAGATTTCTTGTAGCTGTCGTGTCTCAGTATGGCTTTCCTCTTCTCACCTGTTCAGCACAGTGGTGTAGGACCTGTTGTCCATTTTGCTGGCCAGAAACAGTGCATGCCCCCACAGGCCGCTGCTCATAGCTGACTCCAAGGCCTCCTGGAAAGCACATTGTAAAGTGTGAGGGGACAAACGCTCAGATCCCAGCACAGTATGACATCCAAGGCAACTACGAAGATGAAACGCAAAGCCTCTTTTTTTTTTAAACTATTTAAAGGTTCTCTATTGATATTCACAGCAATAATATAGCAGCAAACAATTATTATTGCTATGTAGTGATATAGTGGACTAATAAGCAGATAATGAAGATGATGCATAAACCACGCTTAAAGACGTTGAAGCGGAAGCGTAGCGCTCAGCCTCCAGTTCCGCCCAGGTAAACACTGTTTGCTCTGTCAGCATGGTTGCCGTTGTTGGCACTGTTAGCACTGTTAGCGCTGTTAGCTGCAGGCTGCCGGCTCAGCCGACCCCATGTTGAGAGCCGTTTGTAGGCAACAGATGTGCTTTGTATTTTGCGTTTAGCATCTTTGTTGTATGTGGATTAATTTTTGAGTATATATTATATTTACATCCCACCCTGGAGAGTAGGTGATTATATTATGGCATTTGGAGTTTCGTTGAGATTACCAGTGGTGATAAGTAACTAAGTACCTGCAGTTAAGTACTATAAGGACAGTATTGCAGTATCTGTATCTAACTTGAGTATTTCCTTTTTATGCTACTTTATAAATCTCTACATTTTAAAGATTGGGAATTTACATTAAAAACATACGACAATACTAAAATACAATGCAGTGTTCCAGATTAAACCAGTGGTTCCCAGCCTTTTAGGCTTGTGACCCCTGAAACAAAAGTAGTGTCTAGTGGGGCTTCCTTGTCTTGGTTCAGATGTCTACTTTGGTGGAACTGCTGTATTGTTATTAACAGTTTACAGCTGAAATCTAAATGATTTTTTTCTGCAGAATTGATATGTTTATTTTTGATGCATTTGGTGAATTTAGCAATGATTCAATTCTTTACTTTTTCCCCAAGTAGGATTTTAAAGACAGGACTTTTAATGGAATGGAATATTATTACATTGTGGTATTGGTACTTTTATTTAAGGGAAGGAACTAAATAAATAATAAACATATGATGAATGCATAGAGAGTTTAAAAGGTGGAAAACCTTCTTTCTTCCAGCCAGCAGCAGTTGAGTGTAGCTCTGCAGGGCCTTCTCAGAGGTCTCAGAGCTGAAGCTGCTCCAGGTACCCGTGAGCAGGTCATCTCCTGTGCGAGGTGGCGCTTCAGCAGTCGTACCGTCACCGAAGTCAATGAGTGTGGGAGCGTCTGACTCCCAGCTTCCATCTGAATGTGAGCCCTGCATCAGCAGCTCTGCGATATCCGAGCCAACTATTTGCTGAAACAACGGAAATTTAGAAAAAAATGTATCAGGAAAAAAAACAACCCCACAATGATTTCTGAGATTTGTTGTTTGATGCTAAGCAAAATATGTCCACATGCAACAACAAGCCATTATCCACGTACTGCATTCTGTCTGCAGAGCAGGATCAGTAGATTCCACAGGAGGGCAGCAGAGCTCTTATCATGCAGCTCGTCACCGCTCATGCAGGCGCCTGCCCTCTGGTGGGCAAACTCTATAGCATCTACTTTGTGCAGATCTTCCCTGCAAAAACATGAAAAGCAGAGTACATAGCAGTCAAACATTGAACTTTAAACATAATCTCTTTCAGTCTCACAAGACGAGTAATAACTTTAGATTTGACATTCTGCAAAATATACTCTAATGGCAACACCTGGTTAAGGGCCCTGGGAAGTTTCTCATCTCCTGCTGTTCCTTTGTCTCACCCAGAATTACCTGTGCAGACATGGAGACAGAAATAATCTCTTCTTCAAGAATACAGTAGCAGTGGTTAAGACAAAGACAATCTTATAATCTTTATTAACACAGGCTAGTGTTGCACCTACTTCCAGACTGTGGATTTCCAGCTGGCTAACTTTCTCCTGTGTGGACAAGCCTGGCGTGACCCGTATCAGCTGGCCTGCTGGCCCAAAGCTCACGACCACGTGAGGGATCGAGTACTTCAGAGGAGCTGACGTCTGGTGCATTGGCCCGTGCTCTGTGGAGATGTGAAGCACAGAAGAACCCGCGTCATGAAGAACACTGAGCGGAGTGAGAGAGAATAAACTACACACACTCACCTGCGTCAGACGTGTGGACGGATTGTGGGGCGGGCTCGCTGTGCTCAGCTCCGTTGATGTACTGACTCAGCTCATAGCTGCTGGAGGACAGCCCTGAGTTTTTGGAACGTTCTAACGTCCCCAGGTAATAAGAGGACACCTCCTCATTGTCTCTGGAGGGATTATCCTCGTAGGGGTTGAGGTAATGCTGGGA
The DNA here is from genome assembly GCF_050575085.1 of Anarhichas minor. Classification (NCBI taxonomy): domain Eukaryota; kingdom Metazoa; phylum Chordata; class Actinopteri; order Perciformes; family Anarhichadidae; genus Anarhichas; species Anarhichas minor. The sequence continues at coordinate 108,736 of NW_027466517.1, forward strand.
GTTGCCTCTGCCTTGGTCATACCTGAAAGAATGAAGGCAACAATATATTGCGTTTACACAGAAATGCATATTCAGTTTGCTACTTTTTATTGCTGCTACAACACACAATGATTCACCCTTAAAAGTCATGTTATCAACACTAAGTAGCAGCTCTGTCTTTCCAGCATTAAACCCAATCTAGCACTCGGATGCATTTTATAGTGCAGGAAGCAGCAACAAGTGGTGTCGGTATGTTAAGAGGAAGACCTCGGTCATTGCTGTATACAGCGGTTTATGTCTGACCAAACACACAAGTTCATCAAGGTACCTCTGGACGACTTTGTTTTCTGCAGATTTACATTAAAGCTGTAACTGCTTTTTATCTGTTCTCTCCTGGACAACTGTAGCATACGTCACTCTGGCATCCGTCAGAGCGATCTCCACCTGCTCCAAATAGTGCAGAAAAAGTGCTGTTTGAATAATAACTGGCACGGAAAAAAAACACCATGTTACTCCCATGCTAGCCAACTTATACTGGCTTCCTGTTGGGTTTGGCATTGGTTTTAAAATTCCACCCATGGATTTTAAGGCATTATTTGACCCAAATATATTGCTGATTCGTTGACTTCTTTAGCGCATGTCTCCCCCTCTGCAGGTTTTGGGACACTCCTAATTATTGATTTATCTTAAAGGTCCAGTGTGTAGGATTCGGTGGCATCTAACGGTGAGGTTGCAGATCACAATCAACTGAGATGTCCCCTGGGTGCTTGGCTTGTAGAAGAACTACGGTGGCCAACGTAATACTGCGAATGTTCTTATCACGTGTTTGGTTTGTCCCTTCTTGGCTACTGTAGAAACATGGCATCCATAAAGAGGACCCCCTCCGTATGGAGGTAATAACAACTCATTCTAAGGTAACGAAAACACAACAATGCTTTTTTTCAGGTGCTTCTAGAGTGAAATCATATTCCATTTATGCTAATAGCTCCTTCTAAACGCTACACGCTGGCCCTTTAACTCTTCAAAAACCATCATATTATAGAAGTCTTTTGTGAATACTTCTCTTTTATCATTGCAACCCTTCCACCTTAACTTGTAAGATACCTTTTGTCCTTCTTGTGTGTTCAGATTGCATTTTTTAGTTTTTCTATTGCTTCCTTGTGGTTTCTTTGTATACGGTTTTGCCTGTAAAACTATTGTTAAGAACAATATCATACAAAAAAAAGGGAATCGTTATTTTTATACATAACATTATGACAAAGAAATGTACAAATGACACTGTATGATTAGAAAAAAACATGGTGCAAAAACACCACAGCAATGAATCCACATCACAAACAATGTTTCCAAAATCTTTCGGCTCACCTGTGCCCGTCAGTGTAGGAGCTCCCCGAGGGCTCATGCTTGTATGTTCTGTCAGGATAAGGAGCCGTTCTCGAGGAGTCCTGGGCCCCCCACTGGCCGGCATCTTAATGGAAACAAGTACCATCTCATTTGTTGTAACCAAGACATAGAGTGTAGCACTGCTAATAAAAGCTTTGTCCTCCCACAGAGTTCTCTTTTATCACTGTACCTTGTTGTCCGCTTTGTCCCCTATAGTAGTCATGGTCATAGTAACCATAGTTGTCTCTGTAGTCCCACTGGCTGTGGGGGGGATAGTCATACCCGTGCCTGGAAATAATGGGTTTCATCAGAGCATTCATTCATTCATTTTATCTCTAAAGAAAGCGTAACATTCTGCAAACACGGATCTACAGAGCTTGCCTCTGACTTTCTTTAACCCTTCTCGTGGTGACAGGTGAGTATCCCAGCATGCACTAAACACCAGGAAGGACAACATGCACTCAACCAAATGGGTTACGCACTTGAACCTGGATTTGTTGCACCACATCATAACAGAAATCAGCGTGAGATAACAGAATGCCCATTTAAACTGAGCTTTTTAATTTAACCAATTTTAGAGAGCTGTATGCACAGTCCCATTACTGCACACACCTGGACTGGGGTCTTTGGAGTTCCGGACGGCCGTAGCCATAAGGATACTGCTGAGCGTTGTGTGGATACTGCTCCGGTCTGGCAGGAGGACTGGTGAAGTGAGCCCTGTAGCGGGCATCCGTCTGAGCCCAGTGCCTGTCCCCCTCTCTGGGGTTTGGCGGTTGGTAGCTGTGGTCTCTGTCCTGCTGAGAATACCTGTGGTAGTCCTCTCTGTCTTTAGTTCTGTGAGAGTGGGGGACAGGGTCGGGCCGGGGGTGACCTCTGTGATCCATGATGAACCCTTCACACAAGATCAGCCTCCCTCGACACCTGAGGTATGTAGAGCAAAAATCCACACAGTGAAATGTTGTGTTTAGGCTCTTACTGCTCGCACATGCCAGATGCAGTCAAAGTACATCCACCCCTGCCACATCATGTCACAGGAAACTCACCACAGGAGCTGATAAACAAGTCTGCATGATAACAAGGGGATAAAGTTCACCCATATAACACTGTGTTGATACTGCACCAGGAAGCAGTGCTTAAAAACGGTGATCCAATGAGAGGAAACAAACAAACAACTTACCAATGGATACTTTAAAATCAAAATCATACCATTCAGGGTATGAATAATCCTTCATCTCTGTTCTATTTGCATTGTGTGTCCCGGCCTGAGTGTGGTCAGTGAGATGAGAGTAAACAGTGGAGCACGCCCTGAGAAGTTTGACAGCTGCAGCCCCACAGGGCTGGAAAAGACGAAATCACGGCCATCTCCAGGCTCCAGGATCATTCCAACAAAAGAAAGTTCTGCCAGTCCTGTCTGTGTAATGTCCACATGACTAACCGCGTCCTCGGATTGTAGGCTACATGTGGCGGGAAGAAAACAAACAGTAGAACTTTAAAGTGCCGAGTGTTTGCCACGTTGCCGGTAGAGAAGATGCAGCGCACCGCCAAAGTCGGCTATTTGGAGTTGGGATTGAGCTGGTCTCCGGTCGGTTTTAGGAATGTTTCCGTGAACGTGGGCGCAGTGAAACTGATTCCTAGTCAGCGCTGACTACTTCTAAACTGAACGTTTATGTTACATTCCCACCAGAGGCGCTGTAACCACATACTGAGATATGAAAACTCACTGAAGCTCAGGCCCCTCGTTGCTACAGTCCATAGCTATTAATCTATTAATGTCAGTTACATGTGTATCAACCTATAAATCAATGAATAGAATGTGTATGAACTCTATTATACTACTGTAACTTTTTATTGGAATTATGACATGTTAGAGGTACTCTTATTCTCTGTGCTGATCACGATTCTCAGAGCTACTTGACTGACTGAATTATATTTGACATTAACCTTTTTGTTGTTATTGTCCTTAACAATGCAATATTCACATATCCATACATATTGTCACAAGATCTCTGGAAATATAAGTAATGTTAAGCACAAAAAAAGAAGGAATAAAAGTGAGCATTTGATATGAACATGCAATAATAAAATGCAACATGACTTCCAAAGCTGCTATAATTCCCATTTAATAAATATCAAATCAGAGCTATGTAATTATTTTGTGATCGATTGTGGGAAGTAGATTCTCCCCAGTAGCAATTGCCGGTCACAGCCACAGGGCGTCGCTATACTCACAAAGACAAAGGTGCAAATGACCCGTGCCTTTCCACGTGACCAAAGGGACCGGTTTATGCAAATGAGCAGCGGGGCCAGTAGATTTTACTACTAGAAACGTTGGACTCGCACACAGCCACCGGCACACCGGGAGCATCTCAGCACACAGAAGGAGTCGCTTTTTTTTTGCTCTGGATATTATACAGTCCTACCCACCCGCTCGGATGTGCAATATGACTTTTGAAGAAACCAGTGGAGATAATTCGTCAGAAAGGTTAGCCTCCGTTGTTTCACTTTTTGCACCTTTTCTTTGCATTCCTTTGGTTCTAACTTGTTTTTGATGTGAATGTCCCGACTGGACGATATTTTTTTTAAACCGTTGCAAAGACCTTTCGCAGGACAGTTTAATTTAAGTGTGTAAAGAGAGGGTTCTCTCATACTGACAGTTCTGCTTGTCATTCAGCGGTATTACTTTGTTCTGATATAACGTTACTGTAACGTTAAGGTGAGCTAGTTGACACTGCTAAGGTGTCTCGTGCGTCAACCGAACTAGTTATGCTAACGTCCGTTGTTTAAGCTAGCGTGAACGCTACGTGTTCATTATTTCAGTGTTTAAACTGAACATTAATAATGCAGACATGTTCATATTGTCATGCCTCTACGAATATAATTGTGCGAATATAATTGTGCGAATATAATTAATGAATAACATGGGACATGTTTTGTGAAATGACAAGTCAGCTATTAAGTTGTTTTAAGTGTTTGGTGTGTTTTTAATAAACGTATTACTGTCTGCTTCCTCAGGATGGACTCGGTGGCTAAAGCGCTAGAGGAGGTCCTGAGCTCCGCGTTGCCTCAGGGTTGCACCACCGTTGGCGTCTACGAGGCAGCAAAGTCCCTAAATGCGTAAGTCAAAAATAAGATAACTAACGTTACTCTTAACGTCAGCTCAAAGTTAGTAAAAAAACGTGAGACTCATTTCCTCACAACTCTTTTTTTGCTTGTCTTTGCTATTCTAGGGACCCAGACAATGTGGTGTTGTGTCTGCTGGCCACCGACGATGAGGAGGATGTGGCTCTCCAGATTCATTTCACCCTGATCCAGGCTTTCTGCTGCGAGAATGACATCAACATCCTGCGGGTGAGCAACATGCAGCGTCTGGCAGAAATACTGGGAGGAGTGAAAGCTGGAGGGGAGCCCACGGACCTGCACTGTGTTCTAGTTACCGTAAGTGTCGTTACTCATGTCTGTCCGCTACAGTGCTGCTGTGTGTTGCTCACTTCCACCAGACTGGAAAAAAAGCCCTCACTGCGTTAGTTTTAGTACGCAGTTCATTGCCGATGCTTGCAAGGAGCAGTTGCCTGCATTGGTTTTACGATCAGAATCATTTCAGTCTGTTTTGCACATTCCACGAATCAGCAGATGTTAACATGCTTTGTCCCTTCTCCTGCAGAATCCCCAGTCGTCGCTGTGGAAGGACCCGGCGCTGAGCAAAGTGACCAGATTCTGCAGAGAAAGCCGCTGTTTGGATCAGTGGGTGCCTGTCATCAACCTGCCCGACCGATGAAACTGCTTGGATTATTAATGTATTGTGTGCATTGGGGGAAAAGTAACTGCACCAGGCCTGTGTTAATGTCTGTGTTGGACTCCTTTTTGGAAATGCCCCGGAGAGACAGAGACGGGAGGGGCAGAAAAAAAGAACACAAGGAAGCAAAATGTTACAACAATTTACGAGTCAGGGTGAACATGTGGGCCAAGAAAGAGTGACTCAGCAGTCTGGGTTCCAGGATTTCCAATATATGACTGCGCCTTTCTCTGCCGAGAAAGAAGCCTTCACAGGAAACTGAACCTCGTGAGCGGACAAGCACACGTGGTGGTGAGCACAGGCGCAGGACAGCAGACACAGAGTCTCAGTTGACTCCCAAGAACTGGACCATGCTGGAGTGGACCGGTCGGAGCGCTCAGCTTGAAGAATTCCTCATGAAAATTTGACCAAATCCAAGCATTTCTTTTAACAGCACATTTATTTAATTGTATTTAAGATGTGTCACTTTGATAACTCAAAAGGGAAAGTTTTCACAGTTAACTATTATTATTTTAAGGGCAACGCAATGTTTAGACCTGTCCACTAACTGATGTTGTGCATTATTAATTTAAGGAATTATATTTATTGTTCATGGAATTCTGCCTTGTTACGTTGAATGAAATAAACAAACAACAGTTCACAGGGTGGTTCTGGCTCCATGATTTTCACGTACTACAGGTCTAGTGTGCTTGCAGGAAGTCACAGGGTGTCCTGAAGAACAGTGTGTCCCTTTTGCAAGCTCAACATGCTGCCCCGCTGAGTGTGGATTTTTGTCCTGCAACGTGACCAACTCGGCAGCTTGAAGTATTTACTCTACACATTACTAACCTTTTCTGCAGCTTGTGTCTCTTGGACCGAAAGCAAGATAATGTTTTGTTTGTTTTTGGTAGTCCGTTATAATAATTGCCGCCTTTTTTTTTACCTGACTGCGGATTCAAAAATGTTGTTCTTTACAACTTCACATCTGTTCTGTCCTAAATCTGCTGCAGTCAATGGTGGAAGAAGTACTCGGATCTTTTTAATTTGCTTACTATTTAGAAGTAATACCACAGTGTGAAAATATTCTTTAAAGTACCAAAAGTAAAAGTACACATACAGAGTGGCCCATTTTAGAATAATATGCATTACTGTATTATGATCATCTATGCATTGATGTGTAATCAGATAAGTGTTCTCATTTCATCTGAACATGTAATATTACATCATATTTTATTTGTTGATTATATTTTGTCTTGTTACTCTGAAACTACAAAGTAACTTAAGTTGTAGTGGAGTACAAAGTGCAGTATTTGCCTCTGAGATGTAGTGAAGTAGAGGTATAAAGTATCAGAAAAGGGAAGTACTCAAGTAAAGTACAAGTACCTCATTATTGTAATTGAGTTAATGTACTCAGTTAGTTTCCACGACTGGTTGCAGGCATGAGATTCCTTGAAATCCGCTTTGCTCCCACATGGAAACTGGTAAAATGTGACCTTTTGCATATATTGAGGATGTAGTTACATTGAGGGGAGGAGAATTCCCACTGCAGTAGGAATCTGAGTGGGATTGGGCTCATCGTGACGGCTCATTCGTCACAGCTTTCTGCAGCTACGCAATGTGAGCCAAATTTACTGCTGAGTGGATTAAAAATAGCACAGGCAAGAAGGAAGAAAAAACATATTGAAGACCCGTTTCACACGCAAAAAAGAGAAAACCAGAAATTCTTGGTGCTTGTGCACAGAGTGGGGAGGGACAAAGCCTTCTACACAGTGGGGTCACAAGACCATGCATGAGTCAGGGCTATTCAGGTCTCCATTGCTAGAGCTGTACAGTGCTTTAGCTTCACGGCAAAAATAGCCCACGTGAATAGAGGCCTTCCCCCTGACCACTGACACACTGACAATAGTGGCACTTGTAATTAACAGGCAGCGGACGCAGAGAGGCTGACCTGCCGCGAAGGGTGTCAGCCGGGGATATCAAGAGCACAACAATCGTCTCTGGCGGTCCTATCAGGTGGCGGACAGCAGATGGGGAGCGAAAAAGTGGGTCAAAACGCAGGACTGGCTGGAAGAGGAGAGAGTGAGCCGGGGCAGAGAGGCCCGAGGGTTTGTGTTGAATTGACTGAGGCTGCAGTTTGCAAATGTGATCAAATGTGCACAGAGTGGAAACCGGCAGATCTGCACTCCACTTGAGTTGATAATAGAGTCCCAGCGCCAGAGTCTGTGGCAGAACACATTTTTTTCCAATGACACTGAGGTTTTGCTGCTGTCTTTCTTTAAGGAAGTCAAGGCAATCAGCTGAACAGAAACAAAGTGAAGTTTGGCTTTTGATTTGTTCCAATGAAAGTGAAACAATAATACCAGAAATACCTGAGCAGGGTGAGTCTAACGTGAGTCAATTTGATAATTGAAAGACATAATTGCCCCCGCCCCCTGCCCTTGACCGAAGCCTTCCTGTCACAAAGGGAGGGGCCACTAAAAGTAGGTGAGATACTGGAGATACTGATTTTAACAGCTTATCCCAGAGCTCCTCCACTGCACCGGACAGGTAATACAATCGCTGCTACAAAGCCAGCGCTATCCATCATCTGACTCCAGTGAGGGTAACATCAATGTGAGCCAACAAATATGGCCTGACCTGATTGTGGGTGTAACATCACACCATGAGGAGACCGAGGAAGGAGAGGAAAGGGCTGCTGGGAGCTGTTATTGCATAACAGACTGGACAGGGCTCAGGGGCACAAAAAAAAGCTTCACTGAGAAATTAGAGCAAACAAGAATGTTTACGTGTTCCTGACCTGATACTGGGGACACTCATCCTCTTGTTTGAACATGGCAACCTGTGAATCCAACAAAGGAATGAAAATTGGTGAACACACGGGACTAGTTAGCGACTAATAGCACTAATGAGTGCAAATGAGGTCAGAGTAGTTTTAACTGAATAGGTATCTCCTTCTCACTTTGGGCAGGGAAGTGTTACTAAACACATAATACACACTGTAAGTCATAACCACCGGCAGAAAGCATGCTGCGTGTAATTGCTAGATACTCGAGTGGAGTATCCAGTTTTTCCCGTGTGAACTCTCCCAGGAAGTGAAACCACAGGGCCTCTGAACACATCAGTGAAGTTTAATGTAGCCGTGAACAAGAAGACTAAACTGAGCTAACCTCGAAACAGAACCAAGTGCCTATGAGTTTCATTTTAAAGTAGAACAAGACGAGAACAATGACATACTTTCATATTAAAAGGTTGACTGTGGCTAACTGGAGAGCAGGGCCGTCCCTCAATCAGAGGGTCGGCGGCTCGATCCCCGGCTCCAGCTCCGCTAGTCGTGTGTCGATGTGTCCTTGAGCAAGACACTTAACCCCAAGATTGCTCCCGTAGCTGTGCCTACGGTGTATAAATGTGATAGAATCTGAATTGTAAGTCGCTTTGGATAAAAGTGTCTGCTGAATGACTGTAATGTAATGTAATGATATGAATTGCCTGAATTGGAGTTGTGTTTCGGTCCACCGGATGGATGAAAGTCCAACTTTTTCATTCTACTTTTAACTCTGTCTGGTCTCCACCTAAGATATCTAAATGCTCCACTGCTAGTAATTATAGTGCACTGACAGTTTTCCACTGTTGTGAATAAATAAATGTAGTAAATAAAGTTGATGCCGTAAAGGAGGAGAACTGCACAGCTGTGATAATACTTAATGGGTGTCGCGTAATTCATACAAATGGCTATTTCACATTCAAACAAATACATGCATGTATACCACACACTCTTCTCAAATACTTATACAATTTACAGAACATAACCTCATCCAATAATCTGGTTTAAAAACCAAGACTGTCAAAATATCTGCTTTTCATGCCAGGTTTAGTCTTTTTCTTTCATCTTCCGTGAGTTGAAAAAAAGTACTTGTTTTCCATGTGTTTATTTGCATTTACCACAACCAGGTAAAGGCAGAACATGACACACAGTAAGCTGTTACCTACACAGACCAGGTATGAGAAACCACGTACATTTTGTTTTTATACTAAAAACACAAATTCATATTCACGAGTAAAAATCAACCAAAGACATCATTAGCCAAAAACCACACATTGAGTTTTAATTTTAGGTTTGACTGAATCACTACAATTCTATCACGTACATTAAACAGCTAAAGCAAGCACATGCTGTGGTTCATAGACATATTGCAATACAATATTTATGGACGTATGAGATGTATCTTACAATGGGCAGTGTGTAGGATTTGGCGGCATCTAGCAGTGAGGTTGCAGATTGCAATCAACTGAAACGTCTCCCGTGTGAAAAGCGAGTAGAAGAACTACGGTGGCCAACGCGGGAACGCAAACGACCCAATCTAGAGCCAGTGTGCGGTTCCGTTCTTGGATACCACAGGAACACGGTAGACTCCGTGAAGAGGACCTATTCCCGATGTAGATATAAACGGCTCATTGTAAGGTAACGGAATCACAGCAATTCTTATTTCCAGGTGATTATACACTAAAGAAGATATACTTATTAATAGTATATTTCATTTCTGCCATATGTCCCCTTAAATGCTACACACTGTTCCTTTAATGCAATTAATTATTGAACATGAGTCATTTTGAAATATGAGATATACTCCCTTCACCAATGGGCCTTCCATCTTCACAGTGTAAGACAACAGCACTTATGTGACTAAAAGGTAGTTGTAGGTTGAAGCATAATCACTCCACCATTAAGGCCCTGGCTGGTAATATTAGTTTATGTTTTGTACGAGCACCAACACACAAAAGACATAATGTCAGACGTAGGTTCTCATAATAAAAGCCAAAATAAAAAGTACATTTTAGAGCAGTTGTAAACATGGAATGTTTAAAACTCAAGAAGTATAACAGTCATCTGGTGTTAAGAGCTTTCCAAGTGGCCGAATAGTGCAGTTGTAAGACAGAACACAGTGACATTAAATAGCTGGATCTGATAAGATGGCACTGAGTGGTCTTGAATCTATATTTCCAGCAATAATGGAAGGAAATATATAAATGAAGGAATACCAAAAGGGTCAAGCACAACGTGCAGCGATCCGAAAAGATGATACCGGTACTTTTATCTGTACACATTTCATTTTTAGAGATAGTTGGACTGAGTTGTACATTCATTTATGAAGGCAAATGCGGGAGAAAAAATAGTAAAAAAGACACAGTTGGACTGTTTTGTCAAGAGAATGTGTCCCTCTGGTATTCAAATTTCACAATTTAGACATCACAGTAATCCTATTTAATAGCTTTGCATTGGATTCAATTGATGTGAGCATTGAAAGTCTGTAACAGGAATTCAAGTAGCTCGAAGGAACAACTGAATTCCCCAAATTCTGGATCTACACTGTAAGCGAACTCTATATCCTAACACTGGCAAAAGCAATCCTCAATATCTTAAAAATAAAAATCCAATCGACATTTTAAGTGAATGGTTGGTTTGTCTCTGGAAAGGTTGAATTACACATGTGAGGACAATTTGATTGCTTTGTCTGTGCTCAAATAAAAAAAAGGAACAATTTAATGGGCAATTTTTAAAGACTATTATGATTGTGACCATATGACATAAAAATAAAGCAAGAGCTGTTCATAAGTGGACCTCCGCTCTTTTCTCTTTGTCTCCATGTGACGGACGGCTCAGTGTGCTCGCCTGCCGACAGGATATCATTATCTCGGGCGCTCATTATCAGTAGCACACAACCTACAACAACTGTTTCCGGAAGCAAGCCTGATGTAAGTAAGAGGTGAAAGCTTAAAGCCTAAATCTGATTGGACCAATGGTTGAGGGGGCTTGTTTCTGTGCGCTGTGATAATTAGTGGGTCAGGAACTCTGCTATCCATGGCACAGCTCCACTCAGGCTTCAGCTTCAGACTTCTGCTTGTTCTTTGGTGTAACTGCATTTTTTTGCCAGGGAAAAAGTGTTGCCATTGTACGTTTCTGTAAACCACGGGATATGTTGAATGGGGACATTTTTTAGCATTTTGTTTGACGTTGTTACATTTGGTGCTTGTTATTTATTCACGGTAGTTTTGTTACGGTTGTTACGTGACGTTGTTTTGTTATTATTTTTTACCTTATCTTTGGCCACTGGCCTTAAGAGAAGTTGTGAACAGTATTACTTCCATCTTTTTTTCCCCACATAAGAATGAAAAAGGAAAGCAGCAAGGGTTCAGGTGTTCTCCTACAAAACAGTGCAAGGCTTCTTGTCCTTGAAAGGGTTTTCTGAAGCGGCGATGCCCATGAGCAGCGGGTCATTCTTGGCATGTTCTCCGCAGTAGCGCATCAGGTCTGATGAAGCCTTGGACACCTGTGGAAAAAATAATAATTCAGTCCACCCACTCATCTACCTTGACATACAGAAGTAGAAGCAGGACACTCAAGAGAACATAAAGGTACCTTTATCCTCTCGATGCTGGCCTCTATCCTCAGCTGCTGCACCGTCCGTCTGGCATGAGCTATGCGGCTGGCGTTGTGCATTTTCGATGACATCGCAGACTTTGGACAGCTGTGTTCAAACCTGGTTTAGAAAAAAACATGTATATATATATATATATATATATATATATATATATATATATATATATATATATATATCTTTACACTTGCTCTACTTACATAAATTAGTGTGTGGAGATGCAGTTGGTATTTGCACAAAGGAAACCAATAAAGCCGCAGCGTAATAAATCTATTCAAACGATTCCTGGCAACAAGATGTTCCAGAGAGTCATGATGCTGAGGCATGATCACTGTCTTTGCACAAAGTGAACAAATTAATTAATCTTATCAGCATCTAAGTTGATTTACTTAAAATTGATGTTCTTATTGGTGTCTTATTGGTTACTAATAACTCTATTTAGATATCAAGATCTGTTTCTACCTAGCTTGAAGCGTTTGTAATCCATCCCATTTTAAACATTCATTGTAGTAGCTGCCTATAGGTTAGTGGTACACATATGACATCTAAGGTTAAGGTATTATTGGAACATGTGGCAGTTACAAGATATTTATGAGAGATGAGATGATGATGAGATTATTTCTTCCTGTCCTTAAGAAAATCCATCTAACTTTGTGAGTATGAAATGTGTTCTCAGAGATAAAGTTTAGCCATGTCAGCAGCTCTGTGAGGAATTTTGGCACAGTGGTGCTATGAGCTAAATGCTAACATTAGCATGCTAACATGCTTACAGTGACAATAATGCCATTCTGATGTTTAGCAGATAATGTTTACCATTGTCACCACTTTGAATTCATATAATATTTGCTTATTATCAGTGAAGAAAAGGAATCGGACAAATAACAAATTTGACATGATGGTGGTAGATGAAAAGTCAGAGCATCACCAAATCAATCATCCCGTGAGGGACATTCTGTGCCAATCTATCTACTAATTTCACAACGCAAGTGAAAACTTTGCCCAACTGGTGATGCCGGAGGAAAAGTAAGGGAATAACTTGCATCAATAGGATTCATCCTCTAGCAAGACATCTAATATTTGTTAGACATTTCAGTCTTGATCAAAATGTTGGACCGACTGACAAATCGACATTAAAAAATGATCGCAGCTGTTTCTTAGGTTGCAGCCCTTAGTTTAATGATTGAGCAACTTTGCCCAATGTTGCAGGTGGAGAAGTTACTAAGATTTTTCCCGCACCAAGGTCTATTTGTTGTGCAACTTCCCAGAAGTGTCAGACAGTTGACTTTGTAATTGACTCAATGTGCGTAAAAGCTGTGTGGCTCAACTTATACTCCTGTTTCACAATTCCCACTTCCAGGACACAATGGTTTGCTTTACTGGCTCATTACGTCACTCCCTCAACCACTTGAAGTGGAAGCGGCTCAGATGCTATTTTTTTTTTTTGCACTGTCTGCAGAGCATAAAGGGAAAGCAGCCAAAACCAGTTTTTCTGCAAAAAATATAATTTGTTAAAAGAAAATCAAGACAGAGGAACTGCTTCTAATGCAAGAAGAACCCCGTGTGTTCAATTTGAAGTAGAACACAGTACATAATGCTGTTAAGCAACAAATGACAAGTTCTCTGTGTACCCAGCAATTGTGCAGCAATGTTAACTCTGTGGGACTGGCAAACATAACATTTGAAATGTGGTGTGGTTAATGTTTGCTCTGTGCTTTGGTGCAGAACCTTACAGAGGAGGGGGACACGCTGAAACGGAAGGCAGATGAAACATGGACTACAGAGGGGAGACAAGACCATGCATCCCTCAAACCCCCCCATCCCACCCACTCCCTTCCGCTTCCTGCACAGGAAGCAGTAGCGCCAGATACCCTCTAAAGTATAAATGATTAAATATGGGGAGGAGGCTCTAAAAATAGAAGCTACACACAGGGGCCAGTAACTAAGGAAACGGAAAGCATGGCTGCTGAGGGACTAATAAAGCAAAGAACACATGACATTGAAACCTCAATTGTACTTTCAGTCTATAGCTGCTTCCATTGTTTTTGCTTTCTTGACCTGTGCATTCATTGTTCCCGGGAACTTAAAACTCCACGTCGTGGCTCTCTTGTCAACACAGCTGTAGTACTCAAGCCCCTCAGCTGCACCGCCAAGGCGTGAGTGGACACAGGGAAAGGGAGAGCTGTGTCACAGGGGGGCTAGTCCTGGCCCCCCCCCCAACGTCTGCAGGGACGCTTTGTGTGACGCCAGCGCCTGCTCCATTGTTGAGTCTGTGGAATTGCCTTGGAAGTGACACTAATGTAGACTAGTAACGTCACAGTACTTGATCATGGCTGACATACGCTCCACTTTTAAGTTTTGAACAATGCAAAGACAAAATTCAAAGTTTTAAATTGTATTAAATTCAATCACTGTCTTTGAGCTCCATGTCTTTCTTTTGGACTGTTCTTCTTCAACTTGTCACACTGTTTGCTTAAACACTATAGCTGCATTGCATTTAGCCCAAGGAAAATGTCACCACTGCAATATGAGCAAAGTCACGTGATGTTAAACAGCCCGTTTGGCATGGAGCAAGTATGGCTTAACAGTGATTTCATGCTGTTGTAAATATGCACGTACATATGTATATGTGCATGTTGCAACTTTCACAAAAAATTGATGTAAGAAAATAAATGAGTGAGACGGATAAGTACAAAACATGTAGTCCCCCAATATTCCATTGGGGGACTATGTGGTGACTCTTCTCCTCAGGCCAGGGGAGCAAGATGTGGCATGTCGCAAAGACTTTCATCGGGATTGGTTCATCCCCCTGGTACGCATTCACAGACTCCGCTTATACATGTAAATTCATGTTTAACTTTGTTGATTACGCATTTCGTATCTTTCTTGGGAAATTAATTACTCTCAAAAGTCGAGTGAAGGGAGGTGGAGAGATATTCTGCAACCATCACTGTATAAAAAATGATTCAACAGGAGCTGGATTATTTATATGATATTGTCATATGTGTATTTTTTAAATACTAATACATTTGAGGCGAGTGCCAGCAGCCAGTTAGCTTAGCATAAAGAGTGGAAGCAGATGGAAACAGCTAGCCTGGCTCTGCCCAAAGGCAAAAGAAAGACATTTGCCTTCCAGCAGCTCTAAAGCTCACTAATTAACGCATTATTTCTCATTTGTTAAATCACTACAAAAACAAACATTTGCAGTCTGTGAAGTTAAGCCAACAGACAGGGTGGTATCAATCTGCTAATCTAACTCTTTAAGCATGTTAGCGTATTTCCCAAGATTTCAATTTATGCTGAAAACCACTACAATATATGTGACAAACTCTTTCTACAGGGAAACTTGCCGCTGTAGGGTGAGTACATCTTTGTATGCTGAGCCTTTAAAATCCCTCGAGCCAAAAGAATGTCTGCAATGCTTTCAGCTGTGGTGTGCCCGTCTGCATCCAGCCTGTGCACTTATGTGTGGTAAATGTAAGCATGTGGCACACTCAAAAGCATTGATAGAAACATATTTGAAGTCTTACATTAGGGTGATCTCTTTGATGTGGCGTTACACAGGTGGGCTCCCGCCGTGCCATCAGAACGTTCTGCAGAGTTTACGACAGCAGCTTTTGCCCCGTCAGTGAGAATGTGTTGCAACTGCTGCCCCAACAAATACACTAAGAACTTAGTGACACCACATTAAAACCAACAGCAGAACGGGACTAAATGTGCATTTGTGTACTGAACAGTGGGAGAATACTCAAACGCATGCAATGCGGAGGGGTATTGTATGCGTCTCCAGGTGATATTGCCGAGAATTTTCTGATCATAATATACATCACAACATGACAAATGTATGTAAAGTCACGTATCAAATATTACAAAAGATGGATGGACAGAAAACTTAACAATTTGTGTGACTTAGTAAAGGTGAAATCTCGAACGGCGATAAGCGGTAATTGCAGGTGTGTGTTTGGATCTCACTTCATCGCTTTCAACAGTCGGCCATTAGCTCGGTACCCTTTGTGTTACCTCACACAGCGGAAGGTCGTGACTCTACAGACATTTATTTAAATAAAAATCTTCTACTTAAAGCAAAAATTCCAAATGATTCCTGCTTTTGGTTCTCAAATCTTCACTGCTTTTTATGTTTTATACAATTTCAAACTGATTATTTATCAGTTTTGTACTTTTGTTTGGACAAAATTGTAGACATAAAATGACTAATCGACTACATAGCATTTCAGAACAAAAACACACTGTGAAAGGGTAAAAGTTTTAAGATGAAAACACAGACATTCAGGGAGAATGGACAACGCCATCGTAGCGACCTGTCAATCACAAGGTAGCCACGCCCCAAAGCATATGCTTCTATATCGTCTATGTACTCTAAAGGGGAACGTCATGTACTAAATGAACATCATGATGTATTGAAGAAGACTTGAAACTAGCGATTGAGAACATAAACTCATGTTTACAAAGTTTACTGAGGCAATAAATCAAGAGAGAAGTAGAGTCATTTTTTCATAGACTCCTAAACAATCTGACTTATTTTTGCAACCAGACGAGTTGCTATTAGAAAGAATGCACGTTTAAGGCACCTCCGCATAGACTTCACTTTTCAGGTTGCCGATATGAGGGACAAAAATGCATACTAAATTTTAGCCAAAGATGGTTCAATTAGTCCACCAAGACTTCATAAGCTTCATATATTAGCTTTGGCTCAACAATTAAATGTACTTTGCACAGACTCAGGACCGACCAGGAACAAATACAGCAAACAAAAACGATTTAAATTTGCATGTTGGCATTTTAGTATGTGTGTGGATGTTTAAAGACAGACTTGAAAAAAAGTGAAAAAATAAATGCAATGAACTGTGTTCCACTATTGTTACCTAACATATCTCCTTAACAACAGAAACGTAAACTTCAATAACTCCTTGCATTTCCAACATTTTTGGTGTAATAATAGAGAATACAAACAAACGTAGGTGCGTTTTGCTCACAGATTACAGAGGTGTTATTCAGCGTCTGTTAAACAGAAGGCAGGCAGAGCGCTGCGGCCTAAATGATTAGTTATCAGCTGTCCAGTTCCAAAAAATGTTGGTCCATGGGACACTGAGCAGCTCCATTATCTGTCCGTTACACTGCTAAACTGCCTGGCAACAACACAGCCCGCTCCTGCAGTAAGCTCTGAGGCTTAAGCACATTTGAGAGGCACGGTGACAATGCAGACAGGCTATCAGTGTTGTGCCACACACACGATGGCCATTTGGCATTGTGTGGAACGCAGGCACCGGGACAGGGGTCCAGAGCTTTTACAAGTTTAACTGCGCCCTCATGAGCGCTAATCTCAGACAGCCTGATGCTATCTGGGAGCCAGACTGCCCAGTCAGGCGCGCAGAGGAAAGAGACAGAGGCCTCCCAAAAGAGAAACAAACACGCAGTGTCGGAGTTTTGGTGGAGACAAACTGTATGACACTAGAACATTCCAATCTGCAGAGTAACGCTATCGATTATCGAGGCGTCATGGGTGCTGTCCAAAAGGCTTTGAAGGCCTGCCCTACTGTGTAAAGACGGCCGACTAGAAAAGCCACCCAGGAGGCGTTGGTGTTTGCGCTGCAGACTAAAACAGGAGATGAGGGTTCCGAGCTGTTGAGTCACAGGTCGTGAGTTTCTCTCTGGGTTCCACCGAACACCTTTCCCCTGAGCGCTGCTGCCGCATGCAACACCTTTGCCGAGGGTGAGGTCAGCCGTGGGACGACAGATTCTCACTCCGGTTTCTGTCGCTCTGTCTTTTCTTCCCACCTGGGCCCCATGTGCAGAGAAACAGGTTCCTTTGAGTGCGTGTTAGTGTGTGTGTGTTTGTGTGTGTGCGTGTGTTCGCCTCTGGTGGCACAACCTGCAGACAGTCGCAGACGTTTAAAAAGTTCAAAGGTTTGAGTAATGTGCCTCATTCCCTGAGAAATAACTTCATCTATCTTCACTCTCACACACACACACACACACACACACACACACACACACACACACACACACACACACTGCAGAGAGGTATAGTGAATAACATCCATGGATTAGGGCTCTCTTTGAAGTTTTCTTTAATGTGCTTGGAAGTCAATGGAAGACAAGCAGCTAAAACACCCTGATCCAGGTGCTACTCTCTTCTACTACATCACGC
This sequence comes from Anarhichas minor, assembly GCF_050575085.1. Lineage (NCBI taxonomy): Eukaryota > Metazoa > Chordata > Actinopteri > Perciformes > Anarhichadidae > Anarhichas > Anarhichas minor. Next base: position 126,470 of record NW_027466517.1, read on the forward strand.
ATGTGCTCACGAATTTCTTCTCTGCTCTGCTTTGATAGTTTTCCAAAAAAAAGAAACCTTTAGAGAGGAGAAATGAAAAGCTGACACACAAAGAAAATGCCCCACAATGGACAGATGCACCACAATGTGCCACCATGCAGCTGCTTTTATTAATGAAGAAGCGCTGTCATACAGATGCATGTGGGTGGGGGTTAACATGCAAACCTGTTGCGTGCGGAACAATCACTTTGAAATGTCACTACAAATATTGGATAGATGCCCATGAAATGTGGTACACAGATTCGTGCCCCCCCCCCCCCCCCCCAGGATGACGTGTAATAACTGATGACTTTTCATGTTCGCATTAGTACATAGTACATCATAACTAAAAAAGGTGATAAGTCTTGCAACCGTATTTGATGCAAAGGACGGGCTCATTGTTTATGTCCTAACATACATTTGAGACTACTCCTTTAGCACATAGCTTCAGGACTTCAGTAAGGGGATGAAAGGACCGGCTTCATCACCATATGCATGGGATGCAGTCTGTATTTTGGTAAACAAAACAAACACAGAGTAAGTAAGATTATAACTAAGGTTTTGAAATTCAAGCAGACTATCTTGTCCAACAATATCTAATATCTAAGTGAGAACACCCTTTCTACTTCACTCACTAAAAGCAGTTGTACAGCTACCGCCACAAAGCTGGATTTCCACAGCATGGAACGGCCCGGCTCGGGTCGTTTTTTGTTACCAGGTTGTTTTCTTAATTTTGTTTTCCACTGCAGACAGCACTCTCTCAGTATAGGTGGGAATCTACCTACACTGAGGGAGTAGTAGCAGGGAGTTGTGCAGTAGTAGAGCAGTCGCAGGGACGTTCTTCAATCAGAGGATCAGCTGTTCGATCCCCGGCTCCGCTAGTCCATGTCGATGTGTCGAGACACTTAACCCCAAATTGCTCCCGCAGGCTGTGCATGAATGGGTATGAATGGTTAGTTTGAGTCCTGATGGACTGGTGGCACCTTGCATGACGGTGACACCCTGCTATCAGTATGTGAATGGGTGAATGATGACATGCAGTGTTAAAGCGCTTTGATTGGTCAGAAGAAAAGTGCTATACAAGTATAGTGTATAGTATACAGCAGTGGCGGGCCGTGCATTTTATACCTGGGCCTTCACTGCTGTCCTGCAGCTGAAACACCTCCTAATAACCTCATGATGGCGCCACAGCTACAGTTATTATTCGTTTCTATGGTGTAATAATACACGTATTCGTATTAAACCGTTCGGTACGCCGCTTACGAACCGAACAATACGTTTGAATAATACTAGTGCATTTGGAAAATGCAGAAGCTTAAATTGTAGGACATATAATGTTTTCTGCGCTCACGTAGGCGACAACAGGCTGCGACCTCTGAACCGGAACAAAAAAAACAAAAAACAAAAACAGCTGAGGCGCCGCACTTCTGGGAGGCTACGCTAAACTAGCTTAACGGGACAACAACAGCAGCAACACACATTCTGGCATGCTACCTACGTTAAGTTTCGTTTCACGATAGTCACGTGCTCACCCACTGACCAATCACAGCGCACTCTGCACCTCACTGCAGTGCTGCACCTGAAAACTGAGCTGCACGTAATGATGACGTAGTTGTAGGCCAGCTAGCAGGCTCTGGCACGTCAAAGAATACGCCCAACATGTCAAATTAAAGATCTGATTGGTTGAACACTATGACAATCAACAATATCGTCCCCATTCACTTAAACTGCACATGGATGCACTTGTGAGTCTGCAGGCCTCGGGCCTCTGTTCTTACCTAGAGACACAGAGGTGAAATCTGATTGGATAAAAGCTCTACTTAAAACAAGCTGCACTGGAAGCAGAGCAACTGAGGAAGACAGGAGCTGTACAATGAGAAAATAAGATAATGGGAAAAATATTTTTATAAATTATAATACATGTAGTGTATTTAAGAAAAATGATTAAATTATAAAATAGCTATAACTTTGTGATTGTGTTTAGGCCAGCAGAGAAGTCCTTGCAGGCCCTGACGGCCCACCACTGGTATACAATATACATGACATCATCTTCAACGCAAAACTAACACAGTGTGTTCTCTCGCTGGATCCTTTCATCAGCAACCACACGGAGGAACTTCTCTACTGACCTGACTACTGTGAACTGACCACTGCATGGTTTTGCAAGCTGCCATTATTTTAAAATCTGGGTTGAGTGAATAAAAAAAACAAATGTGGCCACTATGGATCGTAGCTTGGCTATTCAAAAATGTTGGATTTGTGCAGGATGTCCAATATTGGAAACACCTAATATCTCTGCTGTCGCCGCTATAAATCCGCTGAAGTAAAAAAACTGTCTCGGCTCCAGTGGGACGGCTCACTCGGCTCCAAGAAAGAGCCCTCAGGGCACAGCTGACTGCAACAGTTAATGAACCCTTAGTCAGCCCTGTCTGCTCACTGATCCGACGCTGTGTGAGCCGCCTGTCTTATCTTGGTGTACACAGTCTCTCAAAGACAATAGAGTCACACAGAGCGGCTGCATAAAGAGAGAGCTCGAGACATGCCTTTGTGGTTTTGTTAAAAGTCGCAAATTTGATGGATCCTACATTGTACTACTACTAAGTGAGGGGTTGTGTGTTGCAGTGTGTGCAACCGTGATATCTTTGTGTGCCCGATGGGCCAGGCTGCTATTTCCTGTTGAGTGGGAGAGAATGTCTTATGCCGTTGATATCTCTGCACAAATGCACCGAGCGGTCTCCACCCTATCATGGGAGAAACACTCCCACCAACAACAAGAAAACAAAAACCCGCTCTCAGCCCCGCTTTCTGAATTCGCTGGAATCCCCCAAGGAGGGAAAAAAAAAAAGAGCCCACACTCTCCCACCAATACTTCCTGGAGCCCGGGGCAGTCCTGGATCTGCACAGGTCTCCCCGACAACTGAGCTTTGTCTAGACAGAAACCAATGCTCCACTCACCGGATAGGAATTCAGTAAAACCCACAGCTCCTCATTCTCACACCACCTTTAGCCTGCCGCTCTCACATAGCGCCAAACAACCCAGTCACAGCTCTCATTGTGACAATAATCCAGCATTTACACTCCGACTAAATGCACCACCCTGCCATTCATGAAAATAACCAAAAATTGGTGCATTTTGCCAAACAAAGTGCACTCTGTGCATAAGAATCTGCCCTTTTTTTTTACATCTATGTGTGAAAAGGGTGCAGAAACAGGCTTTAACTGCAACACAAGCTGATCAAGTTCTGCTTGCTTGATCAAGTTTCAAAACTAGTAATATGGGATGCAAACCACGCAGTGTGAAGGGCATGAATGAAAAGGCACAATAAACACCAGCAGCTCTTCCTTCCAAGCCTTACAGTTACACACAGTGCTGTTACTGTCACCTTTTCCCCACTTCCCCACATGTCTAACTAACAAACACACACACAGGTGTTATTTTACATGCATGCTAAGGCTTCTTTGTGTTCATTCTTTTATAGAATCTGTCTCAAGGGAAGGTTTATTCATCAGGGTGCTGACTGCTGGGTGTAAAGTCTTCCCAAAAGTTCCAGTAATTTCTCCTGCACCAGTCCTACAACACTGTTTCAAAGACTTTAATAGAGTCAAATATTACTTTTTTCTGGCAACTAATGCTTTTTTTTTAAAGAGGTTAAATGCTTCACACTTAAAGTAAAGATTAAAGTAACCTTGCAGGATCTTTGCCTAGATCTGAGTAGTTATTCCCTTTTCTATCCTTATTTCTAAATAAAATTAATACAAAACATAAACCATCCTACATTTGGCTTGTGGATAAAACAATGAATGAACTTTCTGGGCACTTGTGAAAAATCTGACGTACCACACGGGGCGCTGCATTCCAGTTTCTATATTTAGATTAGATGGATGCATGCAAGACTCTCATAAAGCAAACATAAACTAAATAGATTGAAAAGCATCTACAGCTGTAAAAGCTTGCACGACAGATCAACTGAAGCAGCAAATACTGCATTAACGCAATAAGACACGGAATAGATGGATACGGAAGGTGTTCTTGCACGGGCCTTGCAGTGAGGGAAGGTGGTGGTAGGTGATAGGGAGGCTTCTTCACTGCTGCCCCCTGACTGCTTATGATGACGAACAAAAGACAGAGAGAGAAACAGAATAAGGGGCGGGCTGGGAAAAGAAAAACACAGCCTCCTGACCTCAGTAACAGGAAAGAGTCTCCCACCTCCCACCCTCTCTTCTCCTTCCTGTGAACTTTGGAGCACCCCAGAGCTGAGTGAGCAATACACTGCACATAATGAGCAGCCGTAGGGGAGGCAGAGGAGAGGGCTTTGGACGTAAGAGCCGCCGGGGCGGACACCGTGTCCAGAGTGTCCTTTTAGGGAGGCTCCCCAAGTGGCTGCAGGTTTTGTCTCTCATGATCTCCCTGTCGGGAGGCCAACTGTTTGTGAGCCTGCAGTCCTGACGCATTAGTAATCTGCCCTTTGTACTTACACGTTACTACCAGAGAGTTTGCATACAAAGTGAGATAGAGGCAAATGAAACAGGTATTATTAACCGAGAAAGAATCCCAAACATCCACCTTGCCCAGGTCTGCACAAGGTTCACTGCAGCCAGAGTTCACATTTTCAGAGTGAGCACGTGGGAAAGTTTCATGTGTTCTCCTGCTGAAAGCAATCATTTGTTTCAGGATGGTATTTGGAAAATGCCTGCATTTCACAATTGCTGGTCTGAAGTTTATTTTTCGGGCATCATAACTGTGATTTAGTTGTTCTGCATTTTGCTGGAAATGCACATTAAACTGGTCTGAATAACAGCCGTAATCATATCTCACTGGAAGTTTGTGCACCAAAAAAAGAACTGAAAATAAATGTAAGAAATAGTCAATGGAGGGTCATGCACCTCTCTATCTTCCCTTGTGTCCTGTCTGCCTCTATACTGTCATCTGTCCAATGAGGACAAAAATGCTCCAATGTAAAATCATATATAGTATTTTATATATAATGTCAAATATATGTATAACAGCACAAGCTATTCTACATGAGTATCTTTACTTTAGTATATTACATTTATTTAAACCTGCAATAAGAAATGCTTGGGCCACTGAACAAGTTGTAAACACAACACTGACATAGCATCACCTTTTATTTGATATTACCAACTATACACAGCTGACACAACTACGCAGTTATGGAGCAACATTATCATTCATTTGGAATTGTGCTTCTGGCCGCCTGATGAATGCAAGTCCAATATTCACTCTCTTTTAGCTCCGTTTTGGGTCTCTACCAACACCTGAAGGAAATATCTGTTTCTTTAGCTGCTGAATGCTCCACTATGTTCACCAGCTAGTCGCTAACTTTTTTGAGAGTGAACCTAAACAATATAGTTGCTGCCAGGCTTAAACAATGAGCTGAAACCCGCTGCAAAGCTCTCTAAAGCCCAGGGTGTAGCTGCAGATTTGGGTGATAATTCTCTGTAGGTTTATCACATCATGGTCACATTGTTTTATCCCCATTGTCAATTTGATATGTTATTGTAAAAAATATTGACTATAACCACTTTAGGTAAGGTAGGTAGATTTGAGTAAATTATTTTTAAAGAAATTCAACTTAAAAGATATTTCATTATGTGACAAAGGGAGGAGAGCCCATCAAACTACATGACAACACAGGTCCAAAGTTCCTGCGTCATGGTGAAGCTCTGCAAAAAAAAGGGCCAGACGGAGAATCTGACTTTCTTGAGGCACATGTGCGTGTGTGTTCAGTGTAGACCACCAGGCAAAGACTGATTCCATCAGGGGTGTGACATAGTTGTACAAAAAGCTAAGTATGTTTGTCCGTTCTAGTGGAGACACTCATGCACACAGGCGCATGTTAAGCTCACGTATGCTGCAGTATGCTCAGCAGCACATGAGCCACTTGATAATGACCGTTGTTGTGATGTGAAAAAAGGAACGGAAATACACATTTGCAAAGAGGAAATGCTGCAAGTTACGTATGCGTTTCTTATTAAAAGGCCTGCATGCAAAACAGCAACCACAATCCATGAAATCCAGTCACAGGATTTCTTGCAGGAAACTGTTTCTCAATGTTTCCTGACCTGCTGCGTCACACTCATGACAAAGCTCCCAGAGCAGTGAAAAGTAAACAGAACACTTTTAAATGCGCACGATCACGTTGCAGTAAATCATCGAGTGAGTGAGAACAAAGGTCACAAAGACATGGACTAGTCTGCTCCAGAAAAAGGGCGGACATGTGTAGTTTAATGAAATGTTTACCTGCTCATTAGCCAAAATGAGCACCTCATCTTCCAAAACCAAAGTTGCATTACCTCAATGACCTACATTATGTCATATTCAAACCTAGTCTGGTGCAGAGAGTTCACATGATGACGGATCCTTTTTCAGCTGTGCGTTTTGGAGCTTTATAATGCCGTATTCATTCAAAGCAGCGGGCCGGGATCTCACAGGGAAAGTATGCGAGCGCCGGTTGCAGTGGTTTGTTTTCAGAACAGTGTAACTCCAATGGAACGCGGGGCTGCAATGCAGAGCAGCGCACCGCCCCTAATGAACATCAATCAAAGGCGCATTCTTACAGCGGCACAGGCCTCCAAGTGTATACTTTCAAGGCAATGCAATTAAAAGCAACTTATTTCTGGACTGGAAAATATTTCCTTTGCCACTGTCTGGTGGAGGAAAATGTCTTTGAGAAGAAAAAAAAAAAGGAAAATCAAAGCAGGAAAGAGCGGCTTGTGGAAAAGAATCCCAGGCATGCAACCAGTGGCGGGGCAGATTTTCTGGGCAGGGTGACATCCCGGACTGCTGCGTGGTCTTCCTCTCTTAACTGCCAGACCCTTATGTTTGTTAACTGGAAGCCGACATTCCCTGGACGGCTCCTGCAGCAAAGAGCAGGGTGGCTGGAATTCTTGTCTGGCAGACACGTGGGCCGTGGCACAGGAGCGTCTCAAAGTGGACGCAACGGTAGATAAAGAAGGCAGTGTTTATTGTCTAGACCCTGCTGCCATGAACGCAGAGAGCAGACAGCGGCAGACATGCTGTTGCTGTGCAGAAGCACTTCCCTCCCAAAGACCTTCATCGCATCAGCAAGTAGAACGACAAATAAGTACTGAAACAAGATTTAAAGTCTGCAGCCATGATTGAGGCGCTGTGAGGGTGTGCTTTGGGGTAATTGCTTATGTCAGCATGCTAACATACTCACAAAAGAGTGCTGTAAGGATGACGTATCTTTGTAGACCCCGGATGTTAGCATCGCACTGGTTCCCTCAACAAGAAGCAAATGGGATTCTTCTACTGGATTTTGGAATATTGCAGGAATCTGTGGCAAAGAGACGTTTTTTTTTATTTTTAATGACTTTTGAAGGGTGAATGCAATCAGAAGGAGTAAAAACCTAAATGTTAGGATATGAAGAAACCACAGTCCCATAAACGCAAACATACAAAATGAGGCTGCAAAGGCGGACTAGTCGGCGCGATAGTCTCATTTAATCGAAAGTGCAAAAATGCTGACTCATTTTCAGGTTTTCGGACTCATTCCTGCAGCACTCTTTCCTAACTTGCTGATGTTTAGCAGCTATAATGTTTACCATGCCAACGTATCCTCTTATAAATGTCTGTGTGACATCTTACAAAATGTTATTTTGTTACTGTTTGAGCGTTTTCCTACGGATGTCCACCAACACGAGCAATCAGCACGCCTGCGCTAGCCCCTGCAGTGTTAAGGCAATAAAACGACTTGGTTAGGATTAGGAAAAGATCGCGGTTTGGGTTAAATAACGATGGAAATGGCATTACTTAAGAACAGAAGATACATAACAAATAAGTCAACGTTTGGGTTACGATAACTTTGGAAGTGGTGTTACTTAAATACGGAAGTTTGAGACAAATATCGCCCTACGCGGACTTTGTCGCTGTTTATACTTCGTCGCTTGTCGGGGCTTTGTTTTAGCGTGTTAGCATGCTAACTTTTTGGCAGGCCAACCCGTTATCACTCCCAAGGCTTCAAATAACGCAGCTTGGTCAGCGCTCCTGAGCGTCTGACATAGACGTTCATTTAGCGTGGGTATGTGACGCGCGCAAGTAAAGTCAGCATTCACGTGAATTGTTAGTCAAGTTCATGTCAACAACGCTCTCTTCCTAAACCTGACTAAGTGGTTTTTGATGCCTGAAGCTAACATCCCGTGAAGACGGAAGTGTATTTTGAAAAGACACTGTGCATGTAACGAGTGTATCTTGAAACACAGTCGCTGACACGTGCCAATCTCTCGCTAGAGAGGTACGCACTGACCAAGCTGCGTTTTTTGAGACGCATTGGTGTGAGAATATGTTGGGCAGGCAGTTGTGTGAAAATCCTACCCATGGAAACGGGATCTGCAATGACCTAGTTGTTGAGTGGGCTGATAATATGTCACAAGGAGGGGGGGGGGGGGGGGGGGGGCATGGTAATTACACATCTGAAACTGCGGTAATAATTCATTCACGCTAATGGTTTTGTGTAGGCTCAATACTGGCCGGGGGTGGACATTCTCTTTCTTCACACGGGAAATGTTCCTGTGCTAATAAACTACATAATACTGCTTTTTTTTATTATTAATCTAAAGCACATGGTTTATATTGTAAATATTTTCCAAGGTGAACGACAGAAGGAGTAGAATTCGGTGGCTGATGGAGCCCCAGCTGCACACGGGTGATACTTTCTGTGCCCCGTGGCAAAATAACATGATGAGGCTGTTTGTCCCACTTCAAAGCCAACGTGTGTCTACATTACAGCCGTGCAGATAGGGCCGCTAATCTCAAGAGGTATCTGCATGCATCCAGGGCACTTTGGAGGCCACCCAGTGCACCTGGCCCGAATTCCCCAAAATTAGAGGTGCACATACATAAATAACACCGAGAACGTAAATCTCTGGAAGTCTGAGATTTATTTTTACAAGCAACAAAGAGTGCACTGCAGATCCTGAGAGCAGAAGAAAGCCGCCCAGGGCACAAGAAAAAGAAAAAAAAAGGTCTTGAACGTTGTTTCTTACAGATCAAAGAGGTTTTTTTTCTTTTTTTCTTCCGCTTCCTTGGAAGAATTGAAGCGGGACATGTGTGGCATGAGGGAAACAATCAGTTTCACGTGCAAACTTATGAGCTGTTTCCATCCGTCAGTACAGAGCGCACCAGCTGGCTTGCTAGTCGGGGATGTATGGTCATCAGAGTCGGTTGATCAAATGAGTATTAACCACATTGCTTCCTGCACAGGGAAGAGCCACTCCCGCCTCTGCCTGAAACTAACCAACATGAGTAGGAGTGTGTATATTCCTGTAGGGGGGGGGGGGGGGGATTGCTGTTCAGGAAGCGGACGAAGTACAACCGAGAGAAGGAAGATGCCCATATATGAGCAGATGCTTATGAAATAGGATGGAGTGCATGCCTTGAAGAGGCCTGGGATACCTCCTCCTACTCGAACGAACACACACATGCTCAAGTTGCACCAAGCCTAAAACTTTCATTCAACCTGCGACTTCAGTACACATCCTACCCGGAGCGGTTATTGCAACGATCAGGAACAGTTAGGTGTCGGAAAAGATTGGCCCAATCCCAGTGTCCCCCCTAAAGCCTTAAACCCTGAACCCTCAGGGACTTACTGACGTCACCTGGTAAATGGTTGAGTGTGAGAGGCTGCGAGGGCTTGAAATGGTGTAAATACGAACGGGACAGCACTTTGCTGCAATATATCACGTAACCAACGTCAAAAATATTATTTGCAATTGTGGGTATTTATTTGATACTTTTTGCTCCCTGATTTGAACGTCTTCCAGGCTCTTTCCTCACAATATGAGAGGAAAGAGCCTCTCATCTTGTACATAATCTATTTACTCGTTTTTGTCAAAACAGTTTCATTGACAAAATGAATTAATCTCTGCTTGCATTCCTCTGATTTCATGTGTTTTTATGTTCCATCTTTAATCCTTAATGTTTCTGAGTAAATGTAATTGTGCCAGGCTGAGCATACATGTGCCGTCCTCTTTGTTTACGTCTCCATGCTTCTACTGATAACCCCATGTTTAACATCACATTGCTATGAATTGTGGGTATTGCAGACTTAGGGAAAGTGTTCACAACGGGCTTAAACACTCGATGATTTCACAGTGGGACAGCTTTAAACCCTCACGGACTTTGCGGGAGCGCGCCTCAAACTCTGTGAGTCCGTGAGTGTGGAGATTGGCATTGGGCCATTAACTCTGTGCCGCCAAATGCAAGCTACTAGAGCAGGTTTCCGTTACTGCCAGCTGTGCAGAACAGGCCGCCGTCCACCGGCCAATTAGCAACACACCTGCACACTGCCAAAAAAAAGAAGAAAAATAGAGCCTTTGTTTAACACGTGCACATCATCTGGGTCACTTTTTCACTCTCACGTTTAATCATAATTTATGCTCATGCAAGCTATTGTACCTTGTTCTTTCCAAAAGCCGTTTTGAATTGACCTAAAATTGATTTAACATAGTTAAGTGACTGACCTACTGCTGACTATGGCATATTAATGTGATTATTCTTGCCCTCATAGATCTACTACCACAATCAATCTTCCCCTTATTCCCCCCTATAGAGAGAAGTTATATTGTGATGCACTCCTATACTGGTAAAAGCAGAATATCGCCTGCATGAAAAATGACTAAGTAGCACATGTGCAGTTGTTTAAGACACAATGCAGCGACGGGCCCGTGTGCAAACATGTGCAGTCACATAATGAATCGCCAGAGGGCATGAAATTCAGACAAAACAGCAAAACATACATGCTAGACTCTGCACAATAATTTGATTACTCATATATTCACTGGTCTGCAATGCTGTGACCAAATATGGACAAAGGAGGATGTTTTTTGGATGATATGTCAAAGTCAGCGATTTGACCAAACATTTAGTAAAGCAGGCAGACTGAGCTATGATGAAGGGTCATCTTAAAACCTGGGGGAAAAGGGAAAATAGACTGCCTGATACTGCCACCGTGTGGAGGGAACGTATAATCACTTTTCAATCGTAAATCAATTGGAATTGGAAGAATAATTAAAGAGAGTTGATGAAACATCCGGCTTTAACTTTGATCAGAGACGATAAATAAATAAATAAATATCTGATGACTTCTTAACGATTAATATTAAAAAAGCAATTTAGTATTGCACTTCCGTATAGTTGGGGGAGTAACATGAGACGGACAAGAACGGTCAAACTCAATGCAGCAGAGGCCCAGAGATTTAAACTTAGTTTAACAAGCTCAACCATTCAGGAGCATACGTTTCCCATGATGCAACCAATGGCTTTTATTCGCTGCCTGATAAATGCCCACACCTTTAAAATGTAACACCTGGGTGATACTCCCAGGTTATCGTATTAAAAGCCTCCCAATGGACATCACTGATTCTGTTGTGGCCTTTAAATCCAAACTCAATTTCATCTTTTTAGCTCAACTTTCAATTAACTGCCTATTCTGTCATTATCTATTATATGGAAGCTGCTTGACTTCCTCCCAGATCAATTATCTTCAGATATGTTTAAATACATTTTATGCATGATTTTTGTCTCTTATCATTCATTTTATTATCTTGGTCTACTCTCAGAGAGGAATCCCTCCGTTGTTGCTCTTCCATTTTTTCCCAGTGAAATGTTTTTTTTCTTATCCGCATCGAGGGTCTAAGGACAGATGATGTCGTATGCTGTACACATTGTAAAGCCCCTTGAGGCAAATTTGTGATTTTGGGTTATAAATATGTTTTAAAAAATGACTGGACAAGTCATGAAAACAGCCATATTCTTCCAATACAACAGATTTCTCTTTCAGAACAAGAGCAGAAACGTGTTGGCGGTTTGTGACGTAGAAAACTTGCAACGTCAAAGATCTAAATCTATCTATCTATCTTCTGTTAATCACCAGAGGGCAGCACCCGGCAGGCTGCAGTGTGACTGGAGATATGAAAGACGTGTGGGGGCCGGGGCTGATTAATAATGGAGAGAGCGGTGGAGCAATGTTTGTTACCTGATGCCTCTCTCAATTACAGAAAAGGCAGCGGACGCTGGTGGCAACCGTGGACTCAAACGGGACCCGGTCCAATCACCGAGTCACTGACCTGTGTGGGGAAAGCTCTCAGGTAGCATGTATTGGGGGTCCCAGTCTGCGTGACCAGCATAAATCTGTAAAGAAAAGAAAATGTTAAAATGACTAAACAGCCATGACAGACAACTAAAGAGACACATCAGAGAGAGATTTCAATACCAGGGAGTCAGATTTTACGGCTGACCGAATATACCTGAACATTAAATGGTTAAAGAAAGATCACTGTGAAAGCCATGCTGGTCAGCAACCTACTGGCTACATGAGTCAGTAACTTCTGTATATTTTAAAGAAAAGGTAGTGTGCTGGACAAGGACAGAGAAGAGCTCCAGTTACATCTTTACTGTAAACAAAAGCCACGTCTGAATTACTTTAAATCAATCAGGAGGATATATATATAGATATATATGTAACAGAATAATAAAGCTAGAATAAACCAACACTCAGCAGTCTGTTATTGTACAACGCTGACACCAAGGATGTATTATTACCCGCTTTGTTACCAGTTGCCAAGCAACCTCTTACTTCCTTGTCTAGTTTATGATTTGCTCTCCAGTTTCAGTGGCGCGTGGTGGAGAGAAAGAAAGAATGCGACATCATTTGAAAGCTTTAGAGAGGGAGCATTGACAAACGTGTGCTGTACGACACACACACACTGCCATCATTCATCAAGGCAAAGAAACCTCTGAACAAAGGCTCATTCATTGATTTGTTTAAAGGTAATATTGTATCTACAATATCAGGACCCAGTGCTGGTTTTACTAATAAATTTTCAAACAACACCCCGTCATATACTCTGACCCAGTGAAATCAGAGGCCCAAATGTGCGGCACGGAAAGGAAATTTGGGAATGCACATAGCTCGGGCTTGCTCCTCATTAAAAATAAATACATATTGAATTGTAATTGTTTATAGTGGAAAGGAAAGGGAGGAAAGTATTGACCATGCAGAATCATTTCTAATGTGTGGTGTTGATTGTTTTTTAGTTGTCAGTAGTGTTCAATAGGTCTATTAATGAAAACACACTGACACACAACACGACCAACCAAGTACACATCAGTGCATGGCTCACCCACAGGAACCAGTTGGCTGGGGGGGGAGGGGCATGAAGAGAGGTTAATTTAATTTAATGACAGTGACTTTATTATTAGTCTCATTCCCCCGATGCTGCACAGATGCACCTGGAGTTGCTTCATGTAATTGTGTCGGTTGAGTTGCATGACATGTGGGACCTGCACAAAGCACGTGTCTATATATAAATATCCCACAGCAGCAATAATATGACAATTCCCACAGTGTCAGTGATATCTCACACACACACACACACACACACACACACACACACACACACACACACACACACACACACAGGCCACACGGGCCAATGACCCAGGAGCTGACCAGGAGGAGCAACAGCGAGGCAGCTCTTTCAACTCGACAAGTGGGTCTTTGAAAGTTTTTCATTAATGATTCTGAGATCAACTACTGTCAATCAATTATCTGCCAAACTCTATTATCACCACCTGTGGCTTACACCTGGTGCCTCTCTGCATATAGCCAAAGAGGTACAGACAGCAAGAATAAAGCACCAACCTGCAGTCAGTGTGGGAATGGCAGTCTGCTAACCAACAAAGGTGAAGAGCGCTATGAAGGCCGAACATGATCTGTGCTGACGCACTCGGCTCCCCACCCAAGTCAAACTGATCTTTGCTTTCATTCCCAAAGAATTCTCTCTCATAAGCTTAATCCACGTCAGGTATAAGAGCAATAAAAGCAAACTAATGAAGCTAGATTAAACAACGTAAGGCAGAATTCGCATCGTCGTCTGTTTGGAGTGATACACTTTGACTTTGAAAACAAACTCCGCAACTTGGTTAACGTGGCAAAAAGTATTGCCCTATATAGGCTGCTTAATATACTCTCAGATGAAGGAATCACTAAATGCTAATGTGTTTCAGTCTGCACTACCAGGACACCGGTTTCATTGATTATCCTGCCGATTTATTTTTGCCGAAAGAAAAAAAAAGAAAATAATCCTAAATATATTAATTTGTGTTCTAAAAAAGGAAAAAAAATAGCAGTTCATCATATTGTATATTTTTCAGCATTTCTCCTCGATGCATTACGTCTTACACTAGTGGTTCTCAACCTTCTCTGTGCCCTCAAGTTTGATTTGATGAGACTTAGCTTCAGGGACCTCCATCTAAAAATAGGTTCTGGTTTTTAGATATGAAGACCGGAATTCTATATTGTCCACTACAATTTGGGAGAGAACCGTGGAGGCCGTGAAATCTCTGATCAGAGTAGTAACTCTTATGACTCTTACTCACATTGGGCTCACTTCTATAGGGAATTAAAAAGTGAAAATCAACTATTCCCCTTTTATTTAGTGACCCCCTTGAACTCACTGAAGGACCCTTGGGCGTCCCCAGACCCCTAATTGAGAACCACTGACTTAAAACGATCAATATTTTTGTTGATTAAATGATCTGTATACTAAGTAATGACTTGAGGGGGGGGGGGGGGGGTGGCTACACTGGGTTCGTACTGGCTTAATGGTCTAAAGATCCACTATTGCACTATCAAAATGTTTAAACGAAAGGAGTTGTAGCTTGTTGTTCAACCCTGAATATGACTAAAGACATAATTGGGATAGCTTGTAAACATATTAATATCAAAGTGGAAAGAAGAAAAGGTAATAGGGTTCATGGTGAAACCCTTCATTGTCTGTTGATAAGCAGTTAATGCTTTGTGTACAGGTCCACTGTAACACCCACATCACTGCAAGAGGAGGCAGAGGCGGCTCTGACGTGTGTCAGGCCAGCACACAGCATATTTCACATCCCGCTGTGGACTACCAGGGCTGGAGGCGCCACTCTGTTGACTGGATGCGTTCCCTGAAGGCCTTTGTGACCAGAGCAGTGACGCACAGACGGGCTCCCCGGAGGCCGAGCGTGGAATTTGAGTCGAGGGACACAAGTGTGTGTGTGTGTGTGTTTGTGTGTGAGGGGGGCACTTTCATGAGATTACACCGCCGCTAAGGTCTGAACCAGTGACTGTGGTGTAACCAGGCAACACAGCCCGACAGCCCTACGTCAGCATCAAGAACCCACTCAGGTGGAGTCACCCTCAACTACCAGAAGCCATGTGGCACTGAGAAGACACGTCTACCGAAAACTGGGGGAAAAAACAGTCAGAGAAATAGTCTGAATTATATTTACCACTTTATGCAAATAAAAAAGTACAGTCTTCAAACAACTGCAACAGATGTGAATGCAGCAGATGTAATATATACAGAATAGTCCAGTATTAGGAGCCCTCAGTTTTGTGATAGGCTTTTAAATTAAGGGGAAACAACTAAACAAACACGACACAGATTCAAGATATTAACAACACAGTTATGTGCATGCAGACATAGGTGCTAAAGTGGCTGTAAGTGTATTCATGTTAGCCCATGCACATGCCTGTGAGCCTCTCCCCCGAAGAATGAATGTCGGCATCATCGTGGAAGGTGTCCTTAAAACGTTTGTCTGGTTCACCCATGTAGCTACTTTACATAGATGGACGACGTGTCTCCACTTCCTCCCACTGTACTAAAGTGAGGCCAAACTATTCCGGATACGGGGGCTGCCATCTTGGGATTTTGACCTCATTGGAGGCCGCAGAGCAGCGCAGAAACTGGAGCCGCGGTATCGAGGTCCCGCCCACACACCAATCACCAGCCGAGCACGGCCACAGCTTGTTAGCGTGAGAGCCACCTAGCTACGTTAGCTGTTTGGCTAGAGACACAACAACTAACCATGATATATCTATAAATATTCAGTTTAGTGGAGCTGTCAATCACAGCCGTCAATCATGCCAATCCCCCTTTTTTACAACATAGAATAAATAACTTCCTTATCTGAAAAAAAGAAACTTGAACTTACATCAGTGTGATAAGAACTACATAAAATGAGAGGAAATCATCTTCGGGAAAATGATATTCGAATGCACTTTTTAGTTTGGCCCATGTCCCATCAGCTAACGTGGAAGGGGGCGGGGTATATGACCTATACTGCAACCAGCCACAAGGGGGCGATGTTGATGTTTTGGCTTCACTTTTGGGAAGCTGTCCTTCTCTAGAAAGTCTACGGTCCAAAACCTCCAAATGCTCAATTTACTTTCACATAAGACAGTGTTTCCATGCATGACCTGAACGTTTGGTTCCCTCATGATTTAATATCGGGACATTGAGGTTCAAAGAAAGCTGTAAAGCAACATGACATCAGGTAGGTTTTCCATGGAGACATAAGTGTCATCATTTATCTAATAGCGTAACCTATTTGTATTTTTCTAATATTCAAAGACTTTTCCAAAATATACTTCCATGAAGCAAGTTTCCTCCTCTTTGATATGGCCACCTGTCACTTCTGCTGCATTAAACACCTGTTTACCAACCAGTGCATGTACAACATATAACATGCCCACCATTTAAATCTGAAATACTGTAAATCTTAATCACACAGACAAACTATGAACCTGATCAAAATACATTTTTTCCCCCCCAAATTGTACTCCCTCCTTGTGTACATACGTTTTTGTTTTTTCTGGTCATCGACTGGAGGTGACAGTTTACCTGCTGGTATTATTTAACGTCAGCATTACAGTCCAGACACCAGTCGTGCAATCTCCGTGCTGATACTCACCTGGCCTCTCGGATCCGACAGGGTTTTCAAAATCGCGCCATGAAACAATGCAAGTGCAGCTCCTTTAATAAAAAAAAAATTCAAAAAGCCCTCTAGCTGTGTCAAATGAAAAGTTTCACGACGCAGAAAATAAACCCAGAGCCCCGTTGGTGAGAAACAGAGAGACAGGAGACACGGAGAGCGATCTGCCGCGGACTTGTTGGGCTGAGACTCTTTTAACTCCTCCTGTGCGGAAGAGACAACAGCGCCCTCTGCTGGTACCTCTAGCCTACACCATTTTTATTCTTTTTACAAAAAAATACATGTGACAATATCTGGATTTACACGTGATGTTTTTGACATGCGTCTGAAGTGCATTTCAAATTGGTACGTGTTAGACACGCATAGACAGCATGTTATATGAAGTCTGTATGAATGTGTGATGGAAAATACACACTCAGGGCTGCAACTGACAATCATCATCGTCTGATTTATTTTCTCCACTCGTTGCGGATGAGGTATTTGGGTCACATACAAGTTACAGTACAACAACATTAAAATACTCTGTTACAAGTAAAAGTCATGCATTCAAATCCTACTTAAGTACAAGTACAGAAGTAGCATCAGCTTTGTGTAGTTTAAGTAACGGCAGTACAAGTAGTGGTTGTGCAGAATGTCCCCTGTAAGTGACACTATTAAGAGTGTTGATACTGATGCATCAACGCCAATTTTACTGTAGCAACTGCAGTAATATCTCATGCACTTTTACTTTTCACCCCAAGCTTAAGAAAAAAAGTTATAATATGAAAGTGACATTATTCTAGACAGTCTGCGTTTTACAGCCTGCAGTGTTTATAATGTAGTAATACATGTTTCAGAAGCATCAACAGTAGAATGAAATAACAAAACGAAGGAGCTTTTCTGACGGTTACTCATCAGCCACCTTCCCAGTGATCCTGTAGGTCTCGGTCGGCCCCTGCTCTCCACATGTCTGCTGGGTCTCTTGGCTTTCTGGCGTCTCCAGCACCTCTGTCAATAGTAAACATATTCTTAACATTTGAACATCTAATACGTTGACCAAGTAAATGTCTCGTTTCATTCTCTTTCATCTGAGAACTGGATGCTACAGAAGCACCTAGAAGGCAAATGAGAAAAAATGATGATGATCCATTTTCTAAGTCTGATCTAAATAGTTTTCTCTCCTGCGTTAATGACTTAAGAACAGGTGAAATAAAACATGTTTTGCCAGGATAATCGTTTCAAGTTTCTTTAAATATATAAATATATATTATATGAAACAGGTGGGGGGGAGATGTTTTGCCAGGATAATTGTGTTTATTATTGTAATACGTATTTCGGCCACAAACGGCAGAAGTGCACCACTACCCCATGTTTATAGGACTAAAATCATTCACGTTTTCTTCCAGGTGAGTTTTTATTTCTCCATGCACTTTAAACACAATGTTCATATATTATTTATTGGCAAGTAATGTATTATTACTGTCATGTCTATTTTGGCTAAAAATGTATTTTACCAGCGCTAACCTGCCATTAGGGAGATTTTAGTTCCATTATAACATGGTGGTGCACTTCAGTCTCTTGTCACCAAAATGAGTATTTCAACTATACTCACATGAGAAAATATCCTGTTCGTAAGTCATAAACATGAGAGAAAACTATTTAGATCAGATTTTTGAAAAATACATCTCCAGATTTTTTTCCCCTCACTTTCCTCTCAGGGCTTCCGTATTTTTCTAACTATGAAATGAAAATGTTACAGACCTGTTTGTTGACTATTTCCTGACTTTTTTCTTCCGTGCTTGTGGGAGGGCGCGTAGAGGAAGATGATGGTGAAAACATACAGGTTCCACATGCCATAGATCCCTGTGAGAAAAGCACTGTGGACTTGGAACATGTAGTCTCCCCAGTGCCAGTGACCCGCACTGACCTGGTGGAACATGGAGAACATTTGGAATATTTACATATCACAACAAAAGTATAGACCTCCATGTTGATCTTTAGAGGGGTAACACTTACTTGATTTAACATGAAGAAGACGACCGTCATGGCGGCACACGCTAGAGTTACCAGCATCAAAAACTTGAACCTGAAGATTATACCCTGCCAGAACCAGCAAGAGGGATTAAAAAAACCTTCCAGAATATAGTTGTGCCTATTGTGATTCAGATATGAAACCAACAAATCAAACCTTGTAACGCAGTCTTCTAGCCTTTGGCATTGCAGGAAGTTGCTGCATTTTCCCACCAATGTTCCTGAACACACAACGCACCATGCCACACAGGGAGAGGAAGTACAGACAAACGGAGACCCCCGCCATGATAATGAAAGTAATCTGCGAGACAGTCAAGGAAAAAGGCCTGGATGTTTAAAGCTGGTTCTAATGAGGCAGACTTCTTCTGATGCAGTACTAGTATGTGAAGGATACGGCCAGCTTCATCCCAATATCTGATGCCCAGACACTGTAGAAGGGGTTGGTCAAATGAACCCCCCTTTTTTTTTTTTAAAGAAATAAAGCACATTCATATTTAAAGAAAGTTGTAAACACAATAAACCTCATCAAAAGCACGTCACTACCTGTCGCTCAGGTCGAATACGAGGAGAAGAGACGAGCCAAACATCACCAGCCCAACCTGCCACCAGTACGCCGAGAGACGATTCCTCTGACTTTGGTCCTACAGGATTCGTCGTTGAAAAGAAAATCTGCATTAGTGGCCATTGAAGTGTGGCGAAAAGTACAGTAGAGAGGAAGTACAAGGTGCTAACCATGAGGTGTTCGCCACAGAAGATGACCCAGAAACAGAAGAGTGTGGAGTAGAAGGCGCCCTGTTGAGCATCTTCCAACAGCAGCATCCACGTCCACTCAAAGCCCAGGGAGAGCCACTCTGCCGGCACGTTCAGGAGCGTCATGGAGACGCCCAGAGCAAAAATCGCCCTGTACGAGACAGACGCATGCTATGAAGGCTTGCATTCTGCTGCAGGCCGAGTATTGACCCGGTTCTACCAGGCCGAACATGCACTTCAGATGGAGCACTTGTCATTTCCCACCCCGAAGCACCGCATTCCTCTTGAAAGCTAAGTCTGCACTGAGTGACTAAAGAGCCTGGGCTGCACTCAGAGTTTCAACTTAAGAGCTCTAGAGCTGTGCGTAGAATACTTTTTTAAAGGACATGAATTTATTTTTTGGGGGTTGAATTTATTCCTTTTCATGATGTGTAATTTGTCTATTTAATACAGAACACTTCAGGGTTCCGTTTGTTTGTATTTTTGTAATGCTCACATGTAACACTATCCCTGACATGGCTAAACATGACTTGTGTTAAAAAGTCAAAGCAGTTGGTTTGAGAAACACAATCAGCCATTCTTTCTCATCGGCTCATACTTTTCCAACAGGACTGGAGGTCTTGCCGTGAGGCTGATCCTGTGCCAGTACCAAACTGTTGCCACAAGTATCCAGGGACTGAACACGGTCTTCATGCTGACCCACACTTTAGTGAAGCCTCCATTCTGGTGGATGCCCTTAGAGAAGGACATTAAATGTTTGAATGAAACGCAGGCACGCTTTGAGATTTCAATTCAATCAAAACGTGCGACGGAAGTTAAATTATAAGAACTAAACTCACCACTACATGGATGTCTTTGATTTCTCCAATTCCAACATTCACCGTGTCGTTCACCGGCAGGCGGAGGTTGATCAAAAAATATTTGTGGGCCACACTTCCCAGTTCCATGAATGGTACGGGGTCACAGTGATAAAAGCGGCCTTCGTTTTCATAGGTCTGCAAAAGCGTGGACTGTTACAGGTCACCGAGCAGAGATGTTATAATACATTTTATACGTATTAAACGCAGTCATGCAGGTTTGTACCTTCGGGACGGCAAATATGCACCTGAGTGGCCTCTGCTCCACTGAGTGAAACTTTGTGGTCCACTCAGATGTCAGATCATCCCTGTAGGCCAAGCCAGCGTCGATAGTGATGAGGACATCATCCTCTGCACGGACGAGATTCAGTTCATTAGATAGTTACAGCAAGAACTGAGGAGCTTGGACCTATATCATTTAAATGCATGACTAACACACTCCTCTTACCAATGTGATTGATCACCTTGAAGGCGATGTCAAACTGTAGAACAGCCAGCATGTACTGAAACCAGGGACTCATCTCCGCGTTGGGAAGAGGTACGTGCACGGCGAAAACAATGTCGTTGGCATACAGCGTTTTTGCCAGAGGCTCATCGAAACTGTGGATCTGCTGGCACCGGTTCGATCCCCACGGCACCAGCCAGCCGCACGCCCCGTGCCGATTAATGCACTTGGTAGCCAAGTAGCGAATGGCACTGGTGGGACTGGGAGCTACGGCAAAAAGGGGGACACTCTGTCAGAGACGTGTGGTTTGAGTTACATCCTGTCGAGTACAGACTCAGTAGTTAGTGAGCCACCTTGGGAGTAGACGGTTCAAACAAACAGATTTTTTTGCTTCCAACACACAAACCACATGCAGGTTACATTCTAGAAACACTATTATTATATAACCATGTAAAGAAATCAGACTACTTACCGATGAGGGCTCCAACCATGATGGAAAGAACTTGCAAAAGAAGAATAAAAAAAAACAAGAAAACCAATTTCTTAGTGCTCATGTTCTCTATGATTGCACCCGACATGTTTGAAAGGATTTGGAGAAGTGACGTGCCAAGCCGTGTTCCCAATAGGCCAAGTCCTCCACTGCTGCTTGTCTGCCTGCTCACACACATCTGCCTCTCCCAGGAGACACAAAACATCTTAGAGGCTAGTGCAGAAGGTGGGGGGGGAGTAACAGTCATGCATCTAGATACAGAACAATAATCTAATTTGGTTTTCTAAAGACATAACAAAAACACATACCAGTTGTCTATAAAATATGATTCCTTTATTGCTTAAAGAATACATCTTCGCAGCATAGGCGAGTGAATGTGTATCACAACCAGGTTACTTGTCTTTACACTGAGGATTGACCACAGTCACAATGCACATGTTTGATACTGCACCCGAAGAGAGGGGAAATAACAAATTCAGCCTGGATATCAAAGCGTCTTACAAAGTCGAAGGTTAATGATCCTCAACATTGTTTAGACTGACCCGGAGTCAGCGACGAGAAACGCCTCAGCACCTACACCTTTAAAAACAAAAAACACACTAACTCTGGGCTGTTAGTCTCTCCTCTATCTTTGGTTCTATGAGACAAAAATATAGTTTCTGAAACGTGTCGCTAATTAGCAATACTGCGGGTGGTTCAAGGTAGGAAGGAAATGCAACATAAAGCATCTGAATGAGCTAAAATTAAACAAAATGTCCATTTAATTCTCTACTTAACAAAAAAAAAAATTCCTATATTCACTACCCCTCAAATTATCCTCTGTGGAACAAATACATCAAGAGAAGGTAGAGGGAACCCTTTCTGTAAAAGTGACCATCAAACCACAAGAGAGGAGAAATCGACTGCTCTGAAATCATTCTCAAGCAGTTCTCCTAAACCACCAAAAGTGATCTAGTACAACATAACTAAGCTGTACCCAAAGGTACAAACACTTGTCGCATTATCACCAAAATTCACCAACATGTCCCAGGCAACCTCTGCCCTCAGTGTCCACAACACATCCAGAAATCTACAAATCACTCACAACATAATATCAAGAAATAATTAAACAGAAGCATCGGGGGGGAAAAGGGGGGAGATGGGGCTGATCAATAACTCTGCAGCCTCTCAATCCAAATCATTATTGTGTTCTGGTGTCTGAAGGTGAGGCTATCTTGAAACCCCCAGCCATCGTTCTCTTCAGTGTCCATTCCAATGTGCATTATCCATGTTATACCGGCGGTCAAACACGCCTCATGTCTCTGCCGATGACAGCACTGAGGGATTCGTGTGCCAGCGCTGTCCCAGGAGGGGATTCGGACGACGTGGAGTGGCGTCCTGGGATCACATGTCCTCGTCTTCGTCTTCATCCTGAGAGGAACTGGCCTGCTGGGCGGCGCTGGCAGATGCTGCCGCCATCTGTGCCTGTTGGGCGGCCTGCTGCATCTGTAGCCACTCTTGCTGGGCGAGCTCCGCCTGCTGCTGCCGCGCCTGCAGGAACACAGTCAAACCAAAACAGAGACATGACACGAGGGAAGGCGAACAGAGAGCTTATTTGGAGATTACAAAAGGATCGTGATGGTGATATCTGGTGTGGAATTAGAGCTGGGAAACTCAAACAGTATTTTTGACTCAACGATATTAAGACATGAGGAGACTTATTACAATAAGGTTTTTGCAATCCAGTAGGAATGGACAGAGGACACTGAGGCTGAAGAATAATGCAATAGATGTCTTATATTAGATGTGTCATGCAATAGTAGATATAGATGTGCATTTGTAATATGCAGATACAAAGCGTAACTAATCACATTTGTTTTGAGCCCAAGTCGCCCTGACATGACCGCTACATATCCATCTACAGAGCCACTGCACACTGTACCACAATACTTCAACATGTTCCAATTGTGACACCGAGACCGCGACGGATCCTCACTAACAGCAGATGTTTTTAACAGCACTATCTCCTGTCCCTTAACAGAATCTATAAGAATAGAGTCAGCTTATTAACTGTGAAAGTTGTCATGCTGCTCCATAAATCACACAAATATGAAAAGGGAAAGAATGTCTCAATTCAGTCAACAGAAATTCCACTTCTCTCGCAAATCATGTTTACATTTAAGTTAAAATACGTATACTTGCTTAAACTACACCCCTCTTTTTCTTATATTCTGGCTTTTGTACCAAAGACTGTAATAAGTAATCTAATATACGTACACGTTTTTTTTAAATTGTGAATCTGGGGTGTTTAAAACAATCACAGAAAAAAAAAAAAAAAAGAGGTATTTTCTTATTATGTTTTTCCTCTTCACTCACACATACCAGGATTGCAACCGTACAATATACACTACCTGTATTGAAATCACAATGTTATTGTGGGCATCATATTGCAATAATGCACTTATTTCAACCCCGGCCCTCCACACAGTAAAATGCAGGTGCTCATACACAGCACAACTACATAGAGAATTGTAGACTTGTTAGTATTTTCGGATCATACCTTGGCAAATAATTCCTGTTGTTGCCTGAGCAGCTCTTCCTCTGGGATGCCCAGGTTCTCCAGTCGAGAGCTGGCCTTCCTCCTCTTCAGAGCTACAGTTTTACACTCCTGCAGGACGTCCTTCACCTCCGTGATGTACGATGCGAAACCGAGGCTCTCTAGAGCTGTGGTGCGAGAACAAGAGGCGAAAGCGAAATAATTAGTCTCAGTGGTTTAAAATGCTTGGCTGGCAGAGGGGCACACACCCCTCTTGTATTCCTCAAGACATTAGCTGTTTGTTGTGCAAAGGACGGAGCAAACATGGGCCAGGACTCACCATTGATGACATGCTCGGGAGATATGGTCTTCTTGTCGGACTTGTTGCATATCTCATTGGCTTCAGAGGATATGAGGTGTATGAACTCTGTGCAACAGTTAACCACAAGCTCCCTGGCGTCGTTAGCCACTCGTACGTTGGGGAGAGTTTCTTTAATCAT
Source organism: Anarhichas minor (assembly GCF_050575085.1). Lineage (NCBI taxonomy): Eukaryota > Metazoa > Chordata > Actinopteri > Perciformes > Anarhichadidae > Anarhichas > Anarhichas minor. The sequence continues at coordinate 150,853 of NW_027466517.1, forward strand.
CTTGTTGATGGCTGCTCTGGGGATGGTGAGGTCGTCGTCGTTTCCAGAGGAAGAAGCCATCGTGGCAGGCAAATTACCACAGGAATGAAAGCTCCGGCTCCTGGCTGGGTGGTAAAAAAACGTCAGCAGACGATGACGGGCCCTCGTCGGTTAATGGACTTTACTGCCCGGGTCAAGGCAACGTCGACATCAATTTATATGTCATCAAAAAATAAGACGTTTCCTCAAAATAAGCCGGTTGGCTAGCTTGCTACGTAAGCTAACAGCGTATTATACGTGTTAAAACAAACAAAGTGCAGTTTCTGTAGACCACCGCTGTTCCACGGACTGCGTCAGAAAATAAAAGGTCCAAGAAACGAACAAAAAATAACACAAAATTGTTAATACTGGGGGAAATGTATGCTTAGCTAGCTAGCTACCAAGCTAGCTAGTAGCTGTGATCCCTGTCACAAGCAAGCCGCAACCCAGAAGACAAGTGAAAGCGGAGTCAGAGAGCATGGCTAAAGCTAGGCTAACAATTAACTGCTCCTGCCATGTGTAACTAAATAGGTGTCACGGTAGAGACGACAGCAGAATGAAGTTGCCACACCACTGCAAAATACTCTTCCTTGCATCGACTACCTGAGCCAAACATGTCAAAATAGCTCAAAGCTATCAGCAGTTAATTTACAATTTTGTATTCTGGGTAGCATTAGCTTAAATTTGTCCGGAAATGACGTCAAACAAAGAGCCGGATAAGGGGTACTTCTCTTCTTCGAGGTTTTACGGCAGTTAGCATCCATAACTGCCACCCTCAGGTTTTATTCTCCGTCAGTATCCCTCCCTCGGTATCCATTTTTTTTTAAAGTCCAGTCGTGCTTAAAAAAACGTAATAACCACTTCCTCCCGTGAGCACTGTCTCCACACTCTTATATGATTTTAACATTGTCCACTTCCTGCCCTATTTTCCGTAGTTCTGTCATCATTTCTTGCAAATTTCCTGCATTTAAACAATCAGATATTCTCTTATTAGATTCGACTTCTATGCACAGCAACTGCGGACAATGTTTGCAGGTCCTATCGTCCATCTGTAAAACACTATATACTGTCTTTACACTTCTGTTCCCTATAACTATAATATTTACTCACATACCAAGAGGAGTTGGATGTCGCCCAGCATGTTTACCTTCATCTGTTGTTCACTTAGTGAATTCACACTACACATTTTCTATTCTTTTTTTGTTATAGTCTATTGTTTTCTGCTCTCTGAATACATCCCAAGAACTCTTGAATATCTTGTACGAAATTTTTCTCAGTAAAAATCCATGTGGTGTGAGTCTCAGCGCAAACAGCTGAATCTCAGATTAGGCCACATGCAAACATTTGACATAATCCAGGTTCACAAACACAATATATCAGACACAACTGATTCATAAAGGGATGCATATCTTTAAAAGATGGCCTCTGAATGTTTAGAATGTCTTGAAATGAAAACATCACCTCTCAACAAGGCAGTGTAACCGTCGAAACGCTTCATCTGATGCACTGACTTTGTTGCTGCCCTTCAAAGTTGTGCTTACTACTTACATATTGTGTAATAAACGGCTTGGAGGCTTAACGAATTGAGGGAGTTATGCTCGTCGTTTGAATGTGGCAGGGTGTGGTTTAAAACCTGCAGCAGGAGCTCACAGACACATGTATAAAACATTTTTTTAAATTACATCCGCAGTTATTTTTAGCTTTCAGATTTTTTTTTTTGTTCACAATAATCCCTGATTCTGTATTTTGCACAGCTAAGAATAAAATTCAAATGAAATAAAGGAAAATGACACCAGACCCACGCATGGATGAATGTACCTTGCTAAATACAACATGACACTCTAGTTGCTCTTGTCCTTTTCCAAGGTAAAGCTCTTTCGGCTTCTCCAGCGCAGAAGTTTGAGGAAGTTCAGACTGGCATTGAAGACCTTGTCGTGTTCAAACACCATTTTGTAAAAGGTGTGAATGGGGAGGTCGCCGTTGGGGTCAGCATATTTGAGTGTGGTCATAGGGGTGTAAAGCATGTTTGTCTGATGACGGAAGGGGGGGTTCTCCATGGTGATGATCTTGAGAGTATGCTATAGGAGGGGAAACAGAGCAGACATAAGCCAGAGGAACAGACAATGCACTGCGACTCATCTCAGTTGTGTTAAAATGATGAGGTGAAGAATGTCTGAGGACAAAAGATGCAATACCTCTGCTACATCTTCAGCAGTCTGCCCGAGGGATTCAAAGATTTGACTGTAGTTCTTCAAGTAGATGTTGGTGAACATGTCGGCAGTCATTTTGTCAGCTTTGCTGAGGTCGGTCTTCATGCCCTCCTCATAGACTTTACGCTCAAACTCCGTTAAAACTGGACCTGGCTCTATCAGGCTGATACTGAGGACAGAAGGACAGTACAAACATCCTCATGTCTCACCCTATGGGAAGCCGAAGAGCAGCATGCTAAGTTAAAAGGGAACCGAATGCTGCAGAGATACTTTTAATATACTGTATTTAATAGTAACCACCCTGCAGAGCTATTCCCTTTAATATGCGCTTACTGAATGATGCCGTGTTAGCACTTGCTCCAGACCAGGGTGTGCTGTGGTGTGATTGGTTTTATTGCCACGACATACTTTGCCTGGCACATGTTCCTCTCAATGTCCGGTTGTGCAATATGAGTGTGCAGATACACAGATAAGTGTCGGTTCGCAGGCATTTACATGTCGTTTCTGACGGGGAATGTTGTTTTCTCTATGCCGTGAGCACAATCTGAATCTCACTGAGCAAGCTACACGGAATAAAAAGAGCAGAGCGTGCAGTGCGTAGACGGCGTGTTCTGCAGAAGCGGCGTAAAAGAATAATCTTACTTGAGATTAAATCTCAGGGCTTGCACCGCTAAACTTTCGCAAAAGCCTTCCACTGCAAACTTGGACGCTGCGTAGACGTCGTTGAATAAAATCCCTGAAAAACAGAGTGAGACACTGTTAGGACGGGGATTTGTCGAACGATCTCAGGATGAACAGATGTGACCAACCCTGAATGCCCATGACGCTGCCAATGACCACGATGTGGCCTCTTTTCCTCCTCTTCATGTCGGGTAAGATTTCCTTCAGCAGGTGCACAAGCCCAAAGAAGTTGGTGTCCATGACGGTCTTCATCTCATCGATAGACACTCGATGGGTCCAATCAGACCCATCCCAGCATTGCTTACTGTGAAGGTCAGGCATGGCAAGACATGTTATCAAAGCATGTACAGTACAATGTGTGTGTCGGGAAACTGGTAACAAAACCAGAACTTGTGAGAAGCTGCAGCTCTTTCTCTGACTAAATTGAACCAAATGGTGAGGGCTTACTTAGAATGTCCACCCTGCGCTCTGGCAGGCTGTCCACACAGGCTTTGATGGAGTCGTCGTCACACACGTCCAACTGTTTGATCTCCAAAGTCCTGCCCATGGTCCGACCTGCTGCCTCGACCAGCGCCTCGCCCTTACTCAAGTTCCTCATGGTGGCATACACTGCAACAAGCAAAATGAATTTGAAGCTGTGACTTTGTTTACTACCTGGATGCAGAATTAAAGACGTCAGACGTCTCATTTGGCTTTGAACATTGTTATAAGGGCTAGTGCACCATCACAAATTAACAACATCTTTTCTAACTTCTCCCTAAGTGGCATAACAGATAGTATTGACTTTTATTTTCTTGGGTTTTGTCTCTGAATGTCTGCTGCCAGCTACACTAATACTACAGAGATTCTTCAAAACGTTCAAAGCATTGGAAAACACGGCAGTGGTTAAACTCAACTGCGACGTCTTTAAACGATGTCCCAGTTGCTTAGGATGATCCGCAAACATTGGGACTATTTCTTACATAGAAAGTAGTTCCAATGAAAACTGTTTGTTTCTGGAAAGAGACGTTACTGTTGAGTTGGTGCTGGCTCAAGTTACAAAGGCGCAAACCTCAAAACTTTGCAAGTAAAACCAAAACAACCTGCACTGCTCAGAAAATACCGTCTCCTTCTTTGATTAGGGTAAATATATTTGTTTAAAAGTTTCTTGCCAAATGATGGGTTAGCTGGGCTTATATTCTTATATTTACAAAACAACTGTCAGCACATAGCTTTGAATGATTAGTCTCCAAAAGCGTAATGTTCACTATTACTTCTTAAGTGCCTCTTATATTTCATTTGCAGCAATGTAACCATTAACCAGCAGTAATGTCACAAAGGGATCGGCATAATCATGAATATTCACCATTATTATGCACCTAACTTTATTATAAATAAGGGATTTCACAAAACTTACTGGAGTGAGGGCTAAAGCTTGTCTTAAGGAATAAGGCCCTCCCCAACTTCACTAAGATTGGACCCTCCCCTTGACTAAAAAAATACTGCAACACCCTCCCCTATAATATTTCAAAACAATATGACAGAGTTCAATTGCTGCACTTGATAATAAAAACCTTAGGGCACATAAATGGTGCACTATTTTCAACACTTCATCATTTCAATACTGTCCCTGTTAAACTACCATTCTAAATTGTCTTCAGCAATTAAAACCCAATGCATGTGCAATACAGACACCTTAAAAAGTGAACTTTCCCTCATTTCTTTTGATTTTCTTACCTCCTCAGTCCAATAAACAGTTTTAGAAATACAGTTGTCAGTAATAGCAAGTTTAGACAAGGTTTTTATTTTTTTTTATTTGGCAATTTTACCCAAACCTTTTCTTCTCATCCTTTGCGATGCGGGCAGCCAAGGCGAGGCCGATCCCAGAGGAGCAGCCTGTGATGAGTACCACCTTCTGGGTCATTGTGTCTGGTTAGTGTTTGTCCTCTAGCTCCAGCAGCTCTAGCAGCTCCAGCAGCGGAGAACGAACAAGAACAAAAGAGAAGTGAGGTGCTGGACGTCGAGGAGGCTCCTTAATCCACAGGTCTGCAACTCAGCAGAAGTCTTGTGCACATGGGCTAAAGATTACTGTTAAGGCCAGCCGACACATGGTGCTGGTGCCTGGTGAGGGTTTAGGCTCATGATAACAAGTTTATTGCTGCGGGGAACGGGAGTGAGTTGACTCACAAAATTTGACAGAAAAAGCACAGGGTCTTGTTTGAATAAAGATATCCAATCAGAAAAGACAATCTTCAAAAAAGGGTCATAGCTTTTTATTCAAATTCAGAATTCCTCAATCTATGTGTCTCAGCAAACTAGGCTGTAAAAGGGGAAATGTTTTGTAAAAATATACATTTGTTTTCTCGCACACAGAAACACATTTGTGACGTTTTAAAATGAATCCCATACATGACGATTTGAACTTGGGGAGAAATAGTCCATCACGTTCCACCGGATCGCAAACTTAAATTTAATGCATAAGACAGAATGAAAACAAAGCTTACAAAGAAATTCCAGACCCGTTCCCTGCAAATATATTGTAGATACTGTGTGTGTGGAATGCAGATTCTAATGTGACATCTTAAATGCATCTTCACCCAGACAGAACATACCAAGCTTGACTATTGTTTGAAGTCCAACGACATATGATAAGTAATGAATCTTCGCAGGTTTTCTTGCAGCTTTGTGGTTTTCCACTAATGCTTTGTGATCCGTTTTTTCAGGCACTGCAAAAGATCTTTGTTCCACATCTCGGGGTCCCAGGCGTGGAACCAGCCACTGAAGGAGTGTGGCTCGTTCCCCTGTTTAATGGTGCCGATGGAGACTCCGTCACGCCCAGAGGGGTCCGAATTCAGATATTGTTCGGCTGAAAGGAAAAGAAGGATGCATTCGTTGAGCAGAATCTCTTATGTCACTTCTCCTCATCTTTAATAGCTCTGTTTGTCTTACCAATCTTGAGAGATCCAGCTTTCTCCGTCTCATTGGCATCGTTTCCAAGCCAAATGAAGATCTAGGGGGAGAGATAACCAAAGGGATTTATGGATACGGCAGCAATAAAAAAAATAAAAAAAGAGATCTGCGAGAGCTGATCCTGAATCGTTTCATTCAAAGTGAAAGGCAGCATACCTGATTCCAGGTGTCCAGAATCATGACATCGTCGGATGCCAGATCCATTTGTGTGAACTCGCCGGGCACCTCCTCTGCCTAAATATAGAGAAGTGCGTGTTTATGAAGTGGCTATATGAAAAACAGGTAAATAATAGGTAAAAGAAATGCATCAAAATAAAATAAACCAATATAAATAAACCAATTAAACACATTAAATAGATGAAAACTTAAGATACTCACGACCAGCCTGCCGGTCTTGTTTGAACAGCCAAACAGCCTTGGAGGCTTAACTGTCTTCTGCAGGGCCAAGGAGGTCTGATAGTCCTCCTTCCCACCGAGTGCTTTCCAGAAATCAGCTGACAACAAGGAGAAAACAACAGTTTTCCACAGGAAATATTTGACACTGCAGTGATCAAAGCCCCCCTTTTTTTCCAGCACTTGCTCACCTGGCTCGTTGGCCTCCTCCACCTCAGAGACAGTTCCTCCAAGCAGGTCGGCGACATACTCGGCAGCAGCCTTCTCCTCCGGCGTCGCTCCCTTTCCGATCCACACGAACAGGGAATTGGGTGTCTTCAGCACAAACACGTCATTGGTGTTGAGAGAGGAGGCAGTGGGCGCCACCTGCGTTCCGTGAGACACAAAGAGAGGGAGAACGATGTGAATCGCTCATCATGAAGCATCAGCTAAGGCGCATTCAATGTGATGAAGGAAGCTGACCTCAACAGCCCGCGTGGCTTTGGTGGAGCTCCGGCGGATATGGAAGAGTCGCGTGCTGCCGGCCTTGCTCTCGCCAGACTTGCGGGACGTCCCGCCCAGGTGGACCACCAAAGGGTTGGCTTTAAACACGCTCACAAGATGGGGGGGTTCTTGGCCCTGAGTGACACGAATCTGTCGAGGTACAGCAGGGGCTTAGCCAACAAGTATGATGAGGGCCTATAGGAGTCATTCACGCTTTGTGCTTGAGTAAGTCATTTAAGGAATAGTTTGCTTATTTGTTGTATGGCAGAGAGTTAGATGAGAAGATCGAGACCACTCTTATGTCCGTCCGTTCAATATGAAGCTGAAGCAAGCAGCTGATTAGCTTAGCTTAGCATAAAGACTGGGAGCGATCCTACCAGCACTTCTAAAGCTCACTCATTAACACAAGGCTAGTGGTCTCCCACTGTTTCCAGACTCTATGCTAAGATAACTGGCTACCGGCTCTAGCTTCATATTTAAAGCCCATCTTCTCGTCAACTCAGGCCAAGTAAGCGTATTTCCCAAGAACTATTCCTTCAAAGAAAAACCTGAGTTCTACCACAAATTGTTTTCACAGTAAATGTCTCACCTGGGTAGCTGCTCCACCCATGGAGTCATCCAATTGGACTGTGAGAAAGGCTGAAGCAGCCAGTTCATCCCTGGTGCACTTTCTCCCTTGCCTGAAGAGAGCATCCATAAATTATTCATAACTCATTCAACCTTCAAGGAAAATCAATGGTGATATTCACTGCTGTGTCTGAAAAGCAAGGCAGTCAACTGCCACAGCAAATCAATTTAGTTGAATCCTATATGAATGTAATATAAAGACAGACTCCAACTGTTTATGTATGGATGAATGTCACGTTTCTATGATTTATAAGGTACAAGAAGGGGGAGGTTGGGACCATTTCGGTGTCTGATTTGCATATTTTTTTACTTTCCGTTTTATTTTATTACCCACTGTTTTTATTCTAACTTTATTATACAGTACATTGTCTTGCATTTATATGCCAGTCAATTGTCTGCATATATGCATGTGCTGTTCTGTGTGAATGTAGTAAAACACCTTCAAAAGGTTGGTCACGAGTAAAATATCTACTTAAATGGCTCCTGCATTTGACCTCATCTTTAGTTGATATTGTGCTCATGTGGTGCATATTCCTAAATAAAGGGGGGCCAGTAGAGGCCCAAAAACAATTTCTTTGCCCTGGGCCCCCGTAACAGTTAGATCCGGCCATGCTGAAACGTTTGCACTCACCAGATGTAGATGATATGCTTCTCTCTGCCTCCCCTGTTGTAGGAGTACAGCACCAGGTAACAGTCGCCTCCAAAGAACTGTCCATAGGTGGATGGATCCACGGGTTCTTTATCATTTCCTTCCACGCGCCAGATCTACGGACACCGACCATTGTCATATCTACACGTTGATGTCTGAAGCAATGAATATCTAGCATGAGTGTCGTCTGGCCAGTTACCACACCTTGACTTTCCCGGAGCCATCGTCCACCATGCCGTGCTGGGCAGCCATGCTGTCGTTGCTGTGGAGTTTGGCGGCGTCGAAGGGAATCTGCTCCACGTTGGCGATGCTACCGATGGTGTAGGCCTTGCTTGGGCCAGTGGTCTCGTCCTTGTCCAACCAGTTGAAGAAGAACTGCTTGAACAGGGTGGTCTCGCCCCCCGCTGGCAGTATCTGGATCTGTTCATGTCAGAAGCGGACAGACGAGCAGACATATTCACGAACAGGAAGACAAGATAGAGAGGACGAAGTTCTGGTAGCAGACTTTCACCATGTTGCCACATTACCTGGGTATTTGAGGAGTAATTCTTGTCTTTGATGAACTTGTTTGCAGCACCCAGTGCTGCATTGCGTTCATCTTTGTTGGCATCGCTGCCTATAGTTTGGGATGTGTTACAGTGGTTAGAGACTACAAACTCTGGTCAAAAATTCGGATGAGTCATGTTTTTCCTAGGTGGAGAGGAAGCACAGAGCGCTGACTAACAACTTGTTGCTATGAGCGGACTAAGCATTGATGAATACACAAAACAGACGGATCCATATAAGAATATGCCGTGGTGTTATACCTTTCCAGACAAATATCTTCTTGTTTCCTCCATTGTCCAAGATGTAGCATTCACTGTTGGAGAGCATGTCTTGTTTGAATGGGTTTTTATCTGCCACCATAGTGCCTGTCATGGAACCGGCAGCATCGGAAATCTAGAAAGTAGAGAGATGATCAAAACATCTGCATTTATCTAAATATTAAATATACTGTAACATAACATTTCATACACAGTCATACATTTAAAAGCGTAATATTAGCGCATATTTACCAGATAGAGCGATGCCAGGTTCTTGTTCTTCTTATCGGTGTGTCGATCACTATCAGAGCTTCCTGGAGGGAGTTCGGGCTTGGGTCCAAGCACCTATAAATAAACACACGCACACAGATTGCAACATTGCACTCAAATCCTTCCTCGCTGCCGAAGCCAGACGTTCCTGAATAAAGCTGTTCAAATTGAAAAGTTGAAAAAAAAAAAGCTCACTTGAATGACATCCTCTGGCTCGGAACCTTCGTCAATCATTTCTAGTTCACTACGACCTTTTCGCTCGTTGTCGCGAATCGCAATGGCCAGCTCAGTGGTCTTCAGGCGCTCATAGACATTGGATTCACTGCCAGACCAGTGGTAGATGATCTGGGAGGAAAAGAATAAAGTTATCACCTGAAGCCTGCACTATTACAGTCCAACACATTTGGCTATTTAGTCCGTCTTCTAAATCACCTTTCCCAGGTCGATGATGAAGCAGTCTCCTTTGTTGAAGCTTGACCAGGATAAGTCCACCTCCACGGCTCTGATTGTCCGACGACCTTTAACGTGCATCAGTCTTTGGACATCTGCTGCGTTGGTCTCCACGTGCTTGAAGCCTGAGGCCACTCCCCCTTTCTTTAACAGGAGTAAAGTCAGGAAGAATAAAGCATCAGTACTATTACATTAAACTGCAGCTGCATAGTATGTTGATTTAAAAGGATTGCCTAATCAAAGATATACGTTTAAATGTATTCCTTTTAAGATGTCTGGCTTATTATTATTTCAAATGCATACTTTCCACATTTGTGATACTAAAATAAAACACTGGCTGAAGTCGGTTTTCCTACTCCTGCTTCTGGTGTTGTGGCATCAGAAATCGTGTTTCTGCTCGCCTTGTTTGCCAGCTCAAACTCTCCATGGAAATCTTTAGCGGAAAACCTGAGGAAGCAACCAACTACTACTCCAAACATTTTCCAGAATAGCACTGGGACGAGCTCCACCTCCCCTTTAAACTTGCAACACTTAAACAACCCCTTTAGGCTTAGGTCATTCCATTGGTTTTATTTGTTGTTGTTGTTGGGTCCAAAGAAATTAATTAATCTTAACAATTAAAATAATTTCTGGGCAAATATGTTTTAAATGATTTACCATGAAAAACAACATCAGTGCGTGAATCGTGTTTCACCTTGTATTTGATGCCAGACTTGAAGTAGCTCATAAAAGTGAGGGACTCTTCATTTTGAAACTCAGTGAACTGTATGGGGGCTCCACCCAGGGAGTTGTCCAGTTGGACCATAAAGATGGCAGCACACCCTTTCTCATCCTGGGAAGCTTCTTTGCCTGTGGTTTAACAGATACAACAAAACAGAAAAAAATAAACGATGAATAAAAGAGAGCATTGACAGAACAATGAGGGGAGTTTAATTATATTATAAGCCAGAGATTGTTTTGAGGTGTCGGCAGAGAATCTAGAAGTTCAATACCAAACCAGGAGTGAACTTTGTACGACGGAGCAGGGGTGGTGTTGAGCAGTATGTAGGAGTCTCCAGTGAAGAAGTCTCCATGGAGATGAGAAGGGACGGGTGCCAAGTCCATTTTCTCAATCCGCCACACCTGCAGGCCGGGCTTCTTCCCTGCAGTCATGAACTCCTTGTGGCACGCCATAGTGCTCTGGGTCTGAGGGAAGACACATCTTCATTAACAAACCCATCAGGCCACAGCAAGGACAGTAACTAACCTTAAAACACAGGAGTTGATATATTGTAACAGTTTCATGCTGAAAGGATTATCTGAAAGTTAACTGGAAATTGAAGTCAGTTTTCAAGCACGAATGTCAAACATTCTCCAGTTGCAGCTTCTCAAATGTGACGATTTGCTGCTTTTTCTTTTTCTGTTCTGATCGTAAACTATCTAATAAATTGTATTCATCACAATTTTGGGATATTTTAGTAGACTAAACGATTGTTAAGCAAATGAAAATAATGGATCGTTGCAGCCTAGTTTCATACAGATTTCTGGCACAGAAGTCAGGTAACCGTTCTCGTTATGTTTGGATTCGATTGAGAAGAGAAAAAAAAAAAGACAAACACAAGAAGGAAAAAAAGAAAACTCTCTGAAGTCATACAAGCATTGTCCCCACTTTATTTTTTATGTTTTATCATAACCTGAGAAAGCCTTGATGTTTTGAGGGAAATTAATTGTGCACATCACAAAGCATTCAATAGTCAATCAACAGTGCATTGTGTTACTCTATTCCAACTGTTTTTAAACCTCCTTCATCTGTGAACAAAGGCTCCATCCTGTATTCACTGTGCACCATTTGCTGATTAACCTGTAATACAGGTGCCTTGCAAATTACTAAGTGTCTTTGTATAAAGTCGGGGGAAATCACCTGATACATCAGGAAAGGAGTGTCCTCTGCACTTACTGTCAAACTGCAAATACAATGTTGGGTGTGTTTTTTTGGGGGGGGCGGAAAAGCCACTCCCCACAGCCAAAGACTTAAAACATACCTTGTACTGTACAGTGTGTAATTATTGCAAAGTGTTGAGTGGAACATTGGGGTAAAATTGATAAAGTCAAACAATATGAATCATGCACCAGAGGAAACACGACTTAACATTTAAAGTATTTATTATATACTTATAAAATGTATCTGTGAACTGTTTTGCTTCCTTTGACGCATAATGAATAATACAGGCGAATTTCTCAAAAGGTAAAAACAAGAATTTGGTCGATTACTTCGTAAATATCCATCTGAATAGTACAGTGTTTTTTATAGCATTCTGAAGCCTTTTGCAAAAATGTGCAGATAATCAACGACTTGACATTACCTGGTGAGGACAGAAGGCAGATGCTGGGTGAGAAGAAGGAGACACTGCTGCTGCACGTCCAGATTTCTGCCCCGAGTGTCTGCGCTCAGGTCTGCTATATAGTCCGGAGACACATCCGCGTTGAGACGGAGAGGCGTGTCCAGTCGTATCCCGACCCAACCCAGTCTGAAAAAGAGCATAACTTCATGTAAAAAGGGTCGATTAAAAATACAGTCTGAGAGCTAAATTGCGAAAGAAAACCCAACGGAAAGCACACAAATCACAGGAAAACTCTTCAGTGGCATCCTTTTAATATTTCCATTTAAATCATTCATGCTCAATCTATTTGCAATCTGTGCATGCATATACATGCATTGTAGACATTTAGGTATTAGTATTATTCATGATTTGCGAAAGGAAAATTATCTCAAGTATTCTGCCCAAATACAACATAATCCAATTGCAGGCACAGCAGGAACAAAAACTGCAGAATTATTTAGACCTAATAAACTGTGCGTACTGTGAAACACACTCTTCTTGTCTGGTGGCATATTTGATCCATTAGAGTGCTGCAGGAATGACTTGCACCTGAACCAAGGTCTGTGGTTAACACAAGCTTCAGAGATCTTTGTTCTACGACAGAAAATACATCAGTAAATACTCCACACTGACCCCTGTCAGGGGTGTCGTGCAAAATTAAATTACAAGTTGGAAGCATAGTGGTGGCAACGTGAAGTCATGCAACTGTGGTGAATTTTGTTTATGTTTTAACGTTCTTCTAGCGATTGCATTCACGCTTTAAAAATCATAAAAGTGGTGTTCATTTGTGAAGATATTCTTAATGAACAAAACGTGCAAGTATCATAAATGTTTGTCCCAAAAAACTGAAATCCAATGGAAAAATCCCATTGTTTTTTTTGGTCATGGGGAACCAGTGTGCGACAAAAATACATCATCCCTGCACCGCTCTATTTAATTATTGCTGTTTTAGCAAGTGTTAAAGATTGTCTGGCACTGTCCTGGAGTTTGTGACCACTTTGAGTCCCATATGGCAGCTTGACAGAGAGTTAAGGCACAAATTACTCCTCTGAGCCCTGGAAGTCGCCTCAGGTTAGGGTTGGGTCCATCACTCCTACTCTCAGAGCTGCATCAGCACATTCTGCCTTGTTGAGTACACACAGCTACACAGTCACTGTCTGGGACATACCAATGTGCCTCCACAAGACCAAACACATACACAAGTGCACACACACAATCCTAACTGCTGCCAAACAAAAACAAAGGCTGCTACTTGTTTGAACTTGAATGGGACTAAAATCCACTTCATATAGCATGTGGTGTTGGCTGCTATCATAACCACCATCGGCTGCAAAATTTCACATAAAGACATGCACCCTAATATTTTGCATGTGGATTTGCATGTGGTCCAATCATAGGTTGGATAACAGGGCTTCTTCCTAACTGAGCAAGGGACGGATACTTGAATCACTGAGTCAAAACTGCCTGACGATGCGAATCGTGAGTTTTAATTTCCTGCAGTTGCACTTGTTCAAACGCTCAGGAAGGAGATCTTTTGAGGCCTTCAAGGGTCAGTTTAATTTTGAGTTAGAAAGGCTTGGATCTTCCAGATATTGGGAATGGTAAGACATTTTGTGAAATTACTACAGCAAGCGGCAACATAGGGGCCTGAAAAGTGGAGCCAATGTTGAAGTGCCTTAAACTTGCGTTCTTCCTATTAAGGGGGCTACCCCTCTTGCAAAAAGAAGTCCGATTGTATAGAAAATGACTCTACTTCTCACTTGATTTAATGACCTCAGTAAATGAGTACATGAGTTTATGGGCTCAATAGCTATTTTCAAGTCTTTATTTAATACAGCATGATGTTCATTTAGTAAATGGTGGTCCCATTTAGAGTAAAATAATAAATCAGGGTATGTTTTGGGCAGGGCTACCTTGTGACTGACAGGTCACTACCACGGCATTGTCCAGTCTGGGTGCTTTCATTTTACAACTTTAACCCTAACATAGTGTTTTCAGTTCATGAAAGTTAATTGTAACATTTTCGCAGCAACCAAAATGCCAAAGTCGAAGCTTGAAAACTGACTTTGTCCACTTCTTTTATACAGTCTGTGAGCTACAGCCAGCAGCCGGTCAGCTTAGCATAAACACAGGAAGCAGGGGGAAACAGCAAACCTGTCTAGCTGTGCAAATATGAACGTTCGAGTTAAACACACAATATGTACTAAGTGTTAATGCGTGACATTTAGAGGTGCTGGTAGGCTGAAAGAGCCAAGCTAGCTGTTTGCTCCTTCTTCTAGACTTTATGCTAATTTAGGCTAAGCTAATCGTGTCCTGGCTATGGCTTCATTTATATACCGATGTTGGAGTGCTATCAATCTTCTTGTCTAACTCGTGGCAAGAAAGCGAATAAGTGTGTTTCCCAAATTATTGAACTTCAAATAAAGCAATAAAAGGTAATGTGTTTTTAATTTATCTATATTTACATGAATATTCCTGGATTATCTGCAATCCCCCCACGGAGCCCCTTATAACGCCCTGCCCTTCATTTTACTAGGTTTACTTTTAATGTATATGGGATTTAAGCAGGATACAAGAAAGGAAAGCAATAACCCTACTGGAGTACTGTGTTGCAAGGGCAAAGGTATTTGAGTGTGCAGGTGAGTGTGATGGACTTGCTCAGGATATTGAAGCATTTGCTGATCCTGAGTGGATTTGTGTTGCACCGTATATTTGTGAAAGTATTCTAAGGCAAAGACATTTAGCAGACATCATAGAAGGCAATAGAGGCATGCTCATGCAGTACAGTAATAGTAAATCCAGAAAATAACTGTTAAAGTATGAGCTGTTGTAAATGACTAACTGACTGGACAAATGATGCAGTAATGACTTCAGCAATTTATCTGAAAAGTCTTGCACTCCATGTTAAGAGTTCTACTGTTCAATGCATGAAGTTCAGTTCACCATTCATGAGGTGTGATCTGGGTACGCTGTGTACGCTGTGTACTCTGAAGGAGCTAGAGCAAGTCTAAATCATTACCCCTGAGGCTTTCAGAAGGGTGTCAGTTTGGGCCAAAAGAAAGCCTCAGTTATTTCCAAACACAACATCTGTGCTAATGAAGCTCTAGCATACGTTCAGTGAAGAAGACTATACTTTTGCATGCTTAGGCTTGTAGTTTATTCGTCATGCATCTGCCATTCACTCCTCACACATGCTCACTCATTATTTCCTTGGTGTCATGTTCGAGGCTGTCAATCATGATATCAGCTGTTTAGATCAGCTGGTCTCTTTTATCCAATAGCACCACGACAATTTCATCGTTAGCCTATCATCTTGCTGCTGTCTCTTTTTAAATATGATTGTCTCTGTACCTTCAGTACGTTTATGCTGCTGTTACGCACCCTTCTGCCTCCCTATCTCCGCCCAGTCTTTGCAGATTCATCGGATCCATCAACTCATCATTCTATCAGACTCATCAGCCACCACCACCACCAGTGTCTAGACTTCACGGGGGGATTTATCTTGCTGCTGCTCAGGGCAGAGGCCACTCAATTACAAATCTCCCTGTAGAGTCCAAGCGCCAAAGACTGTGAGGACTTTACCATCACATATCATCTGTTAATAATAAACAATTATTGCATATTCTTACAATGGGTTCATTGTGCAACACATGCAAACACATAATATAATAATATGTCAGCTGAAAATTGCCTTGAGGAGGCTGTCGCTGAGTGGCTAACGTGTGGTGCCACAATAAGGCAGGCAGACCTGTTTTCTCACACTCCTCCTTTTAGTGGAAACGTTTTAAGTTGGATGGCAGGCTTTAAATAAGCTGTGGCAGACTCACAGGTATTTAGACATTAACCTAATAAACACCAGCTACACAAAGCTGAACCTGAAAGGTGGAGGACACTGCACAAGCAGGATATCAGGGTTACGTTTTTTAAACAATTTCTTTGAGTGTAAATACAAAAAAGACAAAAAGACAGAGGTCAAAGTCCAAGGAGCCTATAAATAAGGAAGGGTCATTATGTCACTGAACTCACATTGGTGCCGATCCGGTATGCTAAACGTATTTGATTGTAAAAGAGCATCTTTGTTATCAATAACTAATCAACCATCAAACTTTTTTGATGTTTGATAGCATTCAGGAATGCTGACGTTAGCCAGCTCTCTGGATAATGTTTCCTATTATTGTCAGGGTGTGGCCAAATTTGATACCACTGTAATTTGATATCTGGACCTTTATACTGGTAGCACAATTATAATGGTGTCACTGTGACATAATGACCCTTCCTTCTTTTATATATTCCCTTCAGACATGGAATAGTCCTGCACATAACACCCCCAAATTATGTTCCCTTAGTTTGGACAGCTGTTTCCAGTCTGCTTTCTAAGCTAAGCTAACATCTCCG
The DNA here is from genome assembly GCF_050575085.1 of Anarhichas minor. Lineage (NCBI taxonomy): Eukaryota > Metazoa > Chordata > Actinopteri > Perciformes > Anarhichadidae > Anarhichas > Anarhichas minor. Next base: position 167,141 of record NW_027466517.1, read on the forward strand.
AGCTTCATACAGTCTTTAGACATAAAAGTGGTACTGATCATCTTCATCTTCTTCATCTAACTCTCTACAAGAAAGCAAATGGGAAAAATTGCCATGAGTCATGACAGAGCTCAACGGAAAGCCAAATGAAAGGTGTTTTCAATAATTGGCTTTACACCAGTGGGTGTGACGCCTTCACAAAGCTAAGAAGCAGACTACTGGAAACATTAATGCATAAGTGCAACCACTGGGTATTATTTAAGGCCCTTTAGCTTGGTGGTGGTTCCGTAATAAACTTGAGAAATATGTGAAATTCAATGACATGGAAGGAGTTTGGGTGGAATAATCGAACCCGCTACTTCATAGAGAGGAAACAACCTGGTTCACAACAATCATGCTGGTGGATATGTTAGAATTGTGCAATACCTAAGGAATGCAAAGTTCCGTCCCTTGGAAATATACATGATTGTGCCACTGATAATGATAGATATTTATCTGACATATCATTGACCACAAGTTACAAGGAAATAACAAGAAATTGGTATAAGACTGAATCCCTTACTATAGAATAATGGTTATAAATCATAAGAAAGATTGGTAACACTTTATAATAACTACACACTATGAAGCATTAGTTAAGTATGAGTAAACACTTAATTCATCATTCATAAAGCACTGTTCCTACATTAACACTCATTAGTATGCAATTCATAACAACAGTTATACATCTTTTATTCTTGAATAATAAGCTCGTCTATTATGTGTTTCATCATTGTGTTTTCATACTTTATAAATGATGGATTCCCCATTTGTAAATGAAGTATTATATATATTACAAACCAATTATTGAGTTGTAGATGATTAATAAGATCATTTATAAAGTGTAATTTAAGGATTAAGAACTTATTTAAATGTACATTGTTCATGCGTTTATATATATATGATTTAGATTTGCACTAATGGTGAGGGACTATGTTAGTATATGCTTTATAAACACATATTAACACGGCAATTCATGATTAATTAGGTAGTTATATCCTTAGTAAAGTATTTTGTGTGACCTCATCTAAAGTGAGGACTATCTATGCCTTACAAAGCATTTATAAATGACATTGAAAGGCCATCACTGCCTCAAAACCCATGGTTTTTCAACAGAAAAAGCAAATAGACAAAACACAAAGTGATAAAGAACATATTAATATTTATTGTAAGATGCAAACAATGTACTCATAAATACAAACCTCTCAGCCATTCATTCATGTAAAAAAAACTTGGTTTATGACCAAATACCTGCAAAAGTAATGACATCACAGCCTCTGCTTAATCCTCCTCGGGAAAGATGTCAATGAGAGAGAAAGGCTGAGGCTCCTGGAGTCCTCCGCTGGTGCAGCGGGGGACTCTATCGCTGTGGACGCTGTCGTTGTGGAGTCCAAGCAGAAGGACTCATACTCATCGAGCAGGTGAGTGAAGCTGCTGACGTCCACAATGACTAAAGTTTCCGTATCAGGGGGCTGCAACTGGATGGTCTCCATCTCACTTGCCTTTTGGATGGCTCCGTCACATATGTGTGTGTGGGAGGAGCCTCCACCACGCCTGTGTACACTGAGGTCACACACCACTTCTTTGTCTGCTGGGTGACCTCTCCAGATGTAGATGCTGCAGTACAAACAAACGAAACACTGATCAATCCTCTAAGACTTGGTAAAAGGTGGTAAAAGCTTCTTCTTCTGTATTTTGACTCTCGGTGATCTATCAGAGTCCAATATGAGCCTGTCATGGAGGTTTCATCCCATTTCACCTGAAAACAAGCTGTGATCCTCAGAAATACTGTCTTACCTTCAGCCATCTTGGCGGCCTGGCTCCTGGCCCTCTTTCTCTTTACTCCCTACACAAAAACAAACACGTTAGACTTTCCATCTGACATGAGCTGATAAAAACAAGACTGTTTCTGTGACTTGGTTTCATAAGCTCTAGTATTCTGGTGTTAACATGAGTTGTACATACGTAATTGTTGCTGAATGACCAGTCAGGGTGGCGCTCAGCATGTAGACGTCTCCCTATCTCTGCCTGTTTTTTGGTATTTGGCCTGCTCTTCGTTGGACAGAGACTTCCACTGTGGAAAGAGGACAACATTAATGAGAGCGGGCTTCCACAAACTCCCACAATGCATTTGTGTCAGAACAGTTTGCAATTAGACGTGTTCTCTAGTTATGAGACAATAACTGAAAATCATCAAAAGTTGCTGTCCAGATGTAAAGATTTAGATTTAGAGGAAAGAGTTTTCTTGGACACTGATCAATAAAGAATAAGCACATCAGATAATCTTTTACCAAACTGTCATGAAGGTTGTGTAACATCGAGTGTCTCTCAGAGCAAACACACTTACCTTCTGTCCCAGGATGGTGTTGACACCTGCCATCGCTGGTGTTCATTCTGGTCTCAAAGTTTGGCCTCTGCTCCTTTATGAACAGCATGAAGGCATTTGGCGGCTTCTTGACATACGGCCCATCGTGGTGCTGGCCTTCACGTGTTCTCTTTCTGTGGGAATACAGAACAAAACAGAAGCATTTTAGGAAGAAACACTAAAGCGAGCAGAATAATACAAGACATGGGTGAAATGCATCATCGTCTGTGCTGTGTTGTTAAGAATTAAGAAAGACGGATTATTATAATATTCATGCAGGAATCTTGGTCGACAAATAACATTTTAATCAAACAACAGCTGAAAAAATAATAAAAGGTGAATGTGGTTTGTTTAAGAGTTGGTGAGCACTGCCAAAGATCATGAGACCGTCATAAAGAAGTACACTTTGACCAAAGCGGCAGAGCTTACTTTGTCTTAGCGGTGTTCGGTTGAAGCTTGTGGACTTGTCCATTCCTACACAGATAAAGAGAGACAGAGATACTTTAGTTCATAGAAAGATTGTGTTTGAAGATAGAAACAGAAGCTCAATATCTGTGTGTGTGTATGTGTGTGTGTGTGTGTGTGTGTGTGTGTGTGTGTGTGTGTGTGTGTGTGTGTGTGTGTGTGTGTGTGTGTGTGTTACTTACAGGACTCCAGCAATAGGCAGGTTCTGGATCAGGTCTTGCACCACAGGAACATTGTTGTACTGGAGACGCAAACACACACAGAGCAGCTGGTTAGAGGAGCTGGAATAGTGTCACCTGTCTATCAGGCTACATCACTACAAGAACATCTGGACAATGTTACTGGTTTACTAATCGAATTAAGCTGCAATTCAGATGAATTATAAATTCAACTTGAGCTCAGCCTGACAAGTGTAACTCTAACGCAGACAGTTAATACATTTATGAATGCATTGTTTATTTATCCTAACAAATAAATGCATCTTACTGGCTGTGGAGGAGCAGCAGGGTAATGATTGTGTCATGCATGAATAATATGCCCAAAATTAAACAACCTTCCCATTCGGTCATGTTGTAAGTTAAGGTAGGGTTTGTAAGTTGTTGAAAATATTCAAATCTCATCTAATGTATCTTTCCTAGAACATTTTTTTCTTCAATTTAATAGAAAATAAAGTCATATCTCTGAGCCTCTGAGACGAAGTGGGAGATTTCCCACAAATTAAAATTCTTACTTCTTACTTTCAGTGAACCTCATTCTATTTTCACTGAGCGGCTTCACTACAATGAGCACTCTTGGATTAATACTTCTGAATTATGACTAATAGGCAGTTATTAAGCTTATTGATGAGCAGAGTCTTACATGGCTGTTGAACAACTCATTACAGTCAACATCACGTGAGATAACAAAGTGTACTTATCTTAAAATCATTTTCTGTCCTGTTGTGCTAATGCATCCACCATTGATACCAGGGCTGCTACTAATGATCACTTCCATTATTAATTGATTGATTAACCGTTTGGGCTTTAAATTTCAATAAACAGTCCAAAAAATGTCCATCAAAATTTCTTAAAACACATTTTTACAGACTGGCTTTTATGTGATGTCGTTTATTTTTATTTTTATTTGTTGATTTTACTAAATTATTTTACTATATATATATATATATATATATATATATATATATATATATATATATATATTATTTTAATTATTTATTTGTTTATTTTTATCGTATTGTCTCACTGAGCTTTCTGTTGTTATTATTGCCTTGCTCTTGCTGCTTTGTCTGTCAAAGCACTTTGTAAACTCTGTTTTTAAAGGTGCTATATAAATAAAGTTATTATTATTATTAGAAAAACACACACACACAATGTCAACTTTACCAATAAGGAGTGCAGTCCACTGAAACTTTTAAGTCGAGAAAACTTAGCATCGTGGTTTGGGCATCTGCTGAGGTAACTAAGGCCACTGCGCATGGGTAGATGTTAGTAAACATATACATACATATATGTATGTATGTATATATATATATATATATATATATATATATATATATATATATATATATATATATACTACTTTTTCAGATTTCATTTGATTGACATTTACTTTTTATACCTAAATCTTATTCGTGTCATGACCTGCTGAATGTCTGTTGACAATGTTCAATAAAGAGAGAGAGGAGAAAAAAAACGCCAACCGCCGTAAAACCAGAAGAAGAAGAAGAAGAAGCAGCTCAAGTGTTGCCGTCTACCTCGAGCACAAATTAACAAGGTAAGACTGTGTATGTTGTGGAGTGCGTTAGCTAACCTGTTATTTTTTTAATGCAAAAGTTAACATTAAGAAGTTTACAACGTGACGGACCCCACCCTACTTTTCACGTGTTCACGTCATGTGTAATTTAACGATAACGACCCACGGCTTGCGGTTTTGCATGGTCGAGTGAATTTGCACATATTAAAGTTAACGTCTGTGTGGCACCCTGGACATTTTAATGGCTACAGTTATTTGCAGGATTGTTATTGTATTCGTTTGTGTCATTACCTTGCCCCCCTTACTATTATTTTCTGGTTATTATAATTTAAAACGCATCGTGTGACTTCACACAATTCACCTACTTTCACCTAAAATAGCTGCAGGGCGATACTCATTTTTCGCCAATAGGTGGCAGTAGCGGGTTTTGGTTTGACTGGCGTTGTAATATTCTTGTCAAAGACAAGCGAGCTAGACCAGCAAATGACAGTTGAGATCGTAGATGCTGACATTCATCTGTTACTGTCTGGTTGTTATTCACAGGTGAGATAAGTACATAAGTGCCGTATACATTTATATTGGGTTTGCTCGCTGTTGCGATGCAGTGTTTTGATGTTTTATAAAGTGTTTAGTGCTGAAACGTAGGGAAGGCTAACTAAGGCTAGCATCATTAGCTAAACGAGGCTATTAGCTCGCGATAGCGGTTTCGCGCCATTGTAGCGCCAGTGGTCTGGCCTGATGGTTGTATTGTTCATATGTAAGAATATACTGATAAATGATGTGTACTTCCTGAGCTGGCGCAGGAAGTACAACCTCTGCTGGGCCTTTTTCCTGATGGTGTCGATGTTGGGGGCCCACTTCAGGTCCTGGGAGATTGTGGATCCCAGAAACATGAAGGTCTCCACAGCAGACAGTGCTGTTGAGTAAGGTGAGGGGGGGGGGGGGGGGGGGCAGTGTTGGGGGGCTCCTCCTGAAGTCCACTGTCATCTCAACAGTTTTGAGCTTGTTTAGCTCCAGGTTGTTCTGACCACACCAGAGGACCAGCTGTTCAACCTCCTGTCTGTACGCAGACTCATCACCGTCCCTGATGAGGCCGATGACCGTTGTGTCGTCTGTGAACTTCAGGAGTTTAACAGACGGGTCCTCTGAGGTGCAGTCGTTGGTGTAGAGGGAGAAGAGCAGTGGGGAGAGCACACATCCCTGGGTGACGCCAGTGCTGATAGTCCGGGTGCTGGATGTGATTTTTTTTTTCCCATCCCCACCTGCTGCGTCCTGTCTGTCAGGAAGTTTGTGATCCACTGACAGGTGGAGGCTGGCACAGTGAGCTGGGAGAGTTTGGGTTTGAGTATTTCTGGGATGATGGTGTTGAACTCTGAGCTGAAGTCCACAACCAGAACCCTTGCGTATGTACCTGGGGAGTCGAGGTGTTGCAGCATGTGGTGCAGTCAGGGTAGGAAATTTACATATTTTTTAGGGGGCAATTTTTGCCCCCACTGACTGAAATCCAGGGGCATTTAAAAACAATTGGGGGTACTTTTTGAAACTTGTAAAATAACATTTAACATTTGTTCAAAATAATAAATATACTTATTTAGGCTTACAGTATATCAGCAATTGCCATCAAATGGCAATAATAATACTATTAGGTAGTAGTCTACAGCAGGGGTCTTCAACGGTTTTCAGGCCAAGGACCCCCAAACTGATAGAGAGATGGAGCAGGGACCCCCGACTATATTTTATTGTGTTTTATATTAAACTGGGCCTAGTGCCATATATAAACATACCTCTTAATTGTGCATTCAATACTATCTATTCAAATAATATACGGGTTCATATATTCATGTTTTTATTTTAAACATGTGCAAGGTACAGTGAGTAGGGTGGCCGTGCCACTGCCATTTAGAAACATACCTTGTCAGCTGATACCAATGCCAATATCAACATTGTCTGTCAATTGCATGATAATCATGCATACAAGCTATTCAAATTGATGTTTTCATTTTAAACATAAATGTGGAAACGAAAATGAATGATGGCCTGTTAGTGCCACTGCCATGCATAAACATACCTGTTATCTTTCATACAATACTGAACTATTAAAATAATGAACACATTCATGTTTGGAAAAAAAATAATAATTGTCTAATCAACCAAAAATTTCGCAGACCCCCTGCAGTACCTCCGCGGACCCCCTGTTGAAGACCTCTGGTCTACAGATTCAAAGTGTTTTCTTAGATTTTTTGAACAAAAAAGTGGTGATAGATAAAACATATGTACAGGTGCATCTCAATGAATTAGAATATCATCGAAAAAGTTAATTTATTTCAGTAATTCAATTCAAAAAGTGAAACTCATATATGATATAGATTCATTACACACAATCAGCCAACATTTCTGTATTAAAAATCTTTTTTTAAATTGGTCTTAAGTAATATTTTAATTTTCTGAGATACTGAATTTGGGGTTTTCATTAGCTGTAAGCCATAATCATCACTATACTATATCTCCTGTCTCACTTATTCTCAGGCCGATACTTCGTCATAGAGGACAAGACTTGTCGGTAAATAAGTGAACTGAACTCTTTTCAGTTTCATGTAACATGCTTACTGTGTGAAGCTATTATATTATACACAAGTCTTTTCTGTCTCTCCTATAGAACAATTGCTGTTTGTCCTTCAGAGATCACCTGCGCACGAGGTCACATGAGCGTGTCCCGTTCCCCCCCCCCCCCCCACCGTGGCCGCCGCGCCGTCCATTTCCACGGCCTGGACAGCTCCCAGGCCAGGACGAGGGCACTGGTAAGTCCCACAGTGGCCGCCTCATCCTCTTGTCTCAGCACTATTATATCCAAAATCTATTCAAACCCTTAACTCCATTAAAGGTCTGACTAGTTGGATAAAACATGTGTCCACCATAATATATCATTGCATTCCACTGCATATCTGTTCATATGCAGTGAGGACAAACCACACATTAATATACAAGACAACATTTTTAAATTTAGAACTGGGAATCTCGGATAACCTGTGAAACATCTTTCTTTGACGGCTGGAGGAGAAGGTGGAGAAGGACGAGAAGGTGTCTGGAAAGTACAAACAGGGTAAATTCATCATTTATCTACAACTGCAGTGTATGTGGAAAAGAGGCACCTGAGTCCCCAGTTAACCCGTCTGGGAGAGTTGGCAGCCACCAGTCCACCGTATCAATTAGTTTACTTGTGAGGTTATCGTCTGTCTGTCTGTCTAGCATACTCTGTCAGGGTTTCCCCTAGTGTACTGCAAGCCCAACATAACGTTGGTGATTGTCCGGTCGAGAGAGAAAGTGTGTGTGTGTGTGTGTGTGTGTGTGTGTGTGTGTGTGTGTGTGTAAAGTCAGAATACTGTGCTAATGTGATGCTAGCTTCCCTGCTAGGAAGACCTCACAAAATGGCTGACATTTAAGATAGTTCCACGTCATATTACTCTGTGAGACAGATGTAAATGCATTGTGAGTTGATGTGCTGCTTGCTTTCATCATAAATGTGAAGATATGTATGATTAGCTTCATAAACTTCGTCATTTTATGTGGCCCGCGAATCCACCAGCAAATAAAATAAATTAAAATTATAAAATAATTACAAAAAATAATGAATAGTTATACTTAAAAATAAAACTATCCCCATGGTCGAAATTATGAGATAGAAAGTCATAATTATGAGATGAGAAAGTCATAATTATGATTTTTAATATCATAATTTCTTTCTTTCTATGATGAGAAAGTCTAAATTATAGGATACTTTAAGACAGCAGTCATAGAAGCAGCTCTTCAAAGGTTACCCTACATTTGACATATAAATGTATTGTGAGTGCATTGAAGACTACTTTAAACAGATGAAATACTTTATGGGATTGTACTGAGCAAACGCACCCTTGGGAGGATTTTAAGCAAAAAGCAGATATTTTTATTATCAAGTCAAATTTTTTCCACAAATGGGCTTCCATATTAAAGGCATATGATTGTCTTATAATTAAAGTCTATGCTGCTTTACAGTGCACAGTGACCATAAACTACATCTCCCACAATGCATGTCGATTTTGTGAGCTGCGAAATGACGGCATCCTGCCGCAAGACAGCAGTTTAACTTTGTCAGTTAACTTTTATTTCACACTGTGATGGTGAAGGTAAACTGTGTAATTAATCCGTGGTTCATGTGTGTGCCCAACCGTGAGGATGGATCCGTTACATCACTATTATTCACTCACGGCAACAACATGTTGTCTGTGTGCCGACATTTAAACTATCACAACAGGTGAACAGGAGAGGCAACAAGGTACAGCGCTTTTCCAACAAGTGATTGATTGAAAAAGATCGACAAATAATCCCGAAATGTCCAAGAAGAGAAAGATTGATGCAGAGGGAAGAAAATGCAACTGGCCAGCCAGCGTTTCTCAGATTGGAGTCATACGAGGAGAAAAGGTGATGTCGTGATCTTCGCAATAAAACATCTTTGATGTGACTAGTCTTGGCCAATCAGCGTTAAGATGTCTACAGCGTCTTCATTTCCCTCCGTTACAGTTTAAGTTCCGTTATGTTCCGTTACCGTTCAGACTTGCTGGGTTAAGTTAACGTCCACTGCATGCGGAACTTTGTCGACTGTTAACGTTTGTCATCGCGATTTAGGAGGAAAAAAACGTAATGTTATGAAGCATGCAGCCTCCCCCCCCCCCCCCCCCCCCCCCCCCCCCCCCCGTGTTCCGGTTCAGTTCACGCGGTCACTCATTAACTTTAAACCCGAACACCAGCGGATCTGCTGGCAGGTTGTTGTTTTTTTTAACTCAAAGTAGAATGAGGTGATTTCGTGGTCATAATAACGTTTAAGATAATGAAAAGTGAGGCCCAGATACTGATGAGATGATGAGGTCAAAGAGCTTCAGGAAGAGGACGCTGGTTGTGTAGCGCAGCTTGACGCAGGGCTGAGATGTGAGTGGAGGTGGGCCTGGATAAAGGTGGACAGATGTGAAGGGAGAGCAGTACAGCTTCCTGCTGTCAGTGTTTTAAATACATTGATAAGGCAGGCTATGCTAAATGCAGCCTCTGCTCCAAGGAGATGAACTACAGCAACAAGGGCTCACATGTCCTCTCATCACACTGTTCACACTGTTCACTGTAATGACCACAGCCAGTGTACTTCCAGTCCCACGTGCAGTTGCTCTCAAGAACCCTGAAGTAATGAGAGGGTTAAGGAGCCTGTACCTTCATTTCAGCGGGTTGCTAATGCAGAGGTGTGTATAGATTACAGCTATTATTTTACTCTTGATGAACTACTTTAGCCAGAGTAGATTATCATTTTCATTTAAATAATTGAACTGGATTGAATGCATATTAATTGCAAATAGAAGATAGGCCACAATTCGAACAGCTTTAGAGTAACAGTGGAAGTTAATATGAAGCCATACAGTAACAGGGTTCAATGAAAACTAATCACTTTATTTTGTACAGGCGATGGTTCTCGCTACTCTTGCTGTCTTTGTTTTTATATGACTAAAACTTTTGAAAATGAGACCTCTGTCTCAATTGATTTTGTCTAAATAAAGGTTAATAATAATAATATTGATTTAAAAAAAAAAGCTAACTAGCCAGCTGTTCAACTAGAGCTGAAATACTGATTAATCACTAAATAATAAATTAGTTTTTTGCTTAAAGTAAATATTGTCCTATCACTTAATTTGATTCTCAAAATGCTACATGTTAAAGCTCATATTAAAAATAAAATTCTCGGAGCATGCCCCCCCGACAGGGTTTCGGGCTTGTCACCTTTTTCACCTCATGAGTTTGCAGGTATGTTATTTGAATAATGCCTTTGTCTTCTATAGTTTGCATTGAATTTTTTGAATTATAATTATCATAAATAAATACATTTTTAGTCTTAATTTTGTATCTTTCAGACAACTGATGTGCTTGCCCGCAGAAAGTCTACAGCTCTATGGGGTCTACCGTTCTTTGAGGGAGAAGCCGGACAGCTTTCTGAAGAAAAGTCTGGTAAGACTAATGTGTCAATGTCATTAAGGTTGCACATTGAGCAAGAAAACACTAATGCAAACTTTCATCAAAACCTCATTTCTACTTCACTGTTACTTTGTTATTCCACCTAAATTGTTTAATAAGTGTAACTTTACAGTTTTTAACATTTCATTTCATGTGATATCGCCAATACTGGCAATATTACTGTAGCATCAAGGTTACATGTGAGTGTGGTGCCTGCATCACAGCAATTCACCTTCAAATTTACTGGTAACATTTATAATTCCAAGCCAAAATTAGTCACGCGTCACGGGGAGAACCTCATATACAGTGCATTCAGAAAGTATTTAGACCTGTTGAAGATTTGTTTGACATAAAAATGATGCATGTACATATTTTGCCAGTATTTTTAATTGTAAAGTCATTCTGTCAGTGCATTTTCAAAGTCAAAATACCTTTTTGTTGAGCTAATCTTTTTAAGAAAATAAAACAAAAAAAGCCCCTACACAACATTAGCACCCATTGTCGCTACAAGTCTTTAGGGTAAGAAGCTGGCAGATTTGGATTGATTTTGTCCATTGTTTAATGGCAGATTTGCTCCAGTTCCTTCAGGTTTTTGACACTTATTGAATTAAAGGGAGCCTGTATAGTGAGAGCAAATGTTTCCCTGTATTTTGCTCTATTTATTTATTTATTTATTTAATGACAAGACAAGACATTCAGAGTTGAATATTTAAATATTCCAATACTATAATACAAATGTGTAGGGGGTGAATACGGTATGAAAGTGGTATATTTTAGTTTATAAAATCTGCAGAAAATTTACCGACCTAAAATGTATTTTCACTTTTCAATTGTATTGTTACAGAATGGGAAGAAGAAAAAAAGAAAACTTTAAAGAGGGGGTGAATATTTATTATAGTCTCTGTATGCTTGTTTTTCTGTAAAATACAGACCCGGAGGAATTTTCTGTCAAGGGAGTTGAACTTGGAATACTCAGTTGTTGAAGATGGCGTTGGGATGGTCCGCTCAAGTCCAACAACAAAAAGCATCGCCCTGGTTATTGAGGAACGGATTGTCCTGGATGATGTATGCGACTTCCCAACTGCATTTGCCCTTTTGTTTGGGCTCATCTAGGCTCTTCACCTGGACTATCCGAAGGACTTAAGGTACACATTTTTGAAGTAATTCAAAAGGTGTTCATGAACCTTGCTACCCAGTGCTCTGCCCGGGTTCAGGCCTTAAAGAACAGTTTGCTGAAGTAGCCTGCCATATCTAAACCACGCCTATGGTCTTGGCTGGATTTTCATGAGGGACTGAAATGTCACCAACTTGACCAAATGCCGATGGTATGAGTTGACCAAATTGGTCAACACCCTTAAGTATTAGATGTTTATCAAGTTTATTATTTGCCTTACTACTTTATATATTATAATTAGGGCCCGAGCACCGACATAGTCGGAGCGGAGGACCTATTGTTATTCTCATGTTTATTATTAGGGCCCGAGCACCGATGTAGTCGGAGCGGAGGACCTATTGTTATTCTAATGTTTTTTATTATTATTATTATTTTATGTCGCAAAAAGGAGGTGCTTGGGATACTGGAAAAATTTGGAAATTTGGCATGCAAGCCAGAATTTACGAAAATTGCAGTCTGATTGGGGTGTCCAGCGGTATGAAATATTGGCTCGATAGCGCCCCATATTGAGTAGCCCCAACATCGGGTTTCACCTAGCTGTATGAAATGTGGTAGGTATGTGGATCGTGATGGGACGCACAAAAAATCCTCTTGGAATTTTTCTCTAAACCAAACAGGAAGTCGGCCATTATGAATTTTATGACGTTTTTGGACATTTCAAGGCGTCATACTTTAACGAACTCCTAGAGATTTAACCCGATCAACTTCAGATTTGGTCAGTATGCTCTTGAGACCTTGGCAGTGAAAAGTTACTCAAAGATCAAAAAGTTATCGAACTATGTAGCATAGTGGCATCAAAAATACACCATTCGCCGCGAAACAGGAAGTTGTTGTAACTCGGCCGTACATTGTCTAATCTGCTCCAAATTTCTCATATGTCATAACATCCTGACCCGGAACACATCTATATGACAATTTAGAATCAGTAATAGCGCCACCGAAAAGTCTTAAGACCTTGATGATGCTTCATTGTGAAGATTGTAAGAAGTTGTTGAAGGGCAGCGACGTGGCGGCTCGGCAAATTTCGAACCTTCACCATGAACGAATAGACTGATGTAACTCGACTCCACATCATCAGATACTTACCAGATTTCACATGTTTGATTAGACTCCAGGCCTGAAGACATATGCAGGCCAAATTTGAATCATAGTCATAGCGCCACCTACTGGTAACAGTAAGTTAAAGTCTTTATACTTTGGCTTGTTTTTCTTAGTAGGTAAATCAGATCAACATCAAATTAGTTCCACACAAATATAAGAAGTTCATGAAGCTTTTGATGTTTCGTCGAACGCCGTTGCCGTGGCGACGCAGTCTTCACCGTGAAAAATTAAAAATGCTTGAAACATAAGTAAACTTGGCAAACTGATTTAAAGGCCAAAATGTAGTTACTCAATAGCGCCCCCTACAAAATTTCAACAACGCAGCCCTCGCGGTACGTTTCACATAAATGTATAAAATTTGGTAGGCTCATAAATCACATTTGGACTTAAATTAAAGTCTCTTGGGACCATGCTCTAAACCAAACCGGAAGTCAGTCATTTTGAATTTGTTATGAATTTCTAGTGTCGTTTCTGTCATTTCCAGGCGCTGTACTTTAACGAACTCTACCTAGGGAATTAATCAGATCAACTTAGAATTTGGTCAGAACAATCTAAAAACATTTGTGATTAAAATTTACTCAAAGCTTGTTGTTTCGTGAAAGGCTGTTGCGATGCATTCTTCGACCTGAAAAACGAAGGTGTTTTTGAGGGGCTAAACATGCTCAAAACATAATCAAACTTGTCACACACATTTAAAATCCTGAATGTTGTTATCTAATGTCATTTTAATGCTTCAGAGTGGCAGAGTGGGCTCAATAGCGCCCCCTTCAATATTTCGACGATGCAGCCCTTGCAGTACGTTTCACCTAGATGTATAAAATTTGGGAAGCAGATGTATCACATGTAGACTTAAAAAAAAATTTAAGGGGTCCATGCTCTAAACCCAACCGGAAGTCAGCCATTTTGAATTTCGTATGAATTTCTCGTGTTTTTTTTCCATTTCCAGGTGCTGTACTACGAACTCCTAAGGAATTATCCGATCAGCTTAGAATTTGGTCAGAATAATCTAAAGACTTTAGCGATTAAAAGTTACTAAAAGCTTTAGATTTCATTGAACAACATGGACTCGGTGTGACGGCCATTTTACATGGCTCGCCATCATCCATCAAGCTGTTGTAACTCAACTGTACTTTGTCAACTGTCCAAAACTTGACATGCTTGATTACTGTCACGATTTTAGGACTTCTGCATGTCAATATTAACTCATAGTCATAGTGCCACCTACTGGCAACCACGGACGTAAGTATGATTCTATAATTACATCGGCCAAAACACTGAACTTATTAAAAGGGTTTTCTTCATTTTCTGCTTGACGTTTCCGTCGTTTCCTGCTTCTCCTCGACGGCCGGCCACACCTCTATCACCATTGGGCTGTAAGAATCCGGGTAATCACTCTCCAAGCTTGACGTTTCCTTCGTTTCCTGCTTCTCCTCGATGGCCGGCCACATAGGGCTCCAAGAATTTTGTGGCGTGAGCAAGGTCTTCATCTCGCTTGCAAACACCTTGATCATTTTGGAGGTGAGTGGAAGCATCGCATATCTGTTGGGAATGATGAGCTCCGTCAGAGTTTCGTGAAGAGGCAAGACGGCGGATTGGACTTTAACCATGACTTCTTTCATGATCATGTCCGTCAACTGATCGAGGTCTGTGACGTCTGTGATGCCCAGAGCAGCTTTAAAGCTGTCGGTGACCGTGTTGCTCAGACTGGACTTAACGCGTTCTCCCGTCACCTCCAGGTCCATGTTCCTAACAGTTGTCAGGAGGGCTTCAATTAATGCCTTTATGATGCCCCAAAGCAGATCCAGCACCAGGACTAGGGTGGTGTCCTCTGGGGTGCCTGATTTCAGCTTTCCCCTCTGTTCAGCCGTCATCTTTTTCAAGATGAAAACAAGCTGTGATCCTCAGAAATATTGTCTTACCTTCAGCCATCTTGGCGGCCTGGCTCCTGGCCCTCTTTCTCTTTACTCCCTACACAAAAACAAACACGTTAGACTTTCCATCTGACATGGGCTGATAAAAACAAGACTGTTTCTGTGACTTGGTTTCATAAGCTCTAGTATTCTGGTGTTAACATGAGTTGTACATACGAAATTGTTGCTGTTTGACCAGCCAGGGTGGCGCTCAGCATGTAGACGTCTCCCTATCTCTGCCTGTTTTTGGTATTTGGCCTGCTCTTCGTTGGACAGAGACTTCCACTGTGGAAAGAGGACAACATTAATGAGAGCGGGCTTCCACAAACTCCCACAATGCATTTGTGTCAGAACAGTTTGCATTTAGACGTGTTCTCTAGTTATGAGACTGTAACAGGTTATTGTTACCGCCGTGGATCCTGTCAGCACAAAGACGTCAGCACACACTCGAATAGCGTTTTCGTAATGTTCTTTATTGACTCATGCAGTTCAGGATGGTCTCGGCCGTGCACTCTCCTGCCGTGCCCCCGAGCGCACCGCCGTACATGCGTCCGTCAGGATCGTCTCTCGTCCTGCCCGTCGCCCTGTCAGCTCCCACCTCCATGTTGATAGCAGCAGTCTTGTCCATGAGGCGTTGAAAAGTGGCTGGGGCACCGAACAACCCAAAGGGAAGTGTGGTAAATTGGTATAACCCAAACGGAGTGGAGAAGGCCGTTATTCCTTCAGCCGTTGCGCATACGCGAAGGGCCGGTCCTCGGGCCCCAGCCTGGCCTCGCGGAACCTTCGCTGGTGGTCCTCCGGGGATAGGCCCAGTCGGTCCATAACGGCCTTACGCACATCCGCGTAGCTATGCCTGGCTGCCGGGGTCAGCCCCAGGGCCGCTGTCTGCGCCTCCCCTGTCAGAAGAGGCAAAAATAACCTTCATCTCCTGACTTCTCATTTAGAGCAACCATCAAGGTGCAGCCCCCCGCTGCATCGCTGTGGACGCTGTCGTTGTGGAGTCCAAGCAGAAGGACTCCTAGTCAGCGAGCGGGTGAGTGAAGCTGCTGACGTCGACAGTGGCTAAAGTTTCCGTATAAGGACACTGCAACTAGATGGTCTCCATCTCACTTGTCTTTTGGGTGGATGGCTCCGTCACATATGTGTGTGTGGGAGGAGCCTCCACGACGCCTGTGTACACTGAGGTCACACACCACTTCTTTGTCTGCTGGGTGACCTCTCCAGATGTAGATGTTGCGGTACAAACAAACGAAACACTGATCAATCCTCTAAGACTTGGTAAAAGGTGGTAAAAGCTTCTTCTTCTGTATTTTGACTCTCGATGATCTATCATACACTGTAAAAAAAAATCTGTCTAATATACGGTAAATTACTGGCAGCTGTGGTTGCCAGAACTTCACCGTAAAAAATAAAGTGAGAATGTATAATACATCACGGTATGTTTTTTTTGCAATCGTAGATTTCACAGTTGAGAACTGTTTTTTGTTTATGGTAAATTACTATAAAAAACAGATTTCATAAACCTGTTTACGGTAATATGCAATTTAACGGTAAATTACCGGCAGCTGTGGTTGCCAGAACTTCACCGTAAAAAATAAAGTGAGAATTGTTTTACACCGAAAGATGCATCCTTTTTCAGATGAAAATTTTCACCAGGCCTGACAAGTCCCCAAAATTTGGTGAGTTTTGGGGTATGGCAAATACTCCAAAAATGCAAACGTTGAGGACAAATAAAAATCTGAATAAAAATAATAACCCCTACAATTTCAATAGGGCCTTCGCTGGCCCGACGTCGTCGGTTGCTCGCGCCCTAATAAACAGACGTTTCTGAGAAAAAGATCACTGAAGTTTTCAGAAATATCCATTTCACCTTCATCTGTGCCTGTCTCTATGACATTATCTGACTCATGCACGTGAGGGCCACAGTCCTGTGATTCATTTGGAATAGCTGATGACTGAGGAGAAGCAGATTCTCTGTACATGTCACTAATACTGCTGTCTGCTAAACCTTTGTGTTTCCGTGACGTGGGCGGTAAATGAAGATCTGACCGTGAAAACATTTTTGCATCCACTCACTGGACAACTCACGGCGCGTCCTTCCACAAGATGCTCCTTCAAATGAGCTACTAGCTGTTTAGTGTCTGGACACGCGCTTTCACATAACGCCATAGCGCATTTATAAGCGGTAACGTTAACAGCCGTCCCAACAGTAACGGTAGCTGTAGCTGATTCGTTAACGTTATGCCTCCGGTAGAAATGAGCCTTAAGCGCTCCATATCTAACAAATGTCTGCTTGCAACCGGCTTCAAAACACTTAAATAAATACGTGGTTCATTTCGATGAAGTTTGCAGTGAAGCACATAACCCCTCGATGTTTTAACTGACTTGCCACAGAAATTACAACTAAACATTTTCTTAGCCAACCTTTGGTAAAGTAAGCTAGCTAATGTTAAACACAGAAACCCATAACCCACGTTATATCGACGAAAAGTAAACTCTCTCAACTCATTAGACACAAAACTGCAGAAAACAAAGCCTCAAATTTAACGTTAGCTAGCTAAGGTGACGCTAACTCAACTGTTTACTGTAGAGATAGAGCCTTATCCTGATTTTAAAAAACTTAAGGTAACGTTGACCGTTCAAAAAAGCTGTTACTCTCCTCTCCGACTGTAATACATTATGTAGGTATGCGTCCGTCCAGAAGATGTGTTGTGTTCCTAGGAGTCAGGCAGTTGTTCATCAATAGTGTTCAGGATAATCCCTGCAGAAGAGCAGCGCAGTGATGAGCGCGTAGAAAAGGCGTTGAAGTGGGTTCAAAAGTTCGACCTCCGACCGTTGCTTTTTTTTAAATTACTGTGTTTGTCTAACCACTGCCGCCTCTCTGTCTGTCTGTCTCTCGATGATCTATCAGAGTCCAATATGAGCCTGTCATGGAGGTTTCATCCCATTTCACCTGAAAACAATGCATTTGTGTCAGAACAGTTTGCATTTAGACGTGTTCTCTAGTTATGAGACTGTAACAGGTTATTGTTACCGCCGTGGATCCTGTCAGCACAAAGACGTCAGCACACACTCGAATAGCGTTTTCGTAATGTTCTTTATTTAACAGTTTGCATTATTTAACAGTTTGCATTTAGACGTGTTCTCTAGTTATGAGACAATAACTGAAAATCATCAAAAGTTGCTCTCCAGATGTAAAGATTTGGATTCAGAGGAAAGAGTTTTCTTGGACACTGATCAATAAAGAATAAGCACATCAGATAATCTTTTACCAAACTGTCATGAAGGTTGTGTAACATCGAGTGTCTCTCAGAGCAAACACACTTACCTTCTGTCCCAGGATGGTGTTGACACCTGCCATCGCTGGTGTTCATTCTGGTCTCAAAGTTTGGCCTCTGCTCCTTTATGAACAGCATGAAGGCATTTGGCGGCTTCTTGACATACGGCCCATCGTGGTGCTGGCCTTCACGTGTTCTCTTTCTGTGGGAATACAGAACAAAACAGAAGCATTTTAGGAAGAAACACTAAAGCGAGCAGAATAATACAAGACATGGGTGAAATGCATCATCGTCTGTGCTGTGTTGTTAAGAATTAAGAAAGACGGATTATTATAATATTCATGCAGGAATCTTGGTCGACAAATACATCTGTATCAATAACCTAGATAATTAACAAAAGCACAGGTAAATATGTATAATTATATGGTTTAAATACACTTATACTGCCATCTAGTAGTAGAAAGGTGAACACTTGCTTTGCGTGTCCTTACAGGCTACACTCTGCGTTCACTAAATCAACAGCACAACACAGTGGAACAAGAAATATCAGTGCCAACAGCAACAAAGAAATGTCAGTGCCAACAGCAACATTTCTGTGAACACAAAAATGACTTTGATTAAACTATATCACGAACTGTATTGCATCAAATAATGCACCGATTAATCGAAAAGTTGATTACTGCTGTGTACATTGATAAATGAATATTAAACAGCATGTAGTCAACTACTGTTGCTAACACACTCCCATCGGCCCAGATTTATTTATTTATTTATTTATTTCTTGCATATGGTCATTATATTGCCTTCACTTTTATTTTGAAATATTCTTGTTCCGGGTTACTTGTTGTGCTCTGCGTCTCGTTTTAAAGGAAAAAACAAAAAAGGAACAAAATTCGGCTCGTTTTTGGTCCGTGTACGTTTTAGTCATCTGTTTTACCGTTAATTCGGAAAAAACAAAATACGGAAATACCATGGTATTCTCGTTTTTCGTTTCAAACCAAGAACGGGAAAACGGAAATGGGCGGTCGTATTTCCGTTTTTGGTTCTGAATTCAAAAACGGAAAAACCAAGAACCAAAGTCAAATAAGGTCCGTGTACGTTTTAGTCATCTGTTTTACCGTTCAGTCGAAAATACGGAAACACCATGGTATTCTCGTTTTTCGTTTCAAACCAAAAACGGAAAAACCAAAGTCAAATAACGAGCCGTATTTCGTTTTTGCAAATCCCTTTTTTGTTTTTTCCTTTAAAACGAGACGCAGAGCACAACAGGTAACCCGGAAAGAAGAATATTTCAAAATAAAAGTGAAGGCGATATAATGACCGTATGCAAGAAATGAATACATTAATTAATGAATTAATCTGGGCCGATGGGAGTGCGTTAGCATCAGTAGTTGACTACATGCTGTTTAATATTCATTTACCTATGTACACAGCAATAATTACGTTTTCGATTAATCGGTGCATTGTTTGATGCAATACAGTTCGTGATATAGTTTAATCAAAGTCATTTTCGTGTTCACAGAGCACTGATATTTATTTTTCCACCGTATTGTGCTGTTGATTTAGTGAACGTGAAGTAGATGCAAAGTCAAAGTGTCTACCATTTTTACCAGTAGATGACAGTGTAAGTGTATTTAAACCATAGATTTAGTCATATTTACCTGTGCCTTTAGGTTATTGATACAGATGTATTTAATGCTGATTATTTCATCTGATATTTGATGTTCATGGTTAATTTGCATTAGTTGTATACATCATGTATTTACATGTTATATTTGTGTAATTTAAGAACTCAACATACCTACATGGAAGAGCGAGCATGTGTTCATGATCATGAGGCAATAAATATTGACAATTGAAAAAATAAAGATGTTTGGTTTATTCTTATTGAACATTAAGCCTAATTTACCTACCTCATTGATTTAATTGTCACACTTAAATCCTGATTTGAATGGTTAAACAGAAGAGATCAAAGGGCCGAGATGAGACGATATAGATAGATAGATAGATATGTACTTTATTCATCCCCAGGGGGAAATTTGTATGTTACAGCAGCAAGACACACCAAGAAGCAAAGTAACAGAGTAACCAAAAATATTAAGTATTAAAAAATGCACAATATATACAATGAAATAGAATAGTGTTAAATGAACTAACTAGGTGAATAACAGTAGTGCAAAAATCAACCACAGCAAACAACAGTGAAGCAGTGTGTAGTTATGTGGAGGATGATCTGGCCATAGGTGATTTATTGTAAAGTGTTATTGCAGAGGGCAGGAATGCTCTCCTGTATCGGTCCTTGTGACAGCGGAGCTGGATCAGTCTGTTGGAGAAAGTGCTCCTCTGTCCCTGCAGTAGGTGGTGGAGAGGGTGATCCGGGTTATCCAATATGGATAATAGTTTCTTCAGTGTCCTCCTCTCCACCACCTCTTCCAGATAGTCTTGTTTGCAGCCAATGATGGAACCGGCCTTCTTAACCAGTTTGTTAAGTCTGTTGGTGTCTCCGGCTCCAATGCTGCTCCCCCAGCAGACTACGGTGAAGTACAGTGCACTGGCCACAACAGACTGGTAGAACATCTCCAGCATCTTGCTGCACACGTTGAAGGATCGAAGTTTCATCAAGAAGAAGAGTCGACTCATCCCCTTCTTGTACACAGCGTTGATGTTGGTCTGCCAGTTCAGTCTGCTGTCGATGGAGACACCCAGGTACTTGTACTCCTCCACCATGTCCACATCCTCTCCCAGAACTCTCAGCGGTTGTGGAGCCGTCGTCTTCCTCCTGAAGTCGACCACGATCTCTCTGGTCTTGGCCACGTTCAGACGCAGGTGATTTCTACCGGCCCACTCCACAAAGTCATCCACTACTGCCCTGTACTCCTCCTCCCGTCCGTCCCTTATACACCCGACCACTGCAGAGTCATCAGAGAACTTCTGCAGATGGCATGACACAGAGTTGTACTGGAAGTCAGTGGTGTACAAGGTGAGCAGGAAGAGAGACAGAACAGTTCCCTGTGAGGCTCCAGTATCACTGACCACCCCATCAAACAGCACACTGCCCAGTCGGACAAACTGTGGTCTGCCCGTGAGGTAGTCAGTGATCCAGGAGAAAGTGGACGCGTTAACCCCCACCACCCGCAGCTTCTCACTCAGCAGCACTGGTTGGATGGTGTTGAATGCACTGGATAAATCAAAGAAAGTGATTCTCACAGAGCCACCGGATCCATCCAGGTGCGACTGAGCTCGTTGCAGCAGGTAGATGATGGCGTCGTCCACTCCCACATGAGGCTGGTATGCAAATTGCAGAGGGTCCAGTGAGGATTTCACCTGCGGTCGGAGGTGGGCCAAGACCAGCCTCTCCAGCACCTTCATCACATGCGATGTGAGGGCAACTGGTCGGTAGTCATTGAGGCCAGATGGTGTCGTCTTCTTTGGTACAGGAACCAGGCACGACGTCTTCCACAGCACCGGGACTTCCTCCTGCTTCAGGCTCAGGTTGAAGAGGTGTTGCAGGACAACAGACAGCTGGCTGGCGCAGGTCTTCAGGACCCTGGGGCTGATGCCATCAGGTCCAGCAGCCTTGCCTTGGTGGAGTCTCTCCAGCTGTCTCCTAACCTGGCCAGTCGTCACAGAGAGGGGGGGGGGGGGGGGGGTCATAGTGCCGGTGGTGGCAGAGCCCTTTGAAGTGGAGGGCTCTGAGTCCATGCAGCTCACCAGGGGGGACAGAGGGGGAGGTGGTGGTGTTTGGGAGGTGTGGTGTGTGGAGGACATAGATGAGGGCTCTGAGCTAAACCTATTGAAGAAAGAGTTTAGCTCGTTGGCCCTCTCCAGGGAGCCCCCTGGTTGTCTGCCTCCAACCTTGAAGCCGGTAATCTCCTTCATCCCCGTCCACACCTCCTTCACGTTGTTCTGCTGGAGTTTGGCCTCCAGCTTCCTCCTGTAGGAGTCCTTGCACTCTCTGATCATCAACTTCAGGTCGCGCTGGACTCTCCTGAGCTCGTCCCTGTCCCCAGACCTGAAAGCTGCTTTCTTCTTGTTAAGAAGAGCTTTCAGGTTGGACCCATATGTGGGTTAAATGCTGTAGTCCAAATAAAATGACTTCAGTTTTAATGCCATTGAGTTACAGAAAGTTTGACTCTAGAATGTTTTCATTTGTGTTCCCTAATCTCAGAAGACAAGAGCAAAAACCAGATTAATTGGTTCTCTTTTCTTCTTTGCTGCCATGTTACCGGTCTCGTGACCCCTCAGATTGATCTCTGGAGCTGTAGGCGGATGATGACCGTCAGGATGAATTGAGTTGGGAACCAATGCAACAGACTACCAGCTATTTAGCATTGTTGGACACACCAGCATGACACTGTCTCGTAAAATTAAATTCCCATTCAATAACACTGGTCTGCAGAAGACTGCTGTGGGAGGAGGGCTGTTGAAAACCGTGACCGCAATATGAGAGAAAAACATGTCCCTCGAAATGTAATTGAAATTGCAGTTTAATGATATTGGAATGTAATTTCGTAGGAAAAAGGAATGTTTCTAGTGAGATACAATATTAGTTTCCTCTTTCGTTGTAAATTGGATTAATTTGCTCTATCATCACGAAGGTCGAAGGTCACATTTTGCCTGAGTACACTGTGTTGGCCTTCATAGTGGTTTAAATGATCAGATCCCCTTCCAGGTAGCAGGTGCTTGTGATTCTATACAGGCAGTATGACGCGTCTCCTTTAAATAAAAAGTTTGGCATTTTATGTGGTACTTATTTCGCTTTCAAGTCAATAAAGTAGTAAAGGAAAAACTAAGTTTGCTAGTGTAATGCATGCACAGAAAACACATTGTGATAAGTGTAACCACAAATATTAACAATATCTGATGTAATTGATCTTGTTTTGAACAATAAGATTCAACAATAATAAAAAGTTCAAAAACATTTATTGAATTTCAAATATATTCTTAATATATTATATATATATATATAATAGTACATTGCAAATACATTGCCAATAATTGTACTATTTGCAAATATATAAAATATACTAACATTGTACGTCTAACAATTTGCAAATTAAATCTTTAAACACACTTTCAAATAAATGTAATATAGTGCATTTTCGAGAAATATAACAAAAATATACTTAACAGAGAGCATTATATCGTCTTCACTTTTATTTTGAAATATTCTTCTTTCCGGGTTACCTGTTGTGCTCTGCGTCTCGTTTTAAAGGAAAAAACAAAAAAGGGATTTGCAAAAACGAAATACGGCTCGTTATTTGACTTTGGTTTTTCCGTTTTTGGTTTGAAACGAAAAACGAGAATACCATGGTATTTCCGTATTTTGGTTTTTCCGAATTAACGGTAAAACAGATGACTAAAACGTACACGGACCCAGGAGTAGTAAATGGTGTCTAGGCCTATGGTGAGTTTTTAAAGGAATCTTTGGACGCTGTCGTTCTTATCTTTCATTTTGGTGCCTGAAGTCCTCCATTTACAAAAGCAGATGTATAAACGGATTACGCACAAAGTTAAACTTTTGAAAAACGATTGTTCGTCTTCACAGGAAGTTAGGTTTAGGCAACAAAACCACTTAGTTAGGTTTAGGAGAAGAGCATGCTGACGGTAACTTGACTGACTAACTAATCACATCACTACCAAGTGACAAACAAGTCACGTGACTAACGTGTGACAAAGCGACATCGTTTACTTTTAGTTTCGTATAGGAAATGAACAACTGCCTCCTGGACAAATGCCTGTGTGTTGGATTGATGTATCCTCCTCCCCTTTCACCCACCTTGAGTGGACTATGTCACTCTTTATACTACTCAGTTGGTTTCACCAATAATGATACAGGTGTGTTTTACATTGGAGTTAGTTTTGTGCCCGGTGCATCGGTATCAAACGCAGAGGGGCACTTACCGGGGTGGAACAGTACAGCCAAAGTGTATTCTTGCAAATATTTTCAATTTTTTTTGTTTTCAGATTAGATGTGTGGCTTGGGCAGCAAATCAATCAGTAAGTGCATATAGGAAGGAATCTGTTTGGTATGTGAGTGTCAGTACATGGACACGCATGTGCATGCAAGGGTCCAGCTTGGAGATGAAGAAGAAAGGGGTGCAGAGAAAATAAGACGTTAACATGAACTGATTGGGAGATGTTTTTCTTCTTCTTTTCTTCCCATAGGAAACCCTCAAGTGTTTTTCACATACAGTCTATGGTTTTTCAGCAGTAAGTAAGGGCCTCAGATGAAAAAAAGAAAAACATGCTGTACACGTGCCACAATGAAAACAGTTTGTATCATATCTTTCCATGCATTTTGCAACCAAAATGTAAAGTTTTTCAAAAGCCCTTCACTCCGTTTCCCTGATAACCCTGAGGGTTTTCTAATACCTGGAACAATCATTACCCTCGCATAAGGTTCTTATGCAATGGAAACGTTGTTCACGGCTCCAGTAAATAGGACGGACCTTAGATGCGACTTGGCAACAGGAGATATTTCTAGTCTGCTCACCTCACTGAACGCTTTTGCTAAAGTACTGCTAGCGAGATTCAAAATTATAAATATAGTTTGACAGTGTGTTTAGCAAAAAGACTTGCTAGCTATCCAGCCATGTCATTGTCCTCAAATCAATATGAACAAATGAGAGGCCATGTGTACTGTCGGCCACAGCCTGGAGTAGCGAGTTGCATAACGAATTCAGATTTGAGAGACGATTTTTTATGTGTCACGTCCAGAAGGGCAGTGTAACCAAAGACTGTAAGTTCTTTGGCTGTACTGCAAAAGTTTGTTACGACGGGCCCCAGTGCTCGCTACTTAACTTCTAGTTTTGAAGCACACACACCATCGTATTGTCTCGTCACAAGAACAAATAGAGACTTGACATTGGACATCTACATACACATCTACATCGGGTTTTTTTTGTTGATTTATAGTTTATGTAGAATAAGCACACACAAAAAAACATGACAGAGATGGGTTTGTATTTTCGAGAGATTATATATATCAAAACTCCTATAAACACAGTGTCCTTCTGAGTGGGCAAAATTAATCACTTGTAAGAGACTTGTAAGTAAGGGTGTCTATTTTTACACCCCTGACTGTAAGTAATGAGCAGTCTTCACCCTGTAATGGTGTTATAATTACAGCTAAAGATCTATGTCAGGGTCAGTGAACAAAAGTGTCACATGGTGTGAGGCTGTGAGAAACAAGCTGAGCTAAATAAGATGTGTGATCACATCTCAGCCACAGGGAAGGAACAAACACAGCTTTCAGCTGACTCACCGCAGGAAACAGACAACAGGCTATTGATCCAGTTGAAACACTGAAACACACTTTTCCCTCGTTAATGCATACTATAGTGTTTTCCATCACCATTTAATGTTCATGTCTCAGGATTGTTTATTTGTGCACTTCTGACAAGAAATGATCAAGCAGTTAATTTAAAAGACAAATTGTACTCTCTGCGCTGTTTATGTCAAATATTTTCTGTTATTTAGATATATTGTAGATGTGCATACAAACTGTTATTGTACAAGAAACAAAACTAATCAGTTTCTAAGAATTTAGTGACATCACAATTACTAAGATGGTTACAGATTTACATTACAAATAACAACTTACATGTTATTATTGGCAGAGAGGAATTCATTCAAATTGGGTCCATGAAGCAATAACATGGAGGTGATCTCCGGGGCTTCAGATGGAGATTGGTATCTCTGTCGTGAATCATGGAGGTGTTTTCTTTTCATAAATGGATGAGCATACTGCAACCCCAAAAACAAATATATATTTATGAGAGCAGTTCAGAATATGTGTTGCTTCTAAAATGAGCAATCTCATATGAGTGCAATCTCCATATGTCTAGCTTGAAGAAGAAAAAGAATGTGTACAGTAATTTCATGTATTTCAAAACTGTTCTTTGCCTTCCCCGATAGTGTACGCAGCAGTGATTTAGAATCATCGCCCTGATTGCAGCAGCTCAAGTCTCTTCCTTCTATTCCAGTAGCGTATGGGTGTTTGATGTAATCTCTGCGCAGCTTCATCGGGCAGGGTGTCGGGGCGTCAGGTCAGACGTTCAGTCGATGTATTGAAGCTTGAAAAAGGCCAAAGCTTCGTTCGGAAATCAAAAGCCCGGTGCTTCACCTGAGCCCCGCCGCCAGCTTCTCCATGGCAGCACTGCGCTCTTCCGCTTTCTGCTGCGAACGGCGCAAGATGTTCCTCAGCTCCTGGAGATGGTCCAGCGTGCCCACCAGCTCGCCCTTCACTGTCTTCATCTGGCTCTCCAGCATCTGTGTGTGATGGAGGGAGTTCCTCCTGTGTCGTCTGCTGGAGCGAACTCTTTCCTCCAGGTCCTCCACTGCAACAAGCGACCGGAAAAGAAACAGTCACTCACCACAACCACCAGTAAGAGTATGAAGGATAATGTGAAGTTAGTGTTTCCTTTGTGATACAGACCCATGTTCTCCTGGTAGGTCATGCTCTCTGAACCAGACTCCGTCTTCTTGTCCAAAAGGTTCTTGGTCTGCTGCAGCATCTTCTCCATCTTGACAAGTTCGGCTGCCTTGGTGTCGCTGTCGCGACGGATTTTTAGTAACTCCCGCTCCCTCTGAGTGAGCTCGCCGTGAAAGTTATTCATGTCGAGTTTTAGAAATCAAAACGGGACGATCTGCAACGTAACAATACGACTGAGTGATCTGCGATACAACAGCCGGCAACCTCAGTGAGCATAAGACACAAGGATGATTTTCAACATCCAATCATGTTCCACTCTGAAGCATAGACTTCTCTTCCTGCTGCTGCAGCTCATGAAACGCCGGTTTTGTTTGCAAATGAACTGCACAGCGGGTGATATTTAGCTTTTTTTATAGCTTTTTGTAACCTCGGCACATGTCTGAAAGTCATCTGGAAACAGCCGGTTCTCAGTACACACCATTACAATTGACAAGTCATAAGACTGGCTCCAAGCAAAACGGATAATTTTTACACTGACTCACTGGTAACAAAGCTCCCCTTACTAATGAGACACGGAGGAATGAGGTTCAAAACAACTTGAAAACATGAGCTGGACAGTATGCCGCCTGTGGGCTGTTCTCAACAGTATACTGGTGATACCTTTATCTAAATGAAAGATATCAAATACAAAGTAAACTTCATCTTTCAAAGTAAACAAAAACACACAAAATAGCCATGCTTTCTCTATTTTTGATCATGTTCCAAGAAACATTAACGGCAGCTTTAGAGCAGTGTGTTAACAACTATGAATTGTGTTACACAGTATATGTGAAAGGAGTCAGGCAGGCTGTGAACGATCTTCACTTTCGTCAGGCTTTTTCCCACATGCCATGCAAATGTGACTGTGTCCAAAGGCTAGCATGCAACAATTGTGTATGTATTTGCTCACACAAATATAATCCCTCTCAATCATCATGACCCACTAAACGTGTGTGTGGTGGTGTCGGTATCCCTCTGCCTGTATTTTCTTTGTGCTTCTTCTTTTGTTCGGGACGTTTCTGTACAGAAGGCAGGCGGGCCATAGCAGGATGAAGAGTGCCTTGGGCCGCATTCATTCCAAATCCGCCACCTTCCCGCAGGTTTGTGAGGAGGTGTGGATGTATTTATTGGTGCTTTAGAACGTATAACCGCTTTGTTCTCGCTAACATTGGTCCCTCTCTTCAATCACCCTCAAGCTTGAGCTACCACAGCTCTCTCTCTCTCTCTCTCTCTCCCTCTCTCTCTCTCTCTCTCTCTCCATAGAGCCAGAGAGGAGGGGCGCAGTTTGAATGCTATTTTTACAAACAGCAACCCACAATGTGACCATTGTACCTTTCATAATAATATACAACATTAATATAAATTAATAATTCAAAATAAACACAAGAAAATTATTTTGAATGTGCCAAACACTCCCCAACCAACAAAAGTGGCTCCTGAAATGTGTCCCTAATAATAACAAAAAACCCAAAAGGACACTGAATGAAAAACAATCATTCTTATTGGGAGAAAATGGAAATTGCAATTCATGCCCATACTTTTGCTAATTATTGGCAGCAGAGCCTCTTACTCAAACGCCATATGCTTCCAGTCTTTCTCAGGTTCCTTTGTGGATCATGGCGCCTCTTGTCTTTGCTGTTTGGGCTCCAGCGTTGTGTGGGCACATCATGCGAGGCCTTGAGGTGGGATTAGAGGCACAGTAGGGCATCAATGGAGACTTTGTTGTGTCTGATTTGAGCCAAGATTCAGAGTGTTTTGTACTTTTTCAGTCTCTCTCTGCTCTCAATCAGTGACCACAACATACCTCCTACATTTCTTCACGATGGCCAAATGCTTGATAGAGCATATCATAACTTCTCTACACTGCTGCCAGTTTGTCATATTGTATGATGTATTATATAGGTACCTGTAGGTATTATACACATAGGAATCTGGCATAAACCGCATTACTAATCTTGAAACCTATTTGTGTTACGCGCTACACAGAATTAGTGTTTAGCTAACAAATCTGCTACATTTGAATCAATAATCTGCGCTGCTCAAATTGAAAATCAAGAATCGGCCACAAATATCATTAGCACCAACAAAAAACAATGGTCACAAACTAGCTTGGTGAAATGTGACAATTATCAAGCCTCCTTTGTCACACTAAGTCTGAATGTAACCTTACCTGACGGGATGGTGTCCCGGATGAGGATTTGTGACATTGAAGGAGTCCTCGCACGATTACACTTAAAACCAACACAATGTATTCAACTCAGCCAATCAAATTCAATTCAATTTATTTGTCATGTGTGCTGTAGAGGTGTTGCAGGGTGGATGTCAGCTGTAGGAAGGAAAAGTGGACAGCAAGCACACATGGACCAGCTTTTGCAGTCCAGAAGGCCCCGATGAGCTTAATCAAACTGACGACTCTCGCTTGTCAGCCAACTGCCTGCTGAGGTTGTCCAGGACATCCTCCAAGACAGTGGGAGGGGCCTCACAAATCTCCAATCATGCCAAGTAAATGTGGCCTTCAATATCTTGAATTGAATGTTATGCCAACAGAAGAGCATTTATGCAATGATATTAGATTTCTTAATGGAGTAACATAGTAGCATAGGACAATTTGCCATGACAATGTTAGGGCGGACATAGATGCCAATACCTCCGCATTAAGTGAACTTTTGCTGCATTGATTTGCCCGTCCAGTTAGAGAGACTGAGGGGAAATGACCCAAAGTTAACGGTATTTTTAAAAACCTAAAATGATATCTGACAGTGGCATAAGCATCAAATTACATTTACCTGTTGAGTATTTATTTATCACGTACATTTTCAGATTTCAGTGGTTGCTGTTTTACATTGATGTTTACAATCATTATCAATGTAAATAAACCTCAAACTGCGTCATAAAACATTAACAACAAAGCTTCCATCATGGCCTATTGTTAGTTCAGACCTCTTCATTCAGTTACATTACAGATTGTGTCTTTAATGTTCTCCCCTTCTCTCTCGACAAACAATGACTTAAATCTGTTCGTAAGGTTTTCTCCTGAGGGCCCAGTGCTAGGTGGCCTCTCCCTGAGGCAAAGTGTTACCCGGCAATCTTGCTGCTCGCCTCAGTTATGGTGTCAACATTTGCATAAATACCAACAGAGAGCCGTCACATCCTGCGCATGCTGCACACTAGACAGGTGAGAACCGTGTTGCTGGCGCCCATCTGCTGTCTCGTTCTCCAGCTCCCCCTCTGTCTTATATGCACACGTCTCCAGAGCCAATCAATAGCTCCTGATTGCAGTGATTAGACATAGATATAAGCTGATTCGTGACAAATTACGTTCTTGTTTAATGTGTAATTCAAGTTTTCAATTTTCCTATGCTGTTAATACTTATAGCCACATGTCCCCTGCAAGAAGGTCGCTCTCCTCCTGGGCTTCCTGTGGCTTCATTTGTTCTTATATACAGTCTATGGTTATTCCTGCAGCGTGACTAGCGCGGCCTCCGTCTCCACCCCCTTCCTCCAGGCTGGCCACATGCAGAAACAAAAACAAAATCACATTTATTTTAACAACCTAAACCCCAACCTTAAGAAACTGAGGATGATGCAATGCAAATTCAATTTCAAAACAGTGAAATATCAGTAAAACTGATAACATTTTGCTGAGCAACGGTCACATTTCTACTCATCCGAACAAGAAAGCAATGTCTTTTTAAAACAGGGAGTTTACCAAGTGAGACCTCTTCCCTTCGGGGTAACCCAGTTGGAGGAACGCCCCATTAAAGGCTGCTGTGTTAGACATTTGATACACTTCTCTACAATGAAGCGATTGTGTTGCAAAAATCTCTGAACATGCACATGATCAGAAAGTGCATTTAGCATTGTTGATCTCGCAGTGTCCACAAGCCTGGCCATGTGGCACGCTGCACTGCATTGTGCGTCGTGTATTTGTTGCCGTGGTTGAAGATGATAGACCTACGTATAGGTCAGGAGTAGTCGTGTTAACCTAATCATTTGATGCTTAAATCGGCTGTCAACAGTTCAACTGTCCCAAGTTGTGGTCTCCAAAATCCTTCACATTAGAGGGAAAAGAGTGGGAGATAAAAGGGTCACTCTAATTATAATTTGTGCTGTCTCATTCCACATCCTTTCCATAATAACACTATTTAAGGAGCTATGGAAGTTAGACGGCATTAAAGGTAACGTAGAAATGCAAAAGGCCCTCTCTAGAGGCAGTGTTTGCCCGTTCTGGGCTAGAAACATGGCAGTGCAACATGGTTTATTCCACAAAGAGGACCCGCTCCCAGGTAGATATGAAGGGGTCATTCTAAGCTAACGAGAACACAACAATTCCTAATTTCAGGCAAATGAAAACATAGTTATGAATATTATATTGCGTATCCCGAAATGCTACATACTGGCCTTTTAATTCAAAATGAACTCCAGCAATTAGCAAGTCAGCCAGTCCAAAGTGTGGCTCATTCATGTGTTTTCAATGGCGCTCTAACGCACAGAGCAGTACGATAGGTCAGGCTGTGGATACGCTGACAATCCTAACAATACGGAATGTCACCAAACTCTCTTTAAAGGTCTGACAATCTTACTTTGCTCTTCACTGGACCTCTTCTGGTTAGAATGACTGAAAAAGACTTGCCTGTGCAGAAAAAAGAACTATAATCTTGGTGTAATCTTACATCCTTATAGCTCATGAACCCACTCCCTCCCATTCTGAATATCCATGTATTTTGTACCCAAGCTAGACACAGCTGTACAATTGTAATACAGGGGAGTCACCATGAGGGGGGAGGCTAACACCAGTTATTTCCCATGAGTCTGCCTGCTCTCTCTCAGCAAAACGCTTTTAATAAAGTAACATTTCTCTTTTGAGAATCATTTGAACATCCACTTTAAAATGAGAAATCAACCTCACACATCGACTGTCCTCGCTATCTCTATTAAGGTTAATCTGCAGCGCTGATACAAACAGATCCAAATCAGAAATTATTTCTGGCAGGCTGTGTGACAGGAAGCGTCCTGTCACTTGTTACCACGGTTACTTATTGGCTTGTGACGGATGTCAGTGGAACGAAGAGGAAATGAGCAGGTGTGGGCTGCAAGACTAAACAGGGATTAATGCAAGGTAAACTGAATTCAGGAGTGGAAATCTCTGTGGATGTTCTCCAGTGTTGATTAATCTGAAAGGTTATGTTTGTGGAGAAGGCCTTCATTACATTAGACATTGTGCGTGATTATCTATACTTGTCAGGCATCCAAAGAGGACTATTTCTGAAGCCCATCTATCTCAGTATTTCTATGTGCACCACTCCAGTGGTGCCACTTCTGCCTTCCTCTCTGCATCAAGGTTGTTGTTTGTTTGTTCTTATATGGAAAAAAAAATTTATCTGCCCACTCAAAGTGCCTCAAGGTAATCAGCATTACATAATCGAAGGAAACACCATATGTGCATCCAGTGTCTGTCCTCTGGGCTCATATAACTCTCCTCCAATCTCCAATCTGCTCTCCCAGCGAATCCAATATACCAGGCAGAGATGCCAGCTTTGTTGTGCTGCATGCGCTCTTTAGTCTTGAGCAAATCAAATCTCTTTCATTTCTAACTGTAAAGACAAATTGCGTTTGTGCTTTCGCACTCGGCAATGCCTTTTTCACGACATGCAATCGCAGAAAGTTTGTCTGTTTTGATGGATGATAATGTGCATCATGCTGCACCTGCTGGTGGGCTTTATAACTGTGTCCATTACCTTTTTGCTGGTGCATTCCTTCAGAGCACTCTAACAGTCTTGTATGTCTTCCTTTGTAGGATGCCAGCAGGAGATCTCACATGCCACTGCAGAATCAAGTACAGATTTTAGAAATCTTAACACATTTCAGGTAGCGTCAGTGCAAAATTACAGACAAAGTAATAATGTGATATTTATGCTTTTCACATGTCACATTAATATGCAAATCTCCATCCGAGCACATAAAGAAGAGGATGCTCTATGGCTGTTCCCTCTGCTCCCCCACTATTATGATTTAGTGACGGAAGAAAACACATCCATTCAATACAAGCTAATCCCAATGAGATGCAATGAGTAATACAATATATATCACAAAAAGGATGAAGGGAGTCATGATCTCGCTGAGGTAATGGAGCCAACAGCTTCGTATTCTCCACCCTCAACCGGACACAAGCTTCCCTCTCAGCTGGGAGACTTGTCCATGAAGAAAGCCTGAAGACATCTGTCTTTTTATGTCTTCTTTTTTATTGAAACCAGCAAGGCGTTACGAATCTTCCCTGAGGCAAGTTTTCATGGAAATTGAGGTAACATTTGTCGGCCATTTGTTTTAATATATTGTTGTAATGTATTACGACAGTATTGTAAAATGTTAAAGTTCTCTTTGGCTTAGGTAAGCTCAGTGGGTCTAACTCTGCATTCAGCCATTTCACATTAATACATTTATTTGTGACATATTTAAACATACAGAGTTGGTGAATGTTAGTAACTGCCTATTAAACAGTAAAACAAAAAAAACGTTATCTCTGCTTTGGTCTCCACCACTTCTTTAGGGTAATATGTGCTCTTTAGCTGCCACTATATGTTCCTCGGGACTGATATGAGATTTGAGACTGAACCAAAATGGTACAGTTGTGGACCACAAAAGCAAAACAATGAGCTGAAAGACACTAGAAAGCTCTGGAGGTGAGAAGAACCGCAGAGTATGGTGATAATAAGTGAAGGACCTATACGCCGAAAACACAACAGAGCAGCGGGCGAAGTGAGGCCAGCGGCAAGCTGCCATGCAGTGTCAATGGAAAGCTGCGGCAGCCGCTCTGAGCTCAGCGAGCCGCTGCCATTTGGATTCTGCGGCCAAACTAAAAGTTGGGGATGCTTTAACTTTTAGTTGCAAACTGCGGCCAGAGAGTACCCACCGCCAATCAGTGAACAGAGTCCTGTGACATGTCGACCTAAATAGTTTCTTCCTGCCTGAAATGCATGAACACGCCTCCTGGTCGCAGAAAAATGTAATTATTGCCGCTAGCCGCACTTAACCACGGCCTGGTGTGTTTTGCAGCCATCGCATTCATTTAGAATGGTGAACAGACAGTTTCACTGGAACTACTTAGTGAGTCAGGAATGAAGGTACACTCTGCAGCCAATCAGAATCCAGTATTCACCCAGATCCATACAAACATGTTGCTTAGTGCAGCTTTAATGAAGTGTTTAATGAAATGTGATTTTCTGCATGAAGCAATTTATTGTAAAGCTCATTTGTCTTACGTGATGTTTTAAATTCACATATGAAATCACACTAAAATAAATATATATATTTTCACATATAAAATAAGCAAAACACACATGTGGTTTTCACACACTCGTGAATGCTATGTAATTTATGCAAAAACACAAACAAATTGTCTGTCACCTAAACATATAAACTAATCTGCTATGGAAAACAGATCTTCATATGAAGGCTATATGAAGCTTGTTGTTGGAGGAGCCCCAGCGTGCCTGTACTCAGCATCCATCTTTTTACATGAAAACATATATACTGAAGGCTACACACTGTTCCCCATCCTCCTCCTGTAATTGGTCAAAACGCCCCGAGGAGTGATCGCGGACAATATGAGCCTCACTTCGCTGCAGTCGACGGCGCAGCTCGGTCTGGCGCCGCCGCGCGTCGCCGCCTCCAAACACGCATCATTCACGGTGCTGCCGACAGAATTAGTAATGTCTCATACTCGGGAAATGTCCAGGGTTCGTCCTATAGGCGTTGCCCGACACCGCGCGAAGCGTGCGCCGAATTTCCTTCCTCGACAGCTTGTGTGAGATGTTCTCCATTTGCCATGGCAAGAGGTCTGTTTCCATGGGGGCTCTTCAGAAAGCCGCTGCACATCCAGGTAAGCTTCTGGGAAATCCCTCCTCACTCTGGTGTCCAACTGGGAATCGACCCCTCGGGTCTGTTTACGCAGTAGCTTCTATCTGTATACACTCAGATGTCAGCTGTAGATAAGCCGCGATGCGACTGATTCATTCACCTGTTCTACTTTATCATTTGACCTTCATTTCGCACATCGATTGGTGGCAATTTGCAGGAATCACTGTTAAAGGCTTTTCCACACAGAATCATAAAGTCACTTGATGCTCGACGGCTCAACCATCCTCCTGATCCTCGTTGCTGTAGCAACCACATCCATAATACATCGTGCTGGTACAGCCAGTCACATTAAAAAGAGACTGTATCTGCGGCTGCAAAACTTTAGTATCGCCTTATGACATGAGTCATTCACTGTTTCCTTAGTCCTTCTTCGGGGTACCACAGAACACTTGGATTACATAAAATCATAGAGCTGCATATGACATGGCGCTGCTGCCCTGGTTCTCCTCATCTCGGAAGATGTTGAAGAACATTATGTAACATGTTTGATGTGAGTGAAATTAGGTGAATTCCACTGTGGCTTTCCTCATAAGTAAAATTAAACGCTGCTGCTAGGGAAGCCCCTCAATGACACGTGGAGGTCTCGGGAACCCACATTTAAGGTTAGATAATTGATAGAAAGCACATTCCCCGGCTGGCTCAAGTGTTTCAAAGTGCCTCCCTGCGGCTGCGTCATCACACCATTCTGACTCGAGCTCTCTGCTGTTTGTCTTTGAGACATTTGGCAAATGTTGGTCGAACGTGGTCTCATCTGAGCCGCTGGCGTGTGCTTCCTGCCCGCCTGCCCCCAATGCATTTCAGAGACAAAAACTGTCAAGTGCAGTGAAATAGAGGGAGAAACAGCCGGTCTCCAGGGACAGCCACCCGCATCGCTCCGTTTTCTAGGCCACCTCAGCCTTCCGGTGACAACTTAAGAAGTGTCAGCCTGTGATCCTGTAGAGAAGCTATTTCCACTGAAATACAAGAGCTGACAAGTCCTGCAAGCGGGAAATGTTGGTCTTGTTCCTATATGCAGATTTTTTCTATATCTGTACAGATATAGAAAAACACAGAATGTTCGTGCTCATCCTTCAAAGGTGATGCAAAGATCATTTTGTCTCTTGTGTCTTTAAGTCATGCTGCAGAGTTCAAAGACACCGTTTAAAGGCAAAGTGTGTGAAAGCATGTAGTGCCTATTGAAAACGTTAGAGTAGTTATCTAATGCTGTGACATCCATTGAGACAGTTTTCATGACGTTAAGAGCTTTGCTCGTTCCAAAAATGTAACTTTTTGAATGCAATTCAATATTTCAACAAGTCATGTACACATTACTAGTTTTTTTTTATCATTTCCATTTCTATTTAAAGGCTCCTTGTCGTAGTTTTTCTCGCTGATGTTCACATCATTACCTTGTACATGGTAATCTCCTGCATTTTATATTTAACATTAATACCCTAAAATTATAATAATCTGTTTTTTATATGCAGATGACATTATTTACATAACTGAGAGGAAAAGAGTTATCATTTTGATGGCTGTTTCTTACAGTAGTTTATTCTGGGGATTGGTAGTCCCTGCATTGTAAATATGTTGGATGAGGGTTAAAGTAACCTATATTAGTTACATAATGTTTGTACAAATAAAATATGAGTAAAAAAATGGCCCCAAAAGGGAGCATTTCAGCATGGAATAAGTTCAAAATCTATGATGATGTCTAACATATATCCTCCAGGTGAGTGCACAGCATCAACTTTAATTCCATGGCCATTAATTACATTCATTTATTAATTTCAAGTTGCACAAACTGCCAATTGTTGACATTTTGTTTGTCCTACAACCTTTTCTGCATATTAATGCCAAAACAAAACAAAAACACTGACATGCATTCACAATAGCAGAGATGGAAAGATAAAGTTCTAAAGAACATTTTCATAACCCAACTTTTTCACTGATATCAGCGTCAATTTTGAGGCTTTGTAAATATACACTCCAGTACAAACTGAGATGATGTTGAATCAGACCAAATGTATGTTGGGAGGTAAATCGTTAGAAGCCTTATTGGGATATTTTGCACAATGCACTTCTTGGTTCAGATCTGGGAGGGGGCTTCCCCACAGGGAGCTGCAGTCCTTGCCTGCATCGCTTGTGTGTGAACACCATGCTCTTGATGTGAGATTCACAGCACCATGACAGACAGAACAACTGCTGATAAAGTAATGTTCACATGTGTTATTGTCGCAGTATTGAGTCAGCATGGAAATATGTGGGCTTTGTGTGTGTGTGGGGGGGGGGGGGGGTTGCTTACTGTCTGGACTGTGATGACTCAGATCTCTGTAGTGTCTGTGCAGACAGCGTGGCATTCTTTCTTTCTTTTTCCTTCAGAGAGTCTGTGACAAGTGGAGAGGCATGCTACTGGTGCATAACTCTCAGGTTGTCCTCAGCATTTCATGCACAAACAGCATGCCGTATCTTTTGATTTTAATATTTGTCATGCAAACTATTTGCGGGTATATGCTGTTATTCACTCCCCTCGCCCCGTCCATCTTCTGTTATCATGTCTTTCTCGGCTCTGCACAGTGGCCCATTAACCGGCAGCCTCTGAGGGATAGCTTTATAATCATACATAATGGATGAATGGTGTGCAGGCTGCAAAAAGCCAAGTGTCAGAACAGTAATGTGCTGCTCTTGATCAGCTTTAAATCTCCTCTCTGCCTCAGTGGTTCAACATCAGCTTGCACGCTGTAACCGTACAGCGCTTGAGTCTTTGCATGTATAACTGAACCTTCGGGGTTGAGATGGTTTGAACACACAGGCTCCCCAACAGGGCTGTGGGTGGATGCAGACTAGGAGGGAGTTCAACCAGATCGAGGCAGACCGTTTCTTTCCACCCACCTCAGCACATGGCCACAGCTCCCAGTCAGTCTCTAATTAATAGCTGTCACAGCAGCCACAATCAATATCACCTCATTAGCCATGTTTGTGTAATTCTCTCCCTTCACAAAGGGTCAATACATAATCCCGCAGATAGAAATGCATCGGCCAGAGTTGAAATGAAAGCCACAGAGTATGTCGATTAGAAAAAGGCCAACCATACGTTTGTTTCCCCACAGAGTGTTATTTCCGTAATGCTTTTGCTGTTGATGCATTTCACCTACGGAAAAATCAATAAGGAGGTACTGGCAGCACTAGTGTGGTCACTGCTTTTACATTTCCTGTGGGCCAGCACGGTCAGATTTGTAAGTGAACCAGTCAATAAATAAAGCAGCAGAAACTATTTTTAAATCGCACGAGTTAAATTGCTTGTCAGTGATCATTTGATCATTTACCATTTCTGAGAGATGATTTGTATTGTATGTACAATAAAGGTATCTGTCAATTGGACTTATTTCCTTAACAGCAAAATCAGCTGTCAGAGAGTAATCTAAAATGTATAGAGGTGAATGTAACACAACATGTTTGATTTTTGTAGACTGGTTGAAGACCGTAAACCAGAAAACACACAGGAGCTGTCGGCGGATCGGAATCAAAGATGTGACTGACTGTACTCAGGGATTTTAGAAATACTAATATTGAATTAATAACTAATTATTAATAGTTAATCACTCCAGTGCAACTCAAAAGAATTAAGCTTGTGAAATGTACTGATTTCTTTTTTAATAATTGTATTCCTAAACTTAACTGTTAAATCATATTTTCTGTATCATAATTCTACTTTCTTTAAAGGGGACATATCATGCTCATTTTTATGTTCATACATGTATTTTGGGTTTCTACTGTAACATATGTACATGCTTTAAAGTAAAGAAAGAACACTTTATATTTATTATACTGTCTGTCTGTATTCGTCCTCTGTCTGAAACGCTCCGTTTCAGTGCCTGTCTCTTTAAGACCCTTATGTATGGTTAGTGACGGTCTGGTAAACAAAGCAATGCATGTAACAGTTAAGGACACATATACTTACTAATGATTAAAGACTAAACAGCTGAAAGGAGAGTGGATATTGAACTTAGTTCTTTCAGGTGACCAGATGTGTAAATTGGTAACCCATTCACCGATTTTCTATGGCGATAATATGTCAGTGTAATGTTGACAGGCTGTGATGCTGCCCCCAAGTGGCCACATGTAAAATAATGCAGGTTTGAAGATATTAAGTGTTAAAATGATCAGAATTAGCCTTCAAATACAAATCCTGTGCAACTAGAGTGTAAACTCCTCACGTTGTTAAATTCTCAGAATTAGAGAAGAACATAAAGACATTCTCAGCAATAATGAAGAAAACATGACCTCTACGTCCTCACTGGTATCTACAGCCCGGACAGCAATGGCAGGAAAATATACTGACATGCTTCCTCCTAAAAACAATAGAGTAACATGAGATTAAGGACCACTGCTTGGAGAGAAACTAGATTACAGAGTGACATATAGAGGCTGTCTGAAAGCTCTCTTTCTGTATTATCTGTGGTGTCAAAGGCACAAAATGGATGGGAAATCCATTTAGAGACACATACAAATGTAATCTCTTTGTCAACACTGAAAAGAAACATCTTGTGCTTCTAAGTTTGCTTTTTTTTATTAGTTTGAGTGCATAGGAAAAGAGTGACCAATGAGCTATTTCACATTTAACTGTAAAGTTGTCAGAAAGATGAAGATGAAGCAGCACAGAGTGTTACAGAAAGTAAAAGTAGTGTGTGTGTGTGTGTGCAAGAATCCATAATGGAAGTACTGTTAAAAACTCCTGTTCTCCAATTGGAAGACTGCCATTATTGATCTAAGCAGACTGTATTCATCAGCGGGGGAATTAGAAAGAAAATCAAAAGACAAGGTAATGAGGCTGGAGTCGCTCTAAATGTTCCACTGTTTCTGTGCCAGACCGCAAACACCATTTACTGTTAATTACTGAGCACCTATTTAGAGGCAAATGCACTAATGATGTACTCAGTGACACAACTCACTTGGGAGCTCATTTGTATTCCACTAACTGGCCCGTTCCCACACTCACAGACCAAATGACTTCACTGTAAACATCAATTAAAAGATTGCCATATTGGCTCCTGTATTCTAATCTTTAAAAGATTTGATATTTTTAGGTTAGGTTGACAGAACACACGCTGAGCACATATGTTCCATTTCATCAATAGTGATCCTGAGATGTTAGCCAAAGTGCTCCATGGGGGGTTGCACAGGAAATGCAAATTCATTGTCAGGGCTCACTGTGAGCTCTGCTCATGAAAGAAGAAGGGACTGATGAACCGGGCCTTTAACAACAAGCATGACTCTCATCCCCTCATCTCGTCTGAAAAATCCATTTATCCGTCTGGCCTCAGATCACCCCGGCCAGTTTAATGCACTGAAACATCCACACTGCCAATAATTTATCATTTGTATGGGCATAATCGGACGGAGTATTTCATTTAGAACACTGATTTACCACCGAACCTTAATATATGATGTAATTGAGTGATAGAAACCTTTGAAATCTGTTTCCAACAGGCCAAATTGTCCTACATGCATATGAAGTACCTGTTCTTTTCCTGGCTGGCCGTGTTTGTGGGGAGCTGGATAGTGTATGTCGAGTACTCGTCCTACACAGAGCTGTGTCGTGGGCACGACTGTAAAAATTCAATAGTGAGTATGCCGACCCATCCACACCGTGTTCTACATACTGTATGTCCTATATTCTTGCCGCTTGATAATATTGCTTTTTTTCCCCCAGTTCCTGACATGCAGCCTACCAACATTTCCATTGTATTTTTCAGTGTGATAAATACAGGAAAGGAGTCATCGACGGCTCGGCCTGCAGCAGCCTTTGTGAGAAAGACACGCTTTATCTGGGGAAGTGCTTCACTGCCAAGCCCAAAAGCCAGGTCAGTCTTTTTATTTCTTATCAAATACTCCTTCCCAGTCTGCTTGTAGTGAATCCAGCTGCACCTCAGGCCTACGCTGTTTATTTTAGGTGTACTCTGGCAGCTGGGGAGACCTGGAGGGTGTCATTAAGTGCCAGATGGAGGAGGCTCCTCATTACGATTTGGGAAGCGAGATGGAGCCGAGGAAGGAGACTTCGGCCTTCAACAAGCCCACCAAGGGGACCTCTGTGGAAAAGTTCAGAGAGATGATCCTCAACCACCTAAAGGTCAGGAAGCCCTCGTTAAAGCTGCAGCTGGTAACTTAAATCAAAACAACTTTGTCATATTTGCTGAAATTGTCACTACATCCTGACAGATACTATAAAAATCAGGTTTCTCCCCCTCTTCAGCGCTCCTAATTGGCTTTGGAAGATTCCACCGCGCCCAAAGAAAAACCACAAATCAGAGCTGAGGAGTCTCTGACGCAGCAGCCAATCACTGCTCGCGAAGCTCTTGAACTCCGATCAAACTGTGAAACCACGCAGCTACGATCAGATACGAATCGAGATTCTGATTCTGTATTTACTTTTTCTCGCCTCAAATGTTATCAGAAACATATTTTAGTGTATTTTTTTCAGCTGTAAAATGAGTAAGTTGGCTCTAGTCATTTTCAACATGGCGGCCGGGTCACAATCTTTCTCATTTGACAGTGTGATAGAACATTTCATTGTGCTTAATAATGTTCTACTGTGGTTTTTCTTCTTTGCTTTATTCAATGTTTGACAAACCTATATGGGATGTCTGCTCTAACCTCCTTCTCAAGGAAGGATCTGAAAGGGAGTGTTTGTGGAATGTTTAGATTAGATCAGTCGTATCTTTGATGTAGGGAGTGCAGACAGTAATCACAGAATGTTCAGTTTAGAGGTAGTAAACCACTGGATGGACAGATTAGGATCTGTCGTAAATGTTTTATTGCAGGTACTATTGTAAAATGTGTAGAGTAGAAACACACCTTCCCCCTTCTCTCTTGATGCTCTGACCTTTTAAAAGATGTGCTCAAACTGCACACAGGTCACTCTCTCCATCCCACAGACAACACAGTGCGATGATTGAGTCTTCTCTGCGCAGGGAATAAATACTCATTCCTTATTTCAGTGTTATAGGACTCACTCAGTGCTATTGTATAGTTTTTCCACCACAGCAGCTGAACAGTAAACTAAAGTATGTTTTTGAAAACATTTGAGGCGAGAAATAAGACAATACAGTAACAGAATAGTGATATAATTGTTGAACAGCGCTGCGTTCATGACCAGTGATTGACGGCTGCGTTGGAGACTCCTCGGCTCTGATTGGTTGTTTTCTTTGCAGGCGTGGTAGAATCTTTAAAAAGCCATTAGGAGCATTAAAAGAAGGCAGAGGAACCTGATTTTATCACAGATTATCGGTCTCGTGTGCTACTGTCAGGACAAAGTGACCGTCTGAGCAGATATAATAAAGATATATTTGATAAAAGTCACCAACTGTAGCTTCAAACACAAGATCAAATATAATCCAGCATTGAGTCCAACTTAAAAAGCTCTGGTTTGTCTTAAAGCTTCTTTCCTTTTCTTTTACAGGCTAAAGTGGGCGATCAGGCCAACATTGCTGACCTGGCAACCCAAGTATTGTCGATAACGGATGCCAACAAAGACGGTCACATCTCGCTGCCCGAGGCTCGCTCCACGTGGGCTCTGCTGCAGCTCAATGAATTCCTGTTGGCATTAGTCCTACAAGACAGAGAGCACACGCCCAAGTTACTGGGCTTCTGTGGAGACTTGTACGTGATGGAGAAGGTGCCACATTCCCCCCTGTACGGCATCAGCCTTCCCTGGATCATCGAGGTGTGGATTCCTGCGGGTGTGCGCCGCAGTATGGACCAGTGGTTCACCCCCTCCTGGCCACACAAAGCCAAGATCGCCATCGGACTGCTGGAACTGGTCGAGGACGTTTTCCACGGCACTTTCGGCAGCTTCCTCATGTGCGACGTGAGCGCCACCAGCTTCGGCTACAACGACCGGCACGACCTGAAGGTGATGGACGCGCGGTACATCGTTCCCGAAGCCATCTTCCAAGAAGACATCAGGCAGCAGCGCTGCGATGCGGACGAGGATTGCCTCTACGGGGCGGACTGCCTCACTTCCTGCGATCTCACCAAGCACCGCTGCACACCAGAGGTCACCAGGCCCAACTTGGCCAAAGCCTGCGAGGCGCTCAAGGACTACATCCTGAGAGGCGCCCCGTCCGATGTCAGGGAGGAGCTCGAGAAGCAGCTGTACGCTTGCATCGCACTGAAAGGTTCAGCTGAACAGATGGAAATTGAGCACTCGCTGATTCTGAACAATCTCAAGAGCTTACTATGGAAGAAAATCTCTCACACTAAAGACTCCTAATAAATGGGAAAGCGTTCGGGGGCAAAGACTGATTCCTTCCCTTCCGTTTTGAAATAAAATATTGGACTGTTTTCCACCGTGGAGACAGAAGTACATGATTCCCCGTATTTATTCATCTCGACGTGTAACTGACGTTTTATCCTGAAGCAGTTGTCAATGAATGTCACCTTTCATATTATATCTTAAGTTAACTTTATTATAGTGGAGCAAAATGAGCAAGTGCAATTTCTCTGAAACCGTGACTGACATCAATAAATTTGACTCAACTGTACAAAGTCTGAATAGTGAGCGCTTGCTTAACCCTCTGCAGTGCACCATGTAGTAGTTAGTGAGCCCTTGACTTCTTGATTTACCCTTTGGTTCAACTCACTCAATAGACAACTTCTGTCTAGAACACGGCAGTTTGCAGAAATTATTTCATGACTGCTTTTTTTTTTTTCTTCATACAAGCACATCAGCCTATAAGCCACGATGCCATCAAGTGGTTAAATTACACAACACTTTCCTATAAAAAAATATATATATAATAAGGGGCTCAAGAAACCCCCGACAGTGCCAATAAATGACAATACAATATATGAAAAAGTACACAAGAGGACGTGACTCCTTTTCGATAGATTTATTAGAACAAATTTCCACATGAGGAACGGAGCAGACCGACGCCTCAGTCTGCATCCTCCTGTTCCTGCGCCCGGAGGAAGCTGGCCTTCTTCTGGGCGACGCGGTCTTTCCTCTGGGCCAGAGAGAGCTTGGCACGGTTCCACCTAGGTCACACACAAAAAAGAAGCACAGTTAGCATTTGCAGTTTTTTGTATTTAACAGTTGCAAGTCTTGTTGTACTTTCCTGGTGTCCGAATAAGTCTTAACTTTCATTCCAAGCTGTACTATACTACGGCCATGTGGCAGAGTTGCCGTATTCAAGAGCTCAGACTGAATACTTTACTCCCAACTTTTAATCAAACTGGTGTGAGATCTTAGAACAAGCCTAAACAAATATTTTAACACATCAGCATTTCTCACCTCTTCTTCTTGACTTCTTTGGGGATCTTCTTTTCGTGGATTGGATTCTCGCGAATATCAGCATGAGCCTTTTTGTACATTCCCTCAATCTGAAAGAAAGACAAGACGAGTCATCAGAATTATGGGTGCAATTCATTCTTCACTCACTCAAGATGCAAATATTTGAAGTTTCATATCCAAGAAATTAAGATTTACTCAACATTTCTCATGTAGCTTCAAACTTGTTAGCTCTTTCTGTGGTCATTTACAATTACCAAGATTTAACAAGCAGTCTAAAGAGGCCGTTTGTAAATCTTGAACCGAGCATTTTCTACAGAGACAATCGTTAAATCTCGCTCCTCTCTTGTGCCACCAGGTGGTGTTGCTTACGGCCCAAGAGTCACAAAAACATGAAACCCTTCGACTGGAAAGATTTGAGAATGAATGTTTTTAGATGAAGCTCTGTCAATGGGATTATGATGTTAATAAACATGAATTACTGGGACAAATGGAGCCACTGCCCAATTACACAGGGCTATGGCTGAATTTAAGCTGTTTTTTAACATCCAACACTTATTTATTTTTAACAGTGCAAGCTGCGTCATCTATTACAAGCACCAAAACCAGATTAATTGTTGGGTAATTATGTATTTTTCCTTGATCACTGTGCCATGACTCGAGATCTTTCTTCTGATAAATCACTAGCAGCCGTGTGCAACTGTGGCTAAGTGGATAGCAGGGCCGTCTTTCAATCAGCGGTTCAATCCCCGGCTCCGGCTCTGCTAGTCGCATGTCAATGTGTCCTTGAGCAAGACACTTAACCCCAAAGTGCTCCCGTAGCTGTGCCTACGGTGTAGAAATGTGATAGACTCTGAATTCTAAGTTGCTTTGGATAAAAGCATCTGCTAAA
This sequence comes from Anarhichas minor, assembly GCF_050575085.1. NCBI lineage: Eukaryota > Metazoa > Chordata > Actinopteri > Perciformes > Anarhichadidae > Anarhichas > Anarhichas minor. The sequence goes on from NW_027466517.1 coordinate 211,781, forward strand.
TGACTGTAATGTAATGTAATCTGCCACTAATGAGATCAGTTGATAGATAGAAGCTCTTCCACCACAAGTTGATTGGTTCACGTCTACCATCCAGATGCAGCACAGTTTCACGCTGCGTAAAGACGACTTGCCATATCGGGGGCGACTCCGTTCTTGATGAAGCGGGAGAACTGCTTCTTGTAAGCGTCCTCGTCCTCCTCCATCAGGTAGCTCATGTACTCGGACACGTTGACGCCCATGATGTGCTTGCGGTGAACCTCAGCGTTGAACTCCTTGCTCTCTGGATCATAGCCAGGGAAGCGCTTGGTGCTGTGGGGGGGGAATAAAAAAAAAAAAAGGTTAATCCCAGGAGGTTCAGTAAGCATTTAATAGACAATATTCAAAATAGTCAAGCAGAGCCGTGTGACTTTATATCAAGGCACAATGAACACAGCACTGCATCATGGTGCGCACAACTCCCGTGTGTGTTATCCAAACAGCATTACATTCTGTATGGGGCAACTACACCAGCTTCATAATGACAACATCTCATCGTGTCTTCTGCATTCAGGCAAGCTGTTCAGAGTCAATAGTCACACGAGCCGGACCGCCTCCACATGTGGCCAGGCAGATCCACCACACTGACCCTGTGGTGCACAGTGTAGTCAGCTGCAGGTTGTTCATTAATGCTCGGTGGCAGAACCTGCCATACGGATCCGTTTGTAACCGGACAACTAGCATTCAATTTCACAGCTAACTGAATGCATGTTTTAGTACTATGTCCTTGCAGTTTTTCCACGAGAAATTGTGTCTTTGAATCATCTCCTCTGAATTACGGGCAACACAAATCAGATGCCGTGTCGGCCATGCCAAATGAGAGTTTAAGTGCAACACCAGATATTTCACTCATTGTACAAGCGCACAGATGAAGCCAACATGTAAACTATGAGTGTCCTAATTGGCACCTCTGGAAGACATCCGACAGGATGGGGGGGGGGGGGGGGGCCTCTTCAAGCAGCAAGAAACTCAAGTAACTTTCATTCAACATGCTCGGATCCCTTTATACAACCCCCTTCCTACTCAAACCCTCTTCAAGCGTTCACAATTTTCTGAGAGCCTCTATTTAGATATTTCATGCATTTAAAAACAACACCGCCGCGATTAAACAGACCATAGCTCAATATCTGTCAAGGCGGTCACAGAAACATGCCTTGAATTACATCCACATCACCATGACAGGTGAGGTAATACCAACTGAACCATTTCTTCACTGCACTACAATTTTAATATCAAACCTCACCGGCTGTCATTACCACAAGTCAATTTATGAGACAGGCCGTCTGTGCAATATAACAAAACTATTTAAAAAGAAAAGCTTGTCAAAAGATGGCCTGCATTAAAAGGCTTTTGTCACAAACATTTTGACTCAATAGTTTGAAACTCAGAGGTGCGACTGATAACATTAACGAAGACTCTGGATAATTAAAGTCTCCCAAAGCAAAGCACCAAGAAGCAACATTGAAGATTTCTATAATGCAAGACGCAAACACTATAAATTATAAGTGTTTCCACCAGTCTGACCAACACACATTGCATTCAAGGTGTCACGTAAAAAAACAAAAAAAGACGAAAATCTTTTCAACCAAATCCTATTTTGGAATGAAACTTCATTGCTCTCACATAGCAGAGAACAGCATCAACTCTACTGTGACAGGTTACCTGTGTGGGATGGACAGGCCTCCATCCACAGCCCCCTTCAGAGCGCCGAACACCTTGTTGCCTGTGGTGGTTCTGGCAAGCCCGGCATCCAGGTAGCAGGTGAACGCGCCCGGCTGACCGTCAATGCTCTCCACGTTGAACTCGTTGCCCGTCACCTCTACCTGGCCCTCATACACCTTATCCAGGCCAAACTTGTTCAGCAGCTGAGGGCGAAAAAAGAGTCACCCGGTACAGCAGAATTTCTCTCATTCAGGTTAACCTGGATTAGAACACAAAAGGCCATTCACCATGAAAACGCACTTAAGTTAAGGGTCATATGATATCACGTATGTAAACAGATGTCTGTACGTACTCTACGGGCCAGCAGCAGACCAGTGCTGTAGGCTGCTGCGTAGTTCGTCAAGCCCACGGTGACCCCGTACTTTGGCAGCTCGTGTGAGTAGGCCGCACACACGATCATGTCGCCCTCAATCTTGGCATAGGCGATCTGCAATGCAATCACAATCAATCAATTTAAAAGCACACACATGTTGATCTGGACTGCAACAGCCCTCGACTGATGACGAGTATTTCTAGTACACCATACATGGTAAAGCAGTTCAGATTGATGTATGGATGCAGCATTCGACTGTGTGAAACAATTGGGGAAAAACTCCACATCATGATTTGACCATGTTTAAATTAACTCAGAAACTACCATTTACAATTTATTTCGTCTGATTCTCTGTTGTTGGCGTACTGCAGGCCACATAAACATACCGTCAGTTCAAAGATGTCAACAGGTAAAAGCTGTGTAATCTCAGCGTGTGCTCACCTGGCAACAGATGTCCCTGTTGGAGAAACGGACGATCATCCGGTACTTGGGTGTGTTGTACTTGTTCTTATCTTGTACGACAAGGCGCTTGCGGGCAAAGAAGTCAGTCTTTCCCTCTGGAAGAAACACACAAAAAGTATTTAAAAATGACACTAAGCTTACTTTCGAAATGTCACTGAGCTCAGACTGTCACAGGGGGTCTTACCTCTCCTCCTCCTGAATTTCACCTGGTACCTCTTGAAGTAGGACTTGTTCTTCACCACTTTAACAAAACCCTGCAAGAGGACACGCATCAACTTAGCATCAGGGATAAAACATACAGAAACAGAAGCTAGCTTCACGTTAGTGTACTTTGTCCACAGTGGTTCGGCTGTCACTGTCACCGGTAGACCAAGCTAACATTAGCCAGCTCGACCAGTGCAAATGAACGAGGAGTTAGCACAACCGCTACGCAGTGTTCGCGAGCAGCAAACGAGCTAATACGGAGGTGTAGGACATGGAAATTGGGGGGGGATGTGAATTTAAAGACCCACTAGTCAAGCACGGAGGAAAATATCACAGCAAAAATATTCTACAGGAAAAAGGAAGCATTGAGTTTGTGAGGGTAGCCATTAGGCCACGTTCAAGCAGACCGGGGGTAAGCATTACCAGGACTCAATCTATCTTCATCTGAACACCAGCAGCATGTTTTTAAATGTCTGACACCACACAGCGCTCGATGTATGTCTTAGGCACACATGTAGACACGTATTGGGACGAATTACAAACCATATTTGCAGTATTTTTGTCTCCTTATGAAGGAGCCCGGAGCCACAGATTGGGGCTTGACTCCGCTGCACTGGGAAAAGGAAGAGACGCCGTGCGCATGCTCCGTAAATACCGTGTCACAGGATGGGCCGCAGAGGCGCCATGCTGCAGAGGTTTCGCCACTCTGCCCCCTATCGAGCTGGGGCGGCCATTTACCCAAATAACAGCACTCTTCTATATTCCTTTAACCAGAACAAAAGTCTAATTGTGATTGAAATCTGGCCACGGTGTCTCTTTGTTTTGGTCATATTACCATTTTCAAGCCAAGTTCTTCTCGTGTGTTTTTTGGCATTCACTTATAACAACCTATTTTATCAAAACGACAACATGTTCAGCTCATTTAGGACATGGTGGCTATTCAATTCCTTCATATTGTTTTAAAATACTCAACTTTTTCATATAGAAAGAATGGGGACAGATTGAGGGGAGTTTTCAACCACATACTCATTCATAACTTCATTCAAACATTGAACTGCTCACAACCATTTTGTAACCTGCATGCATTTAAGATGTGTATGGGGTTATAGTGGGCTCAGTCTTTTATTCATTGCCCTCAAAGCGAAGGGTCTGCTGTCCAGACCTCATATTACCTCAATACCTCACACAAAGTTGGCAAAAACTAAAATGGAGACAATTTTTTAACCTGATTCTTCCCCTATTGTGTGCATAAATTATATATACGATGATGCACTTGTAACATGGGAGGTACACAATATGTGTGTCATTCAAGTGTTTTTAGTTGTGAGAACAGTGTTAGTGTGAGTCCTTGTTATTTTGTGTTCTCTACATTTCAGTGTCACATTATAGAACAATAAAATTGGTTGACAATGTGATATGGATACAATGCTCCATCATGGTAGGCCTACATATAGTTTTATTTTTTTGTAATATCAATAAACAGTATATCATGATATTGTTAGTTATGCAGTTGGGCGCCTTCGATAGGAAGCTTCGATTTTGGTACTGAAATATCATGTTGTTCCATCAAGAGCTGATTTTGGGGAATTTGTATTCCTCGGAACATCAGTTCACACGGTTTGCACACAAACAGATTTAACCAGCTGGAATCTGCAGATAGTTTTATTGGTGCTATTTAAAGATAATATCTATACTACTAAGTCTTCAGACGTCACCATGCTGAGTCAGGTATTATTACCCATTACTATAGCAGAAATCCAGCATGTACTTGGCCATTAGTCTGTGAGGATTAAAAAGTGCATCAGTAGAGCATCTGACATATGAATGCAAACAATAACAGCACAGTCACAGTTAACTGAGTAATAAGTCAATTAAACATCTAATGCCACGTAATGATTTTGATCTTTGCTAACTCACCCAACACAAATCTACTAATATTTTTCAGCATTTATTTTCATTCCATTTGAATCCTTTTAGGGCCTTAGTGAATCACTATTCCACCCCGTGTTCATAGCCATCTAACTATTTATGCCTGGCAGACTGAGATGCGATTGTTGTGACGGTGTATCAGATTCCGTGGCCTACAGTCTCCATGGTGTTGCCAAGTCTAACCTACAGCGTCAGCTGCTTTTCCGCTCCATCAATGAGCAGAGGAGTGTCCAACAACCGACAAAAAGACATGCGTCACTGCTCCCATGTAAAACCTGAAAAGTAGGCTGCAGGACTGTTCGGTATGTGAGTGGAGCTTACTCATATTTTCACCAGAGATGGGATGTGGTTACCTCGTGAGTTTCTATTGACAGCCATTGCTCAGTGAAAGCCAGCTGTGTGAGACTATCAAACAAAGAGAAAGAGCTCCTCGTCAGTTTCTAATTCATTTTATCCTAATTTAGGTTCATGGTTTTAGTAAGGACTAACCACTGAGTAAGAACAGAGGGTTTTTTTTTTGGTTTTTTTATTGATTGGTTATTTTCTGATTCAACTATTAAGACAACATACCTTAATTGAATGACAACTGAAGCAACGTTGTTCAGACCTCCAGTCTACTCGGACAGAAGTATCTTTTCTCTCAGCAATGAACATCAGGTAAGTGATCGTAGGTAGATACTGATTAGGAAGCCTGAGACTCTTTTCTGTGACCTAATGTGCTGGGTTGAAACTTCACTGTTACTTGAATAACTCTCAAGGTGAGGTGACATGTAATCATATACGTGCTGAAAGAATGAGTTTGGCTGAATCTGAGATGCTCCCTTTTCTTGGCTCCTGTTTCCTGAACACATTGTCATATACTCTCTATTCTGAGTGCTGCCAGATTTAAAATTTTATATCCAAATGTTGATATTGGTGTCAATTTCAAATTCCAACCAGTTTGCTAGCCCACATCAGTAGACATGTACAGTTTCCAAAAATCAATGTAAAACATCTGAATAAAAGTAAGTAAAGATAAGTCAAACAAAGCTAGCTTCCAGGTGGTGCTGTGGCCATAGCTGAAATACACGTCAGTGCCCTCTGGATAACCATAATGACATAGTCTGGCACTCAACTAGTCGTTTGTAAGGCAACTATTAGCCTACAGTGATGCAGTTATGGTCCAACCAGGATGACATGCTTGACCCCACTTTAGATTGTTTATTATCCAACACAAAGTCAATTGTGTTATATAGTCAGAAGTTTGTTTGCAACAAAAGTAAAATACATAATTACACTTCTACTTCTACTTCTCCTTCCACCTACAAATATTTTTTAATTCAGTATTTCCTCTTTCTGAATGACGGAAAATATATAGCCTAGTTTAAGGTCTCTAATGTGCAGTTCCTCGTCATGAACACTTGGTGGTAGTGTTGTGTCAGGTTTGAGCGGAGGGCGCATGCTCCGTGCGATGTAAACATTTGGTAGGCCGCCGCCGTCTGTCTGCGCTCTGCAGACATTTGTGTACACGTATTATACGGCTGCATGGGCTGGACCGGGGAGTCAATGGGAACTAGCTAGCTAAGTCAACACTGGCTAGCTTTCAAGTGGAAACCTAGCTATGCTAACTTGGAAAAAAATAGCTGATGTGTTCTGATAAAGTGTTGGAAAACCAGTCTTTTCCTAATAACAGTAGGACTATACTTTGGTGCATGGGAAGCAGACGACGTTCGCTGCGGCTGGTTGAAAACGCTTCAAGGTAAAGATGGTCTTTTTTTTTCGGGCTCTGACTAAGTACTGGCGTGAACACTAACTCATAAAACGACTTGGAAGTTACCACCGTATCAGTTCAAGTGAGTTGTATGACATTACATCGAGAAAGTAGACTGTGTCAATCCCAAACTCTTGCATTTGGCTAGCGCAATATTAGCTTTTGTCACAGGTTTCCAGTCAAGCTATTGTAAGTTTAGCTTACAGTTGGAAAAACTAGCTAATTAATTGGCTTGCGAAGGGCTCCAGCTATCGCCTGGAAAGAAAATATAATTAGGTTTGATGAGTTTTTTTTTTCTTCTTCTTCTTGGCAATGTCGAGTTAACTTACCGATGTAACTATTTAACTCTACTGTAAGCCTCGTGGAGCTCGCCAACGTCGGAGCTTTCTGGGAGAAAGACGCTGTATACTGTTGCATTTGATGCTAGATCTCCATTTCAGCTCACTACACCAGCGAGCCATAGAAGGATCTTCTCTGTGTCCGACGCATCGCTCCTCTGTTCACTGCCTGTAAACCAAATGTTTTTGGTGAGAGCATGATGTGTGGCCCCAGCAAAGGGTTTAAACTGCTCAGCAGTGGCATTGGCGGTGTTCACGTGAAGGATATATTTAACTCAAACTCCCGAGAAGTGACCTGCAAGTTACAACAACGCGGCTCTCGGGCCAGAGATTTACCCAAAGTTTAACTACTTAACTGCAGAAAGTACTTCTTACTCGACTGTCATGAAGTATTACAGTAAGCCACACCAGGTCTGATTAATATATGTGAGGACAAGGTCGTGAGAGAGTAAAGGAGGTTTTTGGTTAACTTGATGATCATGACTTGAACACTAGTCACAGCATGTTGATCCAGTGAACTGGGAAAATTGGGCTATTTGTATGCAGAGCCAAACTAATGCCAACCATAAGGATCCATTAAATGTAATGTTATAGTGATATTAGATTCCTCACCTAAAACCTCACCTTTTATGAACTCAGAAGTGTGAATCCACATTGTGCTCTACCAATGACTAGAGCTAATAGAAGAAGAAGAATACATTTAAGTATTTAGTCCTCTCAAAAGGAAAAAAAAAAAAAAATAACCCTTCAATGTATTTGGTTGATTTCATATAAATGTATTTTTGTTGTCAGAATTCTCTCTGTGCTTAGCTTATCATGTATAGTGACACTTCTATCAGTGTAAAACTCGTGCCTGTGAGACTAGAGTTGGCCATGAAGCTGCGATGGAAACCTTCACAAGCTTTACTCTGACCCCCAACCTCAGTATGGTTGCTGAGGAACATATCGTGCTTTAGGGAGTAATAATACATCTTTTGGAACTAAGAAGGGAGCAGAAGATGTGCGTGTAAGCCCGTATGTTGTTTGCTTTGTATCTACTTTTCAGTAGTATTATTTGGGAGGTATCACAAACATAAACAATAATAAACAGCTGAGTGACTTTAAGAAGTCGTGGCATCTGTCAAACAAAGTGAGTGCAAGTGAAAGAAGTGAGCCTTTCAAGTAATGCCACATATGGGCATATCGCAGGAAGTAGTCTGTGGAAGACCAAATGCCAGTCACTGATGGAGACAATGGAGTTTGCGCACGCTTTCCCAGCAGAATGCTTAGCCAAGTAGTTGGTGTATTAGATTGACATTAGCTGTCACTCCCACAGAATAAACTAGCCAAGCCTAAAATGTATGTGTTGGTGTTATTGATTAAAACTTCTTCTTTAATAAGGCTACTTTTTGCAGTGCAGGGTTTGCAGGCCAAGTGTAAAATAATAGCCGGTGTCTTTCGCTCTCATTATGTGGCTGCATCATGAAGAATGGCCTTCAGCAAGACCATTGAGATGCTGATTGTACTCTGGGAACATGTGAGCTTCCTTCTGTGTGTGAAGTGAAAGGCCTTTCTACCTCTGTGTCCGTGTGTCATTGTCATTGTAAAGTCAGGCCTGTGTTTTAATACCCTCACACAGCTCATGGGCGGCTTGTTTCCCTGAAGACAGACTCTCCTGCTGGGCACAGACAATTGTGTTCTTCTTCTTCACTGCCTCGAAATAGCAATATGAAAGAGAAGTAAAAGCGAGATGAATTAAGTCTTATTTTTCACCTCAGATGATGACTTTAAAACGACTTCTACATTTGTCCTGGCTTAAGAGTTTATGACAGTTTTCTTCCCCCTGGTCCGTCTGACAGCACTGAGCTATCTGTTGGGTGCCGTGCATTTTGAATTGGGGGAAAAAGGAAACGCGTCTCTGTTCTGCCTCTGGTTTTTCTCAGTTCCCCAATCGTCTTGAAGTTGTTTCGCCGAGGCTTTCTTCTCGCCTTGCTGTGCGTTTCATTAGCTATGCGCGCTGCGTCTCAGGGCCCCTTTGAGTTCTTTGACAAACAAAAGTAGAAACAATCTCCTGTATCCAGGATTTACAGGGAAGCCTTGCTTCAGTTTGCCGGGCTTGCTAGAAGAAATGTAGATTTCTTTTTTGCTGCTCGTATTTTGGTCCCTGAATTAGTTTTCAGGACATTTTTAGTCTGCTTAAAAGAACTACAATAAGGCACACTGGTATTTGTTTCTTTCCCCAATGTTTTATAAATAAGTAAGCCAATTAATAAGGTTAATTATCAATGAGGTACATCATTAATCAGACCTAATAAGAGCACATAAACACGGTCCAGGCTGTACCTCCACTTGGTTCATCGTTTCTCTCCCCAGTTAGTTCTGCTTGGCATCCCACATCATGCCCTTACTTCTTCTTCTTTGCTTCCAGAGAGAGATTACAGACACAATGCTAGCTTTGCTCACTGAGGCAACAAAAAAAGAGTTGGTGGAGTGAAAACAAACTCTTTTTTCAGGATCAGTTTTATATTAATGTTCACATTTACCAACATTGCTAATTCTTTTCACACAAATAATTCACTTTCAATATCCTTTTTAAAGTGTAATAATCAAGTTAATTGCAGTTATGTGTAAGTGTATTATACGATTAGACGTCCTGCATTTATTGTGCCGGTCAGGTGAATCTAGTCGCAGTGTGACTCTGTCGTTTCTTTGTAAGCTCAATTATGTATTAATGAATTTGACTCCCGTAATTGCTTTTGCTGTTGAGATGGACAAATGTGCTGATGGCCTTCTGAGTCAGAGTGCACCGCACGCACACACCCATGACATATTCTGTCTCTGTGAGCAGCGTATGTCTGGTGCTAACTTTGTTACAGGCAGTCGGAGTGAGTAAATGCAACCTGTGTTTTCACAATACCTGTCCTATTGTTTGTGTGAGCAATGTAGTGGGTTGTATGGACTAAAGATAAATCCTGAAGGTCTTCCTATATTGATATCACAGTGACATAGACGGATATCATCTGTCATATTGATAAATCACTATTTTAATTGTCGGATTACAGTACCAGTTGATGTGTAAGACCGCGATCTACATGTTCCTTGTAAGTCAAACTGAACATTTTCAGAAATCAAGTAGGGAGGAATTTGGCTCACTCAAGTGTTTGTATCGGAAAAAAATCTACAATGAAATGTATTAAAATATATCTACGTACATATTCTGCAGACCTTTGTTGCTCTTCCCTACAAAGTGAGTGTTGCCTTCTATAACCTAGTTGTCATCATGGTGTCATCTCTCCAGGCTCATGTAATGCAGCCAGCCTGTAGGATCTACAGGATGTGGATCTGTTGGTTTAGCTGCCTGTCATGTCAGATTGTTGAAGAAGGTCGGTAAATATGCTTCAGACAGGATACTTTGGGAGAGGGCGATGACACACAACTAGTGTTGTAACTACTGTCCCCAGTTGGAATAACACCTGGGACGTTTATCTTCATTGCGTCATAACCACTGGGCCACAAGGGCGCCTGGTACACTGCAACTGGTTTGATTTAAGAATGAGGACATAGTCATTTGTCCTGTTCCTACACACACTTCTCAAGATCGCTATCAATTGTCCTCATCGTCCAAAACTGTTCTGTTACGGTACCCTATATCTACATCTACAAAGGTAACCAGCTGTTAAACAGATAAATAAACAGTAAAGTCACTCAGTGTTTGTGTGCAGGAGGGTTAAAAAAACCCTGAGCTCAGCTATTTTCAGTGTGTACTATAGCACATTCCTATCACCACATTGACCACGATCCTTTCCTCCTCCTCCTTTGTTTTTTCTGATACTCACAGAAAAGTGACTCATCGTTATAGACACAGTAAGATACATGACATGTTCAGTATCCTGCCTGGTGGCAGTCTTCAGACTTCCTGTTGGTTTGAAACCAAAGGCAAATCGTTTCTTTATCAGGTGTGAGGTGAGTTTTTGCTGAGCGCAGAGGTCCACTTCCCGTTGTACGCTGATTTAGAAAGAAGTGGTATAATCTTTAGTGGAGCACTTTGACCCTTCCTGACAGTGTGATCAGCAGATGACTACAGATCAGTGGCCGAAGGTCTGACGAGTGGATTTCCGTCAGGATAGAACTTGTTTCTGACATTTCAATTTAATGTTTTTTTTTTCATTTCTAGTAGTGGTTTTCTCTTAATAAATACATACTGGACTTCCTCATGGAGTATATAAGCAGCTGAAAGCCAATGATTTTGGATTATTTGGAGTAGCAGGTAGGAGTAGACGGTTCCCTGCATTCAGCTTTCAGTATTGTGCATCAGGCACTCACATCCTCCCTGCTTGTGTGGACAGTAGATTGGCCGTTGCTGAGCACCGATCCAAATACTTGTTTTCAATTCTTCATGCTGTTGTCATTGCTGTGTGTGTCAAATGTCAGCTGTAGGTTATTGTTACATTGTGACAGAATGCATTCAGACCTGTGTTTGGTGGTGAGGTGTTACAAGAAGCTCTTCCTCAGTGACACTGAACTATTACATGTGGCACACCGGACTGTACTTGTGCAGAGGATTGGTCAAAGTTAAAGGTAAAGAAATGTCAATCATGTAGGATGATGATCTTCAGAGAGCATCTCATTTTTTATATTGAGTGAGTTGACAGAATCATTGGTGATTGTCACTCAATCCATCATTTAAAACACTGGAAAAGTCACTTCATGTATTGATCTTGGTATCAGAAATAGAGTAATTAATTTGCTAATTGCTCAATTTAAAACTAAGCCGCTGAATCGATCCAGACGATACTGACTGCTGGATCTGTGCTACCAGTGCAGCTTTTTCATGGTTCTGCCAGAAATTATGTTTAAATACATATTTAAATTTGATTGCAAGCAAAACATAACTGACATGGAGAGAAGTTAAGAAGTTGTCTGATTCAGGCTAGACTGCCCTGTGAATGCGGGTGGAAAATAAAAAATGCTCCCAAAAACATTGCTGAATGTCGTCTCCATCCTCTGCAGGTGGCGACAGACAAGGTTGCTTTTAAGCTGAGTTCTACTCTCTCATGGGTGAAGAACTCGGTGTCCCACACGGTCAGTCAGATGGCTAGCCAGGTGGCCACGCCCACGTCCCTGCAGACCACCGCCACCTCCTCTTCCACGTCTCTGTCCTCGCCCGCCCTCTCGCCGTCCTCGCCGGCGCCGATTAGTCCCGACGATGTGGAGCTGCTGGCCAAGCTCGAGGAGCAGAACAGGTGAGCAGTCCGTCTCTTAAGCTTCTCCTGCCCATCAGATGAACACGTTGTGAGGTAGAGCGTAGATTTCCACTGGATTAATACCACGTCTTCAGTAGTTAGTTACACAGAGATATAGAGCGCACAGGCTGGCTGACAATCACACAAGCTGTTTTTTTTGGGAAATAAATACAAATGTACTGAATTGTTATTATTAAAATAATGGTGTCCGATACGTTAGGCCATTGTCATCGATACCTGATCCGGTAACGGGCCAATATTCGTTGTCAGTATTGGTGTCGGTGCATCTCTGTTACAAATGTACAGGAAGTTAATTTTGCACAATATGTAGGAAAAGTGTTGGATTTATCTTCTTGTTGCTTTGAGGAGATATATTAAAATATATTGAGATATTTGAAGCTGCCCTTGCTTAAAAGACCCATTGAACTACAACAGTGTGAGTTTGCCTTTCGCTGAGTTCTCTTCTATTATATTAACATAACGGCGGAAAACAACGGTCATCAACAATTTGACCTTTTAACTGCGAGCCTGAGGGAAGCAGCTCAGACTGTACACAAAGAGGACAGGGTGGATACTCTCCCTCCTGCTGAACAATGTGAGACAGGTTCTGGCCTGTGAGATCACTGGACTGTCTTTGTGCCGTGCAGCTGGTTCTCAGCACCAGGAGACAGATTACTATGCTCAGAAAAGTGAAAGCGTTACACCCCAAACAAGTTAAACTTCCTCAGGAAGTACTACAGTTGCTGTTGGTCCGGCTACAGTGATATACAGATCAACCATTAATTTTTTTTTTCTTTGCCTTGTTTTCGTTACACATTCGCACCACTGTGACTGCCGTAGAATCATTCTGCACATCCCCCACCCGATCACGTATGCACACACACCTACAGGAGAGGGACGCACAACAGGTTGAGACTTGCCAACTAGTTGAGAATATAAAGAGTCAAATGTGGTCGGAAGAAAAGAATCTCAATTTAGTTTTTTGGGGGTTTAGCTCGTCTGTTGAGAAGATTTTGAGTTTTTGTTCTTGGACGGTTTGTGTGCTTTTTGTCAGTGTGTGCTCCTCGCACATGAAGGCAAAGTCGTGGGTCTGTTTTTAGTGCGTGCATGCGTGCGAGAGAGATGGTTTGCTCATTTGACTATAGCCTCACGTTAGACCCTGTCATCCTGTGGTTTAACAGTACCTGGGTCAAGATTTATAAAGGTTAAGATGTGGGTGGTAGACTGCACTACCTGCAGGGAGTGAAAGAGCAGAAAACACATCCTCTAATAGGTAGCAGGATTAACAGGAACCTCTCATTGATTCTAAAGGTGCAATTTGCAATGCATTGTGATTGTAATTGTACATTTGAATTGTTGTTACTTGTTGGTATTGTGGACTATTGCATGCAGAGTGGTGGATTAGTATTTGGAGGGTTATCCCCTAAAAGTGGTGTTGCTGCTTCCTTTCTTCTTACTCAGCATTTTTAACTCTGTGTGATGTCGAGCCAGATGTGCTTGTGTTTATTCTAGTGCTGGGCAACGATTAAAATATTTAATCGCGATTAATCGCATGGATTTTTTGCGATTAATCGCATTGTTATGGCAAAGTTCAATAATGAATTCAAAAGTAGTGTATTGCGCACTTTTATTTTAGAAGTACTGCTATATGAACAAAAGGTCAATAACATTTGGTTCGCGAGATGCAGGTAGCATGTTTTATACTTAATGTGAATATAATTCATACTTTGTTGGCATCTTATTCTGAAAACCGGATGTTCGTCTGAAGAAACCGGATGTTGTCTCGTTAATCTTTCCGCTAACTTTCAAAGTCCTTCGCTCGCTCCCGATCTGTGCCGTTTAAATGCGTTTACCGTGAATTTCAGCATATAGGTGCACTAACATGTAAGTGTCTGCTGACTTTACCGGAGATCTGAGTGTCTGCTGACTTTACAGCAGCGATGTCCAGTAGTCTCCAGGGAGAGCAACAGCTGGTGCAGCTTCTCTCTTTATTTCTGCCCCCCCCCCCCCCCTCGACCAGAAGCAGAAGTCGCCTTTTCTCTACGGCAACCCTGAAGGGACATATCATATCTCTAATACAAAACAATAAACATGAGACAGTCTGTTACAATAATAATAAATTAAAAATACTTACCTGTTTTTTTTTTTTGTTTTTTTAATTATTATTATTATTATTATTTTTTTTCCCATCTCAAAAGGCTCAAGGACACACCACACACACACACACACACACACACACACACACACACACACACACAACTGACTATAGGATGTTTGCTGGCTTTTATCCCACTGTTCTTGTCATCCTCTTGTTGTTATGTATATGTGTTGTCTCTTGTCTTTCAAAAAAAATAAAAAATTATAATAAATTTTAAAAATGCGATAAAATAATTGTCGGCGTTAATTAATGAATGCGTTAACGCGAAATTAACGCGTTAACTTGCCCAGCACTAGTTTATTCACACAATATGTGTCTTGGCCATCCATGGCGGAGTTCACAAACTTTTTTCCCAGGCCCCTGTTACAAGAAGAGGGTTTTGCTGTGTTGTCTGAAGTGTGCTAATTAAAACCAAGAACAGGCTCAGATTTGAGGCGACTCCTGGTTTTCCTCCTGCAAGTTGACCGATAAGTCCGTAAACCTGCCTCTTAGAACAAGAGCCTCCTTTGCATGAAATTGTTAATATCTCCACAAATCGACATCGTAGCATGCTTAGTTGTAGAGCTCCTAATTTATTGCAGATGTCATGCACCTCTGTACTGCGTCTCTGTGCATCTGCCACACATTGAACTGTACAAGTCTTTTGTAAGTTGAGATGCGTGTTCTCTGGGCCGTCCCTGACGTGCTCATTGTTAACATCAGATCCCAGTGCTGCTGAAGGGTGACACAACGCCCCTCTACTGCCAGCTTTGTGAATTCTTCCTCCGCTGTGACTCTCACCCATGGCTAGTGCACTCCGTGGCAGCATGGAAACCGAGCGCTCGGTTCAGAGTTGGGGGGATTGTGTCACGGTTAACTCCAGTGAAGGAAGACAGCGACGCTTTCTGTTGAATGCAGATGTCGGTGACTCATCGGTACACCCACGACCGCTCCAGAATGCCGAGCGCTTTTCCCTCATAACGGGAGATCAAAACTAACCAGTTTCACTGTTTAATTTTCTCCCTGATTCCCCTCATGAAGCTCTGAGCAGACTCCCGTCTGGTAAACACAAGTCGTGGTGTCGAGGGGCTCATTGTTCCTCTGCCCTTTGACCCCTGCCTCCACACAGCAGGGCCCCTTTAACGTCTTGTTAATTAAAACATTGCTCTGCTGCCACGCTTTGCTTCTGATTGATCATGCGGTCTTTTCTTTTGAAACACCGCCGTAGCAACATGCTGATACTTACCAAACATGCACATCTTATAATCGTGTGTGTGTGTGTGTGTGTGCGCATGTGTGTTGACAGACGAGTGCGACAACAGGAGGGAGGACTTTGGTATTCACATGTCTGTTACAGATACCACGGTGCCTCCTGCGCTTGTTTACCGGGTGTTTTGTGTGTTTGGTGAAGGCCTTTGTACCCTAAAGAGCAGATAAAAGGCTCAAGCATTCGTTCAGTAGTGACACACGGACGAGGAAGTCCCGCACTGACCGCTCCAATCTGTAAATCAGACAAGACGTTGCTCCAAAATTCCTAGAAACCAGAGACATGAAGAGAACACCATGAGTTTGGCTTGGTAAGGTTAAAAGTATTTTCAGCTTGTTGTCCTGCTGTAATGAACTGCAAATTGAAGTCATGATATTGTAACAGTCACATGCTGGGGAACGAATGTAAAACTAATGGTTTGGCATTTCGTCCGAGCTCAAAATATCGTTCAAACTCTCTTTTTAAACCCTGCAAGTATTGCTCGACTGCAACCAATTCACTGCAGTGTTCTGCTATTCTGTGTTTGTAAAGCTTCAGACTTGTGTTGTGTTTGACTACTGGTGAATTATTTGCAGAGGTGCAGGTATGTTCATGTGTAAACGCAGCCCGTCCCTGCAGCACGTGTGACCATTTGTAACGAACTTGAACGAACCTGTTCGCTCTCCGTCAGAGCTGAATACAAGTGAAGGAGCTCCGTTGCAAGCTGGTGTCTCTGGCAGTCCACTTCGCTCCCCCCCCCCGACCCACATAGGGCTGTAACCCTAGACATTTTGGGAGCACCCTCACTGACGTCACAGGCTCCAGTGTAGAGGCCCAGGCTTCTTCTTTTTTTTTTTCCGAGATCAGGTGTCTGAGCCTTTGTGTGTCTATCACGAGCTTCTCTTTCTCTGCACACTGATCCTTGATTGGGTCACTCTGTCAGTAACTGCAGCGACCAACTGATAAGAGTGATAGAGTGATACAGTGCTAGATTAACCTGCTGAGGAATGCATTGCTTGAGCTTGTCATCCCTCCACAATGCACTTCAAATGCCATCCATGATGGAAATTCATATTTTACCGACATCCAATATGCATTGTTGCTTTTATAATAGACCTGTTATGGTTTTTTATAAGCCACTTAAAGCAGTTGCAAGTAGCAACACGTGTTGACTTTGATAAATGATTGAAACAAGCATTTGTTGTTAGTGGACTTGACGGTTAAAACCCAATATTCTGTGTGTGCGCAGTGTTAACGGTCACCTTCCCTACAGGCTGCTGGAGACTGACAGCAAGTCGCTGCGCTCCATGAACGGCTCCAGGCGAAACAGCGGCTCCTCCCTGGTGTCCAGCTCCTCTGCCTCCTCCAACCTCTCCCACCTCGAGGAGGACTCGTGGATCCTGTGGGGACGAATCGTCAACGAGTGGGAGGACGTGCGCAAGAAGAAGGAGAAGCAGCTCAAGGTGAGACCGGTGCTCGGGCCTACCTGTGGAGCGCTGCTTAGGAGCGTACTGACCCCCGACTGCTTTAGGAGCTTACTGACACACATCTGACCCGTCGGCTGAGAACAAGGTTAAGACAATCATAGAGCTATGATTTCATAAATGTATTTTAGAGATCATTGTCCATTTGAGAAGAATAAAAGCATTCCAGGATAAAGAGACGGGGGCTCCAATGATATTCTGGATGCAAATTAGGGCGGCCGCGACTACTCTGCATGATTGATCATGGCAACGCTAAAAATGCTTCAACATCAATATTTTAAACCGACACATATTTTTAAAAATATATATATATATATTTTGTCCTTATAGCTGCTAAATACACTCATAACACCATAGCGTGTCTGCCTGCTGCTTTAGAAATAACATTGAAAAAGAGTTTTAAAGGAAGCATGCCGCTTTGTGTCACTGCGTTGTGGGCGGTGCTTGCGGATGAACGGGACCCTCTCTCACTCCGGCATTGCTCGGTCCGACAACTTATGCCGCCGTGCTACCGTAGCGCGAATCGATAGCAGGGTCGACCGATTCTGATAACAAACGGGGCTCAGTGCTCTGTAAGAATATGGGCAGCATATGTTGATTCTCTATTATAATATCTTCATTTAAGATTTCAGGGGTAACATATTTATGTCGAACAATATCCCCTTAGAGAGAATGCTCCCACTGCAGAATAGTTTTATATTACACCACTACTCACTCCATATTGTAAGAATATTGGGAACATATTTTTTGCAAGTCCAGAACCGCAAGTAGCACATCTTGATAGCACATACAAACCTACGTTTTAGCACTTTAACATGTAAACATAGGTTTACATGTTATCTTGGGCCGCAGGATACAGTTTGTCAAAATATAATACAACTTCATTTTTTGGGGGGAGAAATTAACCGTTTAGATTAAAAGTCAATTAATGAATCGTTAGAGAAATCGTCTTTAGTGGCAGCCTTAGTGGAGATGGCTTTAAACTCCACCAGAGAGTTCAGCTCTCGACTCTCGTGAGACACGTTTCACAGGCATTCGTATCAGCCTCTGAATGCCACAATGGCCATATCTGTTTGAGTGTTTACTCCGTCCAGAAATAAGTCCCCAGGCTATCTTTGTTGTAGGTGCCACTGTAGTGTTGTGCTTGAACTTGTTATTTTAGTTCTTGACATTTGAAGCTAATATTAGGTCGCTTGTTTCTACTGTTACTCTCCGAGGTCTTGTGATAATCATATGCCCAGTCGCTGGCAGTTTAGATTTACACTACAGGACAGTGGAACAATAGGAAACCCTGTTTAGTACTTTGTTGGATAACAGACATTATGGCAGTGGCTCAGCAAGGAACTTGTAGTTTTCTTATGTACCGCTGCTCAGCAGGTCCTGAAGGCCACGTCAAACTATTCCTGGATGAAGCATGCTTCTAGTCCATTCATTGCTCTGCTTTGAATTACACCCCAGCAGCCCAACAGTCATGGTGACACTTAAAACTCCCTCATCATCACCCATGATTATGCCTTTCTCATAGTCGGTCGAAATTAAAGTCCATTTTCTGTAATCCGTTCACATGCAAAACGAGCTGCTGTTGCATGAACCCGTTGATGAAACCACACACACACACACACACACACACACACACACACACACACACACACATGCAAATTTGATGGAACATCCTCTGCATGGGCAGGGTTTCTGTTATTCTTGCCACGTGAATGGGGAAGTGTTGCTCAGAACCTGTGAACATGCATGGGTGTTATTATGTAATTTAACAGAAGTAGTAATGACCAGATGGCGGCATCTAGACTGGGAGGTTAATCATAACTGCTGAGGCCTCCACAAAATGAGTGTTTTCTTCCCCTTGGCTTACGGGGAAAGACCGATTCTGTTGCGCAAAGCACTTTTCTGCACTTGTCAGCAAAACCCCTGATGTCTTCATGTTTTCAATACCCACGACAGCTGAAGAGAAATATATTTCATTTGGTGAATAAAATGGCTAAACGTGATGTTTGTGTCGTGATTTCCTGCACATCTACACCGAACAAGTTCTGGAAAACAGGGAACATTGAAGTCATTGATGATGTTGTCGCCTGTCACGGAGCATTGATTAGAATATACAAAGAGGTGTGTTAACGTGGCGGAGCGCCTCAGAAAGCAGCTTTCGTTGAGACGCAGTGAAGACATGAGACGGTGCATTGTTCCAGCACAAAGCTTGGTTTGTCTCTCTCTGGCCTCTGAGAGGCGAGAGGGATCCCCTGCTGAAAGCCTGTGTGGGTGGACCTCTGCTCCAGATGCACCCTGGACCGACCAGATGCACACACACAAGCAGGAAAGACCAGTGTTCCCTGTCAGCACAGGAAATTGCTTAATCAAATTGTATCAGCAGTAATATATGGAAACAAATCGCTCTGCAAAGTGCCTCACTGACAAGATTATATTTGTCAGTGGAAATGGTATTGTTATGAGATGCAGACTGTGCTGAAATGGGATGATAAGTACTAGAGCACAAAGCATGGCCGAGGCTGTATCCTGTTGTAAGAAATGCAAGTGTCTGTTCTTTCCACATGAAGCCGAGGAGTTTCCTTACTCTCTTACACTGTTGTCCACATTCAAAAAATGAACAAAGACCCCCCCCCCCAAATGCTCTTTTAAATTCCTCATAAATGTCTTTAAAATACAGCTAGATTATCGTCAGTCATCTATCCTTCTTCTTTTCCACAGGAACTTGTCAGAAGTGGGATTCCTCACCACTTTCGGGCAATAGTGTGGCAGTTGTTGTGCAACGCCCAGAACATGCCCGTCAAGGATCAGTACTCTGAACTCCTGAAGATGACGTCGCCCTGCGAGAAGCTGATTCGCAGAGACATCGCGCGCACTTATCCCGAGCACCAATTCTTTAAAGAGAAAGACAGCTTGGGCCAGGAAGTGCTCTTCAATGTCATGAAGGCAGGTCACCATTTGTGTTTGCAGATAAACTGATAAGCGCGTGTACAGGTATCAAAAAAGAGGTGTTTAACAGGAAGTCGTGTTAAGGAAAATAACTGAGTACAGTAAATGCATAATGAAGTTTGTACTCATCCAAAGCTAATCTGTTACCTCAGGCATATTCTCTGGTTGACCGTGAGGTTGGCTATTGTCAAGGGAGTGCATTCATTGTAGGACTGCTGCTCATGCAGGTAATGATCCAATCTTCACCACACGCGCACACAAACACACTGATTCACCAGCTTCCAGCAAACAGTTTTGACATGTTTTAGTGAATAACAGAACAATTTGAGATTTGACTTCATCCTGTTATTTCAATCATCTTTTTTCTAGATGCCAGAAGAGGAGGCTTTCTGCGTGTTCGTGAAGTTGATGCAGGATTACAGATTACGAGAGCTCTTCAAACCCAGCATGGCTGAGCTGGGACTCTGCATGTACCAGTTTGAGTATATGATCCAGGTAACTTAACATTTCCAACGGCCATTCCTGAAATCTATGTGGAATGCTTCAACACTAAGTGAGTTGTACGAGACTCGATTTGAGAACTATTATTTTTAAAAAGCCATTCTTAATTAAGATAAGTAAATATACCGCGGTGCTGGCGGTTGACCTAAAATCTTTACCACGGCCAACATTCACCCTGGATTAGACGGGTGGCAGGTGCTAATCTCATTCCCTGGTACAGTGGTAATAGTGTGAATCCCTTTTTTTTGCCTCGCAGGAACAACTGCCAGAGCTGCACATGCATTTCCAGGCTCAGAGCTTTCACACGTCCATGTATGCCTCCTCCTGGTTCCTCACCATCTTCCTCACCTCCTTCCCTCTGCCCGTCGCCACAAGGATCTTTGACATCTTCATGTGTGAGGTCAGATTAAAAGAACCACCATCTTTGAATTATCTCATGTGTCTGCTTACATATATTTATTCTGTGAGGAATTAGTATGCAGATTTGAAATCTAAAAAAGGAACGGCAAACCCCTTGCACTCAAGCCAAGTGTTTCCACTTAGAGAGGTTAACGTTTCCTCCACTGCTTTGAGATTGTCTACATTTCTAGATTACATGAAGGTAACTGTCATGGAAAGGTTATCCGTTAGCCGTTAGCACCACCTGGTGGAGAAAACGGAAACTCTACATTCCACATTTTATAGTGGCTGTGAGTTGTTTCGTCACTCCCTTGAGACCTGTTGTAACACATCCTAAATCCTCAATCCGCTTTAAAAGAGGTTTCACGCTGAACATTGTTTGTTTTTTCTTTCAAAAGATGACTCCTCAGTGATTACTGGTGATCTCTCTCTTCAGGGTCTGGAGGTAGTTTTCCGCGTGGGACTGGCCATCCTTCAGATGAACCAGACCGAACTCATCCAGCTCGACATGGAGGGAATGTTACAGGTATATCAGCCGGGACCTCCACAAGACTTGTCATTTAACCAGCTCAGATTTTCTGGTCTAGGAACCTCCACCACACCCAAATAATTGATGCATGCGTGTCTCCCGACCCGTGCCTGCTGCGTACATGTTGACTTCTGATGCGCTTTGATGTCTGACTAAGACAGCACGCTGCCTAGTTATTTGAAAGTAGCTGGTTTACGTGTGTGTGTGACACTTATCCTGTTTCATTATTGTGCTCAAGCACTTCCAGAGGGTCATCCCACACCAGCTGGACAGTGGGCCGGATAAGGTCATCCTGGCTGCTTATCAAGTTAAATACAACGCCAAGAAGATGAAAAAGTAAGTTCATCAACACCTACCAACCTCTCCTTTTGCTTATGCATTTATTTTGGAAATGGGGTAGAGAAAGTTATGACATGCAACAAATGTCCCACGGCTGGAATCGAACCTGGGACGTCACGGTAATGTCCTGTAACCATGAGGCACGAAACCTATGAACGTATTTGTTATCTTGTTGTTATTGTGGCTTAGAAAATACATTTTGCAGGTCTCATTTCTTGCAGAAGTTTTATATTTGGCCCTGTTTTCATTGCCATTTCTTTTTTTCAGTACCCCAGCCCACGCTAGACAGATTGTATTCTGTCTTCATGTCGTGAGTGAGCGCTAACGTCCTTCACTGACATTTTTTTCAGGTTAGAGAAAGAATACACTACAATCAAATCTAAAGAGATGGAGGAGCAGGTGGAGATAAAGGTGCGTGGAGGTTGTCGGGGGTTAAAAGAAATGCTCTGAAGGCTTCACTCTGTGTTTTTTTTTTGTTTTGTTTTGTTTCATGTGGTTTTTGCAATGTCTTGTTTTGCAGAGGTTGCGGACAGAGAACCGGCTCCTGAAGCAGAGGATAGACACACTAGAGAAAGTGAGTGCAGCGTTGTCTGTAACAGGCGCTCCGTCACCAGAATAACCAGTCAGACAATGCCCATCACCATCACATTAACCCCATCCAGCTGTGTCTGCTCATACGCCGTGCATCTCTTGTGTATGAAGGAGTCTTGTCTTTCACTAACTGGGCTCTATTAGTTGAAAGTCCATTTCCATGATAAACCGTCACTGGTTGGCTGGTACAGCATGGTACGTTTTTTCTGATCGCAGATAAATCAGAGGTTGTCTTGGTGTCTCTGTGACTGTCTGTGTGGCTCGAATAACAGACACTAACCGAGGCCGATACTTTTTTGACATGCCTGTTCGGAGCGTGAAAGTGGCCGTGGCTTGATGCTGTCGATGCAAAGCACTGCATGCCCAAGTTGCACTTTCTGTGTCTCTTTTTGAATGAGCGCTACCGCTGCCAGGTGAAGGCACCATGCATGAGGTCTGCCATGGATAGCGAGGGCTACGCCATGTTTGCCTGCAGGGAGGAACACCGTGGTCTAAATGAGTCTGTTACTTACAACCAGCTCGGGGGCTGCAGCTCTCTGTCACGTAACTCCCAGCGCCTTTTTTTTTTTTTTTTTAACTCTCCACTAACTGAACTGTTCAAAAGTTTACATGAACCACATCAAAGTTCATAGCTTCTGTTCAGATAAACAACACATGGCTCCTTAACACTGTGACTGTGCTGCCGTACCACCAGACTTCACTCTCTCTTACTACCGGAGCTGTCCTGTGCTTCTTCCTGTCTGAAACCTGTCACTTTTATCTGCACCGCCTCCAGCTCATTTGCACCCTTTTTCACCACACCTGCATGCAATGTTCCTTTTCTACCCCCGAATGTAAACACGGTTCTACAGTCTGTAAACAGATATGTCTGGATGGGAAATGAACATTGCGTTTCTTCTCTTAAACAATCAATTGTTCTTTTGTTGTTGTGTGCTTTAAACTGTCCTCTGGATTGTCTCCCTCTGCTGTCTCTTGCTGATATTTCTGTTTTGTAGGAAAGTGCTTCCTTGGCAGATAGATTGATCCAGGTATATTCCTCATTTTCTCTTTTCTCTATTACTCATGTTGCAACTTCCTTCTCTCTCTTTAGCAGTGCATGCTCATGATTAGTACAATGAAGGACATCTAATGAACTCTAATGATTCTCTGAATTAAGAACTAAACCAGATTGTGATAACATTGTTAAATAAGTGCATGAAATAGCACATTGTGGCATGTCAGGAAAGGTCAGACAATCACACGTTACGCTGAAGAAAGCAAAGGAATTGGAATGTAAATCACACGTTGCTAGAACTGAGCATGTCCTTAGAAAATCCAATCCCTCGTCTCCTCCTCTGATTCGCCCATCCTTTCCGCCCCTCTGGTTTTCTCACTTCTTGTCGTGCTCACGCCCCTCCTCCTCGGTTGGTTATGTTAAGGGACAAGTGACTCGGGCTCAGGAGGCAGAGGAGCTGTACCTGGTCAAGCGGGAGCTGGCCACAGTCAAACAGCAGAGCGAGGAGGCCAGTGCTCAGCTGGAGCAGGCCAAGACAACCACCAGGCAGCATCAGCCGCACGCGGTAAGGAGGGGCCACCGAGTCCCCAGCTGGCAGGTTGCACCGGCTCGGATCCCGCCCGGTCTGTGACGGGAACTGAGACTTTTTGAGACTGGGATGTTTCCCCCCGATCAGTTTGTGTTGTGCCGAAAGCTCAGGCCGACCCTTTCAAGATGATGTGTTGTGCTAGACACCTGGGCCTGTAAACATGACATAGCAGTGGCAGAGCAGGGCTTCTCTCACTTTGCACATCGGCTTTGGGTAATGATCTGTTTTGGCATGCATGAATTCAAATTGGGACACGGAGTACTACACAGTTCAGCCACCTTACTGTCCAACTGCATTCTCAGAAAAGCATTCATGAATATGCAAGCAGTCGTCTCACAGGCCGGCAGATTTCACACACGGCACCCTGTTCACAGAATCCTCTCGTTGCATATCCATCGACCTGAACGCTCTTAATTATTGATGGTTGCTTTCCAGATGATAATGTGCAAGCGTTGCAATGTTTTACATAATTTGCTATGTTGCTCCACAATGAGCAGTCATGAAATATTGATGTGAAAGGCAAAATGGTTGGTGTCCGCTGCAATTAGGGTTCAGTTCTTAGTAGTGGAGAGTGAAGAGGCATTGAGGTGTATTTTCTCCCAGAAGAACAGAGCAGGGCCAAAAAATAGTCTGTGAATCAACTATATAATAAAGTCTGTTTTTCTATAATCCTGTGGGAATTAAGTTCTTGATTAATTGTGTATCACGATATCTCTTCATTAAATGCCAACGTTGAGGACACTCGGGCATCAACATGTGTAGCTCTGCCTTGCTGTCTGTGCTCACGCACATGTCCTGTTATAGAAGGGAGCCCCTCGGTACTCCGAGGAGGCCGTCCTGCAGCTGGAGAGAGAGCTGGTGCAGGCCCGTCTGAAGGAGGCGGAGTCTCAGTGCGCTCTCAAGGAGATGCAAGACAAGATCCTGGATATTGAAAAGGTGTGTTTCTGCCTAATATTCGCAAACATACAATATGATTGCATTAACCTGGCTTGTGTCCCTGTGCACCCACTGCTGCATTTCTACAACATGTTATTGTTACACTCCTTGTGCAGAGGAACACGTCGCTACCAGATGACACCAATGTGGCGCGTCTTCAAGAGGAGCTGATCGGGGTGAAGCTGAGAGAGGCGGAGGCTCTGACCGGCCTGAAGGAGCTGAGGCAGCAAGTCAGAGGCCTGGAAGAGCACTGGCAGGTGAGCGCCAACATGTCGATGTCATGTCAATACATTATTTCTGTTGTAAATACTCGAAGCCAAAACAAATCATTTAATGACAGGACAGTCCTCTCCAGGGTATTGAGGGACAGCAAGGGTTCAACTGGCTTTAAGATAAGGATAGGACGCCGATGGGCTCAGTCATGGGGAGGAGTGTCCTTAATCCATGTACACATTGTGGGAGGAGCATATAACTACCTGACTCCTTGGGTGTGTAAAAACCACATTAGAGAAACAGTTCTTCAGTCATCAAGAAAGTCTACGTATACAAATCTGAAAGGTTCGGTGTCTAGAATGTAACATTTGCGTACATTATCGCTGTCCGACGTTTTGAAAGGGCAGAATGTCCCCGTCAGTGAAATGGAAAAAGGAAAGTGTATCTGTTTAATAAGTAATGGAAATGTGACGGACCGTAACGCCTCTCCTCAGCGTCACTTGGCACGCACCGCTGGTCGCTGGAAGGACAGCTCCAGGAAGAACACCTTGAGCGAGCTGCAGGACGAGCTGATGAGCGTGAGGCTACGTGAGGCCGAGGCCCAGGCAGAGCTGCGGGAGACACGGCAGAGGATGCTGGAGATGGAGACACAGGTCAGATGTCACAGCAGCTTCTTAACCACATACACCCGATAATTATTCTTTTGATCATTTTTGTCCAGCATTTTCAGATTCTTAGCTTTACTGGCCTTATAATGCCAATAATCATAGGAAATCAAAAGGCGTACTGTAGTATGGAGAGTTTAGTAAGTACGGCGGAGCTACAGTTTCTCTAATTAACAGTAAATACGCTTTAAAAAAGTGAATTCTCGACCTGTACTGTCACACAGTATCCTTCAGAGGGCAGCAGGCATCTGTTCCAAACAACTCACAAACTAAAGTGTGCGGGCATCATCCCATTTTAGTATCTCAGATCTTTTTGGATGGAATTGATTGTTTATCAAAGTCAAAATATTGTTGTTGTGTTTTTTTGTTTTTTTTTTTACAACCTGTGCTCACACAGAATCAGATCCACAGTAACCACCTGCGACGGGCGGAGCAGGAGAGTCGCTGTCTCCAGGAGTGTGTGCAAACACTGACGGTGCAAAATAAAGACCTGCTTGGGCAACTGCAAGAGATCAAGCGGAGACAAGCTGAGATTGAGTGCAAGGTGCGACTGCTGATCCACAATACTTCTCTTCTTATTGTGTAAAATAGAATTATAGATTGATGTTTTTTATGTTCACGGTCTGCTTTTCTCTTGAGCTTGATTTAGACATAATGTATCATTTAATGCCTGAGATGTCTTGTTATATATTTTGATGGTTTCTGAAGAAGTCAGGAGATGCTGCTAGATTTCTGTTTAAACTGCTCTCTCTTTCTCAGGAAATTCCACCTGCATGATTCACGCGTACAAAAATAGAAAATACTCAAATGTTGTACAATACGTGTTTTTATACCTTTCAGCATCACCCCTCCCCCCCCGGGGCTTTGGCAGAGAACCGTCTTTAGCTCCTTTTGTTTTTATCTGCAGAGTAAGGAAGAGGTGATGGCAGTGAGGTTGCGGGAAGCTGACAACATTGCTGCGATGGCTGAACTCCAGCAACAGATCTCAGAGCTTGAGATTCAGGTAAAGTCCCAGTACACCTTGAGACGTCTGGAACGTTTAACACATTTAAACTTCCCTCAGGCAGAGAGAGACTTGTCCCATCCAGGAGTAATCGTGCATGAGTTCTTATTTTCACAGATGGAAGGGAGACGTTGTTTCTGAGTTACTGGTCCCGACATATTTAAGTTAGAACTAAAGTGCTTATTTAACAAGACAGATTTCTTTATTTATGGTTTATTCTGAGCTCCTCCCACTCGTTTGAAATAGAAAGATACTCTGAACCTGATAGCAGTTGAAGTGTTGCTTGCTTGTGTTTCCAAGGAAACACCGGTTTCAATGAAATCTGATCAACCCACACGGCCCCAATGACGCAGATTATCTGACTTATCTCATGTTCTTTCTAACTTTGACTGTTGCTCATTCACTCATGAATATGTAAAGTGGCGCAGACATTAGACATGCAAATCCAATCATCCTTTCATCCTTTAAAACTGCTCAAATGTTACATCTCATTGGGACTTAAAATCTGGATGATAAACGATGTAATATTTGATGATATTAAGAAAGATTGTCTGGAGCTGCTCTACAAAAAATGCGATTATATTATTGTAGTTTTTCAGTTCAGACACTGACATTTAATGAAGTTGGGGGCGGATTCACACATAAAACGTACATCCTCGTATGAACCAGTCTCCACAAGCAAGAGAGAGCCCAGTGTTATTTATCCCCAAACAAATGTAACGCCACACACAACAAGGGTGACCAAAACAAATACAGGCCTGTTCTTACACTGCCGACACGCAGCAGCTCTGATTGATAACCGATAAAGTTATCTAAAAACAATACAATCATACGTACGTTTGAGGCTCGTTTGTGGGCTCAACACGGCTCACTTTCCAAATGAGTAAAGCTGTGCAGCAACAGGCAGATGCCGATCGCGTGTGTTTTTGTTTTGCGAAAGCAAAATAATGTTCTGATGATTCTCAGTTAGCAGTTCAAGGAGCACTTTCACATTGATAACGCTTTCGCTGGGAGGCTCCATGGAAGAAATAAAATAAACAATTTATAGTAAAAGACAAAGAAATACAACAATAATATCATCATTATTGCTAGAATGGTTAAATACAGTATGAGTAGTATTCATTGCTCACACTGATTTATTTAATTTGGAACACTTTACTTTATGTCGCCCTATTTGGCATCTATAAGAAGTACATTAGCACTCAATAAATGGCTGTAATAATGTAGTTGTCAACATCTATACCTGCTGTTGTGGACACTTATAAGTGGAGGCTGGTGTATAAGGACGATGAATGACAGTATAGTAAAACACGGCTGTATTAGTATAGAGTGTGTGTGGGGGGGGGGGTCTGTTGGAAACATTGGTGACCGTGGGAGTAGGTTTTTGTAAAGTACCGTTCTAAATGTATTCCCGAGTTTAAGGTGTTTCAGAGAGTCTAACCTGAAGACTATTTATAAGTATGAAACCCTCCCCCTCTTCCCCTTCACAGGCACACACACACAATCACACAGTGTGGTCTGAGGTTTTGTTACTAAGTGATGGTGCATCAACACGCAACACCAAAGTTACCACTACCGCCCTCGTGCTTTTTACAATCCGCGTAAATGAGCTCTCAATAACGCACAGAAGCATTACACTTCATTTATTTCCCCTGTTTTGAATTGAGTGATCGGCGTCTAGAACGGCGATGCAGAGGCTGCTAACTCCATCTTAACTTCTGTCTGAGCTGAAATCACTGTGTCAGCGTTGGCTTCTCGGTCTGTGGTTTGGTTACTTGCTCTATAAGTTGTGGGTGAAAACTGTTTCAATTACAAGAAAAGAAAAAATAAATCAGTTTCTTGCTTTCCTCCGTCATAGATGGAGTGACGCGTGTTGGCGGTGAACATCTGCAGCTTGCGTTATGATGCGAGAAGTCACCTTATGATCAGATTAGCTTCGTGTGTGCCTTATCGTCCTTCAACAGATCATCCTGCAGAGAGTTAATCAAGAGATGCAAATTAATAATAACCACCGAGTATTGATGGAAAACATTCGTTCAATGAGACTAAGACGTCTAGAGGTTAACGTGTAGGACTCCTTCACTGTCACAGTCGTGGCCTCGGCTGAAGGCCACAGCTCCAGAGTCTCTGGGCTGATAGGAAGTGGTTTCTCGTCTTGAAGCAGAGGCTCTACCAAACGTGACATGCATGGTCTATTTTGAGGTTTCTATGGCTTGCTCATAGATTTATACTAAATGTTTCAGACACTAAAGGACATCCTCGTGTTTACTCGGTAAAGAGATTGTCATTTTGGGCTATGCAAAATACATTGCATTGATTTCACATGTTAAATATGCTAAAAAAACAAAAAGTCAAACTAATGACAGTTTAAAACTCTATATAAATCACTTGGAAGGGTCATTTTTTTTTTTACAAATGGTATCTGGTCTTCATTGAGCGGCAGCTCATTGGTCCATTGAAAGTTTAGTCATAGTAAAACTTCAGTCATACAGTTTCACACGTCCCTCGCAGACGTCTTTGCAGATTAAAAAAAATAAGCTATCGGTTGTTGCAATGGAGACAAACAGTGTAAATATGAATGTGCTAACTGAAACACGGGCATTTCTTTTTTTGAGCCATGATTTTACTCAAGATGTGATGTTTGTGATGATCGGCTGCTCAGTTCACTGCTGCTGGTTAAAGTAAACAAAGTCACTTTGCCTGACTTTAGTCATTGGTTGGTGTCACTACACGTAGTTTCCTCTTCCTTCTATTCCTCCGTCTGTTAGAGCTTAACAGAGCTCTGCAGACTGAGGGGGCAGGAACGTGAGGGAGACATTTTTGTTGAGACGTTTGGCGTCCCCCGGCCACAGCCTGACACCTGTTGATCCACACAGCTGAACACCAGGAAGTCTTATTAACTGCCTGGCCCCTTATTGGTGCAGTGTTTTGCAGCGACCAAACCTCAAAAACAGTAGGTTCTTGGAATAATCTCACTTGTTTAGACTTCTTGTGAGGAAAAAAAAAAAGCCTACTGGGACCTGCCGTATTCACCCCCCCCCCACCCACCCACCACAGGAATCAGAAACCCCCATGTGTATTTTTGGGGTGTTGGCCAGCCAGAGAAGACTCAGTCTCACCTCTCTACCTCGACACCCCACCCCTGCTGTGGACACGCATCTTCCCTTTTTTTTTTTTTTTAGTTGCCTCAGTGTTGCTGGGCTGTGGTTTGAACTGGTCTCACTGTAAAGAACTGACTGGTTCGAGGGTGTGATTGAGGTTTGAAGCAGCATCCGTGTTTGTCTCCAATGCCTGCAGATGTCTTCAGTGAGGAAGGTAAACATCACATGGGCTGTTTAACTGCTAAAGCTAACAACCTGCCTCATCCCTAGGGCCCCAGGAGGAAATCCAGCACATATGACACTGTTTTTGTGTCGTCCCCCCCCCCCGACATCTGTCACTTTGTGAGGCGTCTTTTTTTTAAATAGTGGGGCTCTAGTACCTGTCGGTGTTTGTCCTGCTTATACAGTAATTCACAACATTTGAACCCTGTACATGAATGCTGCTCGTATCATTTTGTTCCATGTTGAACCACTTTGCTCTGCAGATGCTAAAATGTATATCTTCACGTCCCTCCGTATTTCAGGAACGCCTCGTGTCTCTTATTTTTAAACGTGTCTCTTCTACTAACAGAAAGAAGAAGGAAAGGTCCAAGGCCAGCTGAACCACACCGACTCGAGCCAGTACATCCACGACCTCAAAGACCAGATAGCAGAGCTAAAACACGAGGTGAGACTCGCAACAGGTCCATTAGTAACCGCGCTACCTTTTTTTTTTTCTGGTAGAGATTCAGATTTTGCCGTTTCCATTTCTCTGATCAAGCGTTCAAGAAGATTTCACAACATCGCCTCAGATATGGTTTCTCTTTGATGCTGACAGATTGGTAGAAGTGTTAACTACACCCAGAGACTTCCTGTGCAGAGTTGACAGCGCACACCTCTTGCAGATACCTATACAGATGTTCCTACAAGAGGGTTTTACCCTGCTGGTCAGAGTAGAGCCGAGACGTATCATAACCATGCACGTTGAGAGTAAAGAAGTGATGAGAGCAGATTTGATCATGAATCAATTCACCTGTATTCCTTGTTTAGTCCTCACCGACTGTGATGCATGTACTATGCAAGAAGGTCCAATGTCACGGGTTGAAAATCTGATGACTAGTTTCTACGTATTAATTATTCAGAACCGTGTCTTCATTGAGATGTTTTCCTTTTTTTTAAACACAGATAGAGTTCCTCGTTGTTTTCCAGCAAATCAAAACAAGCGAGAACAAACCAATGCCTGATGCAGTTGGTGGTTGTGCTTAATAAACCGGAGTTGCATTTAGTTTCTCCTCACTCCGGTTTATATCAAGTCAGTGCAGTCAGTCATTTCCCCTCTCACTTGGTTTGGCCTTGTGGTCATTTTGGTTTCAGAGTGGCCTGCTATGAATCATGCTAACTCGAGTGTCTGCTGCAAAGCAAACCCGAGAGTAGCGAGTGGTGGCTCAAGTCCCACCATCCTCCCTCCCTCACAATTTGAGTTCAAACCTGCATCATATTGCTGGAAATCTTGACTGCAGCCAGTCAGATCTTGATTAGATCACAATTTCCCTTTTTGTATTTGCTTGGCAACAACAGGAAGGCAGACGCAGGTAAACGTGGGCTTGTTCTTTTTGTTTGTCGTGTGTTGTGCTCTGAACCGGCCTCTGAAGGCGTCTCTTCCTACATGTCTGGCTGCTGCGTGGCAGACCAACCCAGGTGAGTTGGTGCCCATGTGTCACCTTCATTCCACTGGCCATCGCGTTGCTCCCACCTTAGCCCCGTTCGGGTCGGTTTACTTCACAGCGTGGGGGGAGGGGGGGGGGGGGCGGTCCTGGATGCTTCCACAGAAAAGTGACAGTGAACTGCTCTTAATTGGCGGTAGTTAAGACGACCTCATGTGCAATGGTCGAACTAGCCAGTAAGTCCTCATCGTTTTGGTCTTTTCACTTGTAAAAAAAACAAACATCCTGTTTAGAAAACACTAACCGCGTAAGTCTATAGTGCAGCCAGAATAATCTCATTGCCCCCTCTTGTAGCTGATGGAGGGGGGGGGGGGGGGACATCCACCACATCTGCACTTCAACAGCAATGTGTGTTTTCATCATCCACCACAAAGGGCGGCTCACTCTGCCTTGATGCAACAGAGAGAGGGTGAAGCAGGCCGTGCACTTGCAACCGTAGTTTGACATGCCGCATAAAGATGAGATTCACGCCTCACCAATAGAGGAAAAGACTTGCAGGATGAGGACTAACTTGTTGGTTTGACACATACGCTGGGTTAGCTTCCGCCCCTGATTAACAGCAGAGAACAGCAGAGAACGGCCAACAGTTGACACTGTTGTCCTAATAAACAAATTATTAACCATAATAAAGTTCTGCACCTTTGCGAAACCATTTCTTGGTGCACTTCTTCTCCCTTCTTCATTTCCTGTTAGTACAGAATGATGAATGATATTTATTTGTTGTATACTAGCTGCAAGATCCGTACACTAAGTAAACTGGTTTGTAGTATTGGGACACGACTCATATCTTAGGAATGACATTGTTGCTTTGTGGTTGAACTGGTGCATGCATGTTGGATTTGTGAAAGACTGTTTGTGCCATTGACGCTGTTTGAATATCTGCCATTTGACCCATTGTGTTTGCACATGTCATATCAGTCAGTCCTTGTTTCCTCCCTCAGAAGTTACACATGTATGTCTTCAGTCGTTGTGTCACTCCTAATACTCACCGTGCCCACTCTCACAGATTTGCTGCTTAAAAGGACAGAGGGGCCTGGCCAATCAGCCCACTTTTGATGGGATCCACATCGTCAATCACTACGTGGGGCATGATGGGTCTTACCAGTCTTCAGATGAAGATGGAGTCAAGGGCCCGAGCCTCCTGGACGCCCAGCAGAGCAGCAGGGGCCGGATCAGACTGCGCCCCAACCTCGGGGACACCAGCAGTGAGGAGGACGAGGACGAGGAGGAGGAAGACGATGACGAGGAGTCCCTGCGACTCTCTGTACCTCCGAGCGGCAGCCACAAGTCCACCACCGTGTGACGAGCGCCGCGAAGAGTCGGGACTGAGGCTGTCGGCACCTACTGAGGAAGAGGAGGTGTTTCCAGCAGCCATTTCAGAGGAGAAGCCTGGATCTGGAGTTCAGAAAGGAAATGCATCATCATTTCATATCATGAGAATCACAATTATGGATTTAGTTTTGTTTACCTCCCTTTTTGTTTTCTTCCTGAGGGCAGCAAACGCCTCTGCGTTTTTTGACAGACCATCAGCGTGGACCTCAGACTTTGCTAATGTGGAGCGTATCAAACTGTGGACGGGGTGGAGGGGTTAACCCCCTCCTGTAGGTACAACACAGAGCAAGAGACTGTGCAATAAATCCTTTTATGTCATATAACACACTTCATTCAACGTGTTTTTATATTTTTAAAGCATTTTATAAATTAACAGCAAACACGTATTGATGCCGTTACTACTAAGTGTCCATCACGCAGAGGCAGAATTGTAAAAGCGCTGTGTGTAGAATAGAAGTGTGTGTATATACATATCTATTGTCCTGGTCAGCAGCTATTATCAAATCCTTGTGTCGGCCAGCGCTGGCTCGAGCTTCATGTTGACGTTATGGCCTTAGCACATGCTGCATGCCTTTCACTAGGCTAGTGTGTCACGAGGTCAATGTGACATCTGCATACTTGTAGATATGTAAATCTGTATTATGTTTTTTTTTTTTGTTTTTTTTTTTCAATTCCTTTTGAACTTGAAATGATGTATCTATTGCATATCTGATGTTTAGAGTATATAGTCAAATGCAGAAAAAAAAGGGACGTACGAGTTTAATGTGGTAACACAAATGGCAAGTTACTGTTCAGAGAAAAAAAAAGAAGAAAGAAGTAGTTTTTTTGGGCAGTTCATTGTCAGGGCAGAAAAGGGGGGAGGAGGGAGGGGGGCAGGTTTATGTTGCTGTTGCGCCGATTTCTCTGAAAGCGTCCCCGCTTTGTTTTCAAAATGAGCGGTGAGTCGATTGAGCTGATGAGTCGAACATGAGTAATGTCTGTCACGTTTGTGTGTCACAAAATTTGCACGTGGGATGGATGGAGTCCTATAGGGAACTCAAACTGGGAGATAAAGCTGAGATCACACAACATAGTATATACACACTTTGTAACACAAACTGGGGGAGAATCGGGAGCCGTCTAGTGTTACCAAAGTAAGCACTATCTTCTGCACTGTGCTCGCCCTGCAGGCCAGTTCCACTCCATTTCATGCAGCGAGGACCCCCGGGGTGTGTGAGACTTTTGAATTCCTCTGAATGTCTGTATCGAACACTAACTCCTGAAGGCCCCGGCCTCGTCTCGTCATGTCCGGGAAAAGATTCAGACTGTTGAGTTGGTGGTGATAATGTCCCTTTTGATGAACGCGTGTTGTTTGACGGGAGAGGAACACATTATGGCACTTTTTGAGTCTGCAGTGCAGTAAGGACACGCACAGCAACACTATGGAGCAGTTGGCACACTCTGGAGACTAAATGAGATTGTGGTGTGTGTGTCTGTTTGTCCGTCTGTACGTACGTGTGTGTGTGTGTGTGTGTGATGAGTTCACAATAAAAACGTTTAATGAACTCCTTGACTGATTTCATTTCTTTAAGTAGGCAGCAGACTGCAGTGTGTTCAGATGACTGTGAGCTCAGGGGGATGTTGTGTCTCAACGCTTGCCTTCCTCTGTAAAGATTCTTGCTTAGATTGACTGCTTTCAGGAAGTGATTTCTCGCGGTTTCCAGAGCTGAGCCTCAACTACCAATCATTTCATGCAGAAAACCACATTTTTAAAAGAGCCTTTCTCTTTCTCAGGCCTCTGTAAACATTCACCAGGTCTGTGTTATTACCAAATGCTGCTGCTGCTGCTGCCGATTTGATTGAGTTCTCCGTAAAGTCTACAGTTGTGATGGTCAAAGTACTTTGATATCAGACAGAAGTGTCATCTCAGTGGAGTCGGCGGATTCGAAGTCCTGGACCCAGACAGCAAAGTACTGTGAGTAATTTAATGTTTTATATTGCAGTGATTGATGGTGCTTGACACTTTGAACATGCATTTCATGGCACAGTGCCAGTTAATTCACATTTTAATAGGCCGGTTGTCAAACATCTTCAGTCCAACTCATCCTGCTGCCAAACGGACACGCCCCCTGGTTCTGTTGCCAGATAAGATGTTTTAGATCATGATTTTAAATTTTAAATGAACTTGTTTAAATGAGATCCCTTTTGTTTAAATGTATGACTCATTACAGAATATGTGTCATTTGGTGTTTTCACGTGTTTTTAAGGTTGAGTTTCAATAGAAAGGGAAACAAATTTGACTAAATTATGCAGAAACTATAAGACATTTTAATTGTTAAATGTATTTAAAAAATCTGACAAACTGGCTTCTGCAGAACAGGTAATAAAACCTTTAAAATAGTATCATTAGCCTATTACTGTTATTTATTTTTCAAAGTTAGTATTTTGTTATTATTGGTATTATTATTGTTGCTAATATTAATATGGCACTGGATCTGTTTCACTCTTTTTCACACTCATGGCAGGATGCCACAGTTGGTATCACGCGGCATTAAAGCCCTCTCTGTCGGCCTATCGGCTCGCTCCGGGCAGCAGGGTTGGCCTGCTTCTACTTTTATCGTTTTTCGGACTTCATATCTCCACCAACACGGTGTCCGGATGCAACGGCCGTCTAATCGAGCCTTGACATGTGGCGCTTTGATTTCCTGCCCGCCGTGTACTGATAGGATGCTTTGCCTCAAAGCCGCGAAGCGCTGTTCTGATGGTGAGCGTGCACATCCAGTGCGATCTGCAGCTGTTCCAGAGCGAGCCAGTAAGATAATGAGTCCAGGTTGAAAACCGGTCTATGTCTCCAATATGGTTTGTTGTATATTGTACAACATCACAGATATGGAAGAGTAACTTGAGCGGATTTACATGTGGATGTAGAATATGATCTGTGATCTAAAACATGATCTACATGTTGACACCCATTGGTAAAATCTAATAAGGAAAAAATCAAAAATAAAAGAAGGATAGTAACATAACTCCAATTAAATATTAATGATTGCATTAACTCTGATGGTTCTTTGCCTCGCGATTATCTAAGTCCACCTCACTACATCACTATAATAGTCTTGATTTACTTGTTGCAGCTGCAGAGGATGAAAGGCACCAGGACGCACGACTATTGTTCGGTGCGCAGTGACGCCTAACCTGCGCTACAATCTGCGCCGAACAGAACAACAAATTGTCTGTTTTTGAGCTTCTTCCTTTTCAGCATACAGTAGCCTACAGAGTAACCTGAAACTGTTTCACCGCGGGCGTGTCGACGGCGAGTGTCTGTCACATAATTACAGCCTGAGGCCCAACCGACCACCAGACCGGGACGAAGCTCCACCAAACCTTGTCGTGTGGGGACTCGTGGAGACTGAGATTTACACACAATTTACGTGCGTTTTATGTGAGAATATATACTGAGTTATTGACAATTCTTGCATATTATTATATGGTGTTTTATTGGGGGGGGGGGGGGGGGGGGTTGCACCAAACGCACTGACAAACCAGGCTATAATGACAAAATTATGTATTTCTAAGTGATTAAGATCTGTATTAAGCAGGAGAGAACTGTTGATTCAGAGTTCCCCCCTGCACTATTACTTTGTTTACCATGCAGGCACCCTGGGGTGCGCCTCCGCGTTTCCTCTCCCCCTGTCAGTGTGAGCAAGGCGCTGATAAGGCCTGTCTCGTTTCTCCTGATTGCCACGAGCTCCTCTGAGACACGAGCCAAAGGGGGAACCAGATGTAAAAGTCGCTTATTGTCTAAATAAAATCAATTGCTGATAATTCCACACGGGTGTTATTCTTGAAATCCTCGTCATGTGTTTTCGGTTGAAGTTCTGAAATGAGTGATTTTGCGTTGAGGTGAAAGGACGTCGCCCCCGCTGTAGACGGTTTTCCTAATACCTGTAAAAAAACAAAAAAAAACGCACAACGTGCTGACTAAAACACTACAGGCGTCTCTTTTTCTTTCCAGTGCACTGAGCGGAGGAGTCTCTGCAGTGACACCTGTCCGCGCAACACCTGGCAGACGGGGCGGACGGTGTGCGCATGCTCCGTCGTCAGGTTGACGTCTGTTAAAGCACTTGGACCCCGCACCTCTCCGCCAGTGGAGATCGAGTCTTTGCAGGGTTCAGAGCGAGCAGCAGCGTCCACCCGCGAGGTCTCCTCTCTACACACAGCTGGACTATTTCTCTGTTCTTCGGCCGCTCTCAGATCAGAGATGCCTCGCTCCTTCATGGTGAAGAGTAAGAAGGCGCACAGTTACCACCAGCCCCGGAGTTTGGAGGATGATAACAGCAGGCTGGACACAATACTGGCGCACATTTGCTCAGGTGTGTGCGAAATGATTCCGTTTTTAAATAGTCTTCTTAAATTGTGTCATTAGATGTTACAATGTTTGTACCATTTCACTATAAAAACTGAAACACCTTTTCATGGTAACAATTGCAAATGTGTTGACAATTATTATTGTAAAGGCATATTAAATGATGACACACTGAGGGAATGCATGCATACTAATGGTAAATCCCTGATTGCACAGTTTAAAGGACAAACAAATGTTGAGTTTACTGAAATAAGCATTCAATTATTTTCTAAAAATGCTGAAACAAAAATCAAAAGCGGAATTTCTGATGTTTACATGCTGGTAATCTGAGATTTCACGTTAACATAAAACAGTGATGCATCTCTATTCTCAATTTCCTCACTATTGTTTTTTAGGTTATTGCAATATAGATGCGGTAATAGTGGCTTTACCATTTTGTAATTTTGCACACTAATCCTGTTTTAATTTTAAAATGATGTCTATAATGTCATCATTTTAATTTAAGTGTCATACAGTGGCCTTTTATTATCATGTATCAGTTTTCAAACCTCCAATAGTAACCAACGAGTGCAGGAGAGTACAGCTGTGCAGTGAGTTTAAAAACATCAGATGTCCCTCACTTCCTTTTCGTTACGATGCTGACTGTCCTCCGTGTGTCCCCGCAGAAACGGATAAATTCCAAGAGGACTCCGACGGGTCGGTGGACAGGTACGGCCTCTCTCCGGACTCCCACCTGGCCGACGCTGCGGATTTCTCCCCGAAGTCGCCGCTGAGCTGCGCCGACAGTTTGTGCGGTCGCTCCCCGGACTACGAGGACTTCTGGAGGCCTCCGTCCCCCTCTGCGTCCCCAGGTAAACACCACCACCGGCACACAGACACGCCACCTTCTCATTACTCAGCACTCAATAATTAAATACTTGTTTGGTGAATTAAGACGATCCTGACAAAAGTGGGGCCTTGGTCGTAGACGACTCTTACATGTTTTAGGATTTCTATGATTTCTATAAGAACGCTGTCACATTTTAAATGATCCTTCTTCAGCTAATTAGTCTACTTTTAAGCTATTTGGGTTTTGCTTGTTTATTTATAATTGTATTTAGGCCTAAATCACTTTATTAATAGTACTCCCCCTTTAGATCTGATATTAGGGTTTCCCCAACGGCATCATCATCTGGGAATTCTCTGAAAGAACATTGCATGACTTCTTCTGTCCCATCGGGCCCTTTGGGCTCCCGGAAACGCCCCGCTTTAACCCAGTTTCATTAAATTTTCATCTGGCCTCTGTCCCCCTCTCCAGTGGATTCTGAGAAATCCCTCTCCCCTCTGGTGGATGAGACGCAGCCCTTCGCCATTCCCTTCCGGCCGTACGCCTGGAGCAGCTACCAGGCGCCGGGGCTCAGGCCCCTGGTGCAGCATAACCTCCACCCAGGCATGGAGGTGGAAAGGGGCCCGGCGGCGTTGGCCTTCTATGGGGACAGGAGCGCCCACTCGGCCCTGTACGCAGACCGGACCCTGAACGAGGAGACGTACGGTGACTACAGGAGGCACGCTGCTGCTCTGCTGTTCCCCGAGGGAGGCCTGAACGGGAAAGCCCACAATATGAAGGCACAATCTGACCTGCTGTGCTCCAGTCTGATCCTCAATGGCGGTTATAAGTGCATCAAGTGCAGTAAGGTGAGGATGGAGGCACACGCACATTTTCTGCATCTAAAAGTATTTTTTGAAAAATAGCAAAAATTGGTGCTGCCTTGAAGAACAAGTGATTCCAATGGTTCATGACTTCAAGACGCTGGCTGACCTCTGACCTCCATGACGGGATTATTTTAAAGAGATTTCACAACTGGAACTCTTTACTGACCACGAAATATATTTATATTTTCACCTGAACTGTATTGTTATTTTCTTTCCACCAGGTGTTTTCCACTCCGCACGGTTTGGAGGTCCACGTGCGCAGATCGCACAGTGGCATCAGGCCGTTTGCGTGCGAAATCTGCGACAAAACCTTCGGACACGGGGTCAGCCTGGAACAACACAAAGCCGTGCACTCTCAGGTAACTTCAGACACACACACACACACACACACACACACACACACACACACACACACACACACACACACACTTCAAACCGCTTCCTGGAGCTCGCATATTTTCTGCGTGTTGTTGTCAGCCTGCTTTTCGGTCAGGATGGGCGTGCTGACTCGAAGTCATGACTAACCCCCGCTTCTGCGTCACGTTTCAGGAAAGGAGTTTCGACTGCAAGATATGCGGTAAAAGTTTTAAGAGGTCGTCCACTCTGTCGACGCACCTGCTCATCCACTCCGACACGAGGCCGTACCCCTGCCAGTACTGCGGGAAGAGGTTCCACCAGAAGTCCGACATGAAGAAACACACATTCATCCACACAGGCAAGTGGAGAAAAGGCAGACCTTAATACAACACATAATACAGTGTTGTTTTTAAGTGTGGTTTCTAGTGTTACTTAAAGAATCTGTGCGTAACTTGCGTGTAAAAGTCCCAAATCAGCCCGATGTCCACGATATATTTCATCTTTTGTTCATTAACAATACAAAAAAATAACCTATTTATGTGTTTCCTAATTGTGTTGTCCAGGTGAGAAGCCACACAAATGCCAGGTGTGCGGGAAAGCGTTCAGCCAGAGCTCCAACCTCATCACGCACAGCAGGAAGCACACCGGATACAAACCTTTCGGCTGCGACCTCTGCGGCAAAGGTTTCCAGAGAAAAGTGGATCTGAGGAGACACAAAGAGACGCAGCACGGCCTGAAGTGAAGCGACCCGTGCACACATGACGTCATGTAATCTGACTTTAGTATTTGACTCATTATTCTTGAAAGGAGTGAGGACATGTGACAAAGACATTTCTTTCCAACCGCTCAGTTTGAGGACATTTCTTGGATCAAGACTCATTTTGGTCCACTTTGTAAAAAAACTTAATGAAAGACTGCGTTGGAAATATATATATATATGTATATTTATAAATATAATTATCTCGTCCAATATTTATTTATTTTAATAAAGAAAACTCACGAGTAAGACTTGCTCTGACGGACATTTTGCAGACACTAATTATTCTACCGTCATACTGCTGGTTGTTATAAAGGTCCAGAGATAAGCTGTGAATTGTGCAGAAGCGTAATCAAATGAATGGATCACGTTTATATCTGTTGACTGATATGAATCAGCGTCAGAGGGCGTTGAACCCAAAATAGTTGTCCCCACAATTAAATAACCGGATCGACGATTTTGAAGCCAACAGAGATGGAAATC
The DNA here is from genome assembly GCF_050575085.1 of Anarhichas minor. Taxonomy (NCBI): domain Eukaryota; kingdom Metazoa; phylum Chordata; class Actinopteri; order Perciformes; family Anarhichadidae; genus Anarhichas; species Anarhichas minor. The sequence goes on from NW_027466517.1 coordinate 252,099, forward strand.
TGCGCTTCTTCAAAGAATCGAGGCATTTTGTTTTCAGTGCGGAGACATGCTGGCAAAACAGACTGTGTGATTTAATAAACATGGAGGGTTACCGCCTTACTCACCAAATTTTCCATTTTGCACATTTTATTGTCAGAATCAACTTTTTCTCGTGACGAATGAATATTTTCCCCTTGGAAAGACGAGTAGAAAATAATTATTTGTTTTTGTTATTACAATTTTTAAATGCAATAAAATCTGAAAGTGAAATGATTCAAAATTACTTTTTCTCCAAATAAAGGATGTATTTAAATATTCAGACTGAATATAGTCATTAAAACAGGTCATTCAACTCAGGGTTCACCCCGCAAATTATAGCACTTTAAATGATAGAACTTGTCTATTTTATATAATATAAATGTAATTATTATTATCATTAACTCATTTCGCTTTGGCAGTCATTTATCTTGAATTAAACTGTTTCTTTATAATCTCCCACCTGTAAAACCACACTTGTTTGAGCTGTTTGAACAACTAAAAATAATCTTTACAGACCTTTATCATGTTTTATATTATATATTTGTACGAATTGTATTTGTTGTGGCTGTATCTGGAGGGCTCTAAGGGATGAATGATATGATCTAAAATGATTATCTCAATAACGGTTCTTATCGTTATGCATCAGTCACTACATGACATTTCCTGTCTGGCCTTGCTTTTCTGCGTCACCTGTTTACTCATGAAGTTCAGTGTATTCATCATGACGAGAAGGCTTCTCAGCCTGCATAAACAAGTCTGGTTCTCGAGAGATCTTTCTTTATTTGAGAAGAGAGGGCGTGGAGACTCTAAATTCATGATGGAAAGCGTGTCTGGCCTCATTCTGCTTCTTTTATATATACATATGTACATATATAACGGTATGGCAAGTCTACAGTATATATATATAGATAGACTTTATAATAAACTTTGGTGAAGAGGTGTGTTTGCTGAGTTCAGTTTTGAGACCTTTAGAATGCGCGTTTCCTCGCTCTTGAGTCTGCAGTGCCTCGTGCTGAGTTGTTTTTGTTAATGAACATTGTGTTAGTTCTTGTCAGTTATAGAGAGTCAGATATTTGCTCCCTCTGTATTTAATTCAGTATTTGGTGATAATACATGGAACATATTTTCTGTTCAGATAAAACCAGCATCAATTGGATCCAGCCTCACCTGCCCTGTATACCACCTGTCCAAGTCTACAATAAATCAAAATTGACCCGCAACAATAACAGGAGGGTTAACAAGTGTTGGGGTGAATTAGTACACGCCGACGAACAAACAAACAAAGGGCCAAGACGTGAAACCACGGTGCTGCTGTGATTGTGATTTACCCAGAGGCGACCGCGGCTCCTGTTTGTTTTGACCACTGCAGCCATGTGTTTGAACCCTAAACAGTCTGAGCAGATTTAACCGTTAACCAGATGCCTTTGTACCCTCATGGCTGTTATTTAAAAATAAGAAGGCCCAAAAAAAACGACTTTTGGCAGGAAGCAGCAGGCAGGCACCCACATGCAGCAGCTGCGATCCACTGAGGAGGAGGGGGGGGGGGCTGCTGCTGCTGCTGCTGCTGCCGGAGTTAGAAATAGTTACAATGTTATAAGCGATGAGCAGGCATTGGTTTAATCCTCTGGGTGGATTACAGGACATCCATTTGAAATCAGGAATTAATAAATCCCATTAACTGACAATTAAATCAGGTTGTTTATGAAAAGTGGCCCAAAGAATGGTGCATAATGCGACAAAAAACGTCTTCCATTCAGTCATCATCAGAAGGTATAATCCATGAATATGAAACGAATTAATCAATTTTTTTGTCAGAAAAGCATTCCTCGTATTTTCTAATAACCCCCATCATGTTTTGCATCGATGCTTTAAACCTGACGGCTCTATGCGAGTACGCTGTCATCATTTTATTCTTTCACCATCTCCTCTTTTATAATTCTAACAAAGCTACAAAAAACAGGAACAATCAGTAAATCGTCTTCCTTCAACATTGATTGAAATCACTGACTCACAAGGATTTGTGAGCCAAAAAAAAAAAGAAGCCTCGTACAACATTCAGGCCTGAATATTTAAAACCCCGAGATGAACAGACAACGGGAAGGAGAAGAGGGAGGGCTCATTTAAAGCAAGACTCAATGGAGCTGTGCACCTTGGCGCTGTGTTGCACGGCCACGACATTTATTCTCTTCAAAACAAAATAAGCTTCCCCTCACACCCCCAATCTTTGAAATGGCATGAGACAAATGCTGCAGTCAGAAAAGCGCGCACTCTGTGTTCAGACTGCTGGAGCTCACGGGGACACGTGTCCTCCTGCTGGAATCAAGATGAGTTTGCCTTTAAGTGCCTTAAACAGTCTGAGGCAGCCTCGAGCCACCTGACCAGTAGCCTATATAACACTGTTATGACGGGCCCTAATGCATGCCAAACCAGTTAAGAAGCGCGCGCGCACACACACACACACACACACACACACACACACACACACACACACACACACACATTGCATTGTCTCGTAACATGATCAAATAGAAACTTCACATGGGATCAACATTAACATATACACACATATCAACATTCATATTACCCAGAAATAATCATTGCATATATGTTTATGACAGAAACAATACAAAAGAACACGAGGGTATTCATTTAATTGAATATTGTTTTTACATATCTCATTAGTTTTATAGTTTATGTAGAATAAGCATATCATTTTGTTGTCACCAATGACTATTTAACAGCACGTATCAATGTATTTATCTTTGCACTGTTATTCGCTGCTCATCCCTATCGTTTCCCATTAAACGGTGTGATGTTAATAAAGCGGAGTTTGACTCAACTTTTGACATAAACCTCACTGAATCAGAAGGCTGGACCCATTGCATGGTTCCCTCTGAGAGCGCGCTCCTCAAGCACAATCACAGGGAGAAGCTTTCCGAGCAAAACAATCTCCAAACGAGCCATTAGGCTGACCAGATTTCCTCCAAGGGCACGGGGTGTATTTTTTCCTTCAAGCATTACCCCACTGCCCCGAGGCATATCAAATATGAATAGAAGACGGCTCAATCGATCGCAGTAGGCGAGTAATCAGAGCATTGCAGTCTAAATGCTCCAAATCTAGGCCTGCGTCTTGGTCCATAAGTGCACACACATCTGTGCACACGGCCACGCGTGCGTGCACCCAGCGGTATGACTGGATTCATTTCTCTTGACAGACATAGTTGTGCAATTAGAAAGTTCAGCAGTCTGGGTTTTGTGGGTTTTTGGATGATTCATTATTAATAGAAAATTAAACATGAATAATGAAAGAGAGATTTTAGAGAGACACTTTGCTGTTTGATTTTGATTTCTTTCTTTTTTTATAATTGTATTTTACATGATTAATTCTCACTCTGGACTTGACTATTCGGGCTTTTATTGTCAGATAGATGGTGGGAAAATTAGTTTTGCAAATACCATGTCGGCCAAAAGAAGACGCCAGGAGAGAATCTGATTAAAACACAACACGCAATACCTCACAGATAACAATAAAATGATCCAGGTCACGCCCACACAGCTGACTATAGAGTAAATACGTAGAGTCAGGGACACCTGGTGAATGGACAGATTGATCACGAGAGAGCAGATAAGGAAGACGCCACGAAGAGAGAGAGGGCCAGTGTGATTGTTTCCCTGAGGGCGAGCAGAGCTGCTGTGTATATTGTAATAATAATGTGGTATTTGCTCTCACGCAGTCAGCAGATTTCACACAGGTTTGACGAGTTACAGAGACATAACCTGAGAGAGAGAGAGAGAGAGAGAGAGACATGATTTCTAACAGCAAGCACTGATTATTATGCTGTTAAACGATGGTAAGTTCTTGGACACTTAACATTGATGAAATCAAACCGTTTTCATACATTCTGGATGCCCATTTCATTTCAGAAACTTCCTGTACCAGAGAGACTTTGCTGCTCACCTGTCCCCCCTCCCCAGAGGTTGACACGCCAACTAAGCTGGGACAGATGAAGGGAGGCAGGGCACATATAGGACATGGCTCTTTTGTTGCAGAGGCTTATTCATTATTCACCTGATCTGAAAAAAAGAAAAAAAGAGACTGCAAAACCAACTGCACAGCTGTCATCAAGCAACAAGGCGTAGGCACAAATTATTCATGACTCTGCAAAAGAAAAGGCAGCAGAATGAGAGGAAAATAATAACAAGAGACACCAGCGAGGCAGCTGACAGGCTGAACACGTGTGGGGAGGAAAGCCGGGCCTCTCCAGGGCTGACAAGCGTCCTCTGCCCAGCCACTTCCCCTGGACCCCAGCTACACAGGCAGACCTGCTTCTACAGTGTGTGGCATGTTGGCTGATGACTTTTATACTTTTAGATTTTTGCACCATGAAAAAAATATACATGAAGTTTCATAGAGCGAGCTCAGGTGACAGTTAAGTATTTTGTGATGTTATAGCAGCCCAATCGAAGGTGTACCCTAACTCTTGCCCATTGCATTCTGGGTGAGCCCCCCCCCCCATAAATGTGAACAGAATGAGTGGCTATGACAATAGCTCACTGTTCAAAGATATTGGAGTAATCCACCTGATCAGAGAATGTGTGTCCTGTGAGCCTCACTGTGCTTTGTTTACATGGCCGGACCGGCTGGACTAAGTGCATGTGAGCTAGCGCTGGCTGTTCCTCGTCCGGTAAACACTGTTAGCTCTGTCGGCGCTGTTGCTGTGTTGTTACTGTTAGCTGCGAGCTGCCGGCTCAGCTGTCGCCATGTTGAGAGCTGTGTGGAGGCAACTGATATGCTCTGAATTTTGGATTTAGCACCTTTCATAATCCAGAATGCTATTTTACTATATTTTCTCTGTTTTTACTCCAACTTGGTGTGAGATGTAAAAAAAAAAGCCAGAAAAAAAAGCCCACTGCGCCTTAGTATGCGGCACGCGTTACAGAACTGTCTATACTGATACTGAAAACTATTATTAACTTTACCCTGCCAATATAGGATTCTTATCGTGCAACATTAAAGCTTTGCTATAAACTGGTATAACATCTGATCCCATTTTGCATTTAATGCATTATATTTCCTGCCTTGATCAAAAAGGCTCAGGCTTTTAACTACTAAGATACAGGATTATATTACATTATGTTAGACCTGTTTAACTTCTCTACATTGGCTGCCAGTTCAAATTAGAATTTTAAAGCATTGCACGACCAGCCAACTGACGAGGCTACCACTTTTAAACCACTTCTCAAATCACACTTTTATCAGTTTACCCTGATTTTAGTAAATTCGACTGCCTCTAATGTTACCCATGTTATCCAGTCATTTCTTCATGTTCACAATTGTCTTTTATATTATATATTTATTTCATATTTTCTATTTCACTGTTGTGGTTGTCTGGTTTGGCTTTATGTTGTCAAGCACTTTGTAACGTTTGTTTAGAAATGTGCTCTATACATGTAACTCCTTCTACTAGTTTTTATAATAATAATACTTTTAGCTCAATATGATCTGACACATACATGCAGGCCAATGCTAGTGTGTGTGTGTGTGTGTGTGGAGGGGGGAGGGGGAGGTGGTGAACAGTCTTGTTGTTTTCAGTTTTGGGGCCTGTTTATAACGGCGTGTCCCAAGGTGTTTGTGCGTGTGTGATTCTAAAGCCATGACCACACACACAAAGATGGTGGAGGCCAAATGAGTGCCGACATTTTTTTTCTCTCCAGCCGCCTTGAAAGCTTTCCATTAGCCGGGCTCTGTTATGAGGGTCTGGGGGCCCTGAACAGCATGAGTCCATGGGGGACTGGTGGTGGTGTGTGAGGGGGGGGCGCTGAGATAGGGACCCACAGCATTGATGAAAGAGGGTAGGGGGTGGTGGTGCCAAGGCTGTCCGCTCATTTAAAGACATGTTTATCCGGTTCATTTAGCATTACATATCACTAGACAATTTGGATGTGAGCTGTCACTCAGGAATAAAAAAGGCTGCTCTGCCGCCGCTCAGTTAGAACTCGTGTGTGTGTGTGTGTGAGTGTCACACTCATCTGCTCTCTGGGTGGTTTTTACACAAATCATTTTATATTCTGTAAATGTACAAAAAGAACCTGTGTTCAATCCTTTTACTGCCTCTGCTCCTAGAGCAGCTCTCTCTCTCTCTCTCTCTCTCTCTCTCTCTCTCTCTCTCTCTCTCTCTCTCTCTCTCTCTCGCTCTCTCTCTCGCTCTCTCTCTCGCCTTGTTGGCCTGGTTTCATCTTTTATCCGAAGTCATGTCTAATAACATATGAATCCTGAAGGTGACATTAAAAGGAATCCGCTCCGGCTAAAAGGCCCGATAACAAAGGATTCCCTTCTCTTCAGGGGAACGAAAACACACGGAAAGGAAATCTTCTGAACACAAGTGACAAGATTGAGAGTTTTGTAGCCTTTTAGTTTGCAGTTTGATATTCTTGTTCACTCGTAAAAGGTTTCACATCGCTGGGTATTGGACGTGTGGAGTGTAAAGCTGTGAGATTCATCCACAAATCCTTACATATGTTAATTAGAGAATACGATTGTGCTCTTAGTTGTGCAGTAAAATATTAGAAAAATACTCGTAGGGCTGGAGATTGAACCTCAATACTTTTTTGGTAGCGATGGAAACTTGAATATTAAAAGAAAACGTCATATATCGAGGTTGGAACAAAATTCCTGCTCAGATTTTCCCTTTATTTACCTCATCAGAGAAGCTTCTTTTATGAAACGAAAAGGAGTTTTGGACATGATTATACATCTCAAAGTAAGGTTAATATCAGTACTAAAAGTGAGGTTTTGTATCTACTTCTATTGGAAAATTCACAAATGATACCGAGCCTTAAACATTGTGGAACTCAGCAAAACAACTTCAAAGAACACAATGTTGTGCTGATGTCTATTATCCTACCACTCACAAGTCTAAGTTACAAAGTACTCGCTGTGGCTACAAAAAGTATTCACCCTCATCTGAAGTTTTCATATTTGATTGTTTTATAATATTAAATCAAAGTCTACTTAATGTGACTTTTTCTGGCTCCGATCAACAGACAAAGACCGGCTATAATGTCAAAGTGAAAACAGATCCTTACAGAGTCATCTATCTTACACTTTGTGTCAATCACGTGTGTAGCCATCATACACCTGTATATCTGGAGGGTCCAACTTTCGGGGAGTTGATATTGTGGCAAAAGACAAAGAAACACTGAACATCGCCCGGAGTTAAATCAGTCATTAAGAAATGGAAAGAGCGTGACATGCTGTGAATCTGCCCAGAGCAGGCCGCTCTCAAGAACTACACTCTATGTTATTGTCCTGGAGCGGCCGAATCAGATCAGAGTCCAGATCTCAGTTCAATCGGTAATTAGTGGCTGGACTTGATCCCCATGCAAACTGACTGAGCTGGAGCAGTTTTACAAAGAGAAGAAAAACCCAGTGTCCAGATGTGCAAACCGTATCCACACAGACCCGAGGTTTATCCGAGCTGCCGAAATAGCATGTGTGCCAAACTGACTTGGAGCAGGTGAATACTTATGCACACATGCATTTTGTATTTGTCATTTATCTAAATCAATTTGTAGGAATCCGATTCACTTTTTCTGTTCACCGTTGTCAAAAAAATCTATTTTGATTGAGTTCTTGTGAATGAATAAGTCAATAATACTTTATATAGGGACTATGCATAACTAAACAAACCGTGTACAGTACAACCCACCGTTGTGTAGCCAAAATGTAAAAGCAGCAGTAACCGTTTAGCGTGTCCTATATTGTCTTTGCAGGAAGCACATGATTTGTGAGCGAGCGTGGCAGCAGAACGTGTTACTTTGTGATACAGCCTTTAACCAGGCCTGATTTGCAGCTATGAATCTTTCTAAAAAATTCATAAGATCTGTTTCACAAAATGACCAAGCCCAGCATGTGCCTGTATCCAAAACAGCAGAGCGAGAGAGAAAGAGAGAGAGAGAGCGAGGCGATGAAGATCTATAAGAGGAGCCCCGCAGCCAGAGGGAAGGAGAACAAAACGACAAAGATTTATTCTCAGCCGCGATCAAATATTTATGCTGAGGCATTCAAGTAAAGTTACTTTTTGTGTTCTGATTTAATGAATGATTTGAGCAGTGGCAGTGCTGGGAGGCACAGATGTTGGGTTTGCTGAAGCCTGCACTAATGCCCATTCAGGGGTCTGTGTGGTCATGTGTCAGACTGCAGCAGGATCAAAGCACAGTAATGACATTGTGGGGATCCCAGCATAGAGGAGTAGGAGGGAAAGTACTTCCACAGCCCCAGAGGTTTACACCGGGCCATGGCTGGGGAAGATGAAGCGAGAAAGTGGCGGAAATAATTATTTATATGTTGTCTTTGTTGAAAAATCCTGCAGGAGAAAAGGTGTTTTCCTTTTTCCTTTTTTCTGTTCTCCATGAATAAAAGATTCATTTATCAAAATGCACGTGTCTTCAAGGCAAAAACATTAACCCCCGATACCTCTGAATCTTTTCATCACGTGCCAGTATGTTGCCAATCACTCCATTAGAGACGAGCCACTTTACAACAGGCCTGTGTTGGGTGGGATTGATCCAAAATGACAAAGCCACGGTCAAAGGAAATGGATCCCGGCAGTGCAGTGACTCTCCCATTCTCCCTCTGGCATCCTCTGAAACATTAATGACCCCAAGCTGAATCTGATCTGGCCTCTTTACTCGCTGTTGTATCTTTCCTCAGAACCGTCTGCCCACTGGTAATATTCACTTAACATCATCTGAAACTAAGATAAGAGGATTAGTGATTAGTTGCGTCAAAAAATGTCTATAAATGTTTTTAGGATATTTACCGAAATTGAAATTACAATGTTAAGTCATCACAAAATCCATAAATTAGAAGTAATTAATAATATATTTTCTGGAAAAAAAAATGTTGGCCTTCATAAGTAGCAGTGAAAGAAAAGATAAAGTTGTCAAGTCTGTAAATTCAAAGAAGGGTCCGGATCAGGTGACCTGAAAGGAAGCTGTGAGTGGGCAAAATGTGCCAGGAGACGTCTGTAGCAGGTGGAATAGAAACTCTAACACTTGAGTGAACACTTAAACGGATAAAAGGAGTTTAGAGGAAAAAAAAAAAAAAAAAGGCTAAAAGCCTCCATCACTTCCAAACAAGACATTGGTACCCCAAACACAGTGTGGCAGCATCTTTAAACACCGGAGAGAAGGGGAGATGACAAAATCGTTTTGACAGCCAGTTCACATGTAACATCTCCGATTCGTCCACCTTGGGGAGTTGCTGGGCAGTTTTTCCCCCAAGCTGCCGGGGGAAAACCAAGCCCCGTGTGTGATAGCAGAGTGGGCAGGGCCGAGCTTGTGCATCGTGCCACGCGTCACTTATTGATCCGAGTCAGACAGGGTGTCAGTCTCCTCAGCCCAGAGATACAGCGAGAGCAAGCAGCGGTTATCTGTGTCTATTAAGGCGTTCGCTCTGTGTGTATTGATTGGGAACAGCTCGACACAGGAACTTGTCATCAAAATGACGATATACAAAAGGTTGAGCAAGGCGGTGGTGGATTCTGCATGGTCCAGGCAGTATGGATTTGTAGTTCCCCCCCCCCCCCAAGCGGTGCTCGATGCCAGACAGATGCTGCAGCTCAGGAAACACGGAGGCGTCCGGCCTTTGTCTCACTTGGGGAGCTTTCACCTCACGGTACACTGGCACATAAAGCAGCTGTACGCCATGTTGAAAGATGCGTGCTCACACACTCAGACTGCACCCGCACAGCCCCTCCCTGCCATTGTTTGCTATACAGGGGCAAAGCTTTTACAAAAAGGGGCCACGGTCAAGATTTTCCCTTGTGAGACCACCATCTCCATTAGCTCTCAGTTCACTGGGGTATCCCTCGCCCCCTAAACATATAAAGATATTCTAGACTCCACTTCCAGACCAGCACCGTCGGTGAGAGAAGAAGAAAAAGAAAGACAAATGCAAATTGACCTCCACAGAAGAAGTGTGTAGGAGTTGGTGGCATCTAAGCTGTGAGTTTAAAGATTGCATCAATTTGAATACCCCTTAGTTAAGCCCTCCCTCTCCAAGCGTCTAGGAGAACTACGGTGGCCTTCAGGTGACATAAAAACATGAAAAGCCCTCTCTAGTGTCAGTGTTTGATTTGTCCATTCTGGGCTACTGAAGGAACATATACATACTGTAGATATAAAGGGCTCATTCTAAGCTAAAGAAAACACAAGGCTACTTCGTTCCAGGTGATGACACACGTATGAAAACAAAGTTATGAATATTATATTCCACTTAATCCTACACACTGGTCCTTTAAGTACATTATTGAATGCAGATATAGGGTATTTACATTGTGTGGGAATCTGAATACTTCAACTGCTTCTGGAAATAAACACTTATTTAAGGCTCGGGTGGCTTGAATGATGAAATACCGTCCATTGTTCTTTCTGTGACTGCTTCCTTTAAATGTAAGTCGGGGTAAATTAAAAAAATATATCTTCTGTGTGATTTGGAATTCATTTGAGATCCTTTAAATCAAATAGTAAAGCAGCAATCACAAAGCAAATCTGAACGATATAAAAATATGTCCGGCTCAGAAAGCATGCAGTGGAGCTGAAGCAGGGCCCGTGGGAGAGGCCCCTTAAACACGGCAGTTTTTCCTGACAAGCACAGCGGGGCCCGGGGAGGGTTTTGGGGCAGACAGGAGAGCTTGCAGCAGTCTGCGGAGGCCTCCGGGGGGAGCCGGCTGGATAAATAGTTCACTTAGAGCCTCTCGCTCTCTAAGAGGTCACCAAGGAAATGTGGGACGGAAAGGGAAAATGGAGAGGCTTTATCTGGCTCTCATAGGATCGCTGCTTGTTTGTATACTAGACTGCTCCATAAATAAATACTGCACTATCTGCTGCACGGCTGAAATGATACAGTCAATCCTTTTTTTTTCTTTCTTTCAATCAAAGAACAAACTAATGTCACTCTCTCTTGTCCAGATGCAACGACTTGGAATAGATCTTGAGCATGCATACACATTTCATCAGAGAAAAGGACATTTAGAAATGAGTAATACTCGTGCTATAAGCTCTTCAACTGGAGCTGGGACTGACACAATGCCATCCCTCCGAACTGTGTTGTTGTAGTCCAGCAAATTAAATATAAATGGAGATGCGATATCAGTGACCCGAGATACATGTGTGCCTCTGAACACTGCCGACCGCTCCCCACATGCCTAGACAGCACGCAGACCGTCACACGGTGTCTTCACCTGGCTCGAGGATCGCTCAGGATATTCATTCATGGAAATGGATACTTACGTCGGGGGCTTCCAAATAAATGTGCCTGCAGATAAATTGCAGGTTTAAAGCAGCAGACTGTGGGGTCAGATTTCACACTGGAGCGTTTTATCTCCTGACACAATGATACCGGTATAGCAAAATATACATTAATAGCCTCACTGTATGCCGATAGCTGCTGCTGTGTGTCATTTAATCATCAAACCAAATCTAAGAGAAAACATTTGCCAACAATCTGTTCAACAAAGTAAAACAAAAATGCAGATATTTCCTACTTAGTAACTTCATTTTTTTTTGCATTCTTTTGTATATACGGTGGTAAAATATGGATTTAATTTGAAGTTATAGTTGGTGATAGATGTATAAACATAAACATTAAGGCATCAGTAGTTCCTTGATTCCATAACAAGTACTGTTACTGATCATTTCAAGGTGCTGAAGGCCTTATTGTCTCAGCTTCTTACTATGAGTAGCGTCCTACATGAACACACATGTCAAAGTTAGATCCACTTTGGTTATTTCACATGACAGATTTCTCTATTTCTTTTTCTGTGAAAAGGTGACATCAAAGGGTTTAGTTTTTCAGATTACTGTACAGGAGGAGGAACAAAACACGAGCATGTTTAAAACAAAAATAATTACAAAAACATTTTACACAGTAAAACACAGCAAAAAGTCATCAAATGTATCAAGACATTGACTCACCCCATAGGCAAAAAAAATAGTTTAGTCATACTATAGTGTATAGTGTGTCAAAAGCTATAGTCAGGTATGGCATAAAAAGGTCATGGTTGTCTTTTAAAGGAGCATACATAAATATAATATCATAACTATGTTTTCATCAATCTCCTGAACATAAGAAATGTGCTTTCTTTACCTTAGAATGAGGCGTTTATACATATATAAATATATGTATATGTATAAGGTGTTTATATATACATAAAGGGTGGGTCCAGCGCCATGTTTCTACAGTAGCCCAGAACGGACAAATCAAACACTGGCCTTTAGTTGTTTTACGTTACCTGAAGGCCGCTGTAGTTCTCCAACACGCTGGGAAAGGAATGGGTGAGCAGAGGAGTGTTCAGCTGGAGGCAATCTGCAACCTCTCCACTAGATGCCTCTCAATACTACATACTGGTCCTTTAACCGTAAGGTTGGCGGTTCGATCCTCGGCTCCTACTGATGCTCAACCCCAAATTGCAATGAAAGGTGTTCATTGTTGAGCTTGTTCACATTAGTGACAACATATATAGTGAAAGCTTTGAGGAGTGTGAGGACAGTATTTGATCCCTCAGTTTCACATGTCATGTCCTCGGGTTGAGCCAATTACCTCTCGGACCTCTTCCCACCACTCACCATTCAGGCAAACCTGAGAATAAACCATGTCAGTGGCCAGTTTCCTGCTGTCTAAAACAAAACTATAAAACATGTAATTTATCCTCTAAATAACAATTTGCATTTGTTCTGACTCGACCAATATGTCCTTCCTACCTGTAGACAAACAAGTGACACATTAACGCTAAATTACCTTATTTATTGCTCCAAAATGAATCCAATAATGAACTCAAATCTGTGAATCTATCCAGCGAGTTCCACAAAGCTCAACTAATTTTTGAACCTTTATTTATTATTTATACTTTGAAGCTTGGTTCTTACAGCAGTGCCCTATGACTCCACACTTATTTATTCATGACTTTGTATGACTGATTCTCTTTTTGAGGAGAACATCTAGTAGTGTAGTAACATTACATTCATTTATCTGACGCTTTTATCCAAAGAGACTTCTAATAAGTGAATTCAACCGTGTGGATCCAACGCCAAGATTGCAAGAAACATTTGCAAAAACAACCTCAGCAGAGATGCTGAACTGCTTCAAGTGCTGCATTTAGAATAACGAGAAAGATAAATTTTTGTATTATATATTATTTAATGGGACATGGTGCAGTCAGAACAGAGGAGTATTCAGTCTGCGACTGAAGACGTGTTGAGTTCCTGCTGTCTTGATGTCAATGGAGAGCTCACGTTGCAGCAATGATAATAATGATGAACTTCATTTATACAGCACTTCTCTTTAAACAAGTTACAACGTGCTTTTCAGAAAAAACACAGATATAACCAAAAACCACAACAGAATAAAATGCAAACAGCAGTGTGATCTCAATAGATGGAGTGCTCCACATTGGGGGCTCTAACAACAGCAGGATAGACGGACTGACTTAGACCATGTCCACACTACTCCGTTTCCATTTGGAAACACATGTTTTACTACGTTTACACTGAGCGTCCACACGACGCCGGAGTTTTAGAGCACCGTAAACGGATACGTTTGAAAACGCTCCCGAGGTCGGATGAGTTTTCGTGTGGACGGCCGAAATCGGATACGATTAGAAACGATGACGCCCACACCCGCGTTCGCTACTTGATTGGTTCTTAGCAGTCATGACGTGTCCCTCCCTGATTCGTCACACGTCTATCACGTGACCCTTACCCGGAAGCTCACAAACGACAACATTGAATACCGATCGACTACCAGGTTAATTTAACACGGCATACTATACAGTGACATTTTTAATGAAATTCTGTACAGTTTTTATAAGATACTATATTATGGCATTTGTATGAAATTCATATGGCATAATATGCTATGACATTTTTATTAGATGCTATATTATTTGTTATATGGCACACTGCACTATGACATTTTCTTTGACAATGTTATGGCAAACTATGCTGTATATTATTCTAAGATACTATATTATATATGTTTTATGGCATACCATGCTATGCCTTTTTTATGATACACTATATTATGATTTTTTATGATTCTTAATGACGTACTATATTATGACTTTTTTACGTCATACTATATTATTTTTTGTTTTATGACAAAGTATATTATCCATTTTTTATGACACTTTTCTTTAAATTCTTATTGCATATTATGCTATGACATTTTTCATGAAATACTTTAAACAGTAAAAGCAAAGTTTAACAAAAAAATATTTACTAAATTATTGATTTAATGTATTAGATGATCGGCTGTATTTCAGCAATTTAAAGGTGAGAAGACACAAATAATATCCTAAACACGCACTGATCCTAGACATTATTCACTCTTGTGTTTCATGCACCCTGTCAAAACAAAACATCATCAGCCAACAATTAAAATTGACAAAATCAGGGACAAACATGGAGTGAGCAGCAGTGAGCCCTGTGTTTGCCTAGTGGGGCTTTTGTCTAAAGGCTTTCATCACACAGCAATACAGAGAGCAAACCTGAGCGGCAGATGTCGGCTAAATCCGACCGTTCAAACACGCTTCTCTCCCTATTCATCGAAAATCAGGACTTGAGCTGCTTCTCTACTGAAGCTGTCTGGCTGCAGCAGGAAGCCAGTGATTGTACTTCTATCATATTACACATGCACGCGACCGCTGGGGGGGGAAAAGATGATCCGAGCCTTTGAAGCCTTTGTGCTTACAGAGAGGAGCAATATGTTGTCATCAGGCAATCATGGAGAAGCATTCCTAATCCTCCGTACAACAGGCTCCTCCATTTAATTAGGAATTAGAGAAGTCAGCACGAGTCACAGGTGAGTTTATTTGTCCATACTTTGGAATCACAATGAGGCTCAGAGCAGCGCTGCTCGTGTTATATGACTGAACAAATGTCTCCTCTGTCATGAAATCAAAATTCAGAGGAACTACAACACATACGTCACATTATTATTGACCTTTTCCCCAAATCATACCATTGCAATGTGCACTAAGATGCCTTCCTGTTGTGTACAGCTGTGCAGCAACATTCACGTGACAGTTACAAAGTCAGACATGATGTTCTCATACGGTCAAAATCTTCTATCCCGATATAGCTCATATTATATCTCGATAATGATATACATCACATTATATCTTGTTTTCTGGTAATTCAATAAATTAACAGTCTATATGAAATAACCACATGGCTTCTTTACGCCTGTGTGAGTTATAATACTAGACAAAGGAACAGTATTTAGCATTTAGGATCTATCGGCAGAAATTGGAATATAATATTAATATTATAACAATAATTATATAAAATAAATATTTCCAGCTGTGTGCACTGACTATGTTTATAGACGATGCACACATCAAGAGTAATCTGATTAGTCTGATTCAAATACACCATCAACAGGATTATTATCACGTCACTTCAGTTCGTGTGTTTGTTAACATCGATTCAGCCGACAGTGTGTTGCATGATATCGCAATATTCAATATTCAATATCATTCTAATGACACACCATGAATTATCATATTGAATTATCGCCCAGACCCAATTTCACGACAAGAGACAAAAAAACTTTCACGTCGATACAATCAACTCAAATATTAACACAACATTTAAATTTCCCCAAATAATACAGCAAGTGGAGAGTAGATTGTGCTCGATAAGCACAAACAAAGTCAGTGGACAGGTTTACAAAGCTATTCACAGAGGGGTCCCTGGTGTGGATATATCTGAGGTCCTCCCTCAGTGTGACCACCTCAGCATTATTCCTTTCACACAACTGAACGTGTTCTTCAGCTCGATCCTTCCAGACTGTTCCACGTTTTCTGTGCTCTGGTTTAATCCTATTACATGTCAAGCACAAAGGGAGATAAGAGGTTTATGTTCTGGTTCCTTACAGACAGTCTCTCTCTCTCTCACTCTCTCTCTCTCTCTCTCTCCCTCGCGTCACCAGGAGAGCTACACATTTGGTCCTTTAGATACTGGTGCTGACACCGGTTCTTATAGCTGCCAAAGGCATCTATTGTGGAGCCTTGAATAAAGACGTATTGATAAGAGGATTGCCTGCGAGGGCTGAGGAGACACTGATGGCGACTGAAGATCAGGTGAAGGACATAATCCACAGATGGGTAAGCCAACAATATTCTATCATTTTAATACATGTCAGCTGAGGCAATCATCATCACCTTTCATAATGATGCCAGTGGGGGCGTGACCTTCAAGCGAAGGGAACCTTTGTGTGCACTTTTTAAGAAATCAATCAAATAACACGCCCACTTTGAGCTGCTGGCAGTCTGCATTGTACGCCATGCCGTCCTCCTCATTCACTGACACGACTTATCAGAATACAAAAAACAGAAAAGAATCAATTTCATTAAAGTATTCGTCTCTTGTGGTTTGTGCTGAGAATAAAAAAATCTGCCGACAGTGGCGATAACTAACAGGTGTTCTGCCTCCGTTTTAGCAAAATACTCCAGAGGACGAGTTGAAGCCAGAGGACTACCAGCGGTTCAAGAATTTGGGATCTGCCTGTCTCACCCGGGGGGACGCTGCACAACTACTGGAATTCCTTCAGGATGACAAAAACCAGGTAGTTCCACCGCCAGAGACGGCTCTGTTCCACCGTCTGTCCTTTCTACTCACACCTCACACGCTGAGACAGTGACGTTCAGTGTTAAACTGTCATACAGCACTAAAAGCACACACACACACACACACACAGTCACACTGCGGCCTCCTGAGCAACGACGGCCACACATATACCGTACAGCCACTGAGGCGAACAGCAGCAGCCACTTCCCTGCTACCCAGCTTATTGCTGACTCTGGGCCTGCTGCTGACCTCTTGACCTGGAGGTGCGGGGAGGAAACAAACAGATATTCAGTCAGATTTCTCGCTCCACTGGTAACCCTTTTTCGATACGGCACTCCTCTAAGTGCCCTTGGTTTGTCCCTCATCTCTCCGCTCTTCACGCAGTCGTGTGCAGCGTATACTTTCAGAAGCTCTTTCTGGGGCGGAAACAATCCCAAGAGGTTCAAGTGATCGATTATCAGATGAAGAGATCCCTGGCTTTGTCACGGAGGGAGATCAAACGGCATGTCCATGATGTATGTTCTAATGAATGCAAGAAAAGTCAATATTAATAACTAAGTTTACATTAATACATGTGTGATGTATTCATCTTAGCTTTGGTTTAAATTGTTTTTTTTCTGTCAAGGGTATTCGTCTTTTCCCTCGTACCAAATGACATCATACTTTCCAGGCACTTTTTTTAGGAAATGACCGGTTAATTCCGGTGTAATCCATGATAAGGTAATAAATATGATCGTTGTCTCTTGCACTTAGGGGATCGTGAGGTGTATGGGATGCGTTCTCATGGCGCCTCTTCTAAATGAAGTGGTTCAAAAGGAGAAGAGTCTCGATCGCTGCCAGGCTGCCATCACACATCTGACCAGGGTACAGGTTCATTCTATTCATCTAGAACGTGAGACGTGCCTCCTGCACGCTAGATGTAAAGTCGAATCTGTTGTGCAGACTTGCAGGCCCGATGAACTCCTGCACAGCTTGCTTGAGCTGCTTGAAGACATTGATCCGGGGGCCATTTGTGAGACCATCTTAGCCCTCGTTCCCCATCTTCAAACAGGTGACACGACTCACGACGCGATGCTGTTACTGTGCTCACACATACTCAACCCTCAGGGACATAAAGCACCGCATCAGCACGTTCTATGACACCTGGAACTCTTTATGCCAATAACCATAATACTTAATACAAGGTCAAATGTTACATTTGCTCATAATCTCCATGATGTGTTTATGAAATTCATGCAAAAAAGTACAGCGGACAAAGAAACCTAAAGGCCGATATCAGCTGCTAATATTCCCTTTAAAAAATGCATAAATGTATTGATATTACTTGTTCAACGTGTGGTAGTCGTGGTACTCTGTAGCCAGTTTATCCGGTAGAGGAGAGGTGTTTCTGTTATTTTGCCTACCCTCCTTGATATAAATGGGGTTGACAAAATAATAGAAACACTTGTAAGTATAATGCAAAACGATTCACCAGCAGATAAAAGTGCAGCCCCCAAAATGACTATGAAGTTCAATCAACAACAATATTAATACAACCTTGATGAAGGGAGGTGTGGTTGCAGGACTTTGGTATTACACTGCATTTGTTTGGTAGTTAATAAACTGGCTACTGAGCAGAAGTCAAGTCCCTCTTGGTGTATTGATGGGCGGTTTACTGCTGATCAAACAGTTGTTTTTCTTTATAACGTGGGGTCTGTCTCCCCCTGCTGTGCATCAATGCAAACAACAACAACCTTGTGTTGTGGAGCAGTGCTGCTGAGGCTGGGTGACAGAAAGGCGGCTGGCGTGGGCTCGGCTCTGACCGCCCTGCAGAAGCAGCTGTCCCGGCTGCCCGTGCCTTACAGCCGGCAGCAGGAGGAGGCCGACGAGCACGGCCTGTGCCGCTGCTGCAGCGCCCTGGCCGTGCTCGCCAAGCCATTTGTGGAGGAGGTGAAGGGGAGGAATGGAGAGCACGTGGCCACCGCTGAGGATGAGGAGCTGAGGACCGAGCTTCTCAAGTTGTAGGTTTTTGTCACTATGTTTTGGTTGGCCTAAAGGCAGAGTGATGGGATGTTAATAGATTATTGTTTGAGATCGTTTTACCGGTTTTGGTGTATTTTTTTTCTTGTTTCTTTAGTAAAGAAAGACTTAAGAACACCACTTCTCATTTTAGTACGTGGTTAAAATAAAAATGGTGGATAAGCACTCATGACATTTGTGATTTTCTGCAGCTGCATGAGGAGCTTGAGGGAGCCCTTGCTCGAGGCCGAACTGACCCGGGACAGAAGATCCTCCCTGTGGCTCTTTGCGACAGAGATACTGGTGAGAGCGGTCAAAACATCAGACGGTGTTTCAAACGTTCATTTGGTTTCTTAATGTTGCCACCGTGCATCACTGCAGGTCACGCTGCCTGCCATCCAGGAGTCTCTGCCAGAGCTGCTGTTCTTCAGCCCTCTGAAGAAAAGCAGCAGTCAGTCCAAGGAGTCCAGAGCCTGTCTGGCTTACCTGCTGTTCGTCCAGCTCATCGGCATCCACAGCTTCCCGGCAGTATTCAGGTGAGCTGCTGCTGAATGTGATCAGACTGACTGATGATGCACATTCACCGACGGTGCTCGTTTTTTACTTAACGAGTGACATTGTACCGTTTCCTGCCGTTCCAGTCCTCTGTTTGTTCTTCAGTGCAACATGGACTACATCAATCAACTGCTCAGTAGGTACGCTGTCAGGCACGACGTGAACTGAATCTTTGTGTCATTTTCAAATGATTTCATTGTGTAATCTGTAATCTGCTTTCCTTGACAGCAAAAAGGAATCACACTTGCTCAAAGGACTGGTAAGGCCACGCCGACGTGCAGAGTAAGAAAGCGGCGGTCGTGTTTTTTGGTGCATAATTGTGTGTGTTTTCCACACAGGCGCTGTATGCAAAGAGCTTGGAGAGTGTGCAGGACAACAGCCTCCCAGTGAGTCTGCTGGAACTGAAGAGCTTCTACAGCGTGCCACAGGTAAGACAAGCAAGCCACCAGCCTCCGTTTTACGCTCCTAAAAGCAGCAATGTGTTATCCTCCATTAAAATGACCATTTTCTTCTGTAGGGGTCTGGTAGGATGTTCAACTGCACACTTACTTTGATGTGACGAGACATTAGACTGGTTGGCGTTATTTAAACCGTAGATCTGATGTAGGATTAAGCTTCTTTTTAAATATGGTAATATTTTTAATAAAACACAACTAAGCCGGGATGCTGATCTGCAGAAGTAGCTGATTGAAATGAATCTTGCTGTGCGCTGTAATTCACAGAATCTGAGGCAGGTTCTTACCGACTGCCCAATGCAGCATTTGGTGAGTAGAGTTATACGCTTGATGAGAAAGACGTATTCTACATCTGTTGGTGTGTAAAACGCACCAATTTGTTGCCTTGTCTCTTCTGTCCCCAGAGAGAATCCGGACTACAGGTTTTCCAGCTCTTCATCAACAAATTAGACGCTGAAGCGAAGCACAAGTTCTTCAGGTGAGAGGAGGAGGAAGGAGGAGAATACCGAGCCAAACGCTTGTGCGTCAACAGCACAGATACAGACAGAGGATGCTTTTATACGGGTGCACGATTGATGTGGACTAGATCGCTGGAATACAACATATTGCATGTGATTTAAATTCACATGTGATTTTATTCCACTGTCAAATGTATTCAGAAGCTACTATAGATTTATGTTTATCTAATTCATAATGATAACTCACATTTTTGGTACATTTTCCCATCATAATTTGAACACATTACTCCTGGTTTAAACAGCTGTATGTTTACACCCATTTGAGGGCGGATCTATACATTTTCCTATTCTGCTCCGCTGCTAAGCTGTTGCACGTGTTCATGTTTAACTGTATTTCAACTGATGTGTTTTTCTTCACTGTATTCTCGCTGCAGCTACATCTCATCTGAAGTCCATCAACAAAAGTCTTGTGTTGTGTTGCAGGTGCATGTTAAAAACCAGCAACCATGCAGGAGTCGAGAGTTACATAGTAAAGAACATCAGGAGTCAAGTGGAATTTGCTATGAAGGTGAGAAAAAGTGAAAAATCATTCATATTTATATATATAACATGTTTTGTACGGCTTTAGGAGGTCCTGCCTCTGTATTGGACCGTGGTCTTGATTGTGTTTGCGCTGGTGATTTTATCCTCACTTGTTTAATCTGTTAACTCTCCTCCAGCCGGGTACTGCCAACAAAGGGTTCCTGGGGGCGGAGTTTCTCTCATTGATGGGACTGGTGTTGAGTTTGCCAAAAGGTGCTCAGACAGATTTGCTTCACAGCATGGACAGGTCAGTAAAATGAGCAACAGTTAGACATACAGACAGGCCTGCTCCGATATGTTTGGGCCGATACGTAAAATACAACAGGTCTGTAGTTGTGAGAACTGGAGCCACTGAGCGATGCCCCGTCTGCGTTTGTCCATCAGGATAATGGAGAGTCTGAATCTCCTCCGCTACCTCCTCATCAGAGACACAGAACTGAGGAGCGCTGTAAGTCTCACTTCTTCAATGCCTCCACAGCTCTTCAGCCTGGTTAATGCACTAAGCTGATGCTCTACTCCCCCCCTCCCCCCCTCAGACAGATGTGTGGGAAGAGCTGAGCGGGATTAAAGAGGAATACCTGAAAATGCTGCGTGTGTGCATCGGCAGATCAAGAAGACACTATTCCTCTGAACTGAAGGCACTGAGGGGGGATCAAAAGCTGAGAGCAAAAGGTCGGTGTTAGCTGCTAATCTGTGCAACTAAACAACATTGAAATAACCTTTCCATGCTGTGAACTTTCTCCACTTTCCTCTCCAGAAGCCAGAGAGGCTGCCAGATCCACCAGAGTATTAAAAAGCATGGCGGTGAAACATGAGGAAGTGTCCGATATGTCCCCAGAGGTCCAGCACCAGGTGAAGACACTTCCTCTCCTTTTATTTAGCACTTTGGATTTTGACCCTTTTTTTAGGATCAGCAAGCTGACTGTAGCCATGTGCCCCACAGGTGCTGCAGAGTGCTTTGGTGACCTTTGACCTGATGGAGAGTCTTATAGTGCGTATCGAGGAGATCACGGAGGAAAAGCGGAAGAACTGAATCCAGGTGTCACTTCAGACCGCCGGGATATTTTCAATAAACACCGTTTTATTTCTGTTTGACTGAAAAAACATGCAGGACAAAGAACCTTTCCTTTTTTATGAAACAATGTAAAAGAAAAATAGAACAAACTGTGCTAATATATTGAAACACATCTTTTAAATTTGCTTTTGTATATTTACCAAGTAACACTTGTACTTTAGCATCAAATAAAACAACACACGTGTTAAGTGTGTGAACACGCTGAGGTTCAGAGAATGTCTCTCAGCATCTCCCACACTGGACTGCTTTCGATGACGTGAGCCCGAGCCAGAGACATCCGATCGCGGATACGGTCTACATGCGGCTTACTGGTGGCCTGCAGACAGAGGAGCCACGGCTAACTTCAGAGTATCATGAGGGAACAGCAGCATGTCTAGATTATCATCAAGAGCTACCACATAACTCAGCCTGTATCTTTACCTTGGCAATTGTCAACATTCCTTTCACAAGCTCTGCGTTGTTTCGCACAGGGAGGATCCTGAGACTGCTGCCAAAGAATCTGAAAAAGAAAAGAACATGAATCTTAGTATCATATTGTTACCATAACAATATTAACAAAACAAGAGGGTCACACTCTGCCAGGTTGAGAACTTGCGGAAGTACCTGTGTTGAATCACCGATAAGACTTCCAATTCCTTTTTCCCATTAAAGGGCGCGTACAGGAGCAGGAAGCTGTTCCTGTGTACTTGCACAAAAGTCTTTATCCTCTCAATGAGTCCAGATTCCTCAAAATGCTCCAGGAGGTCTTGGGGGTCAACCAACAGAAAGGCAGTGCCTAGACAAATAAGTTACAAACGGTCCACCTTATTCACCTAAACACAGCATATTACTTGTTGACTGTGAAGCACTGATGTTGCATTTGTGGTCCGCTTTATAGATCAGGTAAGGGTCCAATAGCAGCCTATCGAGGCACTGCTGTGTGTGTGTGCGCGCGCAGAGCTCATGTTGATAACGTGCTTATCTAACAGCAGCTGTACCTGACAGAGGGAAAATAAAGGCTCCAGACTCAACGCTGTCTGAAAAGCGGATTCGGTGCTGCTGCGCGCTTAACATCCTGTTTGTGTCATGGTTCTGAAAAACAAATAAAGATAATTAGACAAAGTTGAACGAGTAACGTTTCACTAACTCTTGTTATTCGAGCGCACACTTAGCGTGTCTGTCCGTGTTATAGCTTTAAGCTAGCTAAGTTAGATAGCTAGCACACCAGGGTCAGGAATTAGCATCAGAGGCCAGACTGCTGGTGACACGTGCAGGTGGGTTTGATTCACTGGCAGACAAAACAAACACACATTGGTAATCTATTGAGTGGCTGCTACATTTTCCAACTGCCACAAAAAAAAGGGAGTTTCTAACTCTATAGCAAACCCATATATCATATTCTTCACACCTGAGAGCAAACTCCAACTGTGTGACAGCTGAAGAGACCTGAACACCTACCTGGAGAGACGAGCTCACTATGATCGTTGTTTTCCACTGAGGACTCGTTTCTGCGTGTGACGCCATCACCGGCTCATTAAGAGTGCACTGCTGGTAATGAGACACACTAACTTTTTTATTTGGCGGGGGGGGGGCTCGGTGAATTAATGTCGTCGCGGTACATTCGCACGAGACAGCCGCCTCTGTATCTTGAACACAGCACGAGCGTCAGTTGTAATGCTAGCATGAAGCCACGAGAGGGCGCTGCGGTACTATCTAACAACACTTCCTGGCTTCTCCAACGTTTTAGTGTCTAAAACCGGCGTAAACTAACAAACCAATGTGCAAAAAATACAAAGGACTGGAATGCACTTTGTATTTTTTCACAGGTGAGTTTTTTTTGGGTTGATATTTTGCGGTGGACAGACGTTTCTTTATTAGTTATGCTAATTTACAACAGCTGTGTCTTTAGAAATATCCGTCCACTCGTGACTGTATAATTATACATTTTAACTCGTCATTGCAGGATAATGAATTCAAATGTTTAGGATGTCAGGATAAGCACAGGTGTACGAACGAAGGCTTTACAATAGAAAAACAGGCGCTAAATCAGTGTACAGTGTCACATTCCTCTATGACTTGACAGTGAGTGACACTTCTTTTTTTCAATAAACACAAACCTTTATTTTCAATATGACACTAAATGCAAGCCACTAGGCCAATCTTATTTTTTTTTTCTTTAAGAAACTTCAGTCAACCATATTATCAGAAGACTGTCATGAGAAAGAGGTGTTTTTTTTCTTACTCTATTCTTTTCTAGAGCTTCGAAGCAACATCAATTAAACAGTCAGACATACAAAAATAGCATGCATAACAGCCTGTTTGTGTCAAAAAAACAGTCAACCGAGGGCATGATGGGAAATTGCAAATAAGCTGCTGCAAAGCCCAGAGTTCTGCAGAGTCCAGAAAAAAAGACATGTCAAAAAGACAGACAGAGCATGATTATAAATCATAATGAATTAAGACAAAGTTGATGTAAAGACGTTCATAGAGAAGGTGTGAACTGTCCGGCAGGCTCTCTCTCTCTCTTTGCAGTCAGTGATGCGTTTCCAGTTCCACGATGGTCCACTCCCCCTGTGGAGATGCAGCGTCTTCCGGGGAGAAGCTGGTGACTGTGATGCTGGTGGAGGAGTCGTCCATGGGCGAGATGAGCTCCGCCCAGCGCTTGAAGGTCTCCTTCTCCGGGTACAGGAAGCCCTGCGAGTCCAGGCAGTCCCGCGACAGCGACAGCGTCTGCTTGATGAGGTACTGGGCCAGGTTGAGCTCCTCGGGCACGGGGTTTATGATGCCAAGGTTGGACTCGTGGTCCGAGAGGAGCTGCCTGAGCAGGCTCCAGTCCCGCTCGGCAAACTCATTGCTTTTGTCATCGTCCCCTCTTTGCTTCTCCTGCTTCTCCTCCTCCTTCCCTCTAACATTCCTGTCCCTGTCCGAGCAGCGCTCAAACGCTTCTCCCACATCCGTCTCGTAGATGGGGGAGAGGGCTTTGGACGGTCGGCGGTCATGTTTGCCGGTTTGATCCAATCTGTCACAACCATTGTCCCCTAAAAACAATTGACAATACTGCAAAATGACAAAGTGCTTCACTGCTCCACAGTTCTTTTACACATTTCAGAGACTAGTGACTGCGCACTACAATAAAACACTGATAACTGAATGTTTACTCTTAATGCAACTGTGTCCTGTAACAAGCAGGGAAGTTAGGTGAGGACAGCACGGAGAGTGACACTGACGGTCACATTGGGGTCAGTTAAATGGCTAAACCATCACAAAACTTAAATCCATTAGTTTGATATTCACCAACTTCCAACATGGATGTCAACGGTATACAGTTGCTTTAAAGGTAATGCAGGGAGGACCGCTGACCTGAATGCATCTCTTTATCCACCTGTTCAAACAAAGTAAGCCATGCATCGCCAGCACCAGTGAACTGGACACTGCATGTGTCCGTCAGTAACAGTGAGATGTGTTTTTGAGATTTACGTGCAGGTCTAATAAACAGACTTAAATATTGTCCAAAAAAAAAAATGCAAGCAACGGTGCTTTACTTTAGCAGCACAAAAGATGGCACACCACCGAGATTCTTTTGACATTCTGAGTTTTCTGTTTCTTACAATTTCAAAAAAAAAGGCAAAGGATGACGTCACCGATCACCGTTTGATAATGAAAACAAAACGATTGACATGTTTGCAGCGGGATGGACCCTCAGTAGTGGTGCAGCAGGATTTCTTATTCTGACTATGGCAGTGAAAAAAGAGAGACATGGCAGGACCGTGACGGCCGCTCTAGAGACGCATCACACACACTTTACAGAGGAGGCTGCTGACACTACACCACAAACCTACTGAACACAAGCTTATAGACAACAACAACAACAGTCTTCTTCAAAAGTAAAAGCCTATGTATCTAGACAGATATACGTCTACTGGGTATGACAAAAGGTAATATGTATGATGGAGAAAAACAAAGATGACAGATGGTAGAGGGGAATGTCAAAATAATTTAATAATAACATGCATGTGTGCAGTGCAAAATAAAACAAATACAAACAAACAAAAAGAAACCTCAGGAACAGGTACATTCTCCAGTAGAAATAACAAAAATGAACAGCGAGGAGATGCAAGGGGAAAGTCCCCCGTTTAACACACTTTTCTGAGAAGCAGTGGCAGTTTAGTGTCATCTATTAAATGATACCTTAATGTCAGGTAGTCACTCAGAAGAGACTTCAAGGAAAGCATTACTCGCTTGTAATTTACTTGAACACAAATAATAAAAAAAGGTGCCACACAGCAGTTTAACATCAACACATCTTTGGAAATTCATTTCCAGATGTTAGTGTGATTACTGTCAACTGAGAAGTCGAGCAGCGCCTAGTGATGCTATAACTGACGTGGTGTACCACAAGGTCCAGAGCTGTCTGTGCTTTTTTTGGCACCAAAGAAGAAGAAGCGTCTGGAACCAGAAGTTTGTGTTTCTCAAAATGGCAACGGTTCAGTACATGAGAAGCCAAACACATTCTTCTTTTACAATGAAGCAAAACCAAAAGCAACACACGCGGCAACATCTGCTGGGGGAAGGGGTTTATGGGACATGTAGTCGAACATTTGAAGAAACACAAGCTTCATCAACATCACTATCGGTGGCATAAAATGATCTCAACGATGGTCAGTGTAACAGTAATTATACCAACAAACCACAATTGATTTGGCAATGATATGTTGATGTTAAAGTCATATTTAAAGCACCTTCCACTATGTCACATGATCTATGGCTTGAAAAAAAAGGCCAAAGACTGTTCCACTGCATGAAAGAAATGACAAAAATAATCAAAGAATCTTATTTTTATGTACATAAAAGTGCATTGGTATGACTATGTCACAGGCAGATTCTTTTTTGACAAATACAATTCTCTGATCAGTCTTAATGAAATGTACACTGCCCCCCCCCCCCCCCCCCCCCTTGATGTTGAGTTACCAAAGCCTGAAAGCCTCTGCCTGAAGGTAGATCAGTTGTTTTAAAATGTACACTTTAGGTTACTTGCTATGATGAAACCAATCTCCATCTTTAAAAGGATATCGATGTTGCAAATTCAAATTGACAACAGCTACACAATCAATGGGTTGAAATGAGAGGAAGCTTTAGCTATGAAAATATGATGACTTCATTTGAATTTGAACTTGTATGTTTAACTAGGTACTGCACTATATCCTTTTTTTCTGAGAGAGGGATGGGTATACGCTGGATGTGGGTAAGGTCTAGGGATCAGAGCGGAGGAGAATGGATCTTGCGGGGATAAACTAAACCTTCACTGATGGAGTTTAGGGATAAGAGATGGCTTTGGATTTGGGGTCTAGGAAGGGTCCGTAGATCATACGTTACCTGCTGGAGATTGTGCAGCATGTACAGGAGACTCCCCTGTCAGCTGAGGCTCATTTAAGTCTAGATGTAAATCAGCTTTCTTGCTTTCTGAAGGGTTGCTGTGATTTTTGCGCAGCCCTCCGTTGTATTGTTCAGTGTGCCGCAGATCCAGGTGGCACGGGCGCTCCTGGGGAGGGAGGTCTCTGGCGTCGGCGTCGGCGTCCGGGAGGGGGCCGCTGCACTTCCCTCCATCGCCCTCCTCCCGCGCGGGCTCCCGGATCTCTGTGAGGAACACGGAGGATTTGTCTTCCCGTTCCTTGATGCGTTTTCCGCGCCCCGTCTCTGCACTTGTAAGGTGGCCCGGCAGGTGGTTCTGTTGGTCGCCGGCGGGGGCGCAGTTGGACCGAGGCGCTGCAGAGTCGGACTCAAAAACGTCACAGGGGGTCGCCGCGTCATCGGGCTGTTGAGGCGGAGTTTGGACGCCGCCCTCCTCTGAGCCCAGCTCCTCGCACTCGTCGACGGAGAGCAACACTGAGCGACGGAAGTTGGAAGTGGACTGGTAGTCGGGCTGGTCGTTCTCCTGGTCCACGCCGTCGTCGTCGAAAGCCAGGTTGATGATCCCCTGGAAGAGCGGCGAGGGCTCAGTTGGCGGCAGCGGGCCCGGAATCACCTCAACTTCGGACCTCTCGTCTTCTGTGGCCTCCTCATCTTCGTCCTCCTCTTCTTCCTCCTCCTCGGAGGAGAAGAGCTGCGGGTCGGGCACGCTTTTCACCGTCACGGTGGCCTCGACCTCTGAGGGCTCCTCCTCGTCGGGAAGCTCGTCTCTATGCAACCAGGAGCGAGGACGCTGCCTTACCGCCTCCTCCTCGCTGGTGGTTTCTGCTTCCCGCCCGCGCAGCCGCACCTCCACTCTCAGCCCCGCCCCGCCCTCACATATCTTCAACTCCTCCGGGGTGCTCGTGTCGCTGCTGCTGCGGCCCAGGAAGTCGTGACAGCGCATGGTGCCGCACTTGGACACGCCCCTGTCGTTGGAGCAGTCGTCGTCCTGCGAGCCCCCTGCGTCGTAGTCCTCCGAGCGGGGCTTGATGTCGTCGGAGGACGTGGTGTGTGTGCTGCCGGTCTCGGACCCCGGGCTGACCTGATGGTGGTTGCCGCTCCAGGAGGAGTCCTCTAAGGGAGTGTCGGTGCTTCCCATGCTGCAGGGGGTGTCTACGGGCCGTTCGGTGTCTCTGGGAGAATTTTGGGAGCCGACCTCGTGAGCTTGCTCTCCGCTGATGTGAGCTGGGATGACACCGCTCGGAGATGGTTTCACTTTACTCCCTTCAGTGTGCTTGCAAGTGTCTGCGTTAGCACATTTGCCATGGGGGGGCTTGTGAGCTGCTGGTGCACTCGTAGTGCTTTGTGACAGTATTTCAGTCTTCTGGAGACTCTGCTGAGGGCTTGATTCTAGTTTGAGGCTGAGTGGATCCCCTCCGCTCTGGCTTGTTGGCTGTGTACTACGTGCTGCAGGCTGGTCAGACAGCGATACCTCCTGACTTTCTTCACGCACCGCCACATTCCCAGTATTTACAGTTGGTGCAAGCTCGGTTTTACAGTCTGAATTATTACCATTCGCTGCCTCTTTTCCTTTGGTTCCTGATTTCTTGGAGGCAGATGCAGCTGAGGTTTTGGAATGTCCTCCAGATTTCGGAGAAGCTTTCTCTGCAGATGAATCAGTAGCGCTTTTCAGCTTTGGCCCAGACTTGGCAGCTACAACTGAAGATGGCTTGGAGGGGGCTTGAGAGGCTTTTGGTGGTTTAGTGCTGGATTTAGCCGAGGCTCCAGTCACCGAAGCGGGTTTGGTGATCTTCTTTTTATGAGCTTCACCGGCTGCTTTGTCTGGTGCTGAAGATTTCAACCCGTCTTTGCCGTCTTCTCTCCTGGGGGAGGCTGGCTTTTTCATGGAGGATCCATGCTTAGAGACTAACCCAAAGACAGAACAGGACATTAGGACGTTGCTCCAGTATACTGACAGACATTTGGATGAAGCAGACTGTGAACATCTCACCGTGGTGGTCCGGTGTGCCTCGTCCCTTGGCGTCTGCCTTTGCTGCCGTCACTCCGCTGGACGCTCTCTCTGCTGCACCAGTCTTGACTTTGCCACTTTCTCTCGTACTGGCCTTGTTGGTAGGACTGTGATTGGTTGATCAGAACACACACAAACGACAGAGTGACTACACACGTTTTACCAAAAAGATCTCAAATAATGAATACCTCTGGCTCACATCATCGTTAAACAATATTTAGGAGAGGAGCTGCAGGGAAATAAAACCTCAAATAAATATTCGACACCAGAGCGGGGCAGCAAAGCGTTTTCACCCAGTTTGTCAAGGACAAGCTGCTTTAGACATGAGCTGATTATCAATGCAAAGAATTTCAAGTTGTTACTTGTGTCCTTGTGAAGGATGTTGCATCCTGCGTATGAACAGAATATGACTGTAGGAACCGGAGAACAGAGAGCACACTTTGCTGTGTGCCAAAGGTTGATGGATTTTCATTATCTGACATCTTAGCGAATCTACCGAGGACAGTTTGATAGAATCTACCTGAGATTGTCACAATAGAAATAATATTACAAGTCAGCTTTAAAAAATTCATAATTTACAAATGATTTGTATCGAGGAGAGTTCAATGTTAACTACTCTCCCGGAGTATCTTCCCTCTGAGGGTATACAGCTAACTTCAGCACAATGTGTATTCTCCACAGATGAACACCTGTGCCATCTGTTTCTTTACACAAGACTGCAATGCAAAGATGTTTTCTTAGGCTACCAGCTATTTTGTTGGCTAACTTGCACGATTGCTTTCCAGGGAGACTGTTAAATATTGATGTGCTCCCGGGACAGATGGAGTTTGGATGATGCAGATTGTAAAAAGGGATATTTTTAACATCTTTGAAGGACAGATAAGAGGCTCGTCAGAAAACGCTACGCAGATGCTTTAAAACCTCCCGACAGCCGCACGTGGACTAAAAAAATCCACCAGGTGATACCGTCATCATATTTGTCCTACTTTTACATTACTGAACATGTAGGAAGGTAGGTTCGTTTTGCTTCCTAGGCCCGGAATGCTTTCCGCTAATGGAGGTGGGTGTATTGGCATTGAGCTCAGATTGCAATTTGGCCTGGCCATGTTAGGAATGCAGTGAGGATGCATGGCACTCAGACTTGTTCAGACTAAACTCAAACTCAGCCTTACAGGCTGCAGTGCGACCGAACACACACACAGTCAAAATAGTCAGTTCAACTGATTTCAGTCATTTTAGAGTAGGTGACTGCGGTCAAAAGTGCTTTTGTACAATTTAAATTGATTTAGCGTTCCTTCAAGATTTTGATTCTCATGATATATCTTTGGGTTACGTAAACTTTTGTCCTTCTGATATACAGTGCATCCGGAAAGTATTCACAGCGCTTCACCTTTTCCACATTTTGTTATGTTACAGCCTTATTCCAAAATGGATTAAATTCATTATTTTCCTCAACATTCTATACACAACAACCCATAATGACAAAGTGAAAACTGTTTTTTGCAAATCTATTAAAAAT
Organism: Anarhichas minor; assembly: GCF_050575085.1. Taxonomy (NCBI): domain Eukaryota; kingdom Metazoa; phylum Chordata; class Actinopteri; order Perciformes; family Anarhichadidae; genus Anarhichas; species Anarhichas minor. Next base: position 282,787 of record NW_027466517.1, read on the forward strand.
AAAGAACGAAAACATAACATGTACATAAGTATTCACAGCCTTTGCTCAATACTTTGTAGAGCCTTTTGATGTTACACCTAGCATTTCACCGATTACACAAGACACAATGAGAAAGCACTGACTCACCTGCTGATCTTTGCTGTATCCGATTTCTGAGGAGGTTTCGTCAGTGGGGATTTGTTCACCGCCTTAGCCTGCTGTTTGGGCTTTGCACCTAAAACACAGGAAATGAACCACATGCACAACTGTTAATTAGAATCTCAATTTGCTGAAGAATAAACCACAAGATCTTCAGGGTAGCAAGGATACACAGTGAGGGAGGAGGATGTGCTGCTAGTGAGCAAGCTCACACCACAGTCACGTAGAAAGTCACTTTCAGGGTGGGGTACGGGGACACATGCTGTGATTGTACGGGCAGGACAGGAAGCTGAGGCCCACTAACATCAGTCTGGGTTACCCTACCTCCTTAACCCCCCCCCCCCCCCCCCCCCGCCCCAAAGAAGCTCAAAGTGATCAGTCACACGTGACAGCTGCACAGGCTTTGACCTCTGCTGAGAGTTTCTACGCTCCGCTTTGCTTCCTCAGAACATCAACATTCATACATGACACTGCCCTCGTCTTTCACAAAGCCCTCTTGGCCATAACACAACATTCCTCATACTAATTAGTCTGCAGGTCCTTTCCGTAGATCAGCTACGGTATTCTGCCTGGAGCGTAATACTTGCCGACGCTAAAGCTCGTCTACTCTGTTGTCCTACATTGTAATTGGCGTCCGTCACGACGATGAAATGTAAAGAAGTCAAGAAGGAGAGTGAACCTGGGATGGAGTGGGTGTCGTTGCGAGGGCTGCTGGCACCGTTCTCTGGCGAGGCGCTGCCTGATGTGGATGAGGCGCTGGGCTGAGCGTGGCTGTTGCCAACAGTGCTGTCAGACTTTCCCGCTGAGCTCTTTTGAGCCTTCACTGCCCCAGTCTGGCTTGTAGACGTGCAGCTCGGGGGAGACGTTTTAGGCCTTGCACCGGGGTTTGGCTTCTTTTCCTGCTCCCTAGCGCCATGAGAGCTCCTGGGGCCATTGGCGCTGGCTACGTCCCGCCTGGCCCCCGCGGCTCCTGTGCCATTGACAACCGGCGTGCCAGCTGACGCCGTCTTTGCTTTTGCGGCTACACTGCGGTCCCCTGGCTTCTTCACATTCTTCGCCTTGGGCGTGGGACCCTCTCCCGGTTTGGTGGCTGTCCCCAGTCCATCGGACTTCATGGCTGATGCAGCGCTACGGGAGACAGAAGTTGCGTTTTCAGACACCCTCTGTGTCCTGTGCACAGGAGGACTCTCAGGTGCAGATGAAGGGCATTTTACCGCCCTCGACTGCAGAGAAAAAAATGTACCAAATTAGTCACGTAACCGTGAGGCAGGATTAATCAGCAAAGACCCAGGGCATGGTCATATGGAATATGAATAACATTAGTACAGATTACAGACAGGCAACGTTCTTCTTTTGACTGCATCAAACCACTTTGCCAGAGATCTGTAGGAGCTCCACTGCTCTTAACCGCTCATGCCTAACACGTTGGCAATCCCTCCCTGGATCGCCTCAGGCCGGCTTATTTTAGCTATACATCTGTTTAGAGAGGCCCTGCTGCTAATTCTATACTGCATCTGTAGGTGGGGCATTTATGACATATGGCATCTGTTGGCTCCAGACCGTCATCACTGTCAGGGATTAGACAAACTCACACGGATGTTTCTAAAACGGCCTCAAAAGTTCACATCATCAAGCTGAGTCAAAGTCAGAGTTACAAGTCAAATAAAACGTCATTGTGTTTTTGTTTCTGAATCAAAATTAAACCGTAAATAAAAAGATAAATGTTAATGCATGGTAGGATAATATTACCTGGGAGCTCGTGAATACAGGCTTTTTGCCAAGTCTTCGATTGTCCCCTTTATCAATGGCATCTGTGAAAACAGGATAAAAGGAAGACCGACGATCAGCCATTAGCCAGTTAGTATGCAAAACACACTGTTCAAGAATAAAAAAGATGAAAAGGGCTGCACCAATTATTATTTCCAAGATGCAAGAGGATCTATTCTATTCATTCACAAATCCCCATTTCCACACCCTGTGTTTACCCTTCGGGAAACAAACAATGAATCAATGGGTCGATCAGTCAGGCAAGGACTAACCCAAACAAAGCACAGACATTTCTAGACTTAATACAGTACAATTATAGAACCTACTGATTTATTTTATAATCAAAAGCAAATGAGGTGAAATGGACTCTATTTGCTTGTGTTATGTTTGCATGTGAGACCTGGAATCCGATTTCACTGGCAAGAAATGTACCAGTAATAGCAACACGCTGATACCAGCAGCCAAATTAATTATTCATGCGGTGAATTTCAACACGTTACAGCAAAGAAAACAGCACGCTATTTGTAACTGAGGAAGCTTCTAGTCATGGTCGGACCCACAAAGAATCCAGGCTTTCACTCCCACCCATGAAAACAAGACGGTTAAGAAGGTAGCTCACATGAAGCAAAATGTTTAAGAGCAGCACTGTGCCAACTGTATATGGGTTAGTAGTAGCCAGGCGGCTGTGTAGAGAGAAGCCATTAAGTATTAAATCAGCCCACAGCATATGCTCCAAGGGCTTCGGTTCATCTGCAGAGCCACTGCTTCAGCGCCAGGCTGGGTTAGGGGAGGGGGGCAAATACAGACACACCGCAGCATTAATATCCTGCTGTGTCTCACAGCGAGGAGTTCCTCCCTTACCTGCCAGTATCCTCTCTCTGTGTTTGGAGGACAGGGTCTCCCATCCCTGCGTGTGGCGGACGGCGTAAAAGGTCTGAAGCAGGAAGGTCCACAGCCGACTGCGCAGCGTACAAATCTGTTGCCTGAACGGCTGGCGGTAACACGGAGGAGAGAGTGAGTGAGAGAGCAAGAGAGAGAGAGAGAGAGAGAGAGGGAGGGCAGAAGAATGGAAAGGGGTGCGCTAAGGCACAAGCGAATCAGCAGCTGCTTGGAGAACCTTTCACCATGGCAACAAATACCCCTCCCTCACTTTCCCTCCCCCCCCTGTCTCTGTTGCAGAATCCACTTGAGCTCCCTTGAGCGGAATCAGTGATGTCAGCGGCTGATGCCCATTCTCCCGTTTCCACGCCTGATTATAAAAACAGGGCTGGAAGGCAGGGGAGGAGCCATCTCCGCCTCCTCCGCTGCACTGACCACACACACACACACACACACACACACACACACACACACACACACACACACACACACACCCAGCAGATACACAGCCAGAGATTAGTGAAGGCCGCTGGCACACGTCACAGTCTCCCTCAGCCTAATCCATTCTGCCGTACTGTACGGTGGTTACAGGGGTTATGTGCTCTAACTTGTGCAGCCAGGTCCCTTTCTCCTGGAAGTCGGCTCACAGGATTAACCCGTCTGCTTTGTTCGTCTTTAATCTCTTAACTGTTTGACAGACACGATTTAAAATTATTCTCACCGATATTAACAACGCTCACAGTTTGAGACTTTCGAATGTATCATCTTGATTTCATGCTTAACTACCACAGGCCAACATTTCAATACTTGTTGATGCATCAACTCATAGCTACAGTCGGCTTCCTCTATATTTAAAGACGTCGCAGGTGAAGGATGGAGTTGGCGGCTTGGAGAAGTGATGCCCTCCGGCATTCAAACAAACAAACGTGCTATCATCAAAAACATTTCTAGTTCTAAATAACCGAAACTGCTACAGGTCAAAATTGGGATGAAACTTGTGATGATGTTCTTGAGACTCACTGGCTGCATCCTCTGTGTCGTGTGTTGTTAACGGTAACCTGTGGAGTTTTAGACCTCGACTGGAGAGCAAAGCAGCGTCAGACCCATTTCACATCCGGGTTAGGAGCAGCGCTGCAAAGTCACGTTGGACAACTCATGCCGACCCATTCAGACCAAACCATGAACACATATTTACCCAAAAGTCCTTGCTTTGGTCTGAAATGCCAAGTAAATGTGGAGTTTGCTCTTCCAAAGCTGTATCCAGAATGAAGTAAAGCATATTGCGATGATGAAGATGAAAAAACACGATGGTTGTTAGAAAGGATGGTCGAGTAACTCTAGTGGAAGGAGAGAGAGCAAACACTTCAGAGCAGAAAGGTAAAGCTGTGTTCACACCTGTAGAAAAAGCACTTTCTCCATTGAATACTAGTCTGTTGAGGGTTCAAATTGACTTACGACCAACAAAGGGAAACTCACCACCTTCTATGTGGCTGTCCAATCAGTGTCTATGGTAAATGTATTAAATTAAAGCAAGAAATTCCTCAGTGCCCGCTATACTGACCCAGCAGGATGAGATCTGTTGTCCTTCCTGCATCCAGCGCCGTCATGTGACGCGACAGTGACGTAGTTGGATGAAAGGAAGAACTACAAACTACTTCAGCTTGGATCTGTGTAGCCAGGCGGCGTGCTCTAAATGCTGCTCAAAAACAGTTCTGTTTGCTTGTATTGCAAACTAGATACATCTCTAACAGAGAAAATGACATCCCGAAAATATGAGTGCAGAGGACGCGGATACATGTTCCCGTGTTTTGGGTAACTCGGATATTCAGCTGTATTTAATTGGGCACGGCCGAGGAAATGCAGCATAGAGAGGCCAAGGCTGCAGCTGCATTAGCCGTAACAGAGGATAAGGCCGGCGGGGATCAGCTAGCGCCTAATTTATACTGCTACATGTGAGCACTGCCGACACAGCTCCACAAGCAGGACAACTCCGCTTCCTGGTCAATACAGCAACGCACTGAGACATGTATTTCCTCATGGACTAGATTTATCATCCCTCCAGGCATTCCAGAGATATCGCGTTCACGAGGATGGACACAAAAAAACAACGCATCTCAAGGTCCAATTACTAGCTTTTTACAGAGGTCCCAACAGCATCTTACAGTCTTCTCTGGGAATCCCACCATTGTTGAATCAAACTCTCTAATCTCTGACTCAAGTCAGATAGTTGGACTTACTTTGTCCAAACATCGAATCCTTGAGGAAGATCATTAGCAGCAGTTGAAAGCTCTGGCAAAAGCTAGTAAGTGAATATTGAGTTTGCTTAGAATCAGACCACATGTCACCTTTTCGGGCAGTTTTAGTGCACTTGTTTGGTCAGAATTCAGGCTACATCGACTCCGTTCTCACTGGTCTTAAATGAACGGGACTAAATGGGACCAGGACTACACAGTTCAGATGTGAGCACAGCACATTAGTCTCAGTGGGATGTCTGATTTTGAAAAGACAACTGGTTCAGTACAGAGAATGTGCTTCATTTCACCTCCTCTTGTTTTTGCCCCCCGTCCTCTTCCATGTCATCTCCACACAGATAGTGCACAGCAGCGAAAAGATCACAGCAGTTGTCGACAGCCACACCTTCTCTGATGGCCGAACACAGCTTCTTCAACAACGTGGGCTCACGGGTAAACTCTTCCCTCTGTAATGGAAGGTAACAGACACTGAAAAAAAGCCCCCGTAGAAACCAAAGCCCCATCCGTCCCCAGGTCGTCACAGAAAAAGCAGAGTGCATTAGCACGACTGCATTAGCACGACTGCATTAGCACGACTGCACCGCCGCCTTACCCTGCAGAGGTCCTGGAAGGCCTGAGTGTGGATGACTCTGGGGAGATGCTGGACGATGACATGCAGGCTCTCCTCCTGGAGCTCTGTGGCGAGACTCCTCACCTGTTGGGCCCACTTGACTTCCGGGAGGCTGCCAATCAACTGCTCGGTGCCACAGAGCATGGTCACCGCGTTCTGCACAGTCTAAATGGAAACGTCTATTAGCTAAAGAAACTCTGGCAGAGGTGCAAAACACAGAATAAAGTCAAATGAACACAGCCCGATATCAAAGCACTCTCTTATCTCTGCCCGGGACCTATTGATCGGTGGAGGGAGTCCCAGAAATGCGTAATGGTTCTTGGCCGGCTCTGAATCTTAATACTTGCCAAGAGCGAACAATAGTACATTTGTCTTGCTTTACTCACAGAGTGCACCCCGACTCTTTGATAGTGATGAAAGACAGACTCGAGATTCAATTACCAATTACAAGGCTGGATCACTCTGCATCCACGTCGTATTCCTAAATGAGTCCGTCTTTAATAACTGACAATTTAATAAAGGTCATGTTTGATTGGATTATGTTTGGAGTTCCTTCCTGTGGAAAAAACAACTCTGGAGAACGGGTTGATGATATTTGTGCAATTACATGAACACAGTCCTGCTGATGACTCCGGGGGGGAGGAACTCACCATGGTCTCAGTTACCGCCGTTAGACAGGCTCCGTGGAGCTCCGGGGACAAGAGGGAGAAGTTCCTCTCACACCAGGTCTTCACATAGTGATCAGCGACCCACCTGGAAACACACACATCGTGGAGAGTATCTGTAGATCATTGCCTTTGGGTCTCTGTAACAGGAGTGTTTGGTTTCTGGGCAATTTGACTTTTTCCACCTTAATCAGTCAAAAGGAACTCACGGAGGCCCTTTTCTACGTTTACTGCAGCGTCAAACCGAGGAGGCTCGGTCGGGCAGAGCTTTGCTCGAGGGACAAACGGAGCGAGTGAGGATGAGAAGGTCAGTAACGCACTGCTGCACAGAGCAGCGCAGCTTCCATTCACCGTCACACTCGCATGACTCATCAAGACTCAGCAGAGACAACCCCCCCCCCCCCCAAAGATCAGGAGCATGGTTTGCCTGCAGAAGAATCAGCTGCAGGAGAACTCTAAAGGAAATATTCTCAGTTTGTGCGCACACAAATGCATCGGAAGGAAATATAAAGACATGACAGCACATAGGTTTCCAGTTATATCTCACGTTATAACGCAGCACACTAGTGTCGATGAAGTATTGTTTCCTGGACAGCAACCTTTACAGATGCCTTTAACTCTGATTCACTTCACTTAAATACAGCTCAGATAAAACAACACAAATCAATCAAGACGTGTGAGAAATTTATGCAGATTTTTCTTAGAGTAATTCATTTTGAGAATCACAAATATTGATACGTTTTTGCTCAGCAGAGCGGTGCATTGAATCACATTAAAGCAAATTGCATTACACAACTAACCCCGAGTGACTTAATAACACAGAAGTGTGAACCCACATGCTGGTTACCTAGCAACAAGATGCTGATGTAACTTGCAGCGGTGAGAACGGTGACAGGTTAACATGTCGCCCTGGATTTTATATTACACAAGCAACTTTTAAGGTCAAGTTTGACAAAAGAATCAATTTTCGGGAGCATTAATAAAAGCGTAGTGACTTTTCCAAATGTTTACGTACATCATTTTCCATCTGTAACACATTTCTAGGAAAGCAACCACAGACACACTCACCTCTTACACAGCGTGTGCAGGTTCTGAAGGCCTAAGGCGTGCGTGAGCGACAGACACTCCAGAACCGTTTTCTGAACCCCGTCGATTGGCTGCCGAGAAGAGAAAACAGCATCACTATTGACACTGAGCATGCAGGCGCCATGTGACAGCAACGAGTGTAAAGCCAAAGCAATGAAGAAGGGATTTGTTCTCCGTGTCTTCAGCTGTGATACTCCACATACTGCTGTGTCACTGTTGTTCTGGACTACAAAGGGATCACTGCACTGAAGAGCTCTGATGTACGATGATAAGATTATAGAGAAGAGAAATATTAGAAGTAGAAAAAGTCGAACTATCATTTAGAATCAGTAACATGTGATGAGGTGCGATGATGACACCTTGCATTCAGAGTGCATGCTGTGTGGATCACATCAAGCACTCTCTATTGACAGCTGACTGAAGGTCAGCCTTTCAAGTCGGGGTGCATTGATCCAACTTTTTCTCTCCCGATACTGGTTGTCGTACCTAAACTCTAGTGCTCTCCTTCACTAGATCTCACTAACTCATTGGAATAACTCGTATGTAAGGTAACTTGAGGCCAGGGATTATTGTGGTGCAACAAAACTAATTCTGTGGCCCGCCGTGATTAAATGAATGGAACTGAATTTTTTTGTTGATGGCTTTGACAAACAAAGAAGAACTGGACCACTCAAATCATGGCAGATACCCGATCCACTTAATGAGGTCGGTATTGGCCCAAATTTCAAGCAGTGTGGAATGAACCGGTTCTCGCTTCACAAACTCAGTACATTCAACAGATTTCCCAGAGCACAGGAAACACGCTGCTGTGATGTGTAAGAGCGTTGTTCACGGAGGCCTGAAATCCTTTCATCTGGTTCCATGCTATCATGCTATGGTGGCATATCAAGCCTAATATTATTCATGTTTGTGTTTAGGTACACGTGTACCTACCGCACACATAATAATAATAAACCTATGAAATCCCTCGTTTCTCCTCTCATATTCACTAGTACTCCTGATGTATAGCTGACCTTGGGGAAGAAGCGGCAGTAGTCCCGGGTCAGAACCATCTCCACCACATCTTTCAGTCCCTCTAAACCCAACATGTCTGCTGCCAGCACCACCTGACTACGGGACAGGAGACACCAAATACAGATCAGGTTGTATTCTATGGCCCTGTATTCAAATTATGAACAGTCTGCTCAAATACAGCACCTGGCACTGGCTCCAGGTGGCAGATCCACGATGGCCCCATACATGAACTGGAGCAGGATCTCCATCTCATCTGGCCCTAAACTGGAACGGTTAACAAAATGATAAGTTTACATGTCATATTCCTCGTGTTAACATACAGAATTGTCCCCGAGCACAGTCTAATGTTATCTCGGTGAATCCAGGCACACCGTGTTTTATTGTCTGTACTGGAAACACGACTGAGGATGCTGTAAACAAAGCCCATATATCATGCAGCACTCGAGCTATGTGACTGCAGCCCGAGGTCCACTTCACAGGATTCGCCCCCCCCCCCCCCGCCGCCTCGCACGTCAACGCAGCGGCTCCTCACTCTGACAGCCAAGTCTTCCCCCGTTACCCTCAGATCAGTAATGCTGAGGCGGGTGACACGTCTCTCCCTGGAGGAAAAAAAAGGGGCCTCATTTGCCTTTCCCCCGCTGTGAAGAGACTGCGAGACCGTGGTGAGAGGTCGGGGGGGGGGGGGGGGGGGGCGCGCACAGGCAACGTTGCAACCTTGCTTGGTAGAGAATCAAAGCGAGCCATTTGCAATTCCTCCGGTAGTGGGTGGCTGTGTGAGTGTGGAGTTCAAACATGGCATTGACAGTGAGTGAAACCCCCCCCCGCCCCCATACTGTACGGAGCCACCTCTGTAGCGAGGCCTGAATAATGAATGCGGCACATGCAGTAATTCAGCCGTGTCGTTCAGGAATGAAATGTAGCCCCGCTCGAACCAGGAGCGGAGGTGTTATTATCGATCCATGTGACCGGCTGCACGACGATGCTGACGCGGCAGTCTTACCCTTGCAGAGTGATGCACTGTCTGGAGCTCTCCATCCAACTCCCACTCAGCATGGCTCGGAAGTACTGGGACCGCGCACACAGGATCGCCCTAGAAACCCATCAAAGCATGTCAGATCCGCCCACCGTTTTAATATTTCACATGTCATCACTTAAGCCTGTGTGTGCTTAAGTGGCTTTGAAGTGACAAAAATATAGTGCGTGTTCTGTGGTCTCTGGAGACGGTGTATTTTCTGAAGATTGTACTGTCAGATATGGAAATATAGTACTTAATTAGCTTCAATAAAGAATAAGGCTGCTGATATTCTAAATCACATGAAAACCAAAATTGATCCCTCTAACAAGCACTGCGTGTGTATCAAAGCATGAGGCATCTTATTGCTCTGGAGCTCCGGAAGCTATTACACACTCAATGAGCCGTTGAACCGAAGCACAGGGTGACATAAATATGACACTGTTGCTCAACACAAACACTGTCCTGCTGCCAGAAACACTTACTGCAGCTGATTATAGCCCCCAGCTTATGCACTACGTCCTCCTGTCTGAGTTAAGTTTGCTAGAAATGACGGTGCCCATCTGTTTTAGGAAACGACTTAACTTACACGATACGTTTGAGCCCTTTTGTAAGTGTACATGTAAAGGTGGAGAATGACTTTCTCTTGATACATCCTTCTACTTTCCCCTGTCTCGGCTGGAACAGTTGTGTGTGGCTCGGTCCGTTTGTTTCCCTTTTACAGAGCCAGTGCTGTGTATGAACACTAAATTAATTTGAAGCATACACACAGTCTACTGGGTTAGAATCGCTGACTCCACCGTCAAGTGTTCAGTAGGAACCAAAGGGCTCCAGGCTGAGAGCCACAAACAGGGTAGATATAATCATAAAGTACTGTGAGAGCCACAAACATATCGTTGCTGTTACGTAAAATAATATGCAGAATAATGCCAGCCGTATCATCTTTAAATACATGACACTGTAATGGAAGTCAGTTGGACCCCTCTCTGTTCACCCATGAATTCTTCCAGCATAACTCGTTAACTGCTGATTCTGTTTTACTGCCGGGTGTAACACCGTGTGACTTCATAAAAGGAGTTTATAATACGGATACAATTCTTTATCACAGTATGTGTCATTTTTTACATCAAGATTGTGTTATAGACCGTGGAAGTGAAACTGAGGAATAGTTAACTACATGGTAGATCAGCCCGAGGCAATACTGACAAACCCACATGATGCGATCTTAAGTTCACACCAATAACTTGTATCCATACAGAAGAACTTCATCTAGGTATCAATATCAGAGCTATGAGAAACATATTCAAGAATAATGTGTAATGCCCAACATTCATTTAACATTGACCAACATTAAAAGGACACCTCAACATTATAACCACATGAAGCCATAATAAATCATATTCAATTCTTTGCCATGCTCTACTTTCTATGATGTGCAGCCGATATATTCCTTTCTTAGTAAGTGGAATGAATCACTGTTGAGCGCAGTGAGAGGTGAGATTTCTTCGACAAACCCAGACTAGGTTTTTATTTGTATTTGTATTATTAGAAATTCCTATTTGAGCAAAAAAGGCTGCAGAAGCCCTGATTCAGTCTCTGGGTGCAGCGCCTCACACTTTGCCGTTCAAGAGATCACTGCTGCAGAGCAACCAAAAAGAATAGCCCAGCTTCCTCTCTCTGACAAGCTCTCTCTCGCTGGCTGCTCCCCCGAGCACGAGCTGGGAGAAACCTGTCTCCATGGTTACCAGCTGCTGGTACCACCTCTGCATCGCTGAGTGACCACCCAGCGCTGAGAGTTAACAGCAGATGTGCGACCTCTGTGGTGTTCTACATCTCGTGGAGGTGATGTGCCGACGTGAGCGTGCTCTCACCATGCCTGCAGCCTATGACGATGACCAGACGTATGAATGAAAACGGCTGACAGGCCACCAGAAGAAGCTCTACCTGTGGCAGCAGAAGACCTGCTCCGCTACCTGGATGGTGATGTCACACTGCTCCCCCCTCTGGTACAGATCCAGCAAGTCAGCTCCGAGGCCCGAGGCCGGCTCAAGAGCAGCGTCTGGAGGGAAGTTGAGATGGATCATGAGGAAGGGCGGGGGGGACGAAGAGAACGTGTGAGACACATGACACGGGTATTTGTGTGTGTGACAAAGCAGCAGTAGCTCTCACTAAACCGCTAAAAATAAGGCAAACAGTGAACAAAAAGGTTTAAAAGTGTCCATAGTGTGGCCATGCTGCAATTAGCGGTAGCGGCAACAGGGATCCAAATGAGATTAGCTCCTAAATGGATTACCGCTGAGATAACATGATGTGAAGAGGGGGAGGGAGGGGCCACATAACCCAGAATAAACCCTCTGTGGAAAACGCTGTTCGTCTGTTTACCTGAGTCATAGGAACTATGAAGGTCCGCCAGGTTGGGGACAGGCGAGGTACTTTGTGGTGCTGAGCCCTCCACGCCTGAGATTATTTCAGACGAGCACGTGCTCTGGTCTGCTGTGTACAGGCGCCTGCAGAGGGGGGGGGGGGGGGGGGGGGGACTAAAAGTTAATTAAAACTAGGCCTTCACACTTATTTGAGTTACAGTCTCATGTGATGCAATGCGACTTCAGTGACACACAGTGCAAAGCCACAGGCTGAGCAGGATTTTCTATTTAACCTCAGTGAAGCATTTCATAAAGTGACCAGCAATCCTCTAAAGTTACTAACAAACTGTTACAGTACATTTGCCACGAGTACTTCTGAAATATGCCGTAGCATCCCGGCATATTCTGCCATATAAATCTGGGACCGGAAATTGATATCGGTGCCAAATCTGACTGGAATCGTTACTAGCTGCTTTATTAAATTTGGAGGCAACCTCCAGGATTAAGATATCATCATTAATTAATCTGTGGATTCTGTTTTATTTGAATAATGGATCAATCATTTTGTCAATTCTCCAGAGCACAAGTGGATTCAGATTGCGTGTTTGGTCCGACCAACAGTCCAAGAAGATATTCAATGCATATAAAACACAGAAGAGCAGAATTAATCAGGTCACCAGCAGCAAAGACACTCAAACAAATAACTTATTGTCAGAATAGTTTCAAATCAATATTCTGGTGATTGTCGAACCGATTCATGAAAAAAAGGATCTAACTAAACAAATCATTTTAATAAGATACCTGTGAATGCATAAATATGATGTATTACATGGAAACTGAACTTTGGTGTAAAAGGAGCTCTGAGCACTCTAGACTCATGATAGTGAGACCAAACATGACGACTCTTTCTTCTTGTCCTGATTATAAACTGCTAACGAGACTCTGAGGGGCCGCTCTGCAAAACCTCGAGGAAAACGGCTCAGCTAGCAATTTACAGATGATTGTAAATACCGATACACTTCAGGATGCGTGCGACTCAACACCGACATGAAAACGAGACGCATTATAGAATGGCTGCAGAGTTTGTGATGCCCGTTGCAAACAGCAGCAGATCCTGCAGATTAAGGACGGAGCGCATGGCGCCCTCTGTCAGAGAGTCTGTGAAACTGTAACACCACAAGAGAGGGATAAATGCTGTCTCCGCACGGCCCGACTAGAGAGCACATGTAGAGATGTTGCTTCATGTGAAACTATTCAGCGGTATTATTTTTTTTCTACAGGGGCAAAAATAAATAGTCTAAAAGCCCAAGGCGGAAAAAGAAACAGCAACTATAAGCTTTATTTAACATTTGACCCCCCACGGCCTACCTGAGGAAATCCTTCAACCCGGACAGCTCATAGCCGGACAGATGGACAGCGGAGGGGTCTTTGTGTGTCTGTCCCTGAAGGACATGAGGAGCTCTGGCCAAGAGCACGGCTCTGTGAGCCTGAAGCGAGCCGGACCCAGCGTACAGAGAGACATCCGCCTCCAGCTCCTCCTGCAGCAACCTGGGGAAACGCATTAAAACACTTTATTAGGGAGCAATGTCCTCAAAATTCTCTTTCACTAACTGATTAAAGGGAAAAAAGCATACATGCACACCATCAGTGGGAATCATTGCCATTGACTAGAGAAAAAAACAATACAACACAAACTATGTTTGGAGCCAATTTGGCCAAATTAATAGAAGTTGTTGTGATAGCGATACTGGAAACACCTGCTGCACAGCCTGAGATGCTGGATTGGGTATTTAACGTACATTTAAAAGCCAACATAGAAACAAAGAGCTTCTTATCCAACCTCTAACATCTACGAGGCCTATTTCTCCACTTCAGACCACCACGAGCACAGTCCTGAGGCGGTCTGCTTCTTCTTCTCCATCATTATCTCTCGTCCCGCCTCTATGACTGATCTGGGTGACCCAGAAACCAGTCCGCTAAAGGCCAACGGGGCGGTATGAGATTCAATTTGCGTGATGCGATGTCCATTACTGTAAACCTCTTATTGAAAAGTGCCCGAGTTGATGAAGCACTAGTGCAACAAGCAGACTCACATCCCTGTCAACTAAAACCCAATAAAACTGCTGCAAAGATCCCCGTGAGCTTGTTTCTGGTGAGTCATCTGTGAGGTTTACTGTGATGTTGCTCTGCGCCAGGTTTTATATTCCAGATCCACTGATCCTGTTAGCTGAGGGGAAACCCCCGCTCTTGTCTATACTAATATGTAACAAAAGTATCTTACATTTTCTAAATTCTAGGATGTATTTTGAGACTTAAGAGCAGTATTTCACCTGATTATTACACATAATTGAAACCTGAACGGATTTGTCTCATTTCACCGAGTTAGTGAATTGATATGTTTATTTGCTGTCAAATGTGTGTGTACGGTATTTTTCAACTCTTCTGCAGTTTTCTACAGGATTCCTGACATTTGAAAGCAGTTTGACAAAAATAATCTGAAGTCACAGTCCTTACTTAAAGCTTACTTCACGTTTTCAACTACACCTCGCAGTCTTTCTCAGCACAAGTTCACATAATATAAATTTGTATTTAAAGCAATAAAAAGAAGTAAGGGTATTTTAAAATGTAAAAAAGTAATTTCTATGACAACTAAGGAAACTCCATCCTTTGAGATCTGTGTTTGTATTGTACTTTAATAAAGTTAGAGTGGGTTCCCTCCGGGTTCTCCGGCTTCCTCCCACAGTCCAAAGACATGCAGCTTAGGTTATTTGGAGACTCGAAATTGCCCGTAGGTGTGAATGTGAGCGTGAATGTTTGTCTGTCTCTACATGTGCCCTGCGATGAACTGGCGACCTGTCCAGGGTGTACCCTGCCTTCGCCCAATGTCAGCTGGGATCGGCTCCAGCGCCCCGCGACCCTGAACAGGATAAGCGGTTTGGATAATGAATGAATGAATGAAAGTTAGAGGACTCACAAGAGAGGGATTACACAGATTAAAGCAGCAGCAGAGGCCGGGATATCCTGACTCTTTGCCTCTAAAGGATCATGCTCTTTGACAGTGTTGACAATTTGATTGCATCTAGCGGTGGTTTTGCAGACCTTTTCAAGACTGTGGTAACATGAGCCACAGAGTGCAAAGCCGCGGTAACGCCACTCGCCTCACTCAGAGACCATCCTCACCATAATGACACGATTTAAGGAGCAACGGACTCTGGCGGCGGCTGGCGGTACCACGGTTTGGCACACTGCGGCTCACGTTACCGCGGTTTCACAATCACGTCGGAGAACTACGGTGGCCTTCAGGTAACGTAAAAAAAAAAAAGCAAAAGACTTTCTGTAGAGCCTATGTTTGGTTTGTTCGTACTGGTCTAAAAAAGTAAAAAAGAAAGCAGTGCAACACATTTCCATTAAGAGGACTCCTCCCTATGGAGATATGAAGGGCCCATCCGTAGCTGATGAAAACACAGCGAGATTGCAACGAAATCATTAGACGTTCCCGTCTGATTTTAGAAAAAGATTTTATGTCTTAAGTAAAGGCTGAGATCCCCCCCAATGACATCATCAGGATTGTTTTTCTAACTGTGTAAAGCTCCTCTCGAGCCACACGAGAACCGCTTTAAAAGCAACTACACTTTGTGTCAAGTAAACTACACTTAATGACTGAAATTGTTGAATCGCCCCTTTAAAAACTTAAAAGTGGTAATTGAGTAAAGATTTTTGTGTCAAACTTGTTTTATATGACAGCAATGATCCTGATCACACTGGATGAACCAGCTGGTCTTTATACCAGTGTAGTGACCGTTGCTTCCCAATAAAAAAGTCACTACGGTTGCTGTAATGTTTGATCTGACGCGTGCCATAAATAACAACGTCCAGTTTCGAATATAGGCATTTTATTCCTCACATAATCAGAGTTCACCACTTTGTCTTCAGTTATCCATTTTCTCCTCATACCAATAAATCATAACATTTGCATTCGTTAAATCTGCACGTTAAATCTTCACGGTCAAAAACTGTTTGCTTCTACCTATTAGCAACAACCTGTGTCCAATGACCCCACTGATTATATTACCTGTGGCCTGAATCACACCGGTACTACGCCCCCATGTGGTGGGAGGTTGTACAAAACAAAAACAACATAATGGCTCTTACAACCAGTTCAGGCCTACTGACTGGATGATGGCAGGCCATTCACAGGCTCCAGATGAAATCTGAGTTTTTTATATTTCACAGCCCTGCGTTGCTTTGACCACAGTGGGAAAACTTTTTTTTTTTAATTGACATTTGCCAATGATCAATTTTTTAAACCGTGCTTTTGCAGTCGAGTGTGTACCGTCACACGCCTTACCTGTCAAGGTCTGCAGATAAAGCAGATGATAAACATCTCCTCAGCTGCTCTTTGTGTCTGCGCTCTTTGGCCTGGAACTCTCTGGCAGCCTCTGTGGTGATCATGGTTCACTGGGTTCTCTGAGACAGAGACAAGACGGACACATGTGAACTCAAAGAGTAGCAGGAATACATCCCAGCGGCATGAAAAGGAAAAACAAAACAGACACTGCTGGAATATAACAAGCCACATATGATGCAATTTAAGGCTTTTATATTTTTGAATCATATGAGGTCAGCTTGACCTGACTCCCTGAGGTCACACGAGCTGATTGGCTCTGCTGTGAGGAGTGCAACACAATCTCTCACCACACAACTGACTCACGTTCACCAGCAGTACAACCCAGAGAGGCGCTGTTTACCGATTTGAAGAAAATCACTTGAAATGGGAAGGGATGACCTCGGCAAACCCGACACGAATTCAGTTAATATTATGTGTCCAATAAAACGATTTAACAGTAACGTTAACGTTACGAATAAACGAGAATAATAGCTTAATTAGAAAACCAGCTTCCCCTTATCTTCCAGGAAAAACACTGACAACATCACCAAGACTGACCAGCTTCCCTCTATTTTCCTATTAGTTTAATTTATTACACAATAAAACACCCTCAGCCACACTCGTACAAACATAACGTCACCTCTGCTTACACGTGTATTGTTCTTGTTCTCTGCCCGACTCGTTCTGTGCTGTGAGCTGAGTAACATCACTCATTTTCCTCTCGTAGCTAGCATGCTAGCGCTAGCTAACATGGGCTAACGTTACCGCTAGTAACACTAGTTAGTTATTTTCTTGACCCTTAACCCCTGAATGCCTGCTGACATAAATGGACCTGTAGAAATTAATTGTAGCAAATGTCAGTCCTTAAGTGTGAGGTTCCGTAAGGAGCTTGAGTATCTTCATTAACGGGCTGACCCACTGACCGATGTTGTTGACATCGCCGCTGCACGCTGTTCGCCACCCGCTAGGACGGGACTCACAAAACGCAGGAGGAGTGGACAAGTCGTCACACCCGGAAGCTACGGCACATGCGCAGTGTAAAAGAGGGCGGTGCCGTGCCCATGTGGACTCAAATGATGCGTTCATGTACTGCAACTAACATCGAAATTCTAATCAGTATTTCATAATGAACGTCTCTGGTCTGCCCGGTGATAATGAGAAGGTTGTGTATACTGTATGTATCCGACTTATCTCATAGAGCACCTCACGTTATAACTAAGACTACATCGTAGAATCAGGGCAGCAATGATCTGAATTGATCTGAATTGATCTGAATTGATCAGTAGGCCTATTTTTGCAGTTAATATTTCATTCAGCTCGGTGCATTTTTTCAATGATATTTTGTTGTTGTCTAAACGCTACACTGTAAATAGACAACTTTATAGTAGACTATAATAGCCAAATAGTTTAATAAAAACAGTGTCCCACAAGCTTACATTTCTCTCATTCATGTATTTTTGAATGTAACAAAACAGACAAACATCCTATTAAAAAAGCTAATGATAATAATGATGCTTATAAAGAGGAAATAATGTATCCGCTCCAATCTGTATGATATTCATATGTTCTTCTCTTAAAAAAGGTAAAATACTGACCTGAAAAATATGTGCTGGTAACAATATTTCCGACTGCCGATGAAGGCAACAAAAGAGCTTGCCCCTCATTGGCCTCTCCTGCATCATTGCTCTTAACCTCTGATTTCAGTGCAAATGTAACTGCAAATGTTTGAATCAGCATTAACACAGAAGTCAAATCTGATTGGACGGTGAGATCTACTGCAGAGTGATTTGGTGCAATATTGATTTTACAACTTTCCTAAGGCATACTTGAAACGAATGGGTCCATTAATAGTTAATTCACTAAAGCTTTGTAAATCATAGAATAAGCCACTAATAAGGAAAACAATCAAGAATGGTTTATATTGTTTCTGCTGGTTTGAAACAGACAATCATGCATTGCCTGAATGATCTCTTCTCTAAAAAGCTCAGCAGTATCCGTGTGTGTGTGTGCTGTTGTGTGCAGACACAGCACTAAAAAACCTGTTTATGTAAGACTGATGAATACGCACCTCAGTGTAATTCCACATCAACAATTCTGTTGGCATGAAACCACGTCGAGAGGGAATATGAATCTAAAAAAAAACATCTAAATGTTTGTTCTACTGAGGAGACCCAAAATAAATGCCGTATCACTCAGGTCTGTTCTATATTTAACAGCACGTCCATTACTATTTCTGGTCTTTTTCATCTGTTCTGCGTAAAAGCTCGGCATGACAGTTCAGAGACGGCAGCAAACACATGGGGACATTAGGGCACGCCGCACAGCTTCAAACACACCGCTGTTATCATCACCTTAAAAAAATAAAAAATAAAAATAAAAAGAGTAGTGTGGTCCAACAGATTGACACTTAGTTTATTTATAAAATCAAATGGTGTAGACTCAGCTCAGTGAATTTCAAAATGCAGTGTGTAGGAATAGATACAAAAAGAGTACAATAGTCAACCACATTTCTGAAGATCAAGGTAACAACATTCTCTACATTTGAGTATCTCTGAGGAAAAACAAAATACAAAAAAAGAAAACTCCTCCAGACAACACGACCTGATAAAGGGAGAGGGAGAGTCACGGCTCCCAAAGGTCTGTGCCCGAAGAAGAGTGGAGCGACCCGGCCAAGCGCAAAAGTATAGCAGGACGACACCGCATCCCGGTCTCTCAGGACATCTTTACAACGGCGACAACTCGAAAAGTTAAAAAGGCACCACACAACACAAGTCACAAGGAGATTTTGCCACACATTTTGTAATGCTGTAACCGACGAACTTTAAGGCGGGTGTCATGTGCAAAAAACCTCTTGAATATGTGTCACACATGCTGCTCAGTGTCCTCTCCAGTGAAGTGTGCTTTGATTCTTTCCTCTACTGCAGATTTCTTTTAAAAAAATATTTGAAATGTGAGAGATTTAAAGAATGATTGCATTTTCACGATGTCGCAGGCATATTCCAGGCTTCCGGGTGTGGCAAGCATGGAGGGGGGGGGGATGCTGGAGGAGGCCTGGCTGTGGATTTAGTTCCTGTAGCTTTTGCGTCCCTCTCCCTCCTTGAGGAAGGTCCATATGAGGGTGTTCACAATATCCGGCTGGTCCTGCTGCAGCCAGTGACTGGCCCCAGAAATGATGTTGAGACGGAAGTGATTCCGGATGTACAGGCGGCATGCCTCGGCCATTTCCTGCTCCAAGAAGGCGTCCCGCTCGCCCCACAGCAGCAGCACCGGAGACCTGACATGATTCTGAGTCAGGGGGAGGGAGCTGAGGAGAGGAAAGAGAAGAAGAAAAAACCTGAGTGCATCCAAAAGGTTCTTTCATGAGAGATTTTAAAAGGGAAAATGTATCTTAAAACGTAAAAAAACAGAAGTAATTATGGACAGTAAAGTCAATATCTACAATTTAGGTAAATATTTAAATTCATGACGTTGACAAATGACACTTTTTAAGTTGTTCTGAAGTCTTTTTTTAATAAAGACATTTTGACATGTCACAGTAAGAAAAGCACATATAAAATGTACGGATAGATGTTGCTGTGTGTTCACGTATTTGTGTCCCTAGTGCTTTCGGTACAGAATATGCGCTGGTGGAGAGACTAATTGGCCATGGGTCATTGAAATCTCTTTTACATAAGCACATAAAAGCTATTCTGAGATAACTCATTGCTTGAGAAGGGAGCAGATGGCGCGCTCAGCCATGCATGTGCAGTTCACATGTCCAAAATACATGCACTGATATTTTTCTTTGATCCACTGTACGATGTGTGTAAATGATATTTGAGCATTGCAGCCTTGTGTTCTGCCACTTCAGCGCTCTGACCGCAATGAAGATCGGAATGCTTCCTCCAAATCTTTGTGAAAACGTCCGGACAAAACAGCCTTTGACGGGCTCCATGTTTTGGTAAAGTATCCCCCACCTGAAGACATTCCTGTAATAGTTGAGGGCTCCGGTCAGAGCTCCCGGCTGTGAGAGTGCATACAGATAGGCCTCCAAGTCCTCGGCGGTGAGCCATCGGCCTTTCCTTCCGATCCCCGTGTTGCGGCTGGTGAACAAGGCCTTCAGAGCCTAGAGCAGAGACGGCAAAAAGCACCAGGGTGAATTCATGTGACTGGTACTGTTTGATCGAGAAAACATTTACAGCCGAGTCAGGAAAGGTGCTTCAGCGGTGAAATCGGTCCTCGTGACCTTCGGTTGCAGCTCCGGCACTCTGGTTTTATACTGCTGGCTCCACAACATTACATGCTGTGTGTTTACCTCTGAAAAATCCAACACAGGCACACACAAACATCATCCAATAGTACATTTAATATGCAAATATCTAAACTACGTCAACACTTTGAACATTAGATTCAATTTAAAAGGTCATGCAAATCTTTTAGATTTAAGAAAATGAAATGGTTTGCGTAAACAAATGAAATATAACGTGTTCATTGGTCGTTTCCCCCTGCTTCAGGTCTTCATGCTAAGCTAAGCAGCTCCCGGGAGCTAGCTTTAGGTTTACATGTGAGAGTGGTATCGATTTAACCACATATCATAATCATATAGTGGTATCATCTAACTCTCGGCATGAAAGGAAGTATAAGCATGTTGAAAAATATGCATCTACCGACACACACACACACACACACACACACACACACACACACACACACACACACACACACACACACACACACACACACACACACACACACACACACACACACACACACACACACACACACACACACACACACACACACACACACACACACACACACACACACACACACACACACACGACCTTGAAAGCGCTTAAGCCCACACACAACAGCCCACCTTGAAATCGTTGATGGAGAGCATGAGCTCCGGGAAGCGGGGCAGCTGGAAGAAGAAGAAGTGGCTGGATTTCAGCAGCTGGCTCGGGTGACGCAGAGCGTAATCTGGAGGAGAGGAGAGAAGTTCAGCCGTTTCACGACGGTAATTCAAGGCCGGGTTTGCGCACGCTGGCTGCGGGGTCGTGGGCGTGATAACTCAACGACTTTTCGGTTTAACCAGCTGTTCCGGCTTCCCATTAGCCTCCTGTAATTAGCTTCTCATCAACTTCTCCCGAAGGCAGACGAGCATTTGCCAGACGGATGCAAACACAGAGCTGGAGTAATGATACTTCCTAATTAATCATAATAATAATTACAGTAATAATCCAAAAGCCAAACCAGAGTCTCTCCAATTAGCATGAAGAACATTGGTTTTCTTTCACAACATAAAGAATGCCATCTGGGGATCCGTTCGTTTGCATATTGTCAAAGTCATACCTGTGAACACAGAAGGATGGGGGCTGTTCAGGACGATGAGTTTCGTCACCATCTCTGGGTAGTGAATGGCGAACAGCCACGCTACGGTCCCACCCCAGTCGTGGCCAACAAGGCAACATCTGTTGTATCCTTGGAAGCAAAGCAAACAAACATAAGGTATTGTAGCAGAAGGGCATTAAAGGCATGTCAGTGCCTGGAAATCAATACTGTTCTCACTTCTTTATTGCTGGCTGCCTCCCTCAGAGGACATTTACACCCATCAAATGGATGCATTTCATGACATACAGCCAAATGCAGATCAAGGTCAGGGCATCAGTCTGATCACATTACTGTTCCAATGACTACAAACTAATCCTCGTACATTTGTTGGTGCCATTTACAACCACCGGTATGAATCACACCAGCAAGCCTCATCTCAACATCGATATCACATGTTCTTCACAAGGGATTGTCATACAAGCTAAGTCCGGGAGCCACTTTTGGAAAGGGCCGTTGCCGTTTCTGCTGCCGGCATTTTAGTGTTCGCTGTCAGCACCGATGGTTGCTGTGGCCATGAAAAGGGCAATGCTACATGCCATGCACGGTTAAAGGCCAAACCTCTGATTGGTGTAGCCCCATTAGCTGACCGTAATGTGGACCATGTGGGCTCTATGAGCATGGTGTAAAAAAATTGCCCCATAGTCCAATCACAGATCAGAGTACAGCAGTTATCATGCGATCAATGTGAGCCTCCCACTTCCACTCAAATGACCATTGAGGGACTCATTGGCTGCAATATGCATTCTTGAGTGCTAATCTCCTGAAAGCACTGATAAGAAATTAGCTTTAGACAGCTGGAACAATGTAAGGAGCTACACAACATTAACTATAGACCTCTCTCAAAAGCACTTTGTCAGAGAATGTAAATATTTATTAAGAAATGTGTTGCTTGAGAATATTTACAGGTTATTGTGGTTCTTCTGGGCTGGAACTTCACTTGGTTTAAGTTGTGAAACAGACTGTTGTGGCATTATTTAAAGCTGCATTAGTCAATATATAACAACAATGGACTGCGTGGCTCGTAGTGATGAACCCACAGAGAATTATCACCTGTCTCTGCAGTTCCCCTCGGCTTTATGGAGCATTTTAGCGTCTTTCAGCTCATTTTTGGGGTTTTATAAACTAAATCAATTCCGTTTCAGACAGCCAGTTGTTTGTAGTGAAAAAAATGCTCAAAACCCAGCCCAGCACCAAACTCCTGAACATCGGACTTAAATGTGCCAGATAGACATCAACACAACTTCAAATAAATGCTTACGATGCTGGATGTCATGCAACATGTACAATGTGTAAAGAAGCAACTGTTTGCGAGCCCATTTGCCACAACAACATAGTACGATTACAAAAAAAATCACATATGAAGAATATCTGACATATTGCCATTAGAGAGTTTGGGTGTTTTGAAGAGGGGTTGAATGAGGTACTCATCCACAGTCAGTGTATTAGCTACAGTAGGCAGCCCCCAGTTTGGAGAAAGAGACAGGAGTGCCAGCTATAGGGAGCATAGCAATGTACCGCTGTGGACGGAGGCAGCAGCAAAACACGGAACTAAAGCCGTTACCTATGCTCTCTAAGCCGTAGAATAAAGTGTGCATTGATAATGTATATTGTGTTTTAAACTCATTTACATTATATCATCAATTATAATATCATTTAAGGATTGTATACATTTATATTATATATTTTATAAATAGCAATGACTCGGAGTGAAGTTGGTTCAATGTAGTTAAAAAGAACTTGCTTCGATGTAGTTAAACTACCTTGATCCATGTTGTTGTAGCTTAGATTGCTATTTCTCGGGGGAGGAGCTTCAGTGTACGCTTCATTTAATGCAGAGTAACTGGTAGCTTCACTCACTACACTTTCCAAATAGCTCGCCCAACACTGACAATCAGTTAGTTTGTGTTATTGTGTAACTTTAGTGTTTTAAAGAGCTAGTTCAGATTCACCGAAGTCACACAGTGACGCGAACAAACTGACCGATGGAGGCAGCGTTAGAGCTGTGAAGTCACTGTTTTTGTAAAGGGAGTCTGGTGGCTTAGAAGAGAGCATAGATAGATATAACAGCTTTTTTTTTTTTAGGAGGGCTTTTCTTTTAGGCGTCTAAAACACATTTTGCTGCTTCCCTTCCGTCCACAGCAGTACACTGCTTTGCTCCCGTGCTGGTGCTCCTGTCTGTTTTTCCAAACTGGGGAAGTTTATTATAATTGGGTGAGGATAGTGGGAATGGGTAGCAAAAATCAAGACATGACCATCCAAATGATTTCAGTTTTCTTGTAATTAGCACTAAAACAGTAGCCTGACTGTGCCACACTGGAATATGAGGTGACAGGTGTGAAGGAGGAAACAGTACTGAATTAGCCCGTCATCAGCCCCTTTAATGACATGTCAATGCTAAGACAGGTTATTTCATACATCCTGTAAGCAGTGCAAAAACTGATATGCTGGCCAGTATAAAAATGTCACTCTGGCCAGATAATCATTAGTGGTTGCTGGTGCGTGTGAAGACAGCCCCGGGCTATAGCTGTCCTGCTAGTGGTAGCATGCAGTCAGCGGGGCTGTGGGCTCTGTATCTGCACAACGTGCCATGTTCAGTATGAATGAGTCACAGGAAGTTTGTCATGCCATGCTGCAGGCCTGAGGGAGCGCCCACAGCTTAAGACTGATAAACAACTTTATTTTTTGACTGGAGACGCTGTCAAAGCAGTGTCCACTGGAGTTATTTTAAGATCGCAGGCGCACAGTTGGCCCGCGTCCTCTCACCTAAGTATTCCACGATGTCCTTGACGTCGGTGACCAGGTTGTCGAAGCGATAGCTTTCGGCGGAAAGCGGCAGGTCGGACTCCCCGTAGCCCCGCATGTCGACGGCCACCACGCGGAATTCACTCTTGAACTCGCGCAGCTGGTAGCGCCAGGAGAACCTGAGGCACACAAACAGATGTCAAGATGACTTCTTTAAATTACTTGCACACTTCTTCCACAGCAGCTCGTCATTTTAAAGGGGTACACCAGTGACTTTTGTATTGCAGTTGGGGAACTTGCAAGAGACCGATTAAGAAAGAATTGCCAAAAACAATGCAGCAGAAGTTGAGATATCCAGACTTTTAGTCTCTATGGGGTCAAACCCCCAAATCATTGGTTCCTACACTCATGATGCAATTCAATAGTGTCTTTCATTTATTCCTTCCTTCCGGGTTAATGTCTTTCCAACTCCAACAGGCTTTTCGTTCAACTTTTCTCCAAACAAGAGTCTCTGAGCCCAAACCCAGATAACCCCGGTGACATCATGTCACTGAGCAGTACTCCCTGTGACGATTGAACTAAACGTGATGTGCAAAATTGGTGGGGTGCCCCTTTAAACTCTTCTATCGTACAACTTTGAGATAGTTACAAAATAACTGCACACACTTTGTTTTAAACCACTCAGCTTTCTTTCCAGCAAGAAAGTCACCGCAGCATAATAGAAGTTGTTTCAGATTCTAATCCGCCCACTGATCATGTGGACTGGGATGACTTTCTAATTTAAGATCTTGTCTGCTGCAGAGGCTCCTCATCCAGACTGAGATCCCCCCCCCTCCTCCTCCTCCCCCCATTGAGGGGAGGCAGGATGCAGAGCCCTGACTGTGATTCTGATGAGTCAGTATAAGACCCCAGCACTGTACCCTCAGATCTTAGAATATAGATGAGGTTTAAAGCAAAGTAAGCCCCTCAGAACCCCATCCACCCTCCCTCCGACACACGCATACGCACCTCTTTCTCATTTCTCAGAGGGAATTAGCCCGTTTTTTTTCAGAAAGTGTTAAAAAGAGTTCTGCCCGACCGTGTCACTCTCTGCACAGTTCATCAATCCCGTGACGAGTGTACGGGAAGTGAAGCAGAAAGAGCTCCCCTCTCCCGTTAATTAATCCCTGTCCTGTCAGCAGCTTAGATAGTATGTTAGAGATATGGACGGGCTTATAGCTCTTGACAACCTCTTTGGCCTCGATCCAGGAGCAGCGCTCAACACCATTTATTTTCCCTCTCTCTGCCATTTCATATCAGGAGGAAGAGATCTTGAATGCTTTGGACCTTCTTTTTTTTTACCCCCGATGGCAAATAATGACAGAGGACTCTTCGCAGAAATGCTGCAGAGATTTACCAGTGC
This sequence comes from Anarhichas minor, assembly GCF_050575085.1. Taxonomy (NCBI): domain Eukaryota; kingdom Metazoa; phylum Chordata; class Actinopteri; order Perciformes; family Anarhichadidae; genus Anarhichas; species Anarhichas minor. The sequence continues at coordinate 308,477 of NW_027466517.1, forward strand.
AACCGAAACGTGACGGCTAAAGAATATAGTCAAGGGGGAAATTATTAGAGAGGGGACCGATGTAACAAACACCAAGCAACTGAACAAACGTAATCTTACAGTCGGGGTTGTCCGCTGCTGTTGAGTGGAGCTGCTACTGTTGCCGCAATTGCCCCCCCCCCACACATTGATTTCTTCTTTTTCTTCGACCTACCAGAACTCAGGGAAGCCGTGTAAAAACAGCATGAGTGGCTTTCCTCTCTCTCCAGCAGCAACATAGTGGAACCTGAGGCCAGACTCCTGGCGGACAAAGAAAACACACTTTTTATATACGCACAGACGTCCAGTCTTATCCACCGTGTAGTCACTTAGTGGGAAACAAGTCAGCATTTGTAAATGACTATTGCTGAGTGAAGCTGCATTGAAAGTACAGGTGGACAATTATGTCATTATCAGAAAAACAATACAGGAATAGGCTTATTTACTTCTAAATGAACACATAACATCACGACCTTGTGATGTTGTGCATGTGTGTGTGTGTTTGTGTGTGTGTGGAGGGGGGGGGGGGGGGGTTGCTTTATGACATCTCCTAAGTGTTTGCAGACATACAAATAGCCTGCTTTGATCGATAATTTGGGTGCGATGTAATTGTTGCACGCTAAACTAAGCGGATCTCAATAAACAGAGATGAGCTTATTCTTATACCTTTTCTAAATCGTGCTTAATGGACATCCCCGGACGATGAATGGACATGTCCACTGAGGAGCGATACACTGGAGATGCGGTGATGCATGGACATATTATTTGCTACTCTGGCAGACTTTTTTTTCTTCCTCTTTTCTTTGTCTTGACCGTGCTTGTTATATCTGACTTTACCTGCATATATCTTCAAAGAAATAGTCAACTTTCTACAACTCATCCCTTGTTTAGCTTCATCTGCATGCAACGTGTACCAATCATGAATCAAATCAAACAGGATTCACTGCTCTCACGAAAGCTTTGGCTTAGAGCTAAAGTTATGGATAAAATAACACTAGACAGAAGAATGCAAATCAATGCATTAACTCGAGCCTACTACATGTACTGTTTTGGTATTGCTTGAACATTTCCATTTCCAGCTACTTTGTTCCTCTACTTTGCAACATTTAAGAGGGGTATATTGTGCTTATGGCTGCATTATATACAGTAAAGTGGTTACTTTGCAAACAAGATTTTACATCAGCATATTATCCGTTACATCATGCACTGTTATAGGTTAAACCGTCCAACAGAGAATACAGTAATTCAAATGAGCTCACCCTGGACCGCCCACGACATTTAAAACACTTAATTTTAATACCACAATAATCCAAAACAACATGTCATATACCAATAAATGAATAGTGAGTAATTTTGGTACTTCATAATACCGCTGCATTTTAGATGCAGGACTTAGAATTTCAATGTTTATATTGCTGTATCGCTTCTTTCCTTACCCAGATAATGATACATAATTCTGGTAGAACGGACAGGCAGATAGTTGTTGTTTTCCTGTGTGTAACTTGCATGCCTTGGTATTTAATCACAGAACCGTGAAGACATGAAGGTTGTTAGTGGCTGGCAGCTCGCCGCACGTTGAGGCGGAGGAGCTGTTCTTTCAGCACCACCTGAGCGCAGCGGACAAAAAAACGTCTCAAAAAATAAACAGACGCCTGATGATCTGCTCAAAGATCAGGCCTGTGTGTCTGTGCACGACTGCGACACGGCGGGCAAGGTGTTGTAGCATTTTACATGTGAACATCCTAGCATGCAAGAGACACACACACACACACACACAATGCCCCCCCCCCCCTTTACAGGGACCGGACACCTTTCAGTGTCCCAAGTGCACGCGTCTTACCTTGATCCTAACATAACAGTGGGTTCCCAAGGACGTGTCATTCAGACAAGCCGGGGGAGTTTCACGAATCGACCATTGGAAGGTTGCCGTCGGCCTCAACACGATGTTCCACCAAAGTTTCAGCAGGGCCACGATGGTGCACAGCGCACAGTAACCGTAGATCAGGGACCAGTACCCCGAAACTCGGATTTTCAGCGCAAGTCGGATGAGAAATAACAACAAGTTGTGGAGCACTCTCGCCATCTTTACATTGCCGCAGGAAAACAAAAAAAATCAACACGGATCAAGTTACCTATTGATTGGCTTCTGTTAATCGCTGGTTTCTGTTTTCTGAAAAAAAGCTCACGATGCCGTTGTGTCGCTTACCAGCGCATTCGCACACGCACGACTGGCTGAAGGGAGGATCCCGACAAACGCTTGAATGGGAAAGGCGGCGAGAGCCATCGCGTCAGATTGCACGCTTGCGTGTGACAGCGCAGCGGCGGCCGTTTAGCGGGAGACGGCGATGTCGTTGTTGTTGACTAAACAAGGCAAGTCCGAAAAAGCGCGTTGCGGCGATTCGAGCGCAGCCGGGAGGCGCTGGGCGCGAGAGGAAGCCTGGAGAAGAAAAAAAATCCCTGCAAACAATGGCAACAAAAGACAGCGTGCACGTGCTCGTATATCAGTCAATGAAGTAATTGAGTAATGAGTGGCTGCTCGGCGGCCTTAATTAGCAGCCGTGCTGTGACGCTACAGAACGCTACAGACGCAAATAGACAAACGTAGTAAGACAAAGACCTAAACGTTTATCCTGGATGTTTTCTTTCCACTAGTCTGACAGAAGACACGTTATGGAAGTGAAGTAGCCCAACATCTCAGAATAGACCATAAAAAACGAAAGAACAATGTGTTTGCCTCCCCTTTAATCAGCTGCACTACAGTCACAGGTGAGGCTTCATCAGTGAACCTCTGATTGCGTTAGAAAACACAAGTCGAGACAAGATAACGCAGCACGCTGTAAACCAGTTAACCAATTTCAGATTATACCTTAATCCCTCACGTGACTGCACATGCAACACACTAAAACCGCTGTACTCTTCGTTTGCCCAAATATGGAGCCACAAAGCTGCCCAAATGAGGCACAAATGTAACTGAATTCATTAATAAGTAATATCATCACATGAATAATTCAAATAGTGTTCAAAGAAAGCATTATATTTTCCCTTGCAGGCTACAAGCAGTCTGGTTAATTGAAATGATCAAAATGATTTGAATAAATTACAAAATACAGGCATAAAGGTAGAAGTATTGTTAGCGTGTATATCACCAATTTATATATATATAAATAAATATATACACACACACACATAGTGATATATAGTCATGAAGTGATAAAGATCGCTTAGTGAAAATAATTTTATTATGAGTAAAAAAAAAAGAATAAAGAAAGAAATTCTTATTTATTCAGCATATACAAACGTAACATACAGAACATGCTGATAATCTCCAAACACAACTTTGGAACAGCCAGAACTGTATGAACAACAAAGTGCAGTGCGTGTACTTTTCAAGTAGTCAGGCAAATAAGGAACTGACATTATTAACTTCAGTTCAACACTGGAAACTCTTGACGAGACCCTACCCACCTTCTATTCAAAACTTGTATTTACTTTTGTGCAATGACAACAACAAAACAAGTCATACGTGCATGTAACGTAAATATATAAACGGCTGTTTTGTCGACATTAATGTCGGGGTGAACTGAAAACTGGTGGTAAGGGTTCATCAAATGGAATAACGTAGCAGAAGAACTAAACAACACATTTCAGCAAACTAGACAAGGTGGCGTTTGAACTTCAGTGTATGAATGCATGAATTAGCTCGTCATACACAACTGTCAGCAGCAGGAGGACTCATCCACACGAACAGAACAGAAAAACACGCTGTACAGATTACCTCCAGGTATTAAGTTTGACAGTGCGACACCCCAATCATCTCCAATTCAACAGTGCATCAGCTGTTTACCGTTTTATTTTCTAGTCTCAGGGACATGCATACGGTTGCTGTTGAAGTTGTCTTTTGTGCCCAAGAAAGAAGCAGCAGCTGGAGCTATTCGCCGAGTCTTTTAGTCCAGGTTCAGTTCAAATGAAGTCATGATGTCCCGCTGCCGAGTCATGTCAATACCAGACATCTACGAAGAGAGAAAAATGAACCACAGGACAGTTGTTAGAAAGCCGTTTCCCACCAGAACAACAACATAACCCTGAAACATGGCCGAGGGTTCTCACAGCCTCTCGTCTGCGGCGTTCTTGCTCCTTCCTGCGGGCCAGCTCTCTCTCCCGGTCCACCGGCGGCTGTGTGGCCACAGGCTGCGTTTCTGCGGGAGACGTTTGCTGCTCCACATCTTTTGCAGCGTCCGGGGTAGCTTCTGTGCAAATGCTCTCCGGTGAATCGGGATCCTCCTTGATAGGTTGTGGGTTCGTTTCTGCTCCACGTGGGCCCGGTAAGCTAGAAGGAGAACATCCTTGTTGATCGGAAATATTCCTCTTTAACAATCAAAAAGGTTTTCACAGAAAAATACTGCTTTGCTTTATCAGGACTCTTTGAAGTATGCATTGTAGCCTGGAAAATGAGATAAGGAAATGAAATTTAGAAGCAAGTTTGATGCATTCGATTACCTGCTCTTCTCAGGAGCCTCCCTCTCCGTGCTGTCGTCCATCTGTTTCTTCTTCAGGGCTTTTTCGCGTTCTTCCTTCTTTATGGCAGCCCTACGGAACTTCTGGAAGCTCTCCTTTGAGGACTTGATTGCAGTCGCAGTGACTGACTGCTGCACCAGTTTCGCCCAAGACTCAGCATTTTTCAGAACAATGTCCTACACAAGACAAAGCACCGTGTTCATTTGTCCATCTCAAGAGAGGTGGGAACTGGTGGCGCCAAATGTGTTCAGGTTCAAAGTTTAAACGCGCTGAGCAGTAAAATACATCTCTGTAGACCTCTATGTTGTTTCCACATTACGACTTCAAGCTCATGAACAATGGGAGCTTCTGAAGAGCATGTGAATGCACCACAACATGTTACTCAGGTAAAACAATGCTGACCTTTTTGGGAACTGGGTTTTTTTCCTCTTCAGCAGAGTTACTGGCTGTGTTGGTGTAAGGCACATTGGTCAGCCGGCTGTCAGGGAAGTCCTCCGGGTATCTGGAATCTGGCACAATCCATATAAAAATAAGTGTCCTGCTAAAGGATTGCTAACAAATATAAATAGTGATGTCAGAGTAGCGGTCTTGGAGTGACTTACTGGACCTGGTCTCATCTTTGGACTGCGGTGGGCTGTCTCTCAGAGGAGACAGCACCGGGCTGTCTCTCAGAGGGGACAGCACCGCGCCGTCTCTCAGAGGGGACAGCACCGGGCCGTCTCTCAGAGGGGACAGCACCGGGCCCTGCTGAAAGGATTTAGTTCAACATTTAAAAATCTTTAGGTGACATTTCTAAATATTTAAGTCCAAACAAGCCGAAACATTATGACTATCATAAAACTATCCGTGATATAAAACCGTGAAGAAGACTTAGTATAGGAAAGGTCCTGTTGGTGTCTTTCTTCGTTCCGATAGCCCTTGAATACTTTTCTTACAATTATGAGTCTACAAAGAGAAAAACTGCCAGGGAGCATTGAAAATGTACAATTACTTCTACTTACAATTTAGTGTTGTTAGAAATAACTGAGTGAACACAGAGACACAAGTTAACACTGAAGTAGTGATACTGCAAAAGGATTTGTAGAATCATTGGTAATATGGAGGCAATGTATTTGTTTGAGCAACCAGTTAAATGAGGAGCAACACTTTTGATTCCGACAATTTAAGATCATCTACTTTCTATAAGAGCACTGTGATGCACCTGATCTGGGACTTTCTGTTGATCGACTATCAAACAGCTCTGTAAGCACAGCCAGGGGAGGCCTGTAAATGCAACTCGGTCTGGTGTATCATACAACATGAACTCAGTAGCAACCAGGATGTGTTGGCTTTTAGGTTACTCAGTGTAAAATGATAGTCGGTCAGCAATAAGGCAGAAATGACACGTAGAACCACTACACTACCACTACATTAACTGACTTGTATGATCTCATTGATACTCAGGTCGTTATAAAAATAAAAAAAGGTGCAGTTCGTAACAAGATTCAGCACAAGAAATGTGCGTCACAAGATTTTTTAAAAGTTCGAATGATCAAAACAAAGGGTGTGTGTGAAGTGTTGCCATTTCATCAGAAGCACCTCAAATCTGGTGGCAGTCCAGTCCAGCACAACTCCCGGAGATGTCATGGGGGATAAAAGGGCAGACAGATCTGTCAACGGCAAAAGGGCACATATTGATATTCAACACATGGCAACCATGTGAGAGGCAAGGAACTACTGTGCCTTCATACGGATTAGAGCAAGAGCTAGTGCACAGATAACTCAGCTGAAGGCAGCATGAGATGGAAAGAAAGAAGGGCACTAACTGACTGGACCTTAACGTTCCTGCTCAGCCCTGTTAGAACGAGAGCGAGTGAAACTTCCTGAACTTCTGTTTCTGACCGACACCGAGGACACGAGACGTTTAGAGGGGAACAGGCGGCCTGAGGGGAACAGGCATTGGAAGGGTAAGGGTCAATGGATGAGCAGCCACATCAGTGAGGGAGGAGGAAGGAATCTCAATGAGAGTTCAGTGTTTTTGGGAGGTATTGATGCCGTCTGACAGTTCTTAATTCCCTGTTAGCTGAGGGACATGAAGGATACATGGAGGCAGTACCTGGAGGAGATAAAGTCAGCTCCTCACGGTGTGCTGGGTGTCCTCTGGTTTCCGTCACCGAGGACTGCACAGCAAGAGAAGCTGGGCAAGTCTTGACCGAGGCTTTTGTCGAGTCTTTGGCCTCCGATATCCGCTTGCCACTGGCAGCACGAGTCACCTTTGACTTAAGGAGAAATGACACTCTTACTTTTCATTCTAACCAGTAAGAAGATTTCACCATGAAACCGATTACAGGAAGCAAATACTGAGCTTACCTTCGTCTTAATCTTTTGGCAAGAGTCTTTGCTTTTCGTCTTCTTTGCTTTTGGCACTGAAAGACACGCACATGACAATTAAATGTTGTATATTTAAATATCTATTGTCCAAACTATTTTTAATGATTAGCTCACAAATAACTTAACAAATCAACAAACAACTATTTCCAAACACCAAAGAAAATAAATAGGTAAACAGATCATTTTATTCAAAAAAAATAGTTTAGAATTTTCCTGAATTCCCTTTTTTTTTTTAAATAAACATTTATACATTTTTATGTGAACTTTAGCCATGTTGATCACAACTCACGCGCCTTCATCCCAACCCCACCTTATAATAATCCCTTTATTTATTTCATACTTTAAAAAGGTCTTTCAAAGAAATGTCTGGAATGCATTTCTTTCCCCCGTGCTCAAACAGGACAACAGAAAACATATACGATGAAAGAGAATAAACTAGTTTGCAAGTCTCACACTAGATTTTGTCACAGCCCCATATTGAAATGCTTTCCCACTGTGGGTTTATACCGACGCACAGACAGTGGGGGGGGGGGGGTTCTTGTACAAAGTGGTTGGTTGAAAGATGAAAGAACAAAGTTCCCAGGCAAGGCTTCTATTGACGTCAGAACAGACATAACTTTTAACTAAGCTAACTGGGTTCCATTGTCACAAAAAAAAACCTAACGTTAGCTACAGACTATGTTTTAGAAACTTGTTTTCGTAGGCATATTATTCTGTAGGCTATCATGTATTATCATAATAATCCCTTTAAACATGTAGCGCCTCTTGCTCGTCAATGTGGAGGACAATTTATTATACATAGAAGTTTTTCTTTCATCCGTTTAACTTTACTCGCTGGTAAACTAAATAAACTGTTTCTTGTAACGACAGGTCTTAGTGTAGAGTGTCAGACTGGGGTTTTTCGTGCCTTCTTCAATGTGCTTTACTCATCAGTGCCGCTGATGACGCAAAGCAAGACATAAATTAATTTCCACAACAATTAAATGACCGTCTCAGGTGTCATGGGGACACACCTCTTCTGTGTAGACAGATTATCAGAAATGTGAGTGAGATAAACACAAAGAGCAAACACTTGATGAATGTGCAACAATACAAAACAATTAAATATTTGGTGTGCAACCAAGAGAAGGGTTGGAACCATAGAAAGGCACCCAGGTGAATTATGCCCGTGGCTTATCTCTTGTCCTAGGAAAGGAGAGGAGGGAAGGGTAAACCAGAGGTAGGTGAGGAGCTAAGGAGGGAAGCAGCTGACCTGATTCAGAGTCACTGCTGTTGGACGTGCTGGAATGACTGCTGCTGCTGCTGCCAGAGCTGTTGCTGCTGATTTCACTGAGGTATGAAGGGCAGCCGAGGGCAGGAGCCGCCATGATTTTAGCTGGTAACAAAAAACAAAGAGGTAATATTTACACTCAATGCGTCACATGTGGAAGCGTAACTGTGGCGATTAGATTGTTAATCAATTTAAGATCTTACCTAATGGCTTTTTTTTCTTAATCAAGTGCTGCTCTTTGTTGGCAGCCTGTGATGTCTCAGCATCCTTTAGTTTGCCAGTCGGCAAACCTCCTGTGGGCTTCACCAGCTTGTTTTCTGCAGGACAGAAGAGACAATAACCCTCCATAGAGGCTGCTTCCACAAAAGAGGCCAGCATATTATTAAAAAATGTTGCCGTGGGAGTGCTGCGCTGAGCGTTGCCCGATACTGCCTTTTCCTGGTTGCAGAGAGTTACAATATTTTAAACTTTTTACTGCGTAAAACGCTGCACTTGTCACTGTCACTTTTTACCCAGTCATCCAATCACAGTGGAGGAGGGGCGGGACAAACAGCCGACCACAAAGGCGAGATCGAATGCGTTTTATTCGTATGTTGCGGCCCTGTTGTTGTTTGTGTTGTTTTTTTCTATGTTTTTACTGTGGACTTTATGGTGTCCTCGTGTCTGGAGCACTGTACCAAACAAATTTTGTGTGGGAAAAATAAGTTGATCTGAAACTGGTTGTTGCCGAGATGTTTCCTCCACAAAACTCCATTAGCCATATAGACCGGCAGGCCCTCTCTCCCTACATGCTCCATCCAGAGCAAGTACTCATCCTTGTGCCGACATTTTCACCTTTGATGATATTCCGCATCATAGCAACTAGACGCAACCAAAGCAGCGGAAAAAACACTGCGCCTCAATAATGCTCTCAAGCACTGCCAGCTGGGCATTTTCAACTGGGAAAAAAACGCTTTGGACACAGTGCCTAATTGCACATTTTACAAACTTAAATGTGATTTTAAATGCTGAATAAGCCTACCACCGCCAGGGAAAGCTCTCTGTATTCTTCAGTGTACCACAGTCGTGGTGTTTGTGGTGACATTCCCGCACTGAGAACACCACAAGAATCTCAAAAGTTCTGCACTCTAGCTTTAAGCAAAGCAGGTTTGAGCTGTACTTACTGCCAGTGTCCTCGTTGCACTCCCTCAGACATGCTGCGACAAACCTCTGCAGGGCTCTCAGTGTGGAGGGCTTCAGCACCTCAAAGTCCACCTCGATCTCCTCCAGGGTGGAACTTTGCATGCAGGACTCCCTGGCATGAATGATGTTTACCAAATTGCCCAGTTTGTCACCAGGCAGCTTGTCGATGTCCAATTTCAACTGTTTTTTCTCCTGGTAGGTGACTGGTACTGATGAGACGTCGTCCTCGCATGTTAAAGTCACTCCATGAATGTTGGGTCTGCTGCCATGCCTCGACATAAATAGATAAACATCTAATGTTAGCACATGTGGAATGCTTGGTTCAACAATACAAAATATAAACCATATTAAAACTTACAAAGTAGAGCTCTTGCGGTTGGCCATTTTTTCGACAACAGACTTGTATTTTGAGAACTTGTGCTTTAGTCGACGGATATCCTTTTCTTTGGCTCTTTTTTCCTTTTTCAACTTGTCTTTCTTCTTAGGTTTAACCAGGGGCTCTTGGGTTAGTCTCTTCAGCTCGTCACGGACAGCTTTCAACTGAAAAGCCAGCCATCAATGGGCCAATTAGGTCAAATGCAGCGGAAAGAATAACTTCTCTAAAGCCATTTGCACGGTTACAGGCATGAATGTATAGCAACCTGCTCCTCCAGATTGGCCAGCTGCGTGGTCATCTGTCCGGAGGAACTCTCTGCCTCTGAGGAGCTTTCGCTTTCAGAGGTTGAACTCTGAACTCGGTCTTTCTTTCCCTTGTCAACTCGCTGATGAGGTATGGGACAACGCTCTTCTTGGGGAACCTTCAGATATCGGGCCTCGAAAACTTCCTGTTGATTCAAACACTAAGGTTATTATAGTAGTAACAGAAATGATGATATTGACACCAATGCTTCGACTTCCATTCACTGAATGACGTCTGTGTTCACAGCATGTCTAGGCAGGCATAACGTACGGAGACATTTTCATTCTAAATATTCCTGCTAATAAACATATATATTATTATATTAACGACTTTAAAAAGGTGCAATGTGTAACATGAAGCCATCTGCTCCTAACAAATGAGGGGGGGAGCAGTATTTCATCTCTACTATTTGGTCCATGAAATCTACATTTATAGCAATCAGTTATTTAAAAAAAAGTAATAATAAAGAAGCCAACTACTACGTCACTGCAGAGCAAAATTATGCTAAATTCAACCAAACTGCTGAAACTCTAAAAGCAACCTCTTCACATTCTGCCGACAACGCTCGTTCATTTTTTAAAATGTTTTGAACTAAAATTCTTTGCAGATGTTCCACATTGCAGCTTTGCTGGTGGGTCCCCCTGCTGTTAGTTATGTGTGATATCCAGTCCTGCAGATGGTTGCATACTATTCCACTGGTCAACAGCTGGTGGTGGTAAAATGCCAGGAGATGTAGCAATGTGCCAACAGAAAAAGGCGAGGAGGAATGGGCCTGCTAGCAAGCACACATGGATGTAAACAATGTCGGTTTCACAGTCTTTCAAAACATTGGGTCTGCTAATTGTGTATGTAGAGGAAAGTACATTCAGCACACGTATTAGGCCGTAAGGACGCACAGAATGCATTTTGATGGGAAACGCAACATATAGAATCTATACCTGCAGTTTCCTTGCCATGACGACCACCTCATGCGTTGGTGGATTGTATTTGTAACAGTTGGAGAACATCAGTCGGACATCGGCGGCAAATTCCTTTGCGTTTACGTACTCTCGTTGATCCATCTTCCTCTGAGGAAATGACACTTAATGAAAAACTGATCAGACTTGCATTGAAAATAAGTGTGAAATATATTTTATAATCATCTTACCCTGATGAAGCTCAGGTCCATAGGCTGCTTGATGACCTCATGGTAGTCGTGCAAGCCAAAAGTGACCGCATCGACGGGGGTGTAAAAGGGCCAGGCACATGCGTAGTGTCTCTTTGAGAGCATCTCCTTCAGGATGTCATCACAGCACCGGAGCTGATCGGACAGTCGGATCTTCTTGCCCTCCAAGGCTGGCAAGTCCTTCTTCGGAGGTTTGATGGGCCTTTGACTGCCTCTCTTGGAGAATAACGCGCACGGTGCTGAATGATGCTCAGCGAGGGAGACGTCACCACTGGTGAGGACTGAGGTGGTGGAGGTCATGATGTCCGCTTTCCTCTTAAAACCTTTTTTAATCTGGATGTTCAGGAATAAAAGGTTGCACTTGAACGGTAAATCACGACATAAGTTGAAGCATCGGGACAAAGAATTTACAATTTGAAAGTTTGGTTCAAATAGTATTTGGCCGTGTGAATGACTCAAATTTGTGGAAGACTACCAGTCTCACTGGTTTCATGCAATAGAGACAGTTTGTCTAACATGAAAAAAACATGTATTGTAGTCTGGTATGAATGCAGCCCACAGAACGAGCTACTACTGGTCTGGTGCATCAGAATCCAAAGTAAAAACATTTATTTTACCTATTTTTTCAAATGGAGAAAACATGTAATTTAAGACATAAAAAACAACATATTTGTGTTTCTAATCTTACTGAAATAACAGGCCAAGCGTCAGAACCTTGTCATAAACACTACGACAACCAATCAAAGTAACCTGTGCATGTTTTCACACCCTTAGAGACATTCGATTGCATCGTTTAAAGCCAGTTGGTTTACTGTGCAAGTTGTTTGCAAACCATTCAAATACTCACTGTTGCATCAATCTGTGAGAGCTGGGTGGGTGGGATGAACCGACTCATTTCAGGTGGAATGACCGTCACGGTCTGCTGGAGAACAACTTCAGACACATGGGACCTCTGCTTTATAGCACCTGCAGGACAACAGGTAAAGGGAATACATGCACAGGAATTGGATATTATTTTGAAATTGTTAAAATTAGGCTGCACAACTAGCATCCAAACGACATTACTGCAAAGTTCAAACATGTCAATATTTGTGCGTGTTTGGGGGAGTTAAAGGTCCCTTTTTTGTGGAGCATATATTGTGCACATATATTGTGGAGCTCCTATATATATATATATATATATATATATATATATATATATATATATATATATATATATATATATATATATATATATATATATATATATATATATATATATATATATATATGAGCTCATCTTTAGGGACTGTTAATGTGCAAGATACCTGCATTGGTCTTCCTCCCTTTCCCTGGCTCCTTTGCAGTGATAGCTGCAATGTCACACTCGTCCTTAGGCATTGTGGACAATTGCTGCAAAAAAAGCTTCTCCAGAGTCTTTGCCATAAAAACAATGTCATCTCCAGGCTGTGAAAAGAAAAGGTATAGATTATAATGAAATAAAAGCATTCAGGTCAGTTCACAGACCTACTTTTAACATTACAAAACTTGCCCACAGCTAAGTCGGTATGTCTATTATTGGGCCGTTTGAAATGCCGTAGTACCAACATGTTGGTGGGATAGACAGCGCCACAAACAGGATGCTCTTACCCGATTGTACACATAGCAGTTGTTGAACATGGTATTGAAGTCCTGTATGCACTGAAGTGCTTGCCAGTAGTATTTGTTCTGAAGACGCTTCTGAATAGTGCTCAGATCCATAGGCTTTGTTATGATTGTGTGATAATCCTGAAAGACAACAAATAGACTTTCATGACTACACCAAGCTCTGATGGAACCTTTCCACCAAGACCTCCTTTAGGTTCAAACACTAACACACTATGATGCTGCAGTAACCATCTTATTACTTACTGGGAGACGCAGTGTCACTGCATCAACTGGCTGGCGAAAGGGCCACGAAAAGTTATGCTTCCATAAAGCTTTGATCGCCACCTTCTCCAGGAACTGCAGCTGATTGGTTACACGGCCAGGACTCTTGGGGTTTACGACCTCCGGCGGAGGGGGGTTCCCGCTGACAGTGGGACAGACTTTCACGTCAGTCATCGTGTCGTCCAGAGGCCATTAATGGAGAAACAGGCACTTGTATGCTTTGCTGCAACTTGGTGTTCATCACACGTTTTCCTAGACAAGGAGTGAAGAGTAGTTTCCAGTGCGTCAGTAAAAAAATGTACATTTGGGATTACATTTAGTAAAAGAACAAAAAGGTTATTCAGTCAATCAGTCTCTCATTAATACTCCATCAGTGCTGAAACCTACTCTGCCTTAAATCTGACCTCCTTCAATATGGTGCCTCTGTTACCCACAAAGCAATGTGGCCGCTGATAGTTCATTACATCTGGATTTGTTCTGCTAGTAGCAGCTAAAGTAGCCTTAGGGATATAGTGTTAGCCAAATAAGTCAATGGAAAGACCAAAATCAACAATAATGGTGCTTGTCTGTTAACAATCAGCATTGTTTGTGGCTTTTCAGTGGGAGCAAATTGGATTGTGGGTAAGTACCACAGACAGAGTAAGGCAGTCAGACAGTCGTTGGTTTTGTTGACAATAACTTTCATACGAAAGTATGAAACAGTCATCAATATGTTTTAAGTTTGTTCAGCTACTGTCCTAAAATCCTAACGTCCTTTTGTTTCATTTGATGCTAAACTGTGTTGAACTCATTTAGCAGCTCAGGATCTCAGTCATAATACATAGTCTGATCCTAATCCAGTTCAACATGAGACAAGAACGAGGATCAATGAGCCAGCAGCTCGGATGTGATCACATATATGTACATATACATACAAAGAGAAATACAAAAATGTCTGCACTCATTACCGCCTCTCGGACATGACATGGTGAGAAAATAGCTTATTGATTACAGTATGCTCAATATTGCTGACTGGCTATGAAACTTAAAAGTCACTATTAATTATTTACTCAGAGCGATGTTTGATCGTGGCATATAGGCAGAAAACCCTCACATGGGGGTAATGTAAAATAACCAACAAGTACAACCGAATTTTGGAGATTACACCATCAACAACTCTCCAATTAATTTACTCTGAACACAGGATGTGCCTTCATTGGGTTTGTGCACTTAGAAGCTCCCTGAGAAAAACCAGAGGAATCACAGAATGACACCAACGTATATTTAACCAGCAACACTCACACACACACAGCGGATGCTCAGGAGCATCTTTCCTGCAAAACATGGGCAACACTGCCACCTACTGCATCTCTCAGGAAGTGTTCCATTCAGCATCGTAGCTCAGCAAAAACTAAGCATTTATAGATGTTTCCAACAAGGAGGAGTATTATCAAATGGTAAAACACTAAATCATTAACAGAGGATACACCATGCACCAATAACAGAGAGTACTATAAACAAACTTTGCTATATAATTAGGTAAAACATAGTTAAAGTTTACTCCTGCCTTCTGGAAACTGAGGTTTGTTTTATTAAAAAAAAGCACCTTAAATACAAGATACACAACAACATTAAGGATCCAAATAACCAAACAGGTAAAAAACAAACAAACAGATTTGTATTGACAACTGAAATCCATTCTTACTACTTTTAATACCATGATTCTCAATCTGCACATTTAAAACATTGTCTTGTCAAACATACAGATTATTTTCCTCTGAAACCCAAACCAAATAATTTTACATTGCAAGTTCTGTTTCTTATTTCCATTTTATTCTTTAAAAATAAAAGAGGACAAATGAAGACAATACTTTCATACATGAATAATTCCCAGTGAAGTCCACAGTGTTGTCCTTTTGTTGGGTGCATGAGGGCCTGTGACAGGTCTGCGACTAAATAAGGAGTCCCTCACAGTGTCACGCATCATGATGTCACAATGATCTGGTAATGAGTTTGTCATTAACTTGCAATATTGGCAGTCAAATGCTATTTGACGTTCTCAATTATTTCACACAGAAAGCATGATTCTGACATGTTTTGGACACAACAATTGAAACAATTTGTAAATTTATTTGGCTAATAGAGAAGTACTTGTACTCAAACATTTCAAATAAATCAGTTTAGGTACAATTGCCATGCGTTAACTGGTACCAGCTTCTAACATTAAACTATTTCCTGCTTTTATACATTTCATATTACTGTAAGGAAAACATCAATTTCCTGACTGTTTGCCATAATTTGGAACACCGACAACATTAACAGTGAAGGGCATAGACCAAAAGATAAATCAGTCAATTGAAAACAATTAATTAATACTAGAGAATGAAAATCATTTCTTTCAGATCTTAAAAAGTTACAAACAAAACCATATTAAGATGACACTATCCTACAGTAAAAGTGTGGCAAGTGACATCAAAGATATAGGAGACATAAACAAAGTACTGTGGGCAACTGAAACATTCCACAGCAAACATTTAACTATACACATTTCACAGTACACCGATTCCGTTTGGCCATTTGAAAACACATAGGGTTTAATTGCTTGCATTACGTCATCAAAACTACCAACAGCTGACAGCCGTCCTGCATGTTAATGCAAACCTAATAATGTGGAATAACATTTAAATTACAAACTAGGATGAGGGAGACTAGTCAGAAGAAAACCAGGTACATCTTTAAAAACGTATCCTGCTTCCCATCAAACCCTCACATTAACACACACCGTGTTGCATTTAGGTCTGCCAGTGCCCTTGTAATGTTACCAACCATATGACAGTGAACCATAACTTCATAAAAAGAAACCCGTTAAATAGAGATACCAGTCTATTAAACCCTGTAGCTAGCGTTAATGATTACAATAATCGCACAATGAGATGCGGAAAGTGCTGCGAGCTTTGCTGAATATAACGGTTTATCGTTTTTTTTACATTTGTATTAGTTACGTAAAGTCTTGAAGCGTGCCTGCATGCTGCGCTGTTGACAATGTCAGGCCAACACGTGAAGCCACCACCACGCCCACCGGCAGCTTTAGCAACTAGCGTTAGCCAACTCCGACATCGCAGAGAGCACGTTTACGTGAACAATTAGAGGGCAATGAGTTTTTACCGCTTCGCATAAAAATAATCTGCACATTCAAATTTCGTCCGACGAGTTGTGTAAAGGACGGAATGGTGACCCGCACCGTCACGTTAGCTAGCTAACGTTAGAAATGACAAATGCTGGAAATATCTGATAAATGCTAACATTGCCCGGCGACTTTGACCACATTAACCTGCTTGCTAGCTAGCTGACAGTCGGAGCGGCTATAACCATACTATTTATCATTATATTTATCTTGGCAACAGCTAAGTATTTTCACTTTTGCACCAATTGTACGACTGTTTTATCTACCTCAATAAGGCCGGCACGAATGACTTTACGCTAGCATCTAGCATAGCTAACAGCGTTAGCTTAGCTGTTGAGATGTGGCTGGTTAACCTTAAAGGCTCATTGCCAACTTATGACAGCGTTCGCAAATGTTTCGCACAGTAGTACGTTAACACCAGCAACCGTGACAGAAGTTCGCGTCCGGACAACATGGCATTTAGTGAACAATAACATCATCGTGCTAGCATTACCTTACGAGATATCACGGGTTCTTGCGTTCAACTCTTCAGTTGCAGACGTCTCTACGGCAACTGCCTCTCATTTATACCCCTCTGCACGAGGCTCTACAACTGATTGGTCAACACACTAACTACACGTGCTGCACTTTCCTTCTCCGCAGGAAAAGGCGCTCGACACATTTTCTTTCTTGCAATACAAATAAAAAATACAACCCACTGTGTTTCCTGCAAATGTGAAGCTACCAGGGTTTTTAAAGCATTAGGTAAACATTTTTGTTGACTTTTTCCAAAGAAAATGGCAACTCGGCGTCATGGATGGGTCCTGGAGAATTATCGATTGGTAGGAATACTGACTGATCGGTGCAAAGTCACCAACCCTCCTGTAAACAGTGTCACTCGTTTGGGTGCCTCTCAGGCAGAATGGCTCTCCGAATGACAGCGGAGGGAACACGTGTGCATCGACGGGAACGGAGACCTGGATGTGGGCGGAGTGGTGACTTCACGTGCTGACCCAGAAGCGGAAAATTTGGTTTCACTGAGCACATTTAAAGTTACCAGCCCAGATCTACCTGGAAAATGACTACTTGTATTGTGCAATATGCCTTAAATGTGTTCCCCTTTTACAGGTTATATAAAATGATACATTGTATGCTGTAAAAACAACTTGTGTAACACCTCTCCTAGCTTCAAAGATTACTGCATTTCACATATGCTTTTTTCCGGTACGGTTAAGTCAGGGGAAATGCGAAACGTAACAATGAGCATGACCGACATGTACAATCACAAATGTTTGAGGAATACTTTTTCTTGGTATTGAATGTAGAGTTCACATTATTGAAAAGGATTTGGCGTTGTGCACTTTACCAGGGTAACTCGAACTAGGCATGCGTTTACTTCCTGTGAGCTCGAGATACGGAGGAAATCCTGCACGACTCAGGTTTTTGCTCATAATCGAAAATAACTTAAATAAAACATAACCACCCATGATGGTGAGGACACTGGACTGAACGTACAAACTGTTAAATAATTGTCAGAACATGTCAATAAGTAGGTAAGGATTGGTAAAACCAGCCAATGAAGAATACAACATTGATTGGAACAAATCCTCCAAGTCATTTGCATCATAATTTGATATTTGGTTTCTTGGACCTTGTAGCTTCCCCATGAATTAAAAGTAAACATATAATTTCAGCACATTTAGGCTTACAATGTCGGTTTTCAACATATTGCAGAATTTTTAAAAAGTTGCTTTAACGTTAAAGCTCAGGGAATGTCGGGAATATCCAACAATAACCACAATAGAAAAAAACGAATAAATCTAAGAGGCTTGCAAAAACATTGCACTTGTGAAACACTCAATATCTTAGCTCATAAATAAAAGGACTTCAGATTTATGATAATCTTGATAATTTACACCTTTTGGCCACAAGATGGAGCCATGGGCCAAAATGTGGAGTTTAAACTATATCCTGCAAAAGAGGTTTGATGGCAGAAGCCTGAGGAATGTTGTTGTGGTTTGTGTTTTTGAGAGCCAAAAGTGGTTGACTGACAATATTTACAGTTTTGCATAGACACGAGACATTTCATTGTGATGTGACATAATGTTATTTCACTCCTGAAAGCAAACACAGGAGGTTGTGCAGACTCTGTTGTGAAGGGTTCAGTGTTCAGTCATATGGACCGACTGGGGAGACCGGGGCCAATTGTAACATTTTGTACTCTTTCCTTCATAACTTCAAATACAGACTTTCCCCTTCTCCGTGCACCTTGGAAGCAGGCTAGGTGGTGGACCCCCCCCCCCTCTGAGTCCACAAGACTACAGCACAGTAAATACATGACCGCGTCGCAGGGAGAGAAAGTGAAAGGCATGGCTGGTAAGTCACATTGTCACATTGCCTGAATGAGTTTTGAATACTGACACAGTGTCTGTTCGCCTGACAATGACAGGAAGCTCGTTCAGAAGGGAAGAGGTCATACAGGAAAGGGCTCTGCCCCCTGATGTTTCAAAAGTGAGGAGTAACAACAGCTATTTGTTTTTGAATGAATACATATAAACTCCTCACACCAAGTGAGGGAACAAGCAACGTTTAACCAAGTACATTTACTCAAGTGCAAGTACTATGTGATTTAAAAAAAATACTGGTATTACCTTGATCTTCACCCTATAAGAGGGCAACCGAATCCACATCCTTGTGTTTACTAAATGATGACATTACATGGTATGAATGAATGTTGTATTACTCAGGTTTATTCTAAGTTTAAAATGCTGAATTGTTAATTATTATTACCTACTCTCAAACATACAGATTAAGGTACTTCAAAGTCTAAACATGAGTACATTCCACTCACTTTGGTAAGTATATAAAGCAGGTGGGAGGGATGCTGAAAGAGATTGTCAGCAAACAATTTTCAAAATTTTTATGAAAAACTGGAATAGACAGGGCAGCATGAATCTGTTATTAGCTGGCTTTCTGTCTACGTTTATTCTTAATGTACCCCACATGTTTTTTGGTAAAAGTTCTGTAGTTCTGTAAAAGTTCAAATAGCTCAAGAAGTTTGGAGTGGCCTATATGGTAGCATGTGGTTTGGTTTCTAAATTAATAAAAAAAGGACAGTCCATATTTGAATAGAATCCAGGTGGGTTTCTGCTTTGATTCAGGACATAAAACTTAAAAGAAGAAAAAAAAAAAACATGCTGTGCAGCAATGAAAATCATCCCATCTCTCCTGCTTCTGATAGGTGTTTTTAAATCAAAGTGAGAACAGAAACATTCGAAGTCACGGTGTATGTATACCAAGAGACAGCTGGAGTAAAGTTGTAACACCATTGAGAGGGTAGCAGATCCCTCTTTGCTCTGGCCCTCTGATAACTCCCTGTAGCTGAAGTCAGGAGCCCTCCAATAACACTCTCTGCCCAAATACAATATCTAGAGTGTCCCGAAGACGACGCTGGAGAGGAGACAAAGAAAAGAGGATTCTCACAGTGACGACAAGTTATTCTAAGTGTTTTTCTTTCTTTTTTTTGTCTATCGTTATTTTATTCTGCCTGTATAGCAGCTTATGCTTTCTACTGTTTCATCACTCTGTAAAGCACTTTGAATGGCTTTTTTTTAAATATCAAACTGTGCTCTAAATTAAACCATATCATTCTATATACATTTTATTCTTCTCATTACTGTGGATTAAATTCGTTTTTTTTGCCCTTTGTAAAATGAATGTGCTGCCCACGCTTCCTTTTTAAAATACTGACTCAGCAGAATAGTATTTCAGGATATAACATCCTTTAGTTACGCTATGGTCACAGTTTGATCTCACTACTCTCCATCATGCCTTCAGTAGAGTCGGCAGTTGAAGGCATCATGGTTGATATGGTGATTAATTGATCTGTTACATGTATACTCATTCACTGCACGCACTCTAATAGCCATACCACAGTGCCATTAACGTGAACACATTGTTAGAACTATACTGTCTTTATTGGCTGTATTACAATCCATCCAAATGCTGATGTCATTTGTTATTCTAGACCATCAGCCCACAGTAGCCCAACTAATGTCACACGAGCAATAAGTGTGTGTTGAAGTGTCCCCTCGCCTGCATACCAAGTTACCTCTTTCACAGCCACTGGCAGTTGCACGGCCTGTTAGTTACGGTAGTTTGATTGGTTTTTCTTCCCACCTGCAAATACCCGCCCTACTCCGCCTCTGATTGGCTACTCCTTGCCTTCTTTGCAGAATTTGTTCAGTTTATTACTGATAAACAAGATTGATGGAAGGTTGGAAGGGTTAATGATTTCATTTTCATAAGGATGGCAGTGAAAAACGTTTTTTAAAGGAGACATATCCTGCTCATTTCCAGGTTCATATTTGTATTTTAGGTACTTGGAACATGTTTACATGCTTTAATGTTAAACAAAAAACCTTGTATCTTTCTCATACCGTCTGTATGAACATGCTCGGTTTTAGATGCATTTTAATGGAATTGCGTTGCTGGGCAACAGCTTGGGTCCGTGTTTGCTTCCTGTCAGCTGATGTCTTTCACACCGGAAATAAACTGGGACACATTTAGAAAGTTTGCATTTAAAAATGTGAAATGGTTGGATATCTTGCAGCTGTGACATCACAGCTCTCTGACGGCTAGTTTAAAGGCATAAGCGTGTTGATACTTTGAAATATCAAATACTTTGATATTTGTATAGCTGATTTGTAATTAAAAAATAAATGAAAATCTCCCTTTTTACAATATGGGACCTTTAAAAATGTCGCTACACACAATGCTTGTATGAACGGAATGAAGTTGATCTGTTGGAGATTTCAATTTCAATGTGGTGTTATGATCAAACATATACCGCTTCTTTGCCCGTTTTGACAGACAGTACAGCGGAGCAACAGCTGAGAAGATCCAGCCCAAGGAGTAGCAGACACTCTTCCTCCAGCACCACCAGGTGAGGTCCGCTCTGAGGAGGATTGACATCACCAAGGCAGCGGGACCAGACAAAGTCGGGCTGCACACTGAAGACCTGTGCCGACCAGCTAGCAGAGGTTTTCACTAACATCTTCAACCTCTGCCTGCAACAAGCTACAGTCCCCACCTGCCTCAAAGCCACCACCATTGTCCCTGTCCCAAAAAAGACCGCAGTCACCTGCCTCAACGACTACTGCCCAGTCGCCCTGACCCCAGTCATCATGAAGTGCTTCGAGAGGATGATACTATCGCACATCAAGGACGCCCTCCCAGCAGGCCTGGATAGCCACCAGTTTGCATACTGAGCAAACAGGTCTACGGAGGACGCGATCTCCATCACACTTCATACGGCCCTGTCTCACCTGGAGCACCCTAACACATACGTCAGGATGCTCTTCATTGACTTCAGCTCTGCCTTCAACACCATCATCCCCCATAAACTGGTGCATAAACTCAAAAATCTTGGACTTTCTACATCACTCTGTTCATGGATTCTGGACTTTCTCTCAAACAGACCACAGAATGTCAGGATAGGGAACCTGACATCAACAACCACCATCCTGAACACTGGTGCACCACAGGGCTGCTCAGCCCGGCCCTCTTCACCCTCTTCACCCAGGACTGCTCCCCCACCTATTCCTCCAACACAATAGTGAAGTTTGCTGACGACACCACTGTGGTGGGACTCATCTCCAACAATGACGAGACACACTACAGACAGGAGGTCCAACATCTGGCTGAGTGGTGCTCGGACAACAACCTGGTCCTGAATACCACCAAGACCAAAGAAGTCATAGTGGACTTCAGGAGATCCAGGAAGACCACACCCTCTCCACTCTACATAAGTGGGGAGGAGGTGGAGAGGGTGGACAGTATCAAATTCCTGGGGCTCCACATTACTAAAGACCTCACTTGGTCCCTGAACACATCACACCTGGTGAAGAAAGCCCAGCAGAGGCTCTTCTTTCTGAGGAAGCTCAAACAAGCTGGCGTGCCCTCTGCACTTCTGGTTAACTTCTACAGAAGCGTGATCGAAAGCATCTTGTGTATGTGCTTTACTGTGTGGTACGCCAGCTGCACAGCAGAGAACAGGAGGGACCTGGCCCGGGTGGTTAGAACAGCACAGAGGATTGTGGGAGTCACCCTGCCTGACCTGGACACTGTGTATGCTGGCCGTCTCCAGAAGAAGGCCAGAAACATCTGCACAGACATCACTCACCCGGGTCACTCTGTTTGTTCCACTACCATCAGGAAGGAGATACAGGACCATCACAACCCGGACTAACAGGCTGAGGAACAGCTTCTTCCCCAGAGCGGTTTCCTCCATCACCCCCCACAGCCACCCACCACCCCACCCAGCTCACACTGGACAGTGCTGAAACAAATATAGTCAATAACATGACACTGTAACCAAGCACATTTGTCACTTTGAAGCCATTGATGCCTGTGCTTTATCTTGTATATATTTATTTAATGTCTTGTTTTTAAATCGTCTTGTCTTAATGTTTTTATACACTTTTTAACTGTTGCTGCTGTACTGATGAGTCGCCAACTCAATTTCGTTGTATGTTCGTACAATGACAATAAACATCCTTATCCTGAAAGTCATGTTTCCATATGGAATGGTTATGGAGGTAATTTGGTTATTTTACTGTTTAGGTTATGTACATGTGGGTTATATAATGTGGGTTATTTTGGGGCGACCGTGGCTCATTGGGTTAAGAGGGTTAAGAGGGTTGTCTGGGAACCGGAAGGTCAACAGTTCGATCCTCGACTGGGATGTGTCACGTGTCGAAGTGTACCTGAGCAATACACTGAACCCCTGGGCGCCTGTCATTGGCAGCCCACTGCTCCCTATATACAGGGATGGGTCAAATGCAGAGACAAATTTCCCACTTAAAGGGATCAATATAGTATAATAAATAAAAAATAAAAAATTAAATTATAAGGGTTGTGTTTGGCTGCGGAGAGAGGAAAGCACTTGCCTAGGTTACATCACATTCATTTGGCAGATACTTTTGCTCAAAGCAACTTACAATGAATTAATTTAAACTTCCATAATAAGTGCACTCAACCTCCTATAATACATTATTGCTTTTGATTTAAGCCAAATAGGAGTTCAGAGTAACTTTCTTCTCATACGAGGACAGATATTAATACGTATGTAAACACAATAAACATCAATTGCACATCGTGGCTTCTCCCATGTTATATTTTGGGTGGCTTCTAATATTAGGATGTTAAAAAAAATAGCTCTCACAAGATGTTTTTGTCACACGCTTTCAACTTTCACCACCCCACAACCCAAATCACAAGCACTAAACTGTGTGCATAATGGTTTCTCCGTGTGAAATCTCTGCAGGAACAAACACTGACTGCATTGCTTTGCTGTGATATCAGACTTCCAGTGAAAAGAACATGCTGCGTGACTGGGTACAACATAAATGTCAGCTTAGTGATTTACCGCTAACGAGATGGCACCTGTAAAAACACACACACACTCACACACAGACGCTGCCGCTTCTGAGAGCTGACAAGGAAAACGCTCAAAGGGATCAAATTATTTTACATCTCATACATATGCATGTCTCCGTTAAAGTGTTCCACTTTGTTTATTTGCACTGTGTTAGGGTTGTGAATACAGCTGAGAGGAAAGGGAATAGAAAGCGTAACAGTGCATCAAAGATACATGCAATCTGAGGCATCTTCACGTTCCATTAATGTAACCGCAGTTCTTGAGTTTGTATTGACCCAGTTGATTGCACTAGCTGTCAAGACCAACAATGCTCTGTGAGAGGCATCATGCGCAGGCATCATGCTCAGTGCGCATGCCCCCGACTATAGAACGGGGATCGGCTACCTTTTTGATATGAAGAGCCATTTTAAAAATTTTGTTGGAGATGAGTCCCACCACAGTGGTGTCGTCAGCAAACGGTCAGATTGGTCGGGTCAGATTGGTCGGGTTTGCTTTATCTACTCGCCATTCGAGCATTTCAAACCACTAATTCAAAACACTACTTCAAAATTCATAATTCTTGATGAATGCTATTCCAGAAGCTCCAGATGGCTGTTATTGGCAACATATTATGTCAATAAAGATATGAACTTCCTGGTTTATTGTTCCATTCACCTAAGTATTTAATCACAGCATCTCCAGTGGTGCCCATACAGATGTTGCTTAGGAAACCCAAAGCCTGGACATGGCCCAGTCTGCACTGCTCTTACTCCTTTGATGGTAAATGGTAAGGCCCAGTTCTAGAGCGTGTCTGTGTGTATAAATGTATTTTAAACAGCAGACATGTCGACTTGTCATATTAGAAAAAGCACAGGCGTTACTGATAACATTAGCGTGCTGTGAGCCATGACAGTGACTGTCTTGTGTCAAATTTCATACCCACTTAAAGTCTGCAAGTGTTGTTTCTTATGGTCTAATCATCAAAAAGGTCAAAGGTCACTTTCAGTATTTCCTTTATCCTAACTACACATTTTGAAGTGCACAAAACGAATAATATTGATTGAATTGTGATGCCAAATATGCATATAAATATACATACATATTTATACAGTTTATGACATGTATTGTGAAAAGAATAATTGCTGCATGGATGGATAAGGTACAGCTGCCAAGAGATATCTGGGAGTTAAAGGTGTTATTTCTCTTCTGATTATTTTTTTCGGGTTTGATCCGCGCAGCAATCAGTGTTTTTTACTTCATTTTAATGCTAAATCTTATGTGGCGCTCATTTAAACAACTTTATACACTAATGGTTACTTTTATTTAGCTTTTTCAAAGCGGCAGCATTCCTTAGTGATTTTGTTTCTGGCGCCGCATCAATCCAACAATCTAACAGGGTTTTTAATGTGGTGATTTTGATGTTTCAATGTTCTGTAAATGTTTGCCTTGTTTTTTATGTGGTCAAACATGATTCAAAATACACAGTAAATATATATCTTGGTCCACAAGGCATTCCGTTGGAAACCAGCACTGCTTTAATCTATAGCAATGCATTGTATTTTATAAACTGATCTGTAAATCAATGTGGTAAAGTAAAAAGTACTATCGTTTCCTTTCAAATGTGATGTGCAAAGTATTAATACTCTAGTCAAGTAAAAGCACTTTATTAAATGCAGGATGTTACCACTATTTGTTAGTTAAAATGTTAACCAGAATGATATCATTTCCATGCAGATGGATCGCCCTACATTCTCATTATCTTTTTTTCAACAGTAAGCAAGATATTTAAGCCCTCTTTCAGCAGCAATAGGTGCTCAAGTGCACAGCTGAGTTATGTAAGTGTGCAATGATTAGTAAAAAGACTGCTCAGCCAGACATTGCCATAATCTGGCATCAAGGACCCCCATATAAATAGAGATCACTCCGAGGGCCCTCTTGTGATAAGAGTGACCTAGCAACCCTACACAATAACAGTTTTTAAAGATTTTGTATTGAGTTGCACATCTGTCTACACTGCAGATGGGGACTGAGTGCTGAGACATTTCAACATACTGTCGCGCATTCTTAAACTTTGGACTAAAGTGCGTCATATGACAATGAAGAAGAAGTGACCGAAGGACCTGCTGCCGCTCGTGCAGGGGCTCGTGAGGAGACCGTGCGCCCCGCTTTGTGAAGCTCCGCAGCCTGGCACATCTCGCGCACGGTCCCAGCCTCCTCCCTCTACGCCCCGCCCCCCAAATGAAGCCCCTAGTAAAAGAAAAGCAGAGAGATAGTAGTGAAGTGTTTAAAACGGTGAGCGAGAGGGGCTGTTTACGCAGACTTTTGCTGCTTGTGTGTGTATACATCACGTCCGAAGCCGTTTCCCCTGAAATAAGTGTGAGTGTAAAAGCCGAGAGAAGAACGACTGATATATCCGCATCCACCGGAGCGACTTCAACTTCAAGCAAGTTTACTTGCTACACTTTCTGGAGGCTCTTCATGGTACGTTCTGGAGGGGCTAACGCTTTGAATAGTTCACACGTAACCTTAGCTTGTTTCTAGAATAGTACGGTTTATCTAGAGACTGTCATTGTGCACGGTGTCTGTGAATACTGTTACAAAAATATATATATATTATTCTCCAACTAACTGTGTTTACTCAACCGCCCATAAATCCAGCTGGACATCTGTCTCTTGCATGCGTTGACATCGTGCAGCTTTCCGCCTTGAAGCTAACGTTTCAGGCTATTAGCTAAGTCTACTTTTTTATTAGAAAGCGGGAGATAAACACGCGACACAGGTAAACAGAGTGTGTGTCCAGAGGTGTTCCCTTCATGTGGCGATGTACGCTCCTGTGGGATGAAACGTGACTTCTTTTAGATGAGTTCAGGGTCACTGGGACTTTATTTGACTTAGGAAGCTGGTGAATCGCTGTGTATTTACTACCACTAATGTCACTCACAGGTGCTGTGACAGAGGATAATGTTGGTAATTGTTTTGGACCCTGGAGAAGCACAGTGCAGATAAATTGACACCAATTAACAATGTTATCTATGTTATCTATGTGCTGCACTAATGTATTGCCGGTTAGCCTTTAGCCAATTAGTTGAGGGAGAAACATTTGAATGCAACATTGTCATCTATAGCCATCAATTGCATTTAGGCCTAATACAGAGCTGCAAGTAGCAATTGTTATTCATAAATTAGTGTGCTGAGTATTTATCCTTTAATCGATGGATTCTTGCTGAGTTGTGTTGTCTGAAAACAATGAAAAACAAAGCCCACGGTGACGTTTTCAAATTACGTCGCAGCAGATCCTCACATTTGAGAAGATGGATGGATTTCATATTCTGAAAATAGTTGCATATTTATTTTCTGTCAATCGACAGACCGCATATCAATACTAATACTTTAAAGTCACATACATGAAGCATTTTGACAACAGCAAAATGGACTTGTTGCTTGTTCACACGTGTCAAAGATCCATCTGCATGGTGTGACTCATTTCACAAAGGTGCTCGTCATGCACAGGTGTGAAGGTGTGAAGGCAGTCCAGGGTGTCACACGGCACGGTGTGTGAGTGCGCTGTGGCATGTGGCCACAGGGTCTCTAGCTCTGCTCAGAAATAAAGGGCTTAACCAGTCAGTCAGAGAGGGGCTGTTTGTGACGGAAGGAGTGGGAGGTTTGGTGGTTTGTTTGTCTTGAGCCTGTAAGGGAAGATCTCATTTAAAGGTCCATTCACCACGTCATAGGACCACATACACGTCTGGATGAAAGTGACCGATAAGTCTTAATATTGTACCACAAAAGGCAGCATGTAACACACACACGCCGCCTCAGCCTTTTGTGCCGCCGCTCTCCTCACTCATGGCTTTGTGATTACGGTAACACGGTATCTGCCCTCTGGACCGACCAACACTTAACTGCAGCATATGCACACATGATGACACGGATATGAGCCGGGCCTTTAACATCGAAGTGACCACAAGTATGCAGCTGGGTTTCCGTAATGTGCGGTGTGTTCGGGGTCTTGCATGTTTTGATGTACTTTCCAGATCTTCCTCCTGGGTGAAATAGTTGCTCGGCTTTAGACGGCCGGGGTTAAAGAGAAGTCACATGAGGTGATTTGAGCTGTTGCTGCAACAAAACAAGCGCCGCGGTTAAAAAAACCTGCACACTCGACCCAAAACAAGTTAAGAGACGGTAAGCTTTGTGGCCCTGACTGTGACTTTAACAGTTAGTTTGTTAGTTTTTGTATCAGGTATTTCAATTTGCGACCCCAGTCCTCACTAACAGAGTAGGAGACTGCTTTCTTTCAGTCTTTTCCTTTTGATTTTGTCTTCGCCTCACACCGACAGCACAGTTTTTCTTCATTTAGTCAGAGAGGAGATGAAGGTCGAGTAAAGGTGTTAATCAAACAGAGGGCACTGGCTCTCCTTGACTCGCTGAAAGTGCAATATTTATATATATATTACACGATCTTCCAAAATGACTTGCCCGGCCTGCCGTCTTCCGCGCTCTGAAAGGCTCCTTTGTCCCGTGCAAGCTCGCTTGCGCTGCAGAGCGCTGCACCTTAGTGCTTTTGTGCATCACTTCCCACACAGCCTCTATGGTTCACTACGAGTCAGATGGGTGCACATCTGTTTGTTCCGTTGTGGCAGTGTGCCAGTCACAGACGCCGCAACACCTTAACTACACGGGTTTGACATTCAACTTGAGCTACAGTGTTGTTGTCTTTAGAATCAGATGTCAGAGAAAGAAGTTTGACTTTTCTCCTAAAAAATATATTACAACCCCTCTGTAACAAGAATTAGTCTGAGCCCAAAAAAAAACTGTTGAAAATGATTCACCAGGATAAATTTTTCCCAATTTAATCATATTTTATATCAATAAATCAATATTTCAATAAAAAAAACCTTTGATCCTTGCTGGGCGTAGATTGTTGTAATTAAGAAGTATTATGTTGGATATAATAAGGTCGAAATGTACAAATCTATTGGTCTGAAAACCCTCTGCTTCTCTACTGTGAACCTCACTGCTCCCTGCATTGATGCAGGGTCAATAATATCTGATAATATCTGATGCCAAAAATCAGAAGTGGTGATGTCAAATGACCAGAATGTGAAATCTCACAGTAACAAGTAGTGGTAACCGCAGCGCTAGATCACTGATGTAAGGAGGGCTGTAATAACAGATGGCACCAAAGGCCTTTACAAATAGAAACGACACAAAAATGTGTCGCTGTAAATATAAATATAGATGCAACTCAATGCGTTCTGCACGACGTGGGAAAGCTCAGAAAAACCAACCATGTTCTGGGAAAACAAAATAATTGTGAAAAAAAAAATCACCCCGTGTGTGTAAAGGCCTTAAAGCAATGACTCACGACGTCGACCCTCCACGGCTGGTTAACCTTCTATGTGACCATTGGAATTGAAGTGATATAGCGGCCGATTCTTCACAGGTGTTGCACCAACCAAATTACAGTACAGAACATTGCAAGTCGGAACAAAAAAACAAATTTCTTGGCAAAAAAGCCCAACATTTTAGTTCGAGTCACATGTCACTTGTTTGTTTACACATTCATTTGTTTAGGTCGGTTAAGAGGAACTCTGTTGAACATCCTTACTGTATAAAAGTAAAGGGACTTATTGCCGCGTCATGTAGTCTGTGTCTGAGGTCAGATTGCTGCAGTGAAAGCTTGAGGCGACGTCATGCTGATTAGCGCGGTGGTGCTAAGCTGCTTACTCCAGACCCCACCGGAGCGTTCGCTGTTTCCTAGCACTCTCAATTAAAGCGCTGTAATAACCTGTGGCATGTTCCAAAGTGTTTCACACCCAGCGAGCCAGTCAGCCGTCCCACGCTCCTCACACACTGTTGACCGGCCATGGGCGGTGCGGGTAAGGTGGTCGCAGGATGCATGACCCCCCCCCCCCAATTAACCCTCCTGGATTAATCCCCTGGGCTCCAAACTTCTGCTTCTCTCGTCTCATCTCATCACACCCACGGGGTTTTATTAAGCTGAGCCCAGCTCCCCGCTGTGTGGCCACGCTCAACACAACCCCCCTGCTTCTCCTTGGTTTGACTTTTCTCTACTTCTGTTCACTTTGCAGCTGCGGCTTGACGCTGACTTCCTGTCGACTGCTTCGTAGAGAAGGAAGCCCTCGTGAAAAGCAGGAGAAAGTGCCTGTTCACTCAGCATCCTCATACTGGAAGCTGCAGGATGGCGAGAAGATTCCCCATTCCCTTGTTGCTTCTTGCGATTTGCTGCCTGGCATCTGCAGGTAAGTTCCTCTCATTGCTCAGCTACACGTGAAGCTAATCGTCATATACACATCCGTGCAAATCACTTAAATCCTCATTGGTAGGAGCCAAAAGTCAAACCCGTGCAACTCTGGTATCAGGAATAAAAAGGCACTGAGTGTGCACCAAGCCCTGCAACGCTGTGTTGTCAGACAACCGAAACCTCGCCCGTACACTGGGATCTTCCACTGTTCTTCCCAGCATGCCTTTCTAGACAGGGGATTTACATTTCAGAAAACGCTGACAAGTTCAATCTGAGAACACAAACAGTCAGCCGGCCGACACGTCTCTGTCAGATTGATTGGAAGGAGGCTCAGATGCTGCCAAATGCCTCTCAACGTGACAGCAGTTTAAACCGGCAAACCAAGAAGAGAGAGAGAGAGAGAAAATAAGTAAACCGCCACAAAGGCGAATGCAGGAAATGTATGTACGTTATCAGTGTGTCATATCAGTTACTGCAAGGCTCTGTCACAGCTCACCCCATAGGAACTTTATCTAAAATCAAATGATGAGAAATACTTTACCTCTCACTTTGAGGAGTGCGCATGCTACTCATGACCTTTTATACTCTCAATAGGGAGTTGTGACTCTGAGCAACAGGTTCCCAGAGTGCTGAGACTTTTATCTGTGACACCTAACACTTACTTTACTTTGTCACAGTCAACTCTATCGTCTTAAGATTGCACTCCTTGTTTCTGTTCATCGCTGAGAATGTCTCTGGCTGCAGGAGGCAATGACGCATGCTCTCAATGACAATGCCAACATGTAGGTGTGTTGCAGGTATAATGCTTAACATGCTCACTAGCTTGGTTTAGCATGTTAGCGCCTTAACATTTAGTGATTAGCACTAAACCCAGAAGCTGTGTCCATGTTTTTTCTTGTATACTACCTGCTAAAATCAGTCAATTAGACATTTGTATTCAGCAAATATTGTATACAATTACTATGGATTTGGGACAGAGCAAGAGTACAGCTGAATCTGAGGCCTAAAGTATCAGTCAAATTGAATCTGACCTGATGATAGCACCACGCTGGCTTCAAAACTCAGCAGCGGTTGCACAATGTACGGCTTTAGACTTGAGCTCGCTCCAGTTTTAATCTGCAGCATTCCGTGTTGTCTCTCCGTGATGGAACGGGAATAATTACCCGCGGTAGGAGGCGAGCCGGCGCTCCAAAACAAAAAAAGTGTTTGCGTTTTTTTTCGTGCCCTCAGTCTGATTGCCGCCATCGGTTATTATTTTTCAAACGTTCTTCTCTGCTCTCCAGAGAGCTGACTTTTCCCTCAAACAATAGCAGTGCCGTCGGCATGCGCTGTGGGTAGAGCAAACATCATTTCCACCACAATGCCAGGATCTCCAACACAATGAAGTCACGTACAAAGTTTTCCTCTAAATGCCTCCTCATACGGCTCAGCGCATTGTTGTACAGTGTCACAAGGGACCGATATTTACAGACAGTCAGCCAGATGCCCTTTCCCCCAAAGTGCGCTGGCAGCGAGTGTACTCACTGATTTACGGACACATCTTCAGATGCTCTTGGCAGTCCAATAAGCCCATTTTTGTCCTCTTTATTTTTCACACTACCTCTTCAGCCTATCTTTCACGTCTCTCTCTCCTTTTCTGTCTATTTCTATCATCTCGCAGCATCTGTGTAAACAGTCACATCTGCCCTCTAAACTTGTCAGGAGAGCTCTTACGTAATGTTTAGATTCTCTCAGCGTAATGCTATCCAGGATCTGGGCCTCCCATAACTCTTAAAAGTTGAGCCGAGAGCACCTTGACGTCCATATTTCAAGGCTCCGTTCTGCTGCTTCACTCCGTGTTTTTTTTTTTGTTTTCTGCTGTTTATAACTTTGTCCTCCATATCCCTTACTACCAGTTTGTGGTTGCCTCTCCCCAGCTTGCCAAGACAGTTACTTTGTGAAGAATATTTCGCGCACATTTGTGCTGAGTTTGTGCTGTGGAATAGAGTCCTGCAGGAGCCATTGCCAGGTATTAATTTGAGGCACTGGCCAGGAACAGCACCGGCATACTGCTGGTTCATACTCGAGGCACAACGCCGGGCCGGTGACTCACTGAAAAACACACCAGCTGAAGCACTTTCTCCTCCTCCTCTAGCCTTTCCTGGTTTTGCTTATGGGTCGGCTTGATGAGTGATGGAGCTATTAGTGCAGATCTGTCTTCAGCTGCTCATTGTGGAAACACATAGTTCTACAGCGTTAATAAAACAATAACTGGAAAAAGGGAATTGAATTGTGCTCACAATCACAGCGCGTATAGTTCAACCTATTACAGCAACGTAAACAACTTTCTCGTCGGTCTTCATTTTTGTATACTCTTGGCAGACACCGGCCACTGTGATGCCAGAAGGTTTTTTTCAAGTCCCCCCCCCCCCCCCCTTACGGAAGAGCAAAAGCTTCGTCTCTATACGCACAATGCTTTCACAGGGCCAGCGAGAGGGGGACTGCCTAAAAAATGCATTGCGCAACCGCTGTAATGTGAGAGGTGGGGGGTGGAGAGAGGCAGGCGCTGGCGTGGGTCGGCTGGTCCAAATCGACACACTCCACACACGCACAGCGTGCCAAACCGACAAGAGTCCCTTCCAGCGCGCTAAAAAACCAGATGTTGCCTCGCGATTCATGCGAGGAGCCGCAGCACAGAGGCAGAGGCTGCTAGGCCCAGCGGTCGGGATGTTTACGCAGCAACGGGAGTCCCGCGGGTCTAGTTTTGCTTATTGAATACAGGTCACCCTGGTATTGCCCAGCTTAATTAACAGCAGTGTGTACATTAGATTGTGGGGTATTGACTTTGGTTCGCTGTGACTCTCTGTGTGTGGCTCTCACTGAAGGAAGAGCACCGGAATGAGCAGACAGGTCTTCACAGAGAGACTCGTATCTCCGTCCAGCGCTTTCATATCTCGTCAGCCTCCCGTTAAGAGGACGCTGACGCAAATCTGCTGGAGTAAACCCAATCCCTCCCCCTTCACTCGCTCCCTCTCCCTCTCTCTCCCCCTCTCTATCTCTCCATAGTTCCAGTAAGCAGGCATGTAAATAATTTTGGTCAAAGCCAGTAATGGGAGACAGCTGTGGCGATCGTGCGTTTTCCATTGTGTTTCACAGCCCTATATAAAAAAGAAAAGCAAAAGCTACTGGAGCTGGGGAGAGTTTGAGTGGGAGAGTAATCCGGAGTGTGACTTCATTAAAGAAAGAGTAATTGTACAAAATTGGACTCCCTTTATTCAGATAACCTTCGGAAGCACCGTGGAAAAAAACAAATAACTTGTACTATCGCGTCGTATTGGATGAGGTGTGATTTCTTATTTTTCAGCCGTAACCAGTGTGCGTTTATTAGAAGTCGAGTTACCTAATGAGGCTGCAGAGGTGCCAACTTTTCAGCGCACAACTCTTTATCTGCAGAATAAGTCCTAATATGGGATCCTAGCTGGAGGCTTCCAGGTGGTGTCTTTCAGCAGACCGGCCCCTCCTGGGGCCTCACCTTCCCCACTCCTCCACCAGATGAGTGCCGCTGAAACACCATGTCCCAAATTTGGAATGACTCTTTTGGAAAAAACAAGAGTGTCAGTCCAAAAAATAGCTGCAGGCTCTTTACTTTGCCCAAACAGACATTTGGGTTAGATCACACACACACACACATACACACACACACACTCTTGGAAATGATCTCTTTTTCCACTTGATTTTCAAAATTTGATTGCAGATTTCTAACAGACGGTATTTGTGGTCTGTTTGTTGAAGGAATAGAATAACCCTTAGCGACATTATGCCCTTTAAGAAGCACTTTAATAGGCTGTTATGGTAGCTGGAATACAGCCCTGTCGTTATTTGAAGCATCTGCACAATAAAAAAAAAAAAACTATTTATATATAAGTTACCATTTAGGAGCACATCACTGTATTGCACATGTGTGGCACTCCCTCAGCATCGCATACATCATGTGCTATCTTTGTATTTTTTACTTGGTGAACTTCTATTCATAGCGTATTTTATTGTCTGGTGACTGTTCAAACTGTTGTAGTCACACTTTTCCGTTTGTGAGCTGTCCAGTAAAGAGGCTTTCCCAGCGTCCTTTTGAACGACGGCAGCGCGGCATTTGACAAGTCATTCTTCTTTTCCTCGACCCACCCCCCCCCCCCTTTTCCTGAAGATGAAGGACCCCGGAGGAATGTAGTCCCCTTCCAGCTCATGTGAAAACGCTGTCCGCCTTGCCCTTTCTCACCTCGCCGACTCCTTCATGCTGGCACAAAGGGCCGCCATTGTTTCGCTCTTTGCTTTCTGTTGATGGCAACCTGCTGCTTCTCAGAGGCCCCCGTTATCGCATCTGAGTGATGATGTTTTTGTAAGATATCACAGGATCACAGGAAGGACTTCTTTTTGTGGTTTTTATTTGATTAATGTTTTAAAAAGGGAAAAAAAATCAACACATTAAATGCACTTGGCGTTATTGATTTAGCGAAATCCTTTCCACACGCCCTCTTGGATGTTAAATTCCAACAGAAATGGCTAAATCTGGCTCTTTTTGCATACGTGAGTGCATTGTGATTTACAGTGTTGTGGAGGCTCTACAACATGTATTTCAAACGTCTTTCCGTTCTGTGGTTTTTGGAATTTCCAGACTTTAGACAATAACTGGACAAGCGTCCGTCAAGCTTCCAGCTAGCCTTTCACCCCCACCTGTCCAAATATACTAACTTTCCATCACTCATATTAAATACTGCACGTTGAGGGTTGCTGGCGAGGTAGACGATCCGACACAAATGGAATGAGGCTGGTATGAAGTTGGACAACACAAGCGACTCGAGGTCACACCTCCCTGCATCCCCGACTGGGTTTGAATCTTCGTGAATGCAGATGAAGTGGGTGCTCCCGAACCCCCCCACCCCCCCACCGAGCTGCTGTCTGAGAACATGGCTTTTGCAGGCATCCATGATTGATGAGGGAGATGCCCTCCATTTCTCTCCTTCTCCCCGTTTAACCCGGGGAGGCACTTCTGCTCGGGTACTTTCAGTACCGCTATAAGTACTGATGAGCTGATGGCCGATGCGGTCCACTTATGGTACGTCAACACCGCATTGCATCCGTCGATTTAATGCAATGTGTGACGGGTCCACTACCAGAGCAGCTACAACACATACAGGCGGTTCTGAACACAGAGATGTTTGAGCCGGTGGCTAGAAGCTAACTGTGCTAACAGAGTGAACAGCGCTAACCACGGTAACAGTGTTAACAGAGCTAACGGTTTTGACCTAGGGGGGGAAGGGGGGGTATTTTGTTTTGCAGAGTAGTTGTTTTCACGTTTTACATTCTTAGCGTTACACTCCAAACTGTACAGTTTTAGTTGACTGATACTGAACATGGATACTCGACTACTTAACCATTTACTGCTTTTGAGAGACGCGAGCAGTTCTTGTTTCCTGACAACTTTTTTTTCGTTCTTTGATATTATCGGTCCAGACAGCACATGTCAGCACCCATCAGTAAAGACATACAGTGACAGCACAGCCAGTAAAGTCTTTAGTCGTATGCACACATGCTCAGCTGTCTCACTTTACACAGTGGCTCCTGTGTTCCTCTGGGAATTAGTCTTGTCATCCATCTCTTCAGAGCCCTCTGATTTATGTCTACATTTAGAGGTAGAGGGAAATGTACCCGCTTCCATCTGCCGTGCTCGCCTGGGGCTTCTTATGCCGCTCGTAATTGGTCAGGTTTTTTTTTTTTTTTCCCAACTAATGGTGATGGTTTACCAACAGGTGCCCACTTCATCTGTCAGGGCGGATGCATAGTAACAAGGCTAACTGTCAGTAACAGGAGAGTGTTTTAACTGCCTTTCATTGCATGTAACATATCAACTACTGTAGCTTTAGCAAACGGAATAGTTTAATTTATTGTTTTAGATCAATTACAGATAAACCAATAAGCATGGTTGTAGATGCTTCGTCTTGTTTTTGGAAACTATAATCATCATGGAAGGTTCGATAACCACATTATTAATAATTTACTACATTGATAAACATGTACGTATATCAATGCAGGAAAGAGCATTCATATTTTTCCTGAATTATTATTATTATTATTATTATTATTATTAGTGCAATGCATTGTTAATGGCACTTTGTTTTCCTTTGCATCCGGTCCCTCCACTGATGGATGTAATGTATTGTATGAACACCGGTTAATATACTTACAAACTGAAGAAAAATCTTCATATCCATACTTTACGTTTGCTCCACATTTCCCATATAAATACAAAGGAATCCATTTAAACTCGTGTTTTTGTCAGTTGCACGCCGGCCGACGAGATTGCGGCCGATGACCAATAGAGCGTGCTCGGGTGTTATTGAGTTCCAGACAGGTTTGCAGGATATGCAACTTCAGATTCCACACTTTGATGGGTGAGTTTACGACTTCCCCAGAGGAGTTCAGGCTCACCCCTTTCCCTCCTCCCTTCATCCCGTTCCAGCTTCCTCCTCTTATGCCTTCAAGAGATAAATCCTCTTCAGAGGCAGCCCAATGAAATGAACCTACACTGCCCTTATGAAAGGGCTTTACTCACTTCCTGTAGTAGTGGCTCAAGGTTCAGGGGTGAGTGGGCTGCGCTCATGTCAACACTGCAGAGCCAGCGATTCTTTTAGTCCAAAGCCCCTTAGGAAAACAAAAGCAGGCCGTATATTACGTTCCCTAAACTGGTTTGCATAGTCCATGGGAATCATGCCCTGCAGTAAAACAGAAAGGAGACCAGAGGATACATTTAATCCTGTGGTTCATATGGGAACTTATCTCAGGTATCGGGAGGAGATGTATAGAAACAAAGAGGCCCCTTTGTGCTGCTTTCATTAAATTGGCCTTATTATATCGTTGCATTATTGGAAAAGGTAGTCGGTTTCATTATTGTGCTCTTTTTCCAATAGGAAATTATAACTTTGTGTTATCTGTTGACATGTGCGAGGTAATCTGCACTGCTTTCACTTTCTTATGAATCTGGAGAAACACGATTAGCTTGCATGCTAATACTGGGAACGCAACATGTGAGGGTGTGTATGTGCGCACACACACACACACACACACACGGGAGGTTCTGTTTGTTTATCTACGGAAATGGCTTTGTGGGAATATCAGATTTGTCCCTAACTGGCACACAGGCTGACATCACTTCCTGTGCCCGAGTCTTGGCTCAGCGTCGCAGGGTGGAAGGCAACAAAGTGTTTATCTCCAGTGAGATAGGAGAGCACTGCATTGATACATTCATCTAACAGAAAGGGTCCTACTTTAGTCATCTTTCAATTTAAAATTTAAAGATTTAAATACTTTTTACATTTCCAAATCGAGTAGAGCTTTGAAACTGGCAGAAGCTTGGATTATACATAATAAAAGATGAATTATTTTGTCTAAATCTGAAATGATTCATTCATTTTTAAAGTATTTTGGTAATTGGTTAGTTTTTTATTATAATATTTTAAGCAAAATATGCTAAATATCCACCAGTTCCAGCTTCTTAATTGTGACAATTCAATGTTTTTCTCTGTCTAATGTGATAGTAAACTGAATATTTTTAGTTTTTAGGACTGTTAGTCGGGCAGAACTAGTCATTTGAAGGCATCACCTTGGGCTTTAGGAAACTGTGATTGGCATTCTGCTGTATTTTACAACATTTTATAGATCAAATGATGATACTTTTATATAAATAATGCATATTGATACCAGAGTTTTAACCATAATGTTTAAGCAGAGAAAAGAAAACACTGCTTTCCAAGTTGTAATGTTAGTTTTCTAAACTACACAATATTTGCACTGCGGACAATTTGCACAGAAACGTCCATATTTATCTAATATTTTCAGACAAATATGAACAAATATTTTCTTATTTTATCTAATCATTTTAATATATGATGTTGATGACAGTACATGCATTCTTCAGTTTTTTCCCTCCATTTTTATGTTCATCTTCTCAGTGAAATTGTTTGTGTTCCACCCATTAAGTTGGTGGAGTGATCACAGAAACCACGTGATTAATAGACAATGTGTGTTAATAGGACATCAGTCTACATATTCACTGGAAGTACAACAAAATGAAATACAAGTATTTCCCCGTCCTTTTGGCACATGTTGGAATAGACTGGATTACAACATAACTGAAAGAAATATCAGCACTTAAATTAATAAAAGAGGTGATAGTTTAAAAGGAGGCTGCCAAAGAATGTGAAGTAGTGACATCACCGTCTGGATCTCTCATTGTTTAAATATATCAAGAGTGAGTATTTATACAATGCTCCCTCTTTCATTTGGGATTTACTACGTTCACTTCCTGTCTTACCTCCAACACGATCACAGCCAAGCCTGCGTGCATTTTAGGCAATGTAAATAATTAAAAGACGATAATATCTTGTTACAGAAAATATATTCCTGGTGCACGTGGTCTTGTAATGCCAAATCCAGTGTTGCTCTTAGACTCAGTCCGTGTATATTCAGTGCAGATCCCCCCCCCCCCCCCCCCCCCCCAAAAAAAAAAGGCACAACTGAAGAAATAAACGTTTAACTTTGGGTGGTTGGGAGGACAAGAGGTACTTTAAGGTGTCAGTCACAAGTCTTTCATGTCCATGTCCTCTACGTCTTGTGCACAATGAGTCACACAGGTCATGAACTGTGCTGGGGTGAACCACCAAGAGAAACTTTATTCAGTGCTTCAAACTGAGAGCTTGTCTCAGCACTTCCCTTAACTTCAGTACCTGTAGTTTGACTCTAAGCATCACAAACGTTTCTTTAGAATATTTTGGCATTTTCCAGTTCATTTACCTTCTATGTTGCACAGTGAGACAGGTAAAATGTGAAATTATTGTACAGTTGGGTCTTTATTACAATGTGTGTCGGGATCCAACACTTACTTTTATACCAGATACTGAGTATCGTTAAGCAGCTATTATTGGATGTGTAATATGCTTTAGCTATGTTTACGGTAACCAGTAAGTTAAAGAAGTATTAAGATAACGTGGTTTGGGCAAACTGTAGTGGAAACTGATAGGGTGATGAAAGTTATTTTTTTCCACCCAGAAATCTCCCTCCAACTTGTCCCTTTCACAGCTGAAGCCACAGAACTCCTCTTACACTTCGATGTGGTTTTACACCTGAGAGTTCTTGAAATGCTGCATTGTCTGCTGACCCCAAAAAAGTCAGTCCTCACCCTCAACAACAGACCTTTAAGGTTTAAGGGATTGTGGACCTGCACAGACGAGACGAGGTGATCTGCAGGGGTTTCTGAATAGCTGGCGATAACGAGCATATTTTGATAAAGTCCGATCGATATCCGATCCTTTGTTTGTTTGATATGGCAGCTATTAGAAATGTACCGCTGAGCAGAACAAGCTGGTGGGTGGCACCCAGTCGTTCAGAGTGTCAGATCATTCCCCGGTTAAAACTGAGTCACAAATCCCAGCATGCAAAGCTCAAAGAGCAGATTTAAACATTTCTGAGACTCTAAAAAGACATAATGTAAAAGTTTATAACTTTGCAAATATAACAACAACAAAAAACACAGATCTCTACAGAAATGTAGTTAAATTAATGTTAATGTATTTTTTTCTTCCATGCCTGTCAACAGAATGAATTAAAAGAAATTGGTAGAATTGTTCTTCTGTGGATTGTCTGCTTTGCTTGGCTGGGTTGAGATTGATCTACAGTATAATGAAGGTATCGGATCATTCATCTTTATGCCACGATGGAAACCACAGATCAGATTTTGCCCGATCTTGGGGAAAAGAAGCGCCTCACCACTTTATTCCAGTGTTTGCAAAATGAACGTAAAGCCCAAAACGTGCACTGCAATCACCTTTTTGGTAATACATCACGTTTCATCATTTTCATGTATCAAGCTGAGGTTTGGAGGTATTAGTCTGTAGCTTACGACAATACAGTTGTCCAGTAAGTTTACCACAATATTTTAAACTGAGGTACCAGGAGTGGTGAGCTGCAAGCTACAAAGGCGTCTAGATGGACACAACAGATTTGTAGTTTTTGCACATTTCCTTGCAGGATATAGTTAGGGTTACACTCTCTGCCCTTCGTCTTTCAGACAGTTGGTACTCTCATGACTCTGAAGACGTTCAATAAATCTGAGAGATTACTGTTACAGCTGGAGTATCCCATTTAACGTCCCGTTTGGCAGTATCTGTTGGGTTAAGGCGGTGCTGGTGTTATAGTCAGAGTGTCTGGCTGGACTTGTTTTTCAGGCAGACCAAACAACAGCGTCTCTCATTCCTCCGCTGTGGGCGTTTGGCCTGGCCGGCTAAAAGGCACTCGTACCAGCTGGACAGGACAAACTCTGTCCTCCATCGATGGCCGAGGAAACATGGCGGGAGAGGAGGGGGAGACAGAAGCGGGGGGGGGGGGGAGAGAGAGGCAGAGGGACAGACAAGGTGACAGAAGATACAAAGCTGTGGCACGGCCAACACTTGCAAGCATTTATTTTTTATTTTTTTCTCCTTTTAAACTTTTTTTTTTCTGTCCATTGAGGCTGTAGGCTGATGGTAATAACATATGTGATGGAACTGGATAGAACAGTTGAATGAGTGATGGAGGCCTGATCTAATAAAGTAAAGAAGCATGGTTAATTTGAAAGCATCAAGTGAATCTAAACGATTATTTGATGAAACACAAATATACATATATAAAATATGATTGCTTTTCATGTTTTTTTTGTTTAATTGCACCGCAATTTACCTGTTAGTTCAGTCTCACGGCTCTCATGATCGTAGTTACCAGATGCAACAGGCAGCTGTTTTTTAGGGTAATAGCACTGACAGGCTCACTGTACCTGCCCAGCGCTGAACTGCAGACTTTTATTCCTCAGATGCCAATAACACGACTCCAAATATAAACTAATATTGCTCTGTATCTGAGGATGTGAACAACCTTGTGCTAAAAGCGTTAGCTACATCTATTTAAAGGTGACTCCGAGGGGGTTTTGATCAGGATTTTTGGGGCCGATTGCTGGAAGCAGTATCGGTCGATATCGATCAGCGATCTTCTGATCGGTCTTTACCGTTCCATTCAATTTCAAAATCCATCCAATGTATTTATCAGGAATAGTCTCGTGACCCTGATGTTTGTGATTTTGCTGCATAAATTACATTCTTATTCCACATATTTTCTCAGTTGTGTATAAACGGAGAGTGTGACGAGGAGATACACACACACACACGCAAACAGACTGAGAGACGGATAGCAGCTGAGGAGCAGAATCGGCAGACCAGTGTTAACCTGGCATCAGTGGTAGTCATGATCAGGGATCATCTTCTGGGGACCATGAATATCTGGATAATGTCATAAATGCCTATGAGGTATTGCACAGACAGACTTGCCTCTCTTAGACTCTAAACTTTGAATGTCCTACTTTTCTATCCATGTGGCACATTTCTTTTCTCCCACACGCCACCCTTTTCTGTTGTATTTTTAAGCATAAAAAAATAAATAAAAAAATCCGATCATTGCTCAATGCGTATTGTGAAGTGTTGGCAGTCTCCCAGAAAGAACTGCGTTTTTCTTTGTCTGGCAGTTGTTTGTTATTCTCCGTGTGTGAGGGGAAAAAGTGAGTTGGAGTGCCCTCAGACGTGTTTGTGGGAGTGAGTCCTGATGACATGGTTTGACGTCGGTCCTTTGGGAGGAAAAGGGAGGGAGGGGGTTAAAGCGGGGGTTGAAATATTGATGCACCACAG
This sequence comes from Anarhichas minor, assembly GCF_050575085.1. NCBI lineage: Eukaryota > Metazoa > Chordata > Actinopteri > Perciformes > Anarhichadidae > Anarhichas > Anarhichas minor. Next base: position 350,149 of record NW_027466517.1, read on the forward strand.
GTTTTTGCCATTAACAAGCCTTGTCCTTTTATCACCATAAAAAGACCCATGGCTTGCTTTATTATATATGTATGCTCCCAATAAGAGGTGGCACAAAGTTCAGGTTGAGACATCTGTCAAGGGCTCGGGATTTGTCTCAAGAGACAAATATGGTTACAATAAAGCCTGTTTTGTTTTTTTCTCACAAGGAGAAGGGAGCTGTCCATACATAATCTCTGGCTTTATGCCGAAGTACCATAGGCTTATTGGAACGCACGGGAGAGAGAAAAACAATAGCTGTGTGTTCTGAGCAACAACAACAACAAAAAAAAGTCTCCCCCTTAGCTGTCCCCCGCTGTTGAGGCACCGTGTTTTTGGAGTCAGTCGGGGGAGAATTAAACATTGTTATCTAACCGTCTTTCACTCAGACTTTAATCATTTCCAAATGTCCCATCTGATTGCTATTGGCAACCTTTTGCGTGTTTAGCGTGATGTGTTTGAAATGTGAGCGGGGCCTGGGCTGGCACAGGACTGTGGCCTAAAACACGAGGTCTGACTTCGTGAAGAAAAAATACTTGGCCGCTGACGTTCTCGCAGTATACATGACGCTCTAATGGAAACGGGCTGTTCGGTGCCTCACTCAAACCTCAGCGCTGTGTTTCTGTGCCACACTGGCTTCATGTGAGATGGGTGTATACTTGTGTTACACCCTGAATGTGAGTAAGTGGAGTACATCATACAGACGTAGAACATGAAGAAGCTCACACTAAAGAAGGAGCTGTTAACCACCTGAAAGCTTGTGGCTGAAACGGAAGTTCCATATCATGTGAGAGCAAATGTGCACGTTGAGTGCCTTCTTGTAAACATCGGTGAATTATTTGTGTGAGCCAAGGAGCCCAGGCATTCACAGGTCACCGCACTGTTCATTACAGCTGACTGTGCGGTAGACAAAACACTGATAGACACCCGACTGACTGAGCGTCGGTGTGCGTGCACCCTGCTGAGTGCTGCTTTGCTCACTTACTGTTTTCTGTAGTGGTGGCTGCTATAGAGCAAAATACAGATGATACCTCACCCTTTTATGGAATTTCATGGCCAATAAAGATCACTGATGATACAATTAGGACCAAATCAGATTTGATACCCGATGACATTACTCGTAGGATTGCCAAAATGATAAGCAGTCAGCCGAGCACTTTAGTTAAGACCTGTGTTTATGTTTGTGCATCAGAACCAGAGATATCATCTGTTTTTATTCCATGCATTCCTCTTCCTTGTCAAAATCTGTGGCCTACATTACCCACAATGCAAAAGGACTGCAGACAGTCCGGGTTGGAGTGTGTTATAACAATAGCAGCTAATGTAGGATACAGTCTGGTAAGCTCACTTCTTTCTAACTCCACATCACCAGACATTTGTTTTTCAATCAAGGCTGACTCAAGTGACATCACTTGAGGACAATTGTCCGACTTTGTGCAGAGACACTAAAGTCTTTATACAGCTTATATTCACATATACATCAGCACTACCCAAGACCTGTACACAGACGTTGATGTTTAGTTCCCTTTTAAAGTGCTACAAATGTATCTGTCTACCTGTGATGTGAATGTTATTCAGTCACAGTAGAGAAAGATTTCCACCTTAACAGACGTAGTTATTGGCCAAAATTCCATACTGGGAACAATAATAATATGTCGGCAGTGGATTTACTATTTAGAGTCATGATCATCGTATTCATCAGAATAAAATAAGTGATTTATTTGTTTTGTCCTTACAAAAAGGATTTCCAAGGTTATGTGAATAACAGTGAAGACTTAATTGCCTTAAGAGAATTCAAATTGGAATGCAGTGTGTTGATTATATGTCTCTCATGTTACTCAGCTCATAGGTGGTCAGACTGAGAGACGCTACGTTGTGTCGAGAGGAAAAACCTACATTATAGAGGACTGGGGAAAAGTGCATCTGCTGAATTATTTTGTTTAAGTAAAATGTGTTGGTATTAGTTGCTTTTCACAATGAGGATTTACTTATAAAACCTCAGTACGAATGGCATTATAGTCACTTTAGCAGAAAGATTAACATTTTGTATTTTTAAGTTCCACTTACGACTGACTCTTATTAGGAGGAGATCATTACAACCATGTGCACCAGAGCTCATACACAATTTACATAAACAAGTCAACACTCTTCTTCTCTTCACCGCAGGGCGGTTGTCTCGCAGCCCGTGTGAGCTGCTGCCGGTGGGGACGGGACACCCGGTGCAGGCCACGTCCAGGACCTTCACCGTCATGTCCGGCTGCGCCAGCCGGGGCACCACGGGCCTCCCTCAGGAGGTCCACATCGTCAACCTGAGAGGACATGCTCCAGAGGGACCAGACGTGAGTCATTCTGAGTAAAACATCTAAACTTGGAGTCATGTTGTCTACCACCATAATCAGCCCCTCAATAAAAAAAACATTCAAGATTGAACCAAAATAGTACGTAGGGAAAACATTTCTCTAAAAACATTTTTACTATCAGTGTTTTTTTTCTTCTGTATTTTTAAACCTGGACCCTATTTTAATGCTAGTCTTTGTCCCGGGACAACATGAAGCATGGCCAATACCAGTTGACATGAAAGAACCATTAAAACTGGCCCAGTTGAAACCAGTTCCCCTCCTTTTTTTCCATTGTGCATTTGTTAGACAGCCAAGGCGACTTGTTTTGTTCTCCGGGTCGCAGCCTCTACATCTTCTACTCCGTTTACTTGCGGATTACAGCCATGCATAGAACATGGCGCCAACTTCTGACGAAACTACGCGGACTACTTTATTTGCTCCAAACAAGTTGATAAAAACGCACCTAATTCTTAGTTCTTTTTCGCGACACTTCAAAATGTGCTTAAAAATTGAGGTACAGTAGACCTCATGACCAGATGAGCTTACCTTACCGAACACGTGACTTTAGGGGGTGAAAAAACAAGACACTGATTAGTCAGTCATTTAAATGTCTGCACGGAGGTATTTTCCAACCACTTATTTGTTTTTGAGCAGATCTCCCCGGTGCGCTCACTCAAACTGTCAGCACATCTCCTGATGGTGTTCCACGGGTCCTAAAACAACTCCCTGTCTTCAGATGTTATACAGCGTGTCTCATGGCGGGACGCCTCAAAGTTAAGCCATAGTTTGAGGGTGAATCACGGGCCCACGGCCTTCGAACACCTAAAACAGTCCCACGTTCCCATCCCCCTCAGTCACAGCGGTGTGAAAAGCAGCGTGTATACACTTGCCATTGCAATTTTGCTGCTGATGCAGGCTTAAACATCCCCAAGCCCAAATACACAGAAACACAGTGTGTTTGAGTTTGCTGCATCAGCAGGTAAATATAGCAATGACTCTCTGGTTCCAGAGGCTGTGCTTGTTCTGAACTTAAATGATAACAGTTCTGTGATCATAGCAATGAGAGGGATTTGTCTTTTGTTGTAATCCCTTATGTTTACGCCACACGATGTAATATGGAGGAGTTGAACCAGTGACGGGGCTTCTCTTACATTTGAGGTTTGACGGATGTTTTGATTACAATCTTCATGCAGGGCTGAGTAGGAGGTTGTTTCAGCATTGACATTGCAGAGATGCAACGCAATCAGGCCCAACATGGTACCATGTTACAACCATTCTCCCTACTTGAATAAAGTTACAAAGTTTACTTTTCATTGTCCGACAGACAAGCAGTTAATATCAGTATTTATTGAATTATAGTGTGTTGTTTTTGCATAAATAAATACCCAACAAGTCACAGATATTAAGAATGCACTGATTTGTTTAACACACAAGGAAAAAGTGAACAAACGTATAACAAACATACACTTCCCTCTGAAAGACAAGAGACAAAAGACGCTGTCAAAACAAACAAAAATAACTCTTGAGAATAAATTCCGCATGCGATTGAGAAATATTTTTTAACAGAGGATTTAGAACAGAAAACAGAAACTCTTTTCAATTTCAGCCATGCAACTTATATTGCAAAAATGTCTCGATGCTATTTCTTTTCATACATTTATTCAGCCCTCATAAGTCTGACTACTGGCGTGTTTTGTCGTTTCATCTACAGCAGATATATCTATCTATCTATCTATCTATCTATCTATCTATCTATCTATCTATCTATCTATCTATCTATCTATCTATCTATCTATCTCTCTCTCTTGTGTCAAGATGGATTATGATTAGACACATCGATATTAACACTAAACCGGGTTTTATTTTTAGACCAATTGAGTGGTGTTTTATGGGACAGCTTGTTGAGTGCTTTTCTGTTTTGAATTTGTTCCATAAGGACACTTCAGAAAGTCAAACAATCGCAACCATATTTTTTCTGCTGCGGTTGAAGCTGCAACAACCCTTGAGACTGGCTGTCTAAATCTCAGTTTCACTTGCTCTCAAGGGACCCTTCTGATGGTAGTGATGGACCAGGTAAGGGTTCATGAATACAGTCAACTGACAAGGTAGTGAAACGGATTATTTGTATGCTTTTTTTTTTTTTTTGTCCGGAGTTAAATATGTTTGTCTTCTGCATAGTTTTCATTATTACGATCTAAGGCAGAGGGAAGGCAGACTCTGGTCCCCTGACCTTTTTTTAAATTTTTGTCTTTTGGCTCTGTGCTGAATTGAATGGATCTAAAACAATGATGAAGAGGCATATTTATTTTACAACGTTAATTGCATTCGGTGTATGTAATACTTAGCTTCGTAAATGACCGCTCACAGCGTAACTGTAATAGATAGTCCAGTAAAACCTTCTGTGAAATCCATCTCTTCAAGTCAGTTTCTCCAGCTGTTGGTAACCCGTCACCTCCGTGGTCAAGTGAGGACGTTTGCGGAGGAGGCAGACATCTGTCTGTCCCCCCCCCCCCCCCCCTGCCCACAGCCTTGGTGGTTGGAAGGTCACCCCAGCTCTGGTTGAGATTAGGTGGCCTGGCAGGAGTTCGTTCCGTGACTTTTCTGCTCGTGATACGATAAGATCCACACTCTGGTCCTTGATTGGGTTTCCACCTGGGTCGTGGGCACAGATCGGCCTGTTCGGACGCAAGCAGCCTCTTCCTGAAGTGCTTAGCCTTCGACAAGACTGTGTTGGAGGGCATACAGTGCGTCACGCTGTCGTCTCATTGACACAATCCGGCCCTGATCGGTGATCTTTTGAGACAGGAGGAGGTGATAATCCAGTAGATAAAAGGAAATTACAAATTGAAAGGAAGGCGATCTTGAAATGTTTAGCGTAAGAGACCGTGAAAAAGGGACCACAGTGCACTTTATTATTTATCTTTGATCAACGTCAGTCTGAAGCATAAAACATAGTCCTGATTTCTGAAGCAACTTTAAAGCAAGTATAGTTGGAAGTAAGGAGGTTCATCTCTTCCAGTGGAAGGTTTCTTGAACATACTTCCAAAAACAAACCATGAAACTTCACGTCTACTTCTCTTAAAGCGGTATTCCACTGAAATAAACCGCTCACGTAAACTTCTCAAACCACTCTCGCTACATAATCCATTCCTCCTCCGTCCTTCTGTATGCTCAGTTTGTGCCGATCCCTGATATCGGTGCTAAGGTACGTCTGTGTACAGCTGGATGTGTTGCTTTGTATTTAGTGTAGAAACACGAGAAATCTCAAAAGGAACCAAAAATGGTATTTTCCAAACTGTTGAACTATTTCTTTTATTTGAGTGCTTTTGGCTGTCAGATTTGGAAGCGTCCAAATTGAGTTCACTTTCCGTAATGGGTCTTTTCCCGTGTTTGCTGTCACATGTGTACCCTTTGCTTATTCTCAAAGTCAGCAGAGAGCTGCCTGGTCAGTGTGTGATTCTGTAGATTTGATCACAGAGCGCTCCTCCTCCTCACCTCTGCTGATGGGTGGAGGAAGCGGTGTCGGAGCAGACTGTATTTGGATGTTTTGAACGTTACATTAATGTGGACAAAAGGGATCACATGGTCGTGGGGCTGCGACGTGTGAGGCCTGCTTCACATCTCTCCCACATCCACGTGCGAAGGTGGCAGCTTGCAGTTTGTCCGTGTTTCCAGCGAAGACGTGAGAGCAATGAATTGTTTCCTGTCTGCACCGGTGAACCCGTTCAGTACGGGTATTAGCTGAGGGATACGAGCTGTTATCCACAGAAAGAAATGCACAGCTGGACCTGACTCAGAATACACACTTTGGCTCCGGGCCAACATACACACACACACACACACACACACCGCAGCTGAGTTATTAAGTGCAACAGAACACCTCAGTAGTGACTTCGCCCGGGATACGCTCACCCTCACAGGGCCCGCAGTCACCGTAGCATAACACAACAGAAGGAGGAAATATGCTAATCATTCATTCAAGTAGCCCAAAGCTAGAAATACCCACCATAATATTTTGGATAGTATTCTAGTGATGTACAAGCCATGTGCTCAAAGCTGCTGAGGTGAAAGTGTAGCTGTGCTCGATTTAGGTGGAACGCTGAATGATTGGAGCTTTAATGGAGTCATGAATAAGTTTTCTTTTATTGTTCTCGATGCATCGCTAATTAAAGTATGATCATCAGTGCCCATTTTATTTAACAAAGGTGTTGCTGATTTAAAATAACGTGGAACAGCTTTCAGGCTCTTGTATCAACATAAAATAATGAATTTGTGACGACTTTGTTGACTCATTAACATGTTGTCTTGCGCCATTATCAGGTTAAAAATGACATTAGTGCAATACTTGAAAAACTTCAAAGACTTAAACAAAATAACACCAGCTGTAGCAGATGTTAGCATGATAACATGCTAAACTAAGACAGTGAACATGGTTAACATTATTGTTACTTAACATCAGCATGTTAGCATTGTCGTTGTGAGCATGTTAGCATGCCAGCATTAGCATTTATCTCAAAGCCTAATTACGGAATCACAAAGCAGCTAGCTTGGCTCTAGGCTCTTGTTAGAACATTTTAAATGTATCTTGTTAGAAACTGATTTTAATGAGAAGTTCAGGAGAAGTGTAATGTTTCCAGAAGAGTGTATTTAATACCATTAACGATTGCTGCATTCCACTTAAGAGAGGCGCTGGTATTGTGCTGTCTCACTGGAATAGCTTACTGGGACACATAATAGTGCTGAGTCTGTGCTTTTCCTACTATAACGAGTCAAATAGTCCATTGGTCCTTTTGTTTTTTTAGTCTGAAATGACCCACCTTACACAACGCCCACTGAGCATTGCCAGACCACAATGAGGGAGATTTGTGGGCTGGCTTTATTTGCAACCAACAATTTTCTTTTTTTTTTATCATACATACTCCAGATTTATACTTGACGTCTCTTTCAGACAATGGGCTGTTTGTTTCATAGATTCATAACCATAAAATGACCAGTACTGACACTGGCTCGCCTGTACAATATTAATTTTTTATTATTTGAAGTGTTATTCACATTTGTCTGAAAAACAGAGTGATGGTTTCCTCAGCTCCAATGGTCCTGATCAAAGAAACAGAAGCCCTTTTTCTGTCTTATACCCATCTGGGCCTCTCAGTATAAGACCACGCTGAGAGCCAGTATCCTGGAACAGGACGAGTGAAGTGACTGCTCGGGCCTGGCAAGTCAGAGTAAAGGCTGCAGTGCCGAGTTGGGGCTTTGCGTGAGTCGTGATTTCCTCAAGTAATGCTGGAATCATTTTCACATTTTCAAACAATCCAATTCAACCAGGATTAGTATAAAAAAAGATCTAATCTTCTGGAGGGAGAGGGAACAAATGAGTTACAGTCAAGGGGAGCTCTGCTGTTAACTCGACTCGCTGCTCAAATTTCAGCCAAGCTTTAAACCCCTTAGGATTCCGAGGCAAAATATCTTTATGCCGGTTGACTGTTGACCTGAAGGTGTTGGTGTTTTGCCACTTAAGCTCTACCAAAACAATGACCTCATCATGTGTGCCTCTCCCCCCCCCCTAACTTTGGTTTCAACAGTGTAGGTATCAAGTTTGAACATTTTTCCATATGTTCCTCCTGTCACATGCCCAAGTGGCCTTTTTGCACCCTGCTAACAAACCCCCACCACCACATGTGCGCTGATGCAGAGCTTGGCACTTTAGCAGACACCTAGTTCCCCAGTTACTGCAAACCGTGGAGCAGAAAACAAGCGACTCAAAACAGCCAGGTGATGGGACAGAAAATAAACACAAGGGGCCGGTGATAGCGCCAATCTGCCATCTCTCTCCAATCAGCTTACCAAAAGGCAAACATCAAACACGGCCACTGGCTCCGAATCAGGGTGAGGCAGAGCAGATGATTGTTTTATCGGCTGGAATTCGTGAGCTGGAGGAGCTCACCGGGCACAAACAGCTGGCGAGAGCATAGTGTCAGATAAGAGTAGGGCTCGCACACAAGATGAACCACACACACACGCACACGCACACGCACACACACACACACAAAGCAGGCAACGGTTTTATTTAAACTTGCTTTTAGGGCTTACCGAATGTCATACTGTTTTTTGCTCACTAGGACAATGGTTTTTTTTCTCCTTGGAGTTCTCCAGATGTGAATACATTTTATATAAAAGGTGGAACATCTGAAGTCACGGAGGAAGCGCTCAAATCACAAATGGAACATCAGCCCAGAGCTAAATAACTGGCTGTGTGGCCTTTTGAAATTGAAGTGATATTACGAACCATTATTTGTGCCTGCACACACAGATATTACCAATGAAATCACAGCACCCACGTTCTCAGATGGAACTCAGGTTTCATACCCTGGTGAACTCACAGGGGGGAACTAGACATAAATACAACTTTGTTGCACAAAAAATTTACTTTATTTCCTGTTAAACTTTAATCAGAGCATTATCTCGGTCTATCCTGCTGACCCATCCCCCCCAACCCCCTGCCTGGATGCTGAGTTATTTTGCTCAGCATGTCCTGCCATTCTGCCATATCACTCACAGATCGCTATCCAGCAGGTCCCGTCTCACTTTGACGTCTTTTCCAGGCTGTGTTCTCGCAGCTTGTGTGCTTGAACTGCGTGCAGACTGATTGCCATCACGGCTCAGCAGAAAAGGCTCCAGGTAGCGTCCCCATCGCACTCAAATATGTGGGTGGCGCTGATAAGAGCGGTCAACGGGTTTTTGGTCCGGCTCACACTTCCCTCTGTACGCCCTCGGTGATCCAGAAAGAACTAAGATCCAGACAGACAAGACACACGCACATGCGCAGGCATCAGATAACACGCTGTGATTGGTCCCAGGCAGGCGGCCTTTCTCAGCTCCCAGCCAGCCCTCTTTGTAGTCTCCAATTTAAAAATGTGCAACCCAGTCATTGTTATTCAGACATTGCGCCGCGCGTCTGTTTCATGCCACAGAATACATTGTGCGCTCTTTGATTATTGTTTCCTGGGAGGGAGAGTGTGTGTTCCTAGATTAGTCCCACTTTTTTGGCTAATTAAAGGATGTTTTGGGGTTTTCTCTGCATCAACACAGGATCATCAGGCGCTTAATCAGCTCCGTCAATAGAGGAAGCTGCAAGGACACTGAGCCGTGCTGATACTGAGCCCCGGCTGCAGGGCGTCTGCTGGTTAATACTGTGAAAGTATCGCATTGCAACATCGATGCACAGTGTTGGTGAAGCTCACTTGAAACTTAGTGTGATTTAGTTTGGCCTGAAAGGTCCCGAAATTGCAACCACATGCTCAAGACAGCACAAACAGATCAGGCGTTATAATTACAGTGTCACAGGCATTGGCACGTTCTAAATCTACCCATGTGGCGTTGTTATACAATTAAGGCCAGCGTGGGATTCGTAGTTTTGGGTTGTGGCTCCAGTCGGCTGTTGATTTAGAGCTTAAAGTTGAAGCTGTATTGTTTCTTTTTTAACATTGCCATTGTTTACACATGCTACCACCACTAATGGTATGCTCTGTGACAGGCCCGGCTTATGCTGCTACAGCTGTCGTCCCCTGTGTGGAGTGTAGTTTCAGTAACGTGATAGGGTGGACAAGCCTCCATCCCTGGCTGCTGCCCCCCCGTAACTGTAATGGACACTGGACCCCCTAAATCCTTGTGCCAGCCTGATAATCAATCAGGCGTGGCCTCCTGAAGGTAGCCGCAAGAGGGACAACTCAGCGCCACCTGATCCTCGCCAACGCCATTAGAGGCACTCTGATGCCTGGTGTTTCTGCACCTCGTCTCTCCACACCCTGGCTGTGTGACATAGGCCGCAGCGACACTTGTCTTCTCAATGGGACGTTTGTCATCCAGTCACAAGCCTGTACGGCCCAGAGATCGGGTCTCGCTCGAACTTGGATCCGAATCAGCCGGACCACATGCCGAGGTTGCCTGGCTCGCACTGGGTTCGGATCTCAGTGAGGTGTGGACAGCATGTGGGCACAATCCTGAATATTTATCAAACATACATATCACATCATCTTCCCCCCCACACTGGAGTTCGTCTCCTGAGGAGAGCAAAGGGAAGAGGGTAGGAAAACCAGGACTGGAGCCCACCTGAGACATGCCGTCTGAGTCCTGTTGAGTTACTGCTAGTGAAAACCCAACACAGATACTTCGTTGAAGTATCAAAGGTGGACACACATATGCGGATTGCGGACACGGCTATGTTCCGGTATGATCGTGCAACCACGTCCAAGGTCTGTTGCCGGTCCTGCCAGACCTCGTGACGGCATCTCCGCGGGCAGAAGAGATGCACACCAGCTGCTGCTTCCATTGTGCAACCCAAGCTCTTGTCAGAACTGATCAAGCTTGGTATTATCACTGTTTACTCGCTAAAACCTTGAATAACGGCAGATAATGGCCGCAGTGTTCTCTTCCTCACCGTCGGTGCCTCTTGGCACTTCCTCTCCACATCACTCTGTTTATGCCTGTGTTTTCAGGTGACTCACGTCTCCTGGAAATGTTTCTGTCTGAGTTTAAAATTCCTCTTCTTTTTACAACTCTCTCCGTCGCTCGCTCCCATTCTTCTTCTGCCTCTCTCTTCCATCTCCCAAAGCCAGGGCCTCAAAGCCAAGCCAGGTATGATTATATCTTGGTTGTTGTTATTCTCAGAGGAGCGATGCACTCACTTTTTCCAGAGTCTGGACTAAGGGGGAGCAAATATGCAAAAACAATTTTTAAAAAAGAGAGAGAGAGAGCAGTGAGTCTCTGAGTATCTGATCTATTTGTTTGGATCAACATCCAGTAATTTCTTCCACTTTCCTCTCTCAGAGGGACTTTTTAATGATTTACGCAGCACTTTCATGGACCACATCACTAAACACTCGTTTGTGTCGCTCTCCTCCGGGGCGTACATCTGTGGAGGACTGGTAATTAGGCTTTGATGCTTCGTGTTCACTCTGTCTGTGCTGTCGGTGTCTCTTGTTAAATGGCTGCATGCAGCATCACAGTGACAGGTCTTTGAACGCAGAGCATCTGCCAGGAGATAAAAATCACACTACTACACTGTGTGTGTGTGTGTGTGTGTGTGTGTGTGTGTGTGTGTGTGTGTGTGTGTGTGTGTGTGTGTGTGTGTGTGTGTGTGTGTGTGTGTGTGTGTGTGTGTGTGTGTGTGTGTGTGTGTGTGTGTGTGTGTGTGTGTGTGTGTGTGTGTGTGTGTGTGTGTGTGTGTGTGTGTGTGTGTGTGTGTGTGTGTGTGTGTGTGTGTGTGTGTGTGGTATTTTTTCATATCTTGTCTACTGACAAGATCATTTCATAATTTTTCTGAACAATTATTGAGCCAGCTCCATGATCACCTTGTTGATCTAGGGGAAGACTTACTGATGTGTTGATGTTACAGAGCGGAGTCTCTGGCGTGAATAGGACAGACACAGGCATACAAAGAACATATTAATCCGACAGAAAATGGTGTACCAACGGCAACAGTCCAGATTTTCATTGGTCAACTCCTGGAATGAGAGATCACCATCATCGTCATCAAAGATCGCTGGTTCCATTATCAGCTTCAGAGGCTGGATTGATTGAGGAAAGCGCCGGGCCAGTGTTTTTCGCGAGCTGTGACTCATTGAGTTACCGTACGGGTGGTTCTATTATGTAATATGAATCCTTGTGGGTGGAATTAGTGATTTGCAGCCTTTCACCGCTGACACACAGGACGGGGCTAATGGGATTAGTCTGGGAACACAGAGGGGGGGAAGTTTAAAGACGAGTGTCGGAGCGATCACCGTAGCCTCTGGAGCATCACTCCTCATCAAAGCGGGAGAGAACAATGGAGGATGTTTTAACAACTCTGGCGTCAATGGCAATGTTACCAATTAAGCAGTGCTATTTAAAAAGCTGTGCTTGTCTGCAAGGAGGGCGATAGAAATCCAGATCCTTGCCCGGGATAAGTGTAAGTTGAGTGCACGCTCAGGCCATTAACCACCTGACTAGATTTGGTCCAAATGGTGGAAACAAGAAAACAACAGTTTATGTCCCAAAACATCAAGTTTGTTTTCCCCGTCTCGCTATCAGACTGTGAAAATCCATTTTAAATGGCAGGCTGAGTACCAAAAGGCATAGCTGCGTGCTGTGGAGATAGTAACAGGGACCCGCCACTTACTACCCCCCCCCCCCCACCTAACAAAGACTCCACTGTGTGAAAGTTCAGACCCCGCTAAGGCTTCGTATCGGAGCTAAGCAAGCGCCTTTTAGGGAGAACACAGCATGCCGTCTCTCTGAGTTTATCAGCAAAGGGAGTGCATAAACAACCACAAAGCCCGATAAAGAAGAACAATCTACATCACAGCGCAGCAATTACACCAGGATAGTGACTGTACCGCCTGGTGCTTTCGGTCGTGTTTCAGTGAACACGAGAATATCAAAGCTTTGACGGTTTGCACAGTGCAAGCCGTGTGAACTGGGATCACGTGACGCGCTGGGAATTCTCTCTCTCTGTTTAGGCCTAAATCTCTTCCACGCTCTACATTTTTATTTTTACTGGTGTGTTGTGCCTTTTATGTGACTTCAATCCCTTTCTTTTGCCTTACCAGGTTGAGCTGCACCTGAAGCCGATCCAGTCTCTGCTGCGCCACCAGAAGCCGCTGGTCTTAGTGCTGAACTCCCCCCAGCCGCTGATCTGGAAGATCAAGACGGAGCACCTGACCCTGGGCGTTAAACGTACCTTTCATGTGAGTCCCCGCATCACTCGAAGCCTTTTAAGCCCTACTTCCTAAAAGTGCGTATTCATTTCCTCACATGCTGAACCGTGCTCCCATGTCAGTAGCCCGCTTCACTGAGAGCTCCGCCCCGATAACGGTGTGCGCATGCACGGTCATTGTGGCGAGGCATTGGTCTCTGTATATATATATATACACACACACACACATAGCGTTTCATCAGCGCATCCTTATTTAGCTACAGTTAATATTAATATAGTTAATTTGTAATATAATTGTGGAACTACGAATACTCTTTGATTCATATGAAGTTATTCAGTATGTAGTTGTGGAGTTTTTAAAAACATTTATTTTGCCAAAGTCAAACCAATATCACTCCCTCACACCGTGGTGTACAATGTATTTATATAAAAAGATGTAATGTGCCCTGTCAGCTTTATTCCCACCCTATAACCGCCGGGCCGTACCCCCCCCCATCCCTTCCTCCCTCCCGTTAACAGTCTTGTTGATAGCTTGGCAGCTGTTCAAATCAGACAGGGCGTATCCGTACACCATGAAAACCCTAACAACGAGGAATGTGTGGCAGCAAACACGAAACCACTAAAGCTCTGCTGAGCAAGGAGTTGATCCCTCACCCACTGGTATTTGATGAAATCCAGGAATCATAATGCCTATTTGTTTGTAAAATAATGAATGTCAACAGTTACATTTTAGTGTCCGATCTGAGATGATCCAGATGTGTAACATCAACGAGACACATCAGCAAGACACTCATTAAAAAAAATATGCAGTTTTCATCGCCGTCATTAAAGTGAGACAATGTGGCTTTTTGCAGAACAGCAGCCTCTGTGGTTCAAAGCGGTAGTTACAGGACAACGGCGCATTGTGAGTGTAGCTTCCCCTCCGTGTTACTTTTCTGCGGTTTGTTAAAACGTAGTGCAACAAGAGCACAAGTCGAGGACAATCATAACTGACTCACTCAGGTCAGGTTTGCTAACATTAGCCGCCATAAGCTACTAATCACACCAGACCATCGAAGGATGTAGCAGCTAAGAGTATCGAGTTGGACATTTGTGTGTTTTATTGAATGAACTCAGCTTTTAATTTGTAGGAAAAGTGTTTGTTCCTTCTTTTAAAAGGTACACTGTGTCACTTTAAAGTTCTGAAAATAGCTCAACAGAGTCTGGATCGGAGCACACAGGGAGGAAGAGGGATATGTCAGTGCAGTTGGAGCCAGGTCCCCTGGAGAGCCAGCCATTTTTAGTAAAGGTACCAGGGGGCCTTGCTGGGAAACTTAATAAAAAATGTAAAAATGGACTGCTTCATCGGCCGTGTTCAAAGCCTGTGTATTACATGAGAACATCACAGCGAAATGAGACCCAGAAGCCTCAGCCTTGGCGTAACGATACTATATTGCAGTGAAAACTTTTTTTTTTTTTCTCCTTGCCTTTATATGCTCTGAAGGCTTTTCTATATTTTTTGGCTTCCCAGAAGTAATCACTTTCAATTGTATGTCAACACCACAGCATTCTCCAAGAATGCAGTATCTGGTACACAAATGAGTTCCACATGGGGCCCTGCGATGTCTTGCTTACCCCTCACGCGCAAAACGTCCCGACACGGAGAAAAACATTTACGGATCCTAAAATACTGTCTTTGTCCCAGCACCTTTTGACCAGAGTGTTAATACGCGTATTTGTGACCACTTGGAACTATTTTAGACTTATATATTAATGAATCATCACCTCTGCATTGAGGGATTTCTGTGCACTAAAAATGGTTCCATAGTTAAAGGACAGAGCTCTGAACCTTCGCTCATCTTACATCCAAATAATTACATTTAGAAAATGTATCATTTTAAACAAAACTCGTTGGATTTAAAGATCATTTCCGCAGTAGGACCGCAGCTGTCCGAGAACACCATGAAGACAGAGTGCCTCCGTTTAATGAATGCTTCCTGTAGTAATGGAAATAAATGCTCTCGTGTCGAAGGAAAGCGTAGCATTTCATGCAGATGGATGTGCATCTGGCCTGCTTGTATTTTCCTAAGCTGTGATAATGTGTGATAATGTGTGATACTGTGTGTTTCTGTAGAGAGCAGCAGGCCTGCATCACAGTAAATATCTCCCCTTGTCAGTGGTGGCAGACAGCAAACAGCTGACAGCCATCATCGAACGCCACAGAGCTGTTGCTGTGTGTCTAATGATGTCGGACATCAGTGCTTTTGCAGTTTTTACATCTTCTTAATCTCTGCTGAGCAAGAGGCTGCCATGGATGTACTTTTTAAATGATGCATCTCTGTAGAAGGGCAATGTGTATTTTCAGAATAATTTACAGCAGCAACACATCTGACTGGAGACCAAACTGAGGTATTGGCCTTCTCTGTTGGCCCTTCAGTGGGACACTTGTCTGACGTTCATGATGATTTTAAAGTGGGGCGCGGACAGATAAAGGGGATCTTAACAGTGAAGCAGGAGGCCTCTGCAGTCTGACACAAAGCCAGATGAATTAGCTGTTATGTCATTTGCGTTTGAGTGACCGCACCGAGCCCTCTGGCGGTGCTCGCTGTCGGTATCTCATCGACCAGCCTGACTGCACATGGCCGTGACCCGGAGGAGTCCCGGGTTCTCAGGAGAACAATCGCCGAGCCCAAAAGTGGCGTCATCGCATCATATTTTGCGGGAGGCTCTGTAAGTTGTCGTGGCGCTTGGTCGTGCACCTCCGATTTTCTGTAGCTCGGCACGCGCTGTGTGTGTGCGCGGGCTTTTCATTGACCACTGACACATATACTGATAAAAGCAAATTACCTAAAATCTAAAATAATATAATGAATTAATTTATGCTAAGAAAGACACACTATGTATTTTTAATGCTCTAAAAACTATAGATTTTAGAAACCTACAGTTGAGTAAATATTCTGCAGCTTGATAAAGTTGATTACAGGATATTCAACCTATCATCCTTTGTTTAATTATAATGCATTTGTTGTTTCATATATTTGACTCCTTTCTTTACGGGAATTGTATAAAGGCGACAAAGTATGTCCATGAATATTTTTTACATTAAATATATATAATAATATATATAACAATATATTAAATACGAGTTAAATATTTAGTTGGTACACCCCCTGGTGTTTCGGAGAAATGCTGCAACAAACGTTACGTTGCTCGTAGCGAGTATAAACAAGACTTGATCCCCTCTTATTTACTGTTGCTACGCCTGTCAAGCTGCCTCTTTCATATGCAGTTTCCACAAATTCACAGTAAATTTTGAAACAAGGGTTCCTTGGTTTCAAAAAGATTTAGACAAAAGCCGGCGACTGTTGAAATGGCAATTTAGCTAATTAGTTAGCTTATTGAGCTAGCATTAGCTCCATGGATACAAACACCATATCTGGATGACGCAATATTTTTTTGTTTATAAAATGAGAACCATGTGAAAGAGGTTTTAAATATGTACTTGATGGCCACATACATGATGTCCCAGACAACAGTCAGCATTCTTCCCAGAGTGATGATCAATGCAGTGAATGGTGTTATCGGTAAACACATGGTGCGATCTATTCCTGACACTTATGTTCTTGTAACCACCCTCCACATTATTTAAATGGTGAGTCTCTATGCCCTCTGCACACCGCTCCAACATGTGGTGAAATCTAAAGCACCTGGTTACGGTTGCTCCTTTTGGAGGAAGGTTTCAGCAAAAAAAGTCAGGTGATTAAATGAAAAACTATGTATGCACCACGACCACACATGCAAAAAAATCTCACTGTATTAGTGGCCTTGCCAGTTGCCACTTATTTCCCTTAACCTTCTCAGGTGGAGAAGTCGCTGTGGTGAGAGAGGAGCTGGTTTTGAGCTTAACACTTAAGAACAGAAACCCACAGCCAGACCTCCCTCGCTCTGCCTTTCCATCGGAGAGGCTGTTTCCCGGGGCTAATTGGACTCTGATTCGGGCCTGCCATCCTAGTTTCCTGGTCCCAGGGCTCTGGGCTCCCTGGACACAGATGGGCTGCCTGGAAAAGCTTCAGAGACGCTGAGCGCACTGTTGCTGTTGGCCACCGGACCCCTCCGCCTTTTAAAATGACAGAATCCAGACTTTTGTCGTAAAACATGTTCCGCGCAGTACTCCGCGTCAATCAACAGCAGGCAGGAATCATCGTGGGTCAGAAGTCACATGGAATATGAACATTGACATCATGCCAAATTTGATATTTACCAAGGGACACTCGGGCTCCAAGTGACACACATGTGCAGAGTGAGCTGTGTTGACTTTGTGGCCAAGTGCATATATTTATTTTTTGATGGTTAGGGAAGGAGGGCTGTGTAGCATCAGTGCTTGAAAGACTTGATCTGGATCAAATGTTTTGTGACTCTGGATGGAACAAGACTGTAAAGCTTTGCTGTTGGCTCGCGTTGCCTATTGTTTGTTTGCCAAGCTTTGCTTTTTTACGCTCCCGTGTTTCTCTCGTTGGTTCAGTGCTCGTAGTACGAGCTCGTTCGCCCTCTCACAAGAGCTCTCTCCGTTAATGGAAACCTCGGGTAGCCGCTATTGGTTTTTATTTGGAGACAGGAATGGGTAGAAGATCGCTCCCGAGTGGTGCTGAGACATATGCTGTTGTTTTCCCCACTAAAGAGCCCGCCAGTTCACACGAACACGCGCACGTTTTGCAGCGCGATCAGCATCTCATCAAGAAGAGATGAGATCCAATCAGCCACGAAAGCATTTATCACATTAATACCACCGGAGAGTTTATGCACGCTCGTATCATCTGTCAACCCCCTTTCTGCACTTTCCATCTCCCTTCCTCTGTTTGCAACACCTCCTAATTTCTAAACAGCCTTTTGCGATTTCCCAGGCTCAGGGTGTTGCTCAGTGGAGGATTACAGCTGCATGATAATTGATCTCAAACATTTGGCATGGCTTCTCCTTTTTGACTGCTCATATGGCCATAATATGTTGACACTTATAGGCAGAAAGGGCGGCAAATATACTGTTTAATGTTATCTTAGAATGTAAAAGACATTGGAATAGTGCTTTAAACAGATATAATACTGAACTAATAGTGGTTGAAGTAAAATTCCTGCCTTTTGAATACATTTACAAACATAAGTTACATGAGTTTCTGTCATTACGAACATGAAAGCAAGAGTCTCAGTCCACCGTGGTATGTAACCAACTTCTCCTCTACATTCTTTGTTTGCGCTCAGCTGTCTGCCAAGTTTCAGGAATTCCTCTTAAGTCGAGGTTACATCCAGTTTTCATGTATTTCCTAACTTCAGAACACATTACAAGGTCTTCACAAGATGAGCGTTGTGCTTTAGTTGGCCGTGGGCTGCCGCTTGCAGCTCAGAAGAACTCGGCTCTTGGACCTTTTTGGCTTAACGTGTGTACGTCAGTATGCGGTAGTATATTTATATTTACAGTATATATTCCACTTAAGCCCATGAAAGAAATTGTTCTATCCTTTCCAGCACTTTAAGGGCTCTATTTTCCTGAAGTTGAGCGCAAACACAAGTGGGCGTGACCAGCACATTGTTTTGCAATTTTGGTTCCCACGGGCGTTGGCGCAAATTAGGAGCAGCCAGCTGGAAGCAGGATGAATACATTATTAGAAGAAGGAATATAGAGTGAGTGGTCTGAGTCGGGGCAAGTTTCAGTAAAGACCAATCACCACATACTGTATATAACAAATGGACGTAGTTCCAGTGACGCTGGTTTGTGCGCTGCCGTTCTGAGGCCTCAAGTTCGACATTTTCTTTTGCAACTAGAAGGGACACGAGATCTGAGAGGAGCTAAGTACAACTGTACGCTAATTAAGGTTACAGTTAACTTTCATCAACTGAAAACACTGTGAAAGTCTTAAACATCGGACAACGCCGTTGTAGCGACCTGTCAATCACAAGGTAGCCCCGCCCTAAATGCACAATGTCAGTTAATATTAAATCCCGGTGCGTCGTCAGAAGATGTAAATGATTAATGAAGTTGTCCAGGTGTGTGTGGGGTGTGAGTGTTAAAACATGTAGAGTGTTTCCTCCCCTGCAATCTACACTTTCTGTTTATTTATTTTGGAGAAGACTGTGCGTTCCTCTGCCAACTAAAATCGCCCCGTGTCTGCGATAAGGTCGACACGGTTTGAAGAGGTTTCAACGCAAACGCAGTTTAGTGCCAAATTGAGCACCAAAATTCCACCACGCCAACTAATCAGCATAACACAGCCTGGTCTGCGCCTCACCTCCCACCTCGGCGCAAACACGATGCTTGTGTTGCCAGGAAACTACCAAACAGGGGCAGACATAAAACAAAATAATAGAGTTGCACCAGAGGAAAAAGTTAAAGTATTTTGGGTCTGTCAACTGAGCATGCAATAGAGAGAGAGGGGGAGAGAGAGAGAGAGTTTGTTAAAGCCCACAGTGGGTCCCTCACTTCCCTGGTTCAAATTCCTGAGGTTTTCAGTGCTCTGGGAGGCCTGGAGCTAATTTGGCTTTCAGGCTTTCCCCTCTAATTCTTTGCGACTAATTACAGTCGTATTCCTGCAATTAAACTGATAAACTCTGCTGCGCTTGGCAAGGTTAGCGAAGTAACCCCGGCCCCTCCTCCTCAGGGCACCACCTCTTTCGCCATCTTTCTCTCCGTTGCTTCTCGCCGTAGTAAACGCACTAAAAATAAAAACCAACCTGAGTTCTTCGACAGAGCCCGTCTCCTCGGCCCCGGTATTTACTGCCTCTGGTGACGACGGCAATAACACCGAGAGGAGTGTTCCAGAGGTCAGGCAGATGTTGTGCATGAGGGAGATTCGAATGGTTATGCCTGAAAAGCCTCAAAACCCCAAAGGGATATTATTCTATTATTGCTCGAGGCGATTGCGATTTAGGGACAACTTCATAACATCATCGCAAAGAAGTGGTCTTACGTATTCCTCTTGGATCCAGGAGGATTTGGTGTTTTAATTGGGCCTGCCAGCACCGGCTCAGCTCATGCATACAGATAGGATACCTAGGGAGGAAGAAAAACAAGCATAGAAATGAGGTAGACCGTGTAGACCGTTTGCTCGAACTCCTTTTGGTTGTTCGGTAGAGTCTTTCGGCACACGTGAACGTTTATCACTCTGAAATTAAGCGTATTGGCTGAGTTCCGATGAGTGCCAAAGGGGTGGTCCCTCCTCAATACGGCTGAAACAAACGTTCTGTGCCCTCCGTAGTTTTAAGACTTCCCCCTCACTATTTGACCGGTTATGGCCGACCCGTCCCGTCCTGTCTGTAGTCAGTACGTCCGTCCGCGTCGAATATTTGTGTCTTCTACCCCTGTGGCCATTTTGACGCAGACCTACACCGCGGTACAAACACGGGAAACCAGACACCTTATTGTGTGGCGGAACATGTGTAAAAATACACGGGGCATATTTGTAGAAGCTTTTGAAATAACGGTTTGGGATGTGAGTGTGAAGGATGGCTTCCACCAATGTTTAGAGAGCAGGTTTAAATTTGGAAAAAGCTTTTTTCTTTTTTTTTCAGTCCGCCTGCAGGTTCTTCTTCTTCAGTTGACTTCTATGTGCTTATCCTTCTCAACAGAGAGGTCACCGTCGACTGTAATCTTGAAATGTTAAACTGTTAAGTGAAATACGGAATATTTTAGGAAATGAATCAACGGAAATAGATGCTAGACGTCACTTAAGCGCGAATAGAAAACATGCAGTTATCATTTACTATCCCATTGCACAGAGCTGAGATAACACAGGAGCTCCTTTGTCCTCTAACACTTGCGCTTCCCCTTCCTCAAGGTATCTGAGGGCTCAGAGGTCCACTTCCAGCCGGGAAACTTCTCCCTCTCCTGCCAGATCCAGAAGGAGGCCCTTCCCCATGGCAACGAGCACCTCCTCAACTGGGCCCAGAAGAAGTACAGGGCGGTCACCTCTTTCTCTGAGCTCAGGATGACTCAAGACATCTACATCAAAGTCGGAGAAGGTGTGTGTGCTAGATTCCCAAAATTCCCAACATAGCTCTTTGGGCCCCCGAGGCGCGCCTCCCCCATTCCCCTTCGGCTCCCATAACTTTACTTAGCTTTTGTGTTTGAACCCCGGCTGAAGGTTTACGTGCACTACTCTGGGAAAATAATTTCCTTCGCTCAACGGGCATTCGCCCTTTTACTGTTTAACAGGATACCCGTGGTAACAGTGAGCTGCTCACAGCCTCAATAGCTGGTGGAGCCTGACAATATCAAGAAAGTGCATGGACTATGAGTTTGAGTATTTCTGCTGAACTATATAAAATGTTCAGCATTGCATGCATTTTTAGATACTCCGTATACTGTTTTTATTAGAGGTCAAAACAATTAGTTGATTGATTTAATTCATCTGTAACTATTTTGATTTTTTTTTTTGTTTAATGTATCATTATCATTGGACACCTGTCCAGTACAGCCACAGACCTGCTGTCCACTGATACTTGATTCTTTATAGCTACACCACAGGTTTCTGTAATTCATAGTTATTCCTGAAGATGTAAAGCACTGCCTAACTTAAAGGTGCACTGTGGAATTTTCTTGTCAACAAACAAAAGTTATGCTTACGTTTTAATTCCCACAACACATTGTTTGTATCCTTGATGTCTAACAAACATATTGAACACATTTACTTCCTTGTGAGACACAGACTTTTTTAAATATTTATATCCGTGTTTGCTAACTGGCTGTCTTCTACTTGACTTGCTCGCCACTCATCAATAAATATTGTTCCATAACACACCTAGTGGTCAAAAACTCCAAAGGGCATCTTTAACAGAACAGATGACATTATGTTTTCGGGTTGTCTATTCTCGTGAAGGCAATAGCTCAGGAACGTCGAAAAGGTATTTCCTCCAGAACGTCCACTTGGGCTAATGGTTGAACTGAGTAGAGTTTGCTGGTCAAAGGTCACAAACTATGTTTCTGCCCATAACTCAAGAATTGATATGCCAATTAAGACAAATTCCCACAAATGTCTAATAGGATAAAATGATCAAGTGATGACAATGATGCATAGACATAGATGTAAACTGCTACATGACTGATTAGCGGAGGCATACAACCACGAGGTTGGAATTCTAGTTATGTACGTATGTGAGATAATGTGAAAGTGTGAGACAAATAAAGATGCTGCAGTTACAGAAGCTAAATAGGAAGCCAGGATAGTGATTTGAAGTAAAACTGTAAAATAGTCGGGTTGCTATTTAGGACTTTGAAGTGTTAATTGGGTCTCAGACACACCGGCTGATTGGAAATGTCTGTGATTTGTCTCTTTTTCTAAGTGGTGGTGTAGTATCACATAGTTTTCACTTAATATAATATGGCTACATAAATACAAACCCAAAAATGTACAAAACCTGCTGGAGGGCATACATAGGTTGACCAAATGTCAGGTGGAAAAAAACAACCCAGCAGAGGTGAGCAGGTAATAGATCATCAGAGGCTTATGATTGATCTCCTCACGTGGACTTTTCTCTCCACTGGCAGGCCCAAACAGTGAACAGCACGTCCAACTTCACATTGCATCAGCTCAGGACATCTTGACTTTTAATGAGAATCCTTCACCGCATGGAAATAAAACAAGGCTCATGTCTGGAGAGAAGTAACAGCTCCACCGCTGCCACTGATAAGTTCTCCCTCTGTGTTGTTAGTTGCGGAGCACAGAGCGGTTGCTCAGCCTGCAAGCGTTTGACTTGTGTCATTAGAGGGGCTGCGGTTTGGCAAAAGCCCAGAGTGCCACAGTGTTTACTTCAAGCTAAGAGCCGTAGTTTTCCACTCCTCCGCGTCGTCAGTGGTGTCTCGTGAAGATGGACAGATCCTTCACTCTGCTTCCTAACCAGCGCTCAAGGTCTCACCTTTAGCTCTTTCAAGAGCTAAAGGGTTCCGGAAAGGAAGGTGCCAACTTTCAGTTTACACTTTGTCCGAGGCTCTGTTTGCCAAATAAGGAAGCAGCTGTCTTGTGTTTTTCTCCGAGTGCTGAGAAGGGGTGTAACTTTTTAAAACTGTCAGCAGTTAACGAATTTTCAAACAGTCGAGAAAGTGGAGGAAAAAAAACCACTATACTGATATAAAAATGTGTTTATGAATATTATTGTCCTGTTATTGTGGAGGAGTTCTGTTAAAAACATTGCTTACTTTTCCCACGTAAAAGCCAGAAACTACGTTTCTCTGTTGATAAGTAGACGGCACAGGGCGGGGCCCACTTGGTGCTGAGACAATGAGAATACCAGCTGCAGGGCTGTGTGGTGAAGGGAGCAGGGAGTTAGTCAGCTGCAACGAATGGGTCAAAGAAAGCAAACATCCACCCTACCGAAGTCTCCATGAGCAGAGCGAGGGGGGGGGGATGTTCCTTAGCCGACCTCGTGCTCTGACCTCCCGGTCGCGATGGGGGTTAACAAAAAGGCTGTATTTCTCCTCATGGGAGATCAAAATAGCCTCGCGGAACCCCCCCACCAGTAACACAAACAATCTCTCCCCTTTCAGATCCGCTGTTTTCTGACACCTGCAAGATTGATACCAAGTTCCTGTCTCTGAACTACCTGGGCGGCTATGTGGAGCCACAGGCATCAAAGGGCTGCGTCCTATCTGGCCCCGACAAAGACCAAGAGGTCCACATCGTTGAGCTCCAAGCCCCCAACTCCAGCAGGTGAGCGGCCAAAGCCAAGAAAACATGTTGTCAGAGTTTATTTTCGAGGTCAAGATGCTCTCACTAAGCTCTGAGGAGTTTGTTTTGGATGGGAACTCAAATTAAGGTGGGGGGGGATGGGGGGGGGGGGTGGGGGGGGGGTTACTCTTCACTTAACAGTGTTCTTTTTGAGAAGGATATTTCAAAACCAGATAATCTCCTCACTCCCCCAGTGGAGTGATTATTTAGATCTGGGAATGTGTATGTAACTGCGCTGTATCTCACTCCAGCGCTATCTGGTCTGTCGTGCATATGTCTGCATCTTTTTTTTCTGGGAATGCGTCCAGCTTTTTTAAATTAGTTGGCCAGACGCTGGAGGCGCGATAACACCACGTAGACCTCACCGTCCAAAATTCTTTTTTCCCCTCCTCTTCTCCTTTCCTGCAGTGCTTTCCAGGTGGACGTCATAGTTGATCTACGACCTCTGGAGGACGATGCCCCGCTGCATCGTGACGTCGTCTTGCTGCTCAAGTGCGCCAAGTCCGTCAACTGGGTCATCAAGGCCCACAGTGTCATCGGAAAGCTGGTTGTGGAGGTAAGCGAGCAGCGTGACGACACACAATAGCTCCTCATTCAGGAACATCTTCCCCACTGAGATTCGATGCACTCTTATCGCACATCACAGTGGCTCACATGTCATGTCGCAGACAGAAATGTCATCGCTTCGCACCGATGACTGAAGAATTTTGTCACACCAGATTATTTTCGTGCGTTGAATCGGCGGCGCCTGGTCCCCGCTGCAGGAGAGGGCGGGGATAACGGGTTGCAGGGGAACTGTGAAATTTCACGGTGGCAGCTCCAGGCATTGTCATCACGTTCAGAGCGAGCGGCGGGGGTGTCACACATGTTTTTTTAGAGCGTAGACTACTGCTGTACTTCAGCTGCTCACCCCGTCAGTCACAACGTGCACTACGAGCTCGCTTTAGGCACCTTCTGAAGCTGCTAAGAGCTCCTCGCCACACACAAAAGACAAACACTGGCTGATTACTGCGATATGTCAGAATGTCCTTTACTGAGAAATATGGTTTTATACTTATCAAAGCTGAGTAGGAGTCCGCAGTTTTGGTATTAAATCTTCATTAGTGCTACCCAAGTCTCCCAGGACCCTTAAGAACTATAAGAATATGACACCTACGTACACTTTGGAAGAGTAGTTCAACTGTAGATTATGTCGACAGGGAGTTGGCAGTTGTCCAAACACTGTAAATTGCTCCAGGGAATTTTAAACCTTGGCTTTCTACAGCTCATTAAAACTAAAGGAGACCCACTAATGTTGTGCATTAATCAGAATACTTCATTTGTCTAGTGACTTTTGGTATTTCATGGTTTGGATGATGGACTCTCGTTGCCCGTCAGCTTGCTGTTGCTAGGCCTGTACTGATTTCAGTGGAGGTGTGCATGGGGGTCTGTGTTTCCTCACTGTGTAACGCTTATACTCCTACAGGGCTGCCTCAGCCATGACACTGCACTTTTGCCAGGCGCGGCGTGTTTGCACAGCTGCCGGGTCACCACTGTACAGTGAGTCAGTCAGGTGGGGTGAGCGTGATGCCAGGTCAAAGCCTGTCGTGCGGCACAAGTTGATTGTAATGCCTCTGGTGGATGGAGGTTCCCAACAGATCTGTGTGTTGTTAAACCCACTTAACACTTTGCCCCTGTGCAACAATAAAGCAGTTTGGATCATGAATGTAGATCAGTTTTTGGCATGGCTTAATGGATGGCATTGTCTGTCCACCACTTTGGGGCTGCGATGTCTCCACTATCAGATGGATTTATAACTTTGTTCAGACATTCATGGTCCACAGAGGATGAACCCCTCTGACTTTGGTGAGCTGCTGGTTTCCAGCACCAATATGAGGGAGACATTTTTGTTACTAGTGGATGGATTACCATGAATTTTGATATTAACTTTAGTGATCCATGCACTTTTCTCCTAACACCGTCATCTGAAACTTGCAACACTAATGACATTCCCATCAGCCTCAGAAGTACTTTGTGTGTGGTGCTAATGTTAGAATGCTTCCACGCTAAACTAAGATTGTGTCCATGGTGATTAATCAATTATGAAAAAACCTTTTCAGTTTGATATCAGTGGCATCAGCGGTTATGCACTACATAGACCATAATGCTCATTTAACAAAGGAAGACCGTGTTCATTGTGAAAAAGATGGAGACACAGACTGAAAGTGAATCGCCTAAAACAATGCTAATTTTACTCTGTAGTGTCTATCTACTACATTTCTTTTAGCTCAGAGGTTTCTAAACGTTTAATACATGTTACCAACATACATGGTGAATGTGTGTTCGGACGGTTTGTTTGTTGCTGCCGCACATTATCATCCATTTAAAACCACAGACGGATGGTCAGTCTGAACACAAAGCCCCGTTTTTGTTCCCAAACAGCTGACATTTAAGACTTTTATTTGACAGCAGAGTCACACGGGACGCTGTGCTTGTGCAACCAGTGTTTGGGAGAGTGACAACAGTTTATGTGATATGACAGCCTCGTAAAAAAGGAGGCCTTGCTTCTGTCGGAGAGCTGCCTCTCCTCAGCGTCGCTCAAGAGACCTGAATGTGTGGGAAATGGGTGTGAGAATGAATCAATATTCAGTATGTTATGTAGCAGGGCAAGACACGACTTTTAGGAGCCAACTAACACGTTGGTTTCTCAGCATTGATCGAGAGCCGACACGCCCATTACCTCACATCCGTGCACATGATTCACACTTGACGCAGAATGAGAGCAGGACTGTACTTGAAGTTGAATACCTGTGGAGCAGTAAATCATGTCTTTTGTTCCTGAAAATCTTAAAGGAGCTTACGTTAAATCCATGGTCTTTTAGAAATGACAATTTGTTCTTCGATAAGACAAGATAACGCTTTCTTCTCCACAGGCCTCTGATACCGTGAGTGCCAGTGTTAATACGGAGAGGCTGATGCAAGTGTTAAAATACACCAAGCAGCACTTGCCGTCTGGGCCACAAGCCCTGATCAATTGGGCAAGGGAGCACGGCTACGGTCCAGTCACCTCTTACACCAGCACTCCTGTGGCTAACTACTTCAACATCCGACTCAGAGAGACAGGTAAGCTGAAGAAACTTCCTCCGAATTGAATTAATCTGAAGCAGAAATAGAAATAGTGTGTTCAGGTAAATTATAGCCAGACATTTAGCAGCTGCTGCAATTGTTTCATGACCAGCATTGCACATTTTACAGTCCTTATAGAGGAACTGGCGTGAAATCGTGAGACGGTTTTATAGTCGTGGTCCCGTGTAATTTCCCCGCCTGTGAAATCAGCCTCATGAGGTTCTAACAATGTGTGACTTCCAGATGTGGTGGATCCTCTGGAGAGCATGTTGCCTCCAGAGCTCTCCATCCCGCACGACTCCAGTCCCCACCCAAGAGCTGGAGCTGCAGCCCGGCGCCCCGGTCTGCCCTTTCCCTTCCCCTTGCCTGCGTCCGATGGCCGGCCCTTCTTTCCTCTGCCCTCCTCCCTCGACGACTGGTCCTTGGAGAACGCGGACCCCGAGGAGCTTCAGGGCGCTCTGAGCGTCGGCCTCAGCGTACAGTGTGAGGACACGAGGATGGTGGTCAGCATCGCTAAAGAAAGCCTGCAAGTGAGTGGGCAGCATGATTTTATCCATCATGCATCCTGCCTAGAAACATATTATAGGGCATTAAGTCTAGTTTTAATTTGATTGTGTCATAATGCAACAAGTATAACACATGTCCAAATATGCACGACCAAAAAACAGAAACTTTTATTATTTACTATCAAAAGTATTAATTTATTCATTTTATTAAGAAGATTAGGGCATATGTAGCTCTAACCAGGAAGTTATGTTTTTCTTATTCGAAATAATAATAATCGTATTAAATAAATACTTTTTCTGTCAATCAGCTAATTAATTAAGCAAAAATGTGTTACAGCACAGAAGCAAACAGTCCCCTCTAATGTAAAATAGACAGACAGATTATTATTTTTATAATACTCGATGCTCGATAACAAAGAACAAAACAAAGGAAATGTTCTGTTTCCCAACCAAACTTAATCCAGTGTCATCGATTCAAATCGCGTATCTGAAAATTGTTCCAGGGTCTGATCAGTCACATTTGCCTCTGTTTTTTTTCTCTTTTTTTTTAACATCTCTGCTCTTGCGACACAGACTTGATGTGACAAACTGTGACAAGATAAAACAGAAAACAACAAACATGAAGGACAGCCAAAGAGAATGCCAGTGTCAGGACCAATTAGGGGGCTGAATGAATGTCTTCTGCACTGTGATTAGAAAATGCCAACATCAACCTCCATGTTGCTCGGCTTTTGATAAAGTGCCTAAAGCTTCCACTTTATTACACAACAATGCTCAGTGTGGTAACAAATCTAAAGGTCACTTGTAGATTGATATGAGGGAATTCAGCTGCAGAGATCAGTATTAGCAGCTGATAAACTGATTTAAAGTAAGTTTCAAGTCTACAAAAGTAAAATATAAAGAAATACTGGTAAGTACAATGAGAAATGTTGTCATTATTCCATTCGTTTTTACTAAACGGCAGCTGACATTTGAAGCAAGCACGACGTTTCCCAACATTTGGTGTCTGAGCGCGGGGCTGGCGCAGTCAGCCCACATCACAGAATGGAAACTGGCATAGACTGTAATTAGGAGAAGCTGGGGCTGGAGCTAGACCACCTTGTGGGATTTGTTTATTCCTGGGAACTCAAAGTCTCACACAACCGCTTTCCTTTATTCTGAAAATGAGTTAATAAAGGAAAAGTTTATTTTTGATGGTTATCCAATGTTGCCATTTTTTGCCGTTTCCTCAGGTGAATGGGTTTAGTCATGCCAACCTCACTCTTCAAGACCCAGCTTGCAAAGCAACCGTCAATGCCACCCACTACACTCTGGAGACTCCTCTGACTGGCTGTCTGACCACCGTGTTTCCCTTGCAGGGGAGCCCAATGGCCCTCCACATCAACTCCGTGAGTACAATACCCATTATTACATTTAAGTCTAGAACAAGTCATGCAAATACAGCTGGTTTACCTGAAGCATTTAAAGTTGCCCTCTAGTTTATAATATAAATACAAAAAAAGAGTTTCCAACTGAAACTAAGAATCATTGTGTTTTCGTTAGCTTAGAATGAGCCCTTCATAACTCCATAGGGAGCGGATCCTCTTCACAAAGTCCGCCATGTTGCACTGCCATATTTCTACGGTAGCCCAGAACGGACAAACCAATGTTTTTATGTTAGCTGAAGGCCACCGTAATTCCCCGACACACTTGAAAAGGGGGGGTGAGCGGAAGGGTATTCAGTTGGTTACAATCTGCAACCTCACCACTAGATGCCACAGAATCCTATACTCTGTCCCTTTAAAGTTTAACTGAAATGAAGACGTGAGTGTTTTTTTAAATTTTTTTTATGAGAAACCCTTTTCTGCGTGGAAGCTTATTGGCACAGCTGGCCAGCTTCCGTTTTCTGAGTGGAATACAAACATCTTGAATCGCTGATGGTTGTTGAGAAGTCCTCCAGTCAGCAGAGCATCACGGAAGTTGACACCATGTTTCCTCGCATCGCCAGCTATCAGATCTCAAGAGCTGATAGGAAACGCCCACTCAGAGGCTTGAAGCTTAAACACTTTTTCCACAAACCGTTTTTTATTTTTTATTTTTCTGGATGACTAGAAAATGGAAAAGTATGACGAGTTTAAAGTACATTTCCATGTAGTGGTGAACAGTGTGGGATTCAGCATTCACATCTAACCTCCCAAGTTGTCTTCATCATTGTGGAATGCATTCATTCAGCGAGTTTGTTCTAACAAGCAAGGATGAATCGCTTCCTCCCCAACCTTTTGAGATCTTTTGTGGGGGAAATTTGGAACAACACATTTGCTGTCCAATGCAGATTGAAAACCTGGGCACACGTCCAAGGTTGTCTTTTGTGTTAGCACTTGGATGCAGGGATAACCTCTGACCTCTAGTCAAAAGAGATACAAATATCATTGTCTGGGGTCCCTACACATCAAAGATAATGTGTTGTGGCTGTTGTTTCTGCTGTCCTGTGACACGTTGATTTAATTCAGCAGTGGCACCAACGGCAGATCAACTAACTAATTTGTTGCAGACTGAAGAAAAACATGGTCAGCGTCACTGAGATTGTCCCCTCACCTCATTAAATCTGAATTTTCTTAAAGCCATGTCAGACCCCTGACATTCTTCCGTAAGCATGTTTTATGTTTTTGTCCAGGATGAGTCCCACTGCTGCAGCCACGGGACATTCCCACATTTTTAATCCAACTCATCGGTTGCAGAATGTCTTTTTGGCAACTCCTCTCAAAGATTCGAATCACTGTGTCTTTGCCTTACGGAACACTACTCACAACTGGATCTGCTTTTAAAAAAGGAAAAATGGGGGAAAAAAATCTGAAAAGGATTCTCGTGAAGCTTTTCCTTTCACTTACTAACTGACGCTGCTCAGGTTTTGTGAGTAACGTGCATCTCTGTGGATTGCAGGTTTTGATAAGTCATGCTGAGCCCAAGGATGGGAGTGGCAGGCTGCTGGATTTTGAGGATCTGGAATCTGGAGACGTGCTGTTCCCAAGAGACCCGGTGGACTTAGAGAGGACGTTTACGGAGCCGGCAGAGCATCAGTCCTTCGTAGCGGTGAGAATCACTGTGGCTCTGTCTCTGTGAGAGCTGCGGCTCATTGCAGGGTGAAAGTTGACAAGTCATCTACATCTCTATGTAAATCATTCAGAGTTAGAGGAAACTCCATTTCCCACTGTCCCCTGGTGCACGTAAAGACTCGTCTTGCAATCTATCCGTCTTTCCATGATGTCTGTTTTATGGACTTGACCTGAGAGTTTCCATTTTGAAGTTTCTTATTTATTTATTGGTTTATTTGATAAGGGACAGTGCACATTAATAAAAACATTTCTGTAAATGCGCCAGAGTTAGTCATCTTATTCCCTCTACGAACGTATTTTCCCTTTTGTCTCATCCATTCCTCGCCTCCCACT
Source organism: Anarhichas minor (assembly GCF_050575085.1). Classification (NCBI taxonomy): domain Eukaryota; kingdom Metazoa; phylum Chordata; class Actinopteri; order Perciformes; family Anarhichadidae; genus Anarhichas; species Anarhichas minor. The sequence continues at coordinate 380,923 of NW_027466517.1, forward strand.
TGTTGATACAGTTTGTGTTCCTTCCCCATTTTCCGATCCGTCTTAATGTGGTCATACACTGCCCCACACAGGGTGACGGTGCTTATCAGTGGCATCAGATGTCAGATCCCTGCTGATAATTGTGTTGGCGTCGTCTCATTCTCCTCCTAGTTCAACTGCACGTACCGAAGGAACCGGGAAAACCCAGCAACGGTTCCCAGGATTGTACCAGGACCAGGGAGGCAACCGGCGAGCAACATGACGTTTAACATGGAGTTGTACAACAAGCTGCCATTCAACAAGCCCTCGCGCCAGGCCTTCTACACTGTCTCGCAAAAGCAGCAAGTCTTTGTGGAGGTATGCCTTGCATTTCTAATAAATCGTCGTTTTATGTCAGGGTACGTGTTGCAGATTAATGCGGTGTGAGAAAACTGTGCTCTCTGTCTGGGACTTTAACTGCTTTGATCTCTTAGTGTGGCATCCACAAAGTCAATTTGTATTTCGTCTAGTTGCGGCTTAAAAAGCCAATACTCACTTTCACCCCCTTATAGTCTTTGTGTCTCCTCCTCCTCTCCTCTGTCTGTCTGCCTCAAAATCCTCCTTCCACAACACGATTATGGAGGTCGTGTAAGAGATGGCAAAGACTCGTACTCTGAGGTCATTTGACAAGATGATTTATGATGATATCAGCGGGAGGTGCTTCGCTGAGCCAGCTGGTTACAAAGTCTTCTCTGTGTATGTGTATGCGAGACCTTCTCAATGAGGACACCACCACTGATGATCCAAAAGACGGAGGAATAATAACTCAAGGGAAGGTTGTTGATGGAAAGACATTGATGGCATATTAACTGAAATACAATGCAGTCGACATAGCTAATGATTTAGCAAACAGTTGTTACAATCCAACAGGCATTAGCATTCATTTTGAGTCGTTTTGGTGTCCACCTGATGAATAATAGTCCAATGTTCACTCTCTTTTCAGCTCTGGTTTCTGGTTTCCACCAAATATCCGTCTCATTAGCAACTAAATGCTTCACCGTGTTCACCAGCTAGTCTCTATTGGTTTCTGTCAGCTGTTTGGTGCTGTTTGGTGTATAGTGGGATTAATGAGAGTGATTTTAGCATTAAAGATGCGGCCTTAAATCCAAAACAAGGAGCTGAAAGGTGCTTAAAGGTTTGGTAGAGCTCATGGAAACTGGGTTTGCAACCATTTCCACATTACGTTATGGGATTTGATCAATTTTTTTGTCTAAAAATATTGATCAGAGAGGCTTTAAAGGAACAGTAGGAAGGTTCGGGTAATGAGCTTATCTAGCTTTAGATGAGAAGATCAACACCAGATACGTATCTGAAGAATGAACTTTTTTTTTTTTTTTTCTCTGTCATGCACTCCAGGTCACATCAGCCGCATCCGATCCAGAGCTGGGGTTCCTCCTCATATCGTGCTTCATTTCTCCCGACTCCAACCCCAGCGTGGCCTCAGACTACACTCTCATCGAGACAGTCTGCCCCTCAGACGACTCCGTCAAGTACTATCCTGATAGGGGCTTCCCTGTCCCTCACACACAGGCGGAGAAGAAGAGCTTCAGCTTCACCTTCAACTCAACGTTCAACAGGTCTCTGCTTTTCCTGCACTGCAAGATGTGTCTGTGCTCCAAGAGTTCTCAGAGCAACCAGAGACTACCAACGGTATGCAGTATAATCTTCTCCAAATGACTTCTTTATTCTTTGGCCTATGCGATGGTTTTACTATACTGTCTCTCCTGAGGCATAAAAGATTCACAGTGTTTTTGTTTGGGAAGATCTCGGTGTAGCAGTGCTCCATCTTTACTCTGGCTGGCCCGAGCCGTTCAGTATCAGGTCTGCACCCAAAGCTAAGCAGGAAACATGAATCAATGGAAGGTTTTGCCAAGTATCCGGCTGCAGAACTAAATAAGCATCTTTCATTTTTATCTCACTGTTATCTGTCCAACTCATGCAATCTCTTGCAAGCATTTACCTCTACTTTTAATTTTTTGTACCTCTTTTCACCTAAAAGAAGTTGTGGCTGACTTGTGACAGCGAATCAAATTTTTATACTCAGATTTCCGATCAGGTTTGGGTTCATGCTCATGAGTTTGTCATTTGTTTGGTTTCCAAGTGTATACTCCTGTCCAGTATGACAGAAGACATTTGTTTTTATAAAACCTTTTTTTCCTGTAAAAATCGCAGCGCGTTCAATCCTTTTATTACAGAGTGACGTGTGTCTTTTTGGGGGGGGGGTTTCATCACTGTAAGTTTTAAGTTTAAGTCAATTCTGTCCACACAGTGCTTACACCCCAGGGAGCCCTGTGATTCTCTTTCTGGGGACAACATCATGGCGATGATGATGAACTACAAGACGTCTACCAAGCCGCTGGTCGTGGTGGATGGAAGTGGTCGACCAGAGGAAACAGGTTAGTTGAGAGCAAAGAAAAACACGTTTTACACCTACTCAGATGGCACGAGTTCAGCATGCACGTGGGTTTGAAAATCTCTTGTGACTCTCGTTTTTTGGTTTTAACAGCGCTACATTCAGCTCTGACTTACATTATTTTGAGTATAAAGAGTATAAAGCAGCCAGAGAAAGCTCGGTCCGATACTTTGCGATTAGACCGAAACCACAAAACGCTGCACATCACTTCCCCACATCTGGTCACCATTAACTGCGTGTGTGTGATTGTGTATGCGCCCACGTGTCTGTTTACATTAACATCCGTACACAAGTGTGTGTGTGTGTGTGTGTGTGTGTGTGTGTGTGTGTGTGTGTGTGTGTGTGTGTGTGTGTGTGTGTGTGTGTGTGTGTGTGTGTGTGTGTGTGTGTGTGTGTGTGTGTGTGTGTGTGTGTGTGTGTGTGTGTGTGTGTGTGTGTGTGTGTGTGTGTGTGTGTGTGTGTGTGTGTGTGTGTGTGTGTGTGTGTGTGTGGTGGACTGCAGTAAAGGGGATCGTGCTGAGGCCCAGCTCGGCTGCTCTGGACCAGTCCATGCTGAGGGAGAGGTGGAAAAAGAGGAATCATACAGCACCAAGCTCCAGTTGTTTTCACTTAGGACCTTCACTGTGGCCTCTCCTCTCCACTAGAGGAGGGTGTGTGTGAGGAGAGTGGAGGTCCTCTTGTTGGCTTTGGGAGTCCAGCCAGAGCCTAAAGGCCCCTCGATCATCACTTGTTTAGCCGCTCATTGTGTTGCGGAGTCTCTAAGGGCTGTGAGTGTGATCGGAGGGAGGGAGCAGCCTGCAGATGTGGGGGGAGGACTGAGGTAACCACGGTCACATTTGACTAATTATGGCCTAAACTGAGATGGGGTGATATCATGAGTGCCCGATCTGTGGTGGACTGCCAGAGCTTTTCGAATCAGCATCCCCTCTAAGCAATGACATCAACATCAGCCGAGTGGTCAGTTTGAGTCAACTGCATTGACTCATGGTTTTAATATACATCACATCGTTTTAATCAGTGTGAGCTGGAGCCTGAGCGATGTATCAGCACGGCCGATACTGGCGGCCTATTTAAGGTTGGTGTGGATATGTTGTATCGGTTCATGCATCAACTGATAAGAATCACAAGAAGTGACAAAGACGCGTAGTTTGTCACTTGCATAGTTGGCCGCCCAGACAGCACTGACGAGCAGGATTAAGATAAAGAAGAATCAATTAATCCGGAATGAAATTATTTTTAGCTGTAGCCATACATACATGACGTACATTATGTTGGCCACAACTCCTTTTCAGGATTTATTATTGTTATTATTTGCATTTTTTTAAAACTCTCAATTATCGATAAATACTGTTAATCGGCCTCAAAAATCCGGTATCATTCGGCTGCAGAGTGAGTGGTGAGGGAGTTGCACAGAACATTGCTGAACAGAAGTGGGTGGATTTCTTTTACATTTGAACTGGTCATAGGGTTTCAAGGCTGGGCCGGTATATAGATGGAGTTACTTTTCAGCACAGAAGTTCCAGTGTTGATGCTAGAGAAGCTGCTGAAGCTATCGGTGAACAGAGACTCTGAAACCTCCAGTAATGAGTGAGTGAGGTACACTGGTCCAGAACAGGCACTGCCCACCACATTACTATGCCAGCTCTGCGGGGTTTATTTTCCATGGAACAGATAAAGTAAACACAAATTTGCAATAAACACACAACTCTATTTAAAAGGCATCTCTTGTGCTAGGAAGATAAACAAAACAAGCTGCCTTTTCAAGGGCCACAGTTCAGCACTGGACAGTATCCCAAAGAGCTCCACTTGATCTACAAATCCAACAGGGCCACTTTTGGCCAACTTGGTGCATGGAAAAACACAACGGCCTCAAAGCTCTGCCATCAGAAGTGGATTTACTGCTTCACAATAAATGTTACTGGATGTGGTAACGTTCAGGAACGGTTGAAAAGTATCATTTATGTGAGAGGTTGGCAGCGTTGATTGTATTGTTGCACGAGTAGAAGCAGTGCTTCTGCAAAGAGTAAAGGAAGAAGATGGAAAACCTATAATAAGTCTGGTTTTATTACATTACATTGTTAACAGTAATGTAATCCGCTTCAAAAGAAAACAGGGTTATTGTAGTAAAGTCTATTGGCGAGGCCGAAGCTGCAGTGTTTGAAATGTGCTTTGTAAATGAATGTGTTGCTCTTCTGTGATAGATATATCTGTAATGATGTATCACCTTAAAATCAACTGAATGAGGTCTTTTTGTTCTCACCATGGGCTGCTGTATTCACTGGCTTGATGTCAAGACTTATCGTTCTAAAAACTCAAAAGACAATAATGTTTCTACTCGGACACCAGTTTGGATTCAGGCTTCAGCAGACTGTGGCCATTAGAGAAATGTGTGACCCAGAAGTTGGCATCGCACTGGTTCTCTCGACAAAAAGTCAATGGGATTTTTCCATTGGAGTTTGGATTATTGCAGGACATAAACTCTGTGGCAAACAAACGATACTTTTGATACTCGCACGTTTTGTTCAGCAGGACGATCTTCACAAAAGAACACCACTTTTATGTTTTTTGAAGTGTGAATGCAATCGGCAGAAGTAGAAAGCTAACGTTAGGCTGTAAACAAATCCACAACTATTGCATGAGCGCGAGTATACCCAACAAGGCTGTAATGGCGGACTAGTTGGTGTTAGCAACCTCCTTTTCTAAGACATTTAAAAGCGTCAAAATTCCCAAGTGGGGCATTTACTGACGTATTTTATGTATTAAACAAAACGTTAAAATCCCTTCACCCTATTTCAGGCACCTCACCAAAAAACAATTCAAAAAACCCATCGACTGTGAGACGAGGTAGCCGGAAGTGCAAAACTGCTGACTCGTTTCCTTGTTTTAGGAACTCATTCCTGCAGCACTCTGTTGCAGTAACAAGCTTTAGAAGTACGAACAAGCAGGCCACATCCCTGTGAGGAGAGGTCAGAGTTCAACAAAAACATGCTCGCTCATTCCACCGCAAGAAGACTTCTATAATCAAATGACGTTCATAGAGATATCAAACTGTTCCAGCTCTAGCAACGGCTTAAAGCTGCAAACATAGGTTGTGAGTTTAACTCCTAGGGTGCTGTCTGGTTCTGTTAAAGTAGTGAACGGCGCTAAAGACCTGACAGACGTCCAGCAGAGTATTGTTCCCCATTGGCTTCAATTAGAAAAGCTACATGGAGGAGAGTCATGTAAATCTCTCCACACTAAAGATAATCTTTAGGTCGAGTTTAAGACTTTGGTGGCCTCCGTTCGTCAAGGCTCTTCCACTCTCTTCTATGCGTGGGGCTGACAGCATTACTGACCACTCTCTGCAGTCTTAGCTCAAGTCCCACGGGACAGATAACGCTGGAGCGGTGTGACGAGGGGCGGAGGGTTTACAGAAAAGGACGTCCTCTGGCCATCGTCCCCTCTGATATTAAAGTCCCCTCTGATGACCCGTCGTCATCCATTATGCGATATGAAAACTCAAAAGGTGTCCCGTCCAAGCATAGCACCCATTGTGCCAGAGTCTTGGACATGAACCAAGCTCGCCTCTTGAGTTTTCCCGTACACAAGCGCCTTTTGTATTTTCTTTGTTAAGACATCATCGCAGCCAAGTTCACTTTTCAGCCTTCCAGATGGCTTGAAATACACCAGTCAGAGGGAGTCAGTAGGTTCATCCTTTACGAACCCTGTCAGCTTACAGAATAGCGTTTGTCCTGGTTCAGGTTTCTGTGTCACATTCCTCAAAGAGCTGCTTATCAACACAGGACAATATCAGTAATGTGCTTATCCTCCAGCCTGGGTCTGAGTAATTAAAATGTATAATGTGCATCACTAGACATGATGGTCAACATCCATTGAATTGTCCCCATTTGTTTTTGTTTTGCAGTAACTCCTTCTCACGAAGCGACCCGAAGCCCACAAGGTCCTCGCGATGAAGGTAAGTTATTTCACAAAAGCTTCCCAATATATTATTCTCGCTGTCTTTTACATTTACATGTGCGTCTTTGTATGTCAATTATATGGAGCCCCAAAATGTAAATAAATAAATAAGACACGGATAATGAAATGGTGAGAAATTAGCCGTGTTTCCATTGACATATTTTTAAGCACATTTTAAAGTATCTCATTAGAAAATGGCACAAATTTGATAAAATTTCCCCAATTGCTGCTTACGCTCGCTTGAGTTGGTTTTTGCCTTTGTCGAAAAAGAGTTGATGTGTTAAATGGGATATGGAACTACCTTTGCCGAATCAATTCTAATAAATTCTGACATAGCAAACATTAACCCACATAACGGATCAGCTCTTTCTGCTGCTGGACAGCTAATACCAGCTTAGAACGGGCCCCATTAAAACAAATTAGCTTGACAATTGAATGGAAACATGGCTTAAGATGAACCAAGACATTTTGAAATGATTTAAGAAATGATGCATCGGTTATTTTTTTCATTATTATTATTATTTAACAAATGATTGGCTCATCACACAATTTACTCATGTTATTATTTATGTGTAATGTCTTCTTATTCATTGGATATTGGGCACTTTGGGGCTCCGTAGACTTTAAACATGTCAACGTGTATGAACCGTGCGCCGCTTTGTCTCCCCAGACGCGCTGTACGTGCTGGACACTCCGACGGTGGTGGGGATCGCCTTTGCAGCCTTCGTGATCGGGGCTCTGTTGACCGGAGCCCTGTGGTTTATCTACTCGCACACAGGTAGGTGCCTCACCTGCTGCTCCACGGCCCCGGCTCACCTCTCTGCCTTAATGAAAAGATAAGACGCAGAGGAATGTCCGAGTGTCCTGCTGCCAGAAATGTGCCGCGGGGAATGCCAAACATCCTGCTGCTCACAGAGGCCAGTCCACAATAACAGATTGACTCCTTTACTGTAAATATATCCTGTTGGTCAGCAGCGAGGATCCTCTCTTTCCTGCCTTTGAATGTTTTTGGGAGCTGCGGGGTGGTCGGCGAATGTTGTCAGTACAATGGCAGGAGACGAGTTGGAAATTCCCCCTGTTGGGTTTAGCGGCACTCACAGGAAAAGACACACAATCTGTCCATTAGATGCCAAGATCTTCCCCATCGTCCCCAGCCCGCCGACCCCAGCTGACCCCTGGGAGGAAGTGTGCTCCCAGCAGCCCTCTGGAGTTCACCGTTGCATAAAGCTGCTCTGTTCTCATTCGGCTTGACCGCTGACCTGTTGATCGCCATGAACGTCTTTTGTAAATGGGGTCAGGATGTTTGAGTGAGGTCATTCAGCAAATACACCAACGTGAGTGTTTTAAGTTTGAAGCTCACATTCAGCCAGCGTTAAATGGCCCGATCAGTAAATGATAGTTGTGAGCGTGGCAAAGATCCGGACACTCGTCAGAGTTAAACTGTTCCAGTCATGCTGAGTCACATCTATAAGTGTTTCGTTAAACACGATTTCATGTAGCAGAAAAGATCAGCTTTTAGTGCCTTTTATCTTTATCACAATATTGGTATTGGCTCCGCTTTAGAAAGCCACTTTATTGAAGCTTTATGGGTTTCCTAGAGTGCCTCATTGGCTGCTCTTCTAAAGATATCAGAAGTGAATATGTAGAGAGAAACAGGTGTGAGGATGGTAGTACTAGAAAGACTTTTTACAACATGTTCTTGTTGATGTTATCAAAATAGGCCTTAGCTGGGCGTGTTACGCTTCCTTGGCTGAAATGACCTTACATGGCAATAGTGGCAGTTCCATGTAAACCCTAAGAATGTAGATCCCCCAAAACAACCACCAGAAATATATCAGTCCAGCGTGTATTTTAAACTACAGAGTGATGAAGCATGAAAACAAAATTGGGTCTTTCCCCCCCAGGCTCTGAGGACAATGGCCTCTTGAGAAAGAAACTTTTTTTTTTTTTTTTTTTTGTATCTGATACGGTTTAATTCCATAAAAGGCAATTAGAAGAATCAGCGTTTTAGAAAAGCGCCCCACGATATATTATTTCGACATGTTGCTCGTTATCTTGGCGCGTACAGAAAGGTCTGCTTTCTGCCAGGGCTGCAGTCATGTCTGGCAAGAGATCTGCTCAAATGGTGAAATAACATACGGACGAATAATTCTAACCGATTGTGAAAACAGGCTGAATAATTCACAGGGGGAGAAATTTCACACATTATCTGCTCTGAAATCCAAACACATGCTACAAGATTAGAAAACAATGGTGACGGATACACAGCAGCTTCATGTTTTAGCCCCACTAGCGCCTTACGTCGGTCAGTCCTTCCTCCACTTTGGTTCAATCGGAAATATCTCAATGACGACTATTGGATGGATTGACATTCAATTTATTCAGGACATTCATTGCACCCAAAATATGGATTCTAGTGACTTTGGTGATCCGCTGACCTTTCCTCTAGCGCCACCATGAGGGGGGGTTTGTAGTTTTGTTCCACTTAGAATAAATTATCACTTTTAATTCAGATTCAAAACTGCAATTTTGTGCCAAATCAAAAATGTTGTGCTAATCAGCATATGTTAGCATCCTAAGAGGCTAAACTAGGATGGTGAACGAGGTAAACATCATACAGTGCAAACTTCTTATAATGTTCATGTCTGTCTCGATCAAATTGATCACTGTAAGCGTATTATTTACTATAACCAACGATTAACCAACGATTGGGGGCGACTGTGGCTCACTGGGTTAAGAGGGTTGTCTGGTAACCACAAAGTCAACGGTTTGATCCTCGACTGGGACGTGTCACGGTGTCGAAGTGTACCTGAGCAATACACTGAACCCCAGGCTCCCCGGGCGCCTGTCATTGGCAGCCCACTGCTCCCTATATACAGGGATGAGTCAAATGCAGAGACAAGTTTCCCCCTTAAAGGGATCAATATAGTATAATTAAAAAATTAAAAAAAATGTATATGTATATCAAACATAGCTTACTGTAGTTCAAATTATTATTATATTGCGCTGTACAGTGGTCTCAGTGCATTTCTACATTTTTAACAGACAGGAAAATAAACCGTCGGCTATCAAAGCCCAACTAGTAGCGGAGTTTGAAAACAAACATATTAATAAAATACAGTATCAGGGGTGTAAAATACAAAAAAGAAATATAATCACCGTAGTCTTGATTTTGTTCCATATGTATGAAAAGACCGAAAATAAGAATGATTCTTCCCAAGCTTTTTGATCCATATAAGCGGTTTTCATCGTGTCTGCTAAATATTAGCATGTTAGCATCACTGCGAGCGTGTTAGCATGCTGACATTAGCATCTAGCCTCACAAATCCACTAGTATGGCTGTAGACTTGTTTTCTCAAATGTGTCTCTCTCTATCTCTCTCTCTATTGCTCTCTCTCTCTCTTTCTGTCTCACCTTGTCCATTCAGATACGACGTTTCATGTGAGACAGAGGCAGGTCAGAGATAATAGAAGATGTCTCTATATTTGATTCTAGAGTCCAAACTTCAACCGTAGTATTCCTCAAGCCGCGTGGTGACAATGTGACTTCATACACAGTATGTTTCTGTGACATAAAAGCAGCCTTATCTCCGGTCCAGAGAGATAATATTTGACTCTGGGATTGATATTTCCCCAGACAGATGAGGTGAATCCGAGGCCCCTTTTTGTTTGCTAGAGTGCTCGGTCCTGCGAGAGAAAAGAACGCTGGCAGCTCCACTCTGGTAAACATTAGCAGGACTGAGGGGCCCCGAAAGAGGGAGCGCCATGTAAGATCGCCTGCGGACACATGTGCCTGTCATATACACACACACACACACACACACAACTTTTAGTATAAACCAAACTAGCGATTGGAAAATCTTTGTCAAAGAGAACACGCCAGGAAGCAAACAAGGAAAATACTGCAGTAATAACTGCGTCCAAACGCTCAAATTAAACAGAGACTTGGCTCTTTTTCAAAAGCTGAATCATTGTCTGTCAGAGACGTTTTTGTAAACATTTGTAAGCACATTCATTAAGCCTCTTCAATTGAAGCGTCGGATCCCGAGAGTCTACCAAATGAAATGCTTATTTAGACATAGAACAATAAACCAGTCAGTAGTTTGAGCTCCAGTCAGAAGGTCCTGTCTTGTGTTTGCTCTGCGTTATCTATAAAGCCAGGCTAATTGAATCCAGATTACTCAAGAAAATGAACTCCATGAACGCCTCTTTCTCTCTCTCTGGATCAAAATGTAATCTGTCAGAGAGGATTCTGGGCTCTGTGAGGTGAGGCTTCTCTGCTCTTGAGCGTTGGAACACACTTTGTGAATGTGTGGCGGATTATGCTCGAAGATGGTAAAAGTTAGCACAAACGAAGTCCAGAGTTGTGTGGCTTTGCGTATTCGCTGTGCTGAAAACTGGATGTTTTTATAAAAATGTGTGAATCGACACAAGGCTTTGCCCAAAACATCGGGATAAAGAATTTTATTTTTAGCTAGAGTGTGAGGTTTATGTCAAGTAGCGACAGTAGGAGATTAAACGGTGAGAACAATGGAGGTTCCTGCCTCTCAGAGGAGTGCAATTTGTAGCTTTACCAAACCGAGTCGTCATGTTCCTGCCTTTCTCTGCTGTTCTGTAATACACATACTTTTTTTCTATCTTCCTTCGGTCCAATCCCCTCCTCTCTCTCTCTCTCTCTCTCTCTCTCTCTCTCTGTCCAGGTGAGACAGCTGGCACACAGCAGGTCCAGAAGCCCCAGCCGGCCTCAGAGAACAGCAGCGCGGCCCACAGTATTGGCAGCACACAAAGCACACCCTGCTCCAGCAGCAGCACGGCGTAGCCCAGGACGCAACCCGGCGGGTCACCGGTTTGTTGATATCCTTCCATGAAAGGAACTATTTTTTTGGAGGAGATGTGATAGAAAGGAAAGAAAAAAAAAAGTATGATTTGAAAAAAAACACACAATAACACCGTTGATCCTTGTGTAAATTCATCGCTGTCCTGGTGTTACTGGTCTGTAACAGTAGCAATCCCAGCTTGGCAGCCTCACCGCCATATTTAGTTTGAAAAACTACAAGAAACAAATGTGAGTTCAGGCATTTCTTTCCAATCCAAATGCTTTCTTTTTCTTTTTCTAACCACAAATCACAGCCTTTTGTTTTGACCCTAAATGGTGAGATTCATGCTGTTTGTAGCAGGCAGCTCTACTCCAGTAGCAAGGACAGCATTCAGGCTGCAGTGATGTCAGTATTAGTAAGTGAGACGTTAAGGGCTGGACTGTAACACTTCACAACGTGCAGCCCTGACGGTGGCAAAGGAGTGAAGCAACCACTATTAACATGCGGACAAAAGTGCAGTATGAGCGAAAGTCGTCATCTTGACACACAGAGAGAGAGAGAGAGAGAGAGAGAGAGATACTGATTAAAAGATGCGAGGAAGTGTAGGTATTGAATGTATACAGAAGAATAGACACCAAAAAATGTGAAAGAAAAATGTGAAAGACATGCTGATTTAAAAGTGCCACATTTTGTAATGTACGCATACTTCCCTCCTAATGGATTCATACACACGGGCTGGTGAGACGTATTTCACCAGCGCTTTCTGTGCGGCAGTTCTAGTCATGTTTTTCAGTAGACGGGCCTCTGAGCCTCACTTTCATTGATGTTACACAACTTCACAGGGGCATTATGGGTTCCCTTTTACCAGTCGTCGTCAATGGAATAGCTCAACATTTTGGGGAATGCGTTTATTTGCTTGTTGATGATGAGATCGACACCTCTCTCATGTCTGTACTTTAAGTACTGAGCTTGATATAGAAGGTGATCGCTGAGCTTAGCGTTACGACGAAAAGCAGAGGGAAACCGTTAGCTCAGAGAAATAGTTCAACATTTAAAAAAAATAAAGTTACTTAAACTATTCCCCAGGGTTTGCTATTTACCCCCGCTTCCAGTCGTTATGCTAAGCTAGGCTAATCACCTCCTCAGCATACAGACATCACAGAGTGGTATCAATCCTCGCATCTCACTCAAAATTAGGTGAAAAAGCCTATTTCCCAAAATGACAAACCATTCTTTTAACACCTGTATATTTTTGTTGATATTGTAAATACTCAAAATTGTTATGAGGCGGAGTCTGTGCAAATGCTGGTCTTGTACTTCTGGATTAGACAAGATCAATCAGTGTGAGATGCAAGTTAATACAATCCCTCATTTTAAAATGATGAAATAAGAATCAGGATGAAGAATATATTTCAACTTGGAGTATAAATGAAAGACCTCAATTCAAAATCATGGCTTTGTAGAGCTGATGTAGTTTGGGTTCTACTGTCGGCCCTTTACAGTAGGGCTGCTACTTAATGGAGTCTTCATCCATGAACATAAGAAAAGCATCAAGTCTTCATATTTGAGAAACTGTAAACAGCATTTTAACATGAACAATAACTTAAAGCTAGGGTTGGTAATGTTGTTCTTCTTCTTCAAAAAAAAAAAGGGGGGCGGGGTGTCCGTGTTGCCGACTTAACGAATTTCTCGCTAGTTTTAGCCACTTTTGGAGCTAGTGCCACTAGCTACTCTCATAAGAAAAGAGTTTTTCCAGTTGGGTCACTTAAAAAATGGCGTGCACTCTTGCTAGTTTATCAACATTACCAACCCTAGCATGAAATTATGATTATTGTTCTGTACACACTCAGCTGATTGTCCTCTTATCCGACAGAGTAGATGTGTGACATTATAAAGCCAGACAGTGTACAGATTATGGGGGTTTCTTATCTTTTTGTATAAATCTTGGCACTGACGGCGTGTTGAATAAGCTGTAGACGAAGCTCATTGTTATGGACTTTTATTTTCATGTTGATTTTTAGTTTTTTTTAAACTGCAACTCCACAACTTCCCCACGGTCTCAGAATGATATGAATGTTTGCTGTAGTGCCGTCCTTTAACCTGTATGTGTTTTCTTATCAGACTGTGTGGGACTAACTTTGAACTCTCCCTGTAACGGAAAACAGAATGTATATTATCTCAACGCTTTTTCTTTCTTATGTAAACATGTGTAAAGCTTTCTACAGAGGGAACAGAGTCTAAATATATATTTGTGTATAAAATTATATTTTGAAATATTTACCAAGAGAAATGTATTGTCTTCTATGTGTGTGTGTGTACTGTGAAATATGGATGTGCTCAAACGTAACACATGTTTATGCGGGATTTATTTAGTTTATTAATTAAAACTTCACGGCATGTTTTGTGACACTAACTGATTATTATAATAATTATTGTTATTATTTTGACATATTCACCTACATTTGATATAGTCCAGTTGTTGATATTAACACATTTTCAAGTCATTGTTTCAATTGACTACATTCACCATCAACACGGACCGGACATCCACATAAAAAGTGGTGAACTCTCCCTTTAATGTCCCCCCCTCAGTTACCGTAGTGTCACATAACAAACCCCACATCACAAACTGTTGTCACAATGACGTGAACCCCCTTTAAAGAATGAGAAAAAAAAGAATGGAGGGTGGAGAGCAAACCCAACCGTTATTGTGTTTCTGGAAACTCAACTGTTTTCAATAACACTCGAGAAATAATTGTTATTGAGCATTAGAACCACTTGGTTTTGTTTTGTTTTATCGGGCCGGTTGCCAGGTGTGTCCACGCCAAAACCTCAGTCATTAAGTAAATATGCAGCAGTGAAACGTTGCCGTTATCAAGCAGCATCATTGTGAACAGCCGCACTGTATCCCACTGCATGCAGGGAAAGATCCGTGTCCTGCAGAGTGGAGATGTGCCGCAGCCTGTAATCAGCGGTCATTGTGGCAAGAAGGCTTCCTGGCATTCCTCTAGTTTTGAGGTTTCTCTTATCGACTGCGGCGAGTCCGTCTCCCTCGTGTAATTATCTCTTCCCCCCCACAACCCCCTTGTGTCACGCTGTTCAGTGGCCGAGCCTCGACTCATGTTCTGGATCTAATCTTCCCATTTGAGAACATTTGGGGATATTCTTCTACTCAAACTGACCGTGCAATTCTCGAGAGTTGCTGCTCAAATATCAACATTCCTCCCTGCCTCATGCCCCAGTGCATGCTGGGGCTCCCCTCATGACCCTGAATGTGTTTAAAGTATGCAATATGAAATAAAGATGCTGTATCAGACAAAAGGAGCAGTATTATAGTAGTAGATCACGATATGACTTGTAGTTAATGCTGACCTGAAAACAGCTGTAATCGGAGCACAAATCCATGTATGTAGTTATCGATTGTATTTTTTTAACCATTTGACTACCTCATGTTTCTCTGTGAATGTGTAATGTGCGTGTGTGTGTTTTCTGTATGTTTGAACTTGAGAGACCCTTCTAGATGATACTGCAGTTGGGGGCGATTAGGGGGCCCCGCGTGGTTTTATTGCAGTTTCACATTTATTTTTCATTCTCAAAGGAAACTATGAAGAGTTTGAGCTTTCCCATGTTGCCAAGATTGACTTTTGTTTTCGCGGGGAGGGGAGCGTTGTAAATGTGTCAAACTTTGTTAAGCCGTTATTATTTTCTTTCAGGATTTAGAAACTTTTCATATGATGTAAATACACACGATAGCTGTATACCCCATTATGTCCAATAAAGTCTCTGTAATAATATACGAGAGTGTTGTTTGATGATTTCCAAATGCGCGAGGGCACAGCGTGGATACCTCCTGTGTTTAGAACAATGAACTGTAATAATGATGTGTTGGCGCATGGCTCCGTTGCGGTGAAGTCATGACTCGTCTCTGGTGAGCTCATAGCGTGATACAGACCATGCTGAGGTTTTCCCCTCCCCCACCGGGCATGTGCTCCATCTTTGTTTTTGATCACAGCTCCTTGGAGACGGCTGTAAAGCAGCGCGATTACAGGACAGGAGGCCTCCCGTCATGCCAGACCAGATTTGGGTCGACTGCTCCGTGTGATCCCCCTTCGAGGCCTCTGTGATGTCACACCTCGGTTCCCCCACAGTGCACCTCGCCCTCCTCGCTCTGCGACGCTCTCCTGTCCAAACCGATGACTAATATTGAATTATTTTTACACTCCGCAGCTAATCCATTTAGTCACTGATTTCTGTGCCCCAGACAATATAATGCATGACAAATACAAGATCGCATTAAAAAAGAGCTTTTTGGGGTTTATTTGATTTTAGCTGACAGGACTCCAAACAGTGACGCTGGGGAGGCTGCACTAATTTAGAGCAGACCTCTGCTCCAAAACACGATTACTTGAATTAAGTTAAGTGAGACTTTCTGGCTGGTTTACAACAGCGGAGGGGGATGAGAGCATATTTACAAGGCTGCGTGTACCAACCCTCACAGCGCCTCTTCCTGTCCCATGGCACATAACTGCAATGAGGTCGGAACAACAACAGCACGTCCTGCGAGGGACTGGGGCCCAAGAGACAGACTCTGAAGATCTTGCTTCACAGCATCAGAAGTGAATATGTGTAAGAAATGACAACCTTCAAGACTTTCACAAAGTTAAACCACGTTTAGTAGTTGTTTGCCAAAGTCGGATTTTTTAGTTATTAGCGTAAAAATGAGATTTTCTTACTCCTGGATCAAAATATGACGCTTCCTGTTTCACTTTGGCTCTCTAGTACGGAAGCGTGTTCACATTAATATAGAAGCTGAAGCTTCTTTTCAATAGTTTCCAGTATTTATGCTAAGCTAGGCTAACTGGCTGTAGCTTCAGGGATGTAAGTGCTATCTTATCTTATCAAATGAACTATGCCTTTAAAGTTACCACTCCCAGTAATCTTTTCTTAAATAACTTGAATGGACAGCCAATATTCCTGTTTTTAAAGCAGGCATTAGTGGTAACAATGGCCAAAGGATTTCAAACCTTCACACAGTTATACAGATACAGTACAGGCACTGCTCCCCTGACATGTTCCTCAGATCTCACAAGTTGAAAATAACATATTTAGCCATTAACGTCCTTATCTGCTCTAGTTGATATCCTTTTCACTGTCAGGTCTATTTTTTTTTAGCCATGCTGAAACTGTATAGCCCCCGAGCTAACTTTAGCCTCCCATCACAGCTGGTTCTTATGCTGCACCAACATATGACTGCGCTACGTTTCGTTTTGCTGCCAGAATCCATAAAACATTCCCATTTTGCTGAATTGCAAACCCTGTTTTCATTGTGGCACATGGGTACAGCATGTGTGTATTTTTTTAGACATCTGAGGCCCTCGAACTTACTGCTGGAAAACACTTGCGTGTTTCCAGTGGGAAGAAAAGAAGAAGAAGAAAAAATCTCTGTTGCCTAAAATTACATTGGTCATAATGAAAAGGCTCAATCATAACTAGCATTATACCACAAACATCTCCCTCTCGATTAATGTTAAAGACTTTTTTTTTTTCCTCTGTACCCCTTTCTCCTTCATCTCCAACCTGGACCCGTTGTACGCACACACACACACACACACACACACACACACACACACAAACACAAACAGATTCCTTCCTATGCACTTAATTGTACTGACTCATTTGCTGCCCAAGCCACAAATCTAAACTGAAAACAAAAACAAACTGGAAAAATTACCCATGCAGCATTCAGTACTGGCTGTACTGTTAGGACAAACTGTCTGTATTCCTGCTTTTCAAGTGGAGGACTTCAGGCACCAACGATGAAAGGGGACAACGACAGCGTCCAAAGATTCCATTAAAAACTCACTTTGGGCCTAGACATCATTTACTACTCCTTTCATCCAGATCCGCATTCGATTTACACCGGTCCACATCTTCACTCACACAGCAGGAGCCTGATTGCATCGACCCAACAGTTTCCTGAGGTGGTTGGTAGTGTGTGTTTCCTGTGTGGTTGAAGTCCTAACTTTTTAGAGGAGCACAGCGGTGCACGTGGCTTGTGCAGACACATCATTCATTTACACATGGCTAACTTGTGGCCTCGACCCCAAAGTGCCTCAAACCCAGAATGTTTGCATGGGTTGTGCGAAGTGAGCCTCGAGTGTCTGCCTTGCAACCTTGCAGTTTTTGTTTTTGTTTATTTTAAAATATATATATATATATACACATATACAGTGGGGCAAAAAAGTATTTAGTCAGCCACCAATTGTGCCAGTTCTCCCACTTAAAAAGATGAGAGATGCCTGTAATTTTCATCATAGGTATACCGCAACTATGAGAGACAGAATGGGGGGAAAGAATCCAGGAAATCACATTGTAGGATTTTTAATGAATTAATTGGTAAATTCCTCGGTAAAATAAGTATTTGGTCACCTACAAACAAGCAAGATTTCTGGCTCTCACAGACCTGTAACTTCTTCTTTAAGAGGCTCCTCTGTCCTCCACTCGTTACCTGTATTAATGGCACCTGTTTGAACTCGTTATCAGTATAAAAGACACCTGTCCACAACCTCAAACAGTCACACTCCAAACTCCACTATGGCCAAGACCAAAGAGCTGTCAAAGGACACCAGAAACAAAATTGTAGATCTGCACCAGGCTGGGAAGACTGAATCTGCAATAGGTAAGCAGCTTGGTGTGAAGAAATCAACTGTGGGAGCAATTATTAGAAAATGGAAGACATACAAGACCACTGATAGTCTCCCTTGATCTGGGGCTCCACGCAAGATCTCACCCCATCCATCCATCCATTATCCAAACCGCTTATCCTGTTGAGGGTCGCGGGGCGCTGGAGCCGATCCCAGCTAACATTGGGCGAAGGCAGGGTACACCCTGGACAGGTCGCCAGTTCATCGCAGGGCACATAAAGAGACAGACAAACATTCACGCTCACATTCACACCTACGGGCAATTTCGAGTCTCCAAATAACCTAAGCTATTTAGGTTCACCTTCAACGCTGCACATGCATGAACCAAAATAGAAGGTGAACCTACCACCTCGTGCTTGACTTTTATGATTCAAGTTTCAACTGAGGGAGCTAAATGTTAAACTGAGAGTGCGTGAAATGCTTTGTTTAGGCCTGCGTGCAATCGATTTATTCATTGTGTGAATGAATCACAGAAGACATTTATGTTGTATTCATTATAATACGTTGGACTAGTTTATGCATTGTGGAGATTAAATGAAAATAAAAATATCTTGACTAAGCCTTGAAATATTCTGTTGTACAGATGATGGCTGTTTAATTTAAAGTTTGCCGACAGGAGGAAATATTTACTAATTCATGGTTCCTCCAGTAACATAGGCCAACTTTTTTCTGGCAGTGATTTATGGATTTTTAAAAACTATTTTGTATTGTTTGAGAACGTACACACAGCGCTGTGGTTCTGATTAATATGAATGTATGGTGTATTGTTAGGCCATGCAGGCTGGGCATATTTACACTACATGCATGACACAATATCACAAACATTTATTAACGATACCCATTTCATAACAGGTGAACATAATAAACATATCTCATGAAGTCAAATGAACTGAATACTGTGAGTTATAAGTATGTCTATGTCTAACAGTCAAAAACAAGTGCCAATAACTGCAGTTCCTCAAACGGCAACTTGAGGCTTTAAAAGCGATTCAATTTCCATAGGACCCCATGTTAAATTGTCTAACTTCTAAGCAGAAATACAAATGCATACAGCTTGCTACAAAAAATAATCTGAGGAGGAGGAGGAGGAGATTGGGAACAGATGAAGATGATCAGGGCAGGGAGAGGTGATCACACTGGGTGGAAACACTCAAGGTCAAGAAGTGAAGTTATCTGAAACGAGAGGGAGAGGTGAGGGACAAAATATAACGGGAAAGATATAAATGTGAAAACAGTGAAAACAACTTGGGGAACTTGACAAGGTGTTACAATGTCATTTCTGAATGTAAACTGACTCTTTAATATAATTTATATCCAAGTAAACACCATTAAACAGATACAAAATATCCCCAATCAGAAGAATATCCACCTCTACAAACAACTCATGAAGGGCAGCAGATTGTCTGAACTTCAAACTATAAGAGCTCACTGTGTTCTACCATTTACTGCCTGCAGACATTTCTATTGGTTACTGTGCAGTCACACTGTTAACATGGTTCACTTTGAGTTGGCTCTCCTCAACATGTGTTCATGCTCAGTATGGACGCAGCAGGTGCTGCACGTTCTGAAAGATGATTTCTTTCTTATTTTGACTTTACACTCCTCCTGCGTGAGACAGATCAATATATTGTGAACATGAGTTAACATATTGTCAGCAGAAGGTACAATATCTTCTCTGTTCATTTCTGACAGTTTTGAGGCAATGGAAAATGATAAGGGACAACTATCATTAATTAGGCTACTTAAGAAAATGGAAACAGAACGTGACCGAGGTTACTCAAGGTCAGCAGATCTTTGCACTTTCTCACTTTGCATTTGGACTTCACAAGAGTTGACCTGCAAAAACAACCTGATTGCTGGAAAGCTGAACTCTTTAGAGATCTGAGGCCTGAAAGCATCCGGAAAAAACACGAGAACTTGTTGACGAAACAAACACCGAGAAAGAAGAAGAAGAAGAAGAAACCAAAACTGGTGGAGAAATGGCATCAGTCAAAGAACAGCAGCCTGGTAAGACAAGCTGACTTCATGTTTTTCCTTATTTAACGTCTCTAAGAGCATTTAAAGCTTCCTCAGTACAAAAATGAACATAATGTGTTGTAGTTTAAGATGAACTAGTGACGGAGTATTTGATGGCCTTTTTAGAAAACGCGTGCGCGTCCTGCGTCCAGGATGCCACCGTCTCCTACACGCGCTCCTATAACGTGGGAGAATAATAAGTTACTGTAGCTAATGTACACTGAAGCTCAGATGTTTGTGTTCATCTGGTAAAGCTGTTATACGATAATTGTCTCTTTCCACATTAATTGTATTATGATGTGATGCGACAGGATTTTGATGAATCGATTTTGCTAAATTGAAGCGTGGAGAGTTCAGTAAAATATCTCTTTTAGATGTGGAACTGTGCAGAGACATCACCACTGCATGTGAATATTATCTGAGTGAATACAGTCTTATTCTATTCATTTCAGTCACATTAATCATCATTTAATTAGGAACTTCACTGCAAAAATAATCCACATTTTTGAGGAATTTGAGTTAGTATGTGCTTGTTATTATCAATTTATTATCATTGACGTAATTGTGATTATTTTCATGAGGTTATTATGATGTTTAACTATCACCCAGCAATACCTATATTTAATAATACTATTACGTGTATGATTCATGTTATATTAGTCACGGTGAAATCTAGTGGTATTCATACGTAAAACAGCTTCTTGTGATATTATTCAAATATTCTTGGAGGAGTGGAAAATAGTTTTTTAGCATGTTTGGTCTTAACTGATTCTATGCCAATGCTTTTTCATATCACACGCCAGAGTGTCTGTATCGTTATGCACTGACGGTGCAATGCTGTGTGATAGATACATGTTGCTTTGTTTGACCATTGTTGAATTAGGTCCAGGACTATTTCTTCTCATGCCTCTGTTTGGTGAATAATTGTCCTTAACAGGAACTTTTTGCAGTGCTCATTTGGATGAGAGCCAAAGCAAGCATGTCATGGTTGATGTTATTCTGGCAAATATTTCATTGAAGATCTTCAATCACTGTAATACCTTTCTCAGTGGAGTTTTGAAAGGTTGTCTCCACTGTGGGGATGTTTGGGTTGTTCCATGGCCGAAATGACTGATCGGGCCTCCTGCCGTGAAGTGATGGTTGAGTATTATTGGCAAGTATGAGATCAAATGATTCTAATAGAAAGCATGTTCTTCCAAAAACACAAAAAAGAACCTTTGACACAGGGGAGAAGTTCCTCTGTCGATTACTTACATTTAGACAATTATCTTCTGTATTATAAGTTTTCTGAAAATGTTTGAATATGTATGAGGCATTATTTTATTAAATATGTGCTAATTTGCATTCATTTCCACAACAGAACTCTGAACGTAGGCGAAAGCCGCAGGTTCAAAGTTATTGTTTTATTTTGTTGACATGTTAGAGTCAAATGTTTTAAGCAGAGGAATTTGGATATTTCTTTTTTTCACTCCATAAATCAGAAAATACTATCATCTCCAATTTTGGCCATAGTTGTAGTAATAATATAGGTCATATAAATCAGGCTGTGAATGATATATGAAGAAACCCCTCTGCATAAATCTTCAGAATATAGATCAATCAAAATGGAAAGTTTGGTGTATGTAATGGTACTGAAGCACAGATTTCTGGCTCAGAGTTTGAGAAAAAACTCACTTTGAGAAAACGGCCTTTAAAGATTTGTATTGTAAAATTACACAAATAGACAAAGTGAGTTAAGACAACACCTAAATGTGTATTTGGGGTGTTATATTCCCATTGGTTTGAAAGAAGACATGTTATGGAAACTAAATAGACCAAAAAATCTCAAATTTGACCAATGAATAAAAAAGGTATGTTTTTGATTTCTGGTTAATTTTCCTCCTGATGGAAACACAGCCCTCTCTGCCG
This sequence comes from Anarhichas minor, assembly GCF_050575085.1. Lineage (NCBI taxonomy): Eukaryota > Metazoa > Chordata > Actinopteri > Perciformes > Anarhichadidae > Anarhichas > Anarhichas minor. The sequence goes on from NW_027466517.1 coordinate 402,755, forward strand.
TCGGGGGCTGGCCCAGCGACACACAGCGCGAGATGCAGGAGGGAGAGGGAGAAGGCCAGACCTCATTAAGATTTGTTTTTCCATCCAGAATCCTGCACATAGAACCGCCTCGCCATGGCCTCCAGAGTGCAAATCTGCACTGCAACCAAGCCAAACAAGCCAGGTCCAAGTACCCGCTCCTAAATGCATCCAGATGTATGCCCTCAGCTCTAATAATCAGAGAAAAATACAGAACTTTCCTGCCATTGGTCCAGTGAAAGCCCCAGCTGATCAGTGAAAGCTGTCATCCAGAAAACAGATGTGCAGACTGTGTGCGTAGAAATCACGCTCGCAGCCCGAGGCAGCACTGAAAGATGAATGGAGCAGAGGTGTAGTTTAAGAAAATAGTTTAATACAGCGTGGAAAGAGAAGCTGTGGGCTGCACTGCAAAAAAAATAAAAAATCTGCAACTGATATTGAGAGAAGGGAACCAGAGCCTGAGTGAAGAAAAAAAAGGTTTGATTAGAAAAATCATAATTAAATCTTATTCATTTAACATTTTGACTTCACAAAAAAAGAAGAAACATTTATACTCTAACACCAGTGACTCAACGTGATATGTTCCAAATGACTGAAAAACTATACTTCTTAAAAAAAAATATAATAATTAGAAAAGTGTGCAGCAAATAAAATTCCCTTCAATCATTCCAACAGCGGCCAATGCACGAGCAGGAAGGGCGGTAGAAACAGATGATGTCGGATCATCACATTCAGATGTGAAGAAAAGAAAACGGACTGTAACAATCAACACATTTGACTCAGAAATGGTTGCTATCTTTATTTCTGTACTTTGACAATACTGTAACCCTATTTTTAAACATTTCAAACTGTTTTAGGTTCCGTAAAAACATGACTTGTTTAAATCAAGTGGATCGGAGGCTCTTATAGCCAAGACTTGAGACTTACTCGTCATTTGCAGCAACAGTGACTTTGTCCCCCTTCCGGAGCATATATGTATAACATATGGTATAACTGCTGAGGGAAGAACAGCTCACTTTTATCCTTTCTCTGCGCTGCATCGCTCATATTTGGCCTTAAAAGCATCTGGTAGCAGCAAGTGGTGCCTTAAAGGTGAACGCTGATGTCCGTTTTTAGGGTATAGCTTTAAGGGAAAATGTGTAACTTTTTTTTCTTTCTTCCAAATATCGGTCACGTGGCGGGCGAAGAAAAACATCAGAGTACAATCGTCAAAGGTATACATCCCTTAAAGGGGCCTTCTATGTTGGCCGAACTGAGCTGCATTCCACAGACCCGATACCAGAAAGACTCCCTGAGGAGTTTTCATCTCAATCTTAATAACAGACTCTGGCTAGGGTTTGTCTCTCCTCCTCGTCTCCGTCTGCTAGTGCAAGCACTCCCCTCTCTCACTAAAACACAATACCCAGCCCCGCTGCCACTTGTCTTCCGGGATTGGCACAAAGACCGTGGGTGTTTTGAAGCGAAGCTGCCCGAGCTCCTCATCACGAATCTACTCGTTTATACGGTCTGACAGCTGGGCTTGACGTGCTCTTGAGTTCCCCCCCGAAGATCAATAATATCCTGCAGACAAGCAATGGTAGGATTGCGTAAACAGCTCTCGTGATGAGGGCCCCCCCCCCCCCCCCCCCCCACACCACATCGTGACTCTGTGAGCTTTTGGAGACACAGCAACTGTTCCCGCCTGCTTCTTTTTACTCTGCAAGCTGTCAGGAGGCACGCTAACGCCTGCTGAGAAACCCACCGATTCTTCTAAAAGTCCCGATGGCCTGATTGCTCCGGCGTAAACAGATCCAGCCACGCTCCGCTGCCCTGCAGAGAGTCGACACCCTATATGGTCAGCGTAGTAAAAACACTCGGGGGGGGGCTAGGGGCCTAAAGCGAATGATTCACAGGGACCTCTGTTTATGGAAGTGTCACCGTCTCAAGGTTTCACGTTTTTTTGTGGAGGTTCCTGTCGTCCGCTGGAGCCCAGCTGCACAAAAGTTCAGTCTGAAAACAAAGGAAAGTGAAACACCGTGTACAGTAAGTGTGCAATCGAATAGCAAATCTCAATGTCGTAAATCCCCCGTGTCCAATAAGTCACATACAGGATTAAAGTTGAGGTCCATGAAAACGTCAAGCGGGACCAGCAGATGTTGCTCACCATCAGCTGTTTGGTTTGTTGGAGGAATACACACGAGTGTTTACAATTTTCACTGTTTTTCCCGTAATGAGGGGGAATTTACTGGCGCGCAATAAATCAGACGTGATGCAGAGCAGAGCGCTGTGACCTTGCCGGGCAGTGGTGAGAGCGTGCTACAGGCGGTGTTTGGGTTGATCTGCTAATGTGTTACCCAGCTGCTCACACCCCCACGCTCTTATTATGGAGGTCTCGCACGTCGGCAAGTCGGCCTTATCAAAATTGCTACTGTGAAGCAAGTATCCAAACTGAATGTTTTTGGAATGTGTTAAAGTTGATACGAGGAACTTTCATTTTGTCTTACATTTTGGCGGTTACTGTGAAGAAAAGCGGTAGTGTTTCCTAACAATGGTGAACCTGCATGATCGTGTTTGATCTCGTCGGATTTCGCGCGGAATCCGACCTTGTGGCACCGATGACAAGCGTTAAGAATAACTAGAAATACACAATCTTCTCGCTGATGGTCTCTTTAAACCTATGAATCCAAATCCAAATTTATTTATAGACACATTTAAAGATAATAACAGTTGACCAAAGACGATCCAATATAGCAAAGACATAAAAACAACACAGCAAAACTACATAATAATAACATAAAACTAAAGGACCATAAAGGGTCATATAGAGGCATCAGTGTTGAATTGAGGCTGTTTCATAACCTGTTACAAGTTCCTCATAGTGACTAGAATAGAAATAGAACTTCTATCTTTTCAATTTTCCATCCTTCTTTTGACCTAATTTGTATGTGTTGGCATTAGGTGATACCCCATACTTGATGCAGTGGAATTGAACTGCTAGTATCAGTTTTAGCGAGGCTTTGGTCTTCTTCAAAACAAATATGGTAAATAGATGGAACTCACACAAATATGTGTTAAAGATGACGTACCATCACCACAGCGATACCCAGAATAATATCTGCCAGAGCAGCAGAGAGTCTGTCCCAGCTGTTCTTATTCCACTGTCTCCAGCCACCACATCACCCTCCCACCTGTCCCAGTCACCTGACTCTCACTTCCACCCGCTCACCTGTTTCCACTTTCCCTCATCAGCCCGCAGTATATAACCAGCTCATTTCCTGCCGGGTTGTCGACCCCAATATGTGCCTGCCTGTACTTCTTACCTTTCCTGGTTCCTGTCCACTGGTGGACTCGCCGTTAACTCTGTTCAGACCAGCTTCCCACGCCGGTGAGCTCTTGTATTTTCGTTTTGTCACTGAACTCTTCCTGTCTGCCTGCACCAGCTGCATGTCATAGTCCAGGCCGAACCTCAACACAGAAGCTTGAGTTAGATGTACAAAAACCCCACTAATAGTTGCTGTAGCAGGAAAAAAACATGCATTCAATTCTTATCAAAATTAGTTGAGCTATCAATATTAGACGCCCGATCATAGCATTTCATTGAATGAGGCCAATGAGACTTAAAGGGCAAAATTTGCACATTTTCAACCGGCTTTGTATCGTTGCAAATGAATGATGTTCGTACCGCCGAATGATTAGAAATGACACTTTTTAAGACTTGAAGTTAACTCATGCAACGTGATTATTCAGAGGGTTCAGAAGGCTTTATGTTGCCCAAAAGCTTTACTGTACAACCACTGCTCTGGTCATGAGAAAAAATGTCCATATTTGAATGCCCAAGCCGACATTTTCTTCAGCCGGAGCCACTCGCTGGCCCTATAACATCAACTGTACTGACCTTCATCACCATGAAAGGGGTGAGTCTCCTAGTAAAGTTACCGTGAGTTTCAAAAAAAGTCTAGTCTTTGTATAATCTCCACCGCCAGCTCGGTATACCTTTATATTTATATATTTAAGTGACTGAATCCTAAGATTTCTCTCTCACCAGCCTCGGCCCTTCCTCTCAACCTTGACAGAGTAGCCTGTTTGAGCCTCCACTCATTCGTTCTACTGTCTCTACTGTGTGAGTGCTGACTGACTGGCTCTCTTGAGTTCTATTTTTTGCCTCGCCGCTATTGTCCGCCAGGCACTCATCAAGGTTAACTCTTTCTCCGCGCTGTCAGCATCTTCTCCTGCTGTTCCCCTGTGTGTTTACCATGACCATTGACGTGAAGGTCCTCTTAACTCCCTGTGGGCTAAGTATGGTCTTCTCTTTATTTTTTAGACATGTCATGTGACCTTAGACCTATTTTGTACATTCGTACATGAAAACATTCAGTGCTAATTGTATAAAATATGTTTTTAATGATTACCCCCATCACTGTTGTGGAGGAAGAGCTGTGCTTCCTGCAATGTCTGTCTCCAGATGCTGCCGGGAAGCAGTTAAACTGACTTTAAAGCCACAAAGTGTGTGATTTTTGAAATGCAAAGGCAGCCCAGATCCACTCCTTCCGTTCATACCTTTCACAATAATAGCCCCAGACATATACACTGCACAGCTGTTTCTTGGAACCAATCCCAGATGACATTGGGCGAAGGCAGGGTAGACCCTGGACAGGTCGCCAGACTATCGCAGGGCTGACACACAGAGACAGACAACCATTCACGCTCACATTCACGCCTACGGGCAATTTAGAGTCATCAATTGACCTACGCTGCATGTCTTTGGGCTGTGGGAGGAAACTGGAGAACCTGGAGGGAACCCATGCTGACACAGGGAGAACATGCAAACTCCACACAGAAGAGCCGTCCAGCCGGGGATCCAATGCAAAAAAAAATGGTTTTCAGTAATAGTTTTTCTGAATTGGTGAATGTTTTTAAGATGCTATGAGTGGGTCAGTAAAGTACTTATATAAGTATTCCTTTGCATTATTAATCATTTTTGTGTAAATACAAGAGACTGAGCTTATAATCAATATAAGAGAGTTTAATATACACATTTTCCGATGTTAATTGTGCTTTTCAGTGTAAAGTGTACAGGTGCGGACCTATCAGAAGCAGTCCAAGCTGAGGGCAACCGTACAGTTGAGACAGAACAAGGAGATGCTGCAACGAGGGAGAGTCCAGTGTGGACATGTCCGACAATAGCTGACTTTCTGGGAGTTCTTGCACCTCGTACCTGATTTTACCTGAGTTGTCCTCTCCTCGTCCTGTCTGCTTCCTGGATGGGTGGAGCCTCGGAGTTAAAAAACGCATCCAGCTAACTATTGACAATTTTTTGAGAACCAAGAGGCTGGCTGGCCTCATGTGGACACCTCGTTCCTCCGATAGTTCATCTGTGTGTGATATCTAAGTTTCCTTTGGTTTAAATGTATTTATAGCAGCTTTTAGTAGTTTGTGAATTATTTCGAGTATACTGATTATGTTTCACTCGTGGTTAAGTTATTTCTTCATTCCTAAAGCTATGCAGTAATTATGTTATTATGTTATATAAGATAATTCCCTTTGTTGGAAAATTAAAGTGCATAGCATATAAGGGGATCTATTGGCACAAATGGAAAATAATAAGTGTTTTCTTAAGTGTATAATCACCTGAAACTAAGAACCGTTGTGTTTCTGCTACCTTAGAATGAGCCGTCCATATCTACATAGGGAGCTGGTCCACTTCACAGAGTCTGCCATGTTCCCGCGGTCGCCTAGAACGGACAAAACCAAACACTGGCTCGACATGGTGCACTTTTGCATTTTCGTGCCGGCCACCGTAGTTCTCCTGTACACTTGGCGCACATGAGAGAAGTTTCAGTTGTTTGCAAGCTGCACCCTCACAACTAGATGCCGCACACTGTACCTTTAATTATTGAAATTAGGAATTATGACGTCTATCCTTTTGTTATCCATCTTCTTCTGTTGTCAGTTAAATCAGGTGAACTCTGCAACATTTGAAGATTGGACTGAAACTTCAGCCTTTGGTCATCTGTCCTGACCAACAGGCCAATGACTTGGTAATAATCCTGGAACCAGACTGTCCTGATTCATAATATAAACATAGATTTGAATGCATACTGAATGAATGCATCCTATATATATATGTGGCTTTTTTTTTCATTGGTGTTGAGTGATAGCTACAGATTTTCCCTTTTTATCAATCCTTTTTGATTTCTTTAAAATAGAACTTAAATCGGATCATCAAACAACCACCGATACAACGAGTGAATTAAAAACCTCAAAAAGTTTAGCTACCAGCGTACGAACTATGATGTTGCTTTGGCCCACGTTGGGACCTCTCCTGATAGTGTGGGCCCACAGATTGATGTGTGTATGACTTGTGTACTTGAGATTTCAAAGCAGCCCTTTGAGGCATCACAGAGCTGTAGCTCTGTTGTCCGCGTCATGGGGGACATGCACAGTCCACTGCAGTCCTTCAAGATCTCCGTCGGTGCCCTGCAGGAGCATCACTCCCGCTCTTCATCTCTCGCTCCGCTGTTGATCCAGAGACTTCAGTGGTCAGATACTCGCAGATGCAAAGTCTCTGTCATGGACTGTATCAAACATTCAGCGACTATCCCCCATATTCCCTCTGATCCGTTTGAACTGTGAACTTTTTTTGACACTTTGTTCTTAGTCCTTAAAAAGTGTCCACTTTGATACGTTTCTTTACACAATCTCTGTGCAGAAATAACGGTCTTGATGTGCATACAGCATGATGTGCAATCTCTGTCAACTACTAATTCAACCCCATGGACTTAAAAAAATCCGCTTTTTTGGGGGTTATTTTAGTTGAAATATTCAAACGTGACTTTGAGACTGATAAAAAAAAAACTCACATTATGTTAGTATAGTCCAGGTCTGCATCACAGCAACTGATACGCTGCGGTGCCAAAGAAATGTTGTGTAAAGATACAGACTGCGGGCTCAGAGCGGATGGGGGCCTTCTTGGCTATAAAGTGCGTGGTTAATGGCGAAGCCCATGTGGTAGCAGGGCCGCACCATATCTCCGTTCCCAGGGGTAAAACGCAATCACGTGGGCAATCGTTAAGATTTTCGGTTCTGTTGTGATGAAACTGCGGTGTACATACACCCCCCCCCCCGCTCTTTTAAAGCATATTTAGGCCATTAGATAGGCCACAACTGACAATCAGGCTGTTGGCTGGCCCTCCCACACACATTTTCCGGAGCCTGGTTCAGATTTTTAAACGCAAGCTTTGCACGGAGCGAGCAAGCGTCTGCCTTACCGACATTTTTTTTTCATTTTCTTATAGCTGTTAGAAATGTTGATTCTGTGCAGCGCTACGGGGAGCTAACCCTCTCACCGTAAATAACCTGCGTTGTCCGTCTTATCTGAGCCAGATGTTTCCAGGTTGAGGCCATTTTCGTTCATGTGACTTAGAAGGGTGTTAAGCAAAGGAAATTCCATCAGCTGTCTTCAGTTTGTCAGACAGACTACTCTCACATGTAGCAGCACATTCAGCACGGTAAACAGGAAATTGAATAAGAGAATAACAAATTGTTTTCAATGACTTCCAAGAGTTGCAAACAACTGAAGGAAGGTGCATCGTTTCATTATACCACAACTAACTGGGGAAGATTAAAAAACAAAAGAGTGAAAGTAAAATCCCTACAAAAGCCTTTCTGGGTTTAAGTTAACGTTTTTGTAAATGTGGCATCAGTTGTTGAGGTCTTGTGAAATGACGCATGGCATTTTCCCAGACTGCTCCTCTTCTGGAAGCTGCGGTCGTCTACCTGCAGTCCGACGGCCACCTGCTGTTCCCCACAGAGCAGCGAAAAACATCTGCCCTGGAGAGACTTGGCTGCCTGGTGTAAGCCCAGTGAGCAGACACCAAATCACATAGAGGGTCAGAGGGAGGAGAAAAATATGGAGAAATGAAGAGGGACTCACAGATGTTGCATTGCAGATTAATGCTAATAACCCCAGCGCAAGGACAGGAGAGAGAGGGAGAGAGAGAACGAAAAAAAAAAAGCTCAGTGATCCAGATGTGTGGAGGAAGCGACTCCCCGAGGAGTGGTGTCGGGACGTAGAGGAATAATTCATCCTGGCATTGGACTCTGCCAAAGAGTCGCTTAGGATGTCTGATGATCAGCCTCAGACAAACCTCCATCCATCCAGAGTGTTATCAAGAAAGATGGTGCGAGTTAGAAGTTCTCTATAAATACAAAACCACAGGAGCAGAAGAAGGGACTGACTAAAAAGTGTGTTTATCTGCTCGATATCTAAACCGCAATTGTTAGCACGTCTTGCTAACTAGCTTACTACCTACAGCAAACAGACTTCTATGGCCAAAGAGCACATCATTAAAGCAGCAGTTGCTAACTTAAAAAAACAATTGTTTTTTTTTTAGCATATATTTGCTCTAACTGTCACTTTATCCTGATATGTTTGCAAGATGCCTCCACATCTGAAGAAAAACAACCTATCAGTTACTCTATTGTCTATTTCTTGCCTCAAATGTTTCCAGAAACATATTTTAGTATACGTTTAGCTAAAAAATGAAAAGGTTTGTGAAAGTTGGCTGCCAGGTTGAAAATAGTCGAGCCAAAAAAACAAGCCCCGCCCACTGAGGGCGGGTCAAACTTTCTTTTTGTACAGCTTAACAGCAAACTAAAATTTGTTTCTGAAAACTTCGAGGTGAGAAATAGACAATATACAATAACGTGATCTTGATTCATGTTTGATCAGCGCTGCCCAGTTTGACAGTTTGATTGGAGTTCATGGAGTGATTGACAGCTGAGACTCCTCTGCTCTGATTGGAGGCTTTTCTTTTGGCCTGGTGGACTCTTGGAAAAGCCATTGGGATTCACTAAAAGGAGGCAGAGAAACCTGGGTTCCTCACAGATTATCAGGACATAGTGACAGTTTGAGCAAATGTGATAAAATGTGATATTAATAACAGTTACCAACAGCAGCTTTAACTACTTTAGTTTATGGAGTAATGGGTAACGTAAAAAATGCATATCCAGGTTTCTCAAAATGTATCTTATACGGTCTTATCCGGGTTTCTGAAACCAGAATAAGATGTTTATATTCGCACCACCTAACTGGGAGACTCCAAAGGGCTAAAAGAAAAAGTCTAAAAAGGCAACACAGCACATCTGTATTTCTCCTGCAGCTGCTCCTCAAGGCCAGCTGGGAGATGTAGTCCTGGCTCCGAACTAGCATTTCCATCAAGCCAGTTGTGCTTGGTGTACCTCCAGAAAGAGGCGTGGCATCATTCAACACCTTCAAATGATCCATTAACTCTTAATAAGACTGCAGCCGGCGATCTCTATTCAACAGCGTAATGAACGGCCGTGGAGCAGCGTGGCTCAGGTTCCAACACAAACAAATACAGGTCCTGTTTATTGATCATTTAAAATCTGTTCATTATGAGGGGGCAGTGAAGCTGTCACTTGTGTTCATTGCTCGGAGAAACCCCCCCCCCCCCCCCCCCCCCCCCCCCCCAGGTTACAAATGGCACAAAGTGTGGTCTCTGCTGCTGCCTGAGATGTGTTCGTTGGCACCGCAGAGGGCCGCGGTAACACACTGTAGAGGCAGAGAAGGTTTGTGTTGGATGGGAACCAGCAGAGAGGGTTGCGCAACGTCAGGCTGAGCTCTCCACCTGCGTAATATCTGGGACGGGGAGGGGCAGCGGACAAGCCGTCAGCTCGGAGAGTTATATGGAAGGAAAAGGGGGGAGCCAAGCTGTCCCAGAGCATCACTGGTCCAACTCCTCTTCCAATAAAAGGTGATGAGTGGAGCCCAACTCCGACTTTGTCACAGAGACTTTGTCAGGATCAGCTGGAACCAGGGCCTTCAAGTGTGTGTCCACGCGTGTCAGTGCGCACAGGAGACGCAGGGAGACTTGTCAGGAGGTGAAGCTGTCACGGTGAGCTCATCTTCAGGACAAAGTGGGAGATGAGATAACACACACAACATCATATTTCTCTTTGAGGCCAGTGTGGTTACGCTATAAAACTTTGGCTCATCGCTGCAAAGTTCAGCTGCGTGCACACACACACACACACACACACACACACACACACACACACACACACACACACTGTCGCCGACCCAGCTCTTTGTTGCGCGCACACACACATGCTTGCCAGATGCACATATAGCATGCTGTAAAGCAAACATTTGTGCATGCATGGATGCATTGAACGGACTTGCTCACATATGCATTGGTGTGCACGGAGTTAATTCAACGATGCATACATTATTGTATATTATACACTGCCATATAATATACATGTTTATTATGCATAGTTAATGCAGCATCTACAGAGCTCGGCTCTGTTGGTCTTATTGCTCATAACCGTTGCAAGGATGCAGAAGGAAGTCACTGAGAGGAAAGCGCTCATCTGCAGCACCCTCTAGTGGAAACAAAATGAGCTTACAGCAGGATGAAGGGAAACGCCTCAGCTGTGGTAAAATCATACACAATAAGAGAAAGCATTGGAATTATTAGTGTGATTGACACATTTGGAAAGTGTGTTAGTGCATAGTGTGCATGTACATCTATTGCATGGACGGTCTGTCTAATAATGTAGGTAATACCTGATAAAAGGGGCACAAGGAAATGGTAGCGTTTTAAGTTATAGTAAATTATAATTCTGGGTTTTGGCAGCTTGAAAAATAATTTACCCAGGGGCAGTAGTGGCCTCACGAATCATTATATCATTATACTATATTTTACCTTTTTTTCAGATATTGCACACATTCAAACACCCGGTTTCTCTCTTACACAGATTTGGTTGGAAAGAAGAAGTAAATTTAAACCTAAAACTTCAGACAGAAAAACATTAAATGAGGCAGTTCTTCCAGAGTGTTCTTTGCAGTCATGCACACAGTGCACCGAGCCCTCCTCCGACTGAAATGCATGAACAAACACAGTGCAGTGTACCTTCAGATTGTAGTTGAACTCGATCGAAGCCCTCCAGCACAGACAGACAGACAGTGAGAGGGATATGTGTGTGTGTGTGTGTGTGTGTGTGTGGGTGAGGAGGAGTGCAGACTACAAGTGGGAGCCAAAGACTGCATTCCACGGCGGCTCTGGCACCGTCCGGAGAGCTGTAGCACATTTATTACAGCGGCTGAATGTACAGGAAGCTGCTCGGCTTCACCGTGCCGAAGTGTTGGCGAATATCTGGCCTGTAGGCCTCTGAGGGCATCGCATGCTACCACGCTCCCAGTGAAACTGCACCACGCCTGTCTGGGAAACAAAAGAGTTAATCTTTGATATTGAAATTGACAAGCTGGGTGCCCAACATATACACACACACATATATATATATATATATATATATATATATATATATATATATATCCAACTGGGATGTTTCACAGAAAACGATGATCGCAGCGTGCTGTCATTGTGAGATCAGAGTGCAAAGAAACTCAGTTCACTGTGGATCTTCTAACTTCTCCGGTGGGGGAATCATTAAAACAGTCCCATCACTTGATTCCCCATCCCCCCTATGGCAGTGTTGCCCTCATACCCAATTGCTTCTCAATTAAATTGAAAGCGTTGCAGCATGCAAGTGCAACAGTAAATAAATCAGCCGCGCGAAAGCTCAAAGACTGTCAATCAATTATCCCATTAGTGAAGAACTTTACCCAAACAGGCCTTGTTGTTCTTGCGTGTGATTACCAGCTCCAGTGGACCAGCGTGTTCTCATCTAGTCCGGGATAACAAGGCCCCAAACCAGTTGTTTTCCTCGCGTACAAAAGCATTAACTTAACAACAGAGCCAGGGGTCATCCGCTATTCTCTTTACAGAGCAATCACGGGAGGCAAAATGGGCTCGTTGCAGTAATGAGCGTGCACGCACCACGCCCTGACACGGACTCGCAAGATCTCTCTCTCCCGCTTTGAAGAGAACAAACACGTCGGTGAAAACTTTTAAGCATTCCCTCTCTGTTTCTCTTTCTCAGATATGTTGCGAGAAGCAAACAAATCTCGTTGCCCGAACTCCAAAGTGCCGCCGCTCTCCAGTGTGCAAAACTAATCAGCCCGTGTTACTCACCCAAGGTCTTCCCACTCTTTTTTTTCTTTTTTTTATTAGCAGTGTTCGGCCCCCACTGTGAGGCAACATGAAAGGGAAAGCATGGGCGCTCAAAAGAGGGGCTCCGTCTTTCACAATTTGTGTCAATCTAGCTTGCTTTAGCGTGTTTACAGAGAGATCAATTCCCCAACTCCGAGGGGCCGACATTGTCAAAAATGAATAATTTAATAATGATAACCTTAAACTTTTTCTTTTGCCATAATTGCCTCTGTAATATTCTTCCAGATTTTTTTTTCTTTCTCTCGCTCAGCCAAACACGAATCAAAGTGGTGCTTGTTTATTTCGTGGTGGTGACAAAGTAAATGTTTCTTTCTAATGACTTTGACCTTCACTTGTTAACAGATTTGGAGAGGAAGCTTTTGTCTTTGAGGCTCTGATGTCTTCTCATTTATCCTGACGTCTCCGCAGTTTTAAATAAAAAAGACTTTTAAGCATTTGAAATGACTACAAAGTTCACACACATTACTTTCCCTTGCCCTCTACTTAGCCCTTAAATCCGCGGCACCATTGCGGCCAGCAGCCCAGCACCGTGCCACCCTGCTGAACCCATCCCACATCTAAAAACTGCTTAAGATCTCGCACGATGTGGATATCTGCGCCCCACATGGCTCATCAATGAATTATGGGCCCACTGCTTTCCAACAGACGCCGCCGTGTGAGATCTGCTTAGCTGATGAAAAATTACATCAACATCAAAGAAGTCCTCTTAAAAGAGCAAGTTTAGAAGAATTAATATTTGATGGTGCTGAAAGCCTTGCATAAGCACACAGGCAAGGAGTGCCTGGTAATCTCTTAAGAATATTAAAAGCCCTAATATGCCATATTTACTGATATTAAGGATTAAAACAGCATATAATATGCGTTTAAAAAGCATTTTGCATATCAAAATACAATTTGTGAGCAGTGATTTAATGGTAGTTAATAAGACTCATTTCAAAAGGCATAGCAGGAGTGGACACAGCAGGCTTCCCTCTGCCACCTTGTGGTCGATTTATACCACTGCAGGGGAGGAAGGGCTGTTCAAATATCATGACATACTACTTGACGTGGTTCATGTTAGAGTTGCATTTTCCAGCAATTCCTCACGATCAGTAATACATCACCTGAGATATCCCTCATGTATGCTCCCCAATGTTGGCAGAACTGGTTTAAGATGCACAGTTGAACAGAGTGAACTGCAAACTGCCCTCAGACTAGAGTCTTGCATTCCGCCTTGGAGATTTTAAATCTTTATTAATTATTGGTTGTTTTTACGATTCTTGTCACTAAATTATTGAATTCCTGTTTATTGTGTAGTTGTGTTGTTTCTGTTTCGCCGATTATGTTCTCGTGACACCGGCTGGATAAAATAAATACATAAATAAAAAATCTTCATGGTTATTTAAGTTTGGGCTCAGAAAGACTGCGTTACAAACTGGGTGTGTTGAGTTTGAAAATAATTGACCACACACACACACTGGGAACCAAGAGTCAAAATATTAAAGTCTAAGTATCCTGCTTTATTTTGACTTTTTTTATTCGTATGATCTTTCTTGTCAGTTTTTTGTGGGTCTGCCTGGATCAGAATGCGTCTGATTCTACAAGCCAATCAGATCCGGCTCCCCTTCCTATGTCACATGCTGCTAATTGGCATATAGCGCACCCCCCATCTGAGTATCCACCCACCACTTGAGACCTACCTTTGCAAAGGTGCGCCATATTAAGCGGTCTTAAAGAGACAGGCGCTAAAACAGAGCGTTTCAGACAGGAGGAGAATACAGGCATGTTCTGACAATCAGTATGAGAAAAATAATGTGTTTTTTGAACATTAAAGCCTGTAAACATGTTCTACTAGAAACCCAAAGCACAAGTATGAACCTGGAAACGAGCATGATACGTCCCCTTTAAGTAAAGGATCTGCATACCTTTCCCACCCCTGCAACTTCGTAAACACATTGCATGATGGGTACTGTTACTGTGACCACAGGTGACTTCATATGGTTAAAATGAAAATGTCTGTCATCTCTTAAGTCAGATAGATCATGTTTTTATGGAGAGTATCGGGGGGGCCTTTTATGGACACACATTATGACATGTCACAGTAGGAAAGGCACAGGTGTAAATAATGTATGAATGCATGCCAATGAGTGGAAATGTAAAAAGGTCATCACTGGTGCTCAGCCGATGCAGACATGTGACTCACGTTTGAACTAAGGCATCATTTATGATAGGGAAAATGAATTTCAAGCAGCGAGGAGCGGTCCGGTGCCGACCTTGAATTCAAACCGAGGCCTGAAACAACCTTTCATTAGTGAGCCGTTTCACCTGAGCAACCGGAGAGAGGCCGCTGCGCCCGAGTGAGTGAACTCGGTAATTCCTCGTACTGTCTTGTGCCCCCGTGATTTAAACTTCTCTGCCTCTCTTTGTTAACTAGCTTCAGTATAATGATGTAGTTTTCTGTGATGTTCCAACACCATGGCTGGAGGCAGGAGTTTAGTCAGCAGCATGCAGGATCAAGGAAAAAAAAAAGGAAAAGTGAGCCACTGAAAAATGGAGAAAAATGGCTCGCAGTACCCCAAGGTAGGAAATAAATTGCAGACGATAACTAGTGAAGCGAGGCACAAACAGCATAATAAATTGTTCGAGATTTTTGCTCTCATTTCGCGGAGCAAAATCAAACTTTGGAGTGCACAGTTGGCAGGCCATTAAAAGAATTACTCCATGCTCTGAAAACAGAGGGCTTGTGTCAATCCCTATATCTTCTCTGCAGAAAGACAACGCACTCCTCGGAATTGCTTTGTGTTGTCTGCCGTCTGGGCGGGTGCGCTGATAAGCTCAGATCACAGTGAGGCAAGCACAAATACAGTAAGTGACTTGGAAACAGCTTTGAAAGAAACACATCTCTGTTGAATGAGGAGCTAAAGCGCGCGCTAACACACACTGGCGTGCGGTGGATGAATATTAATGCACAAATATTTATGTTTTACAGTTTCTCTCAATATATCAATGTTAATGATTAATGATCTGCATTCCACACATTAAATAATTGAGCAAAAATAAATAAGTCATATTTTGCCCACTTTAATAAATATTCAGCAGATTTGGAGAGTTGTCTGCAGACTATTTTGTGTTGATAATAGCAGTCACTGGAGCAAAGTACATTCAAAGATTTGTTAGTTGTTTGCTTAATTCAATCAATGTTTTATATGTATATGCATATGAGAATTACCACTCCAATCAACCACTGCACGCACACACACACACAATATGTTTTCCCCAACGCACAGCGAGTGTTATACACAATAAAAGTATATCACGGTTTGGAACGTCGTGTAACAGTAACAGGGTCTGTCGTAGCATTTGGGTGGACTCACAGAGGAGTGATGGCAACCGCACAGTGGCAATGTGTGCCAATGCACAAAGCTTCCACTTTCCAGTCAGTTTAACCTTTGACAAAAATGCATCCAGACATTTTGATCGTCTTCTAATAAGATGGAAGGGACATACAATTAAACGTATTGGCTCATCATTGCGTCAATCAGAAATGAGGCTACCCATGCCTAAAGCTTGTGTTCCGGTCCGATGACGATCGTGTGAGGTCAAACAACATTAACAGGAATCATCATTGTAATAAAAACACGTCGAGGCTGACATGACGAGGTTTGAAATGCCTGATGGTTTCCCGTGGAATCATGAAAGTAACACTTGGGCAGGAAAAAAACAAACATGTGACAGTATTAATAATGTATTTCCAGCATGCATTCTGCATCAATATTCTGCAATTTAAATGAGGGTTAAAGCGGGACATATATAAATAAATATATAAACAGTAGCATATTTTTTTTCTACCATTCAGTGAAACTTTCATTTCATTTTTTTGAGAAATTCAGATCTTGGTCACAAAAGAGGAATTTAACCCTTTGTGTCCTAGTTACGCTGTGGTCGACACCGTTGTGGTTTGTGAAACCCAGAAGAGAGCAATTTATTTTCCCTGTTTACAGTCATATAAGCTAACTTAAATAAATAATAAACTGCAATAATATTTTTTATTAAATGTTGGTTTACCCACGTGATATTGACAGTCTACTCACTAGGCAAAGCCTGTGTGTCTCCATGCGAGAAAGTAGGCCAAACGTCGATTCATGTTGCACTCAGTTCAAGGTCATGTGTCCCCCCCATCACAAACAAAGATGTGTTGATACATTTTGTAATCCTCTTAATTCACATTCGTCGCGTTAGTTATTGTTAGTTAGTTACTTGGTCTAAGTGTTGAATGGCGGGGAGACACTTTGAAGTGGACATAAAGGACTCGGTGTGCAGTTTGGGCGACGCTCATTCCTCCACCTCCGCCGTGAACATCCCTCTCCTCTGGACCAGAGTGCAACCTGCCTGATTTTTTTTTTTTTTTTTTTTAAAGCAAAATGGCGACAGTCTGAAAGAGGGGAAGACGGGCAAACGGTGTCAAGTGCAATGACACACTTGAGGACACGACTCGTCGTCCTGAGGTAAGTGCCTCATCGCCCGCTGTCCGGTTTTGATGTGCGCAGGGATACGTCGCGGCCAGGTGTGGTCATTAGTCAGGGATGTGTCGCTGTCGTGGGTCGATGTGAGGGAATAAAAAACACTGCAGTGACCGAGAACTGGGGAAAGCTGCTGCTACCTCAACTTCAATTGGCTCGCGTTTGCTACACAGAGTGTCTCTCTGAGACGTTGCTGTTACACTTTCGTCTTTGAGGCTCAGTCTGTGGGCAGAGCAGCGAGCTGACTGTCGCATAGTATAGTCCCAGCTAACGTCAGGAGGAGTAGGCAGCTCTTTGCTATCTAGCTAAATATTTCCAGTTTGTATTGACTGTCAATTTGTGGGAACACGGAAAAGAGCCTTTCTATGACTTTAAATGGCCCATTAGAAACAGAGTGACTGTGAGAGTGAGGCACACTGTAATGCCCATATTGTATGGAAGTTGTTAAATGCCAAAAAGTGGTGCCAGTGGCTAAAGCAAAGTTCAACTGGAATCCACCTGCAAGTCGACATGAGATTAGAGCTGCAGGGACAGAAGTGCAGAGCGAGCGCAGCAAAAACACCAGGAGCCTAAACAAAAGCTTGGAAATACAGAAACAAACCATCTAATCTTTCGGAAGTTCTTCAATGACAAAACTACAGAGTCGGCATAAAATAAAGATACCATTGCGAACGCTAAGAACTTAAAGACAAGAATTTTAGTTACCTGGCATTACTCCGACCAACTTCTACCCGACTAAACCTGTGTCCAAAATCAATCCCTATGTACTTTATAGTGCACTATATTTACCGTCCCCTTATTTTTTGTGAATTCCCACAACCGAAAAAATAGGCTGTGTCCATGGCATTTATTTCTATCTACTTTCCGCTAACAATCCCACAATGCAATGCATTGCATTTGTTATAGATGCTGGAATTACAGTCGTGCTATACTATACCGGTCAGAAATAACCCACGTGACGTTGCTCAGCAAGTGTCCAAAATCTCTGTTGACTGCTCATTATGGAGAGTAGGCAATGAATAAACAAGGGAGTGATTTCTGGACACAGCTCAGGGTTCTAATTAGCGAGTGTAATCAAAGTACATGTGTACTGTATGTGTGCAGAATTTGTTTTTTGCAATTATTGCCGTCAAAAATGACCGAACATGCGGAAGCCCCAGTTTGTCCCCCTCATGCATAGCAATAGCAGGGGAAAACAACGTTGTACGTGATCAAGTGAACGTGACACATGGCCCCACCAAACACTGTGCAACTATCAGAGCTTAATAAGGAATTCAGGGCTGACCAGCAGTCACTTAAACTGGAAGAAACAGCAATGTACAGACACTCGCAGACACAAGCCAGACAGCATCTAGTAGCCCACCTGCTAGCAGAGATGCTACACAGGTACCCACATGATTACTGAGTGTGCTTTGTGACTAAATATCAGCAGATAAGACCCCTTTCATTAAAAATGGTGATCCATCTACATCTGGTCTACTGTGACCACTCAGAATCGTTGTACCAATAATGTGTGAAAAATACGGCAATAAGTGATTTTCTGTGACGGCTGTCAATCATTACCAAAAGAGCTGACAGCCGAGATAACGAGCAGGATGGTAGATGCTAATGACAGCCATGTTTTCCACCGCAGACATCGCATCTTCATGTCCCTGATGTCAGCGCCGGGAACGGAGGTTTGCAAAGCGTAGGCCTACTGTACATAAGTGAGTGTCCATCGCTCCCTGCAGGTGTCTGAGGGCGAGCTTACGTTTCCATAGCAGGGAGTCAGTGGCAGCTTAACGGGCCGGTGTCGATTGTGCTGCATTAGTATACCGCCGAGAGGGAAGGAGTCAACCGCTCGACTAAATAAATGAGATGGTCGAGGCGTGTTATCCACACATTGATTATGTGTCACTTGACAAGGTCAAATATTTTAACCACGATGCCTGAAGTTCCTGAATGCTCGGCATAGCAAACAGCTCTGTGTTCTCTGCTGGCCTGGCCGGCTGCTTACACAGCTATAAATGAAGACACCTGGGACTACTTAAATGGGAGTACACTGGCCTGAATTAGCAACCCAGCTGAGGAGCAGCTGCAGAGATGGGATATTTTAGTAATCAGGTGGGTCTACCAAGAACATTGAGGTCTGCAGAAATATATCAGAGACGGGGGGGGGGAGAGATAAGGGCGGCGTGCCTTCATAGAATCACACTGGCTGAATCACTGCCTTCCACTCCTTAAGTCATCCGCATTAAATGAGTAACGGTCGCGGTTGTTTCTCTCGATAAAGAACGCATTGAGCTGTTCAGTTTTCCACGTTTTCACTCGTATTCAATACAAACGGCAGTTCCCATTAGAGCTGCAATCAAAGACTATCTTCATTATCACGTTGAATTGTCAGAAAACAGTGAAAAATGCCCGTCGCAATTCCCGGACTTCAACGTTACGTCAGTGAATGCTTGTTTTGCTCTGAATAACAGTCCGAAGGTCAGTTCACTATTACATAAGACAGCAAATCCACACATGCATGAGAAGCTGGAATCACTGGTTTGTGGGGGTATTTTTTGTCATTCTTACTTTAAATATAGGTACGTTATCAGAATAGTTGTAGGTACATATTTTTGTTGATTTGTTTGACAAATTATTTCAGCTCTAGTTTCCATATTATTTACATTGTACACGTCAAGGCACTACTTTGGCAAAACATATTCTTGATGTAAGTTAAAACTACGACAAGGAACTTTCATATTGTGTTGATTTTGGCGGCCCCTGTGGTCCCTGTAGCGTCTCCGACCACCAGAGTCCCTTTAGAAAAGCTCTCATTTTACTGCAGCAGGCGTCGTTCTGGTTCTCCCGAGCCTCCAGCCTGCGTCTCCAGCAGCGTGGTGTCGGTGGCGGAGACGACGCTTAAGACGGGCAATGAGCTCTCCTCCTCCTGCCGGATTCAGACTGTAGGTCGTAGGCTGCAGCAACGCCGGGTCTAGCCGCTGCCGGAGCCCCCCCCCCCCCCCACCCCACCCCCCACACACACACTGGGGTCTGAGCTGGAGGAGTTTCTGAATGATTTCATCTGATTCTGCATGGAATCCGACCCAGGTGGCACCGATGAAACGCGTTGAGAATAACTATATAGAGAAAGCCAATCGTCTCGCTGATTGTCTAGTTTAATTATAGGTCATAGAGAGGCATGAGTATTAAATTGACACCGTTTCAAAATATAGTTCCTATGTAACGTTTTTAACTGACGTACTTAACTTAACTTACTTTTGTACTTATTTCAACCCCAACCATGATATTGTCCTAAACCTAACCAAGGGGTTTTGTTTGAATTCACAACGTTAACTGCGTGTTCAAGTCTATCGGACTACCCTGCACTTTGAAAAATGGCGTTAAAATATGTGAAGAGTTGGGGGTGAGAATGTTTTTGCTACAGCAGTAGGGTCTGTGTGGGACCCCAAACAATTACCAAATTAAGCCAATGTAAAAAAAACAAAAAAAAAACACGGGCTGTAACTTCTACATCAACTAATCATGTCAGCACTTCCATCATAATCCTTGTGTAGATGTGGATGTCCTCAGCTTTCACATTTGGGTGTGTCAGATGTAATCATGAAATCTTTTTTCTGTTTTATTTTTATTTTTTAAAGAAAGTCACAGGGATCTGTGTAGTGAGCAGCTTCGTTAACGTACTTAAAGAACCCTTTCTCTCTGTTTACAGGTGTGTTTTCTCAGAGCCATGGGGTGGAACCGGTGCTTCGACATAGACTCGTAAGCACACATTCATTTCATTTTCACCTCGTTAAACATTCTGCGTGATTATTCAGATCCACGCCGCTCAAACGCGGGTGGCATTAGCAGAATATCGTCTCTTATCAGAAGTGCTATTGTCAGCCCGTGGCTCATGATTGAGACAAGAATCACAACAAGGTGACCCCGCTGTGAAGCGACGCGCGCGTTCAGAACTCCTTTTTCAAATAGCCGCTGAACTGAAATGACTGGTATTTGAGCGAGCGTTGATTGGCGTTAAAAATTGAAAAGCAAGAAAATCCATGTTGTGCGGGCGTCTTAATGTTCTTGTTATTAGCATTATCGTCATTATAATCACAATGGCGGAGCGTAAAGCTAAAACGTGGCCCCGCTCCGAGGAGGTGTGATCATTCAGAGGCACAGTCGTACGTCTCCTCGCCAGCTTGACACCTGAAACTGTAGCTCAGACGTGTGAAACACTCTGAAACTATGGCTGGGTGTGATTACCAGTCAAATTAAATCTGAGATGTCAGTTACATGTGTCAGTGCTTCCCCTCCTTACACTTGGCAGGTTGCTGGGAGTGACAAGCCGGCTGTTGATTATTCTCCGGTGTGAAACAAAATCACTGACACACAAGTGTTTACGATGCTCCGGTCTTTGTTTAAATTTTCAAATTTTGTTCAAAAATATCGACTAAATAGTTATTGTGTTACAGTTCAATGACTAAACAACACAGAGTTGCACAGAAAGCTGTGTATCTATAGAAGTTACTCTTCACTTTATGGATGTATTCTTATGATTACTCTGTGGTGTTGGCCCTTTAAATGAGGAGCTCTACACGGGCTACACTTCCTGTGGATGTCACTTTTTAAAAATATTTTTTCTTTTTTAATCATTTGAGTCATTTTCAAACAGAAACACCTGAGATTCTCGATATGAAACTCGTCAATATGAAGATTTGCTGCATGTCTTTGTCTCCAGTGATAGTAAAGTATCTTTAGGTTTAAAGGTCTTCACACATTGTGGACTTTCTTTTCCCATTCAATGTGTATTTTCAAACTGTTGTTTTTGTCATGAGTACTTTAACACAGAACGCAAATATTACCCGGCGAAATAAAGGCATCAACCAATCGCGTTGCGCGGAACAGACATATTCAAAGCGTAGAGTACATTGAACAACAACATGCAGGCTCGGTAGTTTGAACCAAGACAGCAAACTTTAATACTGCTTTCAACCTTGACAAAGGCAGCGCCGACCAGATCCACTCCTCCCGTTCTTATCTTTCACAATAAAAGCCCTAAACATAGGCAATGCGTACCTGTTTACCAGAGGGAACTCAAGTTCACTCAGAGCATTTCACCAAAAGAAAACTAAAATAGCTTTCAGTAGCTTATACACCAGTTTACCTCGGACAGACTGAAGGACGCTGCTCTGGGTCATTAGGATTCTGGTAGTTGGTCATCTGCCTTCACAAATATTTTACAACCTTTCTATTCAAAGTGTTGCAACTGTGGCAAATTTGCATTCTCATTCTCCTGTTGTTTGTTGATGACGTCCCTGGTGTGTAACGGCCTTTAGACTGTTCGTTGGACAAAACAAGTAATAATTGGTCTCGAGGCATCATGATGGACATTCGTTATTATTTTAAGACACAAAACCAACAAAACAATAAACATTGAATCAAAAAGATTATTATCAGATTCATTGATAATGGAAATAACCATTGTACTGCAGCTGTTTCTCAGCTTCTTATACAGTGCCGTATAGCTGCAATACTGCTAAACTTTCTTTATCCAGTTTTTAGCTCTTTTTTCACATTTTTATTTTTTCATATTTTTCTAGCTAGAAATACTTTCAAATCCACAAAACCAAATGCATACAAGTAGCATGCATGTAGTAAAACATGTATGGCATGCATGGATAACCTTAATGCCTTAACAAGGCCTCCACCTCTTTATACATTTGGAGCCTTATATTATTTGCTCCATCTCATAAAGTCATGCGTTTTGAATCCAAGTGTTGCATGAGGGAGGATCATCCGATTGTAATGCACTTAATTGTGGCCACTAGAATGACCTGGAACAAAGACGGGGTTTTACACAACTAACTAATCTAATTTCAACGCTCGTACTGAAATATCAGCTTTTTTCCTTCCTTACATTTCAGCTCACGTCAGCTCACGTTCACGGTCTGCTGCCGCAGTAGCAAACAGTACGGAGTGAAGGGAAGGGATCGTTTTTGCTTCCTCAATTTGCAGCTCAACTGAGAGGGATTCGCGGAAAACATACTTTGGATGAATTTCCAGGGATCAGGGTTCATTCTCTGGTTTCTGACTCTCGACGCAGCCTGATTATACAAAACCCCTCAAGCCAGCAGCTTTTGAAGCCAGTTTATGTCACGGCAACATCCATACCTGAGATTCCCGTTGTCTTTAGTTCTGCGTTTTGGATTATGTACATGTAAATCATGTGGCACTGTGCTCTTTACAGTGACTGGGATTAGTTTTTAAAGGATTTCAGCTACTTAAACCTAAGGGAGCCGGGTAGGTGAGACCGCTTTGGTTCTTCAAGAGCTGCAGATGTCTTCAATGCAGCCGGCTGCTCAGCCTCTGCAGATGAGCGTCACTCCGGTTATGGAGCGTTTCCTCCACTAAGGGGCAGAATATGATCACTGATGCGCTCAGCCCTGCTCAAAGGGAGGATGCATTGGAAAGCAGCCTCAGTAAAATGTGCACTGTGTAATATCATTAAATTGAATTAATAATAAAAAGGAATGAAGGGGGGGGGGGGGGGGGTAGCTTATTATTTAAAACCTATTATTAACAGGGTTGTCATAAAAGGAAACCTGGAAGTAAATCATATATAATATATAACAGAAAAAATAACATTCAGTTATGACCAAAGCATATTCTGATCTATTATTACCATAATAAAACTGATAATATGATTACATATTTGCGTAATTTGTGTTTGCTGTGCCGCAGTTAAGTAGAATAATAATACAATCTAAATCCCCAGGTTACATATTTATTCTATTTTAGGATCTGATCAGAATGTCAAATCAGAATTTATCCCCTCAGAACATTTCACAAGTCCAAACAGCGTCTTTCTCCGAGGGTTCGGATTAGCGAGCTTCTGTTGTGCATGAGCTGCGAGGCGGCTAACCCTTCCTGTGATACCTATCTGAGGTTGAGCTCAGCACTTTCCTCATTAATTTCCCCACTTATTCTCAGAGTTGGATGTGATATTCTCGAGATCGGAGCAACGCGGGGCACAGGTTAGGCGCAATTATGCTGACGGAGGGCTTTTTTTTTTTACAGCTATGCTCAATGAAGTGTGGAGTACAGGATTAGACGTGTAGAAAGTTATATAGTGATTAACCTTCATTTGAGTCCCCTCGGTGATCTCTGGAAGGCAAATCTTCCCGCCGCCAGGTACGTTTCTCCGCCTTGATAAGTGACCTTCAAAATGATAGATTCCCGCTTCTTCTTTATGCTTTCGAGGCATTTGTTTGGCCTTTCAGTGAGTTCAAATGCTTCCTTAAACTACATACCACTTCGATTCCTTTCAGCCGCGCGGCCGGATCGATTCAGAGGCAACTTAAAGTTCCCCTGTGTAGTTTGTGACCACTAGAGGCGCCATGGAGCACAGCACAGTGCACCTTTAAGTTAGTGCGTTTTATTACCTTTTTTAAATGAAAGTGTCAGTTAACATGGCATGGTGACTAAAGTAAAGTTATCATAGTAAGAGACGGGGAAACAAGTCATGCAGCTTATCTTTTTGTATTTTACGCAAGTTTCCATGGCCGCAGCAGCCATCTGTCGGTGATGACGGGTACAGTAGACTATTTGGTGCGCTGTATATATTACAGTAACAACTGTAATGACGGAAAGTACTGAAAAACATAGAGCAATAAACGTATTTATGCATCTACAGATTTTTCTGTGGGGTTCCGTTTATCAGTTTGTAGTTTAAGAAGATCAAATGGATTATTGGCTGGCATCACTGTGTGAATGCAGTTGATCTATACAGGGTAACATGTTTGTTTAAAAAAAGAAACTGAGGTGCGTTCAGGCACCGCAGCTAAAGTCTCCATCTTATGAAGACGTTTTGTTTATTGATAGCAACAACAAGTAGACATCTGCCAGTAGGGTAGAGATTCTTTTAACCAGGTTCCTCCACAAATTCACTCGTTTCATGAATTATCTAGAAATACACGTCAGTCATTTCAAACGAGACACAGTAAAACAGATTTCTGCAGCAGGAAACAACATTTAGATTGTTTAGGAAAGTTCTTCTAACAAGCTTCTTTTTGTTTGACAATAATGTTTCCCAGATTTTTCATTTGTTTGAAGGAAATACACATTTTGGGGCTTTGCTTGTTCAGGTTTCTGATGTGGTATCAGCAGTTATTGCAACCTAACCTATAATGGCTAAGATTGCATGGAAATTCATTTCCATTTTCAGCGAAGCTAAGCGTTCCTTTCACACAAGCAGCTGAAAAAACATCCTGTTAATCCGTTAATGATAAAGGAAAAAAATAAATTAATGAGAGCTCAAATATCACAGTTGCTAAGCTCCATTTAATCAATTAAATGTATTGATGCCATCATTTTCTAGTTATTATGCAAAGACATTTAACACTATCACGGTTTGGATTCACATTATTTCATGCCACGACATTCTAATCACCGCTAATCCTTTTCCCTCAAACGCGGCACGATTGGCGAAGCCACTTCTGCCCGATGCTATCTTGTGTTTTACGTGCGTCTGATGCCGCAGAAGCCGGCTTTCACAACAATGGCGGACTCCCTTCCCTCGCCCCCTCCGAGAAAGGACTTTTTTTTTTTTGAGCCCCTTTGATTCGTCCCGATTTGTTTTGATGTGAGGAGTGAGTGGTTTTTAAAATCTCCTTAACTCCCCGGGCCTGGCCCAGCCTCCCACAGGGCTAATGACCGCAGCCTGGCCCCGCGTTGAATAATACAGACGCTCGCGAGGTGGAAGTGGGGAGGAGGGTTAGGGGTTAGACACGGGCCCTCCTCCTACAGTACACCTCCATTGATAAGATTGCATTAATTGGTATGAATAGAGAGGAGGTTTTTTCCTCTCCGTCTCCTTGTATACATTTACCATTATACTCATTAGCTTCCCGTTGCCTCCCAGCGAGCTTCTCCTCCACATCCCCCGGGGTCTCCTGGGAGGCAATTTGCATCTCTCCATGGTGTCCCTCTGGGGTTATTGAGGAAATATTAGCCCCTTTTCTTCTGTGGCCCGACCCCTTTGATTTATTTGGAGCCGGGGCCGATAGAGTGGCCCTCACATGTTAATGACTGGCGTTGATACAGGCCCCTGGTGCAAGAGGACTCATTGATCTGGGTTGAAAAGGTACAATTGACAAGCAGCGCTGAATAATCGCCTTACATGCGTCTGTGTGTGTGTGTGTGTGTGTGTGTGTGTGTGTGTACGCGGACCTTGGGAATTGACAAGTGGGAATCCCGTCGCTGTCAAGGCCGCGGCGCTCAAGCTGTCCACTTCCCCCCGATAGAGTTGGATAAATAGGCGCTTCTTTTGTCGGCCCTCCGCATTCCGCGCGACTTCTTGACGGCCTCGGTTTTTCATCTCTTTGACCCCCGCGTGTTCACGCCGGAGCTCGTTTGAGCCACTCCGAGCTCCCTAAACCCAAATCAGAGGCTGCACACGACACACTTGATCCAGCTACTGTTTGGAGTTGTTTGTCCCGGTCTAATAATAGAACTCAAGGTGCCTGCTGAGGGGCTCACTACGGTTGCCATTAGTGACTGCGGGGCCCATGCTCCCTGCTTTACCCCTCCCACCTCTCCCCATTCCTGCCGCGGTGCACTCGCATTATGTTTTAAAGAAAGATAATGAGAGGTTTCATCCTAATACCTGCGATACTTGACATGCCTCCGAATTTTAAGCTCACTGATGTCTGCTGAGCAATGTGGAGCCCGTCCTCAATTTGGAGAGCAGCGTGACACCGACTCCCTTTCATCTGAATGGTCACATGTCTGCAGCAACAAAGTTTGATATATATATTAATAAACGTATCTCAACCGAAGAGGGAAGCATCCGCCCAATCCCAGCAACAACTTCTGTCCTGCCTCGTGTTTGTACACTTTTGGTTATATGCTAATCATAACATTTAATAAAAGTCAACACCCTAATTGATGCCAAACAAAAATACCCGGCGCCGCCATCGCTGCATCTCCTCTGCGTATACTTAGAACAGATTAGAGGTTATGTGTATCAATTGCGCAGCTCATGCATATTGTTGCGAACTGTGTGGGGGGGACGCGAGAAAAATGGAAATGTGCCATTTCGACGAGCCGGCGCAGCGTGCCAAAAGTGGGCAAGTGGGTAGCGCTGGCGGTGATGGTCGGGGTTTGTTTTCCTCTCGGCGTCGGGAGATGAGAAGTCGTGTATCTAAACAGAGCAGATATGATGTTTATGAGAGCCATCTGCTTCAGCAGCCCGCTGCCCTCCTCAACGTGAGAGCAGCCTCATTAAAACGGTCACATGCCTGAGAAATTTCTTCTTCTTTTTCCCCCCTTTTATTTTTTCTTTAAAAGGAGTAGAGTTTAAAACTAACAAAGCCTTGGGAAATCCCCATCAGACACCCCTCCCTTAATCCATTTAATTTTGAAAGGTATTGTTTAAAGCTTTAAAGTTTATATCGTTTAATCCCCCTCCAACACTACGGGCAGCAAATGAGGCCGTGTCAGCAGCTTGAACAGATATAATCTACTCCACACAACAGAAAATCCTCCTTCAAGACAAGGTTGCATGGGGTTTCCTGTGAACTCCCTGTTTGATGTTTCTACCTGCTATTGAACATGACTTCTGTCTTAACCCAACTGTCACTCGCTCCCTGTCCCCTTTTATCACTCCCAATGTTCTCGCTTCACCTTTTTTCATCAGTAAATCTACCATCACAGCCGCCTCGCTCGTTCCCCCTTTTTCTTTTTTTCAGGAGGGGGGGGGGGGGGGGGGGGCAATGGGAAGTTTGTTGTGGGCAGGTTTGGGGGCAGGGTGGTTAGGATATGTGTCGCTCGTGTTGGACGTCGGACGAAGGATTGTTTTTTTGGGGGGGCCAGATTCAGTGTCACCTGTGGTTGAAGGCACCACTCTCACCAGTTTAACCCTCGTCCTGTCTCCAGGTGTCTTTTTTGTTTTAATGTCCACTGCAAGTGCACGTATTTATTTTGTATGTGCGTGTACCTTCCTTTTTCTATACTTTTCAACATTTTATTAGTTAAAACATTACAGTTCAACATTTTGGAAAATTCTCTTTTTCCTTTTCTTGCTAAGAGTTATAAGAAAACATCGATACCGCTCTCATATCTGGCTGCTAAATGTGAAGCTACTGCCAGCAGCTGGTTAGCTTAGCTTAGCATAAAGATCGGTAGTGGGGAAACAGCTAGGCTGGCTCTGTCCGAAGTAACAGAATACTGCGACAACAACTACTTAACAAGCTGTAGAGCTGCTGATAGGTGGATTTTGTTACCTTTTGACAGATCATGCTAGCCAATATCTTGAGGTCATCAACTGTTCCCTCTCTGTAACTCAATGTAATCTCTCATTCATCAATCTGTGAGAAAAACTGAAACGTTCCTTGAAACTTTCTGTCCATATTCACGAGATATATATATTCACATATTCATCCGCTACAACCAGGGTCAGAAATGAACACCCGACAAAGTGGCAAATGCAGGGAGATTTTCCTTTTCTGAGTAAATCTCGGAAGGCTATGATACCTTGATGATGACACCTTATTGTTGTTAATGAACTGTACTGAATGAACTCATGTACATGAGACACAACACGGCAAATTGGCCGGTGAGTCAAGTTGTTTCTGTGACACTGAATTAGACACTTTAGACACGGTATTAGCAATGGAAACCTTCACGACTTTCACAAAGTCAAATGTTTGGTATGAGTATTTTCCAAAGGCTGGATTTCTGGTTAATAATGTAGTTAAAAATGTCAATGGGGTTTTGAATGAGATTTTCTTACTCCTGGAACAAAACGTGAAGCTTCCTGTTTCTTAAGATGCAATTTCTACCGACGTTTTTTTTTTCAATAGTTTCCAGTATTTATGCTAAGCTAGGCTAACTGGCTGCTGCAGCTTCATATTTAGCAGACGGATATTATTGCTATTTTATGTTATCGAATAAGATTATATCCCATCAATGTGGAACTATTCCTTTTTAAAGTAATACTTTTTTTGTGAAATCACTTGAATGGACATCCAAGTGTTCTTAAAGCATGCATTAGCGCTTAACTTTCTTACAATAAAGCACACCATTTTCTTTGCAACACACCACCTCTGGCACTCACACGCTTTCCTTTAATGTATAATTTGAGTCATATAACTCGGTATCTATTTTCACTCAAGCAGTAAATTACATTGTTTAGTTATCAAAGGCTTTGCGTAATTACATTTGTGCAATTCAGGATGACAGGGCTGATAGTGTCTGCACAAGACGCTGGCATACATAATCACAGCCAAAATCCCATTAGGGAGAATGGAGTCCATTATTATGGAAATGACCTTTGGGTGACAAGAATTCAGTGGGATAAAAGAGTGCGTAATCCAGACAAAGGCAGCGTGTGAAGCCCCTCTCTTTATTTTCTCTTGTGCAAATTTAAGACATTTGGGGTGTTTCGTGAAATCTGCTGTTGCCGTGTTTCTTCACGGTGTTCCGTGAGTCACATTGAAGAAAGCGAGATCTGCATTTTGCCATATTTTGCTCATTTCCTCCTGCTCTTCTGCTGTTTCATACTGTGGGTAGAACTGCAGGGGCAAAGAGAGGAGAAGAAGAACGTAACATTGTTTTTCTTTTTTTTTCCCGCTGTGGCACCTTCTCTGAGAGAACGTACTCACCTTGGGATTACCGGAATGTCAAGCCGAATCTCCGTCTGTTTGTTTTTTGAGCCTCGCTTTGATACTCTCACGCTTAAGAGGCAGCTTCATAAATTCACATTGTGTCAAATAAATCAATAGATCCCATTAGCCGAGGAAGTTGTGTAGTGCGGTACTTGAGGGACCGCGTCTCCCCTTGTTTAGACATTTCTCCAGCAAGAGGCGATGGCAGAGGAATACGAGGTTGGCTGTTGATCCATACAGACAGCTCCAGCGGTTGAAATGGTTTGGCTGACTGGTCCCAGTTGGTTTTTAGCTCTGTCTCCACTGTGCTGCCAGCCCGCGCCTTCAGTCGAACAAGGAGAAGGAATTTGCTTAGACACTCGCAGCCCTTACGAGCCTACAGCGCCAAACTCAATCTGTGTGTTGTCCTCGCAAGACTTTTAAGTTTGGCTATTTCCGTTGTTTGCATTAAATAATTGATGATAAAGAAATGTCACTGTGGATATATCTTTTAATTGTTTATGTTTGTAGTGGACGGCAGGACTTTGTCTTGGGTTGCAACTAAATTATTTTCTAAGCGGTTTGTCTTATATCGTTAAGAATATTTGTTTAAGATGACCGTTACGATTTTCTGGCTCACAAGATGACTTCGTCTAATGGCTAGTTTTGTTCAACCAACAGTCCAAAACCCAAAAGATTCCATTTACAATGATATAAAACCGAATAAAAGCAACGAATACTCTCATTTAAGAGGGTGGGACCAGCAAATGTTTGGCAATATTTCCTGATAACTGACTCAAACGATTACGGATGAAGTTTCTGTAAATTGACGAATCGGTTAATGGATAAACCCCGTGTTCTGCGAGGTAAAATTACTGTTCTTTTTTTCAATGGAGTCTTGTGGCTTTGGATACAAAGTCTAAAATACGTTTTGCTGACGTTCCAGTCCACAGCAGTACTATTACAGTAGGTAATACACTGACTATGTATAAGTACCTCATACAACCCCACTTCAAAAGACCCAAAATATCCCTTTAACTTCTTCCATAGTCCAGCATTTGTTTTCTGCCTCAGTCAGTCCCCTGCATCTTGTCGTGTCATGCATGTTTTCTTACTATATAGCAGCTACACTTTTCTTTGGTCTTGCTCAAAGGCCACTTGCCCCATGTCATGTAAAGTCCCACAATGGCATTGACTAACTGTTGTCAGAGGGTTATATTTAGTGTACTTTACGTCTTAACGATTGTAAAAATAAATGTTATTTGCTTTTAAGGAACATAAAATGAATTCAGGCAAGCATTTTTTCCAGGCGAAGTGTAAGGCATTTTTATGAAATGAGATTGTGCGCAGCAGAGAATGACTGGAAGATGAAAGAGAACAGGACCCGACATGTGCCGAGGTTGTGTGCCAGACTCAAAGCCACGCTGATGTGAGTACATGGCACGGTTCCCAGCCCACCAGCTCGCGCCGCGCAAGATCATGTTTAACTGCATGACTTAAAGTGATTCAAATTTCTTTTCTCTGTTGGTACAAATTAAAGCTTTTATTGTTATGAGCCGGCAGTCTATCATGTACACCTGCGCGATCTAATGCAATCCAATGCAACAGCCTAATAAACCCTGTCTAAACTAAACTGTACAAGCTACAGAGGCAGAGCTGAACACATCTGTTCTGTTGGATTGCATCACATTGTGCCCTAATACTGTCCACCCTGGACAGATTAGTAGAAACGCCTCTGACGAACCTTATAAGCTTCACCAAGATGGAACTATTCGTTGTATTGGATTACATCAGATTGCACAGATGTACCTAATAAACTGGCAACTATATTGTACCAGAAGTTTACAGTGTCTTTTTAGAAAAACAACTCTCAAACAGAGAAAAGAAAGTTTAAAAAACCAAAAAGTCAAAAGACGTGGGCTAATACATAACTGTGTTCTCTATTGTCTAACAGTACACAATGATAACGACGCTCCTCCTAAATCTCATTTACAGAAACCGAAAAAAGCAAACGGGGTTGGTAAAGGCTCACAGCAGATTGATCTGTGCATACAGCTTAACTGTATTAAAGCTCATAATCCCTGTAAATATCTCCAGGCAAGGCAGAGTCAGCCTCTTAACATCGACTAAATGAAGTGAATAGAAGCAAATAAATTCATAAAGAATTGCATTTTCTGTTGAACCCCTGTTTGTTATATATATATATATATATATATATATATATATATATATATATATATATATATATATATATATATATATATATATATATATATATATATATATATATATATATATATATATATATATATATATATATATATATATATATATATATATATATATATATATATATATATATATATATATATATATGACACGAGTGTTGTGTGAGCTGGCTGCTAATGAGGCTTTGCACACATCTCCAACCAAGATATTTTGATGGTTTTGCCACCCCGCCGTTTGGGGGTAACAGTGAAGTTCGCTTTTAAATGGAGAGCGTCTGTTCCCCCTTCCATCCTTTTTACACCACAACAGATGGGGCGAACATGGAGCTCGGAAGGTTTTACCTCGGAGGTGGTAACAGTGAAGCCACTCATTAACACTGAATTTACCACTTCGTTAGCAACGCAGCTTCCTGTAGAGAGCGACCAGCCCTGGATGTCGAAACCCACTGAGCGCACATTTTGAACTAAATGAACTCCGGACAGCACATTGTCATCTGTCACAAGATGCAGCTTACACACGTTCAATCACATTCTGATTATGATCCTATTTAATAATTGTTAAAAAAGTATGATTTAAATGTGTGTGCGCAAAGGCGTAATCTTTTCTTTATGTGTTTGCCTGTGTTTGTGTTTGAGACAGATTGTGTGCCTGCCAATTTGTCAGGATTCGAGTAACAACAGTCTCATGCTGGGATCCGTGTTGGCACCATCACAGAGTGATAAGACGCAATATGATCTCATTGGAGGTGTACTTTGTTCCCATGGAAATTGGTCAATTTTAGCAGACGACTGAGAACTTTAGGCGGAGAAGCAGGGCAGGTTGTGTCCCAGAGGTACGCTCACATAATTAAGCATCTTCGCCAGGGTATTCAGGGCTAACAGCAGGGTTTGTTGTGAATAGAGGTGGCGAAAGAGGGTGTTGGGGAAATCAGAATGCGGCACAGAATAATACCGCTCTTGTTTTATGGAGAAAAGTACTTTTTGTTTTTTAACAGCACCACATTATCAGTGTGAAAAAAAAAAAATGAGCTAGACTTTATTAAACCTGTTGTGCAAGAGTGTTTCATTTTGTAATTTACATCTGCATTATTTCCTCCTGCAAATTGTCTTCGGATGGTTGAACACTGCACATGAGTAAAATAAATATTAGGCTTGTAAGCGATGCCGGCTTTGCACGGCTGGCTTGAAATGAATAGAAATATGAAATGCACTTGATCAATTTGTGATATTCTTTCATGTTTTCAGAACGTATTGGTGCTATGTCTGATCTGGGGCGAAATGCACGAGAGGACAAAGACGTGGAACGGGTGTCTGACAGCCCAGGTCGAACTCAGGAGCCATTACAGAGTCACACATTCTCCCCGAAGAACAATGCTGCAGGTCTGTCCTCGGATGAACACGAAAACCTTTTAAATGGAACCCAGCCGAATCCATTTGTATACAGCGGGGTCCCCGCTGTTCCCCATGCAGGCAATTCATTGCCTTCAGGAGCACTTGTTAATGGACCTGGTTCACACCCCACCTCAGAGGTACACTGTGTCCTGAACAAAGGCACTGTTTTATCCAACAATGTCCTGGATGCCGCGTGGCAAGCGGGGAAGGACACGAGCCCCGAGGTGTTACCACCACCTAGTGAGCTTCAATCAGACGCTTGGAAGAACACAGCGGGGCCCGTCGTGAAAACACTGGCCACACAGCCAGGTGTCAACACGCCACTGTCTCACTCGGAGGAGAATGAGTCCAAACTGGCCTGTCCCACACTGTCGGGTGCAGGCGGCACGGAGCAAATGCACATTAGCCAACCTTTGACAAAGCAGACCACGAAAAGAAGATCTCGCCGGGGCGTAGAACGGTCAGAGAGCTCCTCGGATGATTACGACGACGCCGATGCGGTCGGGTGGGATTCAGCAAGGGAGCTCTTCTTGCACAATGACAGAAGGCTGGAGACCAGAGTGATGCACCAAGGGGACAGGAAGCACAACACACATGCAAAAAGCATGTCAGGCTCTCTGGAAAAGGTTAACAGCAGCTTAAATCACACATACAGACGTTTCTGTTCCTGCAGTGATGTTGGAAACGTTGACGTCGCCAACCAAGATGATTCTTTGGGTGCCCGATCTGATATTAAATATTCTGTGGTGCCACTCAAAGATCTTTCTGGGAACACGGCGTCAGACTCGCAGCACCATATTTATAGCACGGCAGCACAGGGAGGCTGTAATGAGGAAAATGACCCTGAAGATGAAGACAATTGCAGCTCAAAAGTGGAACGGTTGAGGACGGAACAAGTCGAACGAGATCCACTTTTCTTTTCATGCAGAACATGCAATGTTAATTTCAAGGAGAGGAGACATTTCCATAGACATATGATGTATCATTTAGGCAAGCATAATCAGGTGAACAGTGAGAACGTCTCGCAGCCCTTTATATGCAGGGAGTGTGGGCGTTTGTTCTGTGATAGCAGCTCCCTCATGAGGCACATCATTATTCACCGAGACAGGCTGGAAAAACTTCTGGAGGGAATCAAAGATCTCAAAAACGCCGAAGTGGAAGACGGGGGCGCCACAGTGCACTGCCCTCGGTGCGCATCCGGTTGCGATTGCCCTAAAATCTCCGTCCAGCACGCCAAAACGTGCGATAATCTGAAGCACTACTACTTCTGCGAGGAGTGTAACTACATTACGCTGACACAGCAGGCACTCGAAGCACACTTGAGCGTCGCGCACTTCGACACGCACAGGCCTCAACGCGGGGAAATGACTCGCGCTAATGAGGCCGGGGAAGCGGACCGTGTTCAGCTTCGGCACAAAGCGTGTTTTTTCCCGAGCAAAGACGATGAAGTATTGCAAAGACATTCTGAGCT
The DNA here is from genome assembly GCF_050575085.1 of Anarhichas minor. Taxonomy (NCBI): domain Eukaryota; kingdom Metazoa; phylum Chordata; class Actinopteri; order Perciformes; family Anarhichadidae; genus Anarhichas; species Anarhichas minor. The sequence continues at coordinate 437,057 of NW_027466517.1, forward strand.
GGAGCGTCTGCGTTCGCTTGGTAATTATAAAAAGGTCGCCGACCAGCCCGAACCTAATCTGGATAAGTCGACTCTTGGAGAAACAGCCCATTTCCCCCAGCGTTCTCGTAAAAAAGGGGAGTTTTACATTCAAAAGTCCAACGACAAAACTGTAAATTCTCCTCAGTTTAAGTGCCGTGTCGACTGCGCCGAAAACAGGCTGTCACCGTCTTTGTGGAGGGTCGACAGGCATGGAAAACTACTCCTGCAGCCAGTAGAAAAATTAGATGTGGCAACTGATCTCACCTGCGTGGAGGAAGACTCTGCAAACAATGACTGCAAGGCTTTTGGCAGCTCAAAGCAGGCAACCTGTCCTGCGACCGCCGATTTCTTACTATCAGCCAGAAATCTTAAATTAGACCAGATGTTCCGTCAGGGTGGCAAGAACGACCCGGCAAGCGGGAGCTTACAAGCGCAAGCGAACCATTATTCTCCGTCAGTGAGAAACATGCCAACGCCCTTGCGTAACACTATTGACAATACGAATGGTAATATATCGGGACGGTTTTGCCAGAGACTAGAGAAACCGTCTGCAGATAAGAAGATGGGGAAAGGCTGCGAGGGCAGCAGTGACGACACCAGTGGAGCTGCAGGCAGCTTCTTGGAAAGCGAGGATGCGAGGAACCCATACGCTCGGAGGTACTTCACAAAGAGGCAGAGGTTTTCAGCCAAAGACCAAAGCTCTCGTTTGCTCAAGGATGAGGAGGATGGAGGTGAAGACTGTAGTGACATAGAGCAACTCATAATCAAGGAGGAGTATATCGAAACCACAGCGTGTGGCGATTCCCCAGAGTCGCCTTGTATGTCCACAGGGGACAGCTCTGATGTTTCTCCCACACCAGGGGTGGAACACAGGCGCTGTCCCTACTGCCCGGCCATGTTTGAGTCCGGAGTGGGCCTGTCCAATCACATGCGAGGGCACCTCCACAGAGTCGGCTTGAGCTACAACGCTCGGCACATGGTCTCGCCGGAGCAAGTGGCACTGCGGGACCATCAGCCACGAATCCGCAGAAGGATCCCCAGCGGCACGAGGAGAATGAGTAAAGGTACGAGTATCGGTGTTTGATTTATTATGACATTAGTTGAGCTAACAAGTCAAGACAAAAGGGGGGTTTTGTATTCAAATTTGATCCAATCTTTGGATCTGGAGGTCAAAGGTCAGGGTTGTGGAAGATCGTGTACTGTCACATGTCACGCTTACACACCACTTCAGATTGAAATATCCCTGTTGATAATTTGGTTTATGACCAAATACCTGCAAAGCTAACGACATTCTCGTCAGCCTCAGATGCAATTTGTGTTAAGTGCTAATTGGCAAATGGGCAAATGTTAACATGCTAAAGTGAACATGGCAGCCATTATACCTGCTTCTCAATGTGTTTGTATTGCCATTGGGAGAAACTCACTATAAAGCTCCAGTGGTAATTCTTCTGTATATTTACAATGAGCAACCCCTTTTTAGATTGTCATTTGGTTACATTAAGATTATAGGCGCTTTAGATGGACAGCTGCATTACGTGATCCTGTTATATTAAATGTTGTCATTACGGAATTCAGAGCATATCTAATGCCTGCACAACATGGCACGGCTGAGCCGGCAGCTAGAAGCTAACGGTGCTAAAAGCTCAAAAAAGTGCAAACAAGTGTGTTTACCTGAGGGGGAACCGGAGGTGGGCGCTACGCTTCTGCGACAAAGCCATCGGTTGGGGCGGCGTTATCAGCTGCAACCGTCATATGATCAGTGCAGAGCGGTGACCGTCGGCTAACCAATGGGACACGTCCCAGCTATGTACAAGAAGCTCCGATTACAACACACACAGAGGGAGAGTGACTTCATTCTCTGCTCAAGTGGACGTTCCTCCACTATATATTTACACAGCAATTAGATGTTTCCTGCTATATTAATGCTCTGAATCCCGTTTATAGAACCTTTTAAGGCTTGTCCATTACAGAGCAATCCAAAACAGTATATCATGAATATTGGCTTTGTGTTTTTGTTCTTTCATTACAATGTTTTTTTTTTTAAACAAATCTCATCTGATATTACAGCTGTTAAGCCAGAAACCCAAGGAGCACACAAATGTCCCCTGTGCTGGGGTTGGTTTGCTACTAAGACCGGCCTCTCCAACCACGTGAGGGGACATCTGAAGCGAATCGGTAGAAGTGTTACCAGCACCGGCAAGTCCCCGCTGGGCATCCTAAACGAACTGCTGCGGGAAAAAAAGGAACATCAGAACATCGTCCAGGTCCTCAACAAGAGCCAATTCCCCTCACGGATCAGCAGCGATGGCCTGATCCTGATGCGCATGGGCATCCCAGTGAAAATCCAGTTTGAGATGAGGAGTCCGCATCCCATGTTGGACAGCCTTGTACCAAAACAGGAAGCAGAGGCCTTCTCAGATAGGAGGCTTCAGGTAGAAGCACAACGAGGCACTGAGGCCTCCTCAAGCACTTTAGTTGAACTGCTCAAGGTGAGACGGCAAAGTATGGAGCTCTCGGCGAGAAGCGACCAGGAACCCCACGCAACCAGGAAGCTCCCTGATTTCACCAAAGATTACACGGAGGAACCAAACTGGGCTCATGGTATGGAGTCTCATGCACGAGCAAAATAGCAACTTCATGTTCCAACGGTTTCATAAACATGGCTGGTTCTGCATGTTTAAGCATCACAAGTCTCTGCAAGTAGATTCTCACAGGAAGAGGTGGTACAGTAGCAAACTAATCTTAACAATGTGGTAAATGGTTTAATGTAAAGTATACTTGATTTGTAGATATTTGGCAAAACCACTCATACGATATAAGAAGCATTTCAATACAAGCTCCCCCACCCTTTACCTGGGAAGGTCATGACTACTCAATAGATCATCCATGTGTTATTCCTATACACATTTAACACGTTTAGCCCTGTTCTACTACAGGGAAGTTCACTCTATCACAGTGTTGTGTACACGCTAACGTTCAGGCCTCTGATTGTCATCAATATTTTATACATTTTTCCAGTATCTCTCCACAGATCGCTGTATACTGCCAGTTAAACAATAGTTCACAATCATTTGATTTTTATGGAAAAAACAACAACAACACACAAATACGGTAGATTGAATGTCGCCAAAGTGCTTTTGAAGTTCATATTAAAAAATCATGAGATCCTCTTGATGTTTAGTTGGAAGCCCGTCATCCGTGTTTCCACAATTTTGTTTAATGTCTGTCCAAATCCAACTTTCAGTGCCGGGTACTGAGATAAAGATGAGATGGAGATGTAAACATCACGTTGCTCTTTGTCGAGCTGTAATGTTCTCCAGAAGATGTCTTTCTCTGCGTGTCCGATCCTGAAAGCTGATTTAGATTAAATTATTCGTATGCCATTTAGGGTGTTAATTATAATGCTATTTCATCACTGAGTTGTCGCTCACATAGCATCATCACTCGCAAATTACATGAAAATACAGAACTTATTTTTTATCAATATTTAGATAGTTTAGTGGAAAAAAAAAAAAAAAAAAAAATCATTTTAATTTTGAGAGATCTTTTGGGATTACTACTCGACAAATATTGTGGTTAACAGGCGATGGGGCACAGCACTGTCAGAGGACTAACACGTCTGTGATATTCTTGAGTAGTTTATGAATCCTCTGTGACTCCGGTGTATGTGAAAACATACGCCCCCCCCCCCCCCCCTGAAGACACAAGATTGTGTTAAACTTCACCATGTAACACTTTTCAAACAGGAGAGTGCAAATCAGATGCTTAGACTGAAAGCAGGTGGAGGAGCACACTGGGAGTAACAGTTTTGCTTGATAATAAAATTACGGCGTGAACTCGCACACCCTCCCACAATGCTTTATTCCTTAAATTATAGTGTCGCACTACGGATAATCTTAAAACCTTGATTCAAAAATATCAGCTAAACTGTAATAAGAACATCATCCAATCAAATAGAAAAATATAATCAAATATGATCCACTTGCCCTGTTCTCGTTGAGTTTAATTTTGTTTTTTCAACATTTTCATCTTTCAGGGGAATGCGATTCGAATACGATTTGTATTCAGTGTAACGGAGCCTTTCCCGTGCTTCCTGGTCATCTTCAAGCCTATGCACAAAGGAAGAGGATCGCCATATTTGAAGGACCAGGTACGTCGATGACGATACGCGTGTAGCAAAATGTCAACATGTGTGTTTCCTGTGCCGTGCAACCAAAAGTGTGCTGGAAGCACAGGATTGAAGTGAATACGTGTGATGTCTCATGATGGATGTTGACTAGAATAGTAAAAATCAATATTGGGATTATTTATTTATGCCTCTTGTCGGAGATTACATGATGCATTTCAGATAAAGCGATGTTTTGTCTTTTTAGGCTACGATTACAAACCGAAGAAGCCAAGGCCTGGGCTGAAGAAGAAGATGCTACCCTCCTTGAATGCTGAGATTTACACGCTCTCCTGCAGGTACATGCAAGTGAAGGTTACATATGTAAGCGAGAGAGCTCCCTACCCAGTTACGTATCTCATATGTAGGCCCCAAATGGAAGAGATGAGGAGATGTAAGGCAGCACAGCAGTCAAAACTCTGACCAGCCGCTCCTTATCTGGGACACCCAAGAAGTCTGTTAGAGTAGCTGCTGCTGGGCATCTCCAAGCACTCGCTCCCTAAAGAAAGTGCTTGAAACCACATTGCGATTGGCGGAACTGTTGAAATGATGACGGCATCAGGCGGCAACCTCCGGTTCTGAATATTGAAGCCAATGTAGAAGTGCCTTTAACCTGCATTCTCTCTAATGGCCAGCAGGGGGCGACTCCGACGCAAAAAGAAGTTAGATTGTATAGAAGTCTATGAGAAAATGACCCTACTTCTCACTTGAATTATTACCTCAGTAAACATTGTGAACATAAGTTTATGGTCTCAATCTATAGTTCCACGTCTTCGTCAATATTATTTGACTAGGTTACGTTTGACCACATCATGATAACGTTATAATTTACCTTTGCCCGATACTCGTAATATAATCGATGCAATAAAACAAAGCTTTCCACACTGAAGTTGTGCATCGACTCTAGAAACATTGACTGGCTCCTCCTCCCTCTCTCTGCAGATTCTGCGACCTGGTCTTCCAGGGTCCCCTGTCTATCCAGGAGGACTGGATCAAGCACTTACAGAGGCACCTGCTGCACACCAGCGTGCCCCACTCAGGGACCGGGATGGTTGAGGTTCTGGGTCTTCATCACAAAATACACACGAGGATGTCTCGTGAGCGCCCAGACCTGGAGTAGAGTTTTACCTGTCGAGAACGTCCAGCGGCCTGAATTTGCACATTGTTTCTACGCATCATCAACACATTGTTTTAGACCTGTTTTTAGGAATATATAAGAGTTAATCTAGACTGCTTAATAAAAGTAGTGTATTGATAATATTGTATATATTAGCAAAAACGTTACAAAGGATATTTAATATGCTTTGCCTTATAAACTGAGCTAATCCAAGTTGTAGGATTTATCTTTATTGACGCTATTGAAGCTGATCTGGCAGTGCAGAACTGCCATTGTTAGAAAACCATTGTTCATCTGTGTTTGTCATGATAAAGAAAAGTGCCTTGTTAAAAAGCATTTTGTTATGACAAAATATCCAAATATCTCAGTTTCTTGTAACTTTTTAATGTCATAAACAGAACATTTCTCATTATAAAAAGAAACATTTCTCAATAGCTTACTTCTCTTTTTATGAGATTTTTTTTAGTTTTTTGTCACAACAACAAAAGTTAAAAGGAGCATGCATATATTGGCAAAACACACGAGTGTTTCAATTGAGTTCACGCCTCGCTTTCTTCTAGAGACGACATCAAATCAAACGGCGCTCTCGTTGAGCGGTGTACGCGGGGCTGTCGCTAGCTCGCGGATGCTTTGTGGGATTTCACCTCCCTGCGCCTGCATCAGAGGGAGCATCTCTCTTAATCAAAGCGACATTCATTATGTTGGGACAGCTTGTTCTGTCACTGTTCTCCTGCTTAACCTTCACCCATCAGCGCAGGTTCTGAAATCCGGCTCTCATTACAGCCGCGATAGCGACATCTTTTTATAATGAGGAATACTCTCTAGTTATAACGGGAAACCTTTTCCCGTTATAACAACAACGTGTTGTTAGAATTATTTATTTTCTCATTGTGGCAGCTCTGTATTTCCGAAAGCTCAAAAATTGGTGGTTCTTGGTCGGGTCGGTTACTATTTAGATTTTACAACACTGGAAGATCACAGCTACAGTTTGTCCTTCTTTGAGTCAAACTTCACAATTCTGATAACTACTTTATTTTTGTTTAAAGTTCAGTATTAGAAAGAAACCATTAATACACATTATAGCACCAATATAAATATGAATGTGTATATTTATTTCAGCAATGCCTATCCCATGATAACAACTCTAATGTAAGGATTTAAAGATTTAACTAAATCAAAGAAATATCATTTTATCTATTTATTAGTTGTTTTTTTAATATTCAACTTTTTTTAATTTGTAGATATGTAGTGCTCCCTAATATATAATTATGGATTCCTATAAAATATCTCACTTCCCTACTCAGGCTTGATAGGTTTTAGACTTGCTCAGATTCAAATGCAACATTTTGTAGATGTTTGTATAGAAATCAGTGACATTAATAGTAAACTTGCATGATTTGAAAGTGTCACTAAATTGAAATAACGTGAATTATTCTTAAACTAAAGCATTTATTAGTGATGCCATGTTAAGTTCTATCAAATAGGCAATGTAGGTACCGTGGCCCCTTCATAACGAGGATATATGCAGAACAGTACCGAGGGCTGCTGAGGTTATCTACTGCGGTGCTGGTGGAGCGGACCAAAGGGTTGACTCCAGTGAGCAAGCTGTCTGAGATTTAGAAAACAGAAGAGAACGTAGAGCCAAAAGTCGTTGGACAGTCGAGGTCAGGGTGAATAAGAAGGCCAGGGAAATCGTAATGAAAGGACGGCCGCGCTGAATTTCTCATCATCACATTTAATCTCATTAGGTTTATTTTTGGAAACTCGATATGGAGAGCCAACCAGACACATGGGAAGGACAAGGACGTCATCCCAATGTATGATCTCAGTGCTTTTCCATTTTATTCTGCTATATCTGTATTAAAATAATAATTCATATGTTCATGTCAATAAATGATCATTATGCTTCCTTCAGTCACTCGTGGATGTGACAATACTGACTAAGTTTAAACACGGTAATGACTTAACTTTTGCTGCTCCAAACTTCCAGTGTCTGTGTTGGGGGGGGAGAATGTGGCAAAGGAAGTGATGCATTTTATGATTTGGGCAGCAGAAACTGAAGCAAAAAACACATGTTTCCTCTTACCTGAAGTGCTATTTATCAATCTAGATTATTTTGGTGTGACTTGCCGAGTTTTAGAGACATTGGCCGTAGAGATGTCTGCCTTCTCTCCAACACAATAGGACTAGAACAACACAGGACTAGAACCCTGGTTTGTGGTGCTCAAAGTGTCTTTTTTTCCAGAAATCATGACCCGGTGGCTCCAGATTATCCACAGAGCTTGCTTTGAGCAGTTTTATGTTAAAACTAGTTTTCCTTTAGCTGTAGTACCTAAACAAAACTGCACATGCAATTACCATCGAGTCCTGTAATATTGAAGAGAAGGCAGACTTCTCTATGGCTGACATCTCCAAAACTAGCCAACTCACACCAAAACAATCTAGAAATGTATGTGTTTTTGATCTTAGGGTGAACTGTCCCTTTTTAAGGAACCTTCAAACGTCGCCATCATGAAGAAAAGCTATTTGAGTAGCGTGATGTGTGGGAGTACGTCTATTGCAGTAATGATAAAACAAAGATTTCAGCACAATAAAAACAAGATGCATTTCTGGTGGATTGTGACGACGGCTTTGCGTGAAAACTGGGTTTGAAAATGCATCGTGCCATCTCGAGAAAGTTCTGATTAAAAGTTGACCCTTTCATGATGGACCGTTCCCTGCCCCTCAACCATAGACCGTACACGGTGGACGTAATCATCGCGACGTCACCCACTGGTTTGTGGACTGCCGTTATGAAGCCTCGAGTTTGGCGATGCTGCCGTCGCCATCTTGGATTACGGCCGTCGCCATCTTGACTTTTTGCAACCGCTGAACAGAAAGTGACCATATTTGGAATGCTGAGGAGTGACGTAGAGACGCCGTATACGGCTCTGGTAGCGGCAACTACCTGTCAGTCACAGTAAGCCCGCCTGCTTTATGGTCTTTTTGACTCTAAATGGACCATTATTTACTAAATGAACATCATGCTGTATTGAAGAAGACTTGAAACTAGAGATTGAGACCATAAACTCATGTTTACAATGTTTACTGAGGTAATAAATCAAGAGAGAAGTAGAGTCATTTTCTCATAGACTTCTATGCAATCGGAGGAGTCGTCTCCTGCTGCCCGGTAAAGACAATGCAAGTTTTAAGACACTTCTGCATTGGCTTCACTCGGCAGAACCGGAGGTTGCCGCCTGCCCTCAAACACACGGGCCTATTTTATTTGTTGCAATGGTTTTGGGCCAAACACAGAGATTTTACTGTGATGTTGCACCATTATTCCCAACAGGAAGTGATTTTTAGGCTATGTGCTGTTTTAAACTCCAGTTTTTAGCGTTCCAGGCTGAGTATTTGATGTATCCGCCGCTTGATAGCCACTCCTGGGTTTTCTACTTACCAGTGGCAAAGGGGGCTAACCCCGCAGTTTATCTTGGGCAGTATTTAAAGCAGCGATCAAAGCTGTACAAACCAATTGTCATCACGCGTCTCCGGAGGGAATTTTGAAGTACATTAATGCTCCTTCTTTGGGAAATAATTGTGCCACTCTGTGACTTCATTAGGTCTCCTGGCTGTTTCAAAAGATGTTCTCTCTGGAGGTTGAAAGGCACATCGCTGGCAGACAGCATCCCAAGGGGCCGAATGAATAAAAAAAGGGAGATTATAATGAGATTGAGTTAGCCATGACCAGAATTGGGCTTTTCATTATTCCAGTGGCTGAAGAGAGAGAGGGACAAGGCTGACATAAAGAAATGTGTTGTTGCAGGACCCACACTCGCCATCTGCCACGGGGGTCCAATGGTAGGCAGCCAATGCATGCTTATCATCGCCATGGGTATCAAAGGGGCCTCCTCTCTGGAGATTGCTCCATTAAAACTGCAAATCTAACCCCTGTATGCAGAACACAGAAAACCTGCAACACTTGCTTTTTGATTTATCACATTGAAATGGGGAACACTGGAAAACTTTGGATAGCTTTGTGTTTTTGGTGTGTTTGTCGGCTACCGACGTGTAATTTACATTTTCAGTTATTCAATTTGATTATGTCTTCCTTTTAATGATGCCATGTGTGCGTTTACCATCATAGGACTTTTTGTCAGCGGTTTTGTGTTACTCCCCCATTCAGTTGCACGTGGCAGCAGTGATCCCGAGGTCAGGACCATTGATCACGACCTGTCCTTCTGCCAGTTGTTCAGTAGTGCCACAGACTGCCTGTGTGAGAAAAAAAAAAAGCAGAAAAAATCAATAGGTTTCCATTATGTGGTTGGGCAGTGTCACTGGCCCGTCAATGATCCCGTTACAGCGGTGGTACAAGGGGTGACACGGGCCCGCGCTCGATCGCTGCTGACAAGAGGAAAACATGCTGACAGGCACCGGGAACAAGTTGGAACACAGATTTGCACTTCAAGCAGCCGTCCGAGGAGGCGTATCGTGCAAGGCCACCGCGCGGCAAGGGGGTCGAGCTCAGCTGGGGCGGGGTGGGAGGGTTGAGAGGGTGTGTGTGTGTGTGTTGAGAGGTTGGAGGGGGGGAATCCCAGCCAGCCTCCTTCTACTGTCTGACTGTCTAGCTCTCTACCACAAACGCTTTTATCCTCCCATAAATTATTCACCTCTGGATACACCAAAGGAAAAACTCTGCTGCACTGATTGTGGCTGAGGGGAAATTCGTATGAAAAAACCTAAGGCCCAGTCTGCTCGGGCCACTCCTGCAACAACAACAAACACCCACCTTAACAGGGTGCTGCATGTGAAGCACCTGCTTTGCATTGTACAGTATACTAGAAACGCTGTGATGTCATCTGTTGCAAAAAAAAAAGAAAAAGAAAGAAGATCATTCCGGGGGGAATGTTGCGTGATATCTCAATTGCATGTCAACAGATCACTTTTGTAGTTTTTGTTTTAAGTGCACTCATTAGGTCCCTGACTTATTGGCCGACAACACGGGAGTCTGCTGAGTCAGTTGGTCCAGATGGCCGGTGAAAGAATTAAGGAAGACATCAACTGTCTCTCGAAAGAACGGGAATCTATATATTTTGACAAGGATCAAATGTGCTTCAGATGAACCCTTTTGGCCCTCCCAAAACACTATTTCCCCCCTCACGTCAAACCTTTTTACTTTTGTTTGTCCACGCGTGCGTGATCAGATGACTCCTGATTGTTGAGATCACATATAAAGCAACAGGATTTAATAGTTATACGACAGTATTACCTCCCGTCTGAGGCAGCCTATACAATTATTAAATCAGATGTATGTCAACATGGTTTTCATTCAAGCTCCTATTGTCTGAATTTATAGGCCTTGGGACATTATGTGACCTCACGCTGCCTGTTAATATACATTCTTTTTTTTTCAATTACACATATGTGTATAATCTTCCCTCTTTATGCGGTGCACATCGGCCCATAATGACTGGGGAATTCAGGTTAATATGTTGACAAGCTTTAACAACAGCGGGTCATGTTGCACAACACGCATGGCTGCCTCCGTTCACTCCAGCAGCTGACAGGTCCTAATCACGCGCTGCCCTAAAGGCACTGGGGGCAGAGAGGGGTTTTAATCACTGCGTTATAGACCAGCGCGAGGGTTCAAATTGAGACGTAAATAAAGTCAAAGTCGTAATAATTGTTTCAGCTAATTGGGCAGACAAGTGCGTTATGTCTATGGTTACATTATCTGGCTGTAATAACCTGAGTCGGAGGATTCTTTTTTTATACGACAGTTGGTGCATGAAAATTCATGTTGCAAATGAAATAATTAAAAAATGAAAAGGATCAGTGTTGCTTTACAGCCTGATGGCACAGCTGATGGGTGCATTCTTTATTTATTTTTTAAAAATTGCATTATTGAATGCCAAAATGCACCCAAAAGAATATTTTCACGTTTCAAATAATTAACGTGGCCTTTATTAATTCAGCCGAGGCGCGCCCCGCATCGCTTGCTGCGACCAGGCATCATCGTCGTCAGCATCAATGTGTCATTTACAGTAAAGGGGATTAATAATGCAGCCAACAATATGCACCGGTCTTGACGTGCTCGGTGGCGATGCCGCACCTTTCGGCAACATCATTATTTCCTATTAATTACTCGCCAACCGGATGCCTTTGGAAACGGAGCTGCAGTAGGTGTGACGGGGGAACCGGTCAGGGAGCAGCTGCCCTTCATCCCGCCGGGCTCAGGCTGACCTCCTTTTTCTTCTCTTTTTTTTTATTTATTTTTTTTTTACATCACTAAACTGGAGGCTTTACAAGCCTTGTACGAGCGCGCGGAGGCATTTTGATTTGGATGAAGGGAGAAATGTAGAATATGAGCCAGAAATGACGAGTCAGCCACGGTTTCCGGTAAGAGTAAATTGACGAGGAAAAAAAAGAAAATCTGCACGTGTCTGTTTTTGGGCCAAAGTGTCTGTAGTCATCCATCACCGGGCTGCTTTAATAAGGACTTCCATCCACACTGTTTCAGTCACATTGTGTCCGCCTCTGTACCACTTCCTGTTCCACACAACAACAACAACAAATATGGTGGACATCATGTGCTTTAAATCCCGCAATCATTCACACAAAAAGTGAATGTTTACGGTTGTGATTGCATCTGGTGATCACTGAGAGGGGCGTGAAACGGCTCTGTGGGATTAAAAAAGTGTTCACTAACCACTGAGGCCCAGCAGCTTTATGCGTGCATGACGCCACGGTGCGGTCTCACGCTTCGGACGGCAGGGGGCGCTGCTCATTTCGTTCTGAGAGAACAGGGAGGGCGAGACACAAAGTGGTTACACTGGCATTGAAAGCAAACAATGATAATAGAATAAAAGGAAGAAAAAATAATAGCTGGGAATTAATTCGACAAAATAAAAATCATGGATTCAGCTTAATCAAAAGAAAAATGTAGCATTTTATCTATTTATTTTCTCTTCTCATTTTCAAGCTGTCTGAGTTTATTGTGATTACAAAAATAAATAAAATATTCCTGGTATGATTTCTCACTTCACACACACACACGCACACGCACACACACACACACACACACACACACACACACACACACACACACACACACACACACACACATTGCAGCCTTCTTCTGCAGGTTGAAGGACAGCGAGTATTACGCACTGATGCAGGAATCAAGCCGGCTTCCAGACCTCCTTTAAGGCCCCTTTTTTATTTACAGGCGATTCCTCTCCGTTTCCAACAATCAGCTGTGGCTACTGAAAAGCTAAAGTCCCCGCCTTGCTCTCAGTCTGCAGGAGCTGCACAGATTGTCTCAACATCACATCAGTAATCAAACAGATCCCAGAACAAAAAAAAAAAAATTCTTTGCCTTTGTCGCATTTGAGGGAGAAATTTAATTACAACCGCGGGTGTACGCAGGTATTGAAAAAAAAAATAAATAGCAGGCGACAAATGAATATACAGAGCAAATGACAAAACATGAGGGGGAATAACTGACAGATGAAAAGACGGAGGATGTGCAGCTAACAGGCAAAACGCGCCGGTACAAAGCCGCGCACACCTTTTGAGAGCAAGAGTTTGTTTTATTGCAACACTCCCGGGTTGTATCTCCTGTCGATTTGCAGGAAAAAAATGAAGAAAACATGCCCTGTTTAAGAAACAAACATGCAGATTAGATGGGATTCTGACAACACACAGCTCAGACTTCATGTCCCACAGCTCACATCTCAACAATGAGGGGGAAAGGAGGGATGAAAACAATCCACTCAGCGCGGTAGACAACACTTACCGGCATTCTGCAAAAAAAATAAAAGTAAATGCAAATAATGAGGTGGCATGTGGAAATAAATAGTAGAAGTTAAGACAAACTGATATCAACTCTGGTCCGCTTAAGACCCAATGGGTGGCACTGTGATTCTTTATTTAGACGTTTCAAGGGTATATAGACACAAATATCAAATAATAAAAAATAAATAAATAGTGTGATAAACATTGACGGATTTGGTACACAGGTATTATGATCTTCTAAAATTAAACGCCCCAAAAGTCTGCCTTCATATACAGTGGCGCACAGTGGATTTGGGCGTAGCCAGCAGGAAGCTTCTCTAAAGAAGAAAGCCTCTCACAAGGCATGTGTAGCGTTTACTTCAAGTGCAGAGGGTTGTCACCTGTTCTGTGGTAGCAGGCTACATGTCAGCAGCAGCACACACAGCCTCCACTCACTCACCTTCCACGATGCTCCACTGTGGACTGTTTGCCACGACACGCGGGCCTACAGCAGCTGAACACATACTTATACAGCCACATACACACACACACACACACACACACACGTATGCTGCAGCGGCAGCGGTGGACAGACCTCAGAAGCCTGCATGCGAATGTGATGTATATTTTCAACAAGGAATTGTTTAAAATATCATCAAGAAAACTGATCATTCAGTGTTGATCTAAATACATAACTCAATATCATTCATATTGGGGATTATGTGTGTCATCATTTACTGGTCATTTTATTAGTTTTAGAAATGTTAATTAAAAGCAAACAAAAAGAAAAGCAAATAACTAAATAAATATGTTTAAGGTACACAATGTTATATTTCATTTATATCATTATATATGGTCATATATATATATATTTTTTAAGACAAACTCAAAATATCTTTTCAGGTGTCACGTGCACCATGTTTCTCCTTACACACAGTGTCAAACACATAAATAAATAATAGATAAATAAATAACTTCATACATCTATTTTTCAGATTTATTTAAAACAAATCTTTTTCAGCCCACGGATTTGAAAAAAAGAAGAAGAAAAAGTCACTTGATGCTTAATTTGGTCATGACATCATATACATCCAGGAAATACAGGTAGCAGAGTTTGTCGTAAAATACAGGTTGCAGACGCTTTGTTTGATTCCAATACTCGGAGAATATCGCCACAGTTTGCAAAGTAAGTGGCGGGAAGTTATGAGAAAGCTGGTAATTGAGAGGCGCACACTGCGGCCATGTTTGACTCCCAACAGGTCTCGAGATACATCTGAAGGGTCACGAGCTGATAAGGGATATAACATAGTAAAAAAATACATATTTCTATTAACCAAACACAATGACATGTCGTTTTTTGTGTGTATTCTATGTGAAATACTGGCTGCAGCCTACCCTTTCAGGCTTAAACTAGCTTACTTACTCAAATGAATCAGAAAATTAAGCCCAAATCAGTCTTCTGTTGAAAAGCTCTCAGGTCATGAACATGACTAAGGGGTCACACATTGACATGGAGACTGTGTTCATCTGCTGAAAGTAGGGAAAGCTTCTCTGTGCTCATCTCAGTTTTTGTATGTGCAGTATGTGTTTTTTTTGTGACATCACAACTAGTTTGAACCAATCACGGTCCAACATGCAATTTAAACAACAGTGATGTGGAAACCGGAAGCCTCCAGTGCACGGCCATCTTTTATCAGTTAAACATTTATAATTTAAATATATTTACAGATTATGCATTTTCTAATGAGGTAGAAGGTTTAATGTTAATTTATTTTTATTGTTAACTCATTAATTTAAGTTTTTTTTGGGGCGATAAATAGATCGTTAGCCAAAAAAGGTTGGGTACCACTGCCCTAGTCCGTGAGAATGAGCTATTACACATTAGAGAACAACAAGCACATCATTGTTGATCTTCTGAAATATGAACTTGAACTTCTCTAAATTAACAATTTGTTTCCAGTAATCCACTAATGAAGCTCCTCGACTATTCAGAACGACTTCCTCATAACCTGCAGACCGGTGTCAAGTAATCTTTATACTGCGCTTTAAATGCTCTTTTCTTGGGGGGGGGGGGGCAATTTCCCACTTTGTGAGCTGTAGCGTCGTGGCAGCGTCCCCCACAGGCCTCAACGCTATGTGGTGCTGTGCATCAAATCTCCCCCGGCAGCCTCATTATTCCATTCTCCTCCACTATCCAAGGTTGATCTAATCGCCAGATCAACAAGCGGGATGTGTGAGAGAACAAATAATGGAGACAAAATGAACAAATGATTAGTATGCTGTGAAAAGTACAATACGTTTCTTATTTAGCATTTAGATAACTATCCATCCTGAGGAGCAAGCTTCAAAGTTGAACTCAGTTTAGGCGAGGGGGATTAATTCTCTCTGCTGCATGCTTCATTGAATCTCTCATTACCAAACTTTGTCTGTATTGATGTTAGATTTGATTGAAGATTAGAGCATTTAGCAAATCTTGCTTTTCCGCGTGTATCAGGCTTTTCCAAGCGCGGCACACTGCTCGCTGGTCAATACCCTCACTTTTATCCAGCGTCTGCTTCATTTAAACTTAATCAACTCCATCAATGAACTGGAACAGCGAAACGTCCCCTGGAACAATAGCTTTTGTTGGATAATGCTTTGGTCTTATTCCCAACCGGGTGGCGATAAACCTGAAATTACACTATGATGAACTATTTCAATCAATATGATAATGGAAATTGGCTTTGGTGACTCTTTGCAGGGCTTAAGGAGGCAGGCTAAAGCCTATGTGACATTAATACATCTCCATGCTCTCTCCCTGCTGTTGCCACCCCCCTACCTCACTTTATTGTCCCATCTTTTCAGTGACATTGACTGCACCATATTGCAAAGCGCCTGCTAGTTTAATGATCTATCTGCACCGGGGAATGCTTGTGCCGAAATGGATGCACAAGCCGACGGTCTCATGCATTGTTTTCCAACTAAATTATAGGCTCTGTACTTTGTTTCCTGTAGTGGCTCAGCGGGGTGTAGATCAATCATTGATGGCACTGCCGTAAAGCAGACACAACGCGACTTTTCGCTGCTCATTTGGACATTTTGTCCTTGTGTGGGATCCAGTGCCTGTTATAGGCTACAGTTCATCATATTTATACTGCCACCAAAAGACCAATTTCACAAGCCGTAGCAGGGAAAAACGCGTGCTCCCCATCTGTTGCATACCAATAAATATGCCACCTTCTGGGACAATCCAGGAGTGATCATGATGATCAACTGCCAAGTGATATGACTTACCATAAACCTGTTTATTTGAAAAGTTTCCCCTCAGCCAATAATTGTCAAATTTATTTCAGCATCTATTATCATTTTCTGAGGTGATTTATAAAAGCGGCGGCATTGTTTTCCTTTCCTCCACACCTCTCACAGACATTTCATTATCATTTCTAAGGGCGGCGTTGGCACGCGGCACACGGAGACGGATGCCTTTGTGTTGTTTCACGCAGAACTGAGCAGTTATCACCGGAGCTGAACGTCACAGCTGTCCTCTAGCGGGGGAGTCACTGATCAGCTCAATCTCGTATGAGTGGCAAGCGGCGATGGAGTTGTGGTCATGTTTTTACAATCTAATTGTAATTGTATTGAAGCCAGCAGCATTAAAATGATGGAATATCTATGCATGCAGGTTGGTGAGTGCATCACATATTTAGTACATTTGTATTTCTCACACACTGGCCACCAGGGCCCCTTTAATTACCTGAACTACAGAGAGAACTTAGACATGTTGGTCCCAGGTTTCCTTATACAATTTGTAACAGGAAGAATTTTTGAAAAAACAAACTCACTGAATGGTAGGAAATTCTTTTTTAAATACAAAAAAAGAAAACGCCTGACAGTGAAAGCCTCCTCTGACAAAGTCTGTTAAAGTCAATAAAGGCAATAAAAGATAGCAGGTTGGTTTTCTCCAACGTGATCTCACAGAATACTTGAAACGATGTGTAAAATGACGCGTTAGCGCCACGAAAGCACTTTAACGTTGGGTTAAAGATGGTCTATAACAAAGACGATGCATTACAAGCACCGCCAGTGGTTTCAAGTGGTATGCACTTCCTGTCTCCTAAGTGGGCGTGGTCATGGTGTGTACATGGTGTGGATGGATGAAAGCAGATTGAGTTATATTTAAATAATATATTTCTATTTTCTCTTAGTTAGCTTAAGGAAAACCATCGTGGCTCTGTTTAAAATTAATACAAAAAGTAAAATACGTAACCGCGCCACGAACATGCTAATGTAACTTCACAATAACTCAACAACACCTCGCCTCCCGGCCACCATAAGTAATGGTGTACTAATTCACCAGCTCTGAGCATTGCATATTTTCGTGAATTCGTTTAACTTGCGTGTCCACCACGACGAAGGACTACAATTGACTTTAATGGACATCGTTTCCGTAGTTTTAACATATTGTGTGCAGGCACTATGTGATGCGCTGTTAAGAGGTCGCGGTCGTTTCATCTATTTCTGCGACAACAGCCTGGCTCAGTGCCACCACTGGTAATGTTAACATAACATTAAAGGACCACACTGATATTTGTGCCTGCTTTTGTCCATTTGCTACAAAAGACGTGTACTTTAAAGTCTGCTTCATGATGGTACATGTGAAGTCTTTAACTTTGTATCCACATTCTAATTAGTTAGTTTTGGGTGGAGGACGGTTCATGACAGTGAAGGATACTCACTGCCTCTCTCTAACCTTTTGCCTCCTGCGGCAGCCAGTGTCAATTAGCCCGTCCTGCATCTTCACTGACTGGAGCCGCTTCCATGTCACCGTAATCCAGCTAACATGAAACAGCAGATGTGTCGTTTGACACTTTTTGAATATGTTGTTTGCCTTTGTTTCCATGTTTTACTCCCAGTGCTGGGAATGATTTGAGAGGACAGACATGCACAACAGATACAGCACCTTGAACATCAAAGGGCCCGCGCTGCAGTATTAGAAACAGTGTGTGTGTGTGTGTTTCTGCTGTGACTCTGCACATGCTCATGCACACACACACACACACACACACACACACACACACACACACACACACACACACACACACACACACACACACACACACACAGACACACATAGCTGCCATAGGAAAGCATCCGAGACAGCCCAGAATATAAAAAT
Source organism: Anarhichas minor (assembly GCF_050575085.1). Classification (NCBI taxonomy): domain Eukaryota; kingdom Metazoa; phylum Chordata; class Actinopteri; order Perciformes; family Anarhichadidae; genus Anarhichas; species Anarhichas minor. The sequence goes on from NW_027466517.1 coordinate 455,270, forward strand.
TTACAGGCCTTTTTTTCCTGCTTTGTCTGTCTTCTTTCCCATTCTCTTAGGTGAACGGGGCCTGAGCGATGGAGCCGGAACCTTTCATCTCACCCAGCGAGTGTAAATAGCTGTCATGTTTGATTGACGGTCTGACGTGCACATGTGTGATGCCCTGGAAGAGGGGAAGATACTCAGCGAGAACACAGTACATGATGGCTCTCCTGTCTTCCAACCAAAGATGTGATGAATGAGTAATTACACCAAAACCAACTGCATTTCCTCAGATGAGACTTCTCAGGGTTTATGCAGAGACATTTGCATAAATTCCATAACAGCTTACATTGTCCACGATTGGATCCACGTTATTGGCTTTACATATTATCATGCTAATATATGTCTTAGCAGATATTTTAAAAACTGGCTTTATTGTGTAAGTGCATAAAACAGAAACCTTCTTCATTTTTCACTTTGGCTCTGTTGAGCTTGTAAAGCACTGAAGCACTTAAGCTTAAATTTACATATCATGATTGCTAACTATTTGTTATACCAAGCTACATTATAAAATCATCTTTTATTACATTCATACTGAAAGGGATGATGATTCTGTGAAAGGTCCTATATGTTGCCCCTTCCAAAAAACAATAGGGCACAGCCAAATAGCAAACTGCATGCTACAGGCTCAGATCTGTCAATGTGTCCTGGATCAGTGGAGTTATTGAAAGGTAACAGATTAAAGGTAGCATTCAGCTGAGTTATTGTGGGGTAGAAATAGACTAGAAATAGAAAGAGTCCAGTCTGTCAGAATTTAGAGTGACACCTTTTCTGTTCAAGCTGCTCAGACGACAGTTACAACTGAAAACGCTGTGTTGACCCGCACAGCGTCTTCGCGGAAGCATAGCACCCCCACCCTCCGGATCCCGCTCAGATCAACGCCGTTAGCTCTGCAAGCACTTTCGCCATCGTTTGCTCTTTCAGTGCGGTCATTACGGTAAACTGTGAGCCGCCGGCTCGCCGTCATTATGTTGAGAGCCGTTGAGAGGCTATCCCGTAGTTTGCACCTTAAATTTGTCTGAACCACTTTATCGCCTCAACTTCTAGATGGATTGCCCTGCAAGTTTATACAGATGTTCATACCCCCCCCCCCCCCCTCCTTTGTTGTTCCTCTGACTTTTCATCTAGCGCCATCATCAAGTCAACATTTGAATTCGTCCAATACTTGGGTTTATAATCTATTCCCATCAGTCTGAACTGTATGTTGTGTTTAGTGCGCATTACCAAATGTTAGGATGCTAACAGGCTAAACTAAGAGATGACCGTGGTAATACATAACCTGCCATACATCAGCATGTTAGAGGGGACGTATCATGCTCATTTTCAGGTTCATACTTGTATTTAGGGTTTCTACTACAGCATCTTTACATGCTTTCATTTTTAAAAAACACAAATTTTCTCCTGTCTGTCTGAATATACCTGTATTCACCCTCTGTCTGAAACGCTCCATTGAAGCACCTGTCTCTTTAAGAACCCCACTTTACACATTTTCAAATAAAGTAATCATATTTGGTTACAAAGACCTTTAGATTAAATTGTTGTAACATCGGGAGTGGGACTCACTTAAGATGGACATGAACACCTGCAGACACACTCTAAAGTCATTGCTTCGTTTCAAATCCAGTACACTGGAGCGCAACACCAACACAACAACGTATCTTTTTGATATTGTTTGTATACATTATGCAGTGAGCGTCGTGACGGCTGTGTATTTTGACACACATTTCTTCGTTTGGCCTCACAGTGGTAATGCCGATACATTTCACAACAAGCTTTTGCTTTGATTCAACCAACAAAAAAAAAAGGCACTCTCATCTGCAGTCCAATGGGCTGGAACTGGCGAGAAGGAAACAGTTTAACTAAAGAGAATATATGCATCAAATGAAAAGCAGATGAAAAAAATATGCAATTATGTTCCTGATTGGGTTAAGTATTTCTCTGCCAGCACACGCCAGCTACCACTAGAACCTGTCCCAAATGGGCGGCTTCCAGGCCCGGGCGAGGCCCCAGAAAAACGTCACATCAGAACGGTGCCATCTCCCGCTACGTCTCCCGTTTCCTCAGATCCACAGCCAGTCCGTCCCCCTCTTTCCCCTCTCCTCTTTGCCGCGTTCAGCCCCTCTCTGCGTCCCAGATAATGGAGCTCAGCTTCTGTCTGCCAAAGGGTCCGTGGCTGCCCGGGAGTAATGACCTGAGGGGGTACTTTGTCACAACCAGGGTATAATAATGCCTCCAGCCACGGACAAAGCAGACCCTTGGGGTCAATTTTTAAATACTTTTATGTTTTTCACCGAGGGTAGGAGTCATTTGTTTTTATTGCAGGTCATATACTACACATACACTGCAGAAACAACACATTTATTCCCTATAACAAGGGATATCAAGTGTGGTTAATATTGTTTATTTCAGCAAAGCACGGTTAAGTTTTGATGGAACCACGCTTGTGCTGACCTATCGCTTCTGATGAGACATCTTCCACTTTTCAACAGAATTTATCCGTCAAATGTCTGTAGGCCATGGTCCCTCGGATCAAAATAGTGTTATTGAGGCACGCGAGGGAGTGTAGAATCACCTGCGAATGAAAGGCTTCTCGTAATAGGTTAATTGTAACAAAAGCACAGGGTCTTGCCCCATTGAACAGAAGAGGATTGTGGAACACAGGCCTGTGGAAATGATGTCAAACAATGTGCTGCCTGCTCTCCCCTGCAGGGCCAGAGTTAGTCTGTCAGCAGTTAAATGCTTACCTCCCACCCCTCCCCGAACACTCAACAATCAATTTACCTCCTCGGGGTCTATGAACCCAAAGATTTGACCTTCCAGACTCGAGCTTTGTTCCCCCCCTCCTCATCTCGCACACCTCAAAGAGTACTTATCAGAACACGGACAAAAGGTATTTTGAAGTCACTTTTTTTTTTACACGTAGAGCAGATATATAGTCAAATGTTTCTGTGGCCAAAATTCATTTGGTGAGTGAAACTAAAATGTTATTATAAATTCAGTTTTGTCAAGTAAGGATACAGTGAAACAGATAATTTTTCTTCTTCTGGAAAATGCTGTTTTGCTTCAATAAATATAATCAGGAATAGTTTGACATATTGGAAATTTTGTCCTTTTTATGGAAAGTTAGATGAGAAGAAGATACACACCATGAAGCTACAGGTAGCAGCCAGTTAGCCTAGCTTAAAGTCTGGAAACAGGGAGAAACATCTAGCTCTGTCCTGCACATAATAAAACCACAACATGTCTTTTTTTATAGATTAAACACACAACACACACACATACATACATATATATATATATATATATATATATATATATATATATATATATATATATATAGTGGTATAAATCTTCTCATCTAACTCTCGGCAAGAAAGCACATTTCCTAAATTATCAAACCATTTCTGGAATGTAATAGTAGCAAATTACAGCATGCACACTTTTGTTTTGGCAGGTTGTGCTGACAGAGGAAACCGTTTATGAAAGATGTCACTACTGACTCCTACTCCATAGCCTGCCAACCAGGTAAGTCTGCAATGACACTGTAATAGAAAAACAAAGCCAATTCCTGACGAATGACTACTGAGTTAACGGTAATGACCTCGTGAATAGACAGAAATGAATTTATCTCACTGACAAAAAATGGATGAAAACAGCACAGCAGTTTTTGGTACCTGTATATTTTACTGTTGATTTACCTTTATGTTGATGGGCACACAGCCCCGGGATGTCTCTATGTCAATCAAAGACTTAAAATCCCAAGATTTATTCAGTCCCCCTCCTATTTGCACAGTAACCAATGGTGAGAGTGCACGCCCAGCAAGGTACCAGCTAATTGGGCATACTGGGAATACAAAAGAAAAGTGTAAAAGCAGCACCATTTTCTCTTATGTGATATATTGAAACTGTTGATGGTTCAACACAAAGCTTTCTTTCGGGTGCGCTAGGAGAGCTTTGAAGTGAAACATTGTCTGCTTTAAAAGATTATCTTTAGGGAGTTTTTGCCTCTTGCTTTATGGTGTTTTAGTTTATAGCAGAGAATAGAGGACAGGAAATAGTGTGAAAAGGGGGGACATGGGACCATCCCCTGGCTCCAAATCACTTCACTTCACTTGCTAATCCTAGATGCTGAGTTGGGATAAATTGCACTCTTTATATTTCATCAACTTTTGAAGGGATTGTCATACAATGTCATTCAAACTCAACCGGAAACTGAATCCTAAGAATCTTGGTGATCTCCTGTCTCTTTCTCTAGTATCAATAGCAGGTCAACATTGGCACAAACGTTTGCACAAACATTCTTGGTTCCCAGAGGGTATGTCCATGATTGCCTTTCCTCCACTCTAAGGTTGACATTTTTTGTACTTTGTCAAATATCTTGACAGGTATTTTTTGGATTCCCAAGGAACTTTGTCCAGACAAGGCCAGGTGTCTGCAGTATGTATTGCACAAACTTTCGATATCCTCTGACCTTTTATTCTAGAGCCATCATACGGTCAAATTCTTCCATTTGTCCAATACTTTTTGAAAACCACTGACATTCTAGTCAACCTCAGCTGTACTATGTGTAGAGTACTAATTGAACAGCCTCACAGAGCCGCTAGCATGGCTGCTAACATTTGCTCGGGTAGACTCTTAGTCTTGTTTTCTCATTGAATGAAATCAAGAAGAATTCAAAATGGCTAATACCGAAAATATGCATATAGCAGCTGTGACATCATGTGAAAACAAAAGATAATAAAGTTGCTTTACATTGCTCCACAATTTAGGTGTTTTTACTGGTCAATAACCAATCAATTAAAAAAAAAAAGCTACTGTATTTGGCCTATATGTCTCAATTGTTTTTTCGATTACTTTCTTTGCTCCTGGGATTGATGTGCTACCATTTTCTTTTGTCTAACTTCTAGAGGGATGATAATAAGACGCTTCCATTGTACGAGTGCATGTGTAATAGCAGTGTTTCATTCCCAAACAGAAGCATCTGACACCGTTCTCTGACATTCGTGTGGAGGCTCGGTTTTTTTTTCAGCGCTGCACTAACCATTAAGAGAACACCATATAGTTTGTGTTGGTGGAGTTTTCAGTTGCTGAGGGGAAGACAGAGCGGTCGAGGATGTATACACGTGGGGGAAGAGCTGCAGCAGCAGAACTCAGCTGGAGTGGGTTACTTGAGGGAACGCTCCGGGAGTGGGAACAGAGCCAAAAGAGCGAGGGAAACATACTTCACTTTATTGATTTTGTCGATCGTCTTAAATGAGGGGCACTCCAGGCCAAAGGCTCACCTCTGCATTTTCTCTCTCTGCTGCTCGAGCAGACAACAAGCAGCAGTTACAGGAACTGGGAGAGAGGAATTATGTCCATACCGCATGTGTGAGGAGAAAGGTGTGTGTGTTGTGTGTGAGAGCCCGTTTTAGTGAAGTTCTTACTAAAGTTTAAGATTTCAGAAAGTGTCGGGTATCAACCTTTTCGGCGGCTGTCTTGTGAGGTGCGCTGCCTCTAGTGTCCGTGGCGTAAACAAGCCCATTGTTTCGATCACATGCATCATCTTGAAGTCTAGAAATGAGATGGTGTGTGTCCGCAGAACACACCCACACCACCCCCATCGCAGATCATGACCTTTTGCTTTACACCAGAGATGCACTCCACGATTGTGACTTATTCATCACTTGTGACTTGGTTATGAATGGCTTCTCAAGGCAAATATTGATTAAGTCAAGCGTAGCGTCACTTGGCTTAAAGCAAATGTCCATAAGCAATTACGGGTTGCGGTCTTGTGGTATTTTCCATGTTTGCTTTGGCTGACATACTCATTTGTTTTATATTCCCATACGTCCTGTCAGGTGGGACAGGATGTCTTTGCGTGCAGCCAGTGTCAATAGCTATTCAATAACCACTACCCTGAAGTTTTCACCTCTGGCCCTAAAGACGCAACATTTGAGTCATTGTATAGTTTATCGTTGAACTCCAGATCATACCTTTTTAAAGATTTTAGTTGAGCGACAATTGTTAAACATTATAACATAGATATGGATAGTATAGAATAATAATAAGTATATATGTGTTTGACACTAGAAGGCTGTTTTCACGAGGGGAAAGTGGAAAGTTTCTCTGCGCTCACCTTAAATGTCAGTTATCAATATATGCATTTTCACATTTGTGGACATTCCAATGAGGACAAAGGATTAGATGTCATTTCACGAGTTTTAACAAGGTTGTTGTTACCCAACAACACAATTATTATTCAAAGCAAAGCATTTCTATAAGCCTGATAATATGCCTGGAGGGGGATCTCCAAATACAGGACATTTTATTTGCTTGTTGCTGTAAAAACCCTGTAAATCCAATACTGCCGTAAAACATTGGGAGACAGAACAGAAAACTCTCTTAACAGCTGAGGAATTTCTACCATCACCAGAATAATTACACATGAACACAAATCTGGGGAAATACAGGAAGTAAACAAGCCACCATTACTGCTTAGGTAAGGTGGATAACGTTAGCGGTTGGTCAATCAAGTAACTGCCGTTATTGTGAAATCTAATGTTAGCTGCTGAAACTGGGGCGAATGAATGACCACAAAAGAAGGGCTGGGCGATAATTCAATTTCATTTATCGTCTCACTGGAATCGTTCCCTGATGAAATCGAATATCAAGATACTGCGAAACACAATTACGTTGTCTAAATTGCTAATAACAAGAACACACTAACTCCAGTTTCTCAGAAAAATCTGATCAAACTATTTTGTTAATCTAATTATTTTGTATTTGTGTGCATGCATGTAAACATAGTCAGTGTCATTTTGCACTAAAGTTCTTAATTATATGAGAAGATACTCAGTAGTATACAGAAATTGGCTTTACCATGTGGTTATTTCATATGGACTATTTATTGTATTAACACAAAATTTGCTGAATATTGCAATATCTATTTTTAGTTATTGAGATATGAAATGACCTAGGAAAGAAGATTTTGGCCATATTGCCTAGAGGCCAACCACAAAGTTGTCAAATCGAGTTTAATTAAATTAATTCTCATCTGTGTTTTCTGAAACAGTCGATACGACCTGCTACCGTAATAACGGCGCGGCCGCGAGATAGCGGAAAACAACGACTGAAACAAACGTCAATTATTTTGATGATTGATTAATTGTTTAGTTTGTTTTCTGGCTCCAGCTTCTGAATTGTGAGGATTCATTTTGCATTTTCTTATTTTTTCATGATAATAAACCGAATATCCTTTATAGGTTTTGGTGCGATGGTTGGACAAAACAAGCAATATGATAATGCGATGGGCATTGCTCATTATTAAAAAATAAAAGGCAGATTATCCGATGATGAAAATAATCTTTAGTGGGTGCATTGGAGCATGTTATGCTCTTTTTCTACTAATTGGCGCAATAAGTCGTATTTCATTATAATACATTACTGAGCACTCACTGCTTGGAAATCTCAAGTGTTGAAATCCCTTTCAGGTCTTCATTTGGTCTTCATGTAGACTTGTTTCTGGTGTTAAATCTGTCTGTGTTGTTACTCTACGGTTGCCATTGTTGTGGATCGTGACATATGTTAGAGGGTGAATGTTTGCTATTGAACCTGTTTTATCTTTGTTGGTTTTGAATCTCCCTGTTATCCTTTATGATTGCCTTATCTCAGATAATAATAGTTTTGCCGTGTTGAGGGAATGGATCAGATTTTTTTGGCAGCCCCCCCCCCCCCCCCCGCATCCCCTTGTTGTTGTCGTCCTACTTATCATCTTCATCTGCGTCTCTGTTAAAACTACCCTAAGCTCCCTTATCTTTTGTCCCTCTCATTTCATTACACACAATCCCAAAGAAAGCACCAGGCAGGATCAGTCGGTCCCAGCCAGCTCAATGGTTTCTCTTCTTCTTTATTAAAGTGTAATCAAACATCGGTTTAAGTGGAAAATAAATATCCAGATCTAATAAGCTGCTCAGCCGGATCATGTAAATGCAAATTTTCAAGCTGGTTCCAATCCGTCCCGCCGAGGGGAGAACAAGCCCTGGCAATCGCCTCCTCCGCCCGCGACTGTAAATCAAGGGAAATAATGGCTGGATAATGACCGGTTTGCGGTCTCAAGCAGATTGAATGATAACAAACGGCGCGTGTTGCATGCAGCTTTCCATTTAACATCCTATCACGGGGAAAGCCGGCGAACAGCTTGGTGTGCCTCATTAAAGGGGTTGTCGAAAGCCTTGTATATTTCTTGCGGAGCAAGGGGTGGAAAATTTTACAAGACAAACTTCCTGATAGGGGAAGACAGGGTTTATTTCCCCGCCCATAGGGGCCTCCTGCGCCGACGCGGGGAGCCCGAGGATCTGAGAGGACCGGTGGGCCCAGCCGACTGCACCGAAGCCGTCTGTTTTCTAATGTGAAGGAGTAAGAGTGTGAATGAAAAAGGGAAGAAAAACCCACTCAGACTAGCGCTAAATAATAATTTATAAGACATATAAATTGCCCAGTTTTCTTGTTTGCGGAGATGCTGATTTAGCTGCTAATTGGTGACAGAAACTGTCACACGGGTGGCAGATAGTGATTGTGGTGGCTTCTGTCAGGATTAGGTGAGAGGGAAGAAGAAGAAAAAAAAAAGGAGCTTTCTTCTGGTGAAGGCGAAAAGACAATATGACGGCAGTCCCCTCCCTTCCCTTGTCTGATATTTACCCAAAACACATTAAACAGATAAAAAAAGGGAGAAGAAACAATAAGCTCCGGATTATGGACCCTGTCTCTTGCCTTCGTCTCGTGCTCTCATGTCTTCCTTTCTTTTTTCTCCCCTCTCTCCTCTAAGCTGTCTCTGTGATTGATTAACGTGTTTGTTTGAAGAAATTCACAATGTTTGCTCGCACAATAAAATAAAAAAACACACACACACCGGTGCAGTAATACGTGCACAGGGTGTACGCGGACGCGAGCGCCAGGCACGCACGAAGACAACGAAACCGGCTGCAGGCGGGAGAGACAGCGAGAGAGAGAGAGAGAGAGAGAGAGAGAGAGAGAGAGAGAGAGAGAGAGAGAGACGGATAAAGACTGACTGACTGATCTCTGGAGGGCATCCTCCTCTAACCCTGCCTTGACTCCCCTCCCTTCTCTCCCGAGCATTAATATGAACAGTAATTAGGCTTTGATACTCTGGCAAATGAACAGTAATTAGAGTGCAGCTACTGTGGATCCTCTGCCTGGGCCGCTCATTGAATATTCACACCATTATTGAACGTTAAGATTAGCTCGCCGCTGTTGTGCACAAACAGTGTGGCATGGCAACGGCCCTTTGCAGATGGTGTTAGGGGGATGGTGGAGGCTGTGTGTGTGTGTGTGTGTGTGTGTGTGTGTGTGTGTGTGTGTGTGTTTGTGTGTGTTTGTGTGTGTGCGTGTAGACAGGTCACCCGAGCCCGGCGGACCCTCAGAGGGGATTTTCTGGTTATTAGATCCTTGCCAGATCATGGGCCAATTATAAAGAAAACTGTCAGTCAAGGCAAAGTGGCTATGTGATTAGCGGAAAAGGACAAAATCAGGTGAGGAGTGTGAATCTTTCTGGAGGCAGCTTTGATTTGCTAATAAGAGGGAGAGGGGGGGACTGGGGCAGGGTCCCCAGCTGTAGTCCTGCTTTGCTCTCTTCATTTTCACTATGACCTTCTTAGCACTGCCGGCCTAATCTGCGCTGCAGAGGAGACATAAAGAATGGCTCTCGAGAGGGTTTTTTCTTCTTTTTTTCTTTCTGGGTCCTGGCTCCCGAATGAGGCACAAGGGGGTTAGCCACCAAAAAAAACGAGAGCAGTACCCTCTACTCCCAACCAGAGGGACATGAGTAATCAAACAGTTCCTTCAGCGCGACAGGGGCCAAATGCTGCTTAATTACCCTAATAGTTTTTAAAGACCTTTTTTTTTTAACTCCTGATAAAAAAAAGTGGAAAACACTTGAAGCCATGTCTCAGAGAGAAGGAGGAGTGAAAGGATAAGAGGAGGGAGGGAGAATCGCTTGTCTCCGAGAGCATCTGCGGCAGACAGAGACTCTGTCCGCTCCTTTTCATAATTTCTAAAAAGGCACAACAGTGTATCCTAATTTAGTGGCTGGTGACCAGGGCTGACATTGAGGGGCGTGGTAGGGCCTCTGTTTTTTTTAATATATCATTTTCTCCCCCGGCCGTGGTTTCTGGCTGGGGAGAAGCGAGCAGCAGAGGGGAGACAGGCAGCACAGTGCCAGCGCTATAATGAAGCGCGGCAGACAGCAGGCCTGACAGCTCTGGCAGGTGATGCATGGGGCCCATGCTAATTCTTCAGCGAGCCAGTGATGGATCCTGAAATCTTGACCACACATCCCATTAGCCCCTGTCTGTGACAGGAGAATGAAGATATTAAAAAAATCCGGGAGAAGTTGGGAGAAGAACAGGGGGGGAGAGTTAGGGGGGGGGGACACGGACAGCCAGTCAAAGGACCTTACGCAAACCTCCAAGTCCTCTGCAATATTTTCAGCAGCAAAGTTATTGATGACTTAACCTCTGGGGTGCAGGTTATGGGTGATGGATACTGTGCATCCGCAGCACGGAACAGCAGAGGATAACAAGGTAGACAGTGAATCACCTGCCTGCAGCTGGTAAAAATAGAATATGACATGTTGTACGGCGTACACACCGTATTACTCTGCAAGTTCTAAAGAGATGAGCGATACCGGGCTTTCCCGTAAATAGATTAGCTCAGTGAATGGCTTTTTCTATAGTCTCAGCCGTCCTGCGCATCCCCACCGCCCCGGCTTTTGCATCTCAGCACTATGAATGGAAGGACTGTTTATTAAGGCTGTCCCCGCCAACTCCTCTGCGGCCTCCCCTCCTTTCCAGGAGTAAAAAAGACTCAGGAAATAAGAGTAGAAAGGGCGGAGGAGGCTGTGTGGAACTCCTCAGCCATCAAGCACTCAGGTGTGTTTACCATACATCTTGTATCCTCCTGTGCAGGATAAGGCTAATATTTGTGACAAGTTTTGTGTGAGATATAAATGACCCAGTCCCGATACAAATAGGGAAAACCGGCAGCGAGGCGAGCCGAAGCGCAGCCGGGCCCAATCCTTCCCCCTATTTTCCTCAGGGTTGACAAATGGTGCCGTGCGAGTTCCAGGGGAAACTGAGAGGTTACTGTGACAGACAAGGAGCACAATTATCACACCATGATGAAAGAGCCATGGCGAGCGCGCGTCGCGCCGTTAATTACCGTCCTTTTTCCACCAGCCTCTAATGTGAGGAAAAACACGCGATGACAAGTGTGTAAAAGAGCAAGCACTAAATTACTGTCAGGAAAAATAAACGGAGGATCGTGCGGCCCGCGCAGTGATTTACGGGGGCAATTAGTCACCGCCCCACGGAGATGCTGAGGACAGCAGTGCGGCGGGAGTGTGTCAGGGAGAGAGGGAGAGAGAGAGAGAGAGAGTGTGAGAGACACCCCTACGCTCCACCCACACTTCTAAAGAAATGGGATGGGAAGTGGGAGAATGTTCTCCGTGCTCTTGGCTGAGTGACCTTTCTGTCTGGCAGAGGGCCCTCATCCAACTTTTCCCCGGCATTAAAGAAGTTCAGGAACGCATGATCAAGCATACAACATGCTGCTTCACATCAGTGCCACGTTGTCATATGCATATGTATCATAATGGAATGAAAGGAGCGACATCAATGGGCGATATGGAGCAAATATAGGTCACCGTTGCTTGTTTTATGCTGAAGTAGGTTGATTACGGCGCAGGTGTAAGACAAGCTAAAGCAATGTCTGTCATTACACCATCAGTGGGATGCATTCTCAAGTCGAATGTGTCAGCGTGCTTGAAATGCTAAACGTCTAAAATGAGCAACCCCCCCCCCCCAACCACCCGCTCCGCCATCAAACATCAATGGGCTCTAATTGTTTCTAAACGTGACACAAGTTAAGATACTTCAGTTTAAAGCCCGTCGTCACATCTCAAAAGTGACGCTTGATTTCTCATCTCGTCTCGTCTTCTGAGAGGGGGGGGGGGGGGAGGGGTCGCGTCGCCGTCGTCACATGTCCCTCACATTTCCGAAACGAGCCCTTTCATCGCGCATTAAAATACCTGCTGTACTTTTAAGGAAGCGAAACCATTGGGAATATGCCCGAGCTGCGTAGAGATCCCATTGATTTGTAATGGGCGATGACAGATAGTGTCACATCATCTTTGTTAATTTCGCTCATTCCGAGCCACTGAACAAACATGGCGTGCCCATTTTTTTTCTCTCTCTGAAGAGAGAAATTTCTGAAGTGATGGGCTATTGTCGAATAAATCTGAAGTGTGCCTTGTTAAGAAATTGTCACGCCGTGTGATATCTTAACAGACGTGTGATGAAATAAAGTAAAGATGGAGGAAGGGGGGGGGGGGGGGGAGGGCTATCTTAATATATCCATCACAGCCAACTAAAGACAATTACAGTCGAGCACCTTAAAGTAAAACCCTCAAACATAGACTCTTGACTCGCGAGGCCTTTGAAGCGTTCACTTCACTTACCGCTGACACTCGACGCCAACGTGACAACAATGCGTTGCAGGATATTGACATTTTAATCTGCCTTGTCATGCTCGTATACATATTTAGACCGAGCATCTGCACACGCTTTTTAGGACAATAATAACACTGGCAGTGAGCTGAGCTGTTATGGGCAGTGTGATATGAAGTAGGAGGGAGGGAGGGGGTGGGGGTGGTGGAGGGAAGGGAGGGTGGGAGTTCACATTCTCCGGGCCATACAAATCCAGTAGGGGCTAGTGAGTGGGCTCGCTAGGTTGAGCCACGTTTCCAGGTCAGTGGCCTTGAGCATGCTTGGTTACAGCTGCCTTGCCCATTCTTATTGGCAAAGGTGCCATAAGACGGGGTTGCGAGGGGCCATAAGTGGTGAGGAGGAAGCGGCGGAGAAGCTAACCAGGAGAGGACCATATGCATGTGCAGTAGTCTGCTTCCCTCAGGCTCTCGTTCTCTCTCTCGCTCTCACTCTCTCCACATCCCCTCACTTCACTGCATTATCCACTCCTTTGCCAGGGCTATAAGTGCCAGGACATCAGACTTCCTCAAGCTGTCAGCCTTGCTTTTCCCCCGGAACAACACCATGTGAGATTGGAGGAGAATAGGAAAAGAAAAGAAAAAAAAGGAAAAAATAACAGCTGGTGAAGCTTGAGAGAGCGATGAGTAGAAACGCAGAAAAGTTTTAGCTTCAGCCGCTGCCATCGCCAATTAAAAGGCATTCCCCTCTGTGGCTGTCATGGACCTTATTATACTTACTGTTCACCACATAATGTTATAGACTGAGCCATTTCTTAAAGATATTGTCTTGATCATTTTAAACTGACAGTGCACTGTGACATATAGTTTACAAATGGTCACAGTCTCTGTTATGTCCTTCTGTTGTTGCTTACATTGTCATGATGTATTCTTGACTTTTATAAATCATGGCTAGAACCCACAACAATAATTTGAATAAGCTTTGTTCTGGGGTTTCAATAGGCTACATGTTATTGTAATGCACATTTCATCTTTATGAGTAACCTTCATTGCACTAGATGGGTGTAGTAGGGTGTAGCAGTTTGGCTAGTTTAAGCCATAATGCGACATTTTGGAAAATAGACTTATTTGCTCTCCTTTGGAGAGTTAGACAAGAAGTTGATACCACGGTCTGCACGGTCCATGTGTACCAGGAGCCAGCAGCCGGTTAGCTTAGCTTACCACACAAACTGGAAAAAGCTAAGGCCCAGATGAGATGGAGTATGTTTTGCAGATGGAGAAAGAATTTTTGTTACCCAAACAGATTTTAGTTCATTCATTTTTTTCTTTTTACTGTGACAAGGCAAATACTGAATGCTTATTATCGTAACATAAACCATTTCGCTACTTAATACTTAATATTACAGTTTAAGTGAATGGATTTACCAGAAACCTCAAATTTTCTGTTCAGATCATGGAAACACCGGTTGGTAAAGTCATAGCTCCATGATGACAACAAACATTGGGCGCTTTTGACTTGAATATTTTTTCAACTCGAAGTGTTCAAGGGTGCTCACGTAAACAATGCGAGGCACATAGATCGGAAAAAGTATCGATCCTCTCATCTAATACTGCCACTAAGCCTTTGTTTTGGTTGCGAAACCGACGTATTTTACAGCAGTAAATGTAGAGTTTATGTTTAAAATAAACTGTGTGTATAACAGATTGGTATTTGGGGTCACAATGAAGAAAACACATGAGCTTGTTTTCTATCTGTTAGCCTATGTCTTCACAAATCTGTGCATTCTCAAAATATTCTCCACAAAACCCACATTGGGGATTTCAATTTGTAATTTTTTTCATCAATGTTAAGTTAGTTCTCATCAAATGAATTTAGCCACCCTTATTGTAGATACGCCTTTGTGTTTTCTTGTTTATGGAGGAAAGCTATTTGAAAATGTATCGGGGCTTTTCCTCATAAAAGAGATGCAAGTGTAAAAAACACACTCTTCCACTTTTTATGTCTTTATGGCTCCTGGTGTTCTACGACAAACCAGGCTGTGAAATTAGACTCACTAACTGGCTACGAAATAACAGACTGCCTAGGAGATGAGGAGGTAAAAAAAAAAAAATAGGGTGTATGAATCAATATGGGCAATGGGGGAAGGCCAAATGTAATAAATAATACAATAACAAGCCTAACTAATGAGCTGTTGCGACGCTGCAGCTCACAGTCCCTTTGTATGAATCCCTGCTAATAATCTTGGGGAGCCGGCGGATGATGAAGTGTTGCCATAAGGCAACACCTGTGCAATTAAAGCAGCGGATTCTTTTGCACGCAACATTAATTTCAGCTCTTTATAAAGGCCCGATGAGCACACTAATAATCTAGTCTACTTGACTCCGTGTCTAGCTGAAACAGAGCATCTAATTAGGTAAAGGTAATTAATTAGAGATAAACGGAGCTAATCAGGGCCCGTTAGCACTCCCACTTTCTTGGCATTAAGACACGGAGCCTCCCGCTCTCTCATTGGCCGCCCCGTCGCCTGCTCGGCGAACATGAAAAAGATATGTTTTTAATAGAGGCTCTGTGATCTGACAATGAACTGGCCTGCTCCCTCAAGATCCAGATGTCGTTCTTCTGCTTCTCTAATGATCTCCTTAACCGCTGAATTTCTTGCTAAATTACTGTTTTATTAAATGTGAGGCCGCTTCTCTTGAATAACACTCACGGTAGTTACTCGTGGTCTAATTGGGGTTAGTTAAGGTGCATAACAAAATGGGATGTAGATATAGCAGCAGCTACATCACATAGAAATACGACTATAATAGAGCTTTACAAGTCAATCAACAGAAAATGAATTGGCAAATATTTATAATTGATATAAGCCACTTCAAGTAAAAATGCCAAACAAATTCAGACTCTTAATGACGTTTTCTTTGTCTTACGTGATACAAAATAGAATCATTTTGGATTTCTGACTATTAATAGGACAAAACGAACAATTTGAAAATGTAACTTACACTCTGGGCACTTGTGCCTTTTTTTGTTTTCACCCATTAGACCAAATAGACCGAATCATGAATTGTTAAAGTTGAAAGCCCCAGACTGTAAAATAACATTTCTTTTAATACATAAATGGAAATACCAATTATCCATCCTTTAAAAAGACCAAAGATGAGTTGCATTTCAGACCTAAATTGTGCAGCCTGCCGGTGGCTAGGAGGTACAATACTTAACAAGAAATAGTCAGAAAAACATGAATGTGATTTTGTCTCCTCACCCCCAATATTTCATGAGGGAACATTGAGCCCCAGACAGCAAACATCCAACTCCCTCTCATTTTTGCTCTAATTATAATATGAAAGGCGAAGGGGAAACCTGAAATGTATGCACGGGGATGGAACGGTTGCTTCCGCGTTACGACGACGCAACAGCAGCATGAAGACCCCTGTGCTTCCACTCGTGTACCTATCATGTCCAATTTCTTTCCAATAGATATTCCAGTCTGCGCATACGTGCAAATACTGTTTGAAAGTGGAAATTTAATGGTTATTGTAATGAATGTTGACTTGGCAGATCAGAAAAAGCAGGGAGGAAGGAAACGCGAGGGATCCTGAGAGGAGGAGAGGTTTGTTTAGATGCTCGGGTGTCGTTGGGTTTCACGAGGAGAAATGATTTGGGGGAAACATGATTATTTTTTTTTCCCCCTCTGCTTTTCCCCATACACAGGGGAGTCGTCTGCTACAAGAAGGCAGGGCGCTCCCTCGACACGCATCATTAGAAGGTTTTTTACAAGCGACAAGCAGGCTATTTGGCTGTCATTGGGATTGTTTGAAGAGAATATGTTTCTGCACCAGACTCCAGGGAGCCCCACATCAGGAGAAAAGTAGATCACCCTTGAGCACTTGACACCGCTGTTATGCATTTGTCAATATTAAGGCTAAGAGGTTGGTCCAGTGTGTGTAAATTGGGAGTTTGGTGCCGCCGCACGCCTCACATGTGAGTTGACCTCTGACCTGGCATGTCACTCAATCGCTAACCTTGTTCTGGCTAATTGCTGCATTCAGCCTCGCCAGCGCTGCTCGATTATACCAAAAAATACTGAGCAATTTCAAAATATGTTTCAATTGCTGCAACTAGGTTGTTAGCTATTTAGCAGGCATTGAGCACAGTAATATGCACCACATTTGGTTGTTTTATCACCGATGGAAAGCACATTTCAAACTTTCTCAAAGCAGCAAAAAAGCTGAAAAAAGGGTGTTTAAAATGGACCGCACGAGACGTCAGTGAAAAGCGAGGCGGCGCGTTGCGCGGACATGATGGACTGTCATATCCTGAGCGCGGCCCATAATGCAACCATCACCGGTCCAAAGTGCAGGGTGTGTGCAGCGTTTACAATTGAAATGAGGCAGAGTGTAGGCATGGAGATCCTCATTATATCATTTCCCCGAGGGCCGAGGGCAGCGCTTCAGTCGGCGAGGAGGGAGACGAGTGCATCCTCGCCGTTCCACAAAGACAGAGACGAGTAACAGTTTGGTTTTAACACCAATCTCCAAATGGCTTTTGAAAAGGCAATGAAGACTGAACACAAGGGGGGGGGGGGGGGGGGTTTAGAGATTTGTGTCGTTGTCTGCGATTCTGGTTCATTTGTCTGCTGCTCACCATGGGCGAAACAGGCAAACATGGCACCCGGGTCACATCTGATTCCCCATTGGAGACGAGACGGTGAAAGGATGGCAGCAGCGCGAGGCAGCATTGCAGCACTCTGCCGTGTCCAAAAGTATCTGCATCAGTGCTGCGGATTGTGAGGCACCCGCTGGCGCTGTTTAGATAGTTTGACTACATCAAGCTCCCCTTCCAGACGGCTCTTACTGGTGCGATTAGAGGAGGGTGAAGATGAAAGGTGTTCAGTGTATTTTTAAAATTGTTGATTTTCCGTGTAATGATAGCTGGCGCAATTAAGCACTGGCTTCAGGCTCTGCATGTCCTTGTGAAAAAAAAAAAGGAAAAAATCTCATTGGTGTATATGTGTGTGTGTGCGTGCATGTGTGTCTGTGCTTCAGATAGATTTTCCTACATTGAAATTTTAATTTTATGCACCAAACAGATTTTCCATACTTGACATACGTGATGATGAGCATTGACTTATAGCATGTTCATGTGTTTTATGAAATTAGTCCAGATGTATAGTGTTAAGATGAAAAGCCATTGCAGAAAACAGAGTAACAGAAAACAAAACTCCATAAATGAAGTTGTTTCTGTGCGTCATACTTCTATCCTGATGCTGCTGTAAAACTTGCAGTAACAGAGCCAAGACCAGTGTCCTCATGTTGTTTCTTGAAATGAACTTGCCTGGCAGCAAATCTTTCCTCTTGGATTGAAACATAAGCCGGCGTTTTCTTTGTTTTCCAATGTATAGTTTTTTCACGGTAGGAATGACGGGACATTGTGTGTTTGTGTCTGCGTTAAAAGTGATGGGGTTGGGTGGTGGGGGTCTAACCTGTAGGGGAGATTGTCAAAAGGGCTAAATTTGCCATGAGAGCATTTGTGCTGTTCCATGGCATTCACTTCTGCTAAATGTAATCACTTTAAATAATGTCAGTGACATCTTGTGAAGTATTTGGTGGAAGAAAAGGCACTATGTAGGGCAGGCATCTAAGTGTGTGATCCCGACTGTCTGTGCGTTATCTTCTCTTTCATTAGAGATGAACAGCCTCGGGTTGGATTGGCGGGAGGGGGGGGGGGGTGCGTGTGGATGCAAGGGGTGGGCAGTGGGTGCGGGAGGGGGTGGCCTCACTGGAAATGGTAAATAGGATTATAAAGAGGGCTTCAGCGTTGCCTTGAAGACAAAAGTGACTGATGATTAGATTAATATTTGTTGCACAATGCAACACTGGCTGAACATTGTGAACATTTATTGCTAGTGCCAGGCACTTTCAGCAAGCATTTCATCACACCCAACTCTGGCCCTGTGAAATCCCTTGTAATTTCACAAACAGTCAGCGTGTTAGAGTAGCAGGAGGGAAAAAAGAGAGAGAGAGAGAGAGAGAGAGAGAGAGAGAACATGTTATCGGCGGCTGCCTGATGTGCCTTCTATACCTTGAGGCACGGTGCTGGAAAATTCAGCGTGAACTTTCGACACTTAAATGCTAAAATGCGACGGATTTGGGATGATAATAGGCGCCCTAATAGAAGCTGATCCTTTGCAATGGCTTCGAGTCTTATAGCACGCAGCTGTAATGCAATGTGAGTCGACAGTTCGGAGGGGAAAAGGAAAAAAAAAACTGGAGAAAGGCACAGATAGTGAGAGATAACACAACACACAGCCCTCCTCGCTGGCTGAGAGGGAAACATGTAGTGCTCCGCTATGCATCGGGGTCGGTCGGAGGTAGCGGCAGATTGGAGCGAGGGAGCAGGAGACGGGGCGGGAGACAGTAAGTGGAGTTGGCAGAGTGAGGATCCAGGCAAAGGGGGCTTGACGGTGTAAGAACGGAGCTGACCCCTCAGCCCTCCAAGATCCACAAATGGACGGAGGCGTTGGACGGGACAGGCCTGGAGTCAGAGACCTGCTCAAGGTTGACAACAGCTGGGGTCAACCTTCAGCAAACCCGACTGTAAACAAGCTGCTGAAAGCAACCTAAAGGGCTCGGATCATGGCTGCTTCCCTGGTAATTCTTCACTTATTGCCATGCTGAATTGGCCTTACATATTTGAGGGCTGCCTCAAAGGAAACACTCTTGTAAGTGTACCACGCCAGTGTTGGCTGCAGCTGCAGCAACACTAGCATGAATGATATAGTGTGAACTTTAGATAAGAATCTTAAAGGGTTGGTTCACCTAAATTACAAAAGAAGCACATTTTTATCATTTGCTTCTAGTGGTGTTTAGCCTTTCAGAGAATTTGGATTATATTGGAGATTTCTGCCTCCATCTGAATGCAATGGAGGGAAATAAAATGAAGAAATATTGAAGAAATAGTTCCACTGAAAACTGAAGATGGTTTTCTTTTTTTTGGTATTTAATGTGATTTTTATATATTGTGACCAACACATACAACATTCCATTCACCTACATTATATTAGGGGATAAGGCTGTAATCTTGGAGACGTATATCTCAAAACCAGACCAAGCAAAACCAAAATTGAGCGTGAAAATTAACTATTGAGCATGCAAATAGCAGTTTGAATCTAAAAAACAACCTTTAAGGATAAGGCCAGCGTTATTCTGTAGGCCTATCTGTCTTATTGCCAACAAACAAAGAAAATCAATGTGTTAGTTTGTCTATGACTTTTATACCCTTTCTGTGGAATTCAGCCCCGAGCCCTTTGCATCCTATAGAAGTGTACTATTATTATTTTTGTTTGTTTTGAAAGCTCAATCATTTTCTAAAACAGCTGGGCACTGTCATTTTTTTGCCAAGATTGCTCAAACAGGAGTAAATAGTGCAATTTTTGGGAACTATTTTTAGCAGTGGATTAATACATATGAGCATTTTTATAGCAGAGGTACAGTGCCCATGATCATGGTAAAGGAACGTGTCACCCAGTGCAACATTGTGACTCACTGACGTGTGTTAATAACTGGACATATTGGAATGAAACATTTTATAGGTCTTGGATACACAGACAAAGCTGGTGCTGTTAGTTTTGAATAAGAGTATTAAGAAGAGTATAGAAAATCGCCAATGTCAAAACCAAATCTAAATGCATGGCTAGATACCATAGAGATAAGAATAAAACAATGCTTTTTGAAAAAAATGTATTTTGGTGAACAAAACCTGTAACTCTGTTTGGAGGGATACGCAACAGAGAAGAATGAGATGGAGACAAAGCGGGATATGTGTTGACTTAGCAGCAGGCGAGCTGCTCCATGAGAGCACATTTACATGAGACTAGCTGTCCTGACTTGTGATAAATCCAAAGAACGGCACAAGCAGGCTCAATTATTGTGGAGATAAATGCGTCTGTCCTCTGACAAGGAGGAGAATGTGTAAAAAAAAAAAACTTCTGCTCATCTGCATTGTTCATCATCTCATCAACACGTGGGGGTCCTATGGTGACCATGTCCCGGGCAGACAGACACTTTGTCACGAGTTTTAATTAGTAATGGGGGATCTCCAGGGGATGTGTCTCATGTAGTGGGACATGTGTGCCTGTGAATATATGCATGTATGAAAATAATCTTCCTTTTCATGTTGGCTGATGGCAAAAAATACAGTATTTCACCAGTTTAAAGCATCATTGCCACATGGCGGCTATTAGCACACACTCACACTCTCTCACACACACACACACACACACACACACACACACACACACACACACACACACACACACATCTCGCCTGACGGAAGCCACCAGCAGTGACGCACACGCTCGCATTATTATTATTTCTGATGCATTTAATATCCTCGGTTTAAGCTTTGAAGACAATCTTTGGGGAATACTGAATCTAACCATTCTCTTTTGCCCCCGATTCTCTCTCAGACAAAACTTTGTTAATTAGCCCCATACCTATAGGCAGAGTTTTCATTTTCTGAGTTTTTCCCTGATATTATTAAAGATGCTGCTGACTCTTCCTACCCTGCCTCT
The DNA here is from genome assembly GCF_050575085.1 of Anarhichas minor. Lineage (NCBI taxonomy): Eukaryota > Metazoa > Chordata > Actinopteri > Perciformes > Anarhichadidae > Anarhichas > Anarhichas minor. The sequence goes on from NW_027466517.1 coordinate 476,375, forward strand.
TCCTCCTCCTCCTCCTCTGTTGTCTTGTTATCCGAATGTGCCATTGGCATTTTCTCGCATGCAAATTTGGGCCAAGCGTTTTTCCAGCATCCTCCCATCACATTAATGGTTGTGGCCCACGGTTGGCCCTCCGCGCAGGTTGAAGCAAAGTCTTTGACTGTTTCTGAATGTCTCCTTAAGGCACTCTTAGCCCGGTCCACACCAGCGCTGTCTTTTTAGGAGTTATCGCAGCACCCTTGTTCTCGAGTAGTTCAAAGTCTTCACAAATCCGGCTGTCAAACTAAAGTTAGGCATGGGACCTTTTAGAATGTATTTTAGAAATCAATAGGGCTTCCCGAGCCCACCGCCTCCTTTTTTTACTTTGCTCCTTATTCTATAAACTTACCACAAATTCCTTCACAGTCTGACTTCATTTTGCTGATGCTTCTTTTTGCCTGCAATATCTATTCTATTCAGTTTCTTTGTCAAATTAGCAAAAACACTGTTTAAAGATAGTTTGCATAATGCAGTGCTTTAATATGCTACCCAGATTACAGAATTATGTCAATGTACTTATCTTAACATATAGATGGGCTTGGGGTAGCTTGATGGACAGATAGGTGCCACAAAATTATTTTAATCACAAGATAATATTGTAATGTATATTAATTCTTTATAAAAAACAAATTGGACACCCGTCGATGTTTTCTATAATAAATTCTGACATGCTATATTCACATTCAAATGAGTGATGGACAATTTTTGTGAGGATCTTGGAATTTAAAAATAGCATCATGGCCCAGAAAAGGTTGAGAATCTTCCGATTGGACATTTAAGACCTTTACACGCCGGGGACGAGACGAATAAACGACATGCAAATGCTAAATAATTTCCTGCGAATATTTTATATAGGGCTTCTGTGAAAAGTACGGAAGGAGTGAATGTGGTCTCTGGTTGTCAGGAGAAATAAAGTTTGGTTCTGGTTCAGACTATGAAGCCTCCGTGTTGTTGTTGTTTCATCATAAATATAAGAGCAACTTATCCCGTTCTGCGCAGCATGATTGGTTGATGCCTTGATTTCTGTGGCAAAAACCCAGAACAATCAACGTCGTTTTTGCCACGTAATATCTGCACTCTGGGTTTTCATGACCGATGCAACCGTTCGAACCAAGTATATTTTTACCAATAGCAATAGCATTAGCCACCATAAAGGGCTGTTCATATTAGACCATGTAAGACTGGAGCAGCAAAACTACTGAGTGTATTAAAACAGACAAGAGTTCACCTTTTTCTTTATAAGAGTTTGTTTTTTCTTTCAAAAAGTTACATGATCTCGTTTGACGTATATACTCAGCCAAACTCAGTGGCCGATAGGGAAATTGGTTTGTTGTGATGGTGCACATTCATGAAGACTTTATGTGAAAACATCAATTAACAGCAGAAGTGACCCTTTAACAAAAAAGAAATGTCAAAGTCAAAATGTGAATTTGCACAAACAAAATTTGTTTGAATGAATGCGAATACAAACCCACGTAAATTACACTGTCAGGCAGTTTCAATTTAAAAAACGATTATCTGTTAGTTTTTTTCCTAAAGGAAAAACAATAGCCTTAACCGACAGTGGTACTAGTGGTACTAGTGGTAGTAGTCGTAGTAGTAGACCTACCTAAGAAGCAGAAGATTATTTGGTACAGCCAAAGGCCAGCGAGGAATAGATTTGGTTTTAAACTAGTACCCTGTAAAATGGGAACAAGAAGTGTTTTTCTCAAAAACACAGAACTGGCGACTGCAGACTCATGAGGAACGCTTTAATGAAGCAAATCCATCCTGTTTACAGAGTACACTTGCACAGCGTTTCTTTCTCGCAGTGTTGCAACCTTGCAGCTTATCTATAAGCATTACATTACTAATGGAACACTAATAACATGATTCAAACTATTACAAGCACTGCTGCAGATGAGTTGAATTTAAATTGTTTAGCTGGATGAACTCCCACTTCTACGAAACAGTCGAGTGTCTTTTGAATAATTACGTTCTCAGGCCTTTGATTTGCCTCTGACTTTAAGAATATGAAGCGATAACCCCTGGCTATGTGATTCGCACTAAAGGACTGCTTTACATTGCCAAAGGGGCAATGCCGGGTTCTCCCCCATCACACGAGCGGATGTTATTCACAACAATATGCAAAGTGCCAGCACCTGGGACTCTCAGAAGGAAGTAGACTTCAGCATTAAATCACTGGAAAGTCATTATTCAAAGAAGTTCGATATTTTTGTTTTCATAGCACACTAAAATGCATGATTTATCTACATTGAATAGGTAATATGGTGCTGCATATCATAACCCTGGGCGAGCGTTGTATTTCACGTCGAAGCAATTTCCAGCATATATAAGCAGCTGCATGACGGCGCCGTAGCTGCATGAGGGAACATTTTATGTGTGCGTCTACTTCGTCTGTCTAATGAAGAGTAAGAAGTCAAAAGTCTCTGCTGCTCCCAGCTCTGAGAAAATGAAGACCTTTTACATCCAGTCTCGCCTCAGTGGCTCCGTGTATCACTCTGCAAAGTGCCGGTCAGTTTTGTCTTTAGGCGCTTGTGTGCAGAAGAGGTGTATTTTGTAACCCCTGATCTAGACAGAGCGAAGCAGAGAGGGTGCGAGAGAGTCGCGTTCGAACAAGCCATTCGTTCTGACGCTGCACCCAGGCAGGCTTTAACAATGCTGTAAAGCATAATGACAGCCCATCTCAACAGCACCATGATCACAGGCAGTAAAACTATGCAGATGGTGGCAGATGATCACTGCCCTGTGAGTGGAATACAAATGACTGCAGTCCGATAGAGCGAACCGCTGGATCCCGTTAGGACAAAGGCGCAGTAATGGCCGCCTCTGGGATAATACAGAGCCGTCTGCCTTTGCCGCTTTTATGGCCGCAAACTTTTCATTTGTGCAAAGTTATTGAAGTTGTTTCGCAGAAAGCTGCAAAAACCGACACTGTGCTCGTGTTGCCCGTTAAATCCCATATGAAGGGTAAGTGTGTTCCCATTGTACGTCCTATATCTGTTAATACAGCTGGATATTTACTGAGGCAATTCGGGTTAAGTACCCTTAGATACACAGCGGCGTCCCAGCTGGGATTCCAACCTTCTGGTCACAAGTCTGCTCCTTTAAACATCCCTGCTAATTGGGCTGTGGGTGGATTTCAGAAAAGTGTTCAGGAGACCATGCTTTCCCCTGGTTACCAGTGCCAGATGCAAAGTTTGATCACGCTGCTCTGTAACAAGTATACTGTGTTATATCAGGGTTATAACACAAGGCCCTAGAGTGCGCATATGTGAGTGCCTTTAACAGCAGATAATGCCACAAGAAAATTAGGTTAATTTGTTTGCGTAGATTAACACACGTTTTCTTCTGTTTTATGACTTAGAGCTCTTATCCAAATTTTTTCCAACATATAAAACATGACTTTTGATACTATTTGTGGCTGAAATTTATTCGGCTATAGCCCTTAAACGCATTCACACTCATTAGTTTCTTAGTAGACTTAGTTACTCTATATAGGAGTTTGCATTGTCAGTGGCGGAGTCCGCCATTCCCGAAGCTGGATTGAATTTGCGTTCACTTGCACAGAGGACCCACAGGAGACGAGGCATGCACGAGCTGGAAGAAATTCAATAGGCCATGAGCTGCGGCATGAGCACACTGCTCGTAACTGTACATTTGTCAAGTAACAAGGTAATCCCAAAGAGCGGAAATGCTGGTCAAGGGAATTCCGAAAGAGGAAAAATATGTTTGTAGCGGTAAAAGTATAGCCACAGCGATCTATAAAGAAGTTAGTATCACGGCCGAACAAGGGGAAAGATAAAAACCCTCTGAAAGTCTTGTTGTTTTTGTTAAGTGGCAATCCTTAAGATTTCAGTTCTGGTTGATTTAGATTTGCTATTTGAGTGAAAACAAAGAAATAGTGCCTAACGTTTAGCAGTCTGGAGTCTTTTTGTTGATACATGAGCTTTCAGTATTCAGAATTGTGTGCTCAGTTCCATTTTTTTGTGTAGATTATGTATAAAGAAATGTATTACAGTATTGTTTTCCGGTATTACAGACACCCAGTCTATAATACTGCAAATATTGCAATCAGTTTCATCAATCACCATTGTGTTACCTCCTTCGGCACTCTAAAGATAGTGGCTATAGAGAGTGATTTAACAAACATTTATTTAAACAGAAATCTTTGAGACTGCCACTTTAACAGACTTCTAGGATTGTGTTATTAAGACGTTTTTAGCATTTGCCACAAGTCCCCACAAGTTTCGCTAAATCAACCACTTATGGAAATCTTGAGGATTATCCATTCATTTGATCAGATTTTATTTTAGTATAATTATAAAACATATCAATACCAAACTATATATCATTCGTATAAGAAGACTGTACAATGCCCCCCCATCTCTAGTGTGTTCTGACTGGGATCGGTCAGTTGTCGTTCAGTGAATCCAAACAAAAGCACTTGTTCTGTCACATTGTGTCAATGCAATGTCCCTGCTGTGATTGGGCGTGCATCGCGGTGTTGGTGTGTAACAACCCTTGACAAAAGCATGTGGCAGAAATGGGTCACTGTAGTTTTGTATCTCAAATTAAGCAATGGGCGATAAATAAAGCCGCTATGCTTTTCTTCAAGTTGCATTGAAATCAGCAGCCTGTGTGTTCTGTCTCCAGATAAGGGAAAGACAATCCGATCATCACACCTCACTAATATAATATCTTGTTTGGATGAAAATTGATTTGTTTGTAGTTAATAATTTGTATTGAATGTGAAATAGACAATAGCTGGATTAATCTGGCATACGCGACGTGATTATTACATGTAATAATCACGTCGCGCCTTGTTATTTCAAACAGAGTGTCTCTCCTACCAGGAGGTTGCTGCTGGCAACTTAGCTTTTGTTGTGCAATTTACATAACAAACAATTTCTCCATCCAGCAAAAACGCAACCTCCTGTTATAGAACATGATCTGATTGCTAAATCATCTGCTGTGTAGTATTAAACAAAAGTACACGTTAGCTTGAATTAGTGAGCTGGAATGCACCTTGTTTTGTAGACGGCGTGCGACCCCCCCCCCCCCCCCCCCCACACACACACACACACAGCTGGCTCATTTTGTACCGCACATCCAGATCATTCTGAAGTGTGTGACGCAGCGTCGCAGTACCCTTTGACCTCTGAATCCTGACTGAACTGTGCATAATTGGTTGGTCAGCTCCTCTGCTAATTAGCGTAGCATTAATGTGCGCGGCCCTGGGCAAGTGTGGTGCCAGAGTTGCTGGGGGGAATAGTGGGGGCTGGCGTGGCTCTGTGGAGCAGCCACCATTAACACTGGCCTACAGGCAGCCTGCTGGGAGGTGAGAGTGCTCTAGACCCCGGTCCGGTCCCGACTCTCCGAGCAAAGGCTCCTAGCTCCTCCCCACCCCGATCCATATCTTGGATGTCCTTGTGAGGGAGCGCAGACGCAGCAGCGGCGTCCCAGAAGCTCCTCCGTGATCGTTTCCACGCTGTAAACTCATGACAGGCATGCGAGCCCTGCCACTCCTCAGTGGGCCGCCCTCAGCGCCGGCAGGGCAGCGTGAACGGTGACTGATGTTGGCACGAGACGTGCTGCCAAGTGCCCCGGCCCGTGTGTCCAATCATGGATGTTGATTTCAATTAGCTCAATCACATGCTCCAATACTGACCTCCCACATTCAAGGGCTTTCATGTCTTTAGTTGCATTTTATCCACGCCGCGCGTTTGCCTCAACCGGCCGGGGTCAAATTGTTTGGTGTTGGTGCGGCTCCAGGTGATGGCGGGTTGCGTTGGCCAAGACATTTCAGCAATGGCCTGCCAGGCCTTGTTGGTCATCAGGAGATAAGGGGTAAAAGAGGGGGGGTTGGGCTAATGATGTAAAAGCTACCCCGATAATCAGTCTGAACAGTGGTTGGCCCTGATGGCTGGTGGCTGCCTGGTGCCGGGTTGATTGATGCTGGCCTGCGCTCCCATACACAGCGCTGCCATGTGGACCCCACTGTGTAAACACTGTCACTGTGGTGAATCTCTTAGTTCCTCAAAGCCTGGATCAGTGGCAGGCTTTGTAATGTGCAGCCGTGACCAAGAGGAGACATGTAGGGGGGGGGGGGGGGGTCACAGGACTTGGATTACATATTGGTTGGGTTTAAGGGTTTTCATGGACACAAATTGTGGCTTTTGAGGTAAAATACTCCAGTGTTAGTGTCATCGTTTTACATGAATTTGTAGGTGTTATTTTTGCCTAAAAGATATAAGCATTTACTTACCACAGACCTGCCTCTCTTTTCCAACCTTTTATCGTGCTACCGGAGCCCATTGTCTGTGGCCCAGCGGGGGGAGGCCATTTCTTTAAATATCCTCAATGTCACTGCCATGCAAGCGTAGGTCGGCTCTGGGGCCCGCAGACCACAGCACAGCTCCCCTCTCCCGTTCCATCCCATCCCAAACACTGAGCTCACAGCCAGAGATAAGTGCTTCTCCAGAGATGGCTCCTCTCCCTCAAATTGCCTTCCACATCTGTGTAAGAATGTCCACGATGTGCATGTTTAACATGTGACCATTAATCACAGCGAGACAGTCAATTAAAGCCATCAGCGCCGCGGGGGCCGGAGCCAGAAGCTCGTGCTGGCAAAATGATATGCGGACACATCAGAGGATGCTTCCTACTTTTTGTGTGGTTTGTAATTAATCCCTTATTTCTCAAAGTGGATGTTGTCCAGCGGACCAAGGACTGAACTCCAGGTTGGCGTGGAGTGGACAGCTCCTGCTGACCTGTGATTTGTTGGGTTGAGTTTTTCAATATCACTTTAGTTAGTTTATCTTTTTTCATGTATTACGATAATTTTTTAGATATATTGAAAGGCTTGACAGTAACCATTGCCAGGTTGCCGTTGGCAATTATTTTGAGGAAATGGCAACCAATTCTTGGACTTTGGTTGCCATCAGTTGCAACCGCTTTTGACATTTCAACTGATAAGACTTAAGATCATATATGGCTGTCAGAAAATACTCTTTTTCTTATGAATGAGTATTTCAACTGTATTGCCCATGAGTTTTGGTACACATTTTGTTACTTCCAAGAGATAGTCAGATCCTTAACGTAACTAATATCACAATGTAAAATGTTACTAAAGTTTTAACATTTAATTGAAGTATTAAAGGTAGTACTGTCAGCTTTCTATTATTTATTAAATCACTGGATTATTATTATTGATTGATTAACATGCAACTCATGTGACCAATGCTTTAAACTAGCAATGCATGGTATTTAATAAAGCATCATAAGTTTATTATGTAAAGTTTTAATCTGAAAAGTAACCAGCAACTACACCTGGCAGCCAGTACGAAAGTAAAACCGTTAACGATAAACGGCATTTTAAAAGACAACGTAACAGACGGAAAACACATTTTTGTTCTTTAACCAACAACTTCCAGCAGGTGTTATTCTGTGCAAATGTGGACAGACTTCAGTGTAATTTACTTTGAACGGACGCTGCACATTGTTATGTTCTACTCAATACCATGTCCTTTTATCCTATAATAAAAAAACTATTTCATTTTGAATTTTAAATTTCATCAATAGTATGAACAGTATAACTGAAAGAGACATTCCAATAGTGATTAAAATGTATGCAAACTTTATGGATAATAATGCATCTTATCTGCTGTATTACCAACACAACATTGTAACTGTAGAGAGACGAAAAAAACATCTGTTACTGTCACCGTGTTACTTTCGTTCCGTCTTACTTTGGTACCGGCTCTCCCTTAAATGTTCCTCTTAAACGTAGTGGATTAGTTTAGTGTAGTAGCATACCATGGAAAAGCCTCAAAACTGTACTCAAAGTGGAATGTACGTAATTACTTTCCACTAGCGCTTACCGCTCCGGTTAATCAGATTTAAGATGAAGACTTCCTCGCAGGTAATTATTTCCCAACAAAACGAGAAACTGACTTCCATAAGAAGTTTGAACACCACAAAAACATGTCAATCAAATCGCAGAAGCGACATTTAACCACACGGTTAAGAAAAGATACCTCTCAGGTCATCAGTGCGGCCCTGCTCTTTTATTTTCTCTCTCCATCTGTCAGCGGGGCCTTTGTCACGGGCACAGGCTATAGATAGAGATGTCAAGTGGGACCTGCGGGTCGCCGGGTCGAGCAACCTCTTCACTTCTGTTGACCTTCAGACAGACAGATTTATACACCGCCAAGCCTCGGCCTCGTGTCTCGGCTGCCTCCCGCCACAGCCGCGCCTCCTCCGATCGGAGACAACCGTAATAAAGACGTCAGGCTTTGACCCCTGTCACTCTTCATTTCACCGGTAATTGTCAGGATTGCTGAATAACGCCACCCGTTTCTAACAAACGCATTAACCAAATGAGAAGGCTCTGATGGGGCGCCTCTCCGTCCTCCTGTCAGAGGCGGGCCACCTCGACTCAGTTGCCAGCATAACCGCAGTAAATGACTTGTGGCTCATTTGCAGATTGTTGTCAGCTAGATGGAGCGCAGTTTACCTATTTGACAGGTTAGTTAGCAGTCCAAGGACTTGTGAAAAATCACACCACCCCCAATTTGAGAGCTGTGCAGTAAATGCGAGACTGGAAATTGTCTCGAGATTGACCTCAAGCTGAAGGACCCACATGTGTCATATTTTACATGATAAGAAGGAATCCTGACCTCGGATTTAAAGATTGAACGTGTTTTGTTTCTCATTATTGTCCATTATACGCAAAAGTATCTTCTGCACGCTGCTTGAATTTGGAGCAAAACAAGAAGTAACCAAAAAGGGCATTAATCACATGACCAGAAGGGCTCAACTAACAAGCTAACAATAAATGTGAGTTATCGTTCTGTGTCGCAGCATTTTCATCTCTTTTTTGTGTCACCCCATGTGGGTAAACAAGCGGTTGACACAAGTTAATTATTAATTAAACATGAAGCAGAAGAGAGGAAGGCACGGCACAGTCCCTAAAGAGAGCCCCTAAACAAACGGGGCGTGGAGCCGGTACCGGTGTGACCCCCCCTGCTCCCAGGAGTGCTGTCTGTTGTGAGACTGCCGACTCGCTAATGAGCTGTTTGCAGAACTGGGTACACAGCGACAGTGACCCCGCGTGACCTTCACCCCCGCACACCGTCTGGGGAGCTTGCGAGGGCTGGAGAAGAAAAACCTGCTCCTACACTCTCTGCTCCCGGTCAAACGAGTTTGTGTGACTCCGCCGTCCGCCTCTCCAAACCTCCAGAAGGAGCAACCGCAGCCGAGCGCCAACGTTTTCTCTTCTTCCTCGCCGTAAAAAATTGACCCCGCGGTGCTTCTTAATGTCAGCGTGTTAGGAGCCTGATAACACCGGCTGGGCCGCACCGTCACTTACATAATTACTGTTGTAATAAAGCCATAATGAAGCATATCTGAACACACGACCTTCAGGCTCCTTTCTTTTTTAATTATCCTGATCATGCTGGATTTCCTTTTTTTTCCCTTCTTCTTTACAGCGAGAGAGTATGAGAAACTAATGACCAGTGTGACAGTTTGATAGCAGGGAGAGATGCTGCGTGTGTTTGAGGTACGCCAGCAAGTCGGCCCTCCGAGCCCAGCGCCAGTAAAAACCCATCTAATTAACCCTCCTGGTGTGACATCATGTGATTAAATTAAACCACATCATCTCCCTCTGGGCTTGCCTGGAAACACACCACCAACAATTCATTTGCTCAGCTTTAATTTTCCAAACCTGTTCCAAAAGGCCCGATGCAGAGATAATTACCAGCTTCATCTCGGGTGGGTTTTTTGTTTCTTCCGTCGGCTTGTTCATTAATAACGATAAGAGGTTGGAGGTTAAAAACTCATTTAATTGCCTTTATATTAATGACATTATGAATAGCCGGAACTGCGGAGTCTAATTCTGTCCGGTAGTTAGTCTACAATGCAGGGCCCCCTGGAGGGCCGCTCATTTTGCCAGAATTACACCACAGCAAAACTAGAATTAATGCGCGCCGCACTTCTAACAGCGATGACAAACATGCTCTTCCAGCAAGGAATTATCTTGAGAAATGGCTGCAGAGGGACACACTCTCCCTCTCCCCCTCTCCTCACCAGCTGAAATTGCGTCATGAATCCCCATTTTTGTAAACAGAGTCCAGTCCAACTCATTCTTCTTCTTTTTTTTTTTTGATATTATTCTATTGCTTTGCAGGGCCACAGTGCTAATTAGAGTCTCTTTACCCTCATGTCCCGTAGAGGTGAATTCCTTCCCACCTCTAAAAAGGACTGGAAACCGAGTCGGGCACTGATGACTAAATTGTACTCTACTTAGGAATAATGATAATGCAAATGCCTCTCAGCCAAGCCATTTCACCCATGCATATTGCAAAGAGGTAATCTCAGCGAAGTGTTGGCATTTTAACTAATTTAAATTCCTGCTATCTCTCCGATATTTTCTGCCGGTTTTATGGTTACTGGAGCACATTTAGTTGTGTATGCATTATGGCCGCCAGAGCCCAACCATACATCTGGATGCTAATTAAATATTTGAATAATCAGCTGACACGGTGGTGCAATGGGCGAAGGCTGCTCTGGCATATGTGATGCTAACAGCTTCTAAACCAGAGGTAGTTTAGATGCTTAGCAGACTCGTCTTTCACTGTGGGCCATGTACTGTACAGGAAAATATAAGGAGTCAAGGTCGTTTTCAACCAGTTACACTGCAAGAAAATCAGTGTTTCAGTGTTTTCTATCAAAATAACTACACAACACTACTTATCAATTTGACATTTCAGTTGTTTAGTGGTGTGCCCGCACATATTACAAAAAGTATTTCTGTATATTCTACTCCTAAATTAAATGCAAACTCATTCAATATTTTTAAACTCTAATACAGTGGCATGGCCTACGTGCCCACTTAAAATACAATGATGTCATGAGTAAATCTGTAAATAAGATTACGATGTAAATGTAAATCTCTAAGTCTATTAGGATGTAACAAACAGAGCAGGTAGAAATGGTGAAATATTGGTTTCTCTGCCAAGACAGACAGACAGAAAATGTAGTCGACATCTAGTGTTTAAACCAGGATGTGTAATGTACAGCTTACCCCAGATCTAAACACTAAAGGCAATACCGTGTTGTTTTTGTGCCATTTACAGTGTGCTCTTACATTTTTATTATAGGACACATCTCTGTTCCCTTCCCTCTGCTATAAACACGTCCCTCTATCTGCTCATCTCCACGCTGTGTGAACACAGCAAAAGTTCCTGAATTTGTAGCATAATGATCCGAACTAAATAGCACACGGAACTTATTAGTTTACAAGTACCACCAGCCAGAAATGAGGCCAAGGGGGGATGATGAATGAGTGCATTTCCCCAAGCAAAAGGCTGACCTGGATACTGCTTTTCTTCCTCCCCTTCCCCATTGCCAAGTGGGCCACCATTTTTCACCGGCCTCACACTTAGCCGCGGACAGTGCTAACGGTAGCCCTGACCCCGCGGTCCGTCTCCGCCCGTCGGCCTCCCTCCACACTCCATCTGAGAAAAAAAAGACTGTAATCCCTTCGCCGGGGCCCCGTAATTTGATCAAATAGCACACACCCTTCCCCACCACTTATTGGCCAATTAAGTCAAGTTCTCACGCAGGGGGTCCAGCTGGCTCGGTGTTATCTGGGGATGAATTGATTGAAGCCATTCCACATCTATGAACCCTACTTTAATGATGTAGGTGATAATACTTGTAATTCTTCTCAGTCAGGGGACTCACGGGCGCAGCTGTTACCGCGGTAATCCGTGTCCTGATACACTGAAGTACCAGTGAGGCATTAATCTGTCTTAGATTCTCCTTCGCCAGGTTTTTCTCCACCCTTTGCCCCCCCCCCTCCACCGTCCCTGCCTCCGCTTATGTTTCGTAGCTAATACTACCTCTCTGAAAAGTGACAGTGAAGAAGAAGAAGAAGAAAAAACGAGACGAGGTGTAACGAACGCACATTTGCGAAGGGATTGGATGTTAATGATCGTGCACCGCTTGCGTTCCCCAGTTCGGGCCCCTGACCACTTTGTTAAAAAAAAAAGAACCCCCCCCTCACTCCTCCGACTAAACCATGACAACTTAAGAAGGATAGATTTAGTGAAAAATCAATAAATACATGCATTAGTTCCAAAGGCAGACATTAACATTCTAAAACCGACTTCTCTTATAATCCTGCCTCTAGCCATTCAGTCAAAATATCAAATTATCATAATGAGGTCTAACTGCATATAAATGCTAAGCATTAAAATCAGAGTGGGAGGTTACACATAATGCCATACATTCTTTATTACACATCGCACACTATCTCTTCACATATGCATATCTCCATATGTTCCTCTCTTAATATTGTAACATTAATTTGCATTGCAGCACATTCCGCGGTCGCCAACACACCTCCCCGACAATGGGAATAGGTGATGATGGAGCACGAGCCCTTTGTTTTAAACACTTTCCCCCGCCAAGGGCGGAATACTTTTGTCTAAAAAATAAAAAATACAACGGACGACCTGAATTTCTTTTGGGGCCGCATTATGCACAAAGGAGTCGAGCGCGCTCTTAGAGTGTCGACGCTGTCTTTTAACTCGAGATCAGAGAGTGAGGGTTGCATGGAAAATGAGTCTGATGGTGGAGGCGAAGTTCCTCGGCGAGAGGAGTGAGGTGGAGAGGCCGCGCTGACCTTGACAGTGTTACCCAGCCGGTGTTTCCAGCTCTCACACACACACACACACACACACAAAACAGTAGCTAATAACGCGCTTCGAGTCCCCATTAGGTCACCATTAGGGTCCTTGGGGGCGGATGTGGCGGGGTCAGGGGTCGCCCAAAAGTCAGATGGAGTCTGGGACAGATTCATCAAGGGAATGAGATCACGTTGGGCTCTAGTCTTTTTTGTTTTTTTGAAGTCAACAAGGGCAAACACCTCTAAGCCAGCTGGAAGCTCTGTGACAGCACTCACCTGCCAACGGGATGGAGACGTTTCCACCGCAGCTCATCGCGCCATTGTGCGACCCCCTTCAGAATGCCTCTCTGCATGGCCATTTACCGTCAGCAGTTATTAAAACAATTCCCACATGTTAATGTTTCACGAGGCACGGCATCCACTTATCTGTGCCATTAAATTAACATTGCCAACTTCTGCAAAATGTATTTCCCTCAAAGCCATTGTGTCTTGTAGGGAAGCATGAAATCTTACATTTTGTATTATGTGTGTAAACTTAAGAGTATACCGATGGAATTTGCAAATCACTCTGAAAGCGCCACTGAATAGCGATGAATAATACATAACCGTTGAACAAATTAGAGAGAGAGCTGCGGCCGGTGTTAGTCAGCCGAATGCCACAAAAGATCTCAATGTTGAGGATGAGAAATTGGGCGAGTAAGCAGCAGGCAGCACCAGCGAGCTGGATCAGTCTCATGGTAAACAATTTAGGGCGGGGGTGGGGGGGGGGGGGGGGGGGGATGTGGGGGCGTAATTACTGCTTTCAGTCTCATTTAGAAAAGCCTGTTGGCGCTCGCGGAGCGGTGATGTCACCGCGATGCCGGATGCGTTTCTGGATTCGTCATGTGCAGATATGAACAGCGATTTAAGTGACAGGACGTTTGAGCTGTCATGCCAGCTTTGAACACTTCCTATCTGCCCCCCCCACCTCTTTTTTTGCTGCTCCCCTTCTAGACAGCGTTACGCCTACTTTTGTCTGAACACATATTGCTCAGTTTAACTGCTACTTTTTTGTCTTACATGTGTGTGTGTGTGTGTGTGTGTGTGTGTGTGTGTGTGTGTGTGTGTGTGTGTGTGTGTGTGTGTGTATGTGTGTGAAGGAGCAGTAAATGATCAGCAACCTTGAGGTCTGTTTATGTCTTCGGCTGATATAGCGTGTTCATTGAAAAATCAAATGGAGAAACTCATTATGTACATTTATATGTAGCGCATTAGCAAAGCAGAGCTGTATATGTGTGTGTGTATGTGTGTGTGTGTGTGTGTGTGTGTGTGTGTGTGTGTGTGTGTGTGTGTGGCTGCAGGATAAAATAAGCAACAAGCATTTTGGGCTTGTAAACACGAGCGTAGAGGAGCGTCTGTTGGTTTCTGCCCTCATTATTTTTGGCAGGGTTGCATATGTTCCCCGTGCCGAAGCCGCGCTTGATTATCATCGCAATCAGCGGAGGTGGAGAGAGTCACATTAATTTGTAGTAATTAACAGCGCCGGCGCGGTCTGACAGCGCATGCTAACGAGACCCTTTGATTGTTTGGATCTCTAAGTGTGCCTCTCCTTGTTTGCGTCACCTCGGAGGAATTGGCGATATCAAAGCTCCGGCGCTATCTGATGCTTGTCAAAATGCAATTTATAAAAGTTTAATTCCTTTATTGATTTAGTTTAGGTTTGATGCCTGCAGTGTCAGCTCCCCTGGTAGAACTTAGTGGATTCAAATGCTTGTCACCAGCTCGGCCTCCTTTTTACTGAGAACAATTGCCAAAGGCCAGCCCAACAGGCATGGTTTAATTGCCATTAATTAAAAGCATAAATCTTTTTCTTCAGTTGCTCTGCTCTTAAACAGGGCTTTGCGTTTCTGCTTTTTTTTTTTTTTTTCCTGTGCTTGTCAGAATCCCTCCTGGCTAGTCAGGGTTCAACCCCCCCGCCCATCCCCCCCTCCCCTATCCTCCTCCCTCCCCTCCCCTTCCCTCTCTACACCAGACGTTTCTGGAATCATCTTTTCTAGCACACTCCTGCATGATCTGACGTGAAGCACGGGCAGCATGGTGATATTTAGTAAACCGGCTTCCTTCTTTATTGATGTATAATGAGGTCAAATGAATCCCCTCGTACGCATGCTTAGATGGCTCCTCGCCTCAAATCCTTTCTGACAGCGAGTAAAACAGCCGGCAAACACAACGCCGGCTCCCAGAGACGTGGTGGTTGAAAAAAAGCAGGAGAGTGGAAAAAAACAGCTTTTTTTATACCGTGTGCAATTTCCCTCCTGTCTAGTCCTTAATTAGACACTTATTACCCTCTGAACAGTATTGCTCTCCGGCTCTAAGCCTCTAATACTGCAAGTACTGGATGGTAGAATTAACATTAATGCCAGGTTTATTATCAAATGACAGCTATATTTACTTAAAACAAAAAAAGAGAAGACGGTTTACTATTTATTAATTTTTTTCAACTGCAGCTTGACTCGTGCAGTTGGTAGCATATCGGGGTGATATTTAGCGTCACTCAAAAAGCAAGACGCCACAGTTTACAAAGGGATCTTAAACCTTCAGCGGTGTCAAAATGATTCCGTTCCCTCTCGCTGCTGAGCCTCGTCCCCTCGCCCTCGTCCCCGCGCCCTCCGCTCCTGGGTGGCCGGCGTCACCCGTCGTCGAAGAGGCCCACGCCCCTTTTACGCATGTTAGCTTTTTGCCGCATCTGCGAGCGTTCGCAGCCGTTCCCGCTCGCCGAGTCAGTCAGGGCTGAGCCTTCCCCGGGCCTTATTAAAGCTAAGAGAGTGTTTCAGTTCAGGGTCACCGAGAGAGCGCAGCACATAAATATGTTAGGGCAGCGCTATCAGCCGGTCAGTTTATTTGGGTGGGGGGGTGGTGGTGGTGATCGATGATGGTCCCAGCATACTCACAGCCCAACAAACATCCTAAGCGGATGCGGTTTTTTGCCTAATTGGGAGCTTTTGCTGCTCAGATTCCGACTTATTTGATGTTGATGATGAAGTCCCAGGAAAGCCGGGTGGATTCTTGTAAACTGAATGTGTGTGCGTGCTGTCTTCATTCGTACACTGGTCAGAACTGTTACCCGTCAATTTGACCTGCATAGTTTTCCTCCTCATCTGAGGGGAGTACACACACACACACACACACACACATGCCCTGAGCTCATTTTTAATCCGCGCGGCTCACTGTGAAGGCAGGAGGAAGTTCCAATTAAAATTAAAATAAGCTCTTTTAACGGTCTCTTAAATTGACAACTGAACAATGATTTTCGAATTGGTATCTGTCAAAGGTCTCGGAAAATCCTCAGTTGATAAGGCCCAACGCATCCAATTAGTAGCCGAGCAGGGCCTCAGCCAGTAATGATTTCCAGGTCCCTTAAGATGTGGCGCGGACACTTATTGCAAATTACTGACAAAGAGCCCTGCTGTATTGATGAGGGGGAGAACAGCCAAGTCTCCGTGTTCCCATCAGGTGGACGAGCGCCGAGAGGGGCCTGGAGGAGATCTCGGGTGTCTCTCTCTCCCTCTCTCTTCAGCCGTAATGTGGCCCTCGCCGTGTAGCTCATACACATCCCCCCCCCCCCCCCCCCCCCCCCCGCGCGCGCTGACACGGACTCCGTGAGTCCGGCCTCTCTTGACACGAGCCTCCCAGCTCAGGGAAAAAAAAATGCTAATGCTAACGTGAGGGAGGTGTCGGCAGCGGATCATCAATAATGTCTGCAAGTTAACTGCCCTCTTCTAATTATAGCTCCCATCTCTCAGGGCCGCAGGAGGCTGCAAGGCGGCTCCTTAATTGAGCCGAGGTAGATCTCCTCTCCCCGTCACATCGCCGGCCCTTATTGTTTACGGTCCTTGAAACCGAATCAAAAGATTCACGGCGACGCGGCTCGGCGCAGAATGCATTTGGTACGTGGTAAGAATTAATAAAATGGGGGATGATTCTCGCTGGTCAGGTAGGGATTTAGAATTGAAGGCCATACTGTAGCCAGAGGTCATATCATTTATTCTCAGCGTCGATGCCTCTGGAATGCCGTATGCGCCGTGTTTTTGCAGCTCTGTGTTGTAGCTGAGGCTGCTACCTGAGGGGCAAGTAAGAGCAGCCTCCATGACAGTCTGGTAACTAGTGCTTTTCACCTCAATTATGAGAGTTAATGAATAGATAATCACAATTTTGTTTTGCATTTGGATCTGCTTCCCGCGTAGCGCTATGGTAGCAGACTTTTCGTCCACGGCCTGTGGGGAGCGCTGCTGTGGAGTCCGCGAGGCTCTCAGGCCATGTGCGGCCCCCCGATGTTTACACTAGTCTGAGGACTCCACCGCGCTGTAGGCTCGGCAAAGAAGGTGTTGACCCCGGTGACCTGAGCCTGCCTCCATCGGGTGGAAAAGGGGGCTGCTCCATACTCTGCGCTCCAGGGTCAAATGGTTTTTAGTTTGTAGTTTCCTCCAGTTAGATGCTTGTTGCAAATGACCATCGAGAACTGCGAGGATGCGGGCTGATAACTGAGTAGGTAGCTCCGCCAGAGAAAGGGGATTGGGATCGTTTTTCTCAAGGAGATGCAGTCATGTTTATTGGCGATAAGAGTGCTGCAGGAATGAGGCCTGAAACCAGGAAATGAGTTAGCACGTTAGCACTTCTGGTTCCCTCGTCTCAAGGTCTGTTTTTTTTAATGGTGTTTTGGTTAGACACCTGAAATGAGCTCAAGATGATTGCACTTTTCTACAACATAAAATAAGTCAGTAAATACCCCACTCAGAAATGTTGAAGCTTTGAAAGGCGGGTGCTAACAGGTGGCTAAATGAGACTACAAATGGTCATCAATCCAACTAGCCTTTAGCTTCAGGGTGGTGAGGGGAAGGCATGTGACCGTGGTTTGTAGCCTAGCTTTAGCTTTTTACTTGTGGCGATTTCATTTACACTTCAAAAACCATAAAATTGGTGTTCATTTGTGAAGATTATTTTTCTCAACAAAACGTGTGAGTATCATAAACCACAGAGCTTAATTTCTGCAATAATCCAACATCCAATACGAGAAATCCCGTTGGCTTTCCATCGAGGGAACCAGTGCGATGCTAACTTCCGGGGTCGGCCTACAAAAATACACCATCCCCGCAGCACTCTGTCAATATGACGCCACAGTGTAATTCCTGGCACCTGATCTGCATCGCCTCATTGTCTGTGTGCAGTCTGTAACCTCCGCTAAACTTGTAGCCCGCTGCACGTCTGTGCTCCTTTCAGATGAGAGGCAGCTTTGATTTCCCCCATCTTTGTGTCACACTGACTGGCATACCATTTGACAGGTGGAGTTAAAATAGAGAGAAAATTGTGGATGAAAATTCGTCAGTCTCAATCTCTTGCCCTGGGCTGTAGGCAGCGGAGACAGAAGCCCACTGCTTTGTGTCAAATGTTTGTCAAAGGGCCTGATTACATTTCTGTGTTCAGGGTAACAGCGTAATAGATAAAAAAAAAGAAGAAAAAAAGGAAATCAAATCCTTATACCTCGGCAAGCAGTCCTGATCCGTGGCTGTGTGCAGAATAAAAGGTGCCAGAAGAATCCTCTGACCAGCCAGCTGTAAAGGAGGCTGGAATATCATATGCCCTTTGTTGTCGCACAAAAAGAGACGCAAGCTCTGCGATCTGTTATTCTCACTTTCCTCTGTCTTCTCAATCATTCTGTTTTTTCACCCTCTTCATTGCTGGAGGAAATAAACCTGGCCCCTTTTTTTTCTCTTTTTTGTTGCTGAGGCCGGGCTAGCTTCCCCTGGCCATTCCTCTCTGTTTTGTTTCAAAAGGGCAAGGCTCTCCAGCCTGAGCAGTTTGCCCCGCAGTCCCACGCCAGGGGCGATGCTTGCCTCAGCTGCTTCATCACCGGGGGACCGGGCTAACGTCTCCTGACTGCACTTAGCTGTGTTTCTCTGATACGGTCATATCACATCAGCCCGGGCACATGTGACATTGCATGCGCCTCCTAACTTTGAGCGTTTTTCTTTGCCGTCCACGCTCTCTCCCGCTTTTATCTCCCGCTTTCCGAGTGATGTTGTGATTTGTTGCTATATTTCCTGGCAGCGGCGCTGATAACAGGGCCCCCTGTTACAAGATCTCTCGATCTGGCCAGTTTTCCCCTACAGGAGACAGAGAGAGCTAGTCACCCCCCCCTCACACCCAACCCCACACCCTCCTCCCTGATTTTCTTTTTTCATCCTTACCCCCGCATTTGAATTTCTAGATAATAGGCTTTGACTTCTGGCTGCACGTTTATGGGTCTTTTCATGTTATCAGCTTAGCTCATAGCGTGGAGCTGAAGAACACAGACTCCTAGTGACAGGCCAGCCAGTCAGCAAGGCGAGCCTGTCAGGATCTCTCATACACTAATGATTTCCCTTTAGTCTATTTTCTGTCTCATTGGCCGTTTCCTTCAAAAACAAAATTGCTCATTTAAATTCTCATGCCTGGGGCATTTTGGTCTTCAAATATTGTTGGAAAGTGAAAGGATTAGGCAAAATATGCTTTTTTAAAATGTTAATATATTTTCTGGTTCACTTTCTCCTCTGAGGCCAATTAGGGAATTTCTGCTGGCTGCATTAATGTCAAACTGACATCCCCGGCTATAATTACACTGTGCTTGAAACCTAACTTTCACTTGTGGGTAGATGAGTGTGCCTCGCAGTGACACAGAGACTCGCTGCCAGCTTTTGATCATTTAATCATCGCTTGCTTTCTTTCACTCTTTTCCTCCCTTGCTCGCCGATGATTTCACCTTTTATTCTTTCTGTTGCAAAATGCAGCGTTGCGTTTCATTATTCACCGCTGTATTATAATTTTTTTGGCTGAGGGTTCATTAGTGACATCATGCCTCCGCTTCGCCTGCTCGAAGTAACGTAACACGAGGAGAACGGGACGGCCGCTTCAGGTGTAGATACCATATGTACATTGTTTACTCGCTTGATTCACAATTTACATTGTGTTCTTTGTGTTTACGCCGCATGTTTTTTTTATCCTTTGTTGTTATGATGAAGGGGGTGCTGTCAGGAAGTGAAAGGTGGGTAATGCGTGGCACAAACTCACAATGTCTCTGCCAGTCCTCCTCACGCTGCGCTTCTGTGTCAAGACCAAGGAGACGGCTAATGGCGGTTAATGCTCTCACTACGGATATGAATCCCTCCACAAAGTGCATCTGAAACCGTGGGGCAGATTCCACTTGATTTGAGCTCCGAAACCAGTTGCCATGAAACCACTGATACTTAACACATTCTAAAGATCTGTAGATTGGCATGTTACCAAAATAAATATTGATGATGTACATAATTAGAAGGGACAATACAGTTGTAGTTGGAGGGTTGATTGTGTCCTAATGTGAAGCCTTTTTTTAATGTATACTGTCAGAATGAAAGGAAATACAAGTTGCATTGAGACTTGACACTATTTATTATTTTAACATCTGTTAAGAGGAAAGAGTTTAAGTGTCAAGACAAAGTTTTTCCTCCCAGAACATACTGGTATGAGGTGGGAATGCCTGTGCAATTGGTCCTTCATAAGTCCCACCCGTCGGACACAGACTGGCCAATCCTAGCATGGCATCACCCAGTTCCGACCAGGGTCCGACAACCATATGGCTTAGATTCTCTTCATTTTCCGGCTGGTGTTGTGGATTTGGAGCGAGTCTTGGTTAAACTTTGTGTAATAGTGATACTCGTTACCTGGAAAGGTTGGAAGGAGATGTAAGCGCTACGTTGCATAATCCTGTGGAGCTAACATTAGCAGTTAGCACGTCATTAACTAGCGTTAGCACGTCTGTGCTACGCTAACTACAGAAGGTATATGGAGTGTATACACATGCTGCTTTTGCTTCTAAATGATTGTAACATATTGTAAACTTGGATAATATTTCATCAGGGAGTGCAGTTAGTGACAGTGTGGGCTCCATGGTAAATCTGACAGCCTGACGGAGAAGGAATGGGGTCGGGGCCTACAAAGGGTCAATTATGCAATTCAAACCAAACCTGATCGTCAATTTGAGCTCCGGAGCCACGTTCAGACAACAAATGTTGCCATCAGATCAGACGAAAGCTGACGCTTGTGAAAGAGCTACACCCCTTCCCCATTTAGCCTCCAACAGCTCGACAATTGTGATGCCAATCAACTTAATGACCCAGTGATTGTTTTGAATTTACAGTTCCCCATGTTGGACACCATCAAGCTGTTACAGTATGTGCTGTTGCTGGCTCAGGCCAGGGGGGGATCAGGGGGGGAAGAAAAAAAAAATCACACAGTTAGACAAAGTGCACACAAGCTTTCCTGGGCGATTCATAACGTACACCCCCCTCATGTGTCTTTTCTCCTCGCCTCACTCCGGTTGCATTGTTTGCAGCCCTTGCTCTCGGACTTCAGGTAATAGGAAATGGCACCGACCCCTCCTGATCCCCCCGATTACCTTCGTGAAGCGTGAACGTGGTACGGAATCACACATCAGGAGACGAGTTGTAATTATTTTTGCGATGCCATCAGCATGGATCAATCACTCAGGGAGGCTGCTAGTGGAAACGCCGCTCACAGCCATGGACGGAGCCAGCAGCGACCCTCTTTGACTGACAGCTTTGGTAATTAAGTGATTGTATAGACCCCTCCGACTGTTATAACAACCTTGTCAGGGCCAGTCTGTGTTTGGAACACACTCGAATCAATGTGTTCTCTGCTCCCAGAGTATCTCTGATCATGCACCTCAGACAGAGGGAGGAAAAACACAATCCTTTGCAGTGAATATTTGTCATGGCAGCAAATAGCTCTATGTTATGAAAAAAAACAACACACTTACACATAATACAGATTTTTAGGGTCTTTTATTGTCACAGCAGACCGGAAATGTTCATGCCCAGCATGCTAACCCTTGGTGGAATAAATGCAGACTTTACTCTCCATCCTGGCTCATCACATTTTGAATCACAATGCATGGAATAATACCAGCTTGCACTTCAAATTGAACTTGAATGTCACATGTTTCATTACTGCATGAGTGGAAATGACGTTTAGAGGTTGAAATAACATGCAGTGTGTCCATCCTAAATGTCACATCGCTCTCACGCCGCAACCTTTTATTCCAAAGCTCCTGGGATGTAATTTTGCATTGAAATGTGATTCCCAATCACCGCATCATATTAGCCTGACACCGAAATGAAAAAAAAACGAAAAAAACAACCTTATCCACTTGCCGGAGGAGAAGTGTGTTGTCCCGCATGTGTAATCTGATCACTGATATACTTAAGAGAGAGTAATTGGTGTGAATGTCCCCGCCAACATCCACCTCACTGATGGTGCAGCTGAGCGCTTTAGTATTATTAGATAAATGCAGGCTTGTTAAAGTGTGACGTAGTATTAACTCATGGGTTTACTATTGCAGGCAGTCGCGTGCTCAGTTTGTTATTTACTTGTTTGACGACTCAGTTGTGTTTGTAAACGCGACCAGAATATCCAGGACAAGTTCAATCAATCAGTCAGTTATAGTGAATACAGGAACTAATTAAACGACTCTTTCTTGTAGCCCCTCCCTCCTCTATTGAGCATTTATTAGCATTATATCAATACAGTATCACATTATATTGTTGTTCTAAGCAAATATTGAGTCATTTTCAAGGGTTATGAAGTGATTGTGAACAGTTCTTACTTGATACATTAACTAGTGTATAAACAGTTGATTCAAAGATTGACAACTGTTATTATAGGAATTATATCTTTTGCCTTCATTTGCATTCTGAAGTATTTATCTATAAATACATTAAGAGTAGTTGGATTTATTGTATTTAATAGTCAAGCATATCTTCTTGTTTCATTGCTTTATTTATGAATACTCCTTCCCTTTGACACAAATGAGGAAAGTCCATCTAAAAATAATGAAGGCCATTACATGTGGCTGAAAGCCCCGGGATAAAATCAAATAAGATGCCCTTGAGTTAAAATGTTTAATTTATTTTTTTGGAAAACTCCTTTTTTCATGGTCAACAGTTTGTAACTATGTGTATGTTTTGTTCATGAGTATAAACGTTAGTAAATGCTTTATAACGTGTGTATCAGTAAATATGATGACAGTTCATTAAGTGTTTATACAGCAGTTACAGATGTTTATAAGCATTGTTGTAGTCTTAGTCAAAGTTATAACTGTTGACAAATGCATTGATAGAAATGTCCTTCTAACTGATTACAACTATACATTAAAGTGTATTATTAAAGGTCCATATACATTCATGCTAAATAGAGGACTAAAGTGTTGCCAAAACTTTCATGGTGAATAAAATCAGTCGATCTTTGGAAAGGAAGTGACTGTGTCAAAACTTTCAAAGTGAAACCTCGTCTTGAGGTGGACAGTGTGAAACTTTAACATTGTGTTCCAGACTTTTCTTAGCCTTGGTTGTAACAACATCCTCCACAAAGTGATCTGCACGTCAAGTTCACGTTGAAATGTAACGTATTACAGCACTGTGCAGGCCAATTATTCTAGAAATGAAAATGTCATTACACGTACATTTAAAAAAAAAAAAGAAGCATTTTATGCAGTGATTTTAATGCAGACGTGTGACTTTTAGAGCTGTGACAATGACACATAGAAGCGCAAACAGCTAAGCGAGTTGACTGGGTTATATTCAGAGAAGAAAACCTGATGAAGTTTGAGAGGAAATAGAAATGCTCCTCTATGATGGGCCTGGAATGTTGCCTCTTTTTTCCCGAGACAAACGTCTAAAAGATACAAAACACAATCTTTCCGAAGTGTAATAAGAGACGCTTTCAAAGAACTTTTATTTCAGGACTTGTTCAGGGACCAACATCCAGACACATCATCGGCATGATATTAACATGTGACTCTCTATATGTTGATGAGCAATGAAGATGTTTTTTAATCCTCCCTGAACGTCTGAGATGACGACTGTAGATTTTGTGGGGAGTTTACTAACCAGCCAGTTTCCTCCAGTGCTCCTCTAAGCCATTCATCCTCTCTCGGCTCACCGGCGTGATCTCTCGGGGATCCACACAAACCCACACAAAAAGATCACGTGTGCGATGGTACTTGGGAACACGTGAGACCTCCGCGTGCCCAGATGTTTAAATGCTCTTGAAGTTTGTGAAGATATTTCACAGAGGTTCGTTTTCCCCCCCCTTTACTAAAAGTAAGTCTTCATTGCAACAGAGTGATTTGCACCGACATGGTTGTAGGATTTTATAGGATTTGATTTTTAGGATTGTGAATAATCCAGCAGGGTGTGTATTTTATAAAGAGGTTTGACAGCCGGTGGCTCCGTATTCTGCCACATGGACGAATAACACATTCCACTTTTTGAATAAATGCACTCCTGCTGCTTATTTGACCACCAGACAGGAGAGAGACATGGAGGTTTGTTTAGTCACTGTGATCTTCTGACGTTGTGCATACCGTTGGACAGCTTGTCCTTTTTAGCAGCATTTAATCAATATAATTCCCTGACCATCTGTCAAGGACAACAGCGCTTTGATGGGATGGTCAGTCCGACATTAGACCACACTCTGCACATGCCACTGCTCTGGCCCTTTTCATCCCATAACAATATGAACCCATAAGTACTGTTCCAAAAAATTAAACACATTAAAAAATAATAATTGCTGGAGATTTAACATTATCTCGAGTTATGTCTGAATGAAACAAAACTCCTGTTGAAATGATTATTTCTTATTAAAATATTGTACGTTTTCTCATACATGACCAAAATGTACATTTCTTTAAGTCTCGTAGTCATCACGTTCTAACGACTGAAATAACATGCCCATATTAGACTACGTGACTGGGATTAATTTCTTAAGTAACTGTAATAGATTACAAACTATATTTTGTGATAATGTTTGTGAAGTTCAAAGGAAAAAGAGTTTCCTGCTTAAAAGTGACAGGTGTGTGAAATTTTGACTGGCCCTTGCAAATGTAAAAGCAATAGTGTCACATTGTTTGAATGAAAGAAAAGAAAGATGTATATGTATTTTAACTGGATGCATTTTACTATGAAAATCCTGCCCTAAAACCTACAACAAATACATTATTTTCTTGCATATTTTCATCATAACCAATCACCAACTCCCTTCATCATCTCTCCTGATTGGATCCTGCTTCTCATGACGTTGCTTCTATGTAATTAAAGAAGAAGGGGGGGGGGGGGGGGGGGGGAGAGAGGGAGAGAGACCTCCAGTCTTTGATCATGAAGGCAGGGAACATCCAACTACTTAATCTACAGAAAACTTATTTTGACCTTCAGCATCTCTCTCTCTCTCTTTCTCTCTCTCTCTCTCTCTCTCTCTCTCTCTCTCTCTCTCTCTCTCTCTCTCTCTCTCTCTCTCCCTTTTTTTTAAAGCTCACTCCATCGCTGGTCCGCAGTGATTGACAGTCTAAATGCGGGGGTGTCTCCTTGTAAACGCCGCCACTGTGCAACCCCAAAGGTCGCCAGCGGTGAAGTGACAGCTTACGCGCAAAGCCGCCAGAGAATCGATACGGATGCCCGCCACTGTTGCGCCGTCCCATCATCGACCATCAGCTGAGGCCAATAAGACGACACCCCTAACTGGTCGCATTCAATCAGCTCCTGCGGCGCCGTATAGAGCTAATAAAGCGATTGATTGCTCCTGTTTGCGGTTGATGAACAGCCCGCATGCGCCTGTACACACACACGCATGCACACGCACACGCACAGACACACACACACACACACACGCACGCACACACACACACACACACACACACACACACACACACACACACACACGCACACACAGAATGACTGACATGTTTAATCATCACTTCGATGTGATCTGAGCGATTTGCAGGGGAATAAGGTTGAGGAAAGGCCTGATTATTGGCTGCGTGTGGACAGAGTATTCTAATTAGTTTTCACTGTGGAGATAATCGTTTATGTTTGCACCATAATCGTGTTACTGTATGACCGTGACTTTTGTTTTAGATGCAGCCTCATCGACGGTTTACCGGCTGATTGTTGCGTTCAAGTCCGTTTTTCATTTTTGATACCAAAGTCCTCCGAGTCTTTTTTTGGAAAGGGCAGCCGAGGCCTCAGCTTTGCTCGTGAACTTCACACTCCGGCAGACTCGCTTTGTCGCCGCCTTGTGCTCGAACGTTGCACGTCGCGCGGGAGAAAGTGCAGCTCCAGTGAGAAGGAAGTCGTCTAATCTGTTAGATAAATAAAAGCTGACTTTTCTGCTGTTCTACTCGCCGAAACATTTAAGCTCATTTCACTAAAATATATTCATTTCATTTTTAACTTCATTTAACTGACTCTTTGATTTTTTTGTAACGAAATGCAGAAATTGAAATGCACTATTTCTTATTGAATTGTTCCAGGGACAGCATGCTGCAAGGGGGGCAAAAAACAGGCAAACACTGAACGTTTTAGCATATGTGAATAATCAAAATATTAAAGCTGTTAATTAGAGGCTGCTGCTCTACAGCTTGTTGGCTGTTCAAAGCATTTGAATTATTAATACTAGTTCAACATTTTTATTTTCTAGCGCAACCATGTCTGAGTGTAGAGACATTTAAAAAATAGGCGAAAAAGAAGTTAAAAACCTAAAAGGCATTTTTTTACATGATAGGGTGAGTAGCTTTTTTTAACAAGTATACATTAAATGTATTGGCATTGTCTGCATACAAATACCAATATAATATAAATAAAGAACTATACAATCAATACATGGCGTTTGAATTAATAAAGTCCCTGGATAATTGCAATTTTAAAAAAGTAATTTAAATCAGAAACAAACCTACGAATCCAGATTTCTGAGCGTGAACAACAGCTTAAAATCTTCATCCGTCTCGAATCAATAATCATCGTCATCGTCAACCTGCTGAGGAGGAAGATTTAAAAAAAAAAAAACACTAATAAGATAAACCTGCTCGATGATTTATCCTTAAATGCCGGAAAAAGTGCGCAGGCTGTGTGAGAAGGAAAAATCCATCTGAAAGAAGATTTCACGTCCGCCGAAAAAAAAAAAAAAGTGGAGCACGAGCATACATTCACCTATGTGTGAGAAGTGACATTTCCCACGAACAGACATCATCCGGAGAGCGTGCAGCCTCCCTGCAGACACTTTGTCAGCTGAACGCGACGCACATTTCCCCTCCACATCCCTGAAATCTGCACGTCGACGGGGGAAAGTACCGAATTCCTACTACCTTTGAACGCTCATTAGCACCTCATAATTACTTTACTAATTAGGATGACATGGTTATTAACAAGATGCGCTGTCATGACAGTCACCACCCCCACTCCTCCCCATTCCTAAATATGTCGACCTCGCGGCTCTGAAGAATACATCCATGAAGACATGTCAGCATGGCCTCAAATAGGTTGGTTTTTTCCCCCAAATGATTTTTTTTTCAATTTCAAATCAGGTCTGAAGATACGTTTAGTTCAAATATGGCAACAGTTGAGCCTTTTACTCTCTTTGAGTAACTTAAGAAAATAAAGCTTCAAGAGCCAATAAACTGAATTGCTATCTGAAAATAAATGATACATTGATAGTTCGCCCTACCAGAGTGCTCGAGCCACTGGATTTCTGCCTGTTAGACTTTATCAAATTGTTCAGAGCTCAGAATTGAATTTGAATCTTCTATCTATTTTATATTTTAATTTCCACTTCCGCGTCTTTCTGTCGCAGCTCGGATATTTCATGCACAATTGTTTACAGCGTGGCCTTAAAGCACACGCATACTTTTTCCTCCTTACTTTTTTTTCTTTTTTGTCAAAAGAGCTATTCTAGAATTAAACTCAACGGTTGGCTTGAACTGTCTCGATAAAGAAGCAACTCCCTGATTGGCGAGGCGCCGGAGCCGGTCAGGCTGGGAGCCAATGGCGGCGGAGGGAGGTGGGGCGGCGGGGCCGGGAGAAAAGGCGTCGAGTGTTTATTATAAGGAGAAAATATTAATTCCCCCCTCGCCGTGGGCCGTGACGTCAGTATAGGAAGTCATTGTAGAGCAACACTGGAGCGATTAGCAGCAAAAAGGGGGAGCCTGATGTCGAGGAGTCAGCCCTATGTATATCTCTCTATACGCCTCAACTTTTAACACAAAGTTCAATATCCAAACACAAAAAGCGACGTGGACTACGCAGACCCCGCACTTTGCTTCCCCGCATGTTCACTGAATGTAACATCCATGGACCATCCGAGCTGCTTGTAAACGTGGATTTTCTCTCTTGGGTTTTTATTTCTCAACTATTTTTTTTATTTATTTTTTTCCCTGCAACTCCCGATTTCATTTTTGCTGACTTTCTCCTGGGTTCGCATCGGAAGTAGAAGCACCTCGCTGATGTTATGACGACTCCATCACTCCTTTCTTAACATGGAAGGATCCAGTGGGTCGAGTTTTGGGATAGACACTATTTTATCTAGCGCGTCTAACTCTGGCAACCCCGTGCTGATGAACGGAGATTTTCGCCTCGGCGACAGCAGGACCGCGGATTTCAGGAGCCTGGCGACCCCTTCGCCATGCTCGGAGATAGACACTGTGGGAACGGCCCCTTCGTCCCCCATCTCGGTCACCATGGAGCACGCCGCCGATCCGCATCTGGTCCAGGACAGCCTTCAGCAGCATCACCACCACCACCACAACCACAACCACAACCAGCCGCAGAGTTTGCCGCTGTCGCCCCAGCAGCAGCAGCCGCTCGCCGGGGCCGGCTGCGCCCCGAGGAGCGCCACCTCCTCGTTCCTAATCAAAGACATTTTGGGCGACAGCAAACCACTGGCCGCCTGCGCACCTTACAGCACCAGTGTGTCCTCGCCCCATCACACGCCAAAACCAGAAAGTGCCACGGCCCCGGACGGCTTCAGGCCCAAATTGGAACAGGACGACATCAGAGGGAAGTTGGACAAAAGAGACGACATTCACAGCGAACTGAAATGCAACGGTAAGAGCACATTCATCTGTTTGAGCTATTGCTGTTGCGTTTGCTGAAAATGCAGTTGAGGTGAATTATTATGGGCTACAAAAAATAAAAGTGTAGCCAACAAAAATAAATATAGACCAGGGATTGAGCAAAACAAACATAACAAAAAAATATGAATAATGCTAATAATATTAATGCTTCACTGTCTGATTCTTTGTCTGAGTTACAGCTTCCTTTATTAGTGTAATAGATGTGAAAACAGATGTAAGCCTGGTGATTTTCCCCGTGCGCGAGGCCTCCCTAGTGGGTCAATTAGAGAGATTATTGTTCTTCCTAGAGGGGGGATCATGGTGCACTGGAAACCAGCTACAAATAGAGATGGATTGACATATTGATTTCTCGTTTTCTCAAGGAAAAGAAGCAACATAAAAAAAATAATAATAATAAAACAAAAAACTTCAGGTGACAAATGCACACAAATGTTTTTTTGTTATTGCTCTAGCTTCGCTTTCGTGCCACAACTCCGAGCAACTGTGAGCAACTCCGAGCAAGTATTTATAAAGTTTGACTGGAGGCGTGGAGGGCTGAGCGTTGCACCTGCACGTGGTTATTTTTGGTTTATTTTAATGGACTCAGTATTGAAAGGTAGGAATAAATAAATAAAAAAGTTTTCTTTTGAGACAGTGAGTGAGGAAGTATAGGCCTGATCGTTTCATGTTTTAATTTTAATTCCACCGTTTTTAGGGGCTAAAGAGGAAGGCGACCGGGAAATCTCCAGCAGCAGAGACAGTCCCCAGATGCGCACGAAAAAGCCTCGCAAAGCGCGGACAGCCTTTACCGACCACCAGCTCAACCAGCTGGAGAGGAGCTTCGAGCGACAGAAATACCTCAGCGTGCAGGACCGCATGGACCTGGCCGCGGCTCTCAACCTGACCGACACACAAGTCAAGACGTGGTACCAAAACAGACGGTAGGTCACCACACCAGCACATGGGTGCAGACACAACAAGAAAAAACACAGAGCCTTATATTGGTCCTGTAAAAACAAACAACTCTTTATTAGGGGAGTGATCCACATGAGCAGAACCACACTGAGACGTATTTACAAATAGACATTTTTTTAACATATTATGTATTAAAGAATCACGAGGGAAATATGTTAGTCTACATCACATTTATGATACATATATATTTTGTTATTTATATTTAATATATTTAAAGCTGCTGAATAGTTTTTTTGTATTTCAGCCAGTCATATTCACATCCCGCATGTCTGACAGGCCTTTATTTTGACACTGCCATTTCTAATCCAAGTCAAAAACCGAGGCAGCACAGCCATGTTCAACTTGTATTCTAAACGCATCTAATATTCAGCATTTTGTATTGTGAGAGGAAAATAAATACGTTTATTTTTGTTGACTGAATACATTTAGACAGGCTAACGTCATGACAAATTCAAAAATAAAAGTCCTGGCTCGTGTCAAGATGTAGCATATTTTGCAGGAAAAAAAGAACGTTACAAATGTTCTCAAACATGTATTTATTAAGATGATTTTTTGCTTGCCTTTTGGTGTGCAGCTTCACTTGGCCTATTGCTCATATTCTATTTAAACAGTTAATCAATGCAGACAGTCAATTCGGATATGTCACGAAATTATTATATTTCTGGCCACATATGTTGTTGATGCACATTTTGCCTCCTCGGTAATACTGCTGAAAATGTAACAGTAAAAATATTTTAAACAAAACATTCTGTTACTTTTATTCACCTGCGACTCTTCAAAATAAAGGCGTATTTGAATATTTTAGATACTAGGTGTGAGACAAGTGTGCTTTGATAAATTTGGACCAAAGCACATCAGCACTGCTGTCTTGATATTTCCTTCTTTGCCTAATTAAACCTTAACCATAATGTGGTGCCTGCAATAATTAGGCCTCTGCATACCAATTAAAAGGGGCGTTTGGGGAATTAGTGAGAGCGCGAGCTGATTAAATAATTAATCTCTTGTATTTTGATCCGATTCTCCAGGACGAAGTGGAAGAGGCAAACGGCGGTCGGATTAGAGCTGCTGGCTGAAGCAGGAAACTACTCGGCCTTACAGAGAATGTTCCCGTCGCCCTATTTCTACCACCCGAGCCTGCTGGGCACCGTGGACAGCACGACGGCGGCCGCGGCAGCCGCAGCCATGTACAGCAGTATGTACCGGACTCCTACCGCGCCGCATCACAACCTCCAGAGACCACTGGTCCCGAGGGTGCTCATTCATGGCTTTGGGCCGGGGGGGCAACCGGCACTAAACCCTCTGTCTAACCCCATGTCCGGACAGCGATAGAACTCGATACAAGACGAGCAAAGACGATGAGACCAGAAACCTGGTTGAAGACGTGATGTGAGTAACTGCATCGGAACCACATTGCGGGACTTGTGCTCTCTCTCTCTCTCTCTCAAAAAAGACCAATTTAAAGACATTTTACAGAAGTAAAGGAGGTATTTAATATAGGCCCAAATAGCCTGAGGCCAGTCCTAAAGACTCTCTCTGTCCGGGCCGAGACAGACCACGAGGACGGCTCATGTCTGATTGTTTGTTTGTTTGTCTTTTGTACAAATACACTTACATTAGCAAATAAACTTATAAAGTTTATTAGATGGAGAAGAACGGAATGAATAAAGAAGTAATGATACTAATTGAATTGCAGACGCTTCTATTCGGACTTGAGTCCAAATTTCCTTTTTTGTACGCAAACGTTTATACAAGAAGAGGAATGTATTCATGTACCAATTACACATTCTTTATTATAAACCGGGTTTAATATTTTCTTAATACTGTTTTAGCACTTGGATTTTTATAATATGAAAAATAATTCACAGCTACCATGTGGCTCTTATTTTATTAATATACATACTATACAATAATTTAATGTATATATATTTACATATTAATTCTAATAATTAGGCTACAGTGGTGTTTTACCCACATCATCTCAGTTCACCCCCTCTTTTTAAAGGGCTGACGTAATCTTTTCTGACATAAATGGATCAACGTAAATAATTAGTTGTGGGAGCATATGGTGTTTAAATTGCAAGACATTTGATTCGGTCTCAAACCGGTCATTTTTCCACGCCTATATGTGTCTCTTGTTTACCAGCACATACATATGGATGCGCAGCAGCTGATTGGTGGTGGGATGAATGGTTGTGATGAGTCGGGTTTACTGGGAATGTGGCCTTGGCTTAGCAGCTGTTCCCTGGGAGCACAGCAGACAATAAACCCGAATTTCTCAGCGTGAGCGATCAGGGAGAAGAAGCCTGTAAGGAAAAAAAACCTTTCTGATAATCTGCTCCTTCAATAACCATTTTGCCGTCAGTGAACTCGTTTGAGAGCGAATAATCTCACTGCACATTATAGTATTTCCAAATATGTTCTCCTATGCGTCATTAGCATTTTAGCATCACCTTGCTTTAATTTATATAGATGACTTTGTTCTGCATTGCGCTTCGTTTTAAAAGGATGCTCTCCTGTGGTCATCCGTGTGTCTGCACTGCGGCAAGACGCTTACGGGAGCAAAAAACTAAACAAACAGAGCTTGGGTCTGAAATTAAGTGTTATCAAAATCCTTTTCCCCCCTTAATTTAGCCTCCTATAAGCGCGCACCCGGGAGAATAGGCCCATGGCGGGGAGGCGCTTCGTGCGAATTAGCGCCTCGGGGCCCGCTTGTTTGGGTTTCTTTATTTTCCCCCCCGAACCATCGCTTATTACAGTGAGCCAAATTGACCTTTGCTGCTCTACAAAAAAAATTAAATTAAATTTCAAAACGAGGATAGCGTGCAAACCTGCAGTATTATTTAACTTTTGTTTTCCTTCTTCAGACATTCTGAAGAGGTTATGAGCGCTTGTTTATTGTTTATTTTTGAGAAAATATTTTTAACATTTTTTTTAAGGTTGCATTTACAGCCAAATACTCAGAGCAGTCACTCCGCCAGTAAACACAGGCTTACGTTCAGCTGTTTCTTAATACTTGGAACACATGTTAATGTCGCCTGTTTAAGCCGCCTGCTTGTCAGTCACTGCATGGACACTTCTCCCTGTCATTTAGTGTGTGTGCGTTTTTCTCTCTCTCCTCCCGTTTAACCAAATTGCCAGGGCCAGAATTATGATGGCGCCCTCCTCGTACAGTGCAGCGTTCAGAGTAATTACACTAAATACAACATCCATTCTCATTACATCGCAGGGTGTATGGATAACGAAGAGGAAAAAGAAGAAGAAGAAGAAGAAGAAGAAGAAGAAGAAGAGAGCAGGCCGTCGGAGGATAAATCGCTCTCTTCTTGTAAAGCAGCGATTGCGAAAAAAACCAAAACATATCGCCAGTGTTGGAAAAATATTAGCTTACCATACTGACCCTACCGCGTCTGCCCATTACTGCAGTATAGTGCCGACGCATGTTGTTCATATGCATGACTTCTGCAGCATTATTTATTTATCGCACTCTGCGGGTGGGGGTGGTGTCGGCGGCTGTGCGGGCTGTTCCAATTCATTAATAATAGCCTTAGCCGTACAGCAGCACTGAATTAATAGGCTGCTACCAGCTCCTACTACCTGCTAATTCTGGCCGTTGCTATCACTTTTATATATATATATATATTTATATATATTTGTATTATTGTATTATTGTTCAGAACAAAGCAGCTTTCAGTCAACTGGGCCACAGTGAGTCTGAGTTAAACTGGCAGCTTACTGGCATGTTCTGTCAATGGCAGTATGAAAGCATATTTATCTTTATTATTATTTTAAGGCTTGATGAGGTTTAAAGACGAAAGTCGACGAAAATCTGAACTCGACGTTTTCTAGAAAGCTGTCCTGATAGAACATGAAATGCGATATTTGGACTACAACTCCCTGTCAATTTTCTGCTGAGGCCAAACAGAGTTTCTTTTGGAGAAGATGAGCAATACTTGAGAAAACACAATCACCGGTTTAAAAAAAAAAAAAAAAAAGGGCAGCAGACTTGAATAAAGAGGATTAGGCCTTTCTTTTACATGGTGCATATTATCCAGAACAGATGGGCTTTAGAGAGTCGTTTTCTTCTTCTTGCCTCAAGGAACCTTGTTGGGCACTTTAATTGCCACTTCTTTTTTTTTTCTTCCCCCAACTGATGTAATGGTGGGATATCTTTTTCATTACAATAATGAGGTAACACTTGCTCTCCTTGGCCTCTCATTATCACATCTCCTACATCACTCACTAAACACAAATTTAACCCCACCCCCTTCCCCTCCAAAAAAAGAAAAAGAAAATCCCTGGCGCTAACTTCTCCCATACATCTTTTACACTGTTATCAACAGCTGCTGCCTACCGTCCCTCTGCCCTGCCTGTGTGTCCACGAGTCCTTTTCATTACGGGCCTGCAGGAGAATTTAAAGATCTGCATAATAGTAGTTTGACCAAGGCAGGCCGCATTTTTAGCCGGCAGCTTCTAGGGGGGGGGCGGGGGGCGGGAGGTGACAGTGAGTAACCTGAAGAGAAACTGGAGTTGGATGGACAGTCTTGATATTTTCTCCGTGGGTGCTTCTGTAACTATATTTTCCCCAATATTCAGCACTCTGTGAAAGAACAAACTAATGTTCTCCCAATTTCCTCTATGACTGCAAGGTGACGCCAAGAGGTATTCCACATTTGTAAAATATTTTCATTGCGTCATCCAAATAGCATGGGTGTGTGCCAAATCTTTAAAATAATTGAAATGGAAGGTTAAAAAAAACACTTTTAAGGAAGGAAAAAACCCCACATCTTTCAACATGAGTTAGCGTTCAGTTTACCTTTAATGCTAAAACATGCACATGTATGTAACATTTACTTATTCACAAGGATTTTATTTCTTGTGTTATAAATACTAAACTTTTCTGGGATCTCTCCTGACAACCTCTAAGTAAATGTTGGGATGAAATAGGCCGAAAATGAATTTTTCTTTTGACATATCTTGTCTTATTTGTCCAAATGCATAGTATTTAATCAAATTTAACTATTTAACTGGAGATTCATTTTTAATTTACTAAATGATGATGTTGTAACTCTGGGAGATCCTTAATAATTGATGCTGGGTCTCATCCACAAGCTATTTTCTTATCTAAAGTGCACAGAGACTATACGTTTTTGTTTATCTTGTGTGCCCAGAGTTGCCATTCTCTCTGACCTGGCAACATGTTACCTCCAGCCCCTCTGTGTTAATATCACAAATTAGCCACACAAAGTATTTCTGATTTAAAAAAATTGCTTTATCCTGACTAAAATGCTCCTACGGTTCGGTTTGACGAGAGTGGCGAGTAAGCAGTGAAAAGGCTTGTTGACACGGAGGCTGCATGCCATCCACTCGTCATCTCATAAACACCCACCTCACGCCTGAGCCTCGACTAGCCCGGACATCTGCAGCAGTCCCGCTGAATGATGCCGCGTAGCTACGACATATCAGAGTTTAAATGGCCTCATCATTTCAGCAAATCCAGCCAGTTTCCCTGCTCTCTTTTTTTTTTTTTTTGTCAAGTGACAGGACAGCTGATGGCAGAGAAGCTCCGCTACCTTTCAAGTTTCAACCAGGCGCCGTCACCATGCGACCGCACAACCGAGGAGAAGAAAAAAAAGTCTGTCAGCAGTGATGTCAAAAGCTTCAGTTTTTACAGAGCAATTAGGGGTTTCATCACAGCGGAGCGATGTCAGGATTCATTACGGCTCAGCAACAGCTAATTGCTTCAAGGTTAAAGTAACAGATCTGACGGCATTATATTTTAAGTGACAGACTCAAATTCTGGTGGTGTTTCACAGAGCATAGAGCTGACATTAAGGGAGTGTGCTCGGGAGGATGGGGGCTGAGAAGCAATTGAAATTACTGCACATTAGGATTGTGATTGGTTAGAGTAGCAGAACATGCACTGGGTGTTTGGGCCTATACCTCTGTGATGGGGGAAACAAAGGACAATGTAACATGCACTTTGCAAACGTCCTTTCAAGTACTCCATTCTTGAATTGTCATGAGTATAAAGTACTGACCAGATGGCAACCTTCGGGTCTGAAAAGGGAAGCCAATGCAGAAGTGCCTTAAACCTTCATTCTGGGGGCGACTCCTCTGGTTGTAAAAAGAAGTCTGGTTGTATAGAAGTCTATAAGAAAATGACTCTAGTTCTCACTCGATTTATTGCCTCAGTAAACATTGTTAGCATGAGTTTATGGACTCAATAGGTAGTTTCAAGTCTTCTTCAACACAACACGATGTTCATCTAGTAAATAATGGACCCATTTAGAGTAAAATAGACCAAATAGCAGGGTATGCTTTAGGGCGGGGCTACCTTGTGATTGACAGGTGGCTACCGCGGCGCTGTCCGGTGTTTTCAGATCAAGAAAGTTAATTGTATCATTTTTGGTCGTCTAAAAATGTCTTATTCAGAGTTCGGTTGTACTTAGCTCCACGCTCTTGAGTCAATTCTGGTTGACACGAGAAGGGATGTTAAGATGACAACGGCCAAAAACCAGGATGGTGACAACCGAAATGCCAAATTTGAGGCTTTAAAACCACAGACCACAAACCAATGGGGCTAAGTCTAAGTCCTCTTCCTATATACAGTCTGTGGTACTGACCCACTATGTTGAACTATGGACAACTCTAACTTTTACTCCTGTCTAAACTGCTCAGCACTGTTTAAGTGTTGCTTGTGACCTCTTACAATGAAGCAATATCTCCTTGTGATCCCTCGTCATAGGCTGTTTGTCTTTAACCTGTGAGCTTCAATCAACGAGTGCTTTTTTTGTTTCTCAATTACAAATGCCTGAAAAGTTAAAGCTACGGTATTTTACAAGAAAGAAGCAAAGATATGAGTTCATCAAAAATTTAGATATTGTTTTTTTTCCCCGTCTGGTCAATCTTCTCACGACCACGTGAAGGCTTTCTGACCCTGAGGTTAGGAGGAGGTGGTGCAACATCAGCGTTTATCTGGAGTTGTGTTTGTATGGACACCAAACAAATGTAGATCTAAAAGTCATTTTAGCTCAGTTTTGGTCTCCACCAACTCCTGAGAAAGACATCTGCCTGTTTAGGTACTATGCTCCACTGTGTTCACCAGCTGGCTTATTACTTTGTCTGGTACTTGGTCATTTTCTTTGCTGAGCAACTAGGCCACAGTGGGTAAAGAGGTAAGGTTGCAGGTTTGACAACCAGGAAAAATGGGCAGAAAGTTGCTATAAAATGCTGTATAACACAGGAATACTAGTCATGTTATGTAGCTTCATCACTACAGAAGACGCCATTCACATGCAGTCACATGTCATTTTCCAATTATGTTTTTTCTTGTGTGCTTCACAGACATACAAAAAGGCAGACAAGGTGGGTTTTACAGATGAAAATCGATTAATAAATATATCGAAACACAAAAACAGTAGGACCGGAAAACAAAAAGCAGGTAAAAATCAAGTAAAAACTGTACAAGCTATGTTAAAGTTTGAAATAAAACAAATACACCAAAAGAAACAACAATAATCATGATGTATATTTATATATATATATACAAATATGTATACAAATATACATATATACACATATCCGGTAAACATCCATACATATACACTCACATCAGATTTATCTTAGCTTAGCCCTGATCTGTGTTGTTAATATAAAATATTGACTTTTGCCGCTTTAAGATATGGCAAGAGTGAGCTACAGCACTAGAGATCTCCGGCTTTAGTCCGGGCTAAGCTAGCACCCTTGTATTTAGACCTTTTCATATCTTAATGACCCAAATTACGAGAAAAATCGAGTGTATTTGAGCAAAATTAATTATAGATTGGCGCATCCATGCAAGAGAGCCACTGGAGTCATTTCTTTCAAATGAGCAGTTGTTTACCCTTGGCTTCCCCCCCTCCTCGTAAAGTAGAATACCTGATCCTTTGAACTGATTGTTTGTTTAACCGCTGCTGGGAATCAAGAATCCCTGAGGTCTGAGTAAGTGTTGATCTAAGGTTGGATTTGAAATAGCCTAATGAGGAACTCTTTGGATAATTGGTGATAGCTGGAATGCTTGTGGATAATTTGAGTGCTTCCCCACCCTGTATGAGCGAGACGACGGGGAGGAGGGCGGATGATGAAAGAACGGAAAGATCAGGGTTAATGAAAATTAGCATGACAAGTTAGTCCCCACCTCTGTGTTGTTGTTTTTTGTCTTTTCTTTTTTTTTTAAATCCTTTGTTCCCTCTTAAGACATATTGTTGATGTAATGGAACAATTAGTTCATTGTAGGGATATGGTTCTGCTGGGCACGGCCACTGCTGCTGCTGGAAGAGCAGCTAACGCCGTGGTAATTAGAGTCAGGGAGGTGTCTGGTGGTGAGGTCCAGCAGGAAATGAAGAGGTGGTAGTGGGTCTATGGGGAGAAAAGGGCTGCCCCCCCTTCTGTATCCACTCGGTAGTCAGCGAGAGACCACAAACAAGAGCTGTGCCCAGTCCAGACAATCGTGCAAGTTTGGACTGGTCTGCACTAAACCACCAGTAACTCTGCTTTTGATCGTTTTCACGCTTGATCTGTCATGTGTGTTTGTGTGTGTAGGTGTGTTTGTGTGTATATGTGAGAAAAGACATATAGCCATGAAAGCTTTTTTGTTTTTTATGAGAGAAGAGTTATTTGTTATTATAAGACAACACATAAGGCCCAACAGTGTTATGTATGTAATCAAGCCATTAAAGATAACATATATTACATATATGTTGTTGCCTAAACGTAACCAAGTAGTTTTGTTGAGTTTTGATTTTGTTTTATTTCCATTTCGTAGTCTTTTTCAGCCAAACCATGTCGTTTTTTTACTAAAGCTAACCGAGTTTTTGGGAGACAGGGTTGTACAGAGTTTTTAAATAGCTCCAGAGACACATGAGCTCTGTTACATTATGATTGTTAACGATCAACTTCATGTTGAAATGATAAATAACATGTGCGGGAGCGGCTAAATACATGTTGTCTAAACAGGACCAGAGCCGGATCTGACTCTTACAATATGGCAAACTGAGGGTGACGCCGTCAACCTCATTTCCATCGCATTGTTTGTTTTTGTTTTGGATCACGAGAACAAGCGGCGAGCACTGGCTGGAGGTTGCGTTGTGGCACAGTTAATTACATTTTTTTTGTTAAAACGAAGGCTGTCTACAGATCAACTCGGTATTGAGCAACATCGGGTGTGAAGAGATGGGAATGATAGGAGTTTACAAGTACCTGCGACGTGCAAGCACAGGCCTGCCGAGTGGTGAAATGTGATTAGGAGCTCGTGCTAAGGATTGTCTGGCCCTCTCACCACTTTACTGCTGTGGGCTTCGAGCCATGCAAGTTGTTGATTGGCACGGCGTTCCTAGATATTTCACAACCATCATCTCCTGCTAGAATTGGGATGAGACGTGCGCATGCAGACATATGTCTGTGTGTCTCATACACAGAAAGTGGTGAGAAACCTGGACATATGCGTGTGCATAAACAAATAGAATTGCTAAAAGTGTTGCTAAATGGATCCTCCATTGCGTCAGGGAGGGAGGATCAACTCACCAAGGGAGTCAGAATAGTACATTGAAACTATAGTTGGGTTTTTCACTGGCGGCTGGAAATAAACAGAGCTTTTTTTTTTTTTTTTTCTGAGGACAAAACTCTGCATTAACTACTGGGTACGGGCTTTTTATAAGGTTATTTTCCCCGTAGCCACACAAAGCAGCTACCCCCCTGGTTGAAGCGATTTGCTGTTCACAATGCCTCAGCTTAACCAGCTAGGTCAGGTCAAGTTGACTCAGACAATAGGGACTTTAGTGTCTCACCCACAGCACAGAGTGTCGCGGAAACAAAGCAGCTCGCTGCAAGTGGAGCAAACATTTCATAAAGTCGTGGCCTCAGTCTATAAATGTCCTATCTAATCTGCTAGCTCTCATCAAGCAGGCCTTTTTATCCGTTTTCGGACTTTTTTTGTTTTTTTTTGAAAAAGAAAAAAGAATTGGCAAAAATATTGCACCACTTTACTTCCTTATGCCAGAAGAATCCTTTGATGATTTTAATGCACATTATGATGGAACATTTGTTTTCATATATTTGTATACGTGTACACATAAGAATCAGGTCTTATTTAGTACGCTTTGCCATCAAGATGCTTGAGGACAATAAGGATACAGTGAAACAGGGTTGCATAAAAATATCACATATTGTGTCATTGTGTTCAACAATTCTGTTGTCCAAGCACAAGACTCCAAGCAAATTGGGATTAAAACCAAAGGAGGAATTATCATTATTGTGTTTTAAACGTGTTGAACATTTTGTCTTATTATAATATCTTATACATAGCTATATCTTGATTCTCATTTCAACACCTAGTCTTACAATGAAGAACATGTATGGCAAGATAATAAGAGACCAGAAACAATTAGTCGATTAACCAATAGGTAATTATTAGGCAATAATTCTGACAAACAATTAATCATGAGTAAGTATGTTTTTAAGCAAAAAATAATTGACTGGCTGGAGCTTCTTGAATGTGATTATTCAGTTTTTCTATAATAGGGAACAGAATATCTTTGGGTTTTGGACTCTTGGTCGAAGAAAACGAGACATTTCCTGGACTCTGAGGAAACTGTGAAAATATGAATCGATTAATTAGAAAACTGCTCTGCAGATTAATCAAAACATAGCTATCGTGAGTTTTCTAAATCTATACAGACAGAAATAATGTTTTTATTTCATTTTATGACCTTTAGGTTTTTCCAGCACGTGTAGACAATGTAACATCATTAGAGGTTGTCATTCACTTTCACCGACAGACTCCCCTGAAATGACTGGGGGGGAGGGGGGGGGGGGGGGGCAATTATAACAGAACGTATGTGTGATAATAGGGAGATAATTGCGTGGTGTTCCTCGTACCCGTTTTAAGACCCAGCATCTAACTCCCCACTCAGCTGCAGCATGAAAAAAATCCAGCTTGCTCACAAACACTGCGAAGCCAGCCTCCAGTTATCATCACAATACAGTATGCAGCAGCTATGATATCGCGTACATAGAAATATAAACCAAAAAGTATTACTAGCACGCCCGAACGCATGTATTCAAAAGCAATTTCCAGTCACATATATCACAAAGGTTGTGTGCGTTGTCCACGCTTTACGGACAACACCTACGGGAATTCTTATACAAAGGTCTCTCGGCAGCAAACACAATGGCTGCATACAGCCGGAGATGAGCATCTGATTTGTCACATTTGAAACGCTAATGTTTAAACCAAAAGGAAGAGCACACAGTAATGCGTTCATTCATCTGCATAAACACCACCTGTCCCGGCACAGACAACTCCTCAAGCAGCGAAAGTTTAGTGGCAGCCTGTGTGCAAGCCAATCAGCGCGGGGGCCCAGCTGTGGTTGCGCCAACCCGTAGCGTTTTTCAAGTGTCAGAAAGCGCTTTGAGTACTGTTGGTGGTGCTGGAGAGAGAGAGAGAGAGAGCGCTTTCATTTCGTGTCATCCGCCAGCGAGACGAATAGGCGACACGGTAACAAAAAGAAAACAGGGTGCGCTATCACGATTGACATCCAAAGGTAATTTATGCTGGCCCTTTATTTACTCACGCAGCCGCCATATACACACTGAGAGCTGCTCTTGAAGGCTAATTTGGAGCATATTTGGCATATTGCGGGCCCCTCTCTCCTTAAGAATTTCCATCATTTGTCTCAGGCATGAGCAATGTGTTATCAAAATCCAGAACAGCATTGATCACCTCGCCTTTTTTTTATTGTTATCATCCCTGGAACAGCTCCTTAGTGCCAAAGCTTTTGTTTGTTTTTCCTGTTTTTTTTCTCCTACACTGATACTAGAACAATACTGTCAGTTGCTGTCTTGACTTCTTTCCGAAAGTGGAATATGGCATGTTCCTCAAATCGTATCTGTAATGAAAAGGAAAGCTTGCCTCGCGTGACACCTCTTCAGCTGCACGGGAGGGACAAAAGCGTGTAGTTTGTTTTGATGGTTAAAGAGGGGATGGCATCTGGCATCGTAATTATTTGAATAAATTACTGTGGAGCACTGATAAATGAAACTGAAGTGCTGTCAGATCTTGATCAGATTCAGGCTTCTTTTAAAGCTCAGTTCTTTTCCGAAACGCAACCACAACTCTCAGAAGCTCGGTCTTTTTTAATTATGTGTCATCTGCTCCCTTTGACTGCGATATATATATATTTATTTATTTGACAAATGCAATTCAATCCGATTGCTTTTGATAAATGTAATTCAGCGAGTGGAATTTATTTTTGTACTTTGTTTGACTCGAGGTTAGGTTTCTTTTTTTTCATTTCCCACAGTTGTA
This sequence comes from Anarhichas minor, assembly GCF_050575085.1. Lineage (NCBI taxonomy): Eukaryota > Metazoa > Chordata > Actinopteri > Perciformes > Anarhichadidae > Anarhichas > Anarhichas minor. The sequence continues at coordinate 518,372 of NW_027466517.1, forward strand.
GTTTAGGTAATGGTCACTTCTTTCAAGTAGCCCACTTTCAAGAGAAGCTTTTAAAGGTAGAATTGTGGGTAAGTCGACTGTCACCACCAAAATCATAAGACTGATCCTCGAGGAAGAAAGGGCCAATTAGAGATCATTTGGCAAAGAAGCTTTCGATTGCTTTCACTCCCGTCTTATTTGGTCTTTTGTTGACCTCTGCTGAGAGCAAAGGCGGACTCTCTGGCAAACCGGGAGAGGGGCCGCTGCCACGCTGCTCTTTCATCTAGCATTGTGAGAGCACAAGTGCCTGTGTCCGCCGACCACTTTAATCAACTTAATGCAACTGATACTGCCTGTTGTTATGAGCCCCTGGTCTGATTCAAAGAGGCCCACAGATGCGCGATGCTGTGGAGGCTTTTCCGCAGACCTCTGCGGCCAACAAGTGCTATGCGGGTTAGAGATGGAGGGTGTGTGTGTGTGTGTGTTTTTTAGGGGGGGGGGGGGGGGGATTTGCAGACAACACTCAGACAACCTGTCTGCAAGGGCATGCTGGTGCCTCTCTCCTTTCCTTCCATGTCCGCGTCTTTACACGGGCTACACAGCACATCTGATGTGATATGTGGGTGATGGACCTTTGTTTAGTTCAAAGGTTCATACCTCTTTATTCCTAAGTCCCTTTGTGGATCCTCGGGCCTTGAAATATGTATAACTGTCCTTTTCATTCCAGCCATGTGAGGGTTGGGGGGTGAATCAAAGCCAGAAGTTTCAATGAGAATCGGTTTGAAATGAAGTGTCCATACAGTGTCATCATTTCTTAACCTGCTGCCTGGCACAGAGCCCTCCATGACCTCCAAACCACGAACATCCACTGAAGGCTTAGCCGCAGCAGCAGAATACATTCATTCATGTGTATTTCAAAGTCCGGAGCAGACGGGCTGGATATCTTTTTGTTATTTAACATTCTGGTTTTAGCTTTTTTCATATCGCTATCAAGGACCTACGGTATTCATTGTTGTTGACCTATACCAATCAATAACAATGCTTTTTGATTCACAGTCATGCACCTAATGAGTTAAGACCTTTGTTATCATCCTTTCTAATGGATGCAAGATTAATTCCCAATTATACCTTTGAAAATATTTGATAACGAGAACTGCAACAGATATTTGTTAGCTGTCAACAAACTGATGAAACTTGACATGAATGAGTGAAGTAAACCGACCTGACACCTGAAAGTCCAACAGCTACTGCAAAAGACATAACACATAGTGTAAACCTACAATGTACAATGTGACATTTGATAATAATTTGAAGTCAAAAACCTTAACTTCATATTTCTCTACATTAAATCTCAACCTTATCAATCTCAGCTTATTACTGAAATAGAAGTCACTTTTCTATTGTTTTCAATTTGTTGATCCAACTATCAAAATCTATTTTAAATTGTTAATTAGGTAAGTCTATTGCGGCAAGAAACAAGGACCCTGAAGTTACCTTCAGACAGCAAGTGGTTACCACTGACACCTCCACTATTTCCGATGTTAACATGATGCTAGCAAACGCTCTGTTTTGCTACGGGATGAGATTAGAGTAGGTCAAAAATCAGTTAGTTCTGGATGCTACCAAAGAAACTGGCAAACAGTACTGCTGTTGAAATTGTTAATAAGCTATTCAGTCACTGAGCTATTGAACCAGACTAAAGCAAACAAGTCCGTATTTTTGTCCAACATCTTCCCACATTAAAAAACGTTTTTTGTTCATTCGTCTCCCGGCACAAAGCATTTTCCGCAAATAAAGTAAAGAATACGGAGATGCGAAATTTACACATGGATTGTTGCAGGTGATTGCAGAAAATAAACAATAGCTTCTCCTTAATGTCATTCAGTCATTGGCTCCGTTTGGGACTAGTTCTATCTATTGCACCAACGTAATTTATTAAATTTTGTCCAAATTTTCTACAACAAATACAATAATAAAACGCATCGGACTCAGTGTGCAAATTGATTCTGTGTGTAACTATTTCTATCGGATGACGGATTAAAAAAAAAATCATAATAAAAATACTTGGTTTGGTCTTTAGGCAGTATATTTACACGGAGACTGCTAGTTAGCTTCATTACCGATTACTCCAGATTAAGACAATAGGTTGACTATGTTATTCACACAATTCATGACTGGTTTGACAAACTATTTCAGACAGTTCAATTCTTGAAGGTTGTGTGGTACTCTACACTACAGGCTGATAGGAATGAAACAGGGTGATGTTTGTGTTGTCCAACTTTGACCTTAACCTAAACATAACTCTTAAAACATGAGGTGTAATTTCTCAGCACAAAACCATTCCTGTATTTACTGGTTTTGAATTTGCGTAAAACACAGGAAGAAATCAATGAAGGTGTGTGTAAAAGACAAAAGATTGACAAGTGATCCAGCTCTGTTAATCGGCAAAGAGAAAACCACTTGATAAAATGATTAGAGTCCATGTAAAACCGTCTCTCCGGGAAAACCACATGATAGACATTAAGAATTGCCTCATATCACCTGCGTCTATTGTCTGCTGTATGTAGGAAATTTAATTAGTAATGCACACGCCTTACAAAAGGACAGAGAGACACACAGCCCTCCAAGGCATGACATTGTTTTTGACTTGGCAAAGTGCTGAGCTCAACAGCAGACCACTAACAAGGAGACAATCACCCCTGAAGGAAGGATGCATACACAGAATGGCAGCAGGACTCTTCTTTAAAGGGAGAGTGGTGAGCACCCGCTATCCAATACTCCTGTGGTTAGTTCCTCAGTCATAACAAAGGTCTACCGGACTGGGTGATTTTTTTTCGTCCTTCATTTTCTATTTGCACTGTGGTTCAACATTAAGATTTCTCTTGAATATCAATAATTTATCTTTTGCTTGGAGTTCATTTTCAAAGCCCTCAGTCAGATGAAGAAAAACTGTATCAACTCGCTTTTATCTAACACTGAGAACAAACCAATCTAAGGCATTGATGTTATTTCGCTGCTTTGTTGTCTGAATTGGAGCGTTGATCCCCGGGACACAGTGGAGGTTTTGTTTTTATCTTTGGATTAAGGAGGCATAGGTCTTTTTTAGATTGGGGAGTGCTCTCGCAGGGGTCAAATAACAGATTAATAGGTCCGGTAATGAGCTCCCTGGAGTGTCCAAGTCTCTCCGACTTCCCCAAACTCAATTATGTCCTTTTATGATGGATGGTGGCAAACATCATTCACACGTCTCTAAGAGAAATGACTGGGATGCCATTTGTGTGAAGGAGAAACATCAGCTGTAGTGATGTATTGTTCTAGTGTGATGTTCTCTTTTGTATCTTTGTTTGTCATCCATGCTAAACTGTCACTGCTGTCTCCTTTTGTTTGGTCTCCTTGCAGCAACAGGAATGTTAACACGCCACTCTGGGTTTTCTTGAAGGTGCTTAAAGGAAGTCGGGTTTTTAGATCTGGCGAACTCGTCCGCTTTGATCCAATCACGGCCTTGATGCTGAGACCACACACTTGAAAATATGAATGACGAGACACGCCAAGGCTGCCCGTTCTTTAGTGACAACAAGCCACTTACTGCTAAATCAGCGCAAGTGCGTCATGGATGGTTTGAGGCGATCACATCTACACAATAAAGTGACACATTCATTTCTACACAGTTTTGTTGCAGTTGAATCTGATTCACAAAGAGTTTTACACTTTAAGCTAGTGTGCTGATATGCTTAATATTTACACATAAAACTCATTGTGCATTATGTTGGTATTATGTTGCCATTCATTCCTGTGGCCAGATAGAATGACGATATTGGATGATTATGCAAAATGACAAAATCGTTTTTTCATCCAATGCCACCTTTTTTAAATGTCCTGCTTTTTACATCATCTGTTTGGGCAAGGCAAACCCACAATTGGTTCTAACCCAATATCAAATAATACCAATGCTAGAATCATCAATATCAATGTTAATACTGAGACAGGTTTAATGATAAATGACAAAGATGTTCATTGTGTGATCTAAGATTGGACAGATCCCTTTTAGGATCTTTTTAGGCAAAGAAATTTATAAAAGCGGTTAAAGTAATAAAAAAAAGTTAATAGCAGGTCTGTGAAAGGACGCAAACTCTGGAATCGTGGATGACAGCCAGACTACACGCCAATGGAACACTGGATGTAAATTGCGAGGTGCCGAAATGTCCAATTTAGAAGTAATTCGTAGGGATGCTGCGTTGTGTGATAGCTCCATCGTAGGGCTTTTGCGCCCCCATTAAAAAGCTGAGTCATTAAGTGTGGCCATTAGCAGATGGATAAATTGGGATAACATTCACACAATTTCAATTCGACACTAAAATAAATCAGGAAATGTTTTTTTTGTTCTGGTATGCTTAGACGTCGTTCGTTAAGCCCTCTGGAAATGTTGCAGCGAAGCCAGAGTTTCACACCTACTAGCTAAATCCCAATTTATGGGCCGCCCTCTCTCATTGCAAAACCTTTGATGAGCAGCAGGGAATGTTAAAAATCCTTAACTGTGTCGGCCTTGTCATCCCATGGCTGGTTAAGAAGTGTCGGGAGCGGAGCGTAATCAGCTGCCAGAGCGGCTCCCCTGGTCCGATATCTCTGTCCACCATCATTAACTGACCTTACATGTGTAGGGAATAACCACAGGGGGAGGACAGACAGTACAGCAGTCACAGGAGACAGATCTCAGGAGGTGATTACTTTATGCTACACCATGGAGCGATGCTAATGACCTCTGTGCTCTTGCATTAATGGCCTTTGCTGTCACATTATCGTGTGGCAGAGGTGTATGAAGAGGTCCTCACCATTCTGAGACAGTTTAATCAGAAAAAGCTCTACTAATACTAGAGGCTAGATAATAGGAAGAGCATGGATGAGCAACTTTGATGGTTGTCATGGGACAAAAAGTTCTGTAGTCACCTGCGGTAGAGTCAGAGGGTTTTGCATATTATTCTGTTGGCTACGCTTATGAAAAGCAGAATTAGTTCAGATAGTTTAACACTTTGCTTTCTTTCTAAGCATTAGATTCTTAGAAAGAAGGTCAATCTAATATCGGTGTGTATTTTTATAGGCCCATACCTAAAGTTAGCATCGCACTTATGCCTTTTGACAAAAAGCCGATGGGATTTTTCCATTATATTTTAGATTATTGCAGAAAATGAGCTCTGTGGGCAAACACAAGTTTATAATACTTGCACGTTTTGTTCAGCAAGACAATCTTCACAAATGAACACCACTTTTATCATTTTTGAAGTGTGAATGCAGTCCGAAGAAGTAAAAAAAGCTAACGTTGTAAACAAACTACACCACGGTCGCATAGGTGCGAGTGTAAACCCAACTAGGCTGTGAAGGGGACTAGTTGGCGTGGTGACATTTTGTAGTCTCATTTAGCCACTTGTTAGCAACCGCCTTTTTTAAGACGCGTAAAAGCTTCAAAAGTCACAAATGAGGTATTCACTGATGTATTTTATGTCGTAGAACAAAACGTTAAAATCTCTTAAGCTTGACAGACTTTATTTCAGGCATCTAACCAAAAATCTGATCAAAATAACAATCAACTTTGAGATGAGGGAACAGAACGTGCAAAAATGCTGACTCATTTCCTTAATGTAGGACTCATTCCTGCAGCACTCTGTTGGCCTACAGCACAGAGCTGGAGTCATGGGACGGTTAGCCTAGCTTAACATAAAGACTGTAAGCAGGCAGAAATAACTACCTTTGCTGATGAACAGAAAAACAGTTTCTGAGGTACACAAAACAGACAGGTGTCAGCAGGTAGGCTACTCTTCATTAGCCTTAACAGCTTGTCTACTTATAGTAGGAAACAGTCATACACAACTCAATTGTGCTTGAAAAATAAGTCACATTTTATCGCAGAATATACCTCAGAGTTTTCCATCAGATTTGTTAATGTGTGGGTCTGTCACCCAGCAAAAGACTTCCACAGCTCAGTTTCAGTTTCAGTAAAAATAGAAATGTCATTTTCAATAATCGGTTCGTACTGAAATGTATCATTGTATTCGAAATAAAAACTCTAAACAACATTGTCACAACCATAGCTGGTGTGGTCTATAAAATAACACAGTAGTAGCTTGCCAGCCGGCACTAATACGCTAGCAAATGATTGTATCTCCCTAGTGCTTGTTTAGCTATCCCTGTCTGCATCTCACCGGCAGTATCCTGCAACACGGGCCATAGCCGGAGATTGTCAAGAAATAGCTCTACAACTTTATTGTTTTTACATTTCTTTTCATGTACGGTTTAGACTTAAGGCAATATAATGTGTTAATTAGTCAACTTCATAGGTGTTGCTGAGTGCTTTGGACAGAGCGAGGTTAGCTAGCCATTTTCTACTGCATCCAGTCTTTATGCTAAGTTAAGCTAAGCATGTTCCAACTCCATAAACTTGATATTGATTTGTCATGGCATTTTCCAAAAGAAGCCAAAGAAGCAAAACTATTTAGCAACAGCAGGTGTTGGGGAATAGGCACTAACAGTACAAGCTCTTGGTAGAATGGAGGATTTTTGTGCTTTTTTGCTTATTTTCCAGCTACAATAAAATGGATATTACGTCAAGAAGAATGTGTCCTGTACAAAAATAAACAGTTTCTCAGAAATGACAGTTCCACTACCTCAGCAGCTTCAGCAACAGTTTCTATTACGGCCTCAATACATGTCATTCAGTGAGGAGAAGCTTTATGCATCTTACGACCAAATTTCAGAGAGAAAAGATCTGAATGCCCAATTTATTTCATTCATTGAACCTTAGCCAGAGTGAATGCAAATCAAGGTAGGTGTATTAATGGACATTAATGGACGATCCCTCTGACTCATAATGTGAACGGTAAAAACAATACCGAGGTGTATATTGAAGTGGCATATTGGGGAAATGAAACAGGGGGGGGGGGGGGGGTCTATATTAAGTCACTTGGATTCTTAAAGTCACATACACCTATTTTCTATATTTGTTACTATGACGTTTAATGTGATGTCTATGGTAAAGACGTCTAAAATTCTTGGTGACCCGTGTTTGGTTTAACCCTTTTATCTCGCTGACCACACAGCATCTGTGCTCTCATTCAGTCCACGCTACACATTATTTCCTCTGTTGCGGCTCACTACCACTCGTGTCAAGTGGGGCCATAACTTGTGTGTTTGGGTTGCCCAACCAGTGCTGATGTCAACACACTTTTGTGTCCCCTCGTTGCAGAACCAGCCCTGAAGGCAAATGCGCTCATTCACGAGGTCGAGTGGACAAGGCTCTTTGGGGCTCACAGACGTAATGTACGGAACGTACGAGAAACCATCACATTATATTCACGCCGGCTGCGTCTTGAGCTGTTTTAGCCAGCTCACGTTGACCATTTGCATTGCCAAGTTTTGCTTCAAACCCGCAAATTTGGAACACGTTTTGTCTTATTTTCTAACCCTAATTCATGCGCTAAAACAGGCCAAAAGCTCAGTGAATCCTTTGTTTTTAACTGGAGCAGCCAAACAGAGGACTGTAGTCTCTGCTTCTCTATAGCAGGCAGCGGCGGTTAAATGGCTGCTGTGTGATTCCTGCATCCTCAGCAGACCCAGGCCTGAAGGAAAAGTGTCGTCTTTGAATTTGCTGCGGAGACACAGAGCTCTGGCCCCTTTCTCCTCTCAACTTCCCCCCTTGAAGTTTTTTTTTTTTCTTATAGCTGAAAAGAGAGCAGGATTGTGCTTTAAAAACGAGGGGGTTTTTAATCTGGGGAATGAGTGCTTTGCCATGCAGCCCAGCTCTAGAGAGAGTGCCAAGCAGGGCCGGGCAGTGTATTAATATTTAAATTCCAGTCCAGATAATCAATAGAAGGGGGTACTTCTGTGCGCTGTTACCCTCAGATGGGAAGCGATAATAGGGAGAAAACCTGCTGATTAGCCTCCTTAGAAGCTCTCTTCTCTGTGTAGTGCTCAATACTTTAGGAGTGATTATAACCTATTGAGGCAGAAAACCTGATCGAATATAACCTCTTTTGAATTCCTTGTTCCCTCAATGGCGTGTCAAAAAGAGCATTCAGCAGTTTCGTGTTGCAAAATCACCGCCCTCCCCGAGTTATTCTCGCTTCTTCTTCGCATATGGTGCGCACGGAACATTTCAGGCGGGCCTTTATGTCGCAACATAATGCTTTTAATATGGGTGCCACTGCCATAACGGGCACCAATAGGGAACTTATATTTTATTCTTCTTTTCAGTGTACATAAAAAAATCCCAGCTTAGTCCTTTTTGTCTTTTGAATGCTTTGAACTCCTTTCAGCCTTTAGGGGGACTTTTTTTGTGCTGTGGACTGTGGTGTGCATTCACTGTAAAGGCACTCAATACCGCAATAAGACCACAAGCAAAACTGAGTGTCTTAAGCGGGACCACACATCTTAGGCATTTGCATAATTTAAGGAGGGGGGACAAAAAAAAAAAAAGAAAAGGCAAAAAACCAACCCTCTTCATTTAAGATGAGAATCGAGGCAACGCATACCTCTCTCGACCTATCGGGTTACTGCGTGTTTTTGGTCAAACTGGCCCAACAACAAAGTCTACGGATTGAAGACTTTTAGGGCGAGAATTGTCTTTTCGCGGAGTTAAGGCTCCAGCCGCTTTACCGTCCTCTCATAACACGGAGCGTCTCAGAAATCTGAATGTTTAAGAGGTCAGGATTATTCTTTTTCCGGCATTGTCCTGACTTGGTTAAATCACAGGAGATAAAGAAAAGGGTGTGTGGGGAGGGAGGTGTGTTTTGGGGGGGGGATGCTTTTCCCGAGGATAATATCTCGTTTGAAGGGCCAACAGAAAGAAAAGCAGAAGGAGTTGAAGTAGTGGTGGTGAGTATCTTGAAAGAGAGCAAGGCCAAAGCTGAACTGCTCAGTTCATTTTCCACCTCACTGGCCGCCGTAATCCATCTTGGCCAGCTGCTAACAAGATTGAGTCTGAAGTTTACCTACACAATGAGATAATCAGATTAAGATGCACAAAGATCAAATAATGACCCGGCTTTAGGGCAAGTTCAGCAGGCCCTTGATTGCGATGTGTGGTCCTTCAGACATATTAAAGAATTCAAATTGTCTCGCCACAACTACTATGAAATGATCATGGAAATATGTCAGAATGGACATAGTGGTGCCTATTTCACACTTAAATGTTTCATTTTTGGACAGTTTTTTTTTTTATGAAAGCTTTAGATCAATTGTCACATAACTTTGCTGCGAAGATTAAAGTGCATTGTGTGAATAAAAAATTTAGCAATTTAAAAGTTTTTAAAGTGATATACGATTGAGACGTTTTGTATATTCTCCCCAGACTTCTCTTCCCCGGCACACCGCGTTGCTTTTAATGGAGTAACGGGATTATTCAGAGAGGCATACAAATGTGATTGTCTCACAGCAGATGGTGCGCACTGCTTCACCTTTCAGAGAAGTTAATTAAGCCCGCCATATTGTGCCTATCCGGGGGAAGAAATGTGGATGAATATTGAGCAATCGAACCCTGTCTGTCTCTCTCTCTCTCTCAGTCCTCGGCGTGGGGACAGAGGAGGCCATTGACGCAGATTTACGTACAGAGTTCAATGAATCCCACTTTTTACAGCGCTCTCCCTTCCCACGTTTCCACAGCCCTCCTGAAAGTTCGACCCTCGCTAAACGCGCCACTTCGGCGGTTGCCAAATTCTCAAACACCCTCTGTCGTGTGATATCAAATGGGCCAGTGGGAAGGGGACTCTCCTAATTCCACTACACTCTCACCATCAACAAATTACAGTTTTCACGCATATGTCATTCTAGCTCTATTTGTGGTTATGTATGGTTAGAATTGAACGAATGTCAGAAAAGTGTTTTCTGCTGTGAGGTTTTCATAGTTAACCCGTCAAACACCAGCCGACTTAATCGGCTGCTGTGCCAGTTCCGCAAAACATCAAAGCCCTGTGAGGTAGAATTTTAGAAAGAAGAAGAAGAAAAAAAAACGGGGAAATGCGGATTATTAAACCAAGTGAAGTCAGAATAACAAAATAGTGTTCAAAGTGCCCAACATGGAGGGGGAAACCTGCTGGGTGCAATATAAAAGTGGGGGTTAAGCTTATTGTAAACTCCCTCCGCTACGTTCCAAAGGTAGACGTTACATATGATTAGAGGAACTCTGCTGTGGCAGTCGCTGCAAGCTACTTCCGTTCCAGTTGAGCATTGCTAATTTTTTAAACCCTTGACCACATGTGTGGCGCTGCTGTGTGGCTCCTTTTTTCCTCTCTTTTTGATCTGTTTTTGTGAGGGGGGGTTGACTGCAATTTTATGGTAAAATGCCTGCTTGAGCCATATCCTCTAAGTGTAATCATGCTTAGTTTTTCCCAAAGAAGGTGATAAAATAACCTTACAGAATGGCTGTAATTAAAGTTCCCGCTATAATGTGATATAACGTTTTTTTCTTTTCGCATTTATTTTTCCAAGCCCATTCAAGTCATTGACAAAAAAGTGCAACTTTTTTATTCGAGGATTTTAAATTTTCTTTTAATGATTCCTGTCTTTTGTTTTGGACAAATCTCCATGGGCTATTTGTCCAATTCCAAGATTAATTTTCCACATGTTTGATCTATTATAGGATTTGTTACCTACTGAAAATGGATGTTAAAGGTATTTTTACTAGTTTTGTGGCTTCATAAAAGTTATTCAATCTGTCAAAGGTGCTCACATTATTCAGACATCTTTAGAAATAAATACCTCAGAACTTAACTATTATCAAACCATATAAAACAATATACTACGGCACAGTGTATAGCTGTCTAGCTGGTGAACTTAGTGGAGCATTTAGAAGCTAAAAATATCCTTTAGGAGTTGGTGGAAACTAAACCAGAGCTAAAAGGAGGTTGAAAAATAAACAACTTACCTAAGACATTTATTTAAATGAAAATGCTTGACATTATTACTGTAAGACACATCTGTGTTTGCTTTCAGCCATGATTGTGGTGGCCAATTGATTGCTATATTAACAGTGTATAAAAAATCATTTGACTACTTTTGTTCATTACCACTAGGAGTGTCAGAGTTCAAAGGATTTGAATGCACACAACTTTTCATTCAGATCGTTTTTGGACCACAGCGTCACACCAGCTATTAGTCTTGGGGGAAAAGAAGCCTCAACAGCATCTGAATTCCTTTTTACTGTCGCCTTTGTACTTGCACTATGGATACAAACAGTTACAATTTGTCATTCAAAGATATTTACAGCATAATGTAAGTCATATTACACGAAATAGGTAGCAAGACTTGAAAGTGACAAGATAAGCACCGGGTGATTTACAACAGAGGTATAGCATGCATGCTATCAGCAGTGACCAACTCTGTGACTGTACCTCTGCTCGGGCTAACACTCATTAAAACCAGGGATGACGCTACAGGGGCCATCGGCCAATTACAAGGTTGGGGATTATGCAGCTCCATCACTTTTAAATTGACACCACAAGTTACCCGGATTCTATAATTATACTTCTCTTATCTGCTGTTACATATAATGATGGAGGAAACTTGAAGGCTTCTCTGGGTTACTTTTAATGAGTCCCCTTTCTTTAAAGACCACAAAATGCCACCAATTTAAGTCCTGCCAATGCTCTCCATTTCAAGTTGAGAAACACCCGTGGACATCTCGTTGACCGGCAGTGTCAGCAGTTAAGAAGCCAGCATGAGCCCGCTCATTCTCCGTGACAGGGATCAGATTAGAATTCACGGAATCAAAGTTTTCCAGCATGAGATGATCACGGTGTCACTCAAACCTTTAATTAAAAATAAAAATAGTCTATCGTGCAGAGGCATAGGGGAACACCAGTGATTTAACAACCCAAATGCTCTTGTTCTTTGCTAAGATTCGTAAAATCGTGCGGTTCAGGTATAATACATATGAACGACTTGAAAACGCAAAACCAGAAAGGTAATGAAATTCAGAATTCAATCAGAACAAATGGAATAACTGTGACTTGGCTGGTAAGTCTAGCATGTTTAGAGAGCTCCAATAATGATGATTAGTTTTAGGGTGGTTCTAAGGCCAACTTTCAACCACTCACAAAGTGACACAATGGCTTTATCTTTAAATGTCATTGCATTGATTACCCATGTAGCATCTGCTGTCACCTGTCTGACCTTCAACGGATGCATTATGCTAGCAGGCACAATCAGCAAGCAGCGTCAACGCAGCTCAAGAAGAAATGTACAGACGAAAGCTAAAGTACCTTAAAGCTGAGACGAGCAATGTTTTCAATTCATAATGACTGAGCAATTACTTACTTCTTCAAGTAGGGACTTGAGCCAACAAATAGTTCCAACATTCGATATTATGTTTAGCGCCACTGCCAGAGAAAATCATTTCAACTTTTTGTCAATGGAAATATAAACCCCTGGTGCAAAACAGCTTAAATTAGCTGGAACTAGCTGGAACTCACACAGCAACATTGTGACACGTGCAGCACTCTGCTCCATTAGCATTGACAAATTCCAAATGTTTTGGCAGCTTGTAATTCTTCTAGCTCAATCTAGCTGTAACTGATAAATATAGATTTTGACACTTATTATAAATTAGTGCAATACTTTAGCTTCCCTATGCTGGCCTAGCTTCTTGATAAACATGCACAGTGATTCAGCTGTGACTGAATTACTTCCCTCTGTTTACACTTTTATTCTAGTTTGTTTCATATCAGCTCTTAGTTTTTCTCTCTGCACTTAGTAAGGACTAGATTGCACTACCATGCAAAGCACTGTCCTGGTTACTGAATCACAGAGAGAAATGCAGAGTCCTAGTAAAATCAGGACTACAATGCAAGATAATGAATTAAGATAAGTAGCTTTGCTGACTACATTTTGGAAACCCCGGAACCTGGAAGTTTGCCTAAATTGTGGTTTGCGCTCCATGTAGTTTACAAGCTAATTCACAATTAGTGAGGCACGGCCCAAGATTGTAGAATTTGAATTTAATGGAACAAATACACTTTAAACTTGCATTAAAGGATGCTTAGGCCACTTGGGAGCAGTGCAACATGCTTTAAACACATTTACATTGTATCACCAAGATTATCTGCCAAACATGTTAGTTGACAATTCTGTATTTACTATTCTAGCTGACAGGGAACACCATTTTCACTCACTTTCATTCATGTGCTTGGCCACTTTGCGATTGCAAGTGGTAAATGGACTGTATTTGTATAGCACTTTTCTAGTCTTCTGACCACTCAAAGCGCTCTAACACTACATGTCATCATTCACACCCATTCCCACACTGATGGCAGGGGCTACCATGCAAGGTGCCACCTGCCCATCAGAGTTGTCTAATCATTCACACACCGCCAGAACAGCCTGTGAGAGCAATTTGGAGTCAAATGTCTTGCCCAAGGACACATCGACATAGAATAGCGGATCGAACCGGCGATCCTCTGATTGATGACCCTGCCCTACCACTGAGCCACAGTCGCCCCTAGTCGCTCCGCAAGTCCAATATTCCCTCACCTTTTAGCTCTGTTTTGGTCTCCTCCTAAAATGTCTGGCACAATAGCTGCTAATTGCTCACCAGGTATGTTCACCAACTATCTTTGTCTGCCTGCCATTCAATGTTAGGGAGGTAGCATACCTTGGGTTTATGAGAGCTGATTGCTTTGCAACCAGCAGGGTATAAATAAAGCCACACAAACCGCAGTATGAAAACCAATTTTCAGTTGTGCAATCGGTCTTCGTAATGATAAAGCACATGCCTATAACATGGTGTCATCTGCATAAAAGGAAATTTGATACACTTTGGTTTTTATTAATTACCTCAGTCCAAGCCAATTCAAGAACTTTTTCCGAAAGGAATTTTGGCCAAACCATTTGGCTAAATATTTGTCATTCAACACATACTGCAGTCTGAATATTCATGTATATCGCGTACTGGCTCATAGTTTCGATTACAATCAAAGGTGCTAAGTACAAAATTCTAAGCATATCTATTGCCTCTTCTGCTCTACAGCATTTAATTCAATTCACTACAACCAGCATAATTTATTGGTAGTATACAGTTGTTTTGTCACTTCATTGTATCACATGACCTTTGGGCATTGAAAGAAGCATTCAATAAAACTTTAAACAGTACAAAAGCTGAATGAAAATAGCTGAATGAAATTCACCACCTGGACCCTTCATTCCTGTTTAATTCAAGAGAGCAGTAAAACAAGATTTACTACACACTGAGCGGCTTCGCTTTAATTATATTCTTATAAATGTAAATTGTTCACCAAGGCATTTCACTCTCCTGATTTAGTTTAGTGATCTTAAATGCTTATTTGGAAATAAAGTAGTCATGCAGTGTGGGATTTAACATTTCCCTTCTGAAGTTGCATTGCTATTCAGCCGTAACACCTGTTCATCCAGCCAAGGCTCTGGTGCGGAAACAAGGTATGTTCTCTCTCCTTCCTCATGCCCATTTGATTTGCGACAGTGTCGTATGATGATTTCATACTGAGTGAGAAAAACAAGAGAAACAAATCTGTTTATCCACCAAGTTAAGTCAACTGGCAGGTGTTGGGTCTGCCATAAAAGATTTAGATTTTCAGTGTGACTCATTTTGCACTTGAAGCACGAGTGGTATGATTGGTTAGCGAAGGATTTAATTTGCAGGCGCAGACTGTTAAGCAATATCACACACTGACCTGAGTGCCCTCATTCGCAGCTAGGCTGACTGTTACCCAGTAAGAGATATTCCCGATGAGGTGTCCCTAGTCAGGAATTAATATCAGACGGCTGCATCCATGAAGTCCATTATTCATTTTACGTGTTGTTTACTGCTCCTACTCCTACTTTTGCTCTTTGTTATGTTTATCTCGTGATCTGATATTGAAACCTGAATAACGAAACACATTAGACCAGCTTTACATTTTATACACACTAGGGCTGCAACTAACAGCTATTTTGATAATCAATTTATCTTTTAAATATTACTTTGATTAATTGATTACTAGTGTAATAAAAATATTAAAAAATATATTTACAGCATTTTATATATTATTATACGATTTCCTTGTGTTCATGTACAGTGCTCTTTTACTACAATACAAAATTAAATCAAATAAATGGATATTGGGGATGCAGCCATGCACTGAGAATACAAAGGGAAATGAAAGTAATACTGTATATAGTTGATCACATATTGGTCAAGTTTCTGTGATAAAGAAATAAAAGATTCTATTCATACTGTCTCTGAATAACAGCATTAAATATAATAAAACCTCCGTAACGTTACGTTACACTCCAGTCTCTCGCTGACCTAATTTTATCTTCTTAGCATTAGCTAAATCTTTCTTCTCTGGTATATACAGAATCATTTACAAAACCAAAAACAAATAACAGAGATGAATACTATCCGTGTTTTTTCTCTCCACTTTTGTGATGGATCAATGTAGCTGGGCGTTAGCTTTATCGAGCGTTAAATAGCTTAATCTGGGACTCGGTCTTGGGTCGCTTGCTACATAGATCCATTACAAAATGGAGGGAAAACAGACGGAAGGTATGTCTTTCCGTTACGTTAGTTTCTAAACTAGAACCTTTTAATCGTGCGTTTGGCCTCTGCACTTTTCTCCACCGTCTCGATTCATCACTTACTCAGAGACAAAGGAGTTGGGGTCATTTCCAGTAATCCATCACTTGAGCTGCACAATGCAACTTGATACGTTGTTGCAGCCCTAATACACACCCTCAAATTCAGATTTGTGTCTGACTCCTGTTATATTGTATGGTGTATATTTATGTTTTTTATATATATATATATATATATATATATATATATATATATATTAGTGCTGGGCAAGTTAACGCGTTATTATCGCGTTAACGCATTAATTAATTAACGCCGACAATTATTTTAGCGCGCGTTAACGCATTTTTAAAATGTATTATTATTGTAACAGACTGTCTCATGTTTATTGTTTTGTATTGGAGATATGTCCCTTCAGGGTTGCCGTAGAGAAAAGGCTACTTCCGCTTCTGGTCGAGGGGGGACAGAAATAAACAGAGAAGCCGTGGGCTGCACCAGCTGTTGCTCTCCCTGGAGACTACTGGACATCGTTGCGGTAAAGTCAGCAGACACTTACATTTTAGTGCACCTATATGCTGAAATTCACCGTAAACGCATTTAAACGGCACAGATCGGGAGCGAGCGAAGGACTTTGAAAGTTAGCGGAAAGAATAACGTCAGACAACATCTGGTTTCTTCAGACGAACATCCGGTTTTCAGAATAAGATGCCAACAAAGTATGAATTATATTCACATTAAGTATAAAACATCCTACCTGCATCTCGTGAACCAAATGTTATTGCACTTTTGTTCATATAGCAGTACTTTTAAAATAAAAGTGCGTAATACACTACTGTTGAATTCATAATTGAACTTTGCCATAACAATGCGATTAATCGCAAAAAATCCATGCGATTAATCGCGATTAAATATTTGAATCGTTGCCCAGCACTAATATATATATATATATATATATATATATATATATATATATATATATATATATATATATATATATATAATTTATTTAGTTGGCAGCTAAACCTATACATTTTTGAATGAGTACAAATTAAGTATGAAACGATATTAACACAGAGAATGAAGCAATCCAGTGTATTCCTAACAACGTGTAGTTCTAGAGACACATAGTAGCTTTACGTTACACCCTTAGTGCCCAATAAACTCGCAAATGTAGAACAAAAGTGTCGTAGTTGATGACGTCCCACAGCTGTGTCCAAATGACCAGCCTTTTAAGACTTAGCATACCACTAGCAGAGTATTTCATCACTGACGTGTGTGTGGGCTTCTTTATCTTACATTACAATATTTAACACAGGAGCACAATAAATTACATCAGCAAGAAACAATTTATGCAGTTTCCCCCGAAGCAAAAAGTACATGGAGAAAGTGATGCATACTGTACGCCTCGTGTCCGAGGGAGCGCCCGGGGTCTGCACAGAAGCCTCAAGAGATAAAAATGTAAATATTCATGAGATACGTTTTTAAAAGGTTTTTCTTTCAAATACAGCTTTTAATATCTGAGATAGATGTTTGGGATATGTTTACAATACCAAAACGTAAATAATAATCAGGTGTGATAATGTGTCAAACAGCTTACAAAGATAATTATTTATTATTATCAAATCATTCAACTGCAATATAACACGAATGCTAATACCATTTGCAAATGAACTGGATAATTTATCTTAAAATTTAAAATCGTTGTTACTTCCTGTGACTTCTGTAATTTGTGCAACACACAGGTCAGCAGCTTTTTTCAGATTCCAAAAACCAATCAGGCGCTTCAACGCGGTCGGTAGCATAGTGGTATTCCTCCCAGCTATATTTGCACAACACATCTAAGCGATCATATTCAGCGTTCATGATAGAAATGTAGTCCAAAGGCATCAGTCTGGTAAAAAACACAAAGCAAAACACACAACGTAAATGCATGGTTATGTTTTCAAATCACAGCATTTCCCCTTTTCTCCCAGAACCAAACAACGTAGGCTAGACACAAACAAACAATGCAAAGCTATTTGGTTTTTAGCTCACAACCCCCTCCTGTTCACCCCCCAACCTCCTCGCTCTTCTGTCGCTACAGAAATGACAGGAGAAGTGCACATTTGTAGCTCGCAGGTAGTGGTTGGGGTACAGATTGAAGCTATGATATATGACATGTGTTGCAAGCAGTCTCTGTGTATCTCCCAAGGACCTGTCACAGCTCCAGCACAGGCAGTTAAAGGCTGTTATACACAGTTTAATCCTCCATTTAGGTCACAATGCACCGGCAGAAACAGGGTTCATGTTCAGAAGTCTCTTAATTTAGGAGCATAAAAGGAGCACAGTGCACCCTTGCTAGTTTAAAAAAACCAACGAGCTTTTATCAGCGTTAGCTTTTAAAAAATATTTCCCTGTTTCTTGGCTACTCCTGCATCCGGAATATTTAGCAGAAGCAGCTCTCCGCTGCACCGCTTTAATCGGAGCATATATTAACATAACCACCACATTTTCCCATGCTCTTTAAATTCCTTCCTTACTGGATTGTATTCCCGCCCATAATACACGTTTCCTTGAATATAGTCAATTATGCATTAGCCACGTGCAAATAAGTAATTGTTCTCTGTTACGTTCAAAAAAGCTCCCGATATTCACCTCAAGTTTTTAGCCGCGGATCATCCGCTGATTGGGGCCGCATTATTCACTCGAGATTGTGTCATTGCCAGAAGCCGAACCAAGCGCGCGCCTTGTCCAACGGACTTTGTTTCAACGGTTAAATGTGCATGCGCACAGGGCAAATTATATGAGCACGTGGAGATTTTTTGTGTGAGCATGTATCATAGCAACACATAAATATGAATCTAAGAAAAAGGGAGTAATATAGTAAACAGGGGAAAGAGTTTTTAAAAAATCAGGTCAAATCTCATTGACATTTTCTCCCCTCCCCCTCTCTGTTGAAAAATGTGATGCCCCACATGATTTTTAGGAGTCGTCGAAGAGAAAATACACAGATTAATAGATGTAGGGTTTTTTGTGTCACTTTCACCCTCTGGAAATTGCTGTGATGCTTAGCCAGATACCAGTCACGGTTTGACCATGAATAGATCTCACACCGAGCAAACTGGGTTAATATTTTCCCCCCTTTAAGTGGAGCACTGGAGAAAACGCCGGGATCTTCTGTGTTGTGACATGGGACGATGAGCGAGGCACATCCCCTGAAATGCGGGCGGAAGGTGTCTCTGCGCTTAGAGGACACAACCTGTGTATATGACATTCCACTGGGGCTATATCCCTGCGTTTGGCAGAGGCTGACCTATGGGTTGGGGGGGGGGGTTGTGTGCCTCCGATCACAGCAACAGTCTGAGGGGGAAATCTGCTAAGAGTACAGTAAAGGGAGCGTGTCTTTCTCCGGAGCCTGCGGCCCGCTGGTGCTGAGTAAGCCCATGCAGCAGGAGGATGCCTATGAATTAATACCCCTTGACAGTAAATGTCAACAGAATTTAAATTACACTGCCTGCTCTCTCTCATGAGCATGAGAATGTCTTTAACTTATATTGGGTGCCATGAACACGACCAAGGGAGCCTTAAGGGGGGGAATCTTTTTTTTTTTTTCACTTGCAAGATGTCTCCGCGTTCGAAACCACCAGCTCAGTGTTTCTTGTCGCGTATCCGAAAAACCAGCAGCGCATTCAGCAGGCATGCATGTGGCTAATTAGTTGGATTTAACCGCAATGATCATTAGCGTTGTGGACAGATCTGCTGCGGTCTCAAACCGGCGCCCGCCCTTCTCCTGGTCAATGGAGCGTTTCACTGTTCATTAGAGGAAGACGCCGTGATGGAGCAGGCCTGGCTGCCTGCGTTAGTGTTACATCCCATAGCAAGAGCGGAACGGCAGCATCTATATTAAGATGACACCTTCCTTAAAAAAAAAAAAAAGAAATGTTTTTTCCCCCTCAGAAAACTGGAAGAACAGAAACATAAAGGAATTTTGTGTTATTCTTGTAGCTGCTATCATAAAAACATGACACTTGAAGCCTTAATGTGCCAGAAGCTTGCCTTAAATGGAAGTTGTTCGGAATTTACTAAAAATAAAACACCTCTTATTATGATATGTAGCCTGCTAATCCATGTTAGAATTGTGATCACATCAAATCAAGATGCATACAATTTGTATATGTAATATGCCCAAAAGTAAGACAAGGATAAGATAAGATGCACTTTATGTTATCCCACGCTGGTAAATTGAAGTGTCACAATAACAACAGGAAGTACTAAAACAGATGCATGGTTTAGAGTGCAATTCAATATTAGCATCTAGTACTTTACTTTACGGGTTCTCAAATACGGCATCTTGGTGAGTGGCCATACGCGTCCAGGTACCACTCGAGCACTAATTTTGCACGTGAAGGGCTGTAGTGGCCGTAGTAATTATGACAGGTGTAAAGGAAGAAATCGGGTAATGTAGTATAAAGAGTGACAAAGTCAGCAAAAAAACACAGGAATTTTACCCAGTAGACCGCTGTTTGTGTCCTGTCGGACAAGAAAAACATTGGTTGCGTAACGTACGTAACTAAACGTTTTTACGTAACATAAGTTGGTGAAACAAACATACTTATTTTAACCTAAACCATGATCTAAACCTAACCAATAAGATTTGTTTGAATTCACAACGTTAACCACGCGTTGACGTCTATCGGAATACCCTGCCCGTTGGAAAATGAAACTAAAGGGCTACCCAGTGCCGTACAAAGTTGGTCTTGACCAAGTGTCCATATGAGACAAGTTGTGTTACTTTATAAACTGTAAAAATTGTGACCAAAAACTGTATTGAGACATGGAATATCACAGATAAGTGATTGTTGAGGAAGTCACAATAAATAGTTTAATACAAAAATCACCCTTGAATAAATAATAGCATTTAAAAGGGAGTAGTAGTGTGTGTGTTTTTTCCACCAATTAATTAATTTACTGCACTTGTAGCATACTTATACAGTGGGGGAGAATAGTTGTGGAACTAGACTTTTTTAATCAGTGCATTTCAAAAAACTACATGCTCTTGAATTCATGACGAGGTAAAATTTGATATAGAAGTCAAAAAGGTGTCGGGTGTTATCTAACACCTATTTTCTGTGGTTGTAATGATATTACTTTGACATCATCTGATATTTATGGAACATGAGTGAAGCTCGTTCATATATCTGGTTCAGGCTGGTTGGACCCAGTACAAAACAGATTATGAAATAAAAAGAACAATAGATGATATAGTGCACACAAGCTTTCTAGTTTTGAATAAGATCAGTGCATTTGAAGAATTGTCATAACAATAATGAAAAAGCAATGATTCAGTTGGCAAAGGGGAAGCCAGAAATTGTCTCAAGCCCGTGTTCCGGAGCCTGGCGCTGTAAAAGTAACAGAAATGTTGGCGGGCAGTGGCTACCCTGCGGTGACCCCGGGGACTGGACTCGTTTCAAAAAAGAACACAGTTGACAGGCCGGCGGTATCAATGAGCTGACCTCTCTGCTGCCCACGCCAGCAGGTATTTTTCCAATTGCGTGTTTTTTCTGCTTTTCTTCACTGTGCCACAATTTATTCCCGGTGTGTTAGAAGCTGTTGAGGTATGAACTGTGGATTTCAGTGGCTGTCCCACCGGCAATCAGTGAATTAAAGCTTTACAGTCTGGTCGGCATACACTGTATACGGCACATTTTATTTAAGCGTCTTAATCTGTCTGCATATCTATGCGCTGGACTGCAGGTTTCACATTAAGCTTTAGTGTAAATTGCAAAATGTTACTGAATGTTAGCACGCTGTCAAATCAGAGCTAGGGGAGGAATATTACATGTCAACAGCATGAAATCACCTTTACCCGTATAGGCTCTAATAAGCTAATTGACCTTTTCCCATCACTGGCTCTTTCACCGCTGTCTTGAGCTGAAAGAAAATGCTGAGAAGTGCGCCTGTTTCTCCTTTTAGCGAGTACATATGAATAACTTTGTTTCTTCACTTCATTTTTTTAAAGTCCAAGCAGAGCGTCTTTAGCTTCTGTACTTTGACATTTTCCCGAAACGGAATATTTGAGCGGTGTACTTGGAATGCAGCGCTCCACACACATCTCCGTTGTTGCTAAAAGTGGCAGATTGATTGATTGATGGATGGATGGATGGATGTCGGGATAATATTGATCGGTATTAGCTTACGTAAGTACGCAACATATTTTTTCCAGGAGGAAAAGATGATTGAATTTTTACACAAAAACGGAATGAAATTGATTTGTTATGCAAGGTTGTTTTTTTTGCATTTATTGTTAAATAGGTGGAAATATATGTCCACGGATCTAAGAAGATTAAAAAGGCATTTTTTTATTTCATCAAGATCTGAGTTGAATGAGCGGACTTTCTCCCATCTTGGTTGGTCACCTCCAACCTTCCATATTAGACGCGAGTATAACTACCTACTAACAAGTCTCCTCTCTTCGTGCGCTGAAGAGACAGAGGGCAAATGTCTCCTTTCGTTTATTCCCACAGTGATAGCATTGTGGCGCGGGAGAGCCCAACATTTATTAAGCTATTGATAAATTGCGGTCGGAATATATACATGTCGGATGCAATTCCCTTCCCGCTGCTGCGCCATGTGTTCCAGCGGCGACCCAGACCGTTCAACAAGGAGGCCGCATTATAACATATAAACGTCAAGAAGTCCTCCGGTGTCCCACTGCGGTCGTCTCGGCGGATGCATTTGTGACACCCTTTTGGTTTGAATTCCAAAGTGTATTTGTTTAATGCTCTTTAAAGCTTGTCTCGGGCAGTATTCGCATCTGTCCCCGAGTCCTCTGTCCCACAGAATCTCGGAGCAAGAAATGTCAAGACGGATCTCGACTCCACCTCCGTCCCTGCCCCCTCTGAAAACCACTTAGCCGTGCTGAAGTGCACTTTGTCCGTAACTTGATATAAAGGCCCTTGTTTTGCTCCATTTGGAAGGATCCGCGGTGTCCAAAGCATTGAGTGTAAAGCGCACATCTCTTTGTATATGTAATTTTCTGTGCAAATATGTGTTTTGTTTACAGAGGGAGGGGGGGAGTTCATTGGCAAACCAAGCATGAAGTGGAAAAAATATGATTCTGATGGAGCGTGAGTGGTCAGTTAGAGATGTGTGCTTTCTTCCCTGCCTTGACTATCCTAAGGTCATTTGTTCTCTTCTGTTAGCTCCACTCTCTACCCCGTCCAGCCCTCAAACCCTATTTTATCTCTTTAATCGCAGTCCTCACGAGCAGACACATAAGTTGCAGAATGCGGCGTAAACAGCTGAATCCCACGTTTTTCTTTGTGCATAATCTTTGACATCGGCCCCGCTCTGCAAGCTCGATCTGCATTTGATGTTTGCCGTCCCCCGGGACTGGAGGGCAAGCGGGGAGATCCATACTTGGGGAAAGTACTCCAAATTGAAAGCCGAGGGGCCAGGCTTCTCCGACTGCATTACCGTCATTTGATGTGGCCGGAGTTGGGATGCACGCATCGGACAAAATGTGACTTCGCCGGCCCCTCGCCTGAATGAGGGAATGTGAAAGTTGTTCAAATTAAGATGCCCACTCTCGTAGCGCATTAGATGTTAATGCTTTCATTCAATCCGATGCTTTTTCAAGCCTTAGAATTTGTAGTGATAAAGAAGCATTTAGACTTGGAGTAGAAACTGCAACGTTCCCTTTAGGTCACATGGCGTAACCATTATATTCACAGGAATTAAACTTGCTCTGCTCTTAAGCAGACACACATATCTCTTATAGCCCGTGGTGTTTTGCTCAAAGCTTTATCCAGAGGGGAGAGCAGCCAACTTTAACACACATAGTACTCCTCTCTTGTTTATCTTCCTCTGTGAGTAGAGATGTGTGGCGTTAACCATTGGCTTAAGGTCAATATAGTCAATGGGTACAACAGCCTGAAAGACACCCCAGGTGAAAAGGGTAAAACATGTATCTAATAGATATCACCGTCAAACAAATATGCAAATTAGGCATTATCTTATGGTAACCTTTGGTGACTTTAATCATTTTATTTAGTGTAAAATATACACCTATTTTAGATGTATTATTTCCACTAGTCTGAAAAAAGACATGTTATAGCAGCGAAACAGCATAAAATCTCTGTGCTGACGTTCAAGCGTGTCCGGCAGCGTCTCCCGGTCGCCTCTGGTTTTATTTAAGAGCCCCTCTTTGCGGGTTTTCCCCTCTCGTTCGCCGCTCTGCGAGGGCCTTATGGCTCAGACAAGGGAGGCAAAGGGAGCAAATGCGCTGTGACAATCGTGTCCTCTTTTTGTTCAGGAGCTTTCACCATTGGCACGACGGTTGGCCAGGTTAATGTCTCCATGCAGCATGTCAGTAGAAGCGTCCTCTCCACTAGATGTGCACACTGGCGTGACGGCTCGCTCCGACCTGTTCGCCGGGGATATTACGCCGGAACACAGAAGCACAGGAAACATGTTTGTGCTCCTTTTGACACCATAATCAGAAGGTATATATATGGTTTTGAGTTAAAGGTGAGAAAGCGGGTGCTTGCCATGCGTATAGGACAAAAACAAAATAGAATATATATTTTGACACCACAGTGATTCCAGAGCTATTAAATATATTCTCCATTGTCAGCTAATTACACTATCCCTGTCTGTACATGTAGGCCCTGATAAATCCACATCAGCACTGCATGGTCGAGTTGCATTGCTTCTCTCGCTGGCAAACGCGTGATTCATGGTGTGGCAAACCTTGTTAATCTGCCAGTTTACAGTTTGTTGAGCGGTATCACACCACTCAGGGCACATGGGGAGTAGTGGAGCCTCTCCGGAGTTCTGTACAGTCCTTTGTCGTTCATTCCCCGCATGACAGGGTGTGCAGACCGCACTTATTGGAAGGGAAGGGAGCGACGGCGTCTTTTAGACTCGAGTGCGTTTGGCTATTTTGGACGGATGGTTTGACAAAGGCCGGCGCTTCTCCAGCTCGCCGGGCAAATGCTCCCATTTAAGTGTTCGCTTGACTTTAAAGTCTCGACGCCCCCGCTGCGTCCAAGTAAATGTGGCGTGATCGCGTGCCACAAAGTGAGTCCGTTTGCCTCGACCGCGGCGCTTTCACTTGACCATGCGGCTGAAATGAAGGGACATTTAGGCTGCATATGGAACAGAACTGTTGTCGCATGGATTTCTTGTTCATATGCTTTGCTGAATGTGGTTGCTCTGCACTTCGGAGTGTTGGAAATCAAGCTGAGCCAACACACCCTGTTTACACACCTGTCGTTTGTGTGATTTGACACCATTATGTTTAAACAATCTGCTTCATAAAAGGGATGGTTGGGGTCTTCTCCAATACGTTACAAAAAAGTATAGTACTTTTTATTGAACAGCTATAGTTACTAGTTTCTTTTTCAGATTTAACATCCAGGACGTTCACTTGTAATGGAATATTTTTATAGTGTGGCATTGCCATTTATTTAAATGTTTTTTCTGCCACTGGTTATTTTTTTTCCAATTGGTGAAGCTTCCCTGTGAGGATAATGGGGCTGGGTATAGGTACTGGATACCATTAACGTATCAAGCCATTTAAAACCTCTTAAGCTCGGAGCCTATTTGTAGGTCTCTGCTCGAAAATGGCATAGCCCTACAAAACTGACCATAGTTCTGTAACTACAAGGTCGATTTTAATAATTTTTGTTGATATAATCAGATCACAACACTTGTGAGATTGTTTAGATAGGTAATATTGTGTATATGTTGCTGGTTAATATAGTAAATGAAGACATTACACAGCTCAAATTGAAAATAATCAGGCTCGCCTGGAAAAAAAGCACTTTCATTGATAAAAGGTTATTGAAATAATGCAGATAGCTCCATAAAACTTTCCCAAATCATAGCACAACTGATCAGTAGTTATTGAATAAAGGTTAAAGTGGAATAAAGTGAAGAATAAGAGGCTTTAGTAGAGAGCGGTCAAGCGAGGTCATCATTTTCGAACCAGCTGTTGCAGCTCTTACATTGTACTTTTATATACTATATAACTATATATTTCACTTTTTTTATCACTCATATTATTCAATACATCCAAATACAGATGTTAGGAATCATTTTGAGATTCATAACATCATCAGAGCCTGTTTTTGGCTGTCATCTATAGGATTTTCTCAGTTCATGTGTGTGTATGTGGCTGTATCTCAGCCTATCCTCGGTCGATTTCAGTAAATAAGCCCTCCTTCGACACGTCAGAGTCTCAGGAAGGCCTCTGTCGAATTTGGTGTTGATTGACAGAAGGTTCAACCAATAAAGTTGCAAGAAGTGCCGCGTGTCCCCCGGCCTAAATTTCCGCTTGCAGGAAGTCTGACCACTCGCCCAAGCTGGCTTGACCGCTCTTATTCTGGAAACAGGTCGGAAGTAAACAGTATGCAGTTGGCAACAATGACTCCAGCTTTGAAACGGAAAATCTGCGACGTTATTGTCCTCATTTTTCATAAAACTTGGCCACATACCTACGATTTTTTTCGGCGGAGGGCAGCACGAAGGTACGTTTGACCACTCACAGCTGTCCAGTGCTCACACGGATCGGAAAACCGAAGTTAGTTACGTGTTTGGCCACGTGTGCTAATGCTATTAAATGCATTGCATGGCTTGGTAGCCGTTAGCATCAGGGTGCAAACATTGATTTGCGGTACTCATAACGGCGATTTCTGGCCAGGATTTCATGCTTTTATGCCACGATTTATATATGCTTATATGAGTAGCCTATAGTTGTGTTTGGAGTGTGTAAGAAGTGACTTATATGATGGTGTTGCCCATACGTTGCTGTTTCATCCAAAAAAATAACTGGGCCAATCCACAATACTGGCGAACAATCAGGCTATTTTCCGCATTTGATTTTCAGGGGTTCTGAGCCCGAGAGCCCCCAAATTTGGGGGCGTCGGGCTTATTAACCCATTACCAAGTATTGTCAACACTTCTCTAGTCAAACAATACCTGCAATGAGTACTTTATGTACCCCGATCATTACCTATTTATATGGTTTTGCTCGCAGCCAATCAGCGCAAGTGTTCTTTGATTTAATGCAACGTGTGATTGCCTGCCTGCACACGGCTGTGATCCATAGACTATATAGGAAGTGGACGTAGTCACCGTGGCATCAACCCATCGGTTTGTGGACTGCCGTTTTGAAACCTCGAGTTCAGCATCATGGCCCTGTCTTGATTTTTGTCCGTCGCCATCTTGTTTTTTTGCAACCAAACGTGACACGAGAAGCTGGAGCTAATTACAACGAAACGCTGAATAAAACAATTTTAGGCAACCAAAATGTTACTTTCATCAACTAAAAGAAAACTGAAAGGCTTAACGTAAAGCCCCAGACCGGACAACGCTCTGGTATCGTCTGTCAATAACAAGATAGCCAAGTCCTAAATCAAACCCTGCTTTATGGTCTAAATGGACCATAATTTACTAAATGAACATCATGCTGTATTGAAGAAGACTTGAAACTAGAGATTGAGGGTGGGCGTTATGTGGCCTGCCAGCGTGGATTGGGGGATGCCATTGTCAGCCTTAACTGCTGTATGATCGCTGTGCAGTGTGCTGCCAATTAGCTAGCCAGTGGGACACACACACACACAGCTTCCATTCACATGATGGGTTTTGATAGAAGTACTCTATTGGTATCAAGGGTACTGGTATTGGTACTACATAATTATTAGGAATTAAGTATCCAAAAAGAAGAAAATGCAATAGCGCATGTGGTAAGTGACCTAGTTCTTAACTTTTAGATAAATTATTTTCTCTGCATTATAAAAAAAAATCATTTTTTTATTGAATATTGATAATACTGATTATAACCAGTTGTCTCTCACTATAATCATGAGTAAATATAAAAAGTATGTGTATATATACAGTCTGTCACCAGTTTCTAGAAGCTAGTGTTTTTATACAACAACATTTTCCAATATAAAGTAAATGTATTTGCATCACTTGCATGAAGGACATTTGATTTGAACAAGAGATGTTTTAAAGTCTATCTACGATCAGCTATCAGATGAGTCATGCTGGTGGTGAGAATAAATGTCCACAGTCAGTACATCCCTCAGATATCTAAGGCCTTCAGTGATCTTAGCCAAGTGTGAGCAGTAAATAGAGAAATATATGCCGGGGCACAGTCCGTCAGATCCTCCATGATTAGGTTGCTTAACAGTTTAGAGGATGCTTTGAAAGTGAGATTCCTCCTCTCTTTAACTCATTGTCACGTTGTTTTTCAGGTCTATAGATTCCGCCTCTAATCTGTTTAGCTGTACTTAAATTGGCTGCGTTGACATCTCCCCGCTTTAAGGCTGGGATTCCTTTTTCCCCCTGGTCGAATACCCTTTCACGTAGCTTAATATGCCATTTTGGTCTCCCAGGGACAATAATTGAGTTTAGGCGAAGTTTAAATAGCTTAAAGGACAGGGAATACAGATGGGCATCTCAGTGATTAACAAACTCCGGCCCAAGGTCTCTGTGTCAGGCGTTGGATTAGGACATTACGAAGAGAATGACAGAGCTTTTTGGCACTTTATTCCCTCTCAATAACATTCTTTCACATATTAAGTTAATTCCACCCCTAGGTAGGGACTTTATCATGCAGAAGACCTTAATCCACTGTTGTTGAGTCCATCTCGCCGGAGCTTTGATGAAGCCCTCCCCTGCTTTTCTGTGGGTGCAGCAGGCCTTGGTAAGACAAAGCACCCGTGACAGAGACAATAAGATGCAGCTTGAGCCACAACAAAAAGAGGTTTCATCCATTGGAGAGGAGGAGAGAGAAGAGGTGTTGTTGGAGAAGAAATGAGAAGAAGAAAAAAACACATCAAAGGGTAAAGAAAAAGAAGTGCCAACACTTCTAATCAAGAAATTTATCACTATTAACACCGTGAGTGCTTTTATTAGGTGTAGAAGGCCCGGCCCCACTGATCTCTTGTATGGCACTTTATCTGAGGGCCACCTTTGACCCCCTGTTGAAAAGCCCCGCTTGATATGATGAGCGTAAGCTTTTTGGGTGTTCTTTTTAGATCTCGTTTTGGTACTATCCCCAAATTGAAAAGGCGTGTTTGTGGTGCCAGCGGCCAATTTATCCTTTGGCTTCTGTCACTCTGCATGGGAAAAAAGATTAGTCGTCCCCCCTCCCTCCCTTCCTCCCCTCTCGGCAAGATGACCACCGAGGGAAATTGAAAAGTCAGAGCTTGAGACTTAAAAAAAAAAACACATATTAGAACGTTTTTTTGTGATTCTAATTGATTCACTTAGCTGGTTTAAACCAACTGAAATGAAGATTTTGACGAATGCTTCGAATGAAAGGGAATCATTCTTTCATTGTTTTATGCAGTGCGGACACAGTGACAAAAAGCAGAGCATATGAGCAGTCCATTGACCGCTCTATTGAAACCACCTCCGTTGCGACACTGAATGGAATAATTAATTCAGTCACCTGTCTGAACTTAAGCTGTCCATTTGATTGTCAGCGGCGTGGAGAGTCTCTGAAGGTTTTGATCCCTTCCAGCGCCAACAGATGGTTGTTGTGGCTCGGCCAGGGCTGGGAATCGCTCCTGAAGAGCAGACAGAGGGTCGGAGGGGGAAAATCCCCTGTTGCCTGTCCCCTAAGAAGACCATAAGCTTGAGCAGAGAAAAAGAAAGGGCCTGCTACTGGTGCTAATTACCCAGAAACCACACAGAAAGTGCCCACTGTCACTAACTGAAGAGGTTCACATCCCTTCTTACACAGATAAAAGGCGTAGTACGAAAACATTTCGCGGGGGACAAAGACGGGAAGATTACCATAATCTTTTGGTTTGTATCCCCTGTAAGCTGTCCGTGTGTCCCCTCTTTTTCCTCACCCTTTCTCGCTCACTCTCCTGCTCGCTCTCTTGTTCCTCCTCGTCGGAAACTCGTCGTTTTTGAAGGAGCAGAAATGGTGGGAATTGGCTTTGCAGCCTAAGCCTGACAGTTGTGTTCTTCCTGTGATCATCCCTGTCATTGGTGGGGCTGCTGGTGGGTTAATCAGACAATGGCGGGCGAAACGAGGTGTCACCGCGCTGACAGACCCCCTCTTCATGTTATGTCATTGTTAATCCTCAGCCTTCAGCCCCGCTCCCATTGCCGCTTTCATCCCAGCATTCTGCATGTGTGTGTGTGTGTGTGCGGTAAATATGACGCCTTCATATTTCTACATATCAAAGTGCTCCCAAGCGGGCTGTTTTTCTCCCTAAGTGGCGAGGGATCTCAGAGCGAGAACTTTTTTAAATGAGGACATCACGGCGGCTGCGCCACATCGGCTCCCCCGACTGTCCCAGTCACAGGAAGTCTGGACCAAAGCCAGTCACACGGCCGGGAAAGCAGCCGCTCTTTTAAAAGGCGTCACATAAACGCTGTCTTCTCCCCCCCCCCTAGAGGTCTGATCCTTTTAGCATCGTGCTGCCTTAGAGCACCTCGGCGCCAAGACATTGCGGAGGAAATGGTTTCAATTAAAGCCAGAGAGTGACGGGTGACAGTAAGAGAACAACAGCAAGTGGTAGAGGCTCCGACAATCATTACCCAGTGCTTTTATAGCATCTAAAAGCTGGAAACATCCAGGCTGACGGCAGAATGTGTGCTCAGTGTGTAAGACATCCCATAAATGCCTCCGTTTTCACTCTTCTCTCGTTGTCTATCTTTTTTTGGCTTCTGAGTGGGCGGCGTTGAAACGATGACGGGAAGCCTGCTAGTTTTGGTAAAATCTCAAGTTTATGAACGATTATGCTTCCTCTCAGCGTCGTGAGCAAAGTGACTGTTTTCATTCAAATATTGTTACGTTCCCTTTTTAGATGAGCCGCGTTTTGGCTCAGTGTGTTTTGAGATTGAAGCGTTGCTCCTGTTCACCTGCCTTAAACGCGGGTCACGGGGTTTTATTTATCCTTTAAACAGCTCGTATCCTTTCTGATGTGGCACTAAAATACATTCCGCCTTTTCACGGCGCTGTTTGGTTTGCTGAGCTCTGATTGCATTTGAAAGCGATGCCACAGGTCTGTTCCCATTGTGTGTGCCGCGCTGTGAAGCCTGTGCTTCGGCGTCTTTGACAGCCTCAGTGTGAGACTGATGTTTCAGAAGGTAGACATGTGTGCTCCCCTGTAACGCTGTGTTTACAGAGCCTCCCCACCAAGTCTCTGCTCACTGCATACGTGGAGCAGGAGGCCCAGATGAGATAACACGGTTCACTGGTGCCTTTTTCTAGTGGGTGGCAGCGGCGAGGGAAAGGCAAACGGTGGACGAGTTACGCCAAGGCTCAAGCTCTGTTGCCACCAGAGTTGTAGCCATTTTCGCCCCGTTTTACACCTGGCATCATTAACATGCGTCTTGGGTGATCGGATCAAACCTGGTTTAAGACTCCGTCTCAATGACCTGTTGTGATAGGGTCTCACTTCCCCGATCTATATGCAAATAAACATAATTTCCGTTTGCAAAGACCAACTGCGTTGTTGTTTTTAGCTGGCAGGAGACAGAAAGGTTTTTCCAGAGTTTAGTTTGTTAGTAAAAAGAAGAAACAGAAGAAGAAAACTTTACGTCATAAGAGAAACAACTGCATAGAAGGAGGACCAAAAAAAAAAAAGGCTCTGCTTTGATGATATATTGTCCTGTTACGTCCGTGGTGGGGACGCATCGAACGCATTAGTGTTTACACAACAAAAGATAAGTGGTCAAATGCTTCCCAGACCACCCCAACAAGTGGTTTGAGGTTTGCGTCTTGGTGGTCGTTTACACTTGTGTGTAGTGCTTGTGAGCCGTTTACCCAAGATGCATTTTAAAAAGTGTAAAAAGGGCCTAATCCAAATCACAATGAGATAAAATCGTGATTGCCATCGTCACTAACAGTTTAAGTTTTAAGTTTGAATCTATTCAGCCTACGGTAGAAAAAAACATGTAAATTACAGTGTCAAGACAATGTCAGCATTTTATATTATCAAAGTAGAGTAAACGCAGCTTTTATTCAAGCTGTAGCCTCTTGCAGGGCTCAGCAGTATTGCCTCCACTGTCCCACTAAACCAATTTGCTCTTTAATATTGACATCTGCATTCAACAAAACTTACTACAAAACTCTCCAAAATGTCCAATATTGCAAATCATCATACGAGTATCCAAGAGAAGTACACAAACAAACCATATATTGTGAAATAGTTTGATCAAGTTAATTACAACTTCCGTGTCCGTCATGTGATGCCATTGGGGCCCATAGACTTGCACTGGGAAAGAGATGTCTGTAAATCAGCAGATCATTTCTTAGTGTAGACAACTTTTAGCCGGAATGAGCCAGATGCTGGGAGGCGGGGTTAAAGGAAATGCTAGTGCGCTTGATCTTTGGGCCCATAGATGAGCTGGAAGATCCAGGTGATTTTATTAGTGGAGCCATTTATGCGCCATGCGCCACTGTACAACTTTCAAAGGAATGAACGAGAGCCCGCCTCCAACATCGGGCCGACAGAGTGTCGGCCAGTGTCAAGCTGACACTGGCTCTTGCAAGCTAATCTATTCCATCCATATTGTGTTGGAGCTGCATATTTTTCATTATCAGATAGGCCTATTTCTGCCGCTAGCTTTTTGTGTTAAAACACTAGGAGAGCACTTTGGAGCTCCGAAAATGCCAACTCCATTGAAAAAATCTGTGACGGTACATTCACAGACAAAAAAAAAAAAAAAAAAAGACACATTACACATGCCCTGCAACAGCTTTCCTTGTAGCACAAGTCAAAATGACAGCAGAGATTTCTGGCAGAGGCCACAGATTCGTTTGCAACTGAGCTGAGCACATGTCTGTTTAACCCCTGATTCCTGTTACAGTCAATCGGCATCTCTTTTTCAACCTGACCGAGCTCAGAGATTGGGGGGGAGGTGGTGTAGAAGGTGGTGGTGGTGTAGAAAGGAAACTGGAGATGTTGCATTTTTAATCCACGACATTGAGTAGCAGATTTCTTTTGGACAACAAACAGCACTTACAGGCGTGTTACACACAAAGAGATTCTTCCACCCTGGAGCCCTGCTGTTGAGAAGCAGAGAGTGAAGTGCTGGCCCTGAACAAGTCGGCTAGAGATCATTCTCTATTAAGGATCTCCTCCGTAACACTATGTCTGTTGCTGAATTCAGGATCTGCACATCTGCCAATCTGGATTTAGAGAACCAGCCCTCCCAGAGTCGTCAGCATCATAAATGTCCTCCAGCAGCTAACCCTAAATATTTTCTCAAACCTCTTAATTGTTTCCAAATCAGCCGCAGATCATTCTGGAAAAATTTGAAGGGAGGAAAAAAAAGTCTTTAAGAGTCACTGTGGGATTTCATGGCATATGTGTTATAACCATATTGAGAGTTGCTTTTAAAAGTGTATATATACACACCTAATCAATTTTTTATCCTTCCCAAACTGTAATGGGACCGAACAGAAGTTCAGTGTTTGGGGCGCCTTCCCAACTAATTACAGTCACTATCTATAATTGAGAGGCAAATGCATGGAAAATCGCTCTACATCACATTTCATTTTGGCGACAAAGCATTTTAGAGCAGCGGGTGACTTTTTTTGTGTTGTAGCTTATGCCTGGGTGGTGCGGTGCTTGATCCCTTGACAGATTTTGTTGAAATGATTTGGTTTGTAGCGGGCTGCGTCCAGGGACTTGCTGTCCAAAGGTGTTGGGTCTGGAATTTGAGCGGCACTTCTTAGTGCTCCATTTTCCTTTGTTCTGTGCATCTTAACACTTCTTGCTTGCTGTGCGCTCCTTTAATGCCTCCCAGTTAAGAGCATATATTCTAAGTGTTTGGTTTTGAGGTTTATATTCAGACAATTTCTCATAATCACACTGTAAACGTCGTGCTTCCACTGTATTGCAAATGCAGCTGTGCCATTAGTCAATTGGCTTATAATCTCTCTGTTAACTAAATGGATCCCATGTGTACAAATCCCCCTCAGCTGAACCTGTAGCGTTCTGGCTTTGTGTAAGCTCAAACAAGAAAAAGGAAGAAGTTACATAATTCCAAAAAGGACAATAACCTTTGGGAATATGACGTTGTGCTCTTTGGTCACTAAATCTCCTGCCACCAGATGAGACACTTTATATGATGGATCCTATCTGCCAAACCCACCTTGTTCATATTGTTCAGCTGTTTAAAAGATGTGGATGCCGCTTACCGCTCTGCTGCTCTGTCATCTTGGATTGTGCATCCGCGTTGGCCTAAATAGGCTTTTTCTCCGGTGTGGCCGATGCCGCGCTCTTTTAGAACCCTTGATCAAAGGATAATGCACAGACTGTCACTTGGCCTCCCTCAGCAGTTGGCAAGAGCATTCTGAATTATTCAAATGCATACTCATGAATACTTGTGTGCAGCTTACAACACTGTTGATGGCAAATAACACTTATCTAAATAGAGTACCATTCCCTCTTTTGTAATTCTTACTCAACACTGTAGTGAGGACTGTCTTCATATTTGGAGCGTTGAGTGCTGAGGTTTGGGTTGGGATGTCCATTATTATACAGCGAGTTGCACACAGTTCTTTTGTGCTACTCACTCTGTACTGTATATCAATGGTTCCCCAACTGGGGGTTGGGACTCCCCAAAGGGACCCCAAGATAAATCAGAAGGGAAGTGATGAAAAGTCACTAAGTACTAAAGGTACTTTTTTTTTGTTATTCCATTTTATGTTACTCTATACCTCTATGCACCTATATATTGGAAAATATTGCACTTTTTACTGCTCTACAGTTATTTGGCAACTAGGTATTAGTTACTCTAAAAATCAAGGTTTTACAGACATAACTTATATTCATTGCTGTGAATAACAGGTGCACAGTGTAACCATGTGGACTGCCATTTCAAAGCCTAAAGTTGGACTTTTGGGCCATTGCCATTTTTGTTTCTTGGATGTTGCCATCTTGGCGTTTTGCAACCAGAAGTTACACGAGAGGGTGGAGCTAGGTACATCTGAACGTGGACATTTTTAGACAACCAAAATGGTTACAATCAACTTTCATGAAGTGAAAACCCACTGTGAAAAGGTAAAAGTTCTGAGAGGAAAACACAAACAAACAAATTCAGGGTGCCAGATACTTCATTTGCCTCTGCAATGTTCTCCTACTGTTGATGCCAGTTTGTCTGCCGTCAGGATTTTCAGTTTTGTAAAGATTTGGGTCATGTTTTGACACAGTGAGGGCTTCACAGGTTTAATAGGGCACTTAGTAAGTGACCAACCCATGTCAAGGGTCACTGTAGGCCCGCCCACCAGGATACTCTCTGTTAAACCTGCTGCAAGCAAATAGAAACATGGAGAATGGAGAGAATCAAGCACCTTTAGATTGATAACCTCTGTATTATACGACTATATTTTGCTCTGCTGTTGCTAAGCCGTTTTATGAATTTGGACCATGCATATTTGGTTAATTTATATAATCAAAAAATGGTTTCATGTCAAGATGCATTTAAACAAGTATGTATGAATTGACTTCATATAAAAGGGAATGTACTTGGCATCTATAAAGTATGTAGTAAGAATCTGACATTACCATCCTCGCATGAGTCAAATATTTAAACTTTTTGGTGCTGCATAAAGGGTAATTATGCTCTCCTCAGAAGGGAAATGTGGGGCCCACCAACATGGAAATTTCTCCATGAATGTGCCTTGTGAAATTATTTGTCTTTATCCTCTCTGAAAAGTAAAGCTATATTGATTTTGTGGGCATCCGATGTCTCCTCGATTTCCTTAAGGTGAAAATTTAGAGCTGTGTTACTGACAGAGGTCGGCGGAGCCCAGAAAGACCGGGTGACCGATTGTCAGGTTATCTTTTCCAGCCTCCTCTGATCTCAAAGCTCTGTACGCATCCCACAGATAGGCCAACTGAAGAGATAAAGGTTGGATGTGCCGATGAGTGTGTCGCTGTTGTTAGTACAGCAGGGGGAAGTGCCTATCAAATGCAGTTTTGTGCAGAAAGATAAAATTTGTACTATTGCCTACTCTGAATGTAAGAACAATACCGTATCTCATACGAGCACTGTAGCAGTGTTATATAGCTCAGGGCCACACCATGTGGATTTGGCATTAAAATAAAGCACGTGGGAGCTGAAATATTTTGTCTTTTATGTGCTGAGTATTGACCTCTTGGAGTACATAATTTGGCCTCCAAACGCAGTAGTTAAGAGCAATCACCCAATCACTGTCAGGAGTTTTTTTTATTAAAACATGTGCCTGTAGCTGACTACTGGTGAAGTTAACATAGCGTTCATAAGGTTATGGATGGATAAAAATAAAAAAGAATTACACTACTGCACATCAGTATCTATCTATCTATCCACCCATCCTTCCAAAGCCATGTCAGTATAGCAGAATCACAGTAAAGACCTTTTACATTAAGTTAGACTTACTGACATTCTTGAGTTGGGATACAAGTTAGCTAGCCTGTTAGCCTGTAGCCTCTGCTAATTACAGCAACCCCAAAAGGTGACTAATTATGCTTAGTGACATATATGCGACACAAATATAGTGTGATTTTTGAACCCCACTAATATTGTAATATATGTCTTTATGTAAATATAATCATTAGTAACCCAAAGTACTGTCCTAGTGTCCTTTGATTTAAACTAATCTATCTATGTGTTACTGTAACTGGGGAGCTAGGTACTGAGCTTGCAGCTTGCTAATTGCAAACGGATATTAAGTGACTCATTATGCTTAGTAACATATGTGGGACACAAATACATTGTGATCTTTTTCCGCAACTAAAAATTGTAATTAATATCCTTGTATAATTATTATTATTAGTAACCCAAACTATTGTTTAAGTGTCCTTTGATTCAAGCTAATCTATCTATCCATGTATTACTGTACCCGGGAAGCAAGCTAGTTAGCTTGCTAATTGCAAAGTTAAGTGACTGATTATGCTAATGACATAAGACGACTTGGGATACACGGTCTTCAGTACAAGTTCATTCTAGTCTTTTTTTGTGTGTAAGTGTGTCTAGATACGGCAATTAACAGTAGCATTCGGATTCCCCCGGCAGCTAATCAAGTAGCTGCTGTGGGTACTTCAGTAATCCCACCTTGACTGACACACTGGTTTTCAGTTGCTCGCCTTATCAGCCAGCCTCACTTTATATCATATTGTTGAAGAAGAGCGAAGGGAGATGAATATTTCAGCAGCTGAGCGAGCGCGGAGCACCAGCAGGGCTTCATAGCGTCTTGTTTGCACTTACTGCAGCCATTAAGTTTACAAGCAGCATTTGTATTTATCACCAGCCCTGGATGGTTAGAAGCAATCAAAAACCAAACACAAGGAGAGAAATACAGGGTTCAGGTTGGCATGTGAAGAAAAACTGAGGTGAAGTGCTGACATGCTGATGTCTTAGCAGATAACACTTAAATCATTTTCCTCCAAAACTTCACTGGTAAGGGTTCAAAGAGATATAGCCATAATACAAATTTTTGGAGTAAGTAGTGGTGTTTGAAGTTATTTTATGGGATTTTGCTGTAAGGCCCAGAATTGATTTGCAGTAGGGATAAAAGGAAGATACTTTATCTTCGGAGCTTTGTCGGAAAAAGCTTAGCATCCATTGGTAGTTCCGCCAATATGCCTGCAGGGCATGAAGGTAGGGTGAGAGGGGGGTTGCTGGCATTGACATTATATACCAGAATGAATTGTGCTGAGTTTACACCTCCTGCTGCTTACGTTCTGCTCTTTCATAATCTTTCATGAACCATACAATGTTTTATTTAATGTCCTGGGTCAGAGAGAAACTTGAGAAAAAACAAATTAATAATGAAACGCATAGTACTGGCGAGGGAAAGAAGGAGAAGAAGAAGAAGAAGAAAAAAAAAAACTTGGTTTGAGGCTCCTCAGCAAACAGGTCAGGGGGACCTTTTGAAGTAGACTGCTTCAGTGCAGTCAATAGTTTAAGAACTTGTGTTATTTCTGAATGTAAGGCCAGCTTGGACTTTTTCCTACCTGAAAATGCCAAATATCTCATCGCTGCTGCCCAGTGTCTCACTGCGGTCCTTGAAAGGCTATTCAAGCAGCCAAGAAAGAAAAAATAAAAGAAGAAAAACCCTATCTCAGGTTGGTACTTCGGTGAAAACAGTCCATGACTGAGAGATTATTTTGTAAATACTCTTTGGTTTAGAAAAATGTAGAGCGCTGTTTTTTCTCAATACTAAATTGATCTTGTACGTTATTAAAACACAGCATTTTAAATTGCAGTGAAAGAGAGTTAGAGATGTGTGTCTATATTTTCTATACGTTCCACATCATTTCTCCAGCGCTGGTTCCCTCTACATGTTTGACATCAGCTATTGCTATCGGTACCAAAGGGAGCAAACATATGCCATAGCCATAGTGTTTGTATTCCCTGGTGAATCCACATTTGCCTTCTGTTTAGACGTGTAAGGAAAGCCTGCTCCTGGCCTCCCCTGCCTCTCAGGTCTTAATTGCATAATTACAGTCATTATTTGAACTGGAACACAAAATCATCTGCCACCGTGACACCATGCAGACCTTACTGGATAAAAAAAAAGAAAAAAAAAAAGAAGCTCTTTGAAATACTGAGTGGACGTTGAGGGGTCTCTAGAGGATGAATGAAGACGCCTGCTGTGTGATCCACAGGGTTGTGATGTACTCGCTCACATACACAACACAGCCTGCATGCATATACAGTATATCCACTTGCATGTATCTGAATTCCCCACGTCTCCGGGACATTTCGGCATGATCGGATGAAAAGGCTCCGTGTCAGAGCCTGGGTACCTTCAGAGGAAGGTCCAGGGGCTGTGTGACTTATTCATGACTCTCCCGGTGCTCCCCGTCCCGGGTCTGTCCGCTCTAACCCAGCATTGGCTCGCAGACCGGCTCTATGCCTTTTCATGTGCTGCAGCGAGCTCATCCTGTTTAAAAAGTAAACAGTAGGTTGCATCTGTGCAAATAATTAATGTGCAGGGAGCGAGAAAGGTGTTTATGTGGGGAAATGAGATGTCATTAACACCTCTTTCACTATGGAATTAGCTCTCGCTGAGGGCTTGTGCAGCCTTTACCTCACGTATTTCACCTAAGGCGGTATTTCTTCATACTATTTGGCTTTTTCATACATCAGAGATCCTTTTCACGGTTACCCGATAGACTGGTCATTTTCCATGCTGTAATTAGATATGTTGGTTGAGAAAAAAGGGAAAGAAAACATGGTTACACATGTCAGCTCTCAGGTGTGAATGTGTGGGATGGTGTTAATTTGAAGCAGGTCATTACTGGAAATGAGCACATGAGCTCAGGTGACATTACATGGATAAGAAATGGTAGGAAAAGTAGAAACGGTTAACCAAAACCGGGAAAGAATTATTGTGTTTTGCAACTGAAAATGATGTTCTTTAACTAACAATCTGTAGTTACTTTTGCATTAATTGATAAAGCACAGCTCCAAATACCAAAAAGATTCAATCTACTCCATGGATGGAGTACACCACTTTGGTCCACACTGAACTATCTCAACAACTATCTGATGGATTGCCGTGAAAATTGAGTACGTTCCCATTTATATTTGTCAGAGGGTGAACGACAATGACTGGTGATCCCCTGACATTTCATCTAGTGCCTCTGTGAGGTTGATATTATTTTTTAGTGAAATATCTTGGCAACTATTGGATAGATTTGAATGAAATTTGGTAAACACTCCCCCATCCCTATGCTGAACTGTATGTTTTTGTCCAGTACATTTGCTTAAAACCAAATACCCACTACACTACTGCCATTCCCAGCAGCCTCAGCTGGACTGTTTGCCTGGTGCTAATTGGCACTTTTCAGCATGCTAACACAGTGAAGACAGATGGTGACAATGGATGACACTGTGCCTCCTTAACATCAGCATGTTAACATTGTCATTGTTGCTGATGTTAGCTCAAAGCACCGCTGCGTCACAGGACAGCCTCACAGAGCTGGGAGTCTTGTTGCTTAAATAATTAATCCATTAATGCAATTGTTATCAGTTAATTTTCTTTCCATCAACTAATAAATTATTTGACATGTTTTTTAAATTTTTGGTATTGCTTCGGCAATATATTTAAGTGAACTGCTATAAACGACTGTGCTGTAAAGAACTTTTGTACAGCAGTAGTGTAGTGTATCCGCTGGTTTATGCTCTATTCTGGCCTGGCTTTATCCATTCTAATAGCAGCCGAGTGTGTACATGATTTAGTATGACAGGTGTTATACTTACTATATGGCAGGAAAACACTTCAGCATTGTTTAAATATATCTGGCTAATGCCCCATAAAATAGTTCAGCCGTTTGCATCTTTTAAGACCCCAGTCTAAGCCATTTCTTTGAGACTTCTTTTTAATCGCCCATGCTTAAATGTTAATTGCACATACCTCTCCCAAACACGCTCTTTTTTCCCTTTGTCAGGGGCTTTTTGTTAGAGAAATATGTTACTAATGGCTTATGAATTAATAAGAAGCCAAACTGAATAAGACTTTCATGCAAGGTGATTGTGAAGAGCTTGAAAGCCCTGGCATTTTTATTCAGATTTCACAATTTTCTGGACGAGTGCACTCCTTTTTCCTGGGGCCTATAATGCATCCTTTGTCATCATCTCTCAGCAGTGATTTAGGCTGTGGGATCTTCTTGGTGTAATTTACTTACCCAAGCAGAGCCATTAATTTTCTATCATTGTGAAAAGATGATTCGTGTTTTGGAGGCTGTCTTGATTATTTATTTAGATACACAGCAGGGAAACACGAGGCAGCGGCTAATGGAATATAAAGTCATAGGCCTCATTCCCATTCTGACATTTAACTACAGAAGCGGCACATGTGTTAATGTGTCCTCCCCAAGCACCTTAATTCGACTTGAAATTCCTAATGGAACTTGCTATCTGTGCTGGGCCTTTGAGACAGTGAGGGAGAAGGAGGGGGACACCAACTTAACACGTAAATTCACTTGTCTGAGCCTTGGCTGTGCGTCTTGCGACTTAAATGCTCCACTGGTTGTATGTCTAGAGGGAAATGACAGCAGATAGTTGCATCTTTACTTGCACTGTTGCCTCCCGTCCTGGTTTCATACAGTGACATGATCTTTTCTTTGTAAAGAGCTTTTTTTATATGGAAACATCTGAGGAACCATAAATATTTGGGTACCACTCTCTCATAGGGCACCCTTCCTATGTGTATAACCAATGGATTATTGATGGTTAATAAAGTATTTACTAATAGATACTTATTTCCTTACAGATCAGTTATAAGCCATTCATACAGCTAGAAGAAGCTTTGGGTTGCCAGGTTGGGAAGAATTTGTCTTGCCGGTGAATCATTCATAGTTAATAAATACTTGTTAGTTTCTAGTGTCTGCAGTTATCAATGTAAATAGTCATTAAAGGGATACCTAACATATTGGGGAATAAAACACCACCTCTTCCCCCACTGAAAGTGTTATATCTGTCTGCTCAATGAAAGGCTACAGCTGGTTAGTTCAGTTCAGCATAAAGACTGTAAACAGGGTTTTTGTGATATTACGGGGATTATATGCCAGACTGTTTCCTGGCCTGACTTTTTGTATATATTAAATAAACAAGATACAATGTGTTAAAGCAAATGTTCGACTTGAGAAAATACACTGATTAGCTGAGCTAACAGTAGCATTGAAACCGGAAACGGGGAAAACAGCTAGTGTGGCTCTTTACAAAGATACAAGAAAATCTGTCTGTTCGCTCATTGAAAACTTAATGAGTAACACTCTGTATCTTGTTTGTTTAATCCCTTTAAAACAGAAAAACATCAATTTGTGTTTTTAACAGGCAGTGACTGCCCAATTTGTTTTATTTTCTATATGTAATATATGTCACAAGATCATAGCCTGTCAAAGGAAGAGCAGATTTTGTTATCTTTGCATGGAGCAAAGCTAGATTCTCCGAGTCTTTGTGCTACGCTAAGCTAACCGGCTGCTCGCTTTGGTCTCATATTTAACAAGCAGACCTGACAGTGGTATTCATCTTTTTGTCAAGAAAGCAAATAGGATATTTCCAAATATTTCTATTCCCATAATAAAGGGAAATAAGCTATTTATTCTACACTTACACATACTAAGTTAATAATTAAGGGTTATGAAACTCACTTTTTAGCAAGTAACCTGCTGATTGTTCACAACCCAGAATGTTAGCGTTCGATGAGGCCAGTTATTTTAAAAATTGCACCCCTTTTTTCAGAGTCATAACTCAGTTAAATCCAAACACACAGACAATAAACTTCTTGTTAAATCACAGCGTGCCTTACACATTCCAGGGATATCAATATCTCTGATGTCCTTCATGGAATAATGTCCACAAATCGAATGAGTGATAGTCCGTACACTCATGGTAACAGTGCAAACCGGAACTGCTACTAGCTAATTGTGCGATACTCTCCTAGAACATGTAAGGTACAACTCACATGCTGCTTCATCTGAAAATAACAACACATGACATGGCTGGCTAAGGCATGCAGTAACTCTGCAAAAACCCTTTCAACGAAGGGAGCGAGGGTCCAAAAGGTAAATGCTTTACAACTGATCTATAAGGCACAAGCAAATGATTAATTAACCATTAAATACAACTTATAAACTCTTTATGCAGTGGAACTTATGAGGCAACCGGTATTTGCTCTGTAGGTCCGAGCGGTGAAAAGTTGAGCGAAATGCAGTCGCACTTGAGTGAAACTGCTGAGTGGACAGAAATGTTTTGGCGTTGGCTGTGAATCACAGACTTGACGCTCAGTCGTTATTACAATTAATGACAGCGCCTCGCCTGAGTGACTTAACATGTGATGAAGTGGTATGACTCCTGCCTTTTTTGGTGTCTCTCCAGTCAGGGTCAGTCGGGCGTAGTTGGCCATCCTGCAGAGGACATCTAGTGGCTGCACACCACGAATGACTCACTCCGTCTCCGCTGCCTTCCGCCCGCAAAACCTGCACGACCTCACACCCATAACTGTCTTAAGGTAAAAGTTGTAGAGAGGAATCTCCCGATCATGAATAGTATGTTCGTGGAGGATGAAAATAGCTGTTAATTAAACAGTGTCTTTAGGAATAAAGCCAATAGAAATTGATCTCGTAAAATGATGTGATGGGACGGGGAGCCGGCTGACACAGTATGAACGCGACGCTGGGATAATTAAAGAGACGAGGCGGTAAGGACATGGCTATTAGCAGGTTAATTAGGCAATAATGAAAGCAATACCTCAGGTTACTGTGGGCTTTATGATTCCCCCCCGAATGATATAAGGCGGGTGTTAAATTTAATCCTTGCACATTAATAGGGAACGGCATACCTTCCACTCAATTATTGCCAAAAGACTTCACCTGCACCGCGCAGTCACAAATGGAGAATTCCGAATAGATTCTGCGGCGGCTGTCCACTCCGATTAGTTTGATGAAGCTTACAAAGCTTTTAGAGGGGGATATTTGCGAATTTAGCAGGTGGCACATATCATTCATGGATCTCCTTATTAGAGGGATTGAAGTGTTTCATTTAATGAGTAATTCATTCGCCCCGCTACTTTCTGACCCACTTTGACGGAAGTAGGAGCGCCAGCACTTAA
The DNA here is from genome assembly GCF_050575085.1 of Anarhichas minor. NCBI lineage: Eukaryota > Metazoa > Chordata > Actinopteri > Perciformes > Anarhichadidae > Anarhichas > Anarhichas minor. Next base: position 561,487 of record NW_027466517.1, read on the forward strand.
TGGGTAGTTTCATAACCTTGAGTGTCTGTCCCACTATTTGACACCGTCTTCATCCGCGTTTGAAATTTTCCGTTTCATTATGAGTCAGCTGTCCACTGTGATCAATACCGCCGCGGAGTCAGAGCGATGACAACCAGAGAGGTGTCCTGCAGGTGTTAGAAGTCGGAGGACAGGGCGAGGTCAAAGGTCAGTGTCCAGGCTTTATCCTCCTCAGGTTGGAGTGACAGGCAAGCCATTGCGCTTCATCCACCCCCTCTAATTGACTTACAAATGCTTTCAGTGTCAAGTAACTCACAGCCTTAAGCACGGGCTGCAAAGTCGATATGACTTTATTAGTGGCTCGGCCTCCATTGACGGGCCCTACTTGCACTTTTGACCTCGGCTAACTGTGATCTACTGTCCAGAGACCGCGCTCCTCTCCCCGTCCTTCCTCCCGCTCTCACTCTGTCATTATCCCACCTCTCAATGATCGTGTCACCCTCTGACTCCAAATCCCGGAAGAGCGCAGGCGGCCAGGAAATTTGACATTGTTGCTTCCCTTTTTAGGAGTCTATCGGTAAACCTCGCTAATCCACAAATCCAACCTTGGATTTGAGCCGCTGAGTGTGAGGGGAAAGTAATTGGGTTGTTGCTAATAATTGGATTTTCTGCTGCTTGGTTTAAAAAAACAAAAAACAACCCCCCCCCCCCCCCCCCCCACACACACACATAGCAACCAATGTCCAGGCATGAACAAGCCCGCACCTCTTTTAAGCTTCACTTCGTAGCTCCAGACAGGCCCCAGGTTGCGCATATAAAATGATTAACATTTAAAATCTGCTTTCAGCCCCGGCTGTGTTTTATTGAAAGCTCAAATTTTCAGTAAGTGTGTTGTAAGTCCTCATTATGTGACCTGAAAGGGTCATTAATGAAAAAAAGTCATTAGTTGCCTACATTACAGCTCTTGCACTGCAGGGCGCTGGCAACACGACGGTGAGAAAACCTCTGACACATTGAGACATCTTATCAGGTTGAGGGCGGGTTTAGCACAGACTATTTCCATCTCATGCTACTTTGTACTTCTACTCACTTCTACTTCTACTCACAGCATTTATCTTACAGCTATAGTTTCTAGAAACTTTACCAATTCAAATGTAACATACAAAACATGTGATGATCTTAGATTTATGTGGATTAAACTACCCAACAAAAATTCAAAACTAATAATATTTGGTAATAATTACCAGGGGGATTGTCCTGCTTTTCCTTTTGATGTTTTTCGCTAATAATAGTTAGTAATGTTATTCATACAGGACTTTTTACAGTATTTAAACTTTTCATTTTTACATAGTGCTACTTTTACTGAATTAAAGGAGCTGAATAATTCTTCCACCACTGCAACCTGCAGCAAAAGTGACTCATGGACCAATTTAGAGTTTAATGGTGCAGTGTGTAGGATTTGGCGACATCTAGTAGTGAGTTGGCAGATTGCAACCAACTGAAACTTCTCCCGGCGGCCGACGCAAAACCACAAAAGGTCCTTTTCACATCTAGTGTTTGGTTTGTCCGTTCTGGGCTACTGTAGAAACATGGCGAGCGGCTTTTGGACATGTTAAACTAGATTATTTCATAAGCAGGCAATATTTTAAAAACTGGATGAAGGATCTTTTGAGCGCTGAATGTACTTGTCCTGACACTGAAGGACAATTCTTTGGATGATGCAATTTCCTGGTTTGTTTTAAGTCTGTTGTCTCTTATGTCACTTATTTTGTATGTTTCTCTGTTGTTTTTAACTTTTTGCTGAGTTATTTGTATTTTCAATGTGGCACTTATGCTGCCATCTTGGCCAGGACATCTTTGTAAATGAGATTTAAGATCAATCTGAAAAAAAAAAGTCACTAAAGCTATAACATAAATGTAATAAACCATTTTAGTATTATGTCTATGGTTATTGGTGAGAAAGGGCTCCTGGCTGTCTCAGAGCCCGTATTCATGGGCTGCTTGAAAAAGTCTACAAGAAGCCGTGGGCAGCTACGGAAATGAGCAGCGCACCACATGTTGGGCCTGTGGATAGACCAGGGGAACAACAATGCTCCCCATCGTGACTTTGAGATCCCGGCCCAGATTATTGGGAAGGAGCGAACTTCACGTTGCTTTCAGGGACTGGGCGGAGGGCTCGCTGCAGCTTACCACCACCCCGGGTGATACTAGTGAAGTCATCCTGATTGTTTTCCCCTGCGATGCCATTAGATCTCGAGACACGCTGGCTTCACAATGCGCCGCTCTAAGGGCCAACATCTACCAAACAAGTTCTCTATACGGCAAATCCATAGGCTCCTACAGATGTTATTATACCGTAGATCCCCGACGGGTCCACGGAAAAGTCGGTTTTGTGTTGGGGAAAGAGGCAGAAAGAGTGCAAGGTTTAATTCTAGTGTAGTTTTGTTGGGGTGATTTTTGACTGACGTCCTCGTCTGAGGGGATCTAATGGTCATGTTGGTGGTTCTGTTCTATATAGTGTGTGAATTACACCAATCTGGCAGAGGGGAAAGCATCAGCATTCATTGATTTTACTGAAATATAGTGAAGACATAAGGTTGTGTTACTTACTGTAAGTCAATTGCGCATCGGTTTCAAAAAGTAAAAGAAAATTGGTTATGGGATCCAAAACAGAGTAATTGCAGTGAGGTAATTGAACCGCTGTGGTTTGATAGTTTTACTAATAGCATCATCACAGCCCCACAGACGACGTCTATTCCCCAACGATTAAGGAGAAGAGGCTCGGGCAGGAAATGTGCTCCCCATCATTTTCTGTGTTACTGCGCCACTAAAGGTCAAAGCTAAAAAAACTCCTCATGGAGTGGCTGCAGTTATATATGATTTTTTGCAAGAGCAAGAACAAAGAACGCAAAGAGCACGGGCCTTTTTCATGCAGTCATTTTCGAGAGAGCTCTAATTATGTAATACAAAATAAGGGCAAGTTTAGAAGCACTGGACGATCCTCCAGTGATGGCAAGGAGAAAAGAAAAAAAGCATCCTGTAGATAATAGAGTCTGCAAATTGGTGAGGCATTGGGATTGTATTAACACAACAAAGGGAGTGGGTAGCGAGTGTATGCTTGCAATCACGTGCGTACACACCAAACATCTATATGGATGTAAATGAGAGCTCACTTACACGTATCCTCTCTGTTATGGTGCATTCAGTGTACCATACTAAACGTAAGGAGCTGCAGGAACGCCGTCCTTACTTGTGTCCACGCTCGTGCTTCAGTACTTCCTGCTTTCCACAGGAAATACTGACGAGAAGCGATTCATCGTTCAGTTCCATGCATATGAACAAAAGTGAAACAACAGCGTTTTCTGCTATAAGACGGCATGTGTTGATGACCTGTGCTTTGTTTTCATTGGAAAGTTAGCAGGATAGGAGAAAATAGCATCATACATGTATGACATACAAACATTTCAAATATACTAGTGCTGGGCAAGTTAACGCATTAATTTTGCGTTAACGCATTCATTAATTAACGCTGACAATTATTTTATCGCGCGTTAACGCATTTTTTTTATTTATTATTATTATTATTTTTTTTTTTAAATTGAAAGACAAGAGACAATACATATACATAACAACAAGAGGATAAAAGCCAGCAAACATCCTATAGTCAGTAATGTTAGTGCACATATATGCTGAAATTCACGGTAAACGCATTTAAACGGCACAGATCGGGAGCGAGCGAAGGACTTTTAAAGTTAGCGGAAAGATTAACGTGAGACAACATCCGGTTTCTTCAGACGAACATCCGGTTTTCAGAATAAGATGCCAACAAAGTATGAATTATATTCACATTAAGTATAAAACATGCTACCTGCATCTCGTAAACCAAATGTTATTGCCCTTTTGTTCATATTGCAGTACTTTTAAAATAAAAGTGCGCAATACACTACTTTTGAATTCATTATTGAACTTTGCCATAACAATGCGATTAATCGCAAAAAATCCATCCGATTAATTGCGATTAAATATTTGAATCGTTGCCCAGCACTAAAATATACACAACACTCAAATGATTGTTTATTTTTATTTTGTATTTATTCATTATTCAGTATGTTGGGTTTGATAAATACTGTGATGGACACCAGTGATTCTAAATGTTGTGAAGTTTAGGAAATGAATATCTATTAATTTAGGTTGGAGTCAAAGTATTTCAAAACTAACTGAAATGAATCCAATTTTCATGATGAATTGGTAAAATTCACGACCTGTATTTGCTGAGTACATGAGGAAGTAGGTGTAGATGTGTTTAGTAGGTATGATCGATGCTGATCTATTTGTCCTCCATGTTAAAAGGCCTATAAAGAGAGAAGTCCGGTGTTAGTGATGTGATGACTTATTGACCTGTGGGGCCTGTGTAAAAAGACAATGTGGCTCTGCTGTAATTATGATTGTGTGGGTGCCTGATGACTCAGAAATCAGGTTGTTAGTAGAGCAACACTGGGAACTTTTTTTTTGTTCATTTGCTTTTTCATGCAGAAACAACAGAATGAGAGAGATTTTGTTCTCCCACCATTGTCCACCCAAGTTCCCTCTTTTGGGTTTTTTCATGTCTCACAAGCCCCACATTGTCTCCCAGGACACAAATAAATCAGTGTTCTTCCCTTTTCATCTGTGTTGGAAAATAATTAAAAAGGGAGTGCTGAATTGTGTACAAGCTGATTCCTCTGTTCAGTAAGCCACCTTCATCTAAGAAAAGCCCCCTCCTCCCCCCCCCCCCCCCCCCTTTAATAATATGTTCTGCTCTGTTTAAGATTGAGATCAAATACTCTCTCATAGAGCTAGGGTAATTAGATTTCACTATGTAAATGGCCTTTTAAAGCACACTCGGAGTGTGAGATGCTGTGCTCACATTTGTTCGCTGCACTGCTGCCTCCCTCAGGTCATTTGTGTGTGAATCACTTGGCATCGCCCTGCACCGAAACACACGGCACTGCCACAGAAACTGGTGCACACAAACACTGATGAGAAAGCATTCGCATTAGCGAGCCAATGAGTCCTTTTCAAAAGCGCTGGAAACGCAGCTCGCGTTCATAATTAATGTGCCAAACGTAAAAGCAGTTGCGACGTGTGTATTTATTTGTTTTTTTTGGTGATTGCACTTGCCAAATGTTTAATTGTCAAATATATTTTTGTGTGATGTGTCTGTTGCTGTACAGCAGTCGAGTGTTCAATTTCCTTCATATATTTAGAGAAACATCCTAAAATACAAAATAAAAAAAAGCATTAAAAAGGGAAAAAAGTCGACAAAAACATAATGATTTGCCAGATTTAACACACCCCTTTAATACAATCAATTTCAAATTTTATTAATTTTGCAAAGATGAGTAAACAAAAACAAACATCTCATCCTTATGATGTCAAACTAACAGCTATGGATTCAGTGAAATCCTCATGAGTGTAATCGAGATGGCTCGTATGTTTTAGTGATGGATTTGTTGTTATTATTCAAATGTCATCTTTAGGTGGGGGGTGGGGGGGGGGGTGGGCTGTCTCGCTGGCAAGGCAGAGGCAGCAGCTATTGTCTTGAGGAGACAAAAGGAGTAGTGACATCACTAATGTTTCAAAAAATAATAATAAACAGCAGGCTCCTATTATGTGGCAGAGTCAAAGCCTGGAAAGGAGACCATATGTTGGGCTGAGGGCGACGCTGCTGAGAAGTAGCCGCGCATTTTCCTATATCGCTGACATGCCCCCCCCCCTCCTTCTCCCTCAGCCTTGTCAAAACCGCTGTTGTAAAACAATTAAGCTCCTATTAACATATATTTTATTAATTGCCCTATCAAGACGGAAACACGGAGACATGCAAACGCCCCGGCCTGACAGATTTTCGAGGAGCGTAGTAGCGTGGCAGCTTTCTCACAGATAGTGACAGCTGAAGGAATCAGGTCAGATTATACGAGCATGGACAACCCAACATATTTGTTTGCTATTGATAGCAGCAATCAATTCAATTAGTTGCCCCCCCCCCCCCCCCCTCACACATCGAACGTCTGACGAGATTAGCCGCGGTTGTGTGTTTTGTCATTTATTGCTTAATGTATGCATGGATTTCTCTTTCAATAGAAAAGGCTCTTGATTTTTTTTGTTTTCCTTTATTCATTGTGCAGCGACTGTTTCATAATTATTGCCACACAGCTTTCTATTTCCTCTGCAGTAATTGGACTGCCCTGTTAGATTATCTGGACCAAATTGCAATACTAATTATAAAGCCTAACAGTTGTGTCGCATCAATAGTCAATTAGGATTAATTAAGATAGGAAGTGACAGCTGACGATTAAGCGCATCAGTTGCAGTTCAACAATGTAGAGGTCAAACGATCAAGTTCCTCTCTGTCGCAGGAGCGTTAAGCCTCGTTTCAAAGATGCTAATGCTTTTTTGTTCCTTTTTTCCCCCTTACTCACATGTAATATTGTGTGCAATCAGACACAGGCACTTTTATTATGTGTTTTATCGCAAGGAGATTCGGACATGTCATCCGTTGTTATCTCTTTTTGTCCCAGGCAAAAACGATGTCATAATTGATTCTGCTTCTAATTACAAAGCATACAATTAGTGGAAGTTATTGATAGTTCAGCATGTGCCTTTTAACCCCGGAGCTGTCCGTCTACTCCCAGAGGAGATGTGTGTCCTTCTGTGTTAATGATGCAAATGACTTTCGGATAACAAGGGTGTCCCAGACAATCAGCCGTGTTTACACGGTGACCTGGACATTTACTTGCTTGGCCCCTGTGTCCCCCCTGCCTTTATATATGTATATATATATATGTATATATATGTATATATATATATATATATATGTATATATATATGTATATATATATATATATATGTATATAACGTCATTCTAATTACAGAGCACCAGACTAAACATCAACAAGGAAGAAGTTATTTTAATGCTGATGATTAAACTGATGTTTTTTGTTGTTTTGTTCAAATGATATTTCTTTTTAAATTGGCCCTCAAATGGCTTTGAGAAATACACTTGTTAAATATGGGACATATTTCACAGACAAACTCTGCAATGTTTTAGCCTCAGACATTCTCTGAATGTCAGCGTGCTGTTTCAGCACTCTGTCTTTATAGTGACACTTATCTGCACTGATTCACCTTTTTTTTTTAAATGCGATGCACCAGGCGAGCTCCTTTATCGATGCCACGTGTCGTGTTTCAAATTTGTTCATTTCGATTGATTTTAAAGTGGATGTTAAGTAAGTTTGCATCGTCCAATACTTTTTAGCTGTCTATTTCAGCCATTTATCCATAACCCTTCGTTAACTGTCTTAACTATTTGTCCATTACTTTTGTCTAACTGTTTCAAATGTTTAACCAGTTCTTTAAGGCCACAATTTTGCCTTATTGCTAGTTTTTTATTTTTTCAGTTTATTTCTCAGGGTCAGTGTATTTTAATAATCCTTACTGTAAATATACCAGGATTAGCCGGAAAGATCAGTTTGCATCAGGCTTCACCTGGACAGATGTGAAGTTGGCCGCCTTAAATCAAGAAACAAGTGTAAAAAAATGATCATGATGATGAAGGCAAGTGAATTGCAGTAAAATTAAAACACTCAACAGAACACAGACATGAGAAGCAGTAAAATAAAAGTAAAGATTTGAAAACATTTGAAATGATAGAATAGTTTCCCAAAAACATAAACATAAACAAAGACAGACAGTGAGGAACAGGACAGCACTACCTGCACTCTCAATCGTAACACTTGGTGTGGAGCTGTTGTAACTTGCTCTGGTTGGTTCGTACTGCCCAGTCAGCCAATTGTACCTGGGAGTTTAAAATGCACTTAAGATCTACAGCCCGCAATGTCAACCTCCAATTTGGATGTCTATTTTCCTCCTGAGCACAGATACATTTTTCATAAGCAAATCATAATGTCGAGTTGTGTCTCCAAATGATCTGAGCTAATTTGAAGCACAATCTAGCCAGAAGTAGAAGTACTTACACCGTGTTATCATTGGTTTCCATCTAGAATCTGTCAAGAAGCTCTTTGTGGTTAATACAGATATGTAAAACTGTACATTGCCTTTATATACATATAATCTATTATTCAATGATGGTTGTATTTCTTCAGTTGCACACGGGAGTAATCCTCATGAGAATGTCCAGCAGCTGACACGTTGTGAGCCAGAGTAAGGACTTGTATTCGGTCCAGTATGGGCGAGTCTCTGAAGCAGGGCTGGAGTGCTGGGGGGCATACTTACCCTTGAGCTCCCAGAGGAGCAATGTTATTATTGGTAATAAGAAGCGATAACTACAGTGTGAGGGGAAGCGTATGCCTCCCTAGAAGTTACACTCTGCCGAGTGTGGGCACCTCTGAGAGTTGATGAATCTTTTACCCCAGAGGAAAAAAAAAAAAAAAAAAACTTTCAGCGTTCGTGCGAACTAACAAGTTTGTTCGGAAATGTTAGTTTAGGACACAGGACACAATAGTTTAATCTTTCAAGGAGGGCGGAGGAGTTGTGTGTGTGTGTGTGTGTGTGGCGGGGGGGGGGGATGCTAAACTACTGTCAAGACAAATATTTCCAGCAGAGTCCACTCGTATAATGGAATGAAAAAAGGATACATAAGCAGGGACTAAAAGTCTTCCCTCTGCCTCTTTGCCCTTCGGCATCAGGCTTTTTATTATTTCTCCTTTTCCTCATCCAGCACAAAGAGTGCATTGTTAGCAGGGCCATTACAGGCAGTCTTGACTACACTGGACGAACACATGGCTCAAGGGAGAAAGCTATAGATTGGGTGGGAGAAAATCGGAAAGTTCATCAGACCCATCTCATCTGACCTCGAGTCGGTTCGGGGGAAGAATGCGCCGGGACGCTAGCGCTGAATGGACAGATTTTCCGAATGCTTTGAATTCCGTTAGGATAGCCAGAAAGCAGAAGAAGAAGAAAAAAAAAAAAGGGGCGAGATGCTCAAAGAAATGGATTTGGCCTATAAAGTGTAAGTGGCGTGATGCCCATTTCTTTAGAGTGATGACATTAAGGGACCGGTGTTATTGATGGCTGAACAAAAAGGGGTAAAGAGTGCACACAATTAGGAGTCAATTGGAGGAGCGGGAGATTAAGGTTGATATATTTTAGCCCTATATAGCTTTAGGTCTTTTCAGTTTGGAAATACAAAGAGGAAGAACGGAGTGGAGTGTTCCTTCTTAAATGCCTTTTTTCCCTCTGTTCTTTTATTTATTTTGTTTTATTATTAGTCTCTTCTCTTTTTTTTTTTCTCCTCGTGATGGTAACCACACGACCCCTCTTGGAACAGATGTATTACTTATGACACCCCACCCCCCCACACAGTTTTCATCCGTTCACAATTTTTACATTAGAGTTAAATCTCTGCAGCTGGAATCTCACGGCTGAGTTAGCCGGAGCCCATCAAATATTGAAACCTTCTGAGCCACTGGCAGGCAGGTTGAGGGGAGTTCATGTCCAAAGCCAAGCTTCAGATTCACAGACATCCCAATAGGAGTGTACTACAGAAAAAAGCACTAATAAAAATTTCATTGAAATGAGACGGGGATATTGCTAGCATTCTCCCCAGCATCAGTATGAAATCTTAATCTGAGTTAATGGAAGAGATATGAAAGCCTTTCTCAATTCAAACACAAGCGGTGCATAATTTATAAATTATTGTCAGAAAAGTGATTCCGCTCTGAGATTTCTATCTCTTCTAGATGGGAGTGAACTCGGCGAGACAATAGGAAAACACAGTCCTCGCGCCCTCCAAGGCCAGGAGATTTTACAGCAGAGCTGTCGATACAATCAGGTAAACTTTTTTATTTTTTGTAAGAAACACCGCAGCAGCGCTCTGAGCGAGCAGATAACAGCAGAAGCTTTTTTTTGTTTTGTTCCTGGCAGGCTGTAGACCGGCTCAGAATGAGTAAATAAAACAGCCTCCGGAGGATGGAGTGTAAGAATCCTTTTGTCCTGAAGGTTGACAGTTTGCTAAAAGCTTCATAATGTCTCAAACATGCCGCCTCGGCGACGTAGCAGACCCGAGTGTTATTTTTAAAAAGCCTTTTCCCTTACTCGCTCGCTCACTTCTTTTCCTTTTTTTTTTTTTACTCCAATTACACAAGATATGTTTGCATGGCGAGCTCGGCGGTTAATTCACAGTGACAGCCTCCTCTTCCTTCCCGCATGTGGAGCGTAATAGAAACGGTGTCCCGCGCTGGAAAACATTATTCACTAATGTAGCCTCAGCGTGTCCAGCGCCGAGCTCGGGGTTGTTCCTACTCCATTACATGGCAGGGAACAGGTCCTGATTAGGATTAGCACATGTAGTCCCCCCCCACCACCACCACCACCACCACCACCACTTCCCTGAAGACAGCCAAGTTCAATCATCCTGACTTGTGCGCTCCATTCACACGCTGGCTCTCAGCGAGGCCTCCAGCCTTACGGATCCTTTTATGCAGACGCTTGTGGGGACGTGCTTCAACCGTCCAAACTGAGCCCATTTAAGAAATGACCAGGTTACACAGGAACTATAATACATTGTTGTTGTTCGTTGAGCTATGTTTTTGACATTACTATTAGAACTCAATTAATGAAATGTATACAACTCTAAATCAAATCATCGTTATATTATGTTTTTAGACTTTAGGCTTTAATTTGGCCAGATGTTATAGACAGTAAGCTGCGTATTGTGAAAGAAAACCATACCTATTACCCCAGGTCCACATCTGGTATCTATCAGCCATGAAATCCACCTTGATGTTTGTGTCACTAAATGGTAAAAGCGAAGTTACGGACACGGACAGCACACGAGGTGTTTTACTTTGGCGGGACGCTAGATGTTCCTGGAACTGGCGGATAACTCGACGCGCGCACGGTTGGCTGAGTCGAGGCGTATCCGAGGTGATAAAAGCATATAAAGGAGACATGAATGTTAGATGGGGGTGCTGGAGTACACACTGCAAAATAAAACGTATTTAGGACAGCCCCCCCCCCACCAAAGCAGGTAGATGGACGTGGATCTCGTTTTCCCTGTGCTTTCGCGTGTTCCGCATATCTACCTCCGGAGTTTTAAAAACGAAAAACGCCGTTATATGCCCCCAAGTTCTGGAAATGGAGCGTAAAAAGGAAGTATTATATTACGTATAATATTTTATTATTTACCATTGCTTACTGCAGTTAATCCACAACAACAGCGTTTTAATGCGAGTTTTTTGTTCGCGTTTATTATCAGGTGAGCGCTGAATTGCGATGAGGCTTTGGGGCAGAGCGTACGCCCGCCCACAGGAGCGTGCGGAATCACTTTAGACGACACAATCGGTGAGTGCAGGCCAGTAAATTGAAGCTGCCAGCGATGACTTATTGATGACCGTGCTTGTTTTCTCTCCCCCGGTTTAATTATGAGAGCTAGTTAATTCACGGCAGTCAGGGGAGTCAAAGCGAGACGTGTTGGGCGTCATTAAGATATCCCACGACTTCATCACCAAGGCCCCCATCCATAATTCACCCCCAGTTCATGTGTGACTAAGAGGGCTTTATTTTAGAACAGCCTTAACGGGTAAACTCATGTGGAAAAAGGTCCGCTGTGCTGCACCGGTCTCCGTGTCCCGCCAAGTGGAAGAGTTAAGAAGTGTAAAAGCTGCCTTTTTGGAGAGGCCAGAGTGGACTGGCGAGAGGAAGGAGGGGGAAACATCTGTGAGCGGACTGAGGAGAGGTCACATGATGTGAGGGGAATGGAGGGCCATGTGCTGTGGGAGCAATTTCTCGACCTTCTAACTGCGGCCGAGGTGATGCTGTTCATCTTTGGGAGGCTACTTATGTCAGGGAAGTGCCTCGGTTCCGGGTCGCCCGCGGGGACCTGACATGCACTCCGGAGTGTCCAGCCCTGGGAAAAAAAAAAAACCTGCGAGATGTCCCCGGTCTGGTGGTGCTCACTCACTCAGCTTTACTTTACAATTTCTCTTGTGGGACTCGGTGCCGACCACTCACTCTTTCCCAATCGGTCTCCCTAGCCCCCCTCCCCTGTCTCCTTTCTCTTTCCATTCTATTCATTTTTTCCCCCCCCCCCAGCCCCCATCACATCCATCACCGGACCCTCACATCCATCTGTTGTCTTCTTGGCATATCCGTGCTTGTTATTGTTTTTCTTTTAAGCTTGGCAGGCCTGTATTCACAAATGGTTTGCTGCCTGCTGACCAATGTTTCAGACTCTCTTGTATCAATTACCGGAGTAGCAGGATGGAGTTTCGAGCAGGGCTGCATGAAATACCAATGGCCAGAATCTCATGTTTTTCTACTCGCTGCATATTGCTTTTTCAGCTTCTCTCCCTGATAAATGAGGTGATGTAGAGTGATAGTGGTAACCTGTCTGTCAGTCATGATAAAGTTAGTGAAACCAGGCCGTTCTCCTTTACTGTTGCTACTTACAGCGAAGGAAAGCAATGCACTGTACATCTGTATATATATATATATATATAACACAAGTAATCGTGAGCCAGGACGTTCAGGGCTGTCTCTAAGGAAATCAGGTGATGTAGGAGCAGGAGTGGCAAAGTCTGTATGGGTGAATGGACGGGTCAAACAAACACAGGACTTTTCCCCAGGAGACCGCTGTGCGACTCAACGTTGGCTTATTCTACCTTACTTTTGTTGCATAACTTGCGTACTTCACCAACCCCACCTACTTAAGTTAAGTAACGTAGTTATTTTCACAACAAAGCATACTTATTGTAACCCAAACCCTGATTTTTTTCCTAAACTTAACCAAGTCGCTTTGTTGCCTAAACAGGTTTTGCGCTGTACAGGCTCACTAATCGCTGGTGTTCGTGAGGCCCCCAATCACATTGAGAAACAAATGGAGTCAAGCAGATGTGAAGCACTCGCTGTTGCTCTGCAGTTGGATGAGGAGGAGGGAGGAAAAAAAATATATAGTTCATCATAAAAAACAACAACGTACCAACCTTACGGCTGCATTTTCCATCGTCTGTCACTACCAAATCGACAAATCGACATCAAAACAGGACGGCAGTGATACAGTAGAAGTACAGCCCGCCTCTTGCTTTATTTGATTGGCTGCCTGGCCAAGCACGGCGTCGCACCGCTCATCAATGTCACGTTAAGCCCTGAAAAGTTTGAGAGTATTTGTATAACTTTTATGCGCATCTAAAGAAAACGCTAAAAAACAATGGCGCAAGCGAGGAGCACACGCCAGGAGCATCGCACCATACAGGGAAACAATGGTTTTGAAGGTGATCCGGGCCTTAGATATCATACAAACAGTGTAAAGTGTACGTTGAGTAAAACACCATGTGTCAGTTAATCAGATATATTCTGAGCAAAGAACAACCTCAAAGCTTAAGATCTACCTGGAGAAGCACATGCCTCGTCTTTGTTGGTCTGTTTGCTTTCACCTGACATGGCGCTCTGATCTCGGGACGGCGGGGGCTGGCCCTGATCCCAGCGCTTGCATATTCATCTGGTCTAGGTGCTAATTTGTGTGTTTCATGCCTGTACTCACAAGCTTGTTTGCACACCCTGTTCCACCTGGGCTTGTTTTGGCGTCCTGTCAAAACCCAGGCCAGCGGAACAAACAGCGTCTGTGGAAAAAAAGGGCCCATGCATGTTTAATTATGACAGGACACTCTCCCTTTTCTCTATTTCTCATTCTCTCCAAAGACCTCTCCTCAGAGGAGGTGCCTCCTTGCAACCCCGCATTATTGTCGCCTTTTTGAAGTATGGCAAGAAAAAAAGGTATTAATATTTAAAGCGCTTGCTGCCATCCCGTCACAAACACACAGACGCACACACTTACACATATGTTCACACTTCTCCTCAAGCTTAATCCCGTCCTGATGTGGGATTTGCGATAATGTATGTATTGTTTGCTCCATGAAATGCTGAAACATTCAAATGTAAGTATGTTCTGTAATCCACGGGGGGCAAAAATAATCCTGTTTCATTTCTGTTGCAGACATCTTTCAAGTTGATAATACACATTACATTTATGTAACAGAATAGTTATAGTGATACACCTTGAGACATAAATAGCGAATTGTAAATTATGGTAAATAGACCGTAAAACTGGGTATGCTTTAGGGCTGGGCTACCTTGTGATTGACAGGTCGCTACCACGGCGTTGTCTATTCTAGAAGTTGTCCGTGTTTTCGTCTTCCAACTTTAACCCTTTCACAGCGCGTTTTCACTTCATGAAAGTTAATTGTAACATTTTGGTCATCTAAAAATGTGTAAGCGTTCGGTTGTACTTAGCTTCAACCTCTCGGGTCATACAAGATGGCAAAAATGCTGAACTCGAGGCTTCGCAACGGCAGTCCACAAACTGCAGTTACAAACTGTCACTACGTCCACTTCTTGTATACAGCCTATCATAATTACTGTATGGCAAATTTAAGAGACAAAAAAACCATATTGAATGGACATTATGGCTGTGCTGGCCTTTCATACCTGTAGCCTCAGCACTAGTATCTTACGCCCTGCTTTGAATCATAACAGAGTAACTTATGGGGGGGGGGGCAAAGAGTATAATCACAGATGGGACTAAACGACAACATTGGGAATTCATATAGTATCTGTTAAGTTGGTCTTTCCTTCATTCAACATGATTCAAATGTCTTACCAGGTGGCATTGTATCAATCATAGTTGGTTTCTAGCTTTTAGAAAAACATAATGTCCACATAGACTCAAATGTTTCATTTTAGAGCAAATGTTTCCCTAAAGAACCAACAAAAGGAAAAGGTGTCGTTTTCAAAATTCAAGAAGCTTTTTCAAAGATGACAGATAATATCGGTCTGCTCCAAGGTAGGTGGGTTAAATGTCACACTTATATCTACTGAACAAACATCACAGATTATGGGCTACCTCACAACGAGGTACGCATTTTAAGTCCGAGGCAACGTCAACTCCCAGTGCTCAGCAATAAAAGAAAAAGCAGCCACCGTGAGGCAAAACAATAGACTCATCACCGAGGAGGAGAGGAAGGCTTGTTTTCTCTCAGGCCTGACCTCTTTTTCTGACGTGTCACATTATGGTTCTACACAATGTGTCTCCTTTGCATACAAAAGGTCAGGAATATAAATCAAAATCCGCATATGTGACTTGCGCGATTCATCACAGGGAAGAGGGCCAAAGTGTTAGCTGTAATCAGATTCCCCCCGCCAAATATGAGATGAATTGTCTTTGTTAGCAAAATGTAGGACCAGGCGCTTCTTGCAAATACCCACTTCTAATTAAACTATTCAGTGAAGGCATATCCCTGCTTTTGGAAGGAATCGGGTGAATTCAGTTTTATTACTTTTTTGCGGTGTGAGGAAAGAGACTAATTTACCCCTCGAGGTCCGAGAGATGTTTGTTGGCTTAGTGACACTTGTGCTTGTTAGATAATCCGCGATGATGCAATGCTGTGAAATGAAACGCTCTCCCAGCTTGCAGAGCTCCAGTTTGGATCTGGGCCTGTGAGGGTTTTATCTCCGTCTCAGTGTTCCCTCCACCCCTGCTGAGACATTAATTAAGGCTCCTTTCAGGTCCTTTTTTCAGCGGTTGGCCCCGTAATGCTCTTGCTCAGTTAAAACCTAACACATGCAGGTGCCCCCAATCGTCTCACAACAAGCTCCTTAATTAACTTGAAGTCGTAACAAATGGCTACACTTTTGTCTCTGCCTTTGCTCTTTCCGTCTCTCCCTCTTTGTTCACTCCCCCCCCCTCCCTGTCTCCGAGTTTCTTCGACTGAACATAATAAATAAAGAGAAGATACAAAAAAAGTCAGTCCTGTCACTTTGACCCGGCGCCTTCCCTCAGCGAAACGTTTGTCTTCCTCTCTCTGTAGTCTGTCATCTCTCGCAGTGGATGATCTCGAGCACAGGCGGAGGTTCAGGAAGGAGTTGAGCGCTGCCATGGAAAGCAGGCATCACACCTCTCCCGTACACCGCTAATTAGAGTTAATTATTAATACACTTTGATTTAGCCTTGCTCCCCCACCATCAGGTGCCAGAGTCTATTTTACATGTTTTCACAAATGAAAGGAGTGAGGCAAATTGATTGATACAGGAGTTTTTTTTCTTACCTTGCAACTTAAATCAAAGGCCCTGCCGGTTTAATTGAAGGCAAGAGAGTGTTTGAAAGTCAATTTTAAAATGTATTAGAAGTAAAGTTGAAAGGATAAAGTTACTCAATGGCAAACTTTGTGGTTAAAAGAGTCACATTATGTGTACATAGAAAAGAGGAAGAAATGTATATTTAACAATAATACGTAGGTTGTCTTTGCCTTCCAAAACAACATATAACATATTCTCACACTCAACTTGACACATACGGAGGCTTGGTCAGGACCCTTGGCTTCACTCTTTGACACACTGGGTAGCCTATAGCGTGCTTTATTAACATGCAGGGTAGTCCGATAGACTTCAACACATGGTTAATGTTCAGAATTCAAACAAAACCGTGTAAAATACATTACATAATAAACATTTAACATGGGACATGAACAGAGGTCTGTTGGGTGAAAGTCCTGTGTTTGTTTGACCCAGCCATCAACCCAGACCTCCTCGCATCGTTTTTTATACTACGTCACCTATAGGTCTTCCTTTACTCCCGTCAGAAATACTACGGCCACTAGAGGCAGCCCTGCCCGTCATAGTTCGACACGTAGAGCCACTGACCAAGCTGCCGTATTTGCCGAATTGGGAGTGACGATTGTGAGGAGTATACAGTATGAGCCCACCGATCCAACCTCCCGATTGGCAAGATGGCGTTGTATATATATATATATAGTATACACAATGCCATCTTGCCAATTGCATGGTTATACATATATACATTATGGAACCTTTACAAATGTCTTAACGGAGATTGTTTTCTGATCTGCCACCACCGCGGTTAAAGATTGGTTAAACGACTGAGTGAGGAAACAATCACAAAGAACTATAGGTTAGATTGGATTAGATGTTGAAAAGGTTTTCAAAAAATGTCTGGCTTAATGAATATACTTTATAAACGTACAAAGAAATAAGTTCCTGGTGAGCCTGAGCTGTCACTCTCTGCTCATTGATGAAGTGGGGTCATAAAGCTTTGGAATAAGTGCTAATGAGAACATGAAGTAACATTTCCCCGAAGCTGAAAACATTTGTGGCTCTCATTAATGCTTCAATTTGTACCACCCGGTGTGATTCTGCATCTTTTTACACTTCACTGCCTCCAACATTTGCTTGGCATTCAGTTGGACCACACCTTTAAAAAGGATCAGACGAGCTATTTTGATTGTTATTTTTTTCCCCCGGCAGTAGATGGATGCACAATGAACGACAGGGCAATAGGACAGAGGAGGGGCACAGAAACAAGGTTAAACTGCAGTCACGGGCTGACCCTGGGAATACCAGTGCCGTCACATCTGATGACAATCACCGGGTCTTTAGCACAGAGAGGCACGGAGGGTTGAGAGAAAGAGCCATGCTGGAATATGGCGGCTTGATTCAGATGAGACATTAATCACTGATGACGGATGTTGGGGTTAAGACCCCTCTCTCCACTGGTTATGTGTCTGTCTGGCCGTATAGAGGCTCGCAGGTACAGTAATCGCCCTCTAAACTGAACAGTGAAGGCGAGACAAAGCAGGCTGAGCAAACTGTGTGTTCTGTGGGTACATTGTATGCTCCTACTTGGCAAAATGTATCATCCAAAAATATACCTTCCTCAGAACTTAAATTAGATGCTTGTGCTGTTGGACTAAAAGCAGCATGTTGCATTAAAGTAATGCTACGTATCTGCCAGCTAACGTTTGCTAACATTACGTAGGGGCCGTGAATAAATGCTAACGCTAACGTTCCGTTGACTGCTGTCTATGCTAATAGGCTTTTGGTAGGAATGCAGGGTGTCATCTTAAAAGGAGTATCACTGTGTAAATGTTATCTGATGTTTTAGCTGTTTGTCTGAACAGTATTTTAGTGAGTGAATAGAGCTTTTGAAACAGTCAGAGTTTGGGACTGAGAAAAGTCTTTAATCATGGCAACTGTACACATCAAAGATGGCTACAAGCCATGGAATGTTTCGAAGAAAAAAAAGATTAAAACTTGATTAAAACTAACAATAATCAAACGACTAAAATATGACTACAATTCAATCTAAAAATCAAAATCAAGACGCCAAAAATAATACAGCGATGGAAATGTTTGAAGAAGTTAAGAGGAAAAAAAGAGAAAAGAACAGAAGAAATTAGAGAGCACATACAGAGAACTGCTCCTCCATGCTGGTCATTTGAAGTTTGCTCTTTAACACATCAATGCTCCCACCCTGCAGCAAAAGGCACACTTTAATAACACCTAAGTGACTCACCCATTAAATTGGTCTGACATCTCTGCTGATCCCGTGGTATTCCCAGTTTGGAGATGTGTGTGTGTGTGTGTGGGGGCGGGGGGGGGGCTTGCTTGCTTTGGACTCATCACTGAGGCCAGTGATAACACCCCTGAACCTGTGTCTGTCTTGTGTGTGGCTTTGGCTCCCATGAAATAGAGTCATCACCCTCTGCAACAAAACAAATAAATCCTTCCACCCAGTCTGTTTTGATATGTAATGAGCCAGCGCTTCACTCTTCTGAGATCTCGTTATGTGGCGTATCAGCGATGTGGCTCTCTGCGGCCACGGTTCATCCGTCAAACTGGATTTTTCCACCTCAAAATAATGATCCTCTGGTGCACCGAGGGCCCTGCTAAAGCATCTGCTTATTTAAGATGGCTTTGCACCGCTGTTCCGTGTAGGTAACACCTGGCCCTCAGGAGTCGTCTGCGGTGGCTTACAAGTGGAGAGGCCCCTGACAGAGATGGAGGCACAAACAAGCCCAGTATCAAGAGGTGGTGGGTTTTTGCAGGGTATGAGTAATGCTATGGTTATTGTCTGTGGATCTCGACCAATGATGGATGTCATAAAAATATATACCATACTTAGCAGCAGCATTGGGGCTCCAACAAGCCCAGAGCAGAGCCATATCTTGTCAGGAGAGACATTTTAAGGAAGAAAGTGATGGAGTAAATCAGGCTGTCATTCCAGGATGAGTGTGGTCTGCATAGGTGGGTGTCATCTCAGACACTTCTTTGACATCAAAAGACATTAAGAGTCTCTTAATAGGTTTCAGGCTACCTGATTCTGACTTTATTTAAATCCACTGTGTATGCTCAGTATATAGAGGACGAATGAGTCTTGCAAATACATCGAGTTTACTGGAAGAAGTTTCAACAAATCATTTTTGAAAGAGCTGAGCTGTCGGTATAATAAAGCCAGTTTGGTTACTTCATCATCCAAATGTGTATATTCTCCCCTGCATACAAATACAGCTAAATGTATGAAAATGACAAGAATTATTTTGATGCTCCCTCCTAGGCTGATGTACTACTAATAATGCAAGTGCATGTTACCCAGAAGTATGTGTCAAAAGATATGATTGCCCTTGATCTACATATTATGCTGGGAATGATGCTTGATTTTTTTCGTTATTTTTAGTTAAGTGACAATATCATTTTCTATAAAAAAAAAAAGAGGCTGTTCCTTGATAAGAGCGTAGCCTTCCACTTAAAGCGAAGATCAAAGTAATATGTCTATTATTGTATGAAAGAAATGAAATATGCTGGCCTGTACTATGTTTGATTACAGCATTTATCAAAGCTCCATAGAATGAGTTATAGGCTAGAGAAAAGACAGATGTCCAATAGATGAAAGGCATATTCCTTTATATATATATATATATATATATATATATATATATACTGTATATAATATTGATCATTTCATTCAAAGAATGCAAATATGACAACTTACATGTTGTATTAAACCTTTAATCTAGACTATATTATGTTGGCATCAATGGACGATAGATCAATGGATAGAGCTGCTTTGTTTTCCGCGTGCTACCATTGTGAAAACGTCTTTATCTCCCCACAGTGTCAGCGTCTGCGTTTCCATTCGCACGCCGCATCCACAGTGCTATTAACTCGTCTCGTGAACAGCTTTTTGCCTGCCTGGTTTCAGAGAACAGGATGGCACGAGGTCGAGTGCGAGGGCAGGCGAAGACAGTTGGTGCTGTAGTCTTGAGAAACAGCTTGCCCCTGATACCTGGCCTGTTCTTCATTGTACTGCCAGACCCACGGAGGAACCCTCCCCAGTGACTGGCCAAGGCCCACCTCTCTATCCTCAACCCCGCTCTCTGTCGTAATTGAGCTGGGCTTTGAGACTGTTTTTAAAACCCGGTGTGTTCCCAAGATGCAACCTTAAGCCCATCTTAAATAATCAGAGCACTGCACAATGGGAAGGCTTTTCTTAACCCTAGCAGGTAGCAGAATGCAAAGGATCAAGTGAATCACTGAGAGAGGGAAAGGCCAGTTCACATCTGTGGACTCGCTGAGGCTTTAAATAAGAGAAACCTTTTCTTTGGGGGGGGGGGGGGATACTCGTCTTTGATATCCTCTTATATCTCTATCCACCTTCTCCTGTCTTCACGCTGCTCGTCTCACTCCCTGCTTTGTCCTTTTTACGGGGAAATAAAGGTGATGATTGAGCTTCATTAAAGGTAAATAAATAGAGCGGTAGTGCGTGGCCCCGGTGCTTCAGCCACGTTGCTAATTGGCACGGCATGTGGGTTTGATGTGGTGCGCCGCGGAAGGGGGAAGACATCGGGGGCGGACCAAGCATGTGACCTGGGATCCTCGCCAACCGGCGGGCAGCCCTCTCTCGCTCTGTTGTGCCTGTGATCACGCTGTGGCGCTCTGCGTGTTTGTTGGGTTTGCTAAGTCAAGGTCTTAGCAAACCCAACATTTTAATGACTCCACTTGGATGTAAAAAAATAAATTAAAAAGATGAATTGATATTCTTACAAGCAAACACCTTCAGGCTCATTAATCAATGTGTCAGTCTCTCCCTGCCATAAAATGTACTTTACAGGATAATTTATTTCCTAATATCCTCCAGTCATTGTGAGTGCCCTCAACTTAAAATACTTGACATTTAGCCCTTCATATTCACTGGCTCGAAGAGCTCTTAGTACGTTGTAGTAGAGACTGTAAAAATTGATATGGTGACATCAACAATTTGTGTTGGATAATAAAGATGATATTCCAGGAGAATAGCATAAAATGTAATTTATGTAATTATTGACAAAAATGTATAGATCTTATAGCGAGAGGGCATTTATTGTTTGAATAAACTATGCGGTAAAAGTATCTTCTCTAGATTTCCTCTTTGAACTGTACTCTCGTTCACGTACTTTCTTGTTAAAAAGAAGCAGGCCTCTGCTACAGACATAGTCTGTACCAAAAAATGTAGGTATCAAAAACTCCCCTCATGTTTATGTCAGGTGGCCCCTCATTAAAGACCACATTAAATGGTTTACTGTCTCTGTATTGTAAAATGTTTTCAGATATTCAACCCTTACTATTTTTGGAGGCCATTGTTTAGACTGCTAATGCTGATACATAATCATTAGGTTAGCTGCATAGAGATGCACCGACCTTTTTCTTCCCCAATACTGATACCCAAACTCAGGGTATCAGCTGATACCAAGTACCGATACCAGTGGTCTTTCGTCCCCAAAATGTGGTGATCAGGGTGCTGCTATGTCTACACTGCAGAAAGTGAAACCAATGCAGAAGTTCCTTAAACTTGCATTCTCTCTAATAGCCATTGGTTTTGAAAATAACTATATTTTTTTATTTTAAATCCCTTATTAGTCCCACAGTGTGGACATTTCTTCTCTGCTTTTGACCCATCCCTACTATATAGGGAGCAGTGGGCTGCCCCTGAGAAGCACCGGGGAGCAGTTAGAGGTTCAGTGTCTTGCTCAGGGACACTTTGGCACAGCACATGTAGTAACCGAGGATCGAACCGTCAACCTTGCAGTTAACAGACAACCCTCTCTACCCCATGTGCCACGGTTTTCACTTGATTTATTACCATAGTAAACATCGTATATATCAGTGTATGGCCTCTATCGCATGATGTTCATTTAGTACATTATGGTCTTGTTTTGAACAAAGAAGACAATAAAGCAGGGTTTGCTTTAAGGTGGCTACCTTGTGATTGACAGGTTGCTACCACGGTGATTTTTCAGTTCATGAAAGTTAATTGTAACTGTTTTGGTCGCCTAAAAAATGTCTTATTCATTGTTTGGTTGTACTTAGATCCACCCTCTCGTGTCACTTTTGGTTGCACAAAAACAAGATGGCGACGGCCAAAATGCCGAATTCGAGGCTATAAAACCATAGTCCACAATTCAATGGGTAATATCAAGGTGACTAAGTAAACTTCTTATATACAGTCTATGTTGAAAACGTCCAGTGTGACAGTAAAAGCCTGCTTTTATGAGTGAATCATAATGCAGGAAGGGGCGCAGCATTGGCAGTAGGTATACATAATTGCTTATTGTGGATTTGTCACATCTGGTCGATACAATACTCAATCTACTTAATAAGATCAACATCCCCAGCTGCATTTGGTCGGCATAGCAATACAGCACAACTCACAGCATCGTAACTTGCTGAAAAACTCTCCGTGGATCATATGCTTCAAGTAGATAGAGATCCGTTTAGAGACAGCGCCAGAGAAAGATTGTCACCATGAATCGGTGTGAATGCTGCTGTATCTATAGGATATAATGCTTCTGCATCAATCTGAGGCACACAGAGTGGATGAGCGTGCCGGAGCAGGCAGGGATTTTTCCACCTCTGTTAATTCTTGTTGATGGCTCTGTGGTAAACCTTTTGGAAGAAAAGGCATTTATCTCGTCTCGCTGGTGTAAATGCACTAACTCCAGTGCTTTCTTGTGTCCCACACCACAGCGGACATCTTGCTGTGAACTTAATGATTCAGCACTCACACATCAGCCTGAGAGGCAGGAGAGAACATTGGAATATTTGATTTTCTCATCACGCAGCTGAGCATAAGTAACAACCCTGGAAAATGGCCAATAAGTGATTTACAATGTGCCATCTTTACATTACCCCCACCTATTTTATTTTGCTCAGAGCATGTTGTACAGTAGACAGATTGCATAGTCGCCACAGGAAAAAGGCCTTTAGTTTGAGCAGATATATCAGAGCTATATATATATATATATACATATATATATATATACATATATATATACGTATGTATATATATATATATATATATATATGTATATATATATATATATATATGTATATATATATATGTATATATATATATATATATATATGTGTGTATATATATATATAGTAGTGCTGGGCAACGATTACAATTTTTTATCGCGATTAATCGCATGTATATTTTGCGATTAATCGCATTGTTATGGCAAAGTTCAATAATGAATTCAAAAGTAGTGTATTGTGCACTTTTATTTTAAAAGTACTGCTATATAAACAAAAGTGCAATAACATTTGGTTTAAACACTTTAAACACATGAGGTTGTTGTTAGCAGCAGTATTCCCTTTACACAGTAGCAGTTCTATCTCTTCACTATCTGTGCTCAGTGTGTGACTGTATGTGAAACGTTCCACTGCTGTGCAACAGGAATAACATGTTTCAGCACGTTTCATCTACATGTGTGTCTTGTGTCTTCATGACAGTCAGAGCATGTGAATGCAGCTCTACTGTTCATCAACATAATGCTGTAACTCCGAGGTAATTATGGTTACCCAGCGATCAAAGAATAAAGACACTTTACGCACAATTTAGGTATATTTTCCCTTTAACTCACGAGATGCAGGTAGCATGTTTTATACTTAATGTGAATATAATTCATACTTTGTTGGCATCTTATTCTGAAAACCGGATGTTCGTCTGAAGAAAGCGGATGTTGTCTCACGTTAATCTTTCTGCTAACAAAGTCCTTCGCTCGCTCCTGATCTGTGCCGTTTAAATGCGTTTACCGTGAATTTCAGCATATAACAGTTAGGTGCACTAAAGTGTAAGTGTCTGCTGAATTGACCACGGAGATCTGAGTGTCTGCTGACTTTACCGCAGCGATGTCCAGTAGTCTCCATTCCTCCACCGCTGCCAGTGAGCAACGGACTTTCAAAATAAAAAAATGCGTTAACGCGCTATAAAATAATTGTCGGCGTTAATTAATTAATGCGTTAACGCGATAATAACGCGTTAACTTGTCCAGCACTAATATATAGTTATCAGACATTTTTATACTCCCAAAAAGTGTCAAATCAGTCAGTTGGTGGTATTTTGGTTGGTGGAGACCAAAACAGAGGTAAAAGCTGAGTGAATATTGGACTATTTGATATTCACCAGGTCATCAGAAAGACGACTCCAAACGAATGCTAATGTTGCCAGATAAACCTAATGAGGTGACAATATATGTGTTCTGTTTCCCCTTGTTTTACTGCCCACTAATGGCCAAAAAACATCAATTGATGCAGGTTTTATGTGATGACAAAGACCGGAAAAGGGGTTAGCGTTGCGTATTTACTAGTTGCATCTGCTTGACATGCACCAGAACACAAATAAAGTTATTAAACCTCTGTTTATCAAACTCTCTAAAAAGAATGGTAACAGGTGAAACACAGGAGAGTGAGGAAGATATGAGGATCTACAGTCAGTACACGCCCCCAAAGTATAACTTATGTGAAAACAGCTGTAGGGGGTTAACTGCGGGCGAGTGGAAGCAAACCCAACGGCAGCTAGCTTACTAGTCATGAATGTAAACAAGACACTTTTGTTGGAAGGCATTTTTCACTTTTGACAGAGGCTAATCGTTTTAAGCTAGGCTAAACTCGTCTGGACCTTTCGCTACACTGAATTTGATATCAATCTTCTTGTTTGACTCGCGGTAAGACAGCTAATTATCCGTCTCTCTTTCTCTCCCCTCTCCATATCTTATCAGAAAACGTTGTAGCCCTCTTGTTTCCAACGCTTTGCTGCCTCAACATGCTGCTCGTGGAGTTCAATGGTTTCTAATTTGCACCAGCAACAGGCCGGCGCTGGTCAAACGGCCGCAGTGTCCCACTCAGGGCATGCTGTGGCTTGTTTACCGTGCATGTGCGAATGCTCCGGCTGCCCACTCAGTGTCTGAAAACCTCCTGTACAAGCCGCGAACTGCTCCGAGTAGCACAGACATTTAAGTTAGCTTGTACTGTAACACTTCCCCTCCCACTCACTCCTCAGAAAAGTCAACCACTGAGATGTGTAGCTCAATGTATATTGACTTTTTTTTTTTTTTTGCCTTGCCATATTGTATTATATTTCTAACTCGGAGGCATTACATTTATTATTGAAATATGTTCTACTGTATATAATAGCTGTGTTACACAATATCAATGTCTTAATATCATTTCTCGAGCACAAGATTAGATGCAGTTCTCATGTTAGCGTCGTTGGAGCGTGAGCGCAAACCGGCTGCTAAATTCCTGGCAGTGTCTAAACCGTTAATCCTCATTTTAGGTCCGTGTTGTGCATCGTTATACAGTTAAGAGGAATATTTACTAAAGCAATCTACAGTAAATCCCTGGCTTGGGGCGGCATGACCAGGTTTGTCACCATATGGTGCGAGCCTGCAACCCTCCAGTCATCCACCTAAACTGTGCTGTCGAGCTGCAGCCTTTTAGCAACACAAGAAAGATCCACTGATTAACATTTTCAAACCGCACAGCTCCCAAAATTAGGCCTTGGCTTTATGTACGAAATCTGTTTCTCTTAAATGATTCATGCCCTCCAATATGCTAAGACTGGGAATTATACTTCTGATATTTATTTCATGGTATCGTGCCCTTGGAAACAAATACAACTTTATGCTGAGAATGAAATATTAAAATCAGATCTGTAAAATAAATAAGTAGAAAGACCAGTATACATATTTACAAGAGACATGGTGTGATATTTGAAAATAAATGAGGGCTCATCTTGCATACTTAGAAAATGATGTACAATGAGGCAAAAAGTGCTTTGGGATATTTTGATGAAATTATTTATGAGTTTAAATAAATCATTTATTCGCCCGAGCTTAAACTATTTATCTAAAATGAATGCACCCTGCATTAGTTTTCACAGCTCAGCATTTAGAGCTGCTTTAAAAGAGGAACTGTGGAATAACCGAACTCGCACTGAGACACGCAGACGACGTCAATAAGGCAGAACATGGAGTCACAGCACATTTAGGCCTCCTTGAAGAAATACTCAATTTTTATTATTTTTTTTATTATACTGACCTTTACTGACCGGCATGTCATGCATTTGAAACATCATTTCTCTGCAGCTTGTTTTGTGCATCTATCGTAAATATTTCAACACTGCTTTCCACGAGTCAGCAAGAGAGGATTTTTTATTTAAATCTCCTTGAAGTGATGTCTGCTGTATGAATCTAATTGAATTTAATCAGGTCAAATGCTTCTAAGCTTATTTTGCAAAAGTGTTATCACTCTGCATATTGAGAAGTAGGCTACATGAAGTATACTGTGATGAATTAAAATGATAAATACTGTAGAAATTAGTATGCTGATGATATTATTAGGAATGATAAGGAGGCAGAAAACAGGCGGAATTAGCATAAGGTGAAAAAAAAAGCAATGTGCTACTGAGTGTGGATATACGGAATCGTCACACTTCTTACAAATAAGGAATCTGTTGCATTTAAAACATTTATCCCACTTTGCTTCGGCGTATTTCACATATCAAAAGGCTGTTTTTGAAAAGCGCTCTGTTTTATAACTGCAGGGTACACTTTGTACGCTTTTTACCCTCACCCCCTTCCCTGGCCCGCCACCCCTCCACTCTCGTTTCTGAAGCAAGCTAGGTGTTAACACTACAGAAGCAAGAGGAGTAAGAAAAAATCCTGCAGGTACCCTGTGGGTATCTTTCAAATTAATCGTCTGGCTGCTCCGTCTTATGTGCAGTTTTGAAACATTAACAAGACCTTTGAGAGCAGGGGAGAAGGGGAAAAGTGGGGGAGGGGAGGAGAGCAGGACATGGCATGATGCTCTTTAATGTTTTATTGAACAGATACAAATTATTTTGGCCCTGGCCCTCACTGTTTGGTGGAAGTCGGCGAGAAAAGCAAGCCGGGGCATGCCATAGGCACTGTGTGGGGACGAAAGAGGAGCAGTGTGTGATTGAGGGTCTGAGGCTTGAAGCCACATTCGTCTTTAGTTATTTATTTATTTTCCTCCGGAAAACAATACCATGAGAATTTCTTCGAAAAACAATGGGGTGGAAAGCTTGCTAGCATTCCAATGTCTCAGCAGGAGAAACGTGCTTCAAATAAGTTGATCTGGATGACTTTGGTCTTGCGTATGAGTGTGTGGAGTTTGTTGAAAATGCAACATGCAGCAGCATCTTTACATCACTGAGAACTTGAATGTTTTGTTATACTAATGACCGCATAAAATCATGGAAACATATCACAGCAATGATTTGCTGAATGTTTCGGGTTAAGTTAACTGAAGTTAATGCGCTCATGTATAATAAAAATAATTGCCGTAGCATTTTAGTAACTAATACAGTATCTTATTTTTGTAATTAAAGTAGCACATTTTACTGCTTGAAATCATCAAAATGGTCCACCATGGCCATTTTTTTCTTAAATCGGTGGCCTTTGAGCACTCAACCTTAACCACATTCAACCTTAATTTGAATTAAATTATTTGTGGCTCTAATACTCCCTTTTTTCGAGTGATGGGAGTCAGTCGGAGCTTTACCCACAAGTCCTTTGTGTTTAGCTCAGGTCACTGTCATGCTAGAGGCTACTGACCCGAACAGCAAACAGGGACGAGAGATTTCTGCAGGACACCAAAATCAGTTGTCCATCAGTGACAATTAGAAGCAACACAGTCTCTCTGTCAAGATCAACTGCAGGATTACAGAAATAGAATCATCATTCAAATTTGAAATGGCAGCACTTTAAATCGTTCACTCACGCGCTGCTTTGAGTGATTGTGACAGCAGAAATAAAAGCCTAAAACAGACTCATGGTGAAAGTAACTCTTTATAACCAGTTGTTTGTTGAGATATTACTGAATATCTGCAAAGACAGTTAAATCTTCACAATTGAGACTCATTTAATTGGCTCACTGATGCAAAGTGCGGTGCCCGTTGAAAACATTCCTGTTGAAAACGGGCCCGTTGGCATGGCCTGTGGTGTTTCTTCCTTGGGTCCACAGCGATACACACGTGCCGTGGCGTCACACATCCAAGTCGCGGCTACTCACGGTCAGGAACGCCATCGAAACACACTCTAGTTTAGGAAAAAAACAACAGAGATTAGCATCAGACAAGGTAGGCTACATATAACAAAAAAAGAATGGATGAGCGGTTCTTGAGATATGCAAAGGACATATAGACGGAAGGAGATTCCTTGTTTTATAGTTCGATAAAACAATATCATTAGAGGGATTTCTCTGCCCGTAGTCAGCATGTTTTCCATGGCTCGAACACAAGGAACGTATACTGTACATACATTAGAGAGCGGACAGCGGAGCAAACTGAGTTGACAGACCTTTTTACTGTAATTGCTGGCATTGTGACAAGCACAGGTGTAACTGATAATAATAAGCAATGGGCTGCAAACTATGCTACTTGTTGTTCTCGTTCTATATTATCGACACACAGACTTCTCAAATTTTCTCAAAAAGACGTCAGACAGTGACTTCATTACAATCAAGTGTGCCACTTCCAGGGCCTCGTGCACGTTGGACTCACTCTCATGGCTTAGTTGGAATGATTTAACCGTCACTATTATTCCACACAGCTTATGTATGTTCTTTTTTTCCTCTATTACAAGTCCAAATGTCTGCCTTGAAAAATGGTCTATTACCATGAGAAATATCTGCTAGTAGTCAGCGAATTCACAAAGAAAGTTTCCAGATCAGAGGCGGAGTCCTGGTGGAGCGACAGCTCAAGTTGAAGTCAGAACTATGCGCGCTGTTTGCAAGCTCGGAAGGGGACAAACTTGTGCAACAACCCCTGGCAATCTGCCAATTTTCAAATGTCTTGCGTACAAGCTGAAATATGCTCTGATGGTGGTTGCCAGTGGAAAGGTCACAACATTAGTGATTGACCTCGGGTTGTCCTTCGGCTCCACTTGGCAAAGTCCACAGCCAAGCTCAAAACTATTGTTAAGAAAATATATATTCCTAAAGCATCTTAAACAATGCACACATGCAGGTACATTCAAGCTGGAACATCCGTTAATGAGGTGACGTGAAACATGTGTGAGCTGCCAAAGACAGTGGCTGAGGTGAAATGAGAGCAGGCCTGGTTGATAAAGCGCCCTCTAAAAGGAAATGACAACAAAGAGAATCGCTACCTTGATTTCACTTGTTGTCCTTAGAGTGCAGTCACTATTTATGCATGCTTAACAGACCTGCTAATTCAATTAGTGTGACAAGTGGCGGTGTTCTCCCTTACAGTCGATGGTTTCTAATGTGCTAATGATGCATTTACATTGTTAATTCAAGATACTTTTTCATGTTCAGCATAGAAATTATTCCTTTAGGATTCAGTGCAGTCTGTAGTCATTAACCCCGTTAGAATGTCCCATTCATATGAATGTTGTCACTGAGTCACTGCTCAACACCATTATGCACCTGCTAATGCATGTAGTTATGAATGCAAGGACGTCCAGGTCTGTCCACTGTGTGATGATGGCTGTGTTAACACGGTTTTAAGTCTCATGTTATCTGGTTGTAAGTGCTGCTGACATGACAGGTCCCGGTAAGTGATCTCCTTCAGACTCGGCGCTGCTGTAATTTCTTCATGCATTCAAAAGCATACAGACAGTGGGAAAGTTCTTCTGAGGAGTTGTGCGTCATGCGGTCTGGAGAAACCGCAGGAAGTGGTGCTTACAGCGGCAGAAAATTCCTTTTTTTTGCATTTACAAAATGCACCTAAAAGGGCCGGCTCCCGAATCGAGTCAATGCAAAAGTCACGTTGTGGAAGTGTCGCTTGATGATTGGTCGTAAAGTTGGCTCCTCGTACGACTCAACAGTTGCCTCAACCCTGAATCCAAAGACTAAAGGTCAAAGGTCGTCTATTCAACATTCAGATCATTAATAAAGCACCAAACAACTATTCATTTATTTACACCATATTTACACCAATTTTCAAATTGATTTTATTATAGATAAATTACAAACAAATTTTAAGCATAGAAATATTGTAATTTGATGTTGCTGCTCAGGTGGGGGTATTGAAAGTATGCCAACATGCTAACAAATGGATAACGTGACAGCATTATCTCATGTTTGAACTATAGACTTTATTCAGAAAAGGTTGGTCATTAGAAAGGTGAAATTATTTCTGCTCAAAATATCAACATTTTAGTAGGGCCTCCATAAACACCCAGCGAACCATGATGTATTACGCAACAACTACTAAACACATCACATCGTGCATTATATGCATCAGATTCACAATATTGCAGAAGTATCACTCGGCCTATATTTTGGTAGTATTATCAGTATACAAAAGGAAACCAGGAAGCTGATGCAATACTACAACACATGTTTTCCTAGTACTCTGCCACAATACAAGTAGAAGGGGGAGACAGATGAATAAAATGTCCACACGTGATTTATAATGTATCAGCGTTAATCTTGCTCTCCGAAAAACAAAGCCCCCGTTTAAACTCCAGTTTCTGTGGCCGGAGAATGGGATCACATCACAGGCGCATACACTGTCTGCTCTTCTTTTAGGGTGGATTGTGTCGTAGCGTGAAAGACAGAGCCGGCTACTGTCATGGGTGGACCGATGCATACGTTAATGAGGATGCACGTCATGTGCTTTCACGTTCAGCTTTGCCTAATGTGAAAGCGGAATAGTTCACTGGTCATGATATTGTCATCATCTGCCATAGTAAAGTCACCACTAGACAGACAACTTTAATAAGCAAGAGAGGAAAAATAGTTACGCCGGAGTGGTGAGCATCATTTGAATTTGACTGTAGAAGTTTGGAGTAAAACTTTAAATCCAGGTTTTTTTTGTATGAGGACCATATACATGTTTTATTAAATCTGCTACATTTGGAGGTCCACGTGGGATTCGAAGGCCGATGTTGAGTTCCCACGGGAACGCTGGCGGTATCGCGGAACATGTGGGGAAAAAAGGTTGCAGTGAAGATTTACCTGAGACCAAGAGAAAGTGAGACTTGAAAGGGGAGAGGCATGTGCAAGTACAGTGGCATTACATTGGCATTCTACAACATGTTCAGTTTGGAGCTAGAGGGTTTTAAGAAACTGATAACCTGTGGCAGTGAGAAAGTGGGGTCCCTGGCACCCTCTTCTTTGTTTATATAGATGTCTTCAGGTGCTAGCGAACGAAACAATAAAGCCAGCCGGATTATCGGGGCAAAAGAAAGCGTTATCAACATGATTCAAATTGAAATGGGTTTCTGTTCATCAAATTGAAAAAGGTCGGTTAAAAAAAGTATGTCGGTTAAAAAAACATTATTATACAAATAGTTCCAGTTGCATATCAGTGCACACATTTCCGTAAGCATATGCTCAATCGGTGTTAAGATTATCGGGGGGGGGGGGGGGGGTCCTTGGAAAATGTTCTCCCCTGTAACGAGTCCTTGGCCCAAAAATGTTTGAACCTCCCCCCCCCTAAATGTAGTCAAAGTTTATGGGACAAGTCACAAATATAGCTGAATAAATCAAATTCCTTCAAACGATGCTTAAAAAGAAATATGCTTTTCCTTTATATATATATATTATGCAATTTTGTCTTTCGTTTTGTTTCTTATGTTTTGGTCTTGACACACATGTAATGTTGTCTATTCCCTATCACCTATATTCCCTCTTGTCCCCACACATCATTTCTCATTTTCCTCAGCACATTTCCTGCGCTGCTCAGAAGTTTTTAGTGCAGTTTGACACGATGAGAAACTATCTACAAAACGTGTGTCCTTTGGAGTCCTTGATTAAAGACACCAGACATGCAGTCGAAGACGAAATTATTGGAATGAAGACACAAGAATTATGTCTGTGAAATTGCTAGAAGCTTTATCTAGCACACTTTGTTAGCATTAATTAACTGTATATGAATGACAAACATTAAATGAACTTAACAATGTAGTAAAAACATTGACGTAAACAGAGCAAAGAAAATGCACATCTTCGCATAAGGGACAATGTAACGCATATAATAAGCATACATTATGAAAAAAGTATACAGGCAACAGAATTATGACTCTGGAAATGCTGTATCTTTCACAATAAAAGTCTCTTTTAAGGAATGAATGTATAATGTTTTAAGTGAGCACTAAGGCTACAATGTTTAAAAGGAATTTCCCTGCATTATTTCTTAAACATAATATTTTCTTAATAGAAACATTATTAAATCAATGCATCATTCTTGAGTCACCTGCACTTGATTGATTGTTTCACATTCATCTTTTTTTCTCGTCGTCGCTTTCAATTATGTTATCGTCATTACAACTACACCCTTTGTATGGACGGGCTCAGAATCAGCAGCGCTGTGGAGTGGGTGAAACTGTGTTCACTAGGAAGGACGGGGGGGTCTTTTGTAGTTGTGATGTGACTCAGGGTCTATGAAGTGTGCCTGCTCTGTGTAGTGTGCAGCAGCCTTGTCTCTCGCTTTGAATACTTGACATCATTGATTTCTCCTTACAGCGGCAAAAGGAGCAGTAATTAAGAGCCCAGGCCGCTTCATTGATTGGACTTCACGCCTGAGACTTCACGCTGGCAAATCATTGCAGCTCCCCTCAAGGGGTCGATCACGTAAGCCACGTTTGTTTTTTTAACAGCCTTAACAAAAAACACAAGACGGACAGTAAATCTGAAACCCCCCCCCCCCCCTCTCTGTCTCCACAGTAAGTAGAAAAAGTAGAAGGTTATATACTTTTTGTCTTTGCTGAAGGCAGGATAGTGTTACATATTTGGAAGAGCAGTATCAGGTCTTTTACATTTTTTTTCCCATGCCAGATTCATGTTTTCTTTCAGCCTCCCCTCTAGCTGCAGAGCACTTTCGCGGTTCATTTAGTCACTGACAGTAGCACCTGTTCAGTTTGTAGCTCTTGGTTCTTAAGCATTGGTTGGAATATCTGGGATGTGCATTTCTATGTTTACCATCATGTCTAATTTGAAATTTGGTTCATGTGAAGATGTTGCACCATTCAATTCTTGATTCACTTTTTTTCAGATTAAATGAGTTGTACCAGTTTAAAACTGTGATTATTATGTTGAGATATTATAGAGTTAGTGTTACATTTTGAATAACGCTGGAGTGGGCCTTGCTTTTTATCTTAATTAGAAAATCATAATAATAAAGTGAATCTTAAGCTGTCCCTACCATGACTGAGCACATGAAGAAAAACAGGAAGTAATAATTAAAAGAAATCATACTAACACAGCAAAGTTGTAAGTTTGTAACAAAGCTAACACCGTTGCTACAAAAAGATATTGTATTATGATGACAGTAGATGTGAGAGCAAACACATAATGCCAGAAGCTTCTTCATTACAAAGACAGAAAAAGTTGCCACCGTTTCAATGGAAACAAACATTGCTCTGGGCCTCTTTGTAAACAGCACACAGCTGCTATTTCGAGTGATGGGAGCTCCACCTTGTCACAACAATTCCCTTAAAGAGGAACAGTTTAATGTCAACAATATTTTCTCCATCTGCCTGCTCATGAAAACCTCCCAATCCACAGGGAAAATGTTTCTCCCATTCCAAAAGGAGAAAACACAATAGAAAAAAAAAAAGATGAACTGATAACATCAAGCACGGGTTGCAGTCAAAGGCGCAGTATTAGCCCGCCACAACCAGAGCTTTTGGTGGCACACATCCATCTGTTCACTTTTGCATTTTTCAAAGAGGTGTCACGCCTTCCGTTATTCTGAAAATTTCTATGCAATTTTCACAAGGAACTCCTCCGAGCGCCGCGCCAGCTGACTGATTTGCATGGCCACCTTTTCAGTAATAAAAAGGGGGGAATTCCACCTGCCAGGCTGCCTGCGCTTTCTTCTGGGGGGGAAGTTTGATCGGCCTGTGGTAATCTGATTGGGAGAGATCCATCCAATTTGCGCTGATGTTTATTCATAAAGGCGTTCTTGACGGGGACACAACGGCAATTACTTTGCGAGGCATATAGTGTCGCAGTCTAATTAGACAAGGTTATGTATTTCAATTGTACCGGTTGTATTGTATATCATACTATTTTTTTTTTTTTTGGGGCTAACAGAACTGAAAATACTGTAGTGTACAACTGTTTCAACGTCTGTTGCATTGTTTTCTATTATTTTCTCATTATATCACCAACTTTTTTCCACTCGTGCCACCACCTCTCCTCACTATTGCAAGTACGTCGCTCCTCATATCTGCAGAACTCGCCTGAGAATCTTCATGTTTTTAAATTGTGCACTGTGTTAAATGTTAGCGGTGTCTGGGAGCGGCGTCCTGAGGCTGGGAGGCGGGCCCAGAGGCAGGCAAGCCAAGCATGCGTTTGCAGCAGAGAGAGAGAGGAGAGGTGCAAAGGTGAAGGTGAGATCAACCGAGCCGAGATCCGATGTCTTCCATCATCGTCGATGGGGAATTGCGAGCTCGGGATGGATGAGCCTCTTTCGTCATGGTAGACAAGAGCTTCTGGGTAATAAGCCGGACGCCGCTATGGCTCTGGAGGTTTTCTAACTGGTATCGTCTTGGTTCCTCCCGCTTCAGACACATGGGAGAGACGCTAGGATGAAACAGCAGAGGTGTCATCCTGGAGTGATGTCAGACTTTTTCAAATGTAATTCCTTAAAGGACCAGTGTGTAACATTTTGGGGGATTAATTGGAAGCAATGGAATATAATATTCATAACGATGTTTAATCAGTGTGTAATCACCTTAAAAATAAGAATCGTAGTGTTTTTGTTAGCTTATAAAAAGCCAAATATATCTATGACTTGTGTTTTAATTAGTACTTTTTAATATTTTGGGGTCTGTCGAGCTGAGCTCCTCAGAATACACACACACACACACACACATAGACACAAACGCGCACACAAAGCGTGAGCAGATTGGCCGCTGTGGTGAAGTGAACCAGGTGAAGGATGCTCGAGTTGACGGCAATTACCATCGTTACTGTACGTGCGATGAAATGTTTGCGAGCAAAAAGCCAATACTTTGTCAATGCATCTGTGCAACAAGCTCAGACATGAAAACGAAAGTGAAACCTCATTAAATCGCCTGTTCTGAATGTATTTGTTTTTATAATTCTACAAATGTTTTTAAAAGCAATTGCTTAGTCATGTAGCAGAGTATTGACAAGAGTAGCTAGTTGTACTAAAATCCCAAAGATAACTCTCCCTACCTGAGGGCCACCGTAGCTCTCGACACACTGTTGTTGCTTGCTATCTGCAACCTCACCACTAGATGCCACTAAATCTTACACCCTGGGCCTTTAAAGTAAGTTGTTAAAAAGTGTTGTTTTGGTATTAATACCACTACTGTATCATTGTCCTCTAGCTTTGAAAACTGCAGAAGACCCAATGACAGGTGGTGCAGCTGCATCACCTGTCATTGGGCTTGTTCTACATCGTTCTGCATCACTTTGTCGTCTTCCAGCTTACATTCGCTCAGCTATGATGCCACCTATATTACACGATGTGCTTCTTTGAAATTACTGCGACCTTCTTTTTACTTCATCCATTTGTTTCCATTGAACGTGACAAACTTTAAAGCCATTGAACTGTTTGATGTGCAGCGTTCTATCAATCCACACGTGGCTACTGAGGCCTGTGTGAGGATAAGATCAATCAATTTGAAAGTGTATTTCACAAGCCTATCATCATACATATTTTGTGACATTTCAGTCATTCATCAAATACTGCACACATATTGTTTCATTAAGTTTTATGCACAAATGTAGAGAGGCAACCAGAGATGGATGAACACGAGGAACGAACAGGAAACAGTCCAAACTGCTTCCTGAGGAACAGGGAAACGCATAAGAACTTATTTAATCTAAATCTAAACAAAAACAAGTGACATTGTGAATGAATTGCATGTGATTGGAAGGGATTTGACAAAAGGCAGACGCTCCTACGCACAGGCAGGCAGAGACTTCAGGACCTTAAACAGCGGCCACTCAGAAAAGACCCATGACAATAACCCAGCTGCTTTATTTGAATAAACTTACTAAAATAAGATTTTAGTTTTTGTTTTCAAAATGTAAGTGTTGAAATGCATTGTGTAAACGTAGCAGGACAGTTTCAAACTTTCATTTATTGTGTCGAATCTAAATGTAGAGGATCTATCCGTCCCACATTCCAATAGAGGACTTGTGTATTGAACACTTGCTCCTCGTTTCCCCCGAGATGTTTTTTATTAACTTCAATGTCTCTAAAGACAGCCGACCTCAATTGATTTTTAGGACAGAGGAGACAAAGATATATAAATTACAAACAGCGTTTTA
This sequence comes from Anarhichas minor, assembly GCF_050575085.1. Lineage (NCBI taxonomy): Eukaryota > Metazoa > Chordata > Actinopteri > Perciformes > Anarhichadidae > Anarhichas > Anarhichas minor. The sequence goes on from NW_027466517.1 coordinate 597,874, forward strand.
TTCATTGTTGCTAACTCTTAACTGCTATATTGTGATACATGTTAGTCAGTTGTCAGTGGAGGTTGTTATCCGTCGTCTTCCATTTTCCACTTCAGTTTCTATATAGTATGTTGCTAATGCATGATGTTACTGTTCTAGTGGAGTTAATTATCTACTTCATGTACTTTTGGGTATAGTTAAATCTATAAAAAAATCCTATTTCATAAGGGGATTATAGGTTTTGTAACCACAAATCAGAGGCTAGCTGGCAAATATGTGTGGTGGAGTAAAAAAGTACACTATTTATCTCCAAAGTGTGTTGGAGCAGAAGCATAGAGTGGCAGTAACTGCAGCATTTGAGGAATCAGTCTCTCACCGGTATACTGTGGTTACATTCCACCGCTCCACTGGGATAGCTACTGATTAGCCGATAGCATCCCTGACACCACTTAGCATAATGGGATGAAACATTTCATAGACAGGTAATAATGAAATGCTATTGACATCCAGCAACACTGTTGGATGGTGAGTAAGTCAGGTAGCACATGTTTAAGAAGGGAATCTGGTTGCTTGGTTGGGTCATGGCGGCAACTCACTGCCAGTGATTAGTGACACGATTAAAGATGTCTTTACATCTGACCTCATGAACTGTGAACAAGGCCCGTGGAATAATGTTCCAGTGTGCCGACTAATTGGAGAATGAAGTATCGGCCACAGTCTTTTACTGTAATTATAAATATCAAAATACAGACAAGTGTCATTTAGATGTGCTGGTATGACGTCAGAGGTCATGCTTGGCACTAAATATATGCAGACATCCCAAAGGATTCAAGGTTAAAGAAAAGAGAGAAAAGTTAAGAACGCCTTTATGAATAAACGTGGATTATATTGACACCAGTGAAAATGGTGTCCTATCAATTTACATAATACATATTGAAAAACCTTTCTCATATGAGATATTATATATGTTTGTGTTGTGCTACCCCCTTAAACAGTCATCCCATCATAAATGGCATGTACTTTTAAGTAACTTGTCATCCAAATAAGATCTGTAGACCGACCATAATAATCACTTGCGTCTGGAGCTGCCTCCTCTGCAGCAGTTCAGATGCACCCAGTGTGAGGCCTGCTCAGATATGAAAATGTATGGAGATTTACTGAAATTTGCAATATTTAATTGGAGTTTGTGTGCGTCTCTGTGTACGCCTCTGCATCTACTGGCAATGTGCCTGGCGAAATTAAAGCAAAATTCTTTGATCTGATATAGGATTTGAATAGTGAAGATTTAAATATTTAAAATTCTTCTGCAGTGTCACTTTGATCTCTGAAATGATTAATAGGGGTTTGTTATAGAAAATACACTAAACGGATCTGGGAGAGCCAACCCACCGTAATTGTGAGCTCTCTCGCAGAGTGAGGGTAAATTACACATTTTAAAGTAACAGGGTAAACAGTTCATTTGAATTTTATTTCATTCTTTCATGTTTAATGAGACAAGAAGACAGAGAGCGACTTCAAACGGCCCAATCTAAAGTGGAAAAGATTTTCTCCACGCGAGAATGACACTTGGAAGGGAAAAGTGCTTTCATCGTTTATCATGATGATTAGGAAGAGGAGGCTCTTTGTCTCCCGTCTCTGCCTTTTTTCAGGCATGAAGTGAGAGAACTTGGCCAACACCCGTGACGGCAACAAAATAACGCTGATACTGATAACAGGGACTGTTGATAGCGTGCTGCTCTCCTTGCAGCTAACACCACCTTAATAAGAATATATTGTACGACACCTAAAGAGTAGTGGTACACTGACATTTCGATCCCTCATTTACTCAACCTGTATAGCTCGTTTGCCCAAGCTCTTCATTCCTGGAATTAATATTTTTTTATGTTTTGATTCGAGAAAACTGTAGATGTCAGCAATGACCCTTAGCTGAGCCCATTTTTTGAAACATTGGCTTCTTGATTGTCAGATAGAAACACACAAAAGCAGGCTCCTCCTTTCTTGCTAATGATCGTCAGTTTTGCCAGCTGACAACTGTGGCTGGCAGCTTTTATCAACAGCAGCTAGTTAGGTAATTAAGCTAACATTAGAACCAAGAGTCGGTGGAGGGTTATCTTTTTGAATTTTACAGCTGAAAATCTTGAACTGTAAAAGTGTCTTATATGCACTTGACATTTAGTTAACTGTGCTAAAAGGCAGAGGCTAAAGCAGCATGTCTCAGGTGAAAAGTTGTAGTAGTTGTAGAGCTATTGATACGTTTGGTGAGGAAAAATGTAAAATCAGACTCTTGTTTTGTTCACTTTTTTAAGATGATTTTTTTGGGGGGGGGGGCATTTTCACCTTCATGGGATGGAATGGAGGCAAGGAAAAGAGAGAGGGACATGACATGCTACACACGTCCTAGAATCAAACCTTGGACGTTGCGGTTATTAACTACCAAAGAAAATGTGTTGGGCAAACGCAATGCCCTTTTGGGGACCAGCTTCACCAAATCCAAACCGGAGCAGTAACCTACAGAGCAGCTAACGTTAGCCTAAACACCAATATCATCCAGGACTGGCTTCCACACAGTGGATGTGCAAGTCCTTAATAGGGCTTTATGTAACCTGTAACCCAACAAACTAATGCAGTTAACTCTGGTTTTGAAGGTTAGACTGGGTTAGCGGTTAACTTCCTACAGTAGCTTCCTACTACTGTTACTGTACACCAGTGGCAGGCCATGCATTTTATACCTGGGCCTTCACTGCTGTCCTTCAGCTGAAACACAGCTATGGTTATTATTTGTTTTGTGTAAAAATGAAGCCAACACCTGTAGATACACTATCTGCCGAGAGTGCGTCTCCTCTCTGACTGCAGCGCGAGGCTTCTGTGGGCGGCGGCGGGGGGGGCTCACGGCAGCACCCGCTGCGTAACGTATGTGCTTTAACGTCAAAACACCAGAAAATTCTCCAATAACACCAGAACAAGTCGCTAGATTTGTCACTAGTAGCTTTTGACAAAAAAGTCACCATGAGGGTTTGGAAAGTCGCCAGATTTAGCAGAAAGTCGCCGAGTTGCCAACACTGGCACCTGCTAAATATGTCACCAGAGCAACATTGGACGTAACAATAGTTCCTATCACATATTAAACCAAACACAAATCTTCATAAAAACAAGTTGTACAAATAATAATATATAAACAAGCATATTAAAGCTACTGCAGATGTAAAAACAAACACATTTAACTTACCAGAGCTGCTGTTCACTATTTAAAGACAAAGTGCATCCTCCTTTCTTTGTTAACAAAGAGTTTAATCTCACGGTTGTTCAGTACATCCGTGCATTTTAGTTCCAGTAAGAAGTCCTTCTCGGTTGTAGTTCTTGAATACGTTTTAATGCGTTTGAGGGCTGAAAATGTCCGCTAGACAGAGGCAGCAGATATTGGGATTGTCACCGCCCAACACGTCAGGCTAGCCCACTGACCAATCACGTATGGCTAGGTCAGCTAGCAGGCTCTGGCACGTCAAAGAATACGCCCAACATGTCAAACTAAAGATCTGATTGGTTGAAGAACATGACAATCAACAATATCGTCCCCGTTCACTTAAACTGCAAAGGGATTCACTTGTTCACGCCTCTGCCTCTGTTCTTACCTAGAGACACAGAGGTGGAATCTGATTGGATAAAAGCTCTACTTAAAACAAGCTGCACTGGAAGCAGAGCAACTGAGGAAGACAGGAGCTGTGCAATGAGAAAATAAGATAATGGGAAAAATATTTTTAGAAATTATAATACATGTAGTGTATTTAAGAAAAAATATTAAATTATAAAATAGCTATAACTTTGTGATTCTGTTTAGGCCATCAGAGAATGCCTTGCAGGCCCTGACGGCCCACCACTGCTGTACACGTACCATAGGTAGCAAGCTAGTTAGCTTTGCAGCTAACGACAGGGCACATAAACACAATTTTTTTTTTTTTTAAATCAAGCCACCACCAATAGACTATTCAAATGCGTATTATTGCTATTATTAGTATGTAGACACTCATGCATACAGCTTTAGCCTGCCGGGCCCAGTGAGTTGCTAAAGCTATGATTGGACAATCACTATTGGGGGGGGGGGTAAATTAGACAAAAGAGTTTTTTGAATTTAAATATTTAAAAGTTACATGGGCCTTTTTTTTAAATATCAAATTTGCTGCACTGGTATTAAAAGTGAATGGAAATCTACTGAACAGAGTTTTAAATCAACAATAACATTAATATGATATTTGCTTTGAATTAATGTTTAATTCATCCTCATCGTATTTAGATTCATTAGCATGCAGAGAATAGAATAATTGTGCCCAGTGCATCCTCTAATGCTTCAGTGACTCTGCCCAGTTGAATATAATAGCCTTGTAAACTGTGCATTAATTTAGAATTGCTCTCCTTCCGATGCATTGCTTTTTTTCCTCTTATAAATATTCATAGTTGGATCGCTGTGAAAACAAATATGGGACATACAGTAGCTATGTTGCTGTTTTCATCTGGCATGAATGTTTCATTTATGTATGAATTCAAAAAGCCATTTCCATTTCTTCCCCCACTTTGAGCTGCCCCCTAAAATTAACATTGACAGAAATTCAGCCCATTTGTAGTTTGTTTCAGTCTTACTAAAGAACAACATGGATTTTTAGATAAGTGGAATCGTACCGACCACTGAACACATTTTCCTACCATGCAGCCTCTGCGTTCACCTTCCACTTGACCTTTCATCGCCAAACGCACTTTTTATGCTCTTTTTCTTACTAAACACGCATTTCTTACTGAAGCCGATATGGCAGGCGAGTGTGTGCTCTCGTGCGTGAGCACCGGCATGTGTGCACGCGGGCGTCCGTCCGGCTTAATGGTGGCCACAGGTCAGTGAAGATGTGTCTTCAGGAACCGTTGTCGGCGGCTGACAGGTGACCTACTGGACCATGAATTGCCTGTCTAACATTTCGGGTGGCGTACCAACCGGTGTTTCCAATTGTTGTGGCACGCTGCAAGAGAGCCACCTGCTCACCGACCACTGTGATCAATGAAGATGATTTTTTTTCCCTTTCTTTTCTTTTAGTGACACAACCCAAAAGAGGTGGTATTGATATTTAAGGCGGGGGCGTGAATCGATAGCAACCAGTCAAGCCGTCTGACTGAGCAAAACCCATAAACGTCGACCCCTCTTGCAGTGGCTGGAGGATTGATTGATTGTTTGGAATGGCAAATGTTAAGGCAGGGTGTCAGTTTGTGTTATTTAAAAAAAAAAAAAAGTGTTTTCTGAGGATGAAAAGAATGACTGAAGCAAAGAAATTAGCCCCTCGGTTGTCATGTATTAAGATGATATTTCAAGGAAATAGGTTTATTTCACTACAAAGTTGAGAAGAGTACTCTTGTTATTTGTAAATGGATATAACATTAATATAGAGACAAAGACATGCTATGCCATCTTAGCCACCTCCTCGGCTGCCTGTGCCTGTCTTGTCAATATCCTCCCCTCAGTAAGTAAAAGCCACTGACAGGTCTGATTTAGTCATTGTGCCTCTCAAAGTATCTTTCCACACTAATCAAAATGACTCTCTGTTAAATAAAGCATGAAAAAAGCTTTCTCTGTGAACGGTGCGCTGGAGCGGAAGTCGTCTTGCCTGCAACGCTAGATGATTAATCAACAGATTGTATTCTGCTCGGCATTGCGATTCCTTCCTGCAGGGCTCACTTCAACACAAACATTAGACTTAAAAAAAAAAAAAAAGACGTGAGCCTCTTTTTTTTTTAAGCGAAATTTAAAGGTAGACTGGTGGTGTGTCTTTAAGGGTAGGTGAGTGAGTTGTTTTTTTCATTTACTACTGAGACCTGCCAGAAGGTATCAGTGAGCGTTCCTGGCTCTGACTGTCAGCAGGGCTGGTAAATGGTTTAAAGACGGTGGGGGGGCTGACACTGTGCATAGCAGGCTGTGGTCTGAACGGAAAGTTGGCACCCATTGGTGCGTGCCTTCACTTAACAGGGTGTGGCAGTTAGCTCTCTGCACTCATCACACGGTTTATGGGTCAGCCAGTGATGAAATGTAGCATAAAATCGCCTGGAATCTTGGCTAGTAGCTGTTATGACAGGGAAATTACCACAAAACAAGCAGTTGCTGTCATCAGACGAGCATTACTCACTTGATAATTATCACTCTCATTGTCATGTGTATCCACATTGTGGCCCATACAAACCAGGTTTGGAATAATAGTCCTTTATGAAATAGAAAAGAAAATGAAATTGATTTTCCTCTGTTTTCTGCTTGTTTACTGTAGCATGAGGGAGGTAAAGGGCAAGGTTTCGGAAATAGAATCAGCCCTGTCTCTTTCTGCTCAGCGTGTGAAAATAGTATTGATTAATGGTCATTGCCCCTTTTTCCTCCACGCAGAATGATGTAAAGACCCTGTCAGTTACCGTCACCTTCTCCGAGACTGTGTTCCATCAATCGCGGCGGCCCGAGCGGGCAAGCAATGGCAGGTGGCACATATTTCACCTGCCCGGGCACAATGGGCCAGTAAGTGGGACAAGGCAGAGGGACAAAAAGTGACACGTACGAAGGTGACATCTTTTCACACCTGGGAGTAATGGTTTTTGATAGGCGTCCTGCTTGTTTCGCCACTGTGGACCGCGCAGAGAGCCCAGAAAACGTGTGATAATATACACAATTAGCTCATGGCGCAAAATGACCCGGGGGCCTTCACAAGCCGCGGCAGATCTAAACTCCTTCCGTTCACCGGGGAAGCGCGACGGCTCGGTCTCTGCCACAACACTGGAGGAATATCGTGTTTTGACACATCAAGGATACAATTATTGGACCCTACAGCCATGCTTGTCCACACACGCAGCCCTCTCAGTCAGACAGTGAATGGCGGCGGGAGCGCTGCAGTTAATTTCACCAGCAGACGACCATCATCCCTGCTCCATATAAGAGGGAGATAGCGTGTTTGTTGCTGTGATATCCCCGTCTCGTCTGTTTTTATATCAGCTGATATTACACACTTCAAAAGTAAAAAAGCAGTGTTAATATCACTTTGGATGTTCAATTTATTCTGTCTCAATTTCTGTCTCCCGTGGGTTTCGTAAAGGGAAAAGATGGCCCCTTCAACAGAGCGGCCTCAACCGTACCCGCCATCGTCACCGCGAGTTCACGCAGAGTTTTTTTTGTTTTTTTTCACCTGACCATGTCGACACGTTCGCCACATTAGTGTCCGACAGCGGTGCCAGAGCTTGACAGGACAGAGGATGCGCGGGAGCGTGACGGGACGTTTTGATCATCTGTTGGGTTTATTATCTGCATACTGTTACTTGAAGCTCGACCGGCGCAGGACCAAGATGCATTGCTCTTTCTTTCTCTCTCTCTCTCTCTCTCTCTCGCTCTCTCTCTCTCTCTGTAGGGCATCCCTGAGATACTTCGGCTTATTATCAGCGCCTCTTAAATGCTTCCCAGCAAACACAGCTGTGGGCCCTGAAAGAGAGAGAAGGAATCAATAAGATTGTGCGCGTAATAAGGCGGGAGAGGGATTAAATATACATGGTAAACCCTCACACATGAAGACTAATGGTGTCCTGAAGCCACAGTCAGCAGAAGTTACCTAAAGGATGAATATGAAATTAAAAGATTACCATGATTACCATGTATTAAGATTTTTAAAGCACTAACAATGCTGTTAATTTCATAACAAATACATTAAGCACAAGTAGGCAGATTTTTTTTTGTTTTGGGGAATTTTTAATCATTTCTCACATATACTTGACATTATATTGCTGTGTTTAGTGATCATTAAATAGCATACATTTAGCCTCCATAGATTTGTAAATCACTATATTGTAGCTGATCACTTTTTATATTCTTTAGCAAATTCTGTATTGAACAACGAAACAAGCTGGCAATCTATTGACTCCTCTTAAATACTAGTTTATCACGTGAAAATCCATCTTGTCGGGCTTTAAGGTTGTGTCTGGACCAATAAGCATCCGGTGAGGAGCTCCTGGCACCTACAGGCGTGGTTTCCATGTGTGAGAGACAACAAAGAGAGGCCTAAAGAGCATAGCGTATACTGCAATAGCATCAGTTTTATCAGAGCTTGAGAATATTTTATTTTTATTGAATGAGGAGCAAAGTATGGCAGTGAAGGCTTTTCTGTCTTTTCTACCTCTGGCTTCGGTAAGAGTTTGATTGACAGATGGTTCATCCAATCCGCTGCCAAGTAGAATTTGAAAGTGCCTGCCGTTTTCAATGATTCTCAGATGGTTCTGTGTAACAAACCATCTGGCTAGTCAGTTGAATACGATAGCCTTGTAAACTGCAAATTAAGTTAGAATTTCCAAAACAATTATGGGACTCATCATAACATACACAAAGCTATTTTAGAGCTACAGTAATACAGTGTCGCACTGCATCCCAGGCAGGGTAGGAAATTTACATCTTTTTTTGGGGGCAATTTTTGCCCCCACTGACTGAAATTGGGTGCACTTTTTGAAACTTGTGAAATAACATTTAACCTTTGTTCAAAATAATAAATATACTTATTTAGGCTTACAATATATGAGCAATTGTCATCAAATGGCAATAATAAGACTATTGGGCAGTAGTCTACAGATTCAAAGTGTTTTCTTAGATTTTTTGAACAAACAAAACATAAATCAGACAATCATATTAAATTTTATTCTTATTTCTTTGTGGTTATTTATTGTTATTATTACATTTAAACAACTATTAACAAGTATTAAGTCAACGATGCCTTGATTACATATACATCAGTCATTGTATGGAATTATTGTGAAAAACATTTTTATAACACCTTAAATTTTTTTAAATGTGCCATTTGAAGGTACAAATTCAGTTCAGAGTTTTGCTTAGTAAAATATCTTAATTGACTGTCAGTCAGGTATTATTCATTTCCAGCAACCAAAACCGGATGTTCGTCTGAAGACACCGGATGTTGTCTCACGTTAATCTTTCCGCTAACTTTCAAAGTCCTTCGCTCGCTCCCGATCTGCGCCGTTTGAATGCGTTTACCGTGAATTTCAGGATATAGGTGCACTAACATTTAAGTGTCTGCTGAGTTGACCGCAGTCTCGCAGTCACAGGTCTGATTAAGAAGCGCTCCATTTATTTATTTGTTTAGAAAGTTCGGGGGCATTTTTTGCCCCTCTCCTAGTGATATCAGGGGCACAATTATATTTCTTAGGGGCAGTTTTGCCCTTTGCCCTCGTGTATTTCCGACGCTGATCCCAGGCATAGCCAAAGAGTTTGTTCCCCTGAAAAAATGTACAGTAAAACTATGCTCTATATTAATGAGAATATATACACACACACACGACTTCTAATGGGAAAGGAGTCTATCGGCTATCTGTGGTCCTGTGTTAAAATAAACCTGCATGTACCAGCTAATCTAGGCTCATGTGAGACAATCTTGGCTAATGTGAGACAATATTGCCTTAAAAATATCCATCTCAACAAAAACCCTTTTACTCTCAGTAATAGTCATGGTACACTGTCAGCTCCATCCGGTCCTCCCTCTCTGGGTCAGCTGGTAGAAGTCCGGGATGTGTTTATGGCAGGTTGGAATGAAGAAGACCAAATCCAACCTGCTCTTTCTCAAGGCCTCGAAAAGCTGAGTTAGATAATTTAACTGTCGATACATGGGTCCTCTCTTCTTCTTCATCTACTCTCGCCTTCGCTCTTCTGCGGTTTCATTTATTCGGACAAAGGACAAACCGGTGGGCAGCCTGGGCAGGCTTCCAGCTCGGCTGTGAACGCAGCGCGAGAGTGATGCAGTGGCTGGAAGAGTTCGGAGGTTGGGGTGAAAAGGTAGAGCCATCAGGGACGAGCCGGGGTCAAGCTATTTAAGTCAATATTGCTCACCCCGCCTGACAGCCGGAGTAACACCTTCCTGATCCACAAGGCCAGTGGACAAAGGAGGCAGCGTCTGCGCCTCATCAGGGAGGGATTGGGGGCTTCGGCTGCTCCATAACGGCCGCAGGGGCAGAGGTATGTGTCCGAGGGTCCCCGTAGAACAGGCTTTACTATGAAGGACTCATTGTTGTTGACCTAGCCCCAGGCCACGCGTGACACCAGCACAGCCATCAATACTACCATGTCATTACATTTGCACTTCAAAAATAAAATTCACAGCTTGATAGATCCTAATGCCAATGGCAGCATTTATATCCAGTGGAGTCTAAGAGAAACCTGGATAATTGTCTAGCAAAATGGGATTCAAAAGTACTCATCACAGGTTCATTTAAGTCTACTTTTCACTCCACACAAATCTGATGCTTGAGTGACATTTAAGTCACACGTTTCCTGTACTTCAGGATTTAATCGTGACGTCTGTTTCCATTGTCATTATACTGCAACTTTTCCACCTCAGTGAAGCATAAACATTTTTATTTTTGGGCTTTCTTTCGAAGTCCTGTGTTTCCACAAAGGTGTTTTAGTGTGCAAATTTAAAATGAGATAAATATAGATGGATGGAAACACACTTATTTATGCCTAAAATGTACACAGAAGTACATTGCTGAAATTAATCGTTTCCATGCTAAATTGTTAGTATGTAAACAAAAGTAGATTTGTAGTTCGTATGTTGTATGGACGCATTGTATTTGTCCATACAGCGTAGCAACAATCAGCAGGCCAGGCACACACTATCTCTCCCAACCCTTGCATGGGGTCAATCGTCCCACCTCTTCCCAAGCTTATAAAATGTCCCTTATCAATATTTTAGCACATCAATTGTAACCCTTGGTAAACACATCTCCTGAAAAGTAGATCATCAGCGGACACAGTCACTGGGGATCGACTGTCTGGGACGCTGTCAAGGCTTTCTCTCTTGTGTTTGCTCTATCTCACACACTCTGTCAATTCCATCTTTGAGTGGGGGACCAATAGAATCCAGCGAAAGCTCTTGTTGAGGATTTTTCAAACTAAACAATGCCCTGGGCATATTGTATTCTCAGGAGAACTGTTGGCCAAAGTAAGATATGCTTCAATTCCCAGAATGCTGAACACTGCGCAGTACAGTTGGAGGTCCATGTACACAAACAGTGTCGATTTGACCATTTTAGGAGTATAATTATATACAGTATAATATATTGTCATGGAATTCTGTGAAAGAAATAGTTTTGGTAGACATGCTCAATTGCTTGATAGCAAACGTACTTTTTTGGATACCAAACTTACTGCAAATACCAAGCTACACCCAGCTGATTAGCTTAGCTTAGCACAAAGACTGGAAACAAGGGGAAACAGTTAGCCTGGCTCTGTCCAAAGGTAACAAAACCGGCACTTCTAAATTCCGTTTTGTACAATCTCTACAAATAAAGCATAAAAACAACAAGTTACGGTTTTACGTGGAGTCATGTGACGGACTATTTCTCTCGACTCGTACAGTTAGCCATGAGTGGACGTGGAAACATTTTTACTGTGTTTTACTTTTTACTATTTTACTGTGTTGTATCAGCGAGGCTCCCCAACCAGTCGTTATGCCCAACCTTTATGCACAGCTGTGGCTATTTATAGCACTAATCCCATTAATTCATCACATGCACCTGTAAACCACCATATGCGGTGATATCTTGTCATAATTAAACTTCAGAAGGATAACTAATTCATAGCACTCTCATTTAAACAGACTTTCACAAAGTACCTCACCATTGAGGATAAAATAATTATGATTAACGCAGCTAAATTATGACTGGAATGGAAATATAAAAATCACACGTAAGTAATTCATTTAAATGAAGTCTTTAAATGTGCCTTTGATTTTTCTGTAAACTGTAAAACATAATAACTCAATCAGAGAAATTGTCAAAAAACCCAAAAGCTATTCAGATCCCTTTTCTCACCTAATATGTATTAAACTGTATGTCCACCCTGTCATATCACCTGCAGCCGGCTCTAGAAAAGTCCTGTGTGTAGGCCTGGTCTGACATATATGAGGTGCACACATTCTCAAAGCACACTTTTCTTTTATAAATATCAGTTGATGCACGGTGTTTGTGCGTATGCATACATGTGGCGTATACGTGGTTCTGCAACATAACGCCCTGTAGAACTACAACTTGTCGTTTTTACACTTTGCTTTATGTAAAGCTTAAACAAACAGGACATAGCTTGTTCATTACTGAGCTTTAGAGGTGTTGGGAGGTGGATTCTGTTTCCTTTGCTCAGAGCCAGGCCAGCTGTTCCTCCCTGTTTCCAGTCTTTGTGCTAAGCTGCGCTAACAGGCTGCTAGCTCTAGCTTCATACTTATCGTGCAGACATTAGAGTGGGGTCCATTTTCTCATCCAACCCTCTGCAAGAAAATGAATAATGATAATATATAATATATTTTAATAATAATATTTTTCCCAAATGACAAACTATTTCTCAAAGAACTCAGCAGTGTTTGAAATTAAGGACTTGGCCTTTACATAGTTGTTATCGCTCAGTTTGTGCTGCTTGTTTGTAGTTATACAAACGGAGAGTAACTTACTGCTGCTATATCATATTGCTGTGACTGCAAACTGCAGCTCATCAGTGGCTGGTGGAAATATCTGCAGAGCAAGAGAGCTTCATCACACTGAGATGATGATGTTCATCGGTGTGTGAAGTTTCTTCAGGCAGTCAGAAGCCAGAGTCAGCACGCAGAACGATTATCTTTGAATCTTGGAGAGAGCTTAAAAACACAGATTATCATTTTATAGCCGGCCTAAATACTAAATAGTAGTGATGTGAAAGATGAAGTCCCATTTTATGGCTTGAAAAAAGTTAATAACTTGGTCTGAAATAGTGAAAATACATCACGCAAACCAGGAGGCCAGTATTGTGCTGATCTTATCCACAGGGGAAGAAGATAAGAAAGACTATCTTGATATGAACTGTTGAAATAGATGTGCTGCAGAATTTAACGTCTGTCACAACTTCAAGTATCACGAACGGCATCGCCATGCAAAGAGCATGTGTAGGAATATTCAGACGCAGTAAACGCCACAGTGAAAATACGCTTTAATGCAAAAATGACTCACCTCAAATGTGCAGAGCATATAGTGTGTTGAGGAACAGAAAACAGTGTCTTTACCAGCTGATTTAATTCATCAATAGTGGCGATGTGCAGGCCCGGTCACATCCCATCGCACATTACTGACTTTGCTTTTATAAAAACCACCTCAACAGCCACAAGCGAGGCATTGCTCATGTCATCTGCAAATCACAAATCGCAGCTCTTGACGCGAACCGCTGCACAGAAGCCAAGTGCCAAAGGGCTCTGGCCAAAGCCGGCATCAGACTTTAAAGTGATTTGAAACAGCGAGCGAAAGGAGGGGCAGAATTTTGCCTCGGAGCCTGACGTAGACAGAGCTTCAATCTTCAATGGAATGGAAACAAAAAAAAAAAAGATGAGAAAAGGGGGGGAAGAAACAGTAGCATGGCCAGCTCATCCATCATTTCTTTAAAAGGTCAGGATTTTGTAGGTGGAATTGGGAAGAGCAGTGAATTGGAGATGCACCGAACAGCAGGGTATTTTCCGCTGCCATGGCCAGCTAAGGAGAGCTCCTTTAAAACACATCTGCCAGTAAACATTTTGGCCTGACTCTGGGTCATCTCTCCTGTCTGGACGAGACCCAGCCGAGCGTGAAGATGTACCTGCACAAACCCCGAGACAGGCTTAGTCACTTCAGACTTTCCTCTCAGCCCTAACGCCTACCTCTTAATTGTTATGTCGATGGATAACTCCTGTGGATTCTGAAGGGTTTTCTCACCTCCTCTCCTTCAAATTTGTTTTTTCAACATCAACCAAAACAAAAATCGACATTATTTTAATCACGTCATCCTCGGGCGGTACCAAACTGAGTCTTTATAAAGCAAGAAAAAAAAAAAACACCACAGCCACACGAGTATTGATTTACAAAATACAGTGTATCTGGTACACGGGTTTAATAAACGACGAGGCAATGTGGTACCGTAAAACAGCAAATGAGTAAACGAAAATGTCATTCCAAATGATATGTAATTATCTGACCACATGTCTCAGAGGTACATTTGGGGAATAAATCGAGAGCAAATGGGGCAAAGAAATCACCGGCGAGGTCTGTCTGAATTGAAGCCCATCAGCAGCTAAGTGCCTTTTTACCTCCTTCAACCACAGGGGGGGGGGGGGGAGGGGAAGAAAAAAAGTGACCTTCTGGCATTATGGACGGGGAGAATCTAACCAAACACACGTCACTCACGAAAAGACGCAGACTTTTTCTTTTTTTCAGAATGTACCGTACTTACAGAGGAGTTCAGTGCAGCCGGGAAAAGCACTTTCTCTTCCACTGTCAAGAGTGATGAAAAGGTTGCTCTCCCAGAGAAAGGGAAAAAAACGGTGCGAGGGACAGATGTGAGCTTGGTTATAAGTCTCTCCATCAGCCCTGTAGATGCCGCTCAGACACCCCTGGGATGCGCGGAAACATCTGGAAAAGAATTGTCAACGGGATTGATACAGTACCTAGAGTAATAAAAAATGAATTTCCCTGCCTGGATGTAAACAGAAATGACCCGAGCCATGATGCATTTGCTTAGATCTGCTTTTTAATACCAGAATAAAAAAAGGAATTTAAAAAAAAGCAGATTATGCCACGATAGAGATATAACAAGCGCCAAAGCTGCGGCACAATCTTTTGAACAGCCTGCGCGGACGGCAAGACACGCGAGAGAGAGAGGAGCGATACATTAAACATGAATAGTTGGAAGGACACAGACTACATAAAAGCATGCGGTGACAGGGTCACAGGCATCGTGCGCGACGTGAGCGGAGGGGACAGATTCGTGGAGAGTCCTTTTAATGTGCGCGCTTGTGCTTAACATTGTTTAGAGCTCAGTGATTTGAGATTACTACCACGGGGGGGGGGGGCGGCCTGGGGGCATTTTTATGATGAGCTTTGGAAATATGTCGCCGACGATGCGCGCGAGCTCTTTGAAGTGGCCGTGTGTTTCTTCTTCAAGGCGGAAGATCTTTAACGAATACATCAAACTTAAACTGATGAAAAAAACAACAAAAGAATCGCTGCCTATTCAAAACTGCGCAGCATTTGTGACAGATTCAGGTTTGATGGCCCACATCAGTAATCTCCACCAGCCGTTGCTGCCACAGAGGAGCCGCTCTGCTGCTAAGCTGTACGGCGAGGTGTTTAAGTGGTGGCCTTGGAAGTTGTGCTAAGAGCCCCTGGTTTCGGCTCCTCGGACCATTCCCTGGTTAGGAGTGAGGTTCCAGCCCGCCTCCGGGGACCTCTTCATTATCTGTCATTAAATGTTTTTAAGTTTGCATAATTGATCCTCTCCAATAAGTCGTCATTGATTTATGGAGGTCTGGGCTGAAGGAAGGACTGGTTAAAAATTCATAACCCTGCTATACGCGTCTTCACAATCCATTAGCTGCCCCTGGACCCAGAGTCCTTCCATTGATTGACCTTGTGCCCAGAATCTCTTGGACTCTGCATTTTTCCCTCTGTTATTGCACTGTGGGAAGAGTTCTGTTGTGGCTTTTTGTTTTTCCCCAGACGGGTCTTACTTTGATTTCCTCCCTCCCCATCGCCACGTGTCTTTCTCTCCCATCTCACCCTCCCTCTGTCTCTCTGTTTCTCCCTCTCCCTTTAAACTGAAGACCTTACTCTGAGACGATGAATAAATAAAGCATGTTCCATAAACAGCTTTCCACTATTATTTAAGCTTCCAGGACCTCGCACTCTGACAGCCTGCTTTCCCTGCCATCAAATTCAAGTGTGTAAATTTTCTAAAAGGCTCTGAATGTTTTATGATGATTTCAGGGAATGATGGAGTAATAGCTGAATAGTGAAGCTATTACTTTTAATATTTATATTGAGTGCTTTGAATCATTAATGTGACAGGATGTAAAATCAGAGCAGCGGGACGTATGTACTTCACAGCCACAGCCACTTGGCGAAAAATATTTGTTTTCCTGAGCAGCTCGTTCCAAACTGTTGTGGGCCACCCATCGGGACGTGGGGATGGTAAGCTTTTCCATTCATTTTAATCCCACCTTGAGAAAAGGCCATTCTTGGAAAGCATTAGTTCGAATATGGAGTACGTTTGAAAGAAACTGCAATAAATCTTTGAGGGTGTTTATAACTCAGAGGTCAAGTCGTGACAATTTGTGTGTCTAGACCTCTTTTGTTCTTTTCATGTGCAGTAATAACTGAGGGATGTTTGCCATATGAAACGCTAACAGCTAAATGTATGGAAGTCAAGCTCCACTCAGAGAAGAAAAAAAGCAGATGACATCTTCAGCACTCACATTAAGTTAAAATGAGGATACTTATTCTAAGTAACGATGCCAGTCATGATGAAATGATAAGTTACCAAGTCAAAATTATAAGATACAAATTTTTGTCTTAGTATCTAATAATTGTTTAATATTTTTATTAGTATTTTATCATTTTGATTTAATTAGCAAGAAAAAGTCTTATCCCATAATTGTTTTTTTTTTGCCATTCCTAACTTATTTTTGCCTCTTGGCACAGATGTGCTTCCATAAAGTTGTAACCACGTTGTATGCTTTGCTAAATTATGCAATGTAGGTATAATTCATGGCAGCTCATTTCCACCAGGAGAAGAAAACAGATGAAAAGTTAGAAATGACAAAAAAGGCTGATGGTAAGTCAAAATTACAAAATATACTTTCTAATGGATAAAAAGATACTTGAGCAAATATGAGATAAGTCAAAATGTTGTCTCATAATCATGTCTTTGTATCTTTGAATTTCGAACACTTCATAATTGAATAAGTAAATGAAGTTTAAGTTTAAAGTTTAAGATAAAGGTTTGATTTATTATGATTCTGTTTTTACTTACGTAACTTAAATTATTTTGACTCAAATTGTCAAACGTTTGGCTCATTATCTCATGTTTTACTTTGTAACTCATAATTTTGACATGTAAAGCAATTATTTGACCTTGGTGTGTCATAGTTCTGAATCTGTATTGTCTTTTTTTTGTCATCATAATAATCTTTTTTTGTGTTTGTTTCTCTGGTCAAAATGGGCTTCCATACTATTGTTCCCACAATGCATTTAGTGGATGGACAGAGATTTGACACCATTTGACTGCCTCTATCTGGGTTTCTATTTTATGTAACACTTGTATTCAACCACAATCTGTTTATGCACAGGAGTAAATACTGTCATGTTATAACTAGCAGCAAGTTCAAATGGAAACTCTGGCTCTCAAAATGTTGCCTTTATCACTTGTCAAGGTTCATCTGAAACATATCTGTTTTGATGTCATTACATTTCAGAAATATAAAACAAAGGAAAAGAAGAGAAAGGAAAGGTCTTATACTTTGGTAGAGGTTATCATGGGGTCTTCGTGGTGTTGTTTTGTCCCTTTCGTCTGTGTATCTGGTGCTGTGTGGAGCTTTGCAGTTAAAGGCCAGTTTATTCTTGCGGGTATCAGGCAGCCTTGTCCTGAGGGAACGAGCTCTTTCATGCACAGTTAGTGCACTTGACTCAGCATGGAGATGCTTTCAGATGGAAAAGCCATGTTTAGAGGACGTCTTATGAGACATTAAAGCACTACTGGTCCATTGTTTTAGCTCTTCCTAAATGTCACTTTCCTCTCCTGAGCCTGCCCTTCACCACACTGTTGTGGGACACGTCACAGAGGAAGGCCTTCTCTCAGCTCCCACTGAGGGTCCATGGCAGACTGTAAACCCACCGCTCTGGCCATTACTGTCGTCTTCATCTGTTTACTTTCTATGCAATATTTATTGAAAGAAAAACATTAAGGTCTCTTTGGGATACATTTTTTACATTACATTTAATGAAACTCTAATTCATTAAATGTTTGGCTGAGTTTCCATGTTGCAAATTGTATTTATATTGTTTTTTCATTGTCTGATTAGTTCAGGTTAATCACAAAATTAGTGGAGGCACACCATTGTTATCATTATTAGTAATGCTATGAATATTATTGTTATAATTATTAATATTGGTTATTTAGGAGACAAAATGAAGACAAAAAATCGACTTACTTTAAATTATGACTGTTTCTGTTAATCAACTATCAATACTACCTTCTACAAATAGCATACACAGCGCCAAAATAATCCGATCTGTAGTTATTGCAGAAAGAGAACAACCTCTACTTTGTGAATCTAAAAATACTTTTAACCAGAATAATACATATATATGAAAATATTACAGCCCGAGTGGAGTCAAGAGGTCTTTTTCTTTTAATAAAATGGAACCAGCTCCGTTTGTACTGATGTGCATATGGCCTCCGACTGACAAAGATATCTGCCAGTGGTCTGTTTCACACATTTTCAGACTTAATAGCACCCATCAGCGGCAGGAGCGGAGGCAGACATAGCTATCTGGAGTCTAGGTGTGTTTTGAGAATGTGGAGAAAGGACAGAGACGAGCTGAACTCAATAACTCTCAATGCATCTTTAAGTTCGTGGTTGATCCGCATAGAATAGCAATTGAAAACAGACTGTTGAGGCCTGCCGGTGGTGGAGCTGCTGACCCAATCCAGCAGGTGCGGGTGAGTTTCGAAACGAAATTAGATTTACAACAAGTGTTGAGGTGTGTGCCCCTGCCTCTGCTTGGTAATGCTGTTTCAGATGAGCGGTAATGACTTGTGTGGATTCAAATGTTGGTATAATTGAGAAAGAGATGGCGTGACCGGAACAGATGTTTCATATAGGCTTCTGCTCAGACTTCTGTGAGCTGGTGTGTGTGTGTGTGTGTGTGTGTGTGTATTTGGTAAATCTCATGGGGACCGATTTTGACAGTCCTATATTTTTGTGAAGACTTCTTTTAAAATGGGTCACAGTGGTTACTGGTTATGGGTATAGTTAGGCTAAGCCTCGAGGCCATGAATGTGCTATGATGTAATACAATGTCTAGTATAGCAAAAACAATGGACCACATTAAAAAACATTTTCATATTCTTATCTTAACTTTTTCTTCATTTTTTTAGTATGGTGGGCTCATACAAGAGTGCCCTGTCTGATTCGGCAAATGCTCCTTACTTCAGCTAACTGTGTCAACAGAATGAATGCGGGTGAGTTCATGAAAATTGTAAATTAGCATAATTAACACCCCAATAATATCATAAAAGGCTACGCGTCCTGCCCCATATGCCCTATTTTGAAGTCCTGCTTTCGGAGATCCATAAAGGAATAACTCAACACCATTGTTCGATTGCACAGTTGGTTGTTTGAGGGTTAAGAAATACTGTCTATTGACAATATTGTAGCATATTTTATCCGTTAACTTTGGGTGTAATTACACTGGACAACAGATTCATATTTGTTGGCAGTATTTGACAATTATTAAAGGTGCAACCTGTAAAATATTAGCTGAATTTTTTGTTGAAAACACTAAAAGAATGAACTAACATTATAAATACGTCTACATATTGTGCTGCAGAGATATCTACTGCCAACCAGCAAGGTCCGGCCCGTAATGTCTTGTTTTACCACTTGTTCCCTGAGAGACGTAAGTGAGTCACTGTAGCGTCAAGTCTGCCCTCAGTCCAAAGAACGAAGAAATAGAGCTGTCAACTTTACATCTGTGGTCCGTGTGCGTTTTGATAGTTTGTGTATTAGATTATTATATAGTTATATAGTTAAATGTATTTCATACGTAAAGCAGTAACCAAGCAGTAATCAAAGGAACCGCACTGAACTGGTTTGGATCCTATTTATCGGATCGATCTCAGTTTGTTTATGTAAACGATGAAGCCTGGATGAAGACCGACGTAAATTATGGAGTTCCACAAGGTTCTGTGCTTGGACCAATCTTGTTCACCTTATATATGCTTCCTCTAGGCAATATTATCAGAAAACACTCTATAAACTTTCACTGTTATGCAGATGATACTCAATTATATATATCGATCAAACCAGATGAAACCAATCAGCTTGCTAAACTGCAAGCATGTCTTAAGGACATAAAAACCTGGATGACCTGCAACTTCCTGATGTTAAACTCAGGCAAAACTGAAGTTATTCTACTAGGCCCAGAACACCTCCGAAATCAGTTATCTAATGATATAGTTTCTCTAGATGGCATTGCGCTGACATCCAGCAGCACTGTAAAGAATCTTGGAGTTACCTTTGATCAGGATTTGTCTTTTAACTCTCAGATAAAACTAATTTCTAGGACTGCCTTTTTTCACCTACGTAACATTTCAAAAATCAGGCACATCCTGTCTCAAAGCGATGCAGAGAAATTAGTTCATGCATTTGTTACCTCTAGACTAGATTATTGCAATTCCTTATTTTCAGGCTGCTCTAATAAGTCTCTTAAATCTCTCCAGTTGATCCCGAATGCTGCAGCTCGTGTACTAACAAGAACTAAGAAAAGAGATCATATCACTCCTGTATTAGCTTCTCTGCACTGGCTCCCTGTAAAATCTAGAATATAATTAAAAATCCTTTTACTTACCTACAAAGCCCGAATTGGTCAGGCACCATCATATCTTAAAGAGCTTATAGTACCATATTGCCCTACTAGAGAGCTGCGCTCCATTAATTCAGGGTTACTTGTGGTTCCTAGAGTCTTAAAAAGTAGGATGGGAGCCATAGCCTTCAGTTATCAAGCTCCTCTTTTGTGGAACCAGCTTCCCGTTTCAGTCTGGGGGGCAGACACACTCACCACATTTAAGAGTAGGCTTAAGACTTTCCTCTTTGATAGTGCATATAGTTAGGGCTGGCTCTGGCTTGCCTTGGACTGGCCCTTAGACAAACTGGTATAGGCAAAAACTACAGGGGGACTTCCTTAGGATACACTGAGCACCTTTCTCCTCTTCTTCACCTCTGTCTGTATGCATTCATGTCCCATTAATGCTCATTACTAACTTTACTTCTTCCCCGGAGTATTTGTGCTTTCTCACCTCACAGGTTCCCATGACCGCAGTTTTATCTGGACACTGGTCCTTCAACCATCCATGGCCCTGCTGACACCTACTACGATCTTCATTATTAACCCTATTACCGATACCATTAATGCACAGTACTGATTTTGTCTCTTCCCCGGAGTCCTTGTGCTTTCTCTCCTCACAGGTTTCCATGGAGCATGGTTTCATCTGGACCCTGGTCCTTCCTCCTACCATGGCCCTGCTGACTCCAACTGCTAATATCACTTTTATTATTACTCGCATTACTATTTCATATTACCGATGCCATTAATGCACGTTATTGACCTGCTTCTTCACCAGAGTCTCTGTGCTTTCTCGCCTCACAGGTTCCTGTGTATCCGGGTTATACCTGGAGCAGGTCTTGCCTCCTGCCGTGGTTCTGTCATACATTGAATGTGCTGTAATTACATTGAATGTGTTGTAATTCACTATCCTGTTCTACACATGACATCTATTGCACTTATGTCCATCCTGGGAGAGGGATCCCTCCTCTATTGCTCTCCCACAGGTTTCTTCCTCTTTTCTCCCGTTAAAGGTTTTTTTTGGGGAGTTTTTCCTGTTCCGATGTGAGGGTCCCGGGACAAGAGGATGTCAAATGTGTACATATTGTAAAGCCCTCTGAGGCAAATTTGTAATTTGTGATTTTGGGCTATACAAAAATAAATTGAATTGAATTGAACCAGTATTGTTGCTGGCCATCAGCCAGAGAGCAGCATAAAACTAAGACACAAACAAATCACTTAGGCTTTCTAGATGAATAGTATCCCTGTCTGCAAGCTTAGACACATTTCTGTCTTTTTCTGATTGTGAACGAGCTAAAAAACGCTCCATAAATGCACCTGCCAATGTGATTTTCCAGTTTGATGAGCCAGAGCACTTTGAGCAGCTCAAACCTGCATTCTCTCTAATGGCCATCAGGGGGCGACTGCTCTAGTTGCAAAAATAAGTCTGATCCTATAGAAATCTATGAGAAAATGACATTGTAAAAAAGAGTTTGTGGTCTCAATCGCTAGTTTCAAGTCGTCTTTAATACAGCATGATGTTCATGTAGTACGTTATGGTCTTATTGAGAGTAAAATAGACGATAAAGCAGAACATGCTTAAGGGCGGGGCTACCTTGTGATTGACAGGTCGCTACCACGGCGTTGACCAGTCTGAGTGTTTTTTTGGCTTATAACTTTTTCCCTTTCACAGTGTGTTTTCAGTTCATGGAAGTTGATTGTAACATTTTGGTCGCTTACAAATGTTTTCTTCACCGTACCATACTTAGCTTGTCCCTCTCGTGTCACTTGTCGCTGCAAAAAAAACAAGATGGCGACGGCCGAAATGCCAAACTCTGGGCTTTAAAAAGAGTAGTCCATAAGACGTCACAGTGATTGCCTACCCTTCTAATATAGTCTTTGGTTCACATACTGGATGGGTGCGGTCCCTTTTATTAAAGCCAAAATTTCCAAACGAAGTGGAGTAATATAATCCACAAACATCTTATTTGTACCCGCGGCGTTTTAACCAGGGCGCAGCTAAAAATGGGACAACGTAAATCCTCTCTTGTAGGGAATGACAGTCGACGACTGTCGAAAGTTAACTCTTTCATAATGAATATATAAACACAGTGCCGAGATGAAACAATGGGTTTCTATAATGGAAGGTGAAAATGCAAACACTGGAACAATTAGGCATCCCACACACTGTAGCTGTGTATAGCTGTGTCAGAGAAGGTGCAGAGCCCCATGCTGACATGACAGGCCTGTCTTAGATCCTGTCTAGGCCTGCTCCCTCTCTCCCATGTCTTACCCCTGTCTTCCTCTCTCCCCTTCAGCGGTGGCGCCTCTGACTCAATGCCATTTCCAAATGTGTGTGTGAACGCACACAATAAAAAAGACACCCTTATAATACACAATACTGTGACACTGACAGTCTCTCTTTCTCCGTCTCACAAGTCATACATGGTCTAAAGATGCTAGCACCCCCTAGAAGCTTTAATAGTCGTTTCAGCGCATACCCAGAACTTGTTTGACGGAAAAAACAATGAATTAATGATTTATCTATTCCTGGAGCCTTACAAGTAGTCGGATTACAAAATTGTCATTTCTTCTGGACTTTTTTGGTCATTGAAACGTCAAGGATTTATCCTCTAGGGATTATGAATATGTTAAGCAAAAATTATGGAAATTTTGATCATTGTCATCGAAGGCGGAAATCTGGCTTTATGGAGGAACTAGAGCAGTGTTTCCCAAATGTTTGCTTCTTGGGACCAACTTTTTTTAAATGACAACCATTGTGACCCAAATTCATAATAGGCCTTATCTATAAATCGTGAGAAGAGAGAATTTGTGCGTAATGTTTTTGACCATTTTTACTTCAATTTCTGCATCACCTTATATCATTTTGAACAAGTAAGCCAGTTATTTAGAGGTATAGGTTTGATAAAACACAACTTTATTTTATGCATGAGTTATTGAAAAAATATAAACATGTCAAATACTTTAGAAACGAGACCAAATAAATGTTTTAGGCAGCGTTAACAGGCTCATCTCATTTATTTCAATTCCTCTCATCAAATAAACAAACCGAATGTACGCTAGCCTTTCATACTAGATCCAGTGTTTTAAGTAGGCTACAATTATCAGAACAATACAAACATTCGGGCTCCCTCATGTGGCTTAAAGGTGTACTGCAGATATAAATGTTTAATAAAAGACGAAGGAAGAAATTTTGCAAAAGTTATTTGACGACCCTGATAATATCTCCAACGAATTCTTTGGGAAAAAACTGAGCTAGAGAAAATAATTTGTAAATTTGTTAGTAAACACCCGCCTATTTACACATCTAGTAGCTATGGACCGACATTGGCATTCATTTGAGGTCCATTTTTTTGCTATTTTTTAGTCTCTGGCTTTCTAGCTGCCAAATGCTCCACTATCAAGAAATTTGCTAACTTTGTGTGTTTGCTGGCAGTGTGCAGTGGGTTTGCTAAAAACATCTGCCTGCTGTGGGTGGAAACAAAACTGATGGTAGTAGTGAGGAAAGGCGGCAACCTCCGGTTCTGCCGAGTGAAGCCGATGCATTCTCTCTAATGGCCATCAGGGGGCGACTCCTCTGGTTGCAGAAAGAAGTTTGATTGTATAGAAGTCTATGAAAAAATTACTCTACTTTTCACTTGATTTATTATCTCAGTAAACATGTAAAAAGTAAACATGAGTTTATACAGACCGGTCTCTGACAACCTCAATGGTTTGTTACTGCATTTATTAATTCTAATAATTAATACTAGATGTTTCTTGTATGTAAAGTAGATTCAATGTCTTGAGCTTGTAGTAGTAGTAGCAGCTTGCTACTTTCAACCAAAGTATAGTATTGCTGTAGCTTAATTACTTCCACTGAGGTGTAGCTTTAAAAACTGCAGTTTTCATTGTGATTGTGCAACAGTAGAAGGGTCACTAAATTAATTAACAATCATCACTTTAAAACCATGAATATCCACAACGCATTTCATTTAAACTGGCCTGTATTTGTCTAAATATCTTTGGACCAAAGAGTTGGACAGACTGACCTGTCACCATCTCTAGGCCTCTAAAGCTGCTAGCAGTACAAAGATCAACCACCACACGAAGTCTGACACACTGCTCTGACACTGTGCCGGTGCTGCTAATACAATCAGTCATCACCTATAAGCATAATTAGACATTTTCATCATGCTTACATGACAGGATTAATTTGTGGGTTTGTCTTTATTACTGCCATTGGGCTATGAGTGTATACAGAGGACTCCCAAGGTCTGGTTAATATTCAGCAACGTTGTCAACATCCTCTGTGAAGCAGTCAGAAAGATTTCTCATCGATCCAGTGCATATGATACAGGCAGTGCTCCATTGTGAAGCCACGGTGCACTTTATACAGACGGATGATTGACAGGCCGTTGTATTTCCTCAGAAGAGTGTGAACCAGTGAACCTGCTTAATAAAACATTAGAAGTGCCTGAGAGGCCCCGGCTGAAGCGAGGGGTGGGGGGGGGAAGGGGTCACTGGTGCTCAACCACCATCGCGGCCCCAAGAGCGAGCGCGGGATCTCCCCATTCTCCAAAGTACATCACAGGGGGTCCATGTGGCCTCATTAAAATCAAGGAGATCACATGTAAGGACCAGAGGAAGAGGGCTAGTCCCGGCTCAAAGCGCCTTGGACTCCCAGGGCAATGCTCTTTGAGGAAGCGCCACTGGAGAACACAGGGATAAAGCCTGGAACCGTTAAAACAATGGACATTTAACACAGCCTTTGCACTCAACCCTCTGCAGGACTCACTCGGCTAATGCTTCAAAGATGGCGGAGCCACCCCGACTCTTTTATTGGCACGTATTGGAAGTGCGCCACGTCAAGTTCACCTGATTTTATAACCTCGTTGGATGGAGAGATAAAGGCTAGCAGCTAGCTGTGTCATGCGGTGGTCGGAGCCCTCTTTGCTTTGGATCAACTCCATACTCTGAGACGGTCTGTTAGAGCTCAACTGTTTTTCCACACAAACAATCGTCTATTTCATTCCATTCATTAGTGAGGAGAAAACCCTGATATATGCAACCAAACTGCATAATTGAGCATTAGCAGAGCCTTATTTCTTTTCAGTATTGATCTATTTATTTTTCATGATATCTCAATAATTTACATGGTTGATTGTGTGAAGAGTGAGGGAAGAGTGAGCTGTTAGGCAAATTTTCTAAGTCATTGCATTTGTTCTGCTGTCTGCCTCACTGCCGCATGCATTTCATCTTTTTCCCTCCTTTATTTATTCTGGTCTTTGGACGCCTTCCTAGTCATGTATTAAAGCTTGGCGGCTTTGCGGCGACAGTCAGAGTGTGTGTTTGTGTGTTGTGTGTGGGGGGGGGAGGCACCATAGTGCATCATCACTGCCTTTAATGGCTCGCATCAAGTTCTGACAAGGCGACTTAAAGCGATGGGCTTAGCAAAATGAGGGGCCGGGCGGCTGGTGCGCCTCGGGATAAATAAATCGCTTATTTTTTTGTTTTTTTTAGTCTAATACATTTCCAGTAAGCAGAGGCAGACTGTCGTAGGTCGGACTTATGGCTGACTTTCCTGGTTTAAGAAGGGGGTCAGAACCTACCATACAAGACAGTATTGTTAGGGAACATTTACCATGTTGAGATGTCATTAAAAAGCTGCTGTCAGACCTGGGGGGCACTCTCTGACCGGGTCTACAGTGAGACGAACACCCATAATGAGTGGGTGGCACACAGGGAGGAAGGGGGGGGGAGACTGGTTTGTTTATGGATACAGTCTCAGAAAGCTGTTGTTTGGGGGGGGGGGCAAGGGTTCACGGCAAGCAGAGGGTAATTACGCTCCATCCGGTGGCTTCGGGATGCTTCACAAAACCTGACACAGGAGGGCAGGCGTGCCAGGCGAATGGGAGGGAGGGTGGTGGGGGGGAGTTTTTTTTGGGGGCGGGGGGCAGAGGAACAAACGCTGGTGACAGTGATATTACGGCACTCGCAAATACACACACACACACACACACACGATCCCGTGTAACTGGCATGTGCCCCAGGAAGGCAGGGATGCCAGGGAGAGAGGAAGCAGCAGAGAGTTAATTAGGGCTTGGATGCACACTCTTAGGGCTCTCACACCTCACTCACCTCCAGCCTGCTTCCTTCCTGTCATTGTTCCCTGCAGTTCAGCCAGGGAGACACACACACACACACACACACAACAAGATGGCCCCCAAATAGCTGCTCCTTCTGTGACAAGTTCACCTCAAGTCGTGTTGGAAGGAGTTTCGGAGAGGACTGTGTGTGTGTGTGTGTGTGTGTGTGTGTTCGATTCTATTCGTACATTTAACCATTTTCTTACTTGAAGAGCCAAAACACTGAGACTCCAGCTGTTTATTTACTCATTACCCAATTATCACACTTACGGCTAGACGGCATGGAACAGTGAAACTTTCCTGTGAGAACAGAAGTGCGGATCGTGCTGCATGTTGAGTACACACTTGCACCAACTAGATGTGACACATGAGGCACGAGGTGTGCTGCGTTATAGCAGGAGACAATATGACATATTTTGGACTGTACGCCAACAGTGAGATGCATTACTCGGTGTACTGAATTTACCGGATCTATTTAGAGTTTGTATTGTGTGTGTGCACGAGTGTAGGCTGCAGTGTGGAGTTGCTGTCTGAAACCCCGTCTCATTCAATATACATGTGTGTGTATACAGGTAATTTTCTTTGCCCAATGTGCTTTGGAAGAAAACATAATGGCTGTCTTTTCATTCTTTATGCAATACTCACATGCCATGTGCAAACTGAAACAGTTATCGGTCGCTGTAATTATTCTCCGCCGTGCTGGCCGTGGACAGTGTCGTGCAAGTTCACACACAATAGCCAACTCAAAGCTCAGTTCACGCAGATTAAAATCCAGTAACTAGTTCATACTCATACTCAATTAGTAACATGGTCATAGTTAAAAAAAGGAACTAGTTCACTATAATTTCTTCCATTTGTTTTTTAACTGGTTGAAAGCTATGGCGTTTGCTTATCTTAAAACCTGTTCACACAAAAAAACAGGCGTGTGCATGTTGTGGGAGTGCACAAAACTGTATGCGATGGTGTTTAATTTGTCTCAAAACCCACGTACATAATGAAACGGGCACATGCTCAAATATTCAAGAGCACAGAACAGTATGCTAAGGCGTTTAATTAGTCTTGAAACCCAAGCACATTAAAAAAACAAGCGTGTGCATGTTATGCTAGTGCACAGAACAGTATGCTGTGGCATTCAGTCAGTGACAAAACCCGTGTGCACATAAAAAAGCAGGCGCATGCGCGAACATATAAGTGCACAGGACACTTGGTCTCAAAACCTGTGCACATTTTTTCTTTTAATCGCAACTGCTCAACACTCCCCACACACTTATGAGACTTTGCAGGCGAGGATGGATGAGACGGTAGCTGATGTCTCCGCTCCTTTGATTTGCACCAGCCATGCCGGTAACGCGGTAAAACCCAGTGCGAGAGTTAACGGCGCTCACATTTGCTCGTAGCAAACGGATAAGTTCTGTTCACCAAAAACATGACGCTGACTTAGCTAGCAGATTGAGCCGAAGCTAAAGCCCATTCTAACTGATTGCTGAGATCTCAGAATACTAAAAGATTGCTAAAATTATCGAAGCCACTTTATTTGTAGGTAAAACTAAAGTACTTGCACCCAAAATGTTGGCAAGTACAGTCAATGGTGAACCATGAAGTTGGCCCTGGAAACCTGTTTTCTCTTGCAAATAACTTATTAATAATAACTTATTGCTTATTACCTGGGAGTTTGTTTTCAACCTCTATAGTCCTCTTGTTTCTTGCCTGATCGCAATGTGTCCGTGTTCCTGAGCTCAGCAAGTACAAGTACGAGAGAACGAACCACTGGCTATGAAAATAAAACCACAAACACTGTTGGTTTCCTTTAAACATAGCCAGGAAAACACGAATTATGCTTTAGTTGCCAGGAGCAAATACTGTAGGAAAAATATATCAAATACATATCACAGTTTGCAAAAAATATAGTTATATTGATTAAAAAAAAGAATAATCAATCAAAGCAGAATCATGTTTTCAAAATAAATGAGTTGTAAATTAACATTTTTAGGGGACCGGGTTGTTTGTTTAATTCCAGTCACTGTGTAACTTTTACACCCAAATATCCGCCTGTTCCTGCCCCTGTGCTCCCACTTTAATTGGTAGATTTCAGCATTAATCTCACTAGAGAAAGTAGCACCTGCTCTGGTTTAATTTATTTTCCTCGGCTAGTTTCGAAAAGACGGCAGAGTCGGTGCTGTCACAACAGTCACGAAACAGATGGTGCGATGGAACCTCACTAACTTGGACCCCAAAGGAATTACTGTCGAGTGTTCAGATGGTTGGCATGCATGTTATACTGGACAATTTAGTGTTCAAATATGCCAAGCCGAAGCATTTTCATGCATTCTATACCATCCATTTTCTTTCTGCATGGTCATTCATCTACACATGGTCCCTAGGTGGCAATTAATTGATGCAAACAATCTTTGCGTTGCCACAGGCTTTCATGTGAGATGAAGGACTCGTCATCGCGTCTTTGGATTTAATCAAACATGCATTCGGTACAGTGCAATACAGTCGCACACAAAGGTTTGTACTGATAAGAGAGGTGCTCATTGTGTC
This sequence comes from Anarhichas minor, assembly GCF_050575085.1. Classification (NCBI taxonomy): domain Eukaryota; kingdom Metazoa; phylum Chordata; class Actinopteri; order Perciformes; family Anarhichadidae; genus Anarhichas; species Anarhichas minor. The sequence goes on from NW_027466517.1 coordinate 626,967, forward strand.
AAGAGAGTTGATGGTTTTAGCTAGTTTACCTCCCAACCCGAGCACGGTATAATTATTGACAGAATTCAGGTGTTGCCTGTAACACCATCGGCAATCCATCTGTTTTCTCAGAGAATTTCCCTAATTGGAAAACTCAATATTTGTGCAACAAAGCATGCAAACATTGGAATTCAGTCACAAAAAATAAATATAATCCCACACAAACTAATTGAGATTATACGTTATCTAGGAAAAGTGAAATGTGACGCTTGGCTAAGTTGCACAAATGGGAGAAAGAGTTGTGTTAGTATGTGTTCTTGTGTCTGCACAGATTGAGCAACATACAGGCTGGCTCTTTTGGCAGATGTACAGAACATCATGTATAATATATGTGTGCTCTTTCAGCTATTCACAAAAGCCAGATGTTCTTCTCTATCGGCGGGTCCCCGCGCCGCTAACATGTTGGAGCACGGCGGCGAAAAACCAAACAACAACAAACAAGTGTTTTCTGTTTCCAACAGCAGCCATTTTGGAACAACTGACAGAGTGGACTTTTTCCTAAGTCTCGAAAGCGGGAGGCCGAAAAGTTGTTTTTCCAGAGAAAGAGTGCCAGTTTTTCATACACACACACACATATATATATATTGTTTTATCATTGTGTCTATGTGTCTTTCTCTCCATATCAGGTTGGTGAGGGAGTTTCTGTTTTGTCGTGTTGCATGTGTGCTTTCCAGGAGTCTCTTGGAGTGCAGTTTTGGCAGGGTGACAGAGAGCTCTCTCAGGGGCTAAACAAACAGCTGTGGCATACTGGTGCGGACGCGCGGCGCGGCACCACGTCTGAGCCACACGGCAGAGGGGATGTGGAACATAACCTGTGTTTAATGGCCTGGTCAGTCACATTTCTTGCAAATGCTAGCAGCGGCGGAGGCAGCAGCCCTGCTCGGCATTCATTAGGAGCAGGGGCCTGAGCCGTGCCCCCACGATGAAAGGCCGGTGTCAGGCGTGAGCTCTGATGCCACGACGAGGGAGCGAGGGGTAAGGGGGGGGGAGGGGCTGCTCTTGCGAAGACCCACCCCTGGGTATCCATCACACACAGCCATCACTTGGGAGCAGAGTAGACCTGATAAATAAATCAACTTAGAGGCCCAGTGAGGTTTCAGGCCCTGTTCCTCTTTATGATGGTGAGAGATGGCGAGAGGAGGAAGAGGAGGAGGGGGAGGAGGAGGGGGGGGGGGGGGGGAGGCTTGCAAAAAAAATAACTTTGACTTCTTCACGCCTTGGTCCCAGTAGGCATGAGGACCAAAGACACCAACTCTGTGATTCTTTCAAAAATTAAATATATTCATTTATCTGAAAGGCCCAGGCTCAAGATCCTCATCTTTTTCTTTAACATCCATGATAAAAGTGTGAGGACTTTCCCATTGGCTTTCGATCGGCAGCTCTTTGAAAACTCACACTTAATGATTTGAAGGTCTTTTAGAACTTACTTTGGGGCAACAATTTCTGAACTGCTCCTTTTATGTGGAGATGAGTAGAAAAAAGGCCTGTATGAAAACATCAGGGAGCTTCAAATTACCCCAACTTTAGAAAGAACATTGGTTGTAAGGAGCTTAATTGAACATGACTGACTTATCTCCAGCAGCCGCTCTTTATTTTTTATTCACTCCCCCGAAGTTTTATTTGTGCTGTTACTTATTTATTACAGACAAAAGTAAAAGGCATGTCTCGGATTCGGTGGAGTTTCTTGTGCGGCAACTTTGCTTTCGCAAAAAAAAAAAACGATTTGCGCGCTGAGGTGAAGGAAACGGAGACGCGGCCTTCACCCCTTCAAACCGGTGGCTGCTTTTCATCCTCGGAAGTTCAAGTTAAATGAGTGGCGGATTTTAGAATTCGTCCCGACCAAAACACCTCAAGGAGCAACACAAAGCAAAGACTGGGTTGGGAGGAAGAGGAGGAGGAGGAGGATCAGGGGACGAAAGCACAATCCAAATTCCCCCTGCACTCTGTCTCAGTTAGAAACGTAATGGTTGTGTTTACCTTCTCCCCCTGAATGTTTTCTCTCAAGGCTCCCCTTTAACACACTGTATTTGACTCTAGGAAACATTTCATTCAATCTTATTTTCCCGCCGCTTCCTCATTCCGTTTGTTCTTCGGCTGCTGTTGAGTTTTGCTGCAGTTTGGCAAGTGTTACATAGCCTGAATGGGAGACGTGTCTTAAGGCACATTTCTCCCTGACGGAGGCTGCCGTACGAGAGGGGTGACAGCGCCGGCTGGAAACCTTTTCTTCCTTTGTGGTTCGGATAAGTAAGCACGCGCAACACCCCTGTGATTAAAATCTCCTTCTGATATTTCTATCACCATTTCTATTAGGAGACAGACAGGGGAAGGATGCTGCCAACAACAGCACGCAGACAAGACAAGCGTATACATCCTGCGAGTGGAAACACCATTCAAGAAAGAGCGGCGGGTATTTAAAATATTTAAGCCAAACTCTTTGGCACTTTTTTTTGTTCCCCACCCCGTATTTATTGTTTGTTGATTGCTAGCATCAGAACGCATTTTGCGAGCAGGGATTCCGAACCCGGAGCGGTACAAGCGCGGACCGTCACTCACAGAGCACAGGGGTGGGGTTGACATATGAGGAACGATCCCTGCGACACACTTGCTGACAGTGCTGCATTTCACCTCACAGGCAGGGAGCAACAATCACCTGTCATCTCCTAAAGTACCCGGTAATTGTGTTTTCCACCACACGATTATGTACGGTAGCCCGCAAAACATCAGCCAGCTTTGGTTTCATATTTTCACCCACGTCTGAGACAAAAGAGTCATTTACATTTCCTTGGGCGAGTGCTCTCTGTCACCCCCGCCTCCCCCTTCTCTCTCTCTCTCTCTCTCTCTCTCACTATCAAAAGCTTATTTAACCCAAGGTTAGGTTACAACAGAGAGGTGATTGCCTGGCCTTCCTCCAGCTCCCCATTATCAAGGGGGCACCACCTAATCTGGAGGAGCAGCTCTTCATTAATGTATTATTAACAAGCCCGTTACAGTGTAATGCAGGAAAAGGCTCTCCGCTGGGGATAGTCCTAATGGGGAAGGGCAAGAGTGCGCCTAGTGAAGCAGATTACAATGAAAGGCCAACGAATTGGGCAGAGAGGGGACCGACGAGGCCTGCCCCTCATCATCCTCCACAATGGATCACAAAAGAGTCATCTTGCCAATTAGCTTAATTGCATATTTGGAATAATAAAGACAACAGGGTTTAATTGAAAAGATGCTCCACTAACCCCCCACGGCGACGACGTTGTAAACAATCTCTTCTGCACGCGTGCCGCGACGCATCAAAGGGGATGAGTGTTGGATCACTGATTCTTTTCTCGCTGGTGTACGAGGATGTGTAAGTGGAACCGCGGTCACTTGTAGTCAATGTTCATTTTCAGCATGTGGGTGCAAAGTGACACTAATTGCACTAATGCCAATCTTTTGTCACAATCTGTATTTAGAGCTGACGATGTTTGAAAACGGAACAACAAAAGCAAATGTTCCCACTGCTTTCAATTTATATGAATATACATTTCACACTTCACCATAATGCTTATAAATAAAACATTGTTTCTGCAAAGCGTTGATGAGTGTTGTGAAATGTAGATTGTGGGTATGTCTGGAGATTTTCAATATTTTTCTTATTGTCAGCAAATCCCAATAGAGTGGAAATAACGAGTCAATGAATCAATCAGTCGATTGACGGCAAATGTTGCTGTTTTTCAAGCAAAAACAGCAACATTTCCATTTGTAGTCCATTTGAATGATTGAGAAAAATAGTCAGCAGGTTAATGGTCAGTGAGAATAAGTGTTGGTTGCAGTCCCGAGTACCAAAACTGAATTGATCCCACTGACAAGTATTGCCCGAGTAGCCAAAGCCCCATATCCCTCTGTGACATAAAGCTAGAATCTATTAGTGCACAAGGTGACATGTTCCTTCATCATGATGAACGTGGGCACTGCGGTTTATTTGTGCTGATTCCATGCACACCTTCCTCGTGCAGAAAAACTTGCTAACGCACGTGATTGCCACCAACAAATACTGGTTGAGAAATGTTTGCTAAAAACTACAGCGCCCAGCTGTTTTGGCCTTTCTTTTTTCGGTTAGAGTACATGTTGGTGACCCGTTTTTAATGACGTCAATGTTCAGGGCTTGAGGTCGAGAGCCGTAGACAGACTGGGGAAGAGACGCACTAAGACATAGTTGGTTTTGGTCCAAGGCATGTTGAAAATACGAAAAATGGTGAATTTCATCAGCCTAATCTTTTAAATGTAACCACTCAGCTCTACAGTGACTCTAGTAGTTTGAGTTGCTAAATACTAAAAAAGCTAATTCTGGAAAAGGGTAACTCACTAACTAAGGTGAAAAAGGCTGCATTATGCTTATAATGCTGCGTTCACACCAAACGCGTCGCGAATTCATCGCGCCTCATATTCGCGTCCATCGCGCCGCCGGTCCAAGTGTTCATTCACGTGAATCGCACTGGACGCGCCGGAGAGGGGGCGGGGCTTATCGCCCTGAAAGCTGTTCAACTGTCCGCCATTAACCATGAAAAAAATAACCTCTATTTCTGCTTAGTACGTGTTGTGGAAGTCACAGATATCCCGGGAAACTAAACGCCGTCATGTCTGGGTTCATAATATTGTCCAGAGGAGCTCCATGGATTTTATCGAGGTGTATTCACTGTGCAAGCCACACTGCCACAAGCCACATTGTGCAAGCACACGTCGCTGTCGCTGTTTACTACAGCTGTATGAACACAAAATAAACTGATTTGGCTGTGATTTAACGGCAATAAACCGACAAAAAGGGACTCCGAAATAACTACGTAATGATGCCGATTTGTAGGCTACCTGTCTTCTCAATGGAGCAGGGATGGATCGGTGCTAGGCTATGCTAACATTGTAGCAGCTCCACCAACAGTCAGAATAACGTCATCTAGACGTAAATACGGCAGCGTCTATTCATTGTTTGTACCATATGGTTTACACACACACATTTATACACATAGTTTGGTCCGGTCTCTATTGGTATGAGGTATCGTAGAGCTCTGGGTGAACACAGACGGCTACAGTATTTCTTTCCTGATTCAACAATGGCAAGACGTCGCTGATGACAGGGGGACTCAACTCAACGCTGATAGGCTATCGCGCCGGGGCGTAACGCGAATATTTCGCAGAAGTTGAAAAATTTCAACTCGCGCATTGGGGCGATTTGGCGTTTGACGCGGATTCGCGTCCATCGCGCCGCAAATTCGCGTCCATCGCGCCATCGCAAATTCGCGCCGCGCCAGTCTCATCGCGTCTGTGCATACACTTTGTATGTAATCTACTCGCGCGAATAATTCGCGACGCGTTTGGTGTGAACGCAGCATTAGGCTGTATTAGAAGAAAAGCCCAAATTAAGATGCATAATGTGGATGTATTGCTGGCATGTGCTGCCTGTTTTCAGTGAATTGTTGACTAAGAAGCCTAATTGGGAAGTTAAAAAGATTTTTTAAAAAGCGTCCCCTTTTTCTCATCTATAACGAGTAACGGACAATTCAACTTATACTTGTCGCAGAATTCTTTTTTCTTTCTCAGTGCTACTGTAAGTCTGCTTCATCCCGGTCACGTGACGTCTGCCAAAACTCCTGCCTCCGAAACACGCGTCCCTCCCACCACTCTTCACACTCCCTCTCTCCCGTCTAATTGACTTCATGCCTGTTCATGAAAAGGATCCTAGTTTCCACCTGTTCTGCCTCTATTCACAGCGTAACACCAAATCCTCCTGTGCTCTCACTCTATTAACAGAGATCATACCCGAGTTCAGCTCCCTGCTATTATTGCGCTGGATGCTAAAATCTCATTTTCAACTCAATTTAACCTGGCCTACCTCGGGGGGATGGAGAAGTCCTCTCGCCGACTTAATTACGAACATACAGTACAGCAAGTCGAGAAAGTCTTTTCAAATTAACATTTTGATGAGTGCTTGGCAGGCGGGAAACAACAATCATTACGCTATTTCTAAGCATGTTTATTGTCACCAGACATAATTTAATTTAAAGAGCAATTCTGTGTTGTAAACAGACTCCATTTTTACAAACCTTCTATTGAAGGTTCCCTCATTTGATTCAATCTTTTTCCAACTAGGTGCCCCAATTATAGTTAATAATTCAGTGATCTTTATGCAGTTAGTTCATGTGACCTAGATAGCAGGTTTTTTAATGAAGTAGTCCTCTTGTTTCATACTCGTGCTTGCTTCCGTTGAGAGGCCCATTACCTGGTGTCGCCGTGTCACAGCCAGCCTTCACCCCTCACTCCCTGCAGTAAACTCCCCAAAAAATTGACTCTGGAGGTACGCCATCTGCGCCCATCAGGCAAGATTGTCAGATAATGTCATTCAGAGCTGCTGCTGCCGCCGCCGTCGCTTGGTGTAGATGTGGGCAGAAGTGCGTTGGCCGTGGCACATTCCCATTCAACATTCTCAGAAAAAGCATTCGGCTACGCTTTGATTTGAATCACCCGTATGGATATTCATGCGCTTCAGCAGACGGGCACGGCTTAATTCGCACGGCGCGTCGCGTGGAGGAGGGTTTCCTTCTCTTAACGAGAGCGCTGTGTAAGAGGTAACGTTTTTTTTTACGCCGGTACCCTCAAGGAGGCTGTCTGCGGCTGTTGCTGTGAGCTCCCCTCAAGCAGATACACAGATCCTTAGCAGGAACAGTCTGGCTCGGTGTTTAATGGTACACCAATACCAGGTTCAGTGGGACGCCGGGGCTCCTGTCTGCGCTCCTTCCTCCCAGCTATTGAGCACTGTTACCAGGCCATCTGTGACTAAGTGCTGTGCAGTTACCCCAGTTTTGGAGCATTACCCCCCCAGCACATCTATGATCTTAATGAACCCACGAGCTTTTTACTGTCAATCAATAATTGAACAGCCACTGAAGGAGCTATTTTTTTCTTCTTCTCTTCCACAGCTATTTGAAGGGTGGCTGAGTTTACCCAGCGAGTTAAAATGAACGTCGGAAAGCCTTTGCCAGACTGAACACAGCTGCTGCTGAGGGGGGATGCAGAGGCAAGTGTACCCATCATTCTGTATTCTGTGAGATTTCTTCTTCTTTTTTTCTTGGGCATCTGTATTGAGTCTAATCCACTAAATCTGTTTAAAGCAGCACACGACATACAAACACACAGTGAATACACGGTCTCAGCCGTTTCTTTCCAGGCTCATTTTCACCTCATTCGCGCCTATATGGATGCATCTGACTACCATTAACATCAGGTCATAGCCCAGCACCGCTCTCTGTTAGAGGTAACACCTTCAAGCAACTGTCAAGTCAGGCATGATGCCTATTAACATCTCACAGGGATTCAAGCTATCTGTGAATTCAGTGGGGCTTCATAGCTATGTCATGTTTTTTTTGTGTTTTTTTACAAGTAACAAAGACCAGGTCCTCAAACAGTAATCACCCCATCTTCTGATTAGCTCTTAATACAGGTTAGGGATGTGTTTTGGTTCAATGCACAGTGCACACTCTAAAGGCACAGCTACGGTGGCCTTGAGAGCTCCACTCTCTGCGAATAAAATACAAAAATATTAAAAACATGGAAATAGACAAAACACAAGCAAATGAAAAAACAACAACTAGATGGTACATGCAGCATATGAAATGCAGTGCAAACACGGAAAAAGCATTTATCCAGTTCAGGTCAGATATGTTGATCGTACTCCATCATCTCTTAAGACCAGGGTCATTTTTTATGTGCAGACATTTTAAACGTACGCTATGATGGACAACAACAGGGTGACTCTGTAGTCCGAACCAAGACAGCAAACTGTATTACTCCTTTCAACCTTGACAAAGGCAGAGCAGACCAGATCTCCTTCTTCTGTTCTTACCTTTCACAATAAAAGCACTAAACCATTTACCAGAGGGAACTCAAATTCACTCAGAGCATTTCCCTGAAAGGAAACTCAATAAAATATCTGACAGTAGCTCCGGCTACACAACCGTTTACCTCAGACAGACTGTCAGACGATAGGATCCTGGTTTTTTCGTCTTCTGCTTCCAAGAATCTATTGAAACCTTTTATTGAAAAAGTTTCGCAACTGTCGCAAAATTCGCATCTCTGCCGGTATGAATAGTTTTGATGGAAAATATTTGCATGTGAGTATTTGGCATTTGTGTATAAAGGCCTTTACTCTTCAGGCTAAACGGGTCATACTGTATGAGCAAGCTAACGTTAGTTTTTCTGTTAACTATTGCACACAACAGTAACACCTGGCAGTTAATGGGAGTAAATACTTAATAACAACTAATGTCTTTGTAAGAACTAGTTAGCGGTGCGAGCGGTTTCGTGACGCTGTGCGGCGTTGTCAAAGTCTTGAAGATCTTTTCCTCATTCGACTGCGTTCTGCATGTGTGGTTTCTTCAGGCAGCAGCGCGTTGAGCTCTCTGGGCCGCCGTACTCGTCATACAGCCAAGCTGCTTCCTACATTACGCTGTACCTGCAGCTCAGGACTGACCGGTCTGCTTTGAAATGCTTTAGGAAGTTCACCTGAGTTTCATCACATTCATTCACTGCGACTTCATTAGCGAAACGAGGCAAGAATCCAGCAGCAAAACCCCGGCCTGTGCTCAAGAAACTCCCACCGTCAGCCGGCAGTAACAGTGTTCTCGGGTTGCTTTTAGTCGGGGAGGTTAAGCAGCTGAGAGCAGAGTTTTTCTTCTTCCAGTATTCCCCACAGGCGGCGAGGGGGAATACTAGAGGAAGTATGTCCCTTGGTTCTCTTAGCCCTCTTTATCCTGAGACTTGCACAGAATAGACCTTAAACCACTTTAGCTCTGCTTTATGGTATCATCATTGAGTCACTTGTGACATGTAGATGCACAGGGTGCTGGAGATCTACAGATTCATCCATTATTTATGAATTGTGTGGCGAGGATATAAATGCCGCCATCTCATTGTGGGGTACTTGGCCTTTCGAACCCTGTGCTCACAAACTGCAGCATCTATTCACAGGCGGCGGTGCTGAGCTTTTCATTCGGCGACTTGCTGGTGTGCAGAGTATTGCGTCTGCCAGGGGAGCCGGTCCAGACCCAACCCAAAGCCGCGCGTTCACGATTTTGCATTATCTCATGAAGATTTGAGGAGTGCGAGCAAATAACTTTATGATCCGCCCGAGGCCAGCCCCGAGAAGTGGAAGAAGCCACGTCCCTGCACTCTCCTGGGAGCCGCAAATCCTTCACCACGCAAACCTCCCCTTAATTAGTTGGACTGTGCGTAATGGGAAAACATTAGTATTGTTATGAGGAGTTTGACTGACAAGGTCCTGCTCTTAACTTTTTGCTGAATTAAAAGAGGATAGCTAGCCGGGGCCGGGAATTGAAACGGCCATTTGCATATTTGCGGCTATATTAAAAGGGATTAGCTCCAGCCAGTGAAGCACAACAAACAGAAGGAGGAGGACAGCATGGTTTAATATCACAAGTGACACCCAGGGAGTTACCCCCGAGCTCCGAGCCTGATTACAGCTCCTTAATTAGGACGGCTTCTCAACTCTTGCACATCTCCTTCCCCTGCTCTGCCGAGTGCGGCAGGAGTTTAAGTCCCAGATTCAATATTTACCCTGCACTCCTCCACTCGTACCGGGAGTTTTTACCGGGGATAGAGGGGTGAGCCGGGGGTAATATTAATCATGAAATCTGCTCCTCGCGTGCAGGTGCAAACCAATTAGCAGGCTGGCATTTAGAGGACTTTAATTAATATTATCGTGACAGATGAAATCAGATATCAGTCATGTTTAAATGCGTTTCACACGAGTTTTCAAATATTGGGGGGGGCCCCGAGTGTTGCATTATTGGCAGCTGTGAGATTTAGCTTCCTCTGTTGACACCTCACTCACATTTGCACATGTGCAGCGAGCTTAGCAACATAGTCGTTACATGCCGTATAGTGATGTGAATATGAATATGCAATATGTTTCAAGGCGTGTCTTCCATACCACTGATTTGTAACTCTGCTTCTCTTTTTAAATAAGAAGAAATTAAATCTCTTTTGTGTGGCAGTATTTAATGTCAGATGCGATACACATAGTTGTTCATGTAGTCCATCCATGCACAGAGCATATTGAATGACCCAAATGAATATTGATTGTTGTTTACATTTAACAGATTGACACAACAGTAAATGTGTAGGAGCTGCATGATGGTTGAAAATATGCTTTGGTTTCGTAGTTTATTCGTTATTTTGAGTCGCAACACTGCTTTATGTTTTTAATAGCAAATATTGCAGGCTGGTCTTATCCAGCGTTCATAGCTATACCTACGAAAGATAAAGCGCTGTAATTCATAGATATCCCACGATATGTAACACCATGTAATCAGTACTTCTCCATCTTTTCCTGAACCTAACCAAGATGTTTTGTTGCCTCCACCAAACTAAGTTGTTGTCTGTGAAGACGAAAGTTAATTATGAAAAGACCGTACGCATGTTAACAGCGGAAATTGGCGCGTGTTGTAGGAAAACGCAAAAAAAATGAGCAGCTACTTTACGTAAGCTTTCATATGAACCGAGGATACTTTGTATATTGGACTATTTACTTAAATGCATTCATCTCACAGCTATAATTTAGTAGTTTAAGATTTTACAAACAAAACTTTACTTAAGTAAGTCAATTATTACTTACTTATAATTGACTTGGTATTTGTTGTATTTGTACTTTCACTTCAGTGAAAGTGGTGATGTATTTGTCAGACAAGAACACAACTTTGCACATATTATATTACATGTCCAACAAAGAACTTTGTCTTCCGTCCCAAACTCGACAAAGCAAAAAAGAATCTGCCTCTAAAAGATGCCCCTCCCAAAACACGTTTTTTTTGTATCCAGAAGAAATTTACTAAAACTGTGTCGGCCTTAAAATCATCATCTCATCAGCAATGACACATGAAACAGACTTTCTCTAAACCGCATCACAAACAAAGATCTGCCTGTTTTATATATGTTGGTGCTGAGCCCAATGTGGCCGTGAAAAACCAAGCGAATGACAGAATAGTCTTTGCTTGCACACAAAGCCTGTTCAATACTTAATGTAAACAATCCTTTATGGCCAGCATACGTATACGTCCAACTTTAATATTAAAGATTGTGTCATCCTCGCTTTCTGTTGAGGCTCAGCTTTATGAAATCACACGGGGGCCGCTGACCTGCAAAGATGCAACTTGAACCACTTTTTCTATTTTTTTTATTCGCCGCGAGGCTTGGGAGGGGGGGGGTTAAAGGTCAACTGTCACAGAAGCCACAGAGGATCCTCCTGGGTGAAGATCCTTGAGACGTTTCCCCCTTAAACCAAGACACCATGGCCACGTTTCACAGGTCTGCCCCGCAGCCGCCCCGGGGCTTGAATACATCTGTGTGTTTATTGGACGCTGTGGTACCAGCGGCCACAAAACCCCAAACCGTTTCCCCAGTCAACGCTACACTTGATGTTCATGTTTAAGTGGGCTTACTGGTTTTCCGCCACATTGTGTTCAAACTCGTACTGTTGGCAATGTTTTGTTGGCACTAAAACTTTATTGCAGGGGGGTCATATGTTATATTTAGCATCACAGTTGCTCAGTGGAAAGACATTAAGCAACCTCTGTTGGGTTTATCCCAGTAAGACTGGGCCACACATCCACAGATAAATGTCATGTTTCTCATTCAGTGTTGGTAAAGCGTCTAGTAAGCGCTGATTGGGAATCCACTCAGCCAGAACTAAACTGTGTTTGCTCTATCCACAGTGGAGAGAGGGGGGGGGGGGGGAAATCATATTAGCAAAAATAAATGTTGGTGGGTTGTTAGAGAGTCTGATTATGTGTGTCTCAGGCAAATTGACGGTAATGAGTCAAGAGACTGCACTCGTTCACATACATTAAAACAGCGATCATTAGGAAATTAGGGCCCAGATTAATCCTGTTAATGACACGCTGGTGCTCATGGGAGAAGAAAAAGAAAAAGGAAAAAAAGACAGCCCCAGATGTCGGGGATGCGGTGCCATGATGAAGCATCGACGAACGTGTGCGACGGCTCCTTCTCTCGCCTCCCGTCTCTCCCTCTCTTCCTCTCGTTCCTCCTCTCCCCTATGCCTGGCTTGGGAGGGATGGAACTGCTCCTGCACAGCGCCGCCACTTGAAATGCAAACGAGGAGAGTGGGGGGGGGGGGACTGCTAATGAGAGCAGATCCCAGTGATAAGGAGCGAGAGAGTGGGAGAAAGAAGGGGGGAGAAGGGAAAGTGAATAAATTAAAAGAAAAGAAAAAGAAAAAAGAGGAGCGATCTGAACTGAGGATAAGACGCAGCAGCAGGAACTCTGATGTCCCCAATTAGGAGGGATGTCACCCCCTGTCTGGGCCGTAATAATAAAGCCCTCACTCTGTATTCGGAATCACATGGCTCCAACACTGTTAACATTCTAATATCTTGGGCGTGCGTGGTAACATTAATTACTTGGCCATTTGGATGGCTCCTGAATCTCCTTAATGTTTGCCTCCAAATGGAAATCTGAGCTCCGGCTTAGGAGTGTTACATCAGGAAATAATAAGTCATATTTACCCTACCAGCAAGCAGTCACGCCTGCACCGCAACTGCTTCCATTTCTCCTATTGACTGTTTGGATATACTGCCCTCCTATACAAAGACAATTATTCTGTGAATTTTAACAAGAGTGTGATCCCTGGAAACGGTGTCTTTTTAGCTGGGCTTTTTTCTTTTTGGACCTCTTGCACAAGCAAGAGCCCGCTGTTTGAGAGAGGCCGCGCCACATTTCGATTTAATTACAGGTGTTGGAAAATCTATGCAAATCTCCCCCAATCTATTCCTATCAGGGGAGCCCAATAATTGAAGGGAATCTTCCCAAACAATTCCTGCAACCATTAAAATTCATGGTCACCTTGAAAGGCATGTCTGCTGTGAATCCTATCAATCGGCACTTCTCTCTCTCTCTCGCTCTCTCAGTGAGCAACAAACACTCTTGTTCTTTAGTCGCTGCGATGTATATATATATATATATATATATCATACTAGATACAGAATTGTGGAGGAATGAACATTCTTCAGACTGTGACTCCAAATGGTCAACTTTCATCTGGCAGAAGCCGTGTCGACTGTATTGTTTTCAAAGTGTAGTGAACCCAAAACAGAAAGGGTAAAGCCATTTTGGTGTGTGTGTGTGTGTGTGTGTGTGTGTGTGTGTTTGTTTGTGTATACACAGCAGCGATGTGTTCTTTGGGGTGGCAATATAAGAGGAGGCCCTGGATGAAGGAGACAAAAAAATATTACAATTTTCCCCCCATGTTGTGGTGGCGGGGCTGCCAGCGAGAGGCTGAGGAGAGCAGCGAATGTAATGGTTGTATTACTGCACTCGGCGATGCATTATTAATGCAAACGTGATCAAGGCAGGTGGACAAGCCCAGGAGAGATAGCGCTGCTTAATGAACACCCCCCCCCTCTCTCTCTCTCTCTCTGGCAGAACAAGGCCTGGCAGCTGTTAGTGTTGCACTGTGAGGTGTGAGCGGCTGCACCTCTGTGGTTAAGGTAGCCCCCTATTTAATTAAGAAATAATCTGCAGCCGCTGCTAATTGACTCTGCTCATAGAACCGGCGCACGTGTCAGCGCCATGGTCGCGCCCACCTGCGTTTTAAACGGCGACGTAAACGGGTGTTTGGTGCCGCTCATCATTTGTTCTCTGCAGCAACTCGAGCGGACGGAATCGTGCGCGAGGAGATCGTCTGAAGGCGCACATGTCGAAATGTGGGGCTCCTGAAAACAAACCGTTTCTTGGATACACTGGATAGGCCAAAGCAACACCCAGATGTCAATTTAAGTGTTGCGATGGATCCAGACTTCTGCAGCCACTAGATTCATTTGAAATTAATTTCATAAATACAGTCAAAATACACATTTGTCTACGTCTTTAAATTACTCTACACCTGCATACAGGTCTCAAACTCTCAAAAGAATTTCCATCTGTGTGAGCAGCCCCCAAAGGCTGCCAGCTTTCAGAGACAGTGAATGACTATCTGTAAAACTATGCAGTGAAAACAAGAGACAAGGCACTAATCCTGCCACTATGAGCTGGGCTTCATTTTGAAAGAACGCCCATGCATGAAGCCTGGTTGCAGAACATATGATTATTTAGAGGCCGTTGAAAATCGTGGCATGGCTACATGGCTTTGTAGGAGCGTTGCTGATGGGTGCTGTGAGGATTGCTTTTATAGAGGATAACATCAATTTGACTTCAAATTTTCATTTAATTTCTGGAGCGCGGCACATGGGCCTGTCAAGGCATTGGCTTGGTCGGTGCATGTTTTTAGGTCACATACTGCCCCCTAGTGTGAGTGCGAGGTATCACAGGGGTAAATCAGTGCCGTGGCATGGCAGCCTGCTCCAGTGGGAGAGAGATGCATGGGATGCATGGCTTTAGGAAAATGCATGATTACCCCAAAATGATATTTGCTAGTTCGTGCTTTTTTGTGTGTGTAGGGGTGTGTGTGTGTGTGTTTGTTTGCGAGCTTGAGAACATTTTTGGATTCAAGCCGGTTAAGTTGGGGATAGCTTGTCTGATTGGGGGCAATTTGTTTGCCCCAAAATTTGCTTTCACTGCAGTTAAACTCAGCAGAAGATGGACTGGGTTCATCTAGGTTAGGCCAGGGTTCGGGTTCGCTAAGAATCCACGGAATGAATGGAACCATTTCCAACACGGTGCTCCGTTTACCATCCTCTACACACCTTTCTACTCAAAACCCCTAAGCTAACACCAGCTCCATGCAGGTGATTCTACCACCCCCCCCCCCCCCCCCCGGTGGGGGCCGGAGCCAGCAAAGGCCCTACAGGGCCCTGCGGTGAAGGAGCAAAGACGTAGGGGCGTATCCGCAGTCAATGAGCACTTTAATAAGCAGCATGGACTTCGTCTACAGCAATGCTGACAAGGAGCCAGCAGCGACGATGCAAACAGTGAAAAGACGGGTGGCCAGGTGCGGTGCATTAGCATAGACAAAAGACACAAACAGACAAAGCTCGCGTGGGCGGACACATACACAAAGTCATTGATTTAGCCATGTCTGGCCCTTCAGACAGGTAGCACCGGGGTTAATGGAATACTTATGGATGTAGTGTGTCGGAGGCTGAGGGAAAGATTGGGGTGGAGGTGGGATTTGGGGTTTGCGGGGCCGCCCGCCGCCTCGGTGGAGCCCCCGCTAACCGACAAAGCGCATCCCTTCGTCAGGGTGGATTAGGAGCATGTCAGGCAAGACGGAGCGGATCCGTAGCAACACCGACACATACATCCTGCCCTTTTGCAAAGGATTTTGTCACGGAGCAGTTATTCATGGCTCCAGTTATGGACATGCGCGTGGGGGGAAATTATTCCAGGATTACATAGATGATGCTTGAAAGCCATCAGTGTTATGAATTTGAATGAGATGATAATGTATTTGGATGTGATGGGGGCATTATTTTATAGAGGAGGGATAGGGCAGTAATATGTTCCAGCTGTTAGTCCTGACATGCAGGATTTGGAATCTGGAGTGATTTGAATTGTTCAAATTGGTTGGATGTTATGTAGAGATGGACGCGTGTGCTCGGTTCTACAACAGGCCCCAGAAACCCAGTTTCCCGATTCACAGCGCGCAGTGACGGCTCAGGCTGTCAGTGTTTAGAACTTGTTTCGATCTTCTCCGAGGTCGTCCGAAAACTGAGGTAAATGTGGCCACGGCGCTCTGTAATACCGGCGCGAGCCAAGGGTACAATTGTATCTCCGAACGACTTGTCATTATACTTCAACCGAGCAAAAATAAACATTTGGATACTGTGAAGCCAAGAATTGATTGTGGCTTTGGGGAGGGTAACATCGTAGCCCGTGTAGCTTTGCCCAGGGCTGAAGCTTACCAGCGCTTTTATACATAGTTTATTCCTACCTGTTCTCTCTCCATGTCTTGGACCTATATGATAGTATCTGCTTCAATTCCCTAGTCTGAGCAATCTGTTTGAATCCACAAGGTTGTGAATAAAACAAACCTGCTCTCCTGCTCAGCTTAGTGTATAATGCAGGACCTCGCCATTGGTCATGAATTGACAAAGTCCTCACAGAGCTATATCCCACACCCTTATCTGCTGGAAATAGCCATACAGCGGCTACGTGCTAAGCAATGAGTTGGGAGGAAAAGCACAGCGGGGTATGGAGGATTCTCGTCGAGGGGTGAAAACAACAAAAAAAAACTCGGTGAAGATGAGCAGAAAATGGGACATTATGTTGGGAGGGAGCGGACCGCCCGAGTTCGCCCCCCCCCCCCCCCCCCCGAGTTCGCCCCCCCCTCAAGACGTCAGGTTCAAGGTGCAGTGGTGGACACTGGACCGGAGTGCAGGGGCGAGGCACGCTAACAAAGCCACAGCCACCAGCCTGGTCTCAGGGAAGCACTAAGCCTGAATATTTCATGGCTCCTCCAAGCACAAAAAGACTACAAAACTGGCCTGGCTCATTTGGAGCCGCATTCCTCGCTGAAGGTCAGGACCCGAAAACAGAAGAGGCAGGGGGCGAAAGAGGCAGGGCCACACATGAAACATATATCTAATGCCTAATAATATCTTTCTTGTTGTTGTTGTTTGGCCTATTGTTTCTCTATTGGTGCGGATTATAATCTTAGAGCATCTACATAGTGCAAGTATTATCTTTGAACAGCGCATCACTCGAGACTCCCATTCTCTCCAGAGCAGATGCAGTCGGTTCATTAGCTTGATGTATTTTCTTCTTCTAGTTGTAAATGCACAAAGTTGCTCTTTATTATAGAACGCCTTCAACGAGGTGGGTGTACAATTCACATTCGCTCACTTCTCCCTAACAGCACAAAAGAGAAAACAATGGGGTGGTTTATACCCTGCAGACCCTAAAGGGAGGCGTTTAGCTCCTTGTGACTTTGTGTGCAAAGCAACCCAAACTCCCGGAGCTGGCGCACGGCAGAGAACAACAGCGAGAACTCAAGGGCTGTCTCTGACAAAAGGGAGCAGGGTAGCGGCATCTGAAAGCCCTCGTGTACCTCTTCTCCTATTCCCTCCCTAATCAATATCAAAAGCAACACAAACGCGAGGCGCGCGGAAGACACACAAAAAACACAGGCAAAAGCAAACAAATGCCTGTTCAGTGGGGGGAGAGAATTAGAGCACGGCACCGTCTCCTCATCGTACCTGTCATTATCTGCTTTAGCTCTTAATGAGTGCTCCTCTGCACTTGGTCACATCACATTTGTTTTATACAAGTCCCTTTGAACAGCTGAGAGATATTGAGCCTCCTTTGATCACGGAATCCGTCTGAATTTCAAATCAGATACGAACCCCCCCCACCCCATATATCTCCAGCTAGGTCGTCTCCACATTTTCAGTCACTATTTTGTTTGTTTATACATCAGCTGAGGAAAAGAAAAAGAAACAAAAAGCGGGTGAAATAAAAGGAAAGAAAGAAATCAGATGAAGAGAAATTGAAGATGCGGGAGCCGCGCGAAAAGGAGCATGTGGGTTGTATACATTTTGTTCATTAATGTTTATGAATATAACAGAGAAATAGTGAAAGAATAAAAAGAGAAACGCTGCCACAAGATGCAGTGACGTTCCTGCTTTTTTTTGTTTTTTTGTTACACATATATATATATATATTTTTTTTTTTTTGAAGGCAGCCGTCTTCTAATGATGACCCTTGGCATGCTGTGGCACCTGGGACCTCCCCTAGCATGAGGGAGGCTGATGAAAATTAGCCCATTCACATTTCAAACAGAATTTGGCCTGGCCCCTGATCACAGTCCCCCCCCCCCCCCCCCCTCACAGTCCTGCAGAGAGAACACGCACCACCAGAAAGGCTCTCCACCCGGTCAGAGCCTCTCCCCTGGCGATCATTGCGGGAACACATGGTGACATGACTGTGGGACGTGAGGGGTCTGGATGTACTCCGGCTGTTATTCCCTGTTAAAAGATTTAAACCATCGGGGTATGATAGGTCCCTTTGATGTTTGCTAAGCATAGAGCTAGGGAACAAGGGAGCAGGGAGGAGGAGAAGGGGGGGAGGGGGGTAGGTGGGACGAGGTATGGCGGTGGTGGTAGCGGTGATGCGGGGCAGAGGCTTGTTACTAAGGCAATCATCTTTGTGGAGCCACACCAGAGGAGGGAGGAGATGCGTTGAACCTCTGTTTCAATGCAGCCACGCCAACAAAGGGAAGATAAAAGACAGAGGTTGAAGCCGGGGCCAAGACCCGCTGTGGAGAAAAGATTACTGCCAGCGCAAAGTTTTGGCACTTCTACCACTCCAGCAACTTTTACCTTCCTAATTGCCCCAATTTGGTTCTTATTTCTAGAGGCGAAGAAAGGGTAACAGTCACAGTGAGATTATGTTTCATACTATAGTATACAATATAGCATGCTGATTTCTTGTATACTAATGGCAGTGTATTATAAAGATTGGAATATAGTACATACTGTATATACAGTTGGTATGTATTATGGAATTGCGACACGGTTCATCACAGGTTAGGTACTGACTTCCTGGTTGTACTTTGAGTTACCATACTGGTTTTACATATAAATAATCTGGTCCACAAATACTGCAGCTAATCTGGGCAAAACTGTTGTAGCAATTTTGCCACATTTCATGGTTTTAGCAATTAATTGGTGAGTGCAATGTTAATAGAACCAATAGATGGTTGGAGCTATGAAAAGTTGTGATGGACCACATTCGTCCTTTAAAAGGTGATAAATTCGAAATTTAGAGCATTAACGCAGCAGAAAACTAAGTGCTATTTGCAATGTTAAGATATAGGGAAGGACATTTCCTTAGCAGAGAATGAAGTCACACTGTGCCTGTTGTAATCTGAGTTTCTTTGGATTACATTACACTGGTATTTCCATGTTAGTGCACATGTGTCCCATTGTATGTGCCCCAATGGCTAGCTAGTTGCCATCACTCTGCACTGCACTCATGCGGTGGTTAGGGTTAACGCCGCCCCGACACGGTGTTGTCGTGGAAGCGTAACGCACACCCTTGGGTTCCCCCCCTGAGGTAATCTCCTCTGTCAGCACTCTTGTTGTTGTTTGCACTGTTAGCACTGTTAGCACTGTTAGCCGTTGCCACGTTGAGAGCCCTGCAGAGGCAATCCTTCAAGCAATCCTTGAATCATAGATGTACTCTTATTTACACAGAGACTCACCTTCTTTGTATGAATAAGAATATAATACAATCCCTATTGTGTAGCAATGCTTGCTTGGTTTCAAGTACCGTATTTTCCGCACTATAAAGCGCACCGGATTATAAGGCGCACCTTCAATGAATGGCCTATTTTAGAACTGTTTTTATATATAGGGCGCACCGGATTATAAGGCGCATAGAATAGAATAGCGTCGTAAGCGTGTCTCTTGAAAGGTGCCATTTTGGGGTCTTTATACACACAAGTGGTGTTGGACTAGGAGTAAGCACAGTACCGGTGTTTACCGCGGTGCGGCTTTGTAGTTTACCAGTCGTACTGAAACATTTTGACAGAGCGCCGTGTACAACCAGTATGGATCAACCAATTAACCAATTGATCCATATATAAGGCGCTCCGGATTACAAGGCGCACTGTCGTTTTTTGAGAAAATGAAAGGCTTTTAAGTGCGCCTTATAGTGCGGAAAATACGGTAAGTCATTTATAAATTGATTTTTTTCTTTACATACACTGGAAATAAATGTTTGACTTTGGGGGTGGCCATTTTCATTAGAGCTTCATCAGCTACAGTGCTAATGTGACTAGAATTAATCAAGGGGGAAATGTTTATCCTTTGATCTACACACCATATACATTAATAGTGATTCAATTATCTTAGTTCAAAAACCAATGGGAGTACCAGAACTTTTACCCTCTAATGAGTGAGTTGTGCATAATTATCTGAGCCTTACACTTGGTCCTCTGTTTGTTTGTGTGCGTGTTGCATCCCCCCCTTCATGTTACAGCGTTTGGGAGACAGATGGAAGACAGTCTCAGCAAAGGGAATAGTAAAGATCTGAAAGCGTTTTAGAAACAATTAAAATCTTTGATGGTTTAATCTGTTCACATCAAAAGCAACAATCCCTCTGTTTGATTTTCTTTTGATGACACAGTATAAAACCGATTGAGCCCAACTGTTAGCAAACACTGATGTAGGCTGAGAAAGTGCTATACGGTACAGTACCATCATGGGACACGATGTGCCATGTTGTTCATTTGAAATGAAAACGAGTGCACGCAAATGCTTAAAATCAACATTTGATCCAGAATGTTTCAGGTAAGAGACAAAATTAATGGTCATTAGCGATTAAGGATTGGAGGCCAAGTGTTTCATTTGCCTTAATCGGTTGGTTAAATGTTTGGCTTCGGGGAACCGGCAAAGAATATTTAATCGGTAAAACATCAGAGGACAAAAGTCTTATCAAATTGCCTAAGAAGCATTATTCTGACCCATTTCCTTGCTGTCTTTGCGCACGTTCATTAGACAGTTAATCACAGGAGGGACTACTTCATAGGCGCGGGGATTAGTTGAGTCAGGGAGGCTTTTTGACATCCTGACAGGGCTCCACCGGGTCACTCCTCCTCACTTTCCTCCTGAAACTCAGCTTCAGCTCACTCTCTCGCAGTCTGACAGTCTCTGGGGGGCAAATTAATTTACTAACCTTCAAATTAACAACAATTCAAAGTAAGATCTGCACTGCCACCGAACCTCGCATCAATGTGTTGATGCATGCCAGTTGTATTGTAGTAACGGTTATCAAATTGTCTTTTTTTCTTTTTTATTTCCTCACAGTAAAAATGTTCCAACCAGCAAAAAGTGTTTTCACAGCTATTGTTTTGAGAATTTCCTTTTCATAAAACATATCTTTTCCTTTCTAATTTGCGCATCCTTTAGTGGAAGTCAAATCACATTCCTGCCTGCTTGCGTCTGGTGACCCCAGACTACTGAGATTTGCACTTGCGCCTCGCATGTGGTATGTTTACATTTGTCTAAAAGCGGTGTAAATTGAATTCTGCTGTATGCTCCCGACAGAGACTACAAGTGTAAAGTGGCGTGTACAGAGTTGTACATACCACTCCTCTGGGGCCCAACCCTCCCTCATTGTTCCATCAAGGCTCAGGATGATGGCTCTGAGAGCGGGAGGAAAATAATCAATAACTCACATGGCATCCAGCATCCTGGAACGACTCTGCCGTAAATTAACTTGACAATGGGGATGAAAAAGGAGAGAGAGCTCCTCTGGATATCTGTTTGTCTGCTCTCTTCCTCAGATGCGGCGGGGAAAGAAGCACCAAACGGGGAGCAATTGAATGCAAAGTGCTCGTTTTCTCGCCGACTTTTTCTGCAAGCGCAGCCCACCCCCCCCCCCCCGACCCCTCGAGGCGAGACCAGCAGAAACCCGCATCAGATCAGAAGGTGACATATCAAAAACCGTGTCGCAGAAAAAGGCAGTAATGGTTGCCAAAGATGTGGCAGCAGTTCTAGTTTTCTACTGGGCTCTTTCTATTGCTCCCCTGTCTATTGGGGTTGTATGGTATCAGAGGGAGACGCTCTCTCAGGCCTGCCATGTAGAAGCGTGATTTGATCTTGACGGCTCTGTGACAGTTTGGGATGAGGGATAGCGGTTAGTGCTGAAAAAGAGACTCGGAGCTGATCAATGGGACTTTTCAGACAGGCCTATGTGCAGAGAAGTTATGGGATGGTACCTCTGCGGTGCTCAAAAGGCTCCCCGCTCCACCACTTTCTCACTTGTTAATAACCACTCATCTCTTCTTTTGTCTCCAAAAGCACATGATGGCAAAACGCACGCATGGCACAGCGAACTGACCTGCCGCCCACTCGCACTGTTTTGTTGAAGAATGAATAGATATGATGAATGGGTAGATAGAACAAGCAAATATTACTAGCTCAGGTGGGTGAAAAATAGGCTGAATGATTCATCTTCTTAATATTGAAATTGTCAAGTCGCAAGAGATGCCATTTTAATCACATTATTAAATCATCAATGTCCGAACAAGCTGTAAAAACTTTAAGTGAAAGTATAGTTGGTCACCGGCTGTAAAGACAAAATTTGCTTGGCAAATTCAGTCAGCTGTAGCTCATAGTAATTCTGTCAGCTAGCTAAACTACGAAATGACACTGTGTTGTCAGGTCAGTATAGCTACTTCCTACATGCTGGTGTCTATATAAACCCAATAGTTTTGTCGTGGAAAAAAGCCCCATTCATTTTAATCGTTGAAACGACACAGTGGACTTTGTCTTTATGCTGTTCAAAAACACCGACTCGAGATAAGCAACGGGCTGGCCTTTTCCCCCTACAATCCTGTTCCGTTACGTCTAAAAATGGAAGAGAATCTTAGTCTTGGTGTTAGCTGGTTCCCGGTGCTATTTAACCACACAGCTACATCAACGAGCGGTTCAACAGCTACTCGGCAACACAATGTAGCTGGCCACGCTTGGCCATTTGGTAGCTTTGCCACTTATACCTTGAACATAGCAATAAAGTCAGTCGAGCTAACGTTAGCTTAAATAGTGAAAGTGCAGAGCTGTCACTACAGTAGAGTCGTCAGTCCGATATTAAAATGGCATACCATTTTATCACTATCACCACACGTGGACAACAACGCAACTGTTTCAATAAATATGATGCAACTTTTTCAGGGTGACTATCTACTGTAGCTCTGTCCAGGCACTCGCATTTTGGCTAGCGCTGGCACATTTGCATCAATATTTAGTAATGTACATTGTCCCTGTCAAGTTAGTAGTAATTAGATAATAAGTAATGATAATCTAACAATATGCTGAAAGGTATTTTTCTATAAAAGAAATGAGCTAAGTGGACGTGTAAGTTCACTTCAACACCTCAACAACAAGCAACTTGCAGACTCTTTTTTGTTTGCTACAAATTTATTTCAATTCATGCTATATATACCACCTGTACAGACCTGAACGTCATTTATAGAAATGAATTGTAAAATTGATCAGAACTACTGTAGATAATTTTCCTTTTTAAATCATTCATCAAAATACAGCTTCAAGTGACATTTTTATATTCTTTTTAAAGTGAGAGAATGGATTCTTTGAATTATAGCGAGGTTAGTTTTCCACATGAGGGTCACAGGATTGTTCCGCGCCCTAAGAGATGAGGTCGTCTTAAAGGTTCCTCCTACTTGTTCAAAGAGTCTAATCAAAGACTTCAGACAGGGCCATGGATGAATGTGCGAAAGGCACCCAACTGCTGTGGCAGGATAGCAGGTCCCAGAGGCGCATGGTCACCAAAAGACGAAGCACGTTAAGGATCAAATGCCAGCAACCGTGTAAAAACAAAAGAGGAGGACATACAGTGAGGCACCTTTTACCATTTAGAGGCAGGTGTAGAGGAAGTACAGCTTTTCATTATGGATGTAATGGAGAGCCGGCCAAGGTCAGAAAGCAATCATCATTCTGACACCTCGCCCAGCAGGCAGCGTTGCTCCTCGGGGCACCGCCATCGCTGGAAGAGCTGTCTCACACATAACAACAACAGGCGATAGAGGCCAAAGGCAATGTCACAGGCCACCCCTCCATCGATAACAGTGCAAAGGACCTGTAAGAGAGATTTCTCGTCGCTGAAAATAAGGCCTGTCAGCGTGCAAAATTCTAGGGCTTCATGTCAGAGAGCGTGGTTCAGCAAGTGATCTTGGGTGTGGACATGTGTTGACTTGACATACGTCTAAACTGGCTGGAGAAGCATCGAGTCAAGAATAAACGGTTCCTTTCTGTCGGAGCTAACCGAAGCTCGGCATATGGCGGGGCCCGTGGTGGCGTAAAGTAAAGACAGGAGGCTGAAGAGCACAGGGCTCGTCCCAGGCATGAGCTGCCATCCCCGTAGAGGAGCCCTGTAATTAGCGAGGCTAATGAAGAATCGGGCTGAGACTAATGTCCCCGCCGACCCCTGAGCCCTCTTGGCAGGGCGAGAGGGTGGACTTCAGCTGAGCAGAACATGATACTATGCTATAGCCATTAACCCTGACCCAGCACTCCCCCTCAGGCTTACATCTGGTGCAGGACTGGACCGGTACCAAATCTCAGTGGGCAGCAAGACTGAATACCTGAGGTCCACGGGTAATGAATTGTCTGATAGGCCCTATTATCTCTCGTATCCTCCAACTCACTAACCGTAAAGCCAACCTTTAGCAGACAGTGTGTTATTACCAGGGTTGTGCTTCTCACACCGCTGCCGTTGACATAAAAATGTAATTCAAAAGTGCATCTGAAGCATCCTCAAGAGTCCTCGTTTAAAGTCTGCACACTGTAGATATTCCATCATTATAGAAACTGTTGTTGTCTGTTTTGCACAGCATGGTTCCTCACACTGTGATTACATAGCGGAGGAAGACACCTGTCACATGGAGCTGTTACTAGCTGTCAAGGCTTCCTACAGATTGGTTGCTGCTATGAACGCGTAGGAAAAAAAAAAATGACAAACCCAATCTTGAAGTGTATAATTTCGTGTTTGTGTATGCCCAAATCCCAATTTTAGAAACAAAACGTTCCGGCGTAAGGAGGCAAAAATAATAGCAGACTCTGGAAAGTGATTCAGAATTGGTATTTGGAGCTACATGGGGAATCATTTTCATTCCAGTCGGAGTAGATTTTTTTGGGTGAAGTTGTTTTGTTGCTGCGAGGTGCCGGAGATGAGAGACAGGGAGTCTAACATGCCCAGGGAAAGGGTTGTCCTGCAGTATATATCAGCATTAAATTAGTTGTGATGACACATTTGAACGCGAACAGAGCAACATGACTGTCACCAGTCACCATTATAAACAGCAGCCCCACTGATGCGTGTCAAGCTTTACATGTGAAGGAAGAAAAATACACATCAAAACAATGCAAAATAATGGACATCCCAGTAGAAAGTAGCATAGAGCACAGATGGTCATTACCACAATTCATCTAACGGTCTGTCAAAAAACGTTAAATTATATTTAGATGAAAAATAACTACTGTATTGTTTCGGTTACCTCATCAAAGGACGCCTTTAGCCACACTAGCTGTTCGCTTTGGTTCAGACTGAAATAACTCAACTACTGTGAGAACTGCCATGATGTTTGATACAGATATTCATGGTCCCCAGAGGATGAAGCCTAATGATGTTGGTGATCCACTGAAATTTAATTTGTCAAATGCTTTTGTTCATGACTGAATACCCGAAAAGAAGAAGACGGCTTCAGCTGCACTTTGAGTTCAATGCTAATGCTATGCTATTCTAACAAGCTAAACTAAGATGGTGATCTTGGTAAACATATCTGTTATTATACCTGCATGTTAGCATTGTCGCTGTGAGCATGTTAGCATGCTGACATTAGCATTTAGCTCAATGTATGGTCTTAAAACAGCCTGAAAGTGCTGACTTTTATTTTTTAATCACCTTACACATTAAAAGAGCAGAATTACTAACTGTGAAAAGATACAAAAAAATCATATGGCATCACATAACATAATATATTTGAGTTATTATTACTTTAATACCAGCCTAAAATATTTGTTTTTAAATGTGTTTGTTTATTCCAGACTATTTTAGAAAATAAGTGTTTACCAAGATAAAATGTGATAAAAGATGATCTTCTAGTGACATCTTATGATCTTGATGAAAGGCTTATCCTTTTACTATACTAGGCTACACATCTACACTACAAGGGTCTCACGCATAGTGATATTGAAAGAAAATAAATATATATTGGCAGTAGAACTAAATTAAAACAGAAATATATTCTGTACTGTACGTGGAAAAAAAGAATAAAAAAACACACCAGCCTTGTACGTGTGTCTGTTTGATTAGACCAAGTTGAGGAAGACGACGGATAAATATTGTATAAATGAATTTATTGTGTAATGTGAGCAATCAAATTAATTAAGGGGTCCACAGCTGTTGGAGGCGAATAGGGCCATGAATTTTTCAGTGCGACCACTTCTCCCTAAGATTTTACAATAAATATTTCTGGAGGTCTTGGATGAATTTTTCATGGCTGAGTGGGGGAGATGAAAGGCGAAATGAGGGATCCAGGGGACGGGAGCTCTCTGCTGCTGACACGCCACGGAGAGGTGCATCGGCTCCAATCTTTATCAATGAAACCCAACCGGCACGATTGCTTTAATTGCCCTGCTTTGTCAAGCATTCCACTATCAATAAAGAAAGGCTGCGCAATGTGGTCGGCTAAAGGAGGAGGAGGAGGAGGAGGAGAGGGGGTGATGATATCGCGAGTTCCACTTGTTTTCATGCCCTCCCACTTAAAGAGAGGAAATGATGTAACCGTGATTGAACAGAGGACAAGTCTAGACCACCTCGCCGTGCCACTGCAACACAACTGCAACCTGCGTGTTGTTTGAGGGTTATATCAATCCCAACAGCGATTGATATTCAAGGCTGTATCATTTATTTATCCATGATATACTAGTGGGAGAATAATCAATAAAGCATCAAACTGCTATATCCATACTACTGAATACTACCTACCATGAAATCGTGATGAATACCATCGATTTGCATGCTATTGTCTAAGCACAAGGCAGAGACTGGATGAATAAATCACAATTGTGCACGACTTGTGTATTTCCCCCTGATTTGGTATGCAGGGAGGATCCCGAGGTAACTAATTCAGGAGAGACATCTGTTTGGGTGGGCAATGCATCGGCAATATTCCAGCTGGAATAGCATCCATAAGCAGCATCACTTCTTTTCACCCTGCACTAAAGTACAGAGAACAGAGAGGAGAGGTGGAGGTTCTACGTATTTATGTAAAGGACGTGATGGTTTTAGCAAATATTATGACTGAAGTTGGTAGTAAAAAACGTTGATGTAGTTCAACTACTTTTTCCATGTCGCTGTAGCTTAGCTTGCAACATTTCTATGGGTGGCAGCTTCAGTGAAGCTTCATTTAAAGCAGAGTCACTGTTATTTTTCCGCTCACTACCTTTTCCAAGTAGCATTCCCAACACTGACAATGCCTGTCAACCCAACAATTTACGTCAATGCCGATGCAATAAGGAAGGTGGTGGAGGTTCGGCTGGTGGATGAGCATGTAGCGCGTTTCACTAATATCAATGTTTTCTTTTTGGGAGGGGGGGCTTAAAGGGGCAGGCGCTAAAACGGAGTGTTTCAGACAGAGGGTGAACACCTGTATATCCAGACAGCCATTAAGAGAGAAATTATGTGTTTTTTTAACATTAAAACATGTTGTAGTAGGAACCCAAAATACAAGTATGAACCTGGAAATGAGCATGATATGTCTCCTTTAATGGTAGTAAATCGCTGCAGCCTGGCTCAAAAGAGGTAGTGTTCTGTTGTCCAGATCCCTCCTGCCGCATGGTGTGTGTTTCAGTACAATGTTAACATGGGAATCTGTGCTCTACCAGCCATGTTGTTTTGAAATCTATTAATAGAGAGCAAAGCAGACTCTCAGGCGCTCAGCACTTAGGAGGAGCGATTGTTTAATTCTGTTATATTCTCACCAATCAATGCGTTGACTTCAAAGCGATGGGAAACGCTTGCATCCAAAGTAGATTGATCACTTCTAATACAAGTCATTAACATACAAGTTGTTAACAAGTGAGGCCTCTGTACTGTATCTAGGAATCAAGAGAGTCATCGATAAAGCCAATTTGAGACTTTTAACGTCTTAAAACCTTGAGTGCACACTCCTCCACTCCTCCACGGGATCAACCACTGTTAAACCGTTGCTCTATCCCCGTGTTTTTCCGTCTACCTCTCTCTCTCTCTCTCTGTCCATTCACTCACTCAACCTCAGCCACTTAGCTTGAAGCCTGTACTACGGCATGAGACCACTGGTATACTTTACTGATGATAAATTTATAAGCCAAACGGAGGGGAAAGTATTAAACAACCTTGTGAATGGCCCGGGGTTGCCTTTAACCGAGGCGGCGTATCCTTTTCATCAACAAAAATAACTCTTCAGAGGCAGTGAAAGCATGCTTAGAGAGTAAAAGGCCATTTTAGCGGACGGGGGGTGCCGATGTTGGTGGGGGGGCGAAAACAGAAAACAATCCAACCTCTGATAGCCCACAACAACCCCCCCCCCCCACCCCCCTCCTCCCCTCCCTACTATCCCCAACCTCTGGCCACACCACTACCAACACAGCACACATCCCGCCCCTCAAAAGAGCTAAATCAAGGCTTTGAGAAACATACAGTGTCTTTAATAATTCAAGCGTTGGTGGGTTTGAATAGCCTCTTTAGCGTAGAAATATCCAGTCTCCTGATATAAGATCAGTCCCTCAGGGGGCTCCCTCAACATCTTACTGCAGTGTGGCCTTTCTTTAACTGCAGTACGGGGCGGCTGCTTAAGATGCAACTACCTGCCTGATTATATCGAGTAGAAAAATTGAACGTATACAGGGTTGTACAGGGTGTACAAGGAGCTTTAAGTACATATTTATATATTTTGAATGGGTGTCCAGTTGGAAGAAGAAAAGCGCTCTGAACTTGTATAACACCCGGCGAATGCATGAATCAAGTGCAAAGTTTTGCAGCAAAGCAATTATTGCAGTTGACTAGCATCTTTACTGGGGTTGTGGACTAACACAGGATTGTAAATATTTAACTATTTTTGCACCCAATGCACATTCATATTTCATCAGGTTTCTCGCAGTTTATTCTCAAAGCAAAGCGTTGGACTGCATAATTATTTCAGTTTAGCTGCTTTTTTTTTTCTCTCTCTCTCTCTCTCCAACCTATTACTTTCATAAATAGAGGAATTTGAGTTATAGCTCCTCAGAGGGCTAATTTAAGAAAAGCATGCATTAATTAATACAACCTAGATGGAAAGGAAGAAATCCCTAAGTAAGTGAGCTGTTGGCAGATATCAAGGATGATTTTCGCCTTCAAAGGAAATGTGGATGGATTTGAGCGGATGCGGCGGTTTAATCAATACTGTTGACTCTTGAGGTTGGCAGGTGTGGTGGTTGGTGTGCGCCGCTGAGCAGATACACTTCCATCACTCCAGAGGAAAACCGCACCGAGGCCAAACTGGAAGTCTACTCCCAACCTTCCAAGGCCCTCGGTTGTTCGAAGTGTTTAATCGAAGTTAATTTCCCTGATTTTGCCATGAAAAGCGTATTAAAACATTCATCCGGGCATTTCTTTTGTCTTTACTCCGACCCCTTCAGTGTAGTACAGCGCGGTACAGTACCGTGACTTCAAACACTTTGTTGCATGCTTCCGCTCGTGTGTCCGTCCAGTCTCACATCCGATGTGTGGAATAATGAAATAAATATCGAACTCTTCAATATTTTAGTGCATTCTAGGAGTAAAGTGGAAGTGTTTTTCTGACAGACCTTGTCTCCCCCCCCCCCCCCCCCCGCTTCTCCATCCCTCCCCTCCCTCCTCCTCCTCCTCCTCTCTGTCTCTCTTCACAAATGCATTGTGTGCACTGGCCGGCCCAATCCATCACTCTGCGTCTGGCGGGAGAAAAAGCACTTTCCCAGGGTGGGTGTTTTTTTGTTCTGCCAGCGCTGCTGTTTCAGCGGGCACCCGTGAGACCTCGCTGATGGACACTCTGGTCATCGCTGGCAGGGAGCTTTGGGACTCTCTTCAACACCCCCCCCCACCCCCACCCCTTCCACCTATCTCAACCTCAGCCTGTTCCACTCACCTCCTGTTTTCACCAGTGCCTTCCTTTGTCCCAGCAGCGTTGTGCACTCCTTCTTGACAATGATGACTACTGCACCTCGCCTGGATTCTCCCTCGCAAAGTGGCTCGGCCTTCAGAGACCGAGCCAGAATTCGTTCCGAGGTCTCGGGCCTCCGAGCGTGTTTGGAGACGCGAACATACCGATACCAGCATGGAGGGAAATAATCCGATTCTAAATGTGCTAGTTTTGATCATATATAAGTTTGAGTCTAGTGGAGGATAACATTTGCCAGCCTTGAAGGGATTCTCAATGGTGCACACAGCATTTTATCCCATTCAGCCCCCCATTTTTTTTTTCATCACAACCAGGCAAAGCAACAGAATAAGAGGGGTTTTGCACATGTATGCGCTCAGAACAATTATGTAGAGATAAATCTATTCAAATTGAAGTCTGCTCCAGTTTTGCGCCGACAAACTGAGATTTGATTTCCAAAATGCTCGCTTCGTCTCTTCTACACAAAGAAGCCGGCGGGTAGAGGGTGCAATCGCTGGAGAGAAGTGGGCTGGAAGGCAAATCTAGGTGATGCGTATGTTCTTAGAGTGCCCCTGGGTCTTCCATGGGTAGGTAGGATCTGACAAAAGAGATCTGTACAACAAAAAAATCCTCCACTCTGCTTGAGCATGGGATATTAAGCCCAGATAAAGATTCTCTCTTAAACATACTCCCTTCTCTCTTTTCATCCCGCTTTCTTCCCCTCCCTCCGCAGTGGCAGAAGAAATTACCCATTGTACCATTAGATAAACCTAAACAGCCCTCTCCGTAAGACCTCCAGTTCCTCGTGCAGTCTCGGCTTGGCGTCCCTCGGGTGTTTGTTCAAAAGGAAAACTCTGCGGTGCCTCCGGGGGATGTTTAACTCATTGCAGTGGCAAGTATTTAGAGAAAACTCAACAAGTTTGAGGCTGTCAAAGCTCGAATCCAACTGTCAGGCAGAATTATGTCTCAGAGGCGTCTGATGTGAGGTAATGACCAATTGCATCACTTTGACAAACCCACCGTCGATGAGAACTAGGGCAGAAGGCGATCGCTTTTTGCAGCAGTGTTTCATTACAATTTGAAACACTGCTGCTAAGTGCATTAAATGATGCTGATTAGCTAAGATTATAGCTGCAGCAGGGATGTGATTTCTGTTTTGATACGGAGCATAAATTGAGGCAGAGCAAACAGTCTTTTTTTTTTTTTTTTTTAGTGGCTGATGAATAATTGAACGTCAGCAGAGGGTACATCAATAAAGTGGTAATGAAGCATATTTGTGCGAAATGTCTAATTCTCAAACTCGTGGAGCGGTCTAAAACATCCGCTGTTGTGATGAGGCTTACTGTATGTGCATTTGATTCATATTAAATGTCACCTTTTCAACTGTGTCCACAAATAATTCAAAATTTAAAAAAATAAAAATAATACAGCAAATCACAAATTATTATTATTATTACGATTATTGTTATTAATATTTGTATTATTGTTTATATTATTATTATTACTATGATTGCTAATGCTATCATTATTATTATATTTTGTATTATTGTTATTATTATTAGTAGTAGTAGTAGTAGTAATTGTCATAGACAGCTATTTCAACTAAAATATCATATTTTTTAACCCTATTCCTCTCTGGCTCGTGGCCAAGGTTAGAACACAATTACAAAATGCACTAAACAGTAAATACACAAAGCACTTTCAATCCGCTGTGCTGATGATGATTTAATGATATTAATATGATAACTTTGTCTGTATACAGCAGTCTTTCCAAAACTGAGGCTTTGGTGCCCTCTGTCTTTGAGTCAAGGTGGCAAGAAAAACACTCTTCATTAAATGCAAACTGATCAACTGTTTCTTGGTAATTTCATTCATTTGGAATCATATTATATGACATATAGCCATAATAAATCTATGGCGGACAGGAGAGGAGTAGGTTATTCTGCCAACAGAGATGTATGTATAACCTGATGCTCATAGTGAAGCTGAATAATGGCTTTGGTTTTTTATATTTACAGCCGTGTCGACAGGTCACTGTCTTTGGAGTAAAACTGTTCCTTTGTTCTGCCTTTTTCTAACACAGTTGTGGCATGTTGTGTCCACCTGGAGTACTGTTGACCTTCTGCGAGGCAGCTACCTGGTTAAAGAAGTCCATTTTCAAGGCTGTTCTTGCTCAAATCAAAACTCCATTATAGATTTTACCTCCAGGGGAACCTAGGGCTCACAAGGTCCTTGGCAATTTTACCTGAGGAAGAAGCTAAAAGGATTTGAATCTCCCAGGATGGGTGAAGAGAGGGAGGGTGTGAGGACCATGAGAGAAGGTGGGATACGCACCCCAGGACCCGAGCCCCTAATCTCTCTCTGCCAAGCAGGGAGCGAAGCCGAGCGAAAAAGATGGAGATTGGGAGATGGTTCAGTGGCACTGAACCCTAAACATCAGGGCCTGCAGAAGTGGTGGAGGAGGCAGGGAAACCTTGGAAAAACAAGGCGTGGAAAAGAAGTGCTGGGAGATTGTTGTGGAGGGTATTGCCAGGGGAGCTGGTCTCGGCTCCCAGAAACAAGAGCTTCCAATGCATTTAACATATACCAAAGCTCCCTCCTCACACCAATCCTTAACTATTTGTACTAACAAGACAGATGGAGGCCAAAGATGCAGACAGATCACATCAGGACATCTGTCACTTCGTGGCAACAGCCTCCTTAATAAGTGACAAGGCTTCCTCACCCGTGGGCACAGGATGGGGGAGGGTGGGGGGGGTGGTGAGTGTCTCCCGGAGCATTGGCTGTGCAAAAGCAGCCGTCAAAGTCATGTGGTGCCCCCCTTTTTTTCTTCTTCTTCTTCTTCTCCTTTTTTTTAAACAACTTGTCCCAATTACGGCCTATCACATGTGATCTGTGCCCTTGATTATCATCCCGGCCAGTAGACATCAAAGCTGCCGTCTATGGGTGCTGACACGAG
The DNA here is from genome assembly GCF_050575085.1 of Anarhichas minor. Classification (NCBI taxonomy): domain Eukaryota; kingdom Metazoa; phylum Chordata; class Actinopteri; order Perciformes; family Anarhichadidae; genus Anarhichas; species Anarhichas minor. The sequence goes on from NW_027466517.1 coordinate 659,633, forward strand.
GCTGTGCAGTAATTAGTGGACTGAAGAGAGTTTCATCACCAAATGTTTTCAAAATACTGGATGTCTTAATTTGCAGCAGGGGGGGGAGGGGTTCATGTCGGGAGAGAATGATGCCCTACAGAAATAATTAAAACATAATTACAGCTCATCAGCTGTGCAAGTGCTCACAAAGTGCTGTCGCTGAAGATCTGCCGCTTTCCTCGGGGCATCAGCGGAGTAGCAAGCCACATGCAGATCCCAAATTCGCAGCACAGCCATACCAAATAAACGCTTACGCCTTATTACCGGAGATACCAGGAAGAGAATAGATTGGCAACAACAGGCCCGATTCGAAGGAATCTCTCTCGACGCTAAACCGCTACGTACGAGTGCTTATTATCCTCGATAAACACCTGCGTTTGTTTGGAATATGTTGTCTGCCAAGGACAAACCAGGCATCAAACCGGGGAATGCACAGCAGGTCGTTAAAGCAATAACTTGTCTCCACGGCTGATGTGTCAGACTGCATGCTCTGTAACACAAGAGGCGCACAGATTGAGGAGCCAGTCAACCTTTTCTAAATTGACGTCACGATTGCTCGGTCCCCAGGTTTGCGGTGTTGGCTGACGGCCATTTGGTTCCATGATGACCACTTGATACAAATATGGCCGCCGGTGCAGTCCTGCAAAGGGGAGAGAGAGAGAGAGCGCACGCTAAGTGTTTGTGACGAGTGCTAAGGCCGCCGCTTGATTCCAAGAGAGTAATGAAGGCTGCACTGTGGGCGGTGTGTTTTTCTTCATCCACCTGATGGCGGACTTCTAACAACCCCAGTGTCAGGCCGGCTTAAAGTCACGCGCCCACCCTCTGCTGCTCGGCCAGAGTTATCACGACATGTGTTTATTCCCCCCAGTGCAGAGCCGGGGAGCCGAATGGCACAATCGTCACAATCAAAGTCTGGCTTGAGGATGTTTGCCCTGTATGTAGCTCAGAAATCATTTGTGTACGCGGCGGTTTGTGACGAGTTGGGAGTGAGGATGTGTTGCAAGAACATATAGGCTAAAAGCATGTTAGGCTAAAATAGAATGCCCGTGAGGTAAAACACATAAATCACAATAAATGACAGCATTGTAACACTGTATTCAAAAGGCAAACACATTTAAATGGAGGCTGGAGTGTGCCATTGGATTGTTTATAATACATATAGCATTCATTTGTATTGATGCTATTGTTTTAACAGTATATGAACACTTCATAAAGAGTTTATAACACACTTCAATAGTTGTAAGCAGATATAAAAGCGTTTTCTGACAGACATTTATGAACTATACACATCCCTCAGGTTTAAAACTGTTTTTAAACGTGTTCAAAATGCAATCTAATATCTAATTATAGATAATTACATACAGCAGTTAATAAGAGGAGTTGCTGACAAATATAATATTAAACACTTAAAAAGTCCTTATACCTGCATGCTACTGCATTCTATTCTGCTATAAACTATTTTTATTTATAGTGGTTGATTGTAATTGGCTAAGTGATTAACACATTTTAAGAATATATATTTTATGACATTCTTTACCTCCCATACTTTAACCTGTTGTACAGGACCACAATTAGTGTACCGTACTGACAGAAACAACTACTTGAAAAGACAGTTTTCAACGAGGTAATGCCAAATGTGCATGCATTTCAATACCTTGAGATCACCAACCGGCATATATCCATCCAACGTATTGTATTAAAATCTATGTGAAGTTTAAGGTCTCCGGTTCACCGACTTGCATGTGTTTGGACTGCTGGAGTAAGATTGCAAGCCTCTTGCATGGTGTTACAGTACAGTTGTAGTGTATTATGTTAACCATGTCAGATTACCATGTTTGTACTGATATGTGATTTGCAATGTGATTTAAAAAATGTTCTTAATATTTTAGAGTCAGCTGATATTGAATCAAGTAAATTATTGTTTGCAATTTACGGTGGATCTGGAATCTCTAAATGCATAGGTATGATGTTTGTGTGAGTAGCACAGTCTTTTTCTTTTAACTGTGCATTAAAATACCCACAAATCCCCTCTTATTAATCTCACTTAGTTAACTACGATTCAAAGCAGCAGCAAAAATGATTCCGTTATGAAATGTAGTAACTATTTATATCCACCAGAGGACAACATGATCTAAGAAATGATTTCAGTTAGACATAAAGACCCTCAATTGTCACGTCCACAGCTTCTCATAATAACATCAAGTTTAGAGGAAACTCTGGGAAAATTCCTGCTGCAATTTTTCCTGAGTTTGAGTCACAGATTTGAACCCCAACTAGTGATGGAAGTTAGTGGGATACAGCGTGTGAAATTGTAGGAAAATGGTCACATCTGAATCACAAGCACTGAACAGCCAAAAAATGTTATGTGCTTGTACATTTGTTTGGAGCTCTGTATCTTAAAAACAAACAAAGAAAATCAACATTATAGTCACAAAAACTATTTATAGTAATAATTTATTCCAGTGAAATCTGTTGATCTCCCTCAATGATCATATGCTCGCGACTCGTCCCCACACACAGATTGCCCCGCATAATCGGTAAGAAAGTGAATTGAATATATTTTGTGAAAGTCAACACAGTCATCATACACATATGTGCCAAAAGTGATGCTGTCATTCGTAAGTATTATGTAGAACGAGAAAGGCGCACTCAGTAAAGTGCAGATCTCCACCAACGACCGCTGCTGTAACGTGTGAATGAATGAATATAACCCACAACTGACTGTGCCTGATTACACAGTGTTCTTAATCAGTCGTCATATGCTAAGTGAGGAGAACATATTGTACGCTGTTGTTTAACAATGAATAAATTAATTAAAAAAAATAATTTGATAAGGTTTTAATTCAGGCATCAAGGTTCGACTCTGGAATCATTTAGAATAATTCTAAATATGTTTCTTTGGTGCGAAACCACCTTTGCAGAGAAATTTGGGCTTAATTTTCTAGTTTTGAGTAATAGTAATAATAACAGTGTAATAAGTCATTCTTTTTATTCATGTAGCACATTTTAAAACCAGGTTTACAAAGTGCTGTGCAGCGAGAAGAACAGATAATAGACAATAAGATCATAAATACATACAAAGAACACACAAAATACATGTTAAATACACTGTTTACAAGAATGAAACGTAGTTAAAAGCGATTCCACCCAGGCAAAAACATCATTTTTCATAATGGACTATTCAATTTTGAGATTTTGGGTTATATGGCTTCTATAACATATCTTATTTTCAGACAAGAATATTTTTTTAAAAACATACCTAGTACACATGTAGGTATTCATTTAACTACTTTGTATACCACCACTTGGTATCTGTGTATTTCTCTTCAATTCATCAAACGTTACAATTCGATAATGCCTCATTTGTATATTTAAACATAACATTTAAAAACAATTTGTAATACAAAAAAAGAAATACACTCTTTATATCAGTAATCAGCTGGTGAAGTTTCATAGCGACATCTATTCAAATGTTTCATCTATTCCCCCGGGGCGTCTCCCCTTAAACGTTAGCAAAAAGTACAACGAATGAAAAACGTCATTGGGGGGGGGGGGGGGGTTGGCTGTACTGCCTAGTCCTTTGAAGAAAACAAATCAACTATCAAAAATAATTCAATTCAAGACTTTTCAACAAGTAGAGAAAAGGATCAGACGGGAGCCGTCATCATTGTGGTGCGTTAAATATATTACAAGTATATTCAAATTGGAATGAATGAGGATCATGATACTAGGTCATACAAACACAGTTCTTCACTTTGTTTGTGCAGCATATGTCACTGTTTGTGGTCTATACTGTAGTGGTAGTCTAAAAGAGCCAGTCTTCTCCTTGGAAGCTGTACTGTAGTAGTAGTAATAATCTTAATTTAAGGTTCTATCTTTCTGGAGCATACAAACCACCCTCTTTGCTGTCTTCCTCAGCGGAGAGAGTTTGCTCAGTTGTCAGTTTGCCTGTATACGGCCATACAGGAGAAGCTGGCAATTGGACCTTAAATTGATTATTTTTTTCTAAAATGGTCAATTCACCCAAATAACAAAAAGAAAACACATATTTGTTCACTTATTATTATCTATCCATCCAGATAGTTTGTGTTTTATTAGTTGACGTTTTGAGATATCCATACCTGAGATGTCTGCCTCCATCCCAATACAGTGAGAGGGGAATGGAACGTCTCCTTCCAGAAGCAATGTCCCAGGCACTCTGGATAATCAACACACTTGCTGTAAACAAGTTTCACTAAGAACACTTCTTTGCTAAAAATGTAGGTGTAATAAAAAACTGCAAGGTCATATTCAGGGTAATTGGGACAATGTTACTGGAAAGACATGTCACTGTTGAATTTTTGTGGAATACAGTATTCTATTGCCGTGAGCACCACGGATCAAATTCTATACCTACATCCATCTTATTTGAGGGGAGGCAGAGATTTCAAAACTATTTGCATACCATTAAAAGGAGAGTGAGATTTTCTTTGTAATTTGAGTGAATGGGGCCTCTACATTGAGGTCAATCAAGTGTAGGCCTATCTAGTCCATGTGAGGAAAATAAATCAAAAAGATAAAAAAGGGGGATCGTTTTAAAATGATACAAATGTCCACTGTAGATATTTTTGCATAAGAAAGGTACAAAATATAAGCAGAGTGATTTAGCTGCTACTATGTCCCTACATTAACTTAGAAAAAGAAAGAATATAAATATATATATATAGACATGACACAAGCCATGATCATTCAGCTAAATTGTATCCAGTGGTACCCTCCTTGTGTGTGCTGTGGTATGTTATAAGTTGCTAAAACATCATGAAGTGTACCAATACAGTACCCTGAACAACTTTTTCTAATGGCACGATAAAAATAAAATAAAAAGACTTCTAAGATGAAATGCCACGAAGGTTGTGACTACCGTCCATCACTTAGACACTTGCAACCGTTTGGAAAAGAAACACTAGATTCCTGATTGATGCTCTCTTTGACCTCCATGGGGAGCGAGTCAAACAGATGATCCTCCACTATCAGGCAGCCCCGGCGCAGGAGGCAGCACTGACCGAGCTGAGCCGGGAGACGATCCAGACAGTTGCCTTTCAGTTCCAGGTGGGTCAGCTGCGAGAGTTGGCCAATCTTCTCTGGAATGGAGGAGATACAGTTGTGGCCGAGACATAAGGTCCTCAGTTTGTTGCACTTGAGCAGTTGCTTAGGAACTACCTCGACTTTGTTGCCTGTAATGGCGAAATGTTGGAGGTTCTGCAGAAAGCCAGCCTCCGGCGGTATTACCACTATGGAGTTGTGGCTGACATCGAGGTACCTTAACTTGAGAAGGGTGAATAACGATGACGGTAGAGACTCCAGCTTGTTGTGTGAGAGAAAGAGCGACTCGAGGCTTTTGACGTGGCTAATCGACAATGGAATGGTGATGATCTTGTTGTGCCAAAGTTTGAGGCACGACAGTCTCTTGAGGTGCTGGAAGCTGATGATCTCCTCTATTGTACGAATGTTGTTGGATTTCAGATCCAGTTCCTGAAGATTGTTCAAACTGAAAATAGCATGGGGGATGCGCTCCAGCTCACAGTTGAGAAGCTCCAGTTCGGCCAGATTCATTATTTTCTTCAAACTATTCAGAACTAGGAGCTTCGTACCGTCGTTATGAATGACCAACTTGATGAGATGCGGAGACAGATCCGTTATGTTTGTCGGGATCTTTGTTAGGTTGCTTTTGAGGTGCAGAATGTTCAAGTGCCTGAGGTCTCGCAGAGACTCGAGTCCGATCATTTTGTTGTTTTCAGAGTTCAGGTTACCAACCAAGTACAGTTCCCTTAAATTCTTCAACAAGTATACCCAGCTAGGAATCTCAGCGACATCTGTAAATTTGACATGAAGGCACCGGAGGTGATCACGAAGAAAGATGAAAGCAGTCTGTTCAACTTTGGCCGGACAGTGATAGAAGTGCAGCTCCTGGAGGTTTATCATTTGTGAGATCTTAGCTGTTATTCTGGCCTCTGGGATTAATTCTAATTTAAGGATTTCCAGATCAGTGAGATCAAACACAGCATCTGGCACTCCGGAGAGCATAAAAAGATGGAGCTCCAACTTCTCTTGAAGATTGCGCGTCACATGCTGCCGCAACTTCTCAAAGGTCCACTCGTGGTTCAGGCTGATCTCCCGAAGTTTGTTCTCACTCACCTCAGAGAGAAACACGCCAAACCGCTTTGAATACAGCTGGTCGTACTGATCCACCATGTGGAGGAGGAACGCAAAGTCATTCTTAACATCTGGAATGTCACTGAAGCTGCTCTCCTCTCTGACTTTTTCAAAAGAATACTCCTTAAGAGGTCTCCGAAAAAGCCAGAACAGCGTGTATATACAGATTACGCCATAAACGCATATGAGAGCAATATAACTAACAAGGAGCTTCTTTATCATGAATGCCATGTTGTGCGTGCAATGGAACTTGCTGTATCCAGTCAAATGCTTTATTTCAGGCTCACACACGTGGTCGAAATCTATAGAGGCAACAAAAGTCATCGTGTAGCACAGGATCAAGATGAATTTGACCGTTTTGATGACTGTCTGAATGGCATACAGCCTGTAAATCAAGTCACTGTCTTCCACGTGGGCACGGAATTTGCGAACTTTTTCAAACAGGGCTTTTGCTTGCTCGCCGTCTTTCTTGTCCAGTATGGTCATGGCGGGAACTTCACTCACGAGCTTCTCAGCAGAAAACGTGACCCCGGATTTTGTCAGCATTGGGGCGGACTGGTTTGGACTCCCCTCCTCGCTGCTTGTGGACAGATGCTTCAGGAGGGAGGAGGCACCAGCCAGTCTCAGCTTGTTCTCCTCCGAGTCCTCGCACGCTGTCTCGGACAGAGCTTTGGTAGTCCAAGGCGATTCAAAACATTTTCCCAGTATGGAAACAAAATGTTCGATTTTGGAACTTGTCTTTGGGTACTTGAACCAGAAGTTGCTACTGACCATTAATACAATAGTGTGGATTAGAGCGAGGTATGGGAAATATTTGGAATACCAAGGGAGGGCGACATGGTAGCACATCTGGTTGACAAATACATACTGCTGAAAATCCAGCTTGGTCCTGACGCCTGTAGGCTGCGGCTGCCCAAAAGTACCCGATTGGGGGAAGGGAATTGTGGGGCCGATGCTATCAGGAGGCCTTTTAGCCATTAAAGGAGCGGCTTGCTCTCCAATGGCGCTTTCTTTGTTCCATAATCTATCAGCTGTCTCTGGTGGTTGGGGTCCTAAGAAGCCCCCAGCCCCCTCTGGAGTTTGCTCCAGAATGGGAAGACAAACCACTTGGTCTTTAGTTAACTGCATTGTTCCAGAAAATATGGCCAACATCAACATGACAATACCAAGATAATCCATGAAGACATCCCACCATGGTTTCAGTATTCGATACGTTGGCTGGATGTCATTCAGAGAGGCTACTTCTGTGAGGGTGAACATTCCTGCAACAGAAAATATGAATTAATAGCATGCTTGATTTCTCTCACTACAAAAGTATACATAATAAAAGATTCTCTTCAGTCGATTTGTTTTATTTGTTTTTGTAATTTCACATACTTTTGTTTGTAATTTGACAGTTGTACAGGTACTGCCGCCCTCGCAGAGAGTATAATTAATAAAGTGTTGTGGCTGCCTATTTAATATCTATAATCTCCATGTCGAAATTTGCCCTTGAATCGGTGACAAAGTGGTAAATATCATAAAACTTTACAGAATTGTCATTTTTGGGGGAAAAAGGTTTCAGTTTAGTGATGAATATATTCATATAAATATACTGTATTTATAAACGATTTTATGTGGTGATGAACACATCCAGGCTGCTAACACAACAGAGTTTATGTCTGGTCATAATCCTGTTTACATCCTGAAGTGACTTGTTTATTGGTCCTGTTCATGTGAGATACACTTACTGACCAGAAAAGAGAAACCAAAAAGAGAAAGACTCTGTAATCCAATATGACAACCTCGTAATAAATTCATGCTTTTTAAGACTCTCAAATTGTTCAAAGTGACAGAGAGGTGGTGATTACTATACTATGTTCTATTGGGGCACTCTGAACTCCAATGTGTTTCTAATATTTCATTTTCCACATTTTGTAGTAAGATGACATTAGCTGTATTTCACTGTAAAGGTGTTTCTGTTTTTCTGGTCACTTGTATATCACACTGGTAGAAATTATACTTCCTGTGAGTAAGAATGAGCCAATGTGACACAATCACTGGTTGTGTACAGTTTTAGCCAAGGCCACATTTTCCAGATAGAGAGAGAACAGATTGTTATGAATATATATACATATATGTATATATATACACATACATACACACGTGTATATATATATATATATATATACACACATATATATATATATATATATATATATATACACACATATATATATATATATACACACACGTGTGTATATATATATATATATATATACACATATATATATATATATACACACACGTGTGTATATATATATATATATATATACACATATATATATATATTTATATATATACACACACGTGTGTATATATATATATATATATATATATATACACATATATATATACACATATATATATATATATATATATATATATACATATATATACATATACACACATATATATACATATACACACACATATATATACACACACACAGTATATAATATATATATATTCTCAAAAGACATGAAATAATCCCTGTACCACTACGGCTTTGTCCATATTCTATTGTTTGTGTTGAAAGCATGAAGGTCAGAATTTGCAACGGGGCTGCCGAGCAGGGTGACACCGGCTACAGCAGCAAGACGCATCCACGGACACAAAACAAGAGGTGAACCTGATGTCCGTGAAGCCTTTAAACGCACCATTGATATCTGCGTTTCGCTAGAGAAAATCACGACGCGTTCACATTACATGGCTCATTTATATGGCCATAGCCAACCCCCCACGCTATATAACCCGCTAACATAACGGGGCCAGAGCGCAGCGGTTACATTTGTAGACCTTGAATAACCTAAATGTGGAGCGGCACTCAAGACGCACAGATACGCACCTTCAGGAGGTCTGATCCAGTTATGTCGATGCCGGCAGTACAGAACAACGCCTCTTTCTATACGCCATGTTTCGCCGCAGTGATGAAGCCGTCCATTCCTTGCACCAGTTCAACCGTCGGCCTGCTGGCCGAGGCTGTAAGCTGCTTAGCTGACTACCCCCCACCTCCGCTTCAGATGGTCGGGTCCTCTGCCTCCGACTGGCGACCCAGCGGCACGGCAGCACCAGCTGCTGCAAGTGTAGCCCGGACGGCTTGATTGTTATTCACACGCTCGCCGAGGTTGCTGCTCCTCGGTACGTTTCACCGGGACCATCAATTAGCGACAGTTCTGTTGTAATGTGCAGGATAAATATATCCTGACGTTGCACACGTGTTGTTGTTGTTTTTTTCCGCACCAGAAGCCGGTGAACAGCATATAGCGTTTCGAAATACCTCGCACGGATTGACAGTAGCAGTGGAATGACCCTCTGACGTTAGGGACCGTCGTAAAAGTGCAAGGGGTGTAATTTATTAAAGTTATATCACAGCTTTTGTTTTGTTATTCCAAAAATACTTCACCAGAGGAAACACCTAAAATACTAGGAGATCAGTATGTTTAATAAAATGTAGTTACATTTATAAGGTAGAAAAGCCTTGTTTGTCAACAGAGACAGACAACTTTATTTCCATGCAGGTCTCATTTGTCTTTGCACAATGTGACAAGGGTAGTTATATGATCCAAACCTTTCTTTTTTGTTTTTGGTATATTTGCACACAATTCCCGCCTAAGGGACACCAGTAGAGTAACAGAAATGTTGACCAATGTGCGTTGGCCCTGTAAAAATAAATACAAATAAAATGAATTAATTAAGAATAATAAATTTCACATATTTTGCATAGCCCAACTTCCCTAATAAGTTCAGTCATTATTTGCAAATATATATGTTCCCCTATTTTTACTTTCCTTCTTCGTATGCAATGTATTTGGTAAATACAGATTCAGTTTATATATTTATTCTAGGACTGGTCCTATTGCAGCCACAAGCTGTTTTCACATTTTGGTGGAAAAATTGTGCAATGACCTCCTCTATACCCCCCCCCCCCCCCCCCCCACACACACACATCACTTTGAATTTGTTTTGTTCTAGACACTTCTAGACAACATCATTTGCGCATGATATTAGACTAATCTTCTTTGCCTTATTAATCCTCACCAGTAGTAGCATCTAATCCCACAACACAATTGGGGGCAAGCAATGTGCAGTGACCCCATTCCGATATCAAGTAATTAAATAGATGTTATTAGGAGTTTTGTGCTGTTAAATCTTTAAATTGTTAACCTAAGCTGTGACATTTACAAATATATACATTTTGAATGGTTAACAACATAAGAATACAGTTTATAATAAAACGTTTTTGTAATGGTGCACTTCTTGTGCACATTTCAAGAGCCGAAGAAAAACACCAGTGTGACAAGTCCTTTAAGTTTAATGCACTTTAAATTGGCATCTTTCAGATACAGAATTGTTCAGCCAAGATTTTACATGAGGGCCTACTTATGTGAAACATACCCTTTTTTTGTGCATCTCCCCTGCTGCGGTCCATGAGAACTAACAGTGTCCTGAAGAAAATAAAATACTTTATAAGGGCAACAGTAGATATATACAATACAGCATACTTAAGGCTACTGGCCTTAAACACACCCTCAGTGAGGTCTTGGATAATATTTACATTCAGTAATCAAACTATTTATTGTAGCAGTGACAGGAAATGTGCTTTTAAACATAATTTGGGTGAAAAGCCTTATTCGCTTTCTTGCCGAGAGTAAGATGAGAAGATCAATATCACTCGTGTCTGCAGGCTATATGTGAAGCTACAGCCAGGGGACAGCTAGCTAAGCAGAAATATTTAAAACAGAGGGAAGTAGCTAGCCTGGTTCTGTCTAATGATTCAAAAATATCTTCCTACCAGCACCTCAAAAATCTCACTACTTAGGAGTGGGAATGTGCGGCTTGATACTGTGATATTGCTACTTTGATACTTACAAGCTACTCATTTAGTGTCGATTCCTTCAAAAAAATGTTGATGTATAGATATATAAATAAATATAAACGTGGATGGCTACATCACTTCCAAATGTCTTCATCACTTGTGGATAATATTTTTGCATTATTTTTCAGAAAGGAAACGTAGTGTGATGCGGTGCTACTTTTCGCCTGCAGATAAAAATACAGCAAGATACACTATTTGTGCAATAATAGTGCACATTTAAAGACAACATAACCTGAAAGTTATTATTATTTAATCATAGTATTTATGTAAAATACTGGTCTATATTTTTTGCACTTAGAGCAACATTTTTCGTTGTAGTCTTCCTATTTGTTTTTGTAATACATTTTTCCATTATTTTGAAATAATCACATTCCCATCTAAGAAATGATTAGTTTAAGGTGTTTAAGGTATAAGGTAATTGGTATTGGCATCGTTACAATTGTAACAAAAAGTATCGTATCTAATTAAAGGTATTTTGTATCACCCATCCCTAATTAAGAGACTCCACGAACTGCATCAAGCCAAAGCATAGTCCAGCATGTTACTCCCCATAAAACCACGTCTTGTCCTTTTTACATTTACTTTTTTGTGCAGATAAAACAAACAAGCTATGACGTGTTAATTAGTTGGCTTCAGAAGTGCTGGTGGGTCTTTGTGCTAAGCTAGCAGCTAACTCTCAGCAAGAACTATTCCTTTAAGAAGAATTTTTGGTTGGATAATATGTCAAAAAACAAAACAAGCACCCCCGTTGCAGCCACAATCTATGTGACAATATATAAATTAGTCATTTTTCCCTTCGTCAAGGAAACAAGAAAAATAACTTAACAGTAGTGTAAAGATGGTAATGACTTCATACAAAATGAATGCTTTGAATTGGTAGACAGCAGGCACTGTGGCGACAATAAGGCATCTTACTCAGCCTTCATTTGGTCCCTGACATCAGAAGGCAGAGTTTCGAATAGTGTCTCTTCCACTATAAGGCCACTGCGCTTCAAAGCACGACAGCAACCAAGCTCTTGTGGCAGAATCTCAAAGTGGTTGCATTTGAGGTCCAAGTATGTCAGTTGAGCTAAGTAGGAAATCTTTGGCGAGAGTATGGACAGCGAGTTCTTGCCAAGCTTTAGCGTTTTGAGCTTTTTGCAAAAGAACAGCTCATCTGGTAGACTTTCGATTTTGTTACAGGTGACAGAGAAATACTGTAGACTCTGAAGGACTCCAATCTCTGGAGGGATGAACCGGATGTCATTGTTGGACAGGTCCAGGTAGCGCAGCTTGTTGCACAAGAACAGATGCGAAGGCAATATCTCAATCTTGTTGTGGCTGAAGTAGAGGCGCTCTAGGTAGCCAAGCTTCTTGATGTGCTCTGGGATATACATGATGCCATTGTACCAAAGTTTGAGGCAAATGAGTTTTCGAAGATGTTGGAAGCTGATGATCTCCTCTATTGAGCGAAGGTTATTCTCTTTCAGGTCAAGCTCTTGCAGATTCGTTAGGCTGAAGATCGCGTGTGGGATGCGTTCCAGATCACAACGTACCAGCTCCAGCTCGATCAGGTTGGTCATCTTTTTCAGGTTGTTGAGCATTACTAGTTTAGAGCCATCGTTGTGGAAGTACAGCCGCTGCAGATGGCTGGAGACATCCACTATGGACTGGGGTATCTTTGTCAAATTACTCTTGAGGGAGAGAGTTTTCAGACACTTCATCTCCCGCAGCGACTCAAGAACTATATTTTTGGAGACATCAGGGCATAGGGACCCGGTGAGATAGAGCTCCTCTAGGTTGCGCAGGCCATACATCCAGTGTGGAAGTTCCCTGTTATCATCGAATTTCACGCGAAGCACTTTCAGGTTCTCTTTGAGGAAGGAGGTAGCTGTTGTGTGCAACTTTAAAGAGCTTTGGTAAAGAGACAGCTCCTGCAGGTCTTCCAGCTGCGCGATGGAGGCAGGGATGGTGACATTGTTGATGATCTCCAGCTTGAGTGACTGCAGCTCCGTCAACTCGAAGACAGGGTCGGGTAACCCAGGGAGCATGAAGAGCTGAAGTTCAAGTCTGTTGTTGCTGTTAGTCTGCAGTCTCAGACGCAATTTCTCCGCGGTCCACTCGTGGTTGAGGTTGAGCTGCTTCAGTTTGTTCTCACTGACCTCGGATAGAAAAACGGCAAACCGCTTTGAATACAGCGGGTCATACTGATCGATCATGTGCAGCATGAAAGCAAAGTCGTTCTTGACGTCTGGGATGTCGTTGATGCCTGTTTCCTGTCGCACATACTCAAAGGAGTACTCTTTCAGTGAGCGGTAAAACAGCCAGTAAGAGGTGTAAAGGCTTGTCAAGCCATAGACGGCCACCAAACACAGGTAACAGTAGGACAACTTAGAAAACAGATGAGCCATTGTGTGGTTACAATCAAACTCTTTGTAGCCTGTCATGTCCTGGATCTCAACTTTGCAATGCACTCTATTCTGCACTTTATTCACTAGGGAACTATTATAAGCAATGATCAGAAGGAATTTGAACACCTTGAACACTGTCTGCCGAACGTACATAAGATAGAGGATGTCCCCTTCCTCAACGTGCAAACGGAACTTCTTCACCTTCTCAAAAAGAGCTTTGGCTTGTTCACCCTCTTTTTTGTCAAGAGCACTTGCTGATGGCTTGTCCACTACGATCTTCTCCGGGATCGACTGTGTCTTCTCCAGACTTCCTTCTCCAGGAGACAGAGCGATGTTAGACCTAGAAGTGGCACTCTTTTTATCTTCCTTTTCCTCTGGATTTTCTCCGGACACCTCCGACAAAGCTCGTGTGGTCCAGGGAGAGTCGAAGCACTTGCCAAGCATGGAGATGAAATGCTCTATTTTAGAGCTCGAGCCAGGGAATTTGAACCAAAAGTTGCTACACACCATGAAAATGAGTGTGTGTATAAGAACCAAATAGGGGAAGTACTTGGCATACCAGTGCAGAGCCTTCTCATAACACATCTGATTGATGAAACTGTACTGTTGAAGATCCAGATCGGTTTTTAGACCTGTCATTTCTCTTGGTACGGTTGAAATATTGGATTGCAGGTGTAACAGTGACTTCGATTCCACTTCACTTCTGTTCACCGAGACTCTCAGAGGAAGGCATATGATTTTATCTTGCATTACCTGAAACAAAATGAGTGAGAAAAAAAAGACAGATTAGTTTGCTCCGGGGCCGGTACATGGTTAGAAACCCCCTGAACACACCTGTGTACCTGGTGGGAAACTAAATACAACCCAAGGCATCAGTCAAGAAAGTCTCACAACACACCACAGCAGCTTCAGCAAAAGCTTCTTCCCATCCGCAATAACACATTGACTCACTGCCAACTAACGGCTCTGAAAGGTAAATAAAGTAACCTCAACATCCTGCATTGACCAGGTGTTTTCTGATTACTTGAGTAACCTGATTTCTCGGAGAAACCCGGTGTACTGAGTGCGAGAAAACATACTGAATATTTGCCAAAAGTTGGCATCAGTAAACAAGAACTGGCTTTAGTGTTTACCGTACAGTGCATGTTGAAAAACAGCTGCTGCACTCTGCAATAACAGGAAATGGATGCTTTAATTCAATGGTCACATGACTGAAGGAGAGAGATTTTGTGCACTCTGTCAAGCTGTCTGATTCAAATGATCTGAAACTATTACAGTATGTTAAGTGCAAACAAACTTCATTTGTGAAGAGTGAATGCAAAAGGACATTATTACTAAACGAAGGGCAATCCAGCTGTGCTGCAGCACACCACAGACTGAAATGCAAAGTCAGGTCTGCTAGGGTCTCCGAAGAGCTGATCTGCAGAATTTTACAAACTCAGTCTCTCTCTGTATTTCTCCCTTTAACTCTAATGTTGTGTGCGACTATGAAGTAATTACACAAAATGGCATGTTGATAATGGTCTGAGTTATAATGTAAACTTAGCCACATAAATAATTGAATAAATTATTATAAACTATTTGATCATGTCTAAACATTGTTATAGTGAGAGTGGGAAACAATAGCTGCTCCCACACTGATAAATATCCTGTTAACAGTTTTTCTAAAAAATGTTTTGGTATCATTTCCAGGATTTACACTACAGAGGAGCCAAAAAATGGTCCTATTCCTCACAGAGAGAAAAGTTAAGCGCCAGGCCACAGGAGTTTGGAATCTTATGTTTACTAAAAGGGGCTGGGTGGGTAAATGTTTCCACTGGTGAACTCCTGTTGGGCTGAATGCTTCCTTTGCTGTCCACAGTCCCGGTTGTAAAAGCAGGGAATTAGTGCTTTTGAGCTGCTGCCAATGCACGAGGCAGGGCAGTAATATTCTATCGGAGAGCTCGAGTGAATTAAATCACTCTAGATGTTCTGAAAAAAATAGCAGGACAACTCCTTTTATCTTATAAACATGATGCAGTTTAGACTGAAGTTACATTAGTGTCCATTATCTACATTTTCCCCTTCACTTTCAAACAAATGGTGACAGTCAAAAAGTGGAAACACAAGTGGTACTAGCCATCACATAACCTTATGTAACTCACGAAGGAGAAGCCTGTTCACTAAAGTAGAGACATCATGGTGTGGAGAATTTCAGTATTAAACGCATTATTAGTAGGATTAAATAACACCCCTAGTGGTGAGTAGAAGTGTCACAATAATAAATATGTTAGTCACAATATGTTTCCATATGGAATGTATTATAGGTTTACAATATTCTTACTTATAGAGGATATTATATGTTACAGTATATTAACTCATTGAATGTATTAAATCATAGAAGTATAGTCACTGTAGGTATTAAAACACTAAGAATAGTTTTGAGGGTCAGATAGGGATTCTGAGTGAGGTGTCAGACATGCAGCAGCAAATGGAGGCGACCTCATCGATGGAGGATGGGGCCAGTGGGACGGTCAAATGCCAAGCTGACCAGCAGGACAGAGAGGAGGAGTTCAAGATGTTTTGCGAGGAGCCAAGATGTTTTGCTAAGGGATCGATAATGGGAGGGGACAGAATTCAAATGAAGCCAATCACTAATCGCCACGGAGGGTCATTCACACGTTTTATGACAGTATCGGACACTTTCCGACTCTCAGGGGATACAAAAGACAATGTTTTAGGGAGTTTACTTCAGATCACTGCAGCTCTCATTTTCAGCTAACTGGCCGCGCCGGACTGTGAGGAGATGCGTGTATGTGGTCTCTGCTCTCGAGAACATTACTATTGATAGTTAATTCAGTTTGTAAGTGAACTTTGTGTAGTACATTAAATATTGTTTTAATTTTGGACCGGGTCCAGCTCATTCTTCTGATGCGCGTGCGCAGTAAGAAGCTCGCAGCAGAAGAGTACCTGCGGCCTGCAGGCTCTCTCATCCTTTGTTCTTAAAAAACCTAACAATGGTGAGGCTTTGTCACTGACCTGAAGAGTGCATCCGAAGACACCAATCATGAGCATGACTACAGACAGGTAGTCGGTGAACACATCCCACCACGGCTTCAGGACTCTGAACGCTGGCTGCTGTTCAGAGAATTGCCGGAATTCCATCACAGGAATCATGATGGCTGTTAACAAAAAAAGTGGAAAATTATATATATCATACACTTATCATTTTCAGTCTACGCAAAGGAAAAAAGAACAATGCCATTATTGCAATCACAGTGTAAATAAAGGAGATTCCGGTTTGTAACAACTCACAAAAATAAGTTGAGAGCCTTCATTCAAATACCCCTCAAGATGAATTGTAATTGCTTCAATCCTCAATTTTTCATCTGGCACCGCCATCAGGTCAAAATATCAATATATATTTGCCCAAATTAACCACATTCCAATCCACCTCAGCTGTACTTGCTCATTTGCAAATGTTAGCATGCTCACAACCAGTGGTGTATAGTAACGAAGTAGAAATACTTCGTTACTGTACTTAAGTCGTTTTTTTGGATATCTGTACTTTACTTTACTATTCATATTTCTGTTGACTTTTACTTCACTACATTTTGCAAAGAAAACTGATAATTTTACTCAGATACATTTCCCCTGAAACCTTCGTTACTCGCTATAAAATCAAATCTATCTTTAGAAAAAAAATGAATCATGAGACCAACGTCGGGGACTGTGGTGGAACAGAGACTGCAAGCAAGCAGGTTTGGTGAATCAGTGGTCCTAGCTTGCAAGTTAAATCATTGGTTAATCACGTTAATGCGCAATTGCAAACAAGTGCTCTCAAAGATGCCCAGGATGCTAGCTAGCGCGACTACATTAGTATAATTCCACTCTACGATGACTGATTTCATGATGGAAGCAGAAATGGAAGCACCTGCTACTCCCGCAACAAACTACGGTGGTGACGAAGACCAACACCCGTGGATCGCTAGCGAGTTAGTGAGCTGAGGAAGTGTTGACAGTTGTGAGATTTTGTTGATTTGAGTCATCTTAGCTATAATCATTGCAGCACTAGTTGGCTAACGTTAGCTAACTTAACGTTAGCTAGCCACCACACCATAGGATTGACAGGAGCCGTGAGAGCGCAGCATTAGAGAAATCCTTCCCAGCTGTGCGCAAGCTGTCTGGGAAGCTGAACACACCTCTACCTGCCTCAGCGGCCTGTGAAAGACTATTTAGCATCGCAGGACTAGTCTTCAGCCCAAGAAGAGCGAGACGGAATTCTCGCAATTTTGAAAACCAACTTCTTTTGAAGATGAACAGGACATTTTTCAGTTTCAAGTAATGATTGGGTTGTTACTTTCAGTGCTGCTTTAGTATTGATCATGTTTTGATATTTGAGTCATTTTGTGGATGATCAGATGGAGTTATGATGGTAGCAGTCGCCCAATTGCAGATTCAGATTGAGCAAAACCTTTGCCTATTGTGTTCAAATCAGGCCCATAGGAGTTTACAAGGCAGGTGTCCTTTCTCAAAACACTGACCTGATGCATCAAGTGGATATTTTTTGCTGAACACAATATTATGCATTTGCCCTCTACATCCTCTAGTCGGAATGAGCATACTTATAAACGCACTGTTACAACTCCTTCATAGTGTCATATTGCTTTTCGGAGAATTATGATGATAAGTTCATAGTAGATGCAAAAGTATACTTATGTACAATATATTATGTTGAACATTGTTGCTCCTAGATGGATCACAGCCAACCCAATTATTGTCAACACAGCTCCTTGTCCTTGGTCATGGTGGCCACAGCACTTAAAAGAATAAACTTCATAATTCTCAAAATTCTGACCCTTTGCTTTTTTATTAACAGCATTTACTTGTACTTTTACTTTCAATACTTAAGTACATTTAATATCAGAAAATTACTTTTGATACTTAAGTTCAATAAATATCAGATACTTTAAGACTTTTACTCAAGTAGTATTCTAATAGGTGACTTTTACTTTTACTGGAGTCATTTTCCAGTAAGGTATCTTTACTTTTATTCAAGTATGGCTTTTGGGTACTTTATACACCACTGCTCACAAGCTGTACTAAGAGAGTGAACACGGCAAAACATACCTTCTTCATCATCATTTTAGCACTGTCATTGTGGGCATGTTAGCATGCTGTTAGCATTCAGCTCAAAGTACAGCTGTGCCTCACAGGGCCACTAGCATGCCTTCATGCCAGGGGTAGGCAGGGGTTTGTGATGTGAACGCCGTATTTGTAGCCTAGTGTTTACCTTGCGATTGTTGCAACGAAAGATGACCAAATACCAAAACTAATGTCATTCCCATCAGCCTCTCCTGTGTTTAGTGCTACCTAGTAAATGTTAGATTGAGAACATGCCAAACAATAAGAAGGTGAACATTGTGAACATACCTGCTAAACATCAGCATGTTAGCATTGTCAAGGTGAGCATGTTAGCATGTTGATCTTAGCAATTAGCTCAAAGCCCCGTTGTGCCTGACTTTGAGCCTCCTAGAGCAGAACGCTCTTATACCTAATTTAAACTTCTGGGAAAAAGCTTGCGCGGAGCTTCCACAGAGTCACAGAGAAGGTTTGCAGTGCTTGCAGAGAGCTGCAGAGTATAAATCAGACATTAGGCTGCATTCACACCTAATCAGTCATTGCAGCGAAGCAGTGGGGCACCACAGGGGATGCCGGGAAAGATTCAGCGGCCTGCGTTGAAACAGAGTCAACTTTTGGACAAACGCAACCTGATTTCACCTCTGCTGTGGCCAATCGCACAACCGGCCATTGAAATCAAATGGCTCAATCAAAGGAGTGTCACTCAATGGCCCATCCGACATTGTCGCACAATCCTGCGCTAAACGGCGCAACACCTGAGTCGCTATGAATGCAGCTTTAGTCTTGTATAATATGGACTCAAAAACACAAATAGTCCTTGCACCTTGAATTTTCACACCATGTCCTCTTTGGTGATAGCTCAGTGATAAACAGAGACCAGTGAATACAGAATGTTTCCTCAGACTGATGACTCCCTCTCTAGTGGAGCTCCAACATTATACAAATGCACATTACAAATGTAACTATTTAAAAGTCAGTGCCCATAAACAACTAAATGAATGACTCATGTTGTAGAGCTTTCGTTAGGACATTAACTTCAAAGTCCAAGGAGCACATTGAAAAATGGCTTTACAATGTACCCGATGATGGACAAAATTGACTATTATGCTATTACTGTCTTAGAAGACTGTTACAAATCTGTCTTTGTTAACAAATGTAGCATGAAAAAGAGTGGCGTGTCCCTGATACAGCTTTCTGCTCACACGCTGTGCTCACCTTCTGTAAAGTGCTTACTACAGCTGCAAGTGTCCTATTTCTTTTGTCTGTCTGGCAGTAGGTTGGCTGCAGTGTCATTCAAACTTAACCCAATCGATGAAAATTCTCTATCAGCACCAGTGATCTTTGTTGTAAAACATCTCAGTGTGAAATATATTTAACATGATTATAGTATGATGCATTCAATGCTGGAAACAATAAAAATGTCTAAATACAAATATCTCCCGTATATGTCTCAAAAGTTTATGCTGGTATAATGAAAAATCTACAAGGTGCCAGACCATAATGTATTTTTATCATCTGCAGCTCCACAGGCCCACATTGTCAAGTGCTGTCAATAGCTGAATACATCTACACTCAAACCTCCGTTCATTATTAATGAGTTTAGCTGCAAGGTAACGCTGAATAGGTAGCTGAAAGCCTGGGGGCTTTAAGAGACATCACAGTTTTGATAGTTCAATTAAACATTTTTATTGATTATTCCGTCTCAGTGTCATGACAACAGGCAGGATGTATTCAGGGGATGTTTACACTGAACTGTCTACAGACGGTTGAAAGGCCAAGAAACATTTTCCTCACTCAGCTCTAGTTGTATCTATCCAAGCAGTTTTTGTGTTAGGTTTCACATATCCATCTCAATGGAATTTTGTTTCTAGAATTGAAAAAATGTTTTCATTAAATAAATAAAAAATCCAACAGCAACATCTGTTTCCAGAAACAATGATCTTGTTACTCTTATACGCAGACCTTGCTGAGAACAGGTTTCGTTGGAACTACTTTTTAAAGAAATAGTCCCCATGAAAAATGTTAATAGTGTGTTTTACACTGATGTAAGATAAGTAGGCTACATGCACTGTACTTAAGTACAATTTGAGGCACTTGAACTTTACTTGAGATGGCCTTTTTCTATTTTTGTATAAGCTTTATGGTCGCTTATACATTGTAAAATTGGACTTTTTAGTCCATTAAATGTATTTGACAGCTATGGTGGTTAAGATAAGCTAACCTTCCCAACCTTTCCCCAACTGTGGACTGTTGTTCTAGCGACAATTTCGTGACCTCCCAGCCACACTCTGCTGAATGCTGAAAGGTGATGATGATAGATTGGTTATCTTGCTTACAAGTTACCAACTTCAGTTCAAAATCCCTATATTTTTGTTTGGGGAGTGACGGAGTGTTACGGATAAATTGCGGTGCGGACCACAAGGTAAGTACTGCAAAAACAGCCTGTAATAGCCTACAATGTTAAATAATAGTACTGAGCTATTTTTTCAGGATCGTATATTTCCTTGTGGCCCTTCAGCAAATGCTCTGAGCCTCAGTACCAGTCAGCAGCCTTGGGGTTGCGAAAATGGTTTATGAGACAACCCAACATGATATAAAGTAGTTCATAAGAGCTCCACCTGAACAATCTAACAACATAATATACGGGCACTCCGAATCGAGCTTTTCAGCATAATGCATACTTTTACTTTTGATACTTTAAGTACATTTTAATGCAGGATCTGAATACTTCTACTACTGGTATTTTGCGGTATTATCCAGAGTTGTAGGACTGTATATAAGAAGTGGCCTATCAATATGACATCATCCATTGGTTTGTGTACTGCCAGTATAAAGCCTGTAGTCTGGTATTTTGTCCATCGCCATCTTGGTTTTTGGCTGTCGCAATCAGAAGTGACACAGGAGGGTACAGCTGAGTATGTCCAAACATTGAATAGCAATTTGTAGGTGACCAAAAAGGTTACAGTCAACTTTCATCACCTGAAAACACTTTGAAAGGCTTAAGATTGTAAGTCGAAAACACGGACAGCCCCCAGACTGGACCATGCTGTGGTAGCAACCTGTCAATCACAAGGCAGCCACGACCTTAATGATAGCCTGCTTCATGGTTTTACTCTAAGTTGGACCATAATTTACAAAATGAACATCATGCTGTATTAAAGAAGACTTAAAACTGGCGAGTGAGACCATAAACTCATGTTTATAATGTTTACTGAGGTAATAAATCAAGTGAGAAGTAGGGTCATTTTCTCATAGACTTCTATACAATCAGACTTCTTTGCACCGCCAGAAGACTCCCCCTGATGGCCATTAGAGAGAATGCAGGTTTAAGGCTTTTTCGCATTTGGCTTTACTTTCAGACCTGGAGGTTGCAGCCTGTTTGCAAGGGAGTGATACTAATAATGAAAATAGTTTATAAAAGGTTGTGGGCAGTCAGAGGAGGTCAATGTATTCTCACTAGTAAAGCCCCCCCCCAAAAAAAACGATGTTTCCCACAATGCAACACAAAAGTGTCTTTGTTCAGATCCTCGATGCCTCCAAAATGCCCAGATCTTACAAACCCCACTTCTCCAGCTTGTAATGCAGGCTTTCTATTAAAAAGTATCAAGACCACACAGATACAAGTAAACTGAATCACCATATGTGAAATTGGTGATGTACCCCTTTAAGGGTAGGAGACTGAGTCCTTAAACTAATAGCTAATAAATTATAATCTGGCTGCATGGCAAAAGTTAAAAATAGTTACTTAAATGTCATCTGTATGGCCATTTTATACTGTTTTAATAACAGGATGGAGTCATGGAAAAAAAATAAAAGAGATGACACAGAGAAAGGAGGCTTTGGGGTCAGGGTGTGAAGCCTGCAGTTTGTATTGGGTCCTTAGGAAAAACCATGTCTGTGCACTGGATGAGTCAGCCATTGAGTTGAGCTGACCGGGCCATATCCTTGTCCCTTCCTGACAGGAAATTTGTCTGAATCCCAGATATCCAAAAACAGACTTGTTTGGAACACACCCAGCCCCTGGCGTACAAAAAGTCTTGTCTCGTTAAGGATATGGTGAAGAAGAAAAAAACTACCCGCATTGCAGAAAAAAACCCACCTATTAATGAGGCGCACTTTTATAGACTTTAGTTACTAGCTCCTAAAAAAAAGTGTTAATCCAGTCAGAAGAGCTGCGATTCATCCTGAGATCAGCACGAACCATCAAGAAGTCATCCGGTTAAGGCGCTTGAGTTCCCCGTTTTAGGATTCTGAGGACACGTAGGGTGAACGCGCGGCTCTGAGGCGCGGGCACGCAAACGAATGCGTAACCTATATGCACGACGACCGTCTGTTTGAATATACCAGGTAAACTAACGGTGATCACGGCGTAAACCGGTTGGTGAGACGCTCACGCTATATTTATACACGTCGGACCAACACGCTCTCTTATTATTCCTCCATCGCAGCGGTGCTTAGTGACCTACCTTGCGGTTAGATGAGAGCTGGAGTTGAGGATGTGACGGCTCGGCTTTTCATGCGAAGAGGTTTCAGATCATGAAGTGCGCGGTGCCCCCCTTTTCCTTCTCTGTCCGCTAACCTTCCTGAATCCTCGTCCGGGACCATGCAGACATGTAGCCCTCTGTCAGCCACAGGGGCGTGGACTTGTGGAGAAACCCAAGCAGAGACTTCCCTGCGTGTGGTGAATGTTGTTTATGAGACTGCTGAGGGGAGGAAAGGCCAAAACAGGAGCAGTCTTTCTGCTAATAATACTCGCAGGAACAAAACAACAACAAGAACAGCTTCAGCACCATTATCCTTTGTGTCCTCTGAATATCTATCGGCTTCACATTTTGCCTTTCAGTCTAATGATCAAAAGTATCTTTGAGTTCAAGTCAATACAAGTTTATTTTTCATAATTATACACCATACATTACCTAAATACACATCCTGTACTTTGGTAAAAGTAGCCTACACCAAAACAAGTAAAAGTATCCTTTATTGTAAATCCTACCCAAGTAAAAGTACAACAGAACTAGCCTATTTATACATGATATATATATATTTTTTAATATTTTTCAGCCATAGACGTGATAGAGTCCGTCCAAAGAGGTGGTAATGCCCCGGCCGACATGCTGGTGGTCGGAGGCTGCAGCTGCCTCAGTTGTGGAGAAATTATATGAAGGTATCATATAAAACCAAACGACCCGATGAATCCATTGGTACCAACCACATCATGCTTGTCAGGACGAGGCTGGAAAACGCTTCAAAGTGTGAAAACGGGAATGGAGATTTTTCAGAGGGATCCCCTAAACTCTCACCTCAAGATAGGTGAATAAAAATGGGTTCTATGTGTACACACAAGTCTCCCCGTCACACGTTCACTTTTTGATAATCCTTTTCCATAATCCAAAAACTAAGCAGTTTGCATGTATGAATGTGTTAGTTCCCCCTATTCTAAAAATGGTGTATTTGAATATTTCTGCGTACTGGGGTCCCTAAATAGTCTTAGAATTGCATTGCATTACAACTGGGGTAAGGCTGAGACTCTTGTGGATCAATTGTCTTCATGTGTGATGATGCTAGTCCCCATAGTAGTAGCCATTTCACATAGCGAGACCATTTTTTGAAACTTGACCTCACTGTATAAAATGACCTGTTGTGACCTCTAGGATGACCACAGCTAAACTAGAGACCTATGGCATTCAGAGGAAACATGGCTTATAGGTATATTGACAATAAGGGGGCTCCTGAGCCGTTTCCAGAACAGAAGTGTTTGCCATCTAATCACCAAATGTCAAAAATTGTAGATACTAAAACACAGCATGACCTTTCTATGATGTTCTATGAGACCGGCGGTGCAAATGACGCGAATACGCGGCGCAATGAATTCGCGCCGCGTTTGGTGTGAACACGGCATTAGAGATCCCTTGTCCCCATATAAAAGGACAAATGTGGGTCCATGTCAGTCTCTTAGGGTTCTCTTATAATGATCTTTTATGATATAGTTCTTATGATGTATATGTATTTATGATGTACCTTGTTCCTTTTACTCTTTTATAGAGCGTTTTATTAAAAGGTTTGTAAATAAGAAGTGGACTTAGGGTACTTCTCAAGTCTCTTAATTGTCGTTTCCTCGCTCCTCGCTTGAACCGGAAGTTGTTTCTGCGCCGCCATATTGACGGCCGTCCCAAAGCTCTAATGTAGCTCGGAGGAGCGAGGATGGAGGATGGAGGAGGGACCTCGGAGGAGCCATGAGCGAGGAACCACGAGAACAGACTTCCAGGAAGTGTTTTAACGGCCGACACGCCCCCTCATTGTTCATCAGTTATGTGATTGGATGCTGCAGCCGATCGGACTGACTGGAGTTTCATACCAGAGTGAAGACAGATCACAGAATTAACTCAAGCTTTATATTTGATTAGGTTTCTGATTCGCCATCTGGTTTAAATAAATGTTCATTGTAGTCTGAACAACAAAACAACCACAAGCAACTTTGAGAGACGAAACACTTTACATCATTTATCATCATTTCATTCAGTCACGTGAGGCTGTTCATTCCCGATTGTCGGGTTTGATGAGTTTTATCATTTAAGAGAAACAATAATCATATTCTGGGTTATTTAATATCGACGTCACAATCTGAATTTCAAAACGTACAGACGCAAATAATTCATAAATAAGACGATTGCATTCCGCCGGTAGAAATCGATCCTGAGCTTATAAACAGAACACAGTTTGTTAACAGACTACAGAGAGAAACACCTCTACAGTGGTGATTACTGTGTCTTTATTAGTTATTAGTAACTATTATTAAGTACAGTGATCATGTGAACAGACAAACTTCTCAAAAGTCTCTCCAGCTGTTAAAGCCGACTGACAGCTGATCCAGCTGTGATCATCTGATCCTCCGTCATCAGAAACAGACGTCGCTTCACGTGACGCAACTGAGGAAAGGACGTCTCATGTCTCTAAAAACATATTTCCTCATTCCTCGCATGGTTTCCTCCATGCATCCCTGGTGGGAGGGACTAAGACGCAAGGAAAGGACCCAAGTGAGGGAAACGGGGATGCAGTTAAGAGACTTGGGATGTACCCTGTGTTACCGTGACGTCACCCATTGGTCTGCTGTTTTAAAGCCTTGAGTTCAGCATTTTGACCTTCGCCATCTTGGATTCTGACCATTAACATCTTATTTTTTTGCAATCCGAAGTGACAGAAAAGGGTGGAGCTAGTAACATCCATTAATTGCACTGTAGAGACATTTATGGACCAATATAGTGTCATTCATGTCCCTCATTGGACACTCCAACTAGCCTTTCTGCGGCAACAATTGGCCTTAAGCCACATGAGGAAATATAATCTTCTAAAATATTGTATTGATGGAATGGCACAACATTTGGTGCATTTATGTTTCACAGAGGATGTATTATGACTGATCCTCAGTCTTTTCTTCTAGCACCACCATGAGGCTGACATTTAAGCTCTTTATTGAAATATTTTTCTATCCATCGTCTGTGACCCCAGAGGGTGAGGAGTAATAATCTTAATCTCCTGACATTTCATGAAGTGAAACCATCAGGTTATTTCATCCAATGCTTTGGTTTTATGACCAAACATCCCAATCAGCCTCAGCTGTACTCTGTTGGGTGCTAATCAGGGAATGTTAGCATGCCAACACGCTAAACCAATCATGAATTGAAAAATTATTATAAGATATATTTTAAACTTGAGATTTTTTGTTTTTTTAAATACATAACAGATTTAAATACATTTGATTAAGATTTAATAAAGTAGGCAAGGTATTGATGAACAAAAATAAGTACTATAGTATTTAGTCGAGACTCTAGATTGTCCCACAGATGCACAGCCGGGGTCTGAACATGTCCATCTTTACTTTCATCGCACACATGCTATAGTTATGACCCCATGCAGGACAGCTGGAAAATGCTCGCTGAAATGCAGGAGTTTAGAAGCAACTTCTCAGTGGTGGTACACAGAGTGTCTTTACGCCATTGGTGGAGATCAACACCAACCTAGACAGCGTCGAGATGTACAACCCAATGTTCATATGTTGATCTCGGGTTTTAAAAACATCTTTAACTAGTAGTGAGGTGTTTGATGCACAGCAAGCCAAAAAGTTTTAAAACATATTTGTTGCATTTCTTTTATTGACATTTCAACAATCCTCCAAAATGTTTAAACTTTACATGAGAAAAAAAAAGGAAGAAGAACAGATTGAGACGAGACATGCGTCCCTGAACAACACGCAACTGTTAAATTCAGTTGCGTGTGTTTAGCATCTTGAACTATTACTTACTATACTTTCCCTTACCTTCTGCTGTAAGGCGCATCACCTCTAATGAGAGTTCACTTTCTTCAGTTCTGGGTTCTGCAGAAAAAAAAAAAAGAAAAAAAGTGTAATGTTACTTTAAAAATAGAATTTTACATTCCACATTTATAAAAAAGCAGCAGCTCAGTATTTATCTATTTTCGGGGTACAAGTTGCAAAGCTTTTGTTAAGGGATTGGACTATCTCGTCGCTCTCGAGACAGTCAATGTCAGCCTTCTGCTGGGGCACTGAAGTTTTCAGCTGTTCATCAACATTCCTGAATCCATCAACTTCAGCCTTTTGATCATTCAGGTTTTTTTTAAAGATAATACAGACTTGTAAAACTTACCTCCGCTGTCATTTTGTATTTCCGTCAGGTTAGCTTCAAGTTGCGTCTCCGTGGGATTCGACTTTGACTTCAAGCTCCCGGGCGGTCGAGTTAAGGTGGGAGAGTTCCTTCTTGCATAGAGTCAGCAGTTTCTGTGTGGCATTGAACGCAGCCCCAGTTTCTGACTCCAGATTTTCAAGTTTCTCTTTTCTCTCCCTTAACTGCCTCTCAGTTGTATCAAGTCTCCTCAATCTCACTGATGTTTCCCCCCTGACTCTCTCCCCGTGTTTGACCAGTTCTCCAACTTCTCTCTTCAGGCTGGCAATGTCAACTTCCTGTTCCTCCAGCTTTGTCTTTGCATCTCTCAACTCCATCTCAGTTTGTGACTGTGGTATCTTGCATGCGACAGGTCTGTTGAAGTGATGATGAAGGATGCTCCGTGGACACTGTTCTTGCTGGTATAATCAAGTTTATTACAAACAAGCAACACATGCCATTACGGACGTCTAGATCGTCCGGAGGTCTCAAGTCGAATCCGAAAGTCCCCGCTTCTAGGGCGCTCGCTTCATCTTTATATAGGGTACATGTCATGCAACATACAGGGCGGAACAATGAGAGAATGTATGTGGCCCCCCTCATTCTGCACATCCACCCTTCTGCCCCTGGTCTCCTGCACATCTGGTTTTCATCTAAGACAACTACCCTTGGGGTCTTCGCTGTACTGTGTAAGGCCTGAAAATATACCACATATTCCCCCCTTCGAGACTTACACAAAGTCTCGAAAAAATAACAGAAGAGACATACAAGTGTATGATCATGACAAAATTAACAACCCTTTTTTAACATTAAAGCAACGATAGGCCTACGGAGTATATAAAAAAGTGAGAGTGAAAAACCTGTTAGGCAGCTAATTTTTCTTGAAATATCCATTAAACAATGTAAACAGGAAAATTCTCTCACGGTCCCTCTGCCAAGGCAACCATAAGTAATACTCCAAAACACTGAAATGAGAAATTTAGCAATTTGTGTAAGGAAATGACTTAAACAAATACATATGGAACACTCAGCAAATCAAAACAAAACAATGTCCAAAGTCAGGCTGGTCGACCCATCGCACCTTTCTATGGACCTTTTCCTGCCTACCCCTCTGTCCCTAAACATCGAGAAAAAGAAAACATCCGAGGTCCCATTATATTTAGAAACCATCATTTCCCAAGCATTTAATATACAAAGACGAAAATTCATTTTTAATAATACTAATGTAACATTTCAGTGAAGACATGAGACTGTATAACGCTGCAGTTTTCTCAGCAGCCGTGACTCAGGTGTAGTATCGAAGATGTCTTGAATCTGGATGTTGTATCGCCAGTCCACGTTCAGAGTCCTTCAGATTTTCATGTTTTCATGTTTGAAGTGTCTGAATCCATTCAGCCCATCGGAGTCCCTGACAATCCACCACCCTCACAGTGGTCTTCCCCCAATATGTTCTAGAATGAAAGAAAAGAAGGCCAGTATCTTTTGCATACAGAACAGATACACATTAAAACATCAAACACCGAATAATAACACTTCTATAAGTAAAATGTGAGATTATAACTCATAATGTCCATTAATCATTTTGTTCATTTGTTTCCAATACCCCCCCTTCGAGACTAAATAAAGTCTCGAAAGAGCAAAACAAAATCAACACTACAAACTACGCAAGCAATCACATAGGTAAATAATAGGATTATGATCATGAGATATTCAAAATGGATATTCCTCCACCACTTCGATCTTTATTGCGTCATCCTCATCCATGTCCGTGTCAGCTTCGTGTAATAATGGCATCAGAGTTTGATCGCCGGGTAGCACAACTCCAACCCATCTAATTATCATTGCCTTTGCAAAGGTCAACAACAGCGTACAAAAACAAAACATCACACACAACGACAGAACTAGCGCTACCACAATCTGAACTAACACTGCAATGCCTTCCATTTAGTGTCCCTCTTTTGTACTGTATGGTATTGATCCATCATGTACTCTGGTGCCTGATCAGAGTCACCAAAGTTATTATCTACGTTTGAAATAGTCCTCTGAGCTGTCATGGATGACTCTCCATGCTTCTCTTCCATCCTTTGGTCTCTACCTTCAACCATGTCATTACTGTTGTTCACGCTAGGCTCTATTTTTGATATTAGCTTCTGGGTTGCATTAATCATATCCTTAACTGTTCTAGATGTCATATTAGATGTCCGCGTTATGTTTACAAATGTCTTAGGTGCCACAGATGTAGTCACTGTTGTAGCATTCATCCCCTTTGTAGTCATAGCTAGAGTAGTAGTCTGAGTAGTTGTATGAATATTCTTAGTTGTTTCTGGAACTAACGTAACAAGTTTCCTCTGTGTACTCATCACCCTTGGAGTGGTTACTGTAGTAACCTGTTTCTGAACCCCTTTAGTACTTCTTTAGTACTTCTTTAGTACTTTTTTAGTAGAAATTTCTTGACCTGTTGCACTCGCGAGCAAAATGACCGTGTTGTCCACAAGTATAACATTCGTTTGATTGCTGTTGAAAGTTTGGATTCAACCTTCCTCCTCTTCCGAAGTTTCGTTGATCTCTTCCTCTCCAGGGTTGCGCTTGATCAAAAGCTGGCGGTGGGTAAGAGACAAATGGACTCACCGGCGGTGGCTGGAACGATTGGAGCTGAACCTGGTTCGGCTGAGGCTGTGGTACTCGTTGATCTAGTGGAGCCTGATTCTGCATAACCAGAGCCTGCTTCTTCTCCATCTTCCTGTTATCCGTCAGTTGTATTTGATTAAGTTTCCTGAGGGTCTCTTGGTCCTGGTCTTTCTGATCATGTTCCTTTTTCCTATACAGCTCCACTTGGTGGGCTATATGATCCGTATAGACACCCTTTGTCATGCTTCCAAGACCAACCACCTCTGCCAACTTGCTTCTCACTGGCAGGGGCAACCCCTTTTGTATTCTGGCTCGCAAAATTGACCGCTCCATTTGATTCAAATCCGGGTCATTTCCTGTGACATTTCTCCACACTTGATGAACTCTCGACACATAGGCCCTCGGGTTTTCTTCTTGTCCCAGTGGTTCAATAAGAATATTGTCAGGATGTACATTTGTCGGAAATGTGTCTTTCAGCGCCCTCCACACTTGACCTCTATTTGCAGCAAACAGCTCTGAATCATTCACAGCAGTTCCCACATATCGATTAAGTCCAGCTTTCTGTAGAATCTCTCCCATAGCGTGAATTCCAACGAGGTTGGCCAAGAGTCTCTTGATATCTCCCATGGCTGGTTGCTCTCCCACCAGGATCTCTTCCAACTTCGAAATCCAAGGATGTGCTCCATCTTGAAGAGTAGGTAACTTTTCCAGTATGTTTGACATATCTGCACTCTGCCAAGGCTTATACTCCAAATTCTGTCCTCGGATGACCACGGGAGTCATCCTGCTGGGATTCGACTGTTTTCTAGAGTGCACTCTATCTTTCTTGGCAGATTGGTTGAAGTTTGCATTCTCTACCTCTTCCTTCCGAAGCCGCAATTCTTCCAGCTGGTACTCTAGTTCTCTTCGTTCTTCTGGCCTATCAGTTTTTTGTCGTTCACGGCGGCATCGGTCTATGCTTATTTCGACCTTTCTCAAAGTCTTCCGGGCTTCCTCTTCATGGCTCTCTTCCTCTTCACTGTCATCAGAGCTAACATTTCCTTTCCTTTCCGCTCTGGCCAGCATCCGCCTGACTTCAGGGTCATATCCTCCCCTGCTCCTGTCCTGGTCGCTTTGGTCACTCTCGTATCCATAGCTCCACCCTTGCTTCCCTTCTTTAAACTTTGTTTTCTTCTTACTTTTGGATCTTGGATGCATCGTTATAGTTGTCTCCGCTCGTCCTGTTTCTATTATTATGTCCTCCTCGTTTCTGATACGGTAGTCACCCTCCTGACTGATCACTGGGATCTGAGGATAGATTTTCTTGGACTTTGTCCCTACCTCATAAGGTGGCGGTCCCTTCACTGGGTTCATATGTGAGAACAATGAATTGGTGGCTTTCATCAGTTTTTCTGTTTGTTCTGTATTTTGTTTTATTTCTTCTGCATCTTTATCCCTCTTATCGTTTGCAGCTTTGATCAGTTTCTGTCCCTCGTTTTCAAACAACTGGAGAATGCCAAGCTCCACTTGCCTCTTCTCCTTGCGTTTTCTCCCCTTTTTTCCCTTCTTTTGCTCTGCCTTGTATGTGGATACAAGTACCAGCATTATTTTAATTACATCTGGGTTAAGAGTCCCCTCCACTGGCCATGGTTGGTCAATTTCAGGCCAGCGTTTATGCCATTTTTCCGATATTTTTGCAATGTTTGCAATGCCTCTAATTAGAGGATTATTCTTCTGTACCACTTCAACAGGAGTGATTACCTTTGGATTTTTAGTATTATTTTTTCCCATTATGATGACTTCCTCTTATTTTCCGTTATTTGTACTTTAAGAATTAATTGCTACAATTTAAGACTACTCAAGGCTATTTAGATTACTTCCCCCTTTCAATTATCCAATTAACCAATTATCCAATTATCCAATTATCCAATTAAGCAATTAACCAATTATCAATCAATCAATCAATCAATATTCAGCTCAAATCATCAGACAGTCACCATATTGATGTACACCACAGCACAGATCAGAACAAACCACGCACAATGACAAAAATGGACATCTGCAATTATCAGCAGAGGTTAGACCACACAACCATATGCCATTGATTAATTAAATGCATTAACTGGTCAATCAGTTGCCAAGTTTTCTATTTATTTATTTATTTATTTATTTCTCCTATCTGCCTAGATCATGTATTCTTTCATGTGTATAGGATCAGGTCAGTATCCTCTTAGGCTTATAACTGAAAGCAGGTTTATATGTGTACCATCAATATTACCTACAACTGCTAAAGAGTCTGTAGATAAATTTGTACCGGCCTTTAGTAGATTGAAACGTAAGCCTCCCCTTTGACGTCAGCCAGCCACACTCCGTGATGTGCCGGTCCACTGCCTTGCCTCCCCTTGTCAATTCTCATTCACCGTAAATGACATAACAGACAAGAAACAGGCAATGATTTAGTCTCTTATGAAATCCTTCGGTCCCGTTAACAGCATACATAAATATTATTACTAAGTTGAACCCCTTACCTAAATATTGTAGCATTTAGTGAACTCCCACTGAACCTAAACAGTTCAACTGGCAAAGAAATTCTCTGTATCTCCCAAGAGTGTTTTATCATCACCTTTCGACCTCCATCTGGAGGGAGTTTTGAGGCGAGTGAGGGGGGAGGGGTCAAATTCTACCCTTCTTAAACGAAGTTCATTGTGCATTTAACAACTCATTTGTTATTTTACGTCCCTTTTAAGAAGAGCTCATGTTTTATTTACTGACTCGTTCAATTCATTAGTCTTCTCAAACGAAGCTCATGGTTTTATGAAATACATCATTCAATTCAATACATTACATCTCCTTAAACGAAGCTCATGGTTTTATCAAATATATCGGTCCACATATCTGTCCTTTCAAATTATTAAATGTCCCGTTCTAAAATCACCACCTATGTACGTTTATTCAATCATATGTTTTTTCTTTCTTTCCACTCATCCTATGCATTTTATGGCCCACCTCTGGAACACATCAGCAGCTAAGATTCACACACACACATTGTCAGCACTTCGACGCACACCCATTCTCCCCTTTGCTCAATCCCAAAGTAAACAGACGCACACACATTATCTTAGCCTTCTACGCACATACCTTAAGCACTTCTACGCACACTCATTCTTCCCTCTCTTCTCCTCCCAAAGTAAACACACGCACACACATTATTTTTTATTTTTTTTCAGCACTTCATTCACACAGCATGCTTTTTGCCGCTATATTTCCTTTTTTCCTTATAAAATTTATGCTACCTCTGAGGTGTAAATATTCGATGAGAGGCTGCATCAGACACCGTTCGTCAACCAATGTCAGAGTGGTAACAGTCAATCGAATTTGTGAATTTACACTCTCCAGTTATTAAACTGACCATAAGATGTTATTTCAGGTTTTATTTCGGCCCGTACTACATGCACCTACACTTTAGGGCTCTACCTATCTGATTTGCGGCTCAATCATATGATCATTTCCTTATCACTCTTTCCTTTAACCTTTTACATTTATTTATTCAAATTACCTGGATCCAGGTTTCTCCCAATTTTGTTTTTCTAACTTAATTCCGGACTATGTCAGAGCCATCGTTACGCGGTGACTAATATGCATATGTCTTACCGTTAAGAAGTTGAGGGCCCCTTCTTCATTAATCTTGCATGATACTATTTAGTCCACCTTATTCGTTACCATGAAGCTATTCTAAACTATTCCTTTTCCTTTTCCCCCTTTTTTTTTTTTTTTTTCATAAATTTAGCACGGATCCTCACTTTAAACATCAAATCAACAGGACATGTCCATAACAAGAAGGTTCTTAATTTACGGTGTGTCCCAGCAACCTCACATAACAATTCCACATAACAGCCTCAATTAATGACCAGCATTCAATCGAGAGATCTCACCGTATGTGAAGTTGTAGTAGGAAACTGCCAGGCCACCTCCGATACTGTTCGTGACGCCATCTTTGTGGTATCTTGCATGCGACAGGTCTGTTGAAGTGATGATGAAGGATGCTCCGTGGACACTGTTCTTGCTGGTATAATCAAGTTTATTACAAACAAGCAACACATGCCATTACGGACGTCTAGATCGTCCGGAGGTCTCAAGTCGAATCCGAAAGTCCCCGCTTCTAGGGCGCTCGCTTCATCTTTATATAGGGTACATGTCATGCAACATACAGGGCGGAACAATGAGAGAATGTATGTGGCCCCCCTCATTCTGCACATCCACCCTTCTGCCCCTGGTCTCCTGCACATCTGGTTTTCATCTAAGACAACTACCCTTGGGGTCTTCGCTGTACTGTGTAAGGCCTGAAAATATACCACATGACACCATCTCTTCTAGGTCCTTTTGTGCATTTGAAACATTTGTCACTAACCTTCCAAGCGCACTAATGTTGCCGCTTGCAGAATCAAGCTGCAGTCTGGTCCTACCTTCCATAGCGTCAATCCTGTCTCACAGCAGCATTTGGTTCTCTTCAAGTTTTGTCTGAACATCATCGAGGTGTAAAATGTTTTTGTAATTTGAGCAAAGAGTCAGCGTTTCTTGTCCTTGCTCCGGGTCACAGCTCCGTCTGAGTTCTGAAGATGCCGCTCCAACAAAAGCCAGAAGAAAAACCACCATGGTGACCACCTTCACAGATATGTTAAAGTTCTTCACTTGACCAGTCTGCAAAGTTAGGATTCCCGTGCCAGTCTCATGTGGCAGCTCCCTTTTACCTTTTTTGAGGTGGGCGTGGCAAAGGGTCATCAGCAGAGTGGAAACACCTGAGCTCATCAGCAACACTGGCAACACATGGGCCCTTTGTGCCAGTGCACTCTTTTAAAAACCCTGTTTAGTCTCAGTAGGTCCCTGTCTCCTGCCTGAGACACTCATATGTTTTTTGGTTGACATCATGGTTTGTGTCGGCGTGATACAACATTACACACTTTCCACTCATGCACTCACCTGCACTGCTGAAATTACTGATTTCACACACCACTGTTAGTTTTAGCTTGCCTTTAAGTTAAGTTGCCTTTAAGTTAAGTTAATAATTAGCTTTGTTGCGTGAGTCTCACTCGTCACTGTCGTTTTGTGACGAGGGTGCAACAAGAGCTTTCTTACATCTAGGGAATGTCCCTCACCACTTAAACCACCAAACCTCTCTCTTTGATATTCTGCCATGTGTAGACTTCTCTTACTATTCTGACATGTAACGTAACTCAATCGAAACTTGTGCTGGGTTCACGCAACAGCCACGCAATGCAAAAAGGAAAACCTAGAGACGTAATGCAGCAGAGAAATGCCTGAAAGAGATGATCCAAAACAATCAAGAGCAAAACCATTCATTCATTCATAATTGTGTGTAATAAAAAAGGAAAGTGCACATAACACTTTGTGTGACACTTCAGTCAAATAATGATGTGATACAAACCAATGATCTAATAATACAGTGCAGTTTAGTCTGGATAATCCTGATGATCCTGAGGAGAGGTTGGGCCAGGCTGCCGTACTGATGACCGGAGTCCGGTTCCCCTTCATGACCTTTCGAGAGGTCAGGACCATTAACCTACGCATGGAGAGCTTCGGAAACAAAGAGGCGTAACTCTATGGTTCAGCGCTCAAGGAATTTGGTTTCAGCCTTCCAGAAACCCAGGATCAGTGCCGGGTCCGCCATCCCAAAGACTCCTTGGTTGTGGTCAGGGGAGACCAGCTGAACCCAGATGTGGGACAGCGCATACCAAGCAGGGAACTGTGGCTTGCAAACTCCTTACGCAGTGGTATAGGTTTGGTGAAGAAGATTGAGTGGAGGAGGTTGGATGAGATGCCAGACAAGCCAAATATCAGGCATGGAGTAGCAGCAATGGTGGGAAAGTTGTATGTATTTGGAGGATGTTACCACTACTGCAAGGATGACATGATGAAATCTGCCTAAAGGTAAAAGGACACAACTGGTGCACAAATATCCTCTTCTCACTTTGAATAACCATAGGACTAAATACTACTCGAAACTATAGGACTCTAAACTAAATAC
Organism: Anarhichas minor; assembly: GCF_050575085.1. Taxonomy (NCBI): domain Eukaryota; kingdom Metazoa; phylum Chordata; class Actinopteri; order Perciformes; family Anarhichadidae; genus Anarhichas; species Anarhichas minor. The sequence goes on from NW_027466517.1 coordinate 695,600, forward strand.
TCGAGGACTCTAGAGTCTAGAGTATTTAGTTTAGAGTCTTGTAGTTTTTAGTTTAGAGTCTTGTAGTTTTTAGTTTAGAGTCTTGTAGTATTTAGTTTAGAGTACTGTAGTATTTAGATTTGAGTCTTGTAGTTTTTAGTTTAGAGTCTTGTAGTTTTTAGTTTAGAGTCTTGTAGTATTTAGTTTAGAGTACTGTAGTATTTAGATTTGAGTCTTGTAGTTTTTAGTTTAGAGTCTTGTAGTATTTAGTTTAGAGTACTGTAGTATTTAGTTTAGAGTCTTGTATTATTTAGTTTAGAGTCCTGTTGTATTTAGATTATTGATTAATTGACTAACCGTTTTGGCTGTAAATTTCAATAAGTAGTCCAAAAAATGTCCTTTACAATTTTCTTAAGCCAAGTAGACATCTTCAAGACCACAAAATATTCAGAAAGCTAATATTAACATTTGAAAAGCTGCAACCATTTATATATCATCATTGTTGTTAAAAAATGAAATGAATTGATTATTTAAAATATTTGCAGATCGACTTATAATGAATGGACCGATCCTTTCAGCTCTGACTGATGCTGCTCGTTTCTGATGCAGGTATTGATAAAACTCTTATGACATCTCTCCCTAACCTCTTCTTAGTATCTTACCTCTCCCTGGCTATAAGCAGCCGATCCAACATTCAGTCCCTGAGGAGCCATTGATGTATTTAGCTGCTCAAATCTGTGTGGTGCTGCTCCCAGGGGGGTGCACCCATCCATCCCAGCGGGGGCAATAGGACGAGATGGAGCTGGAGGTGGTGTTGGATCACAAATCACATCCTGGAGGATGGATAGCAGATTGTTGAACTGTTGAAAAATGGTAATTCTGCACCCTGATCCATGTTGGAGGACATTTTGTTTGCTGTCTTCTTACAGTTAGTTCTCACTTTCAGAATAATGACTCTTATCTGAAGTAAATTGGGATCCTGTGACAAACATTGATAAGACTAATAATTACTAATTACTAATAATAATAATGATAATAAAATAATAATGATAATAGCTGAATTAGAAATATGAGTTAAAGTAAACACACAGCTACACAATAACAATCTATTACTGACAGAATAATAAAATAACGATGTGTCTGGAGGGAAAGTTCCCGCTGTAAAATACAATGTTTTCTTTCTGCTAATTATACTTCTACTGTACTACAGTTCAAAGGGAAATACTTTACATTTTACTCCACTACACGTATTTGACAGCTACAGTTCCTACTTATTTTACAGATAAACATTTTATACAACTTATTTAACACGTTACTTTTATGAAATATGTTGCATTTTTAAAGAGTGAACTAAGTTACCCAACAATATATAAAGTGTATAACTGGTTTTACCTGCTCAGCATGCTACATTTAAATACAGCGTACATGTTGATGAATCAGTATTAATAATCCAATAATATAAAATATGATATAAAACTTTGAAATGAGCCAATCTGCATGATAGGTTCTTGCATAAACTAGTCCACTGCATTATAATGAATACAGCATACTATAAACCTCTTCTGTGAACCTACAAAGGCCAAATAATAGTAATATTACAAAGGCAGATCTTATTCATGTGATGCCCAATGAAAGGAACATTGTGCATGAATAATATGCATTAAACATCTTATATTACAAAACATACCACAGGATGCTATGGTATGGATTCTAGGTAACCACTTTTGAACCGCACATTGACTGTGGTTTGAAGATTTCCCTTTGCTGCTGCCAGACAGAGGGCCTGTGCAGATCTGATGTATCGCATTAACAATGTAAACTGTAAGTGATAGCAAATGGGAAATTATCTTTTACTTTCCATCTCCACATTTCTATCACAGCATCTCTTTAAATGTAACTCGTAGAACTTGGAGGGCAGATGCTGACTGATCAATGCGTCCCACATCCGCCTGCTGCAAAGGGCAGTCTACTCACACGGTGAATCACTCTGCAGCCTCTGGACCAGTGTACAACGGCAAGGTATTAAAATATGCATCATCTTTAATTCCTAAAATACATTCAGCTGGTAGTTTATGAAGTACACAACAAATAATGCAGCAATAATCCTACCTTCATAAAGGCGGGAACTGTCTCATAGAGGTATGGATTCAACTTTATGGTCATTTTGGATGTTGTTGTATTGTGTTAGAGGTGTTTTTATATTTTGTCCATCCCACATATATCAACGAGGGTACTTTATTTGCACATTTCTCATACTTGAAACTATAGTGTCCTTTGTTTTTCACTGAGCTACTGTCGTCCCTTTCAACGTGTAAGAAACTTGGACAGCATGTTGTGAAAAGTCTCTACTGATATTTGCTGAGGTTCCTGTCGAGTAGGCTAACTGTAGGCAGAGGTCTCAGACAATAGCGAAGGACAGTTTGCTATTGTTTGTGTCAGGGCCTGTACAGAAACAACGCCTGCAGTGTGTGTGTGTGAGGAGGAGGGGGGGGGGTAAACCTTATTGTTTCACTTTGTAAAGAAGCAAAGCCCTCCCCGGAGTAATTAACGTTTTCTTTGACCCCTCCTCTTGATGTAGAAAGACCTGCGACACACTCCCCACGACAACAGTATAACTGTGTTAGAGCTGTACAACTTACTTCATTGTGTAGGCTACCCCATTTTAATACTTATAATGTGTGATACTAATGTACACATTATAAAACCCTGTAACAGAGACAGAATTCTTGTCCTCTCCATATGGTGTGGTAATGTTGTAACCATTTTTTATATTTCTGAAATATAGGTCGAAAGAGTAATAAGGACCCTCCCTAGACTCCCCAAAAAGTCAGAGTACCCTTTCAGCCAAAAGAAAACAGGGGCTGATCCATAGACGCGCTTCCAGCAAAACCATTGTTATTATCTCCACCAGGAAGATCATGAGATTGGTCACTTGTGTGTGCGTCTGTGTGTCTGTCCACGGCTAATGTATTGTTTTTGTATGCTGACTTGGGTAGAAGTGGCAGTTGCAACAACACATCATTAGGAAGTTATTAGCGACCTGAGGCTTATGTTCTGCGCTGCTGCTGAAAGCCTCATCGTCATTTTTATAAAAGTCGTTTGTTTATCCCTTCACAAAATGAAACCGCTGGGAGCATTCATTGAAAAAGACAAGTGAGGAAGAGCTACTTGGATTTGACAGCGATGTAACACAAAGCAGATGCACAAACACGTTCCGAACGGATTCCCAGAAATGCTGGAAACTCATGGGAAACACTACAGGCCACCAGGTGTCGTACAGGCCAAACATTTTTAAACAAATCAAGAATTTAAACACAAGAGAGAGCCTGTTGATAATGCATACTTGGCAGGATCTTACAATTTGAAATATCCACAGCAAGACGTGACGTATCCATATAGACTACTGACTGCAAACTGGATGCAGGGAGAAAACTCTCTCCATGCAGTAGTGTCCTGATATGTCAAACAGAGAGCTGTTCAACTTCATTCTGACTTTGTTTGTACAAACTATCATCCTGCTTGACGACGATCAGTGCTGTTGTTGTGCTATCTTGCTGTTATTACTGCCATATATCAACATTAATATTGTATTGACACCATTTATCACTTCCATAAAGGCGCCAGGCAAAGATATTCTGACTAGATGTGACTTGAGGTCCTGATCTAGAATGAAGGAAGCGATAAAAAGATCGGCCACCAGATGGCAGTATGCATAAGAACAATTTAATCTTCCATCCAGTACGGCACCAGTAATTCCAGGGGTACTTCTCAAGTTGCATCCCCGTTTCCCTCACTTGCGTCCTTTCCTGCAAGGAGAGAGGAACGAGGAAATATGTTTTAAAATACAGGATCAGCTGTCATTCGGCTTTAACAGCTGGAGAGACTTTTGATAAGTTTGTGTCTGTTCACATGATCACTGTACTTAATAATAGGAACTAATAATACTAATAACTAATAAAGACACAGTAATCACCACTGTAGAGGTGTTTCTCTATGTATTCTGTTTACAAACTGTGTCCTGTGTTCTGTTTATAAGCTCAGGATCCATTTCTACCGGCGGAATGCGATCGTCTTATTTATGAATTATTTGCGTCTGTACGTTTTGAAATTGTGACTCTGGCGTCATTATTAAATAACCCAGAATATGATTATTGTTTCTCTTAAATGATAAAACTCATCAAACACTCAGGAATGATGTAAAACATGTTTCGTCTCTCCAGCTCTCTCTGACTTTAATTGTATCCATAATAAAAGTTATTGAGGGAAATATCAGATCATGAAAACTCAAATCTTTCTAATAAATGAAGAAAGTTGTTTGTGGTCGTTTTGTTGTTCAGACTACAATGAACATTTATTTAAACCAGACGGTGAATCAGAAACCTAATCAAATATAAAGCTTGAGTTTATTCTGTGATCTGTCTTCACTCTGGTATGAAACTCCAGTCAGTCCGATCGGCTGCAGCGTCCAATCACATAACTGATGAACAATGAGGGGGCGTGTCGGCCGTTAAAAGACTTCCTGGAAGTCTGTTCTCGTGGTTCCTCGCTCATGGCTCCTCCGAGGTCCCTCCTCCATCCTCGATCCTCGCTCCTCCGAGCTAAATTAGAGCTTTGGGACGGCCGTCAATATGGCGGCGCAGAAACAACTTCCGGTTCAAGCGAGGAGCGAGGAGCGAGGAAACGACAATTAAGAGACTTGAGAAGTACCCCAGGAGATGGCCATCTCTCCTCAGGCTCATTTAAGGCTCACCATGACAATGTAAGAGAGAGATAAAACTGTCACTCAATTGAGGGATAAAGATTTTCAGCATTAATATTATAAATCTTACTGCTCATTTTTATGTCCGTTTTTTACGACGGTATGAATTTTTCCTTATTTTATGAAAATAAGAAAGAAAATGTAACTCAGAAAAGTGTCTGACAGTGTTAGGGTTAGATGTTTTCAGGGGAGACCCAGACCGCTGGACTTTCCAGTCGCACCAAAAATGAACCGGATCCGGTTAACAATCAAAAAGTATTTAATAAACAAGAGAAGCTAGAACAGTTGCAAACTGAATTACTCTATCGATATCAATATGTCCCCAGGGCAGAGTTCTCACAAGGCCCACTAAATAGCCCAGCCCAGCTGGTAAACTACCCAGAGTGGTAACGGCGCGAACTCTCGCAAAAACCCTCTGGAACTAAGCCTATATTTAAAAGTCTCTGTCCGAAAGTTTAAATGTCCAGTATCAGCCTCTGTGATTGGCCGAAATTCAATAGCCCCTCCTGGCTTGGGGCAGTTATCATCTCAGTGTTTGGTTGAAGTCGTCCGGACTCCTCCTCAGGTCCTGGTGGTCAGTTGTCCATCCCTCTGTTCTCTGCTGCACCTCTGTAAAGATTCACTCAAAATGTTCCCTTTCTGACCCTCAAAACTATTCATACAGTGTTTTAATACCTTTAGTGACTATACTTCTATGGTTTAATACATTCAATGAGTAAAATACTGTAACATAATATCCTCTACAAGTAAGAATATTGTAAACATAATACATTCCATAAGTAAATATTTTGTGACTTTTTAACCTATTTTGACATTATTATTATTGTGACACTTCTACTCACCACTAGGGGTGTTATTTAATCCTACTTATAATATTTCTAATACTGAAATCCTTAACAACAGCATGAGCATTTTTCTCTTTGTGGTGACTTTTGCTGGATACCTGGAGCTATACGACTTTATCAGTCGTAGTTACCATGATTGTCACAGAAAAACAGCATGAGGGAAAGTTTTTCATTCATTTAAAATGTAATATTCAATATTAGGTAGATGTGTATTATTTAATGGCTGAAGGCCTAATATGATCCGCTGTTGTGTTGATAACAATAAATAAACAGGCCTACGGTGCAAACATTTGCTTGTGCAGAATTCCATTAATTTGCAGATTGTTGCAGATTTAAACTTCTCTCCAAATATAACCTGTACATGTTATTAAACCTGCTGTCACTTCATCTACACAAATGCTAGCATGGTAGCTGCAGAACATAGCTCGATAGCAGAATTACAAAAGGTTTTCTCCACATGTATGTGTCTCAGTCATATCATCGCATTCAGACTCAACTCTTGTCTCCTATAGACCTGTTTCTCTCCTTCCAGTTGAAACAAAAACGACTGACCAAAATTATATTAAATAGTCTCAAAAGTCACATTGCTAAAATTATACACCCGGATCAGACTGGGATAATTCCCAATCAACATATATGATTCAACATGGGAAGACATTTTAATATCCTATACAGTCCTGCCTGTAACATGGAAGCCTTTCGACCAAATTAGTGGCGTTATATGTTATACATTTATATATTATAGCTTTTTTTAATTGTTTAGAGATGCATCAGGGCGATCCTTTTCCGCTGTTCATCTTCGTTTTAGAGCTAGAACCCCAGGCTTCCTGCTTACATTTAAGTACTGATATACATCCAATAATACACCTGGGTTCTTCACATAAGATGTCGGTCTACGCCTATGATTTCCTTTTATTCATTTGGGATCCTAAAACTTCTGTTGCCCCCCTGCTGCATCTAAAAAACAAATTTGGCTCATTCTCAGGGTATAGGAAAAATTGGGTTAAGAGTAAACTAATGTGTTCATCACAAGTGGTACACAGGGCATTCCTGAAGACCATCCCATTTAAGATTGTCTTAGACAAATTCATAGGTTTGTGTATTGTAGTTACAAAAAAACCTGGGCTTGTTATCGGTGCATAATTAAGATTAAAAAAGTGAAATAATTGGAGAAAAACATCGATTTTTTGAACACCTGTCTTATCTCAATGGTGGGATGCATCAATGCCATATAAATCGTAGCTTTGCCAAGGTTTTTTATTAGTGCTGGGCAAGTTAACGCGTTAATTTCGCATTAATAATTAACGCCGACAATTATTTTATCACGTGTTAACGCATTTCAAATTATTATTATTTTTATTTTTTTATTTTTTTTAAAGACAAGAGACAATACATAGACATAACAACAAGAGGATGACAAGAACAGTGGGATATTGTAACAGACTGTCTCATGTTTATCGTTTTGTATTGGAGATATGATGTCCCTTCAGGGTTGCCGTAGAGAAAAGGCGACTTCCGCTTCTGGTCGAGGGGGGGCAGAAATAAAGAGAGAAGCTGCACCAGCTGTTGCTCTCCCTGGAGACTACTGGACATCGCTGCGGTAAAGTCAGCAGACACTTACATTTTAGTGCACCTATATGCTGAAATTCACCGTAAACGCATTTAAACGGCACAGATCGGGAGCGAGCGAAGGACTTTGAAAGTTAGCGGAAAGATTAACATGAGACAACATCCGGTTTCTTCAGACGAACATCCGGTTTTCAGAATAAGATGCCAACAAAGTATGAATTATATTCACATTAAGTATAAAACATGCTACCTGCATCTCGTGAACCAAATGTTATTGCCCTTTTGTTCACATAGCAGTACTTTTAAAATAAAAGTGCGCAATACACTACTTTTGAATTCATTATTGAACTTTGCCATAACAATGCGATTAATGGCGATTAATCGCAAAAAATCCATGCGATTAATCGCAATTAAATATTTTAATCGTTGCCCAGCACTATTTTTTATACATGTTTCAGCCCATTCCAGTGAGCATCCCTCAATCTTACTTCAGGAAACTAGACGTTACTGTTTCATCTTTCATTTGGTCTGGTAAGGTTCCTTGAATTTCTAGAAAAGCACTTGCGAAGGTGGATTTAGTAGTTCAAGCTCTACTACATGCCCATTCATTTATACATTTTGGCTTGCTGGCGTCGTAACCCGGAAGAGATGCCTGCATATATCAAGCAACTTTTCTGCAAGCGTCCCTGTCTCCCAGCATTGATTCCTTAATAGTCCAACAAAGGCTAAAAATAGACATATTATACAGGAACAATCTCACAATCCAAAACTCCTTGAAAGTTTGGTCTCAGGCGTTAGCAATATCGAAAGCCCCTTCAACATGGAGGGAGACAGGTATCGTCTTTCTTTATATTTCTATGTTGACAATCACCTCGCCTCTTTCCAGCTACTGCAGCAGGCCTTTCAGCTCAGCTCTGCACTGGCAGAAACCCCCATGCTGCTTTACTAAAAGGTGCCGTGTCTCCTTCTTACACCATCTAACAAAATTTAGATAGCTCATCGTCAAATTCCTTTAGGGAGGAATCGGGTACTGAAATTACAGAAGTGTGGAAAGCCTTTATTGAACATATTCACAGTAGCTACATCGATCTGTGTGAAACATATTTAAATGATTAAGGAACTATATTTCAACAATTCTTTAAATGCTTTGGGTGGCAAACCTTTTGGGGTCATTTCTTAAATTATTTTGCCAAAGCCACAGGAGTCCCTGTCCCCCTCATTTGGTATGTGGCCGAAGGAATCAGGAAATATGTTGTTACATCTCAAGAAAATAAGATTCACAATGTCAAACAGAGAGTTGTTTTTCCCCTGTAGATTTGTTGTTTGTGTGGAATTGTTTCCCGTTGTAAAAGCAATGAGCTTTCTCGAAGGTGCAAATGTCGACCTACATCAGTTCCCAGATGGTCCATTCAGCTCAGACACTGGGATCCAGATCGGGACAATGGTGCCTTCAAGTTCACCACGTAGAAAGTCCATTATAAAGACCCGTTATGTGGCCGTGCTCTTCTGATATACAGTCTAAGTGCATAATTCAAGTGGACATTGTTCAATCTGTTTAAACAACTAAAAAGCCAACAACTAATGCAGTGTCAGAATAAAATTAAGAGAATACAATGTATGTCAGGAGGCCTACGACTGTTTTAAACATATTTGTTATCGTCTTGAACACATGCTAAGGTAACAATACAAGGGAATGCCTAAAAGCAATCTGAGAAAAAGGACTTATTGCAACCCTGCTGTATTTCATTTGTAAATGAAAGCCACATTTGCATCGTCAGTTCATGGCTATTGTCCGTGACCGACATGTAAACAATGCCAATTTCCGACAACTGTAAATGCAGCACCCCTTTCTCCAGCCACAGAGGACGTCACCTCCTCCTGACCGTTATTCCTCACTGGACCTCTGATTCGGGCAATTCAGTGTAACAACACGTAAGTTGTGGTTGCTGAGCTGGTGGTGTCTTAACTTCTATCAGTCACGCTACATGGTACGTTTATCTTAAAGAAGGACCGGCGGTAGTTGCTGTCACCACCTCCTTTTAATATCATCTGAAAGCTAACGCAACAGCAAGCTCGCTTGGCAGCCATAACTAAATGTTGCCACTGTTGGCTATAGCTAGCTAGCAAGTGCGAGCTAACAGCTCTGACAGGCGGCGTTACGCTATTCGGCTGTAGCTAACGATAGCACATGGTTTACTAATCATACTAACAACATGCACATGTCCTGCCTTTTCATCTATCAGAAACGCTAGCTACTAAAGTTAGTTACCAAGGGCTGAAACTGTTTCAGTTGACTGTTGGATTTATGTGTAGCACAATGACCCCATCTACTGTTGTAGTTTTGCAAAGTTAAATCAAATTGAAACAGTGAGAGAAGGCTGCTGTCTATTCCCTGGAGCCCAAGGTGAGCCCTTCAGATACGCTGTTTGTCCGACAGATTGTATCAAATCTAAACATACGGAATGATGAAACAGAAAAGCAAATAAATTATTTTGTATATTGTCAATGTTACTGTTTAATGTGTTTGATCAAGTTTCTATGGCCTCCTTTTTTTTTTTAGAAGTTAGGGAAAGTATCAATGTCATTCTAACTATGACATAATGTCATGTTTATTTGTTCAAACTGAACTAATGCATCAACCAACATGTGTTAGTCTAATTCCTGATGTCTTTCTTTGGTCATTAGAAAGTAGTCTTCTTCAAATGTATGTTGAACAGAGAAGACGTACAGCGTGTTGGTCGGATCTAGCCACCACACTTTGATCTGTGGTGACATTTGTAACTATTGGTGTCTAAGAATAGTGGTGCTGGAAAAGTAGTAGTGGAAAAAAAATGTCAGTAGCATGAACCTTCCAACAACTGCAAATAGATGCACAGGTGGCAACATACACCGGAGCAAACCGCCTGTGTGACCAAATCATGTACATGTATGCAGAACTTCTAATAGGGGCACGATGAGAACAATTAACTCTCATTGTACTTTTCATCTCTCTTTTTGTGCAGCATGAACATTGCACGGCAAGTCCTGAATCGCTCCAAGCTTATTGCACATCACTCGGCTAATGTGAACTGCAGGAGAAGGTTCTGCACTTCACAGGTAAGCCCACTCTAAAGCTCTTTGAATGTAGCTATATCGTGCGGTTGGGGATAAACTAATTGGCAGGACTTCTCTTAAAACTAGACACTGTTAAAAGAAAGCTTATGCACCGACATGGTCTCAACAGCTCAACACACTGATCAAAGTCCTGGTATGTTAGCGTTTGCCATCAGAGTGAGTAGTTGATGATTATTTTACTTCCATCGCACAGCTCGTTGGACAGGGAAGTCCGTAGTTGGGATTGCAATATATAAAGGAAGACTGAAGATGTTCATTTAAGGCATATCTCTAATGCGTCTCCGTTTTGCGTTGCAGCACATGATGAAGTCACGGCACACACACTCCAAGAGAATCGAGGGACTGGACAAGAATGTCTGGTGAGTTTAAAACATTCCTCTCTTTGTCAGGTTTCCGTTTCACACTGTACCGTTATGACATGAAAGCCAGCCAGGTTACTGATGTTAGACAAGAGCAAAGTAAGTCTGGCATGTAGTGTGTGAAGTACTGTAGCTCTGTATTCTTCATGCTATTTGATTTGATTTTGATACATCTCATTTAAACTAATTTAAATGGGTAATGGGAGTGGTTTTTACTGAAGGATTGATGTATTTGTATTGTATTGTGTCTTTTTCACTATGGTCGATTTAATGTACATCAACATGCGAGGAAAACACACATATTGTCGGCTGTGCTTGGAACAGAAAAAAATAGCCGTCAGTCAATGTTGATATCAAATCATAACAATAGGTTTGGGTGAAAAACTGCAGTTTAAAATATATTTTCGTCTGGTTTTTCATAGAAATGTGTTCTTTGGTCAAAAGCCTTTTTTAAAAATATATATATATCTAGTGCTGTCAAGTAATTGCTTGTTTTATTTTCAATGTAGGGTGGCATTTACTTCGTTGGCAGCTGACCCATCTGTTGTTAACCTGGGCCAAGGCTTTCCAGACATCCCTCCGCCTTCATATGTCAAGGAGGCTCTAGCGCAGGCTGCATCAGTGGACCTGATGAACCAGTACACCAGGGGCTTTGTAAGACCGATGAACTCACTGTTATCACCCACTCATGGTCCGCTACGGCTAAAAGCAAATCGTTTTTGGAATCTAGTTACCGGTATTTAAAATGACAGTTCACCCCAAAGTCAAAAATCCATATTTTCCCTCCTATTTCAAGTGCTATTTATCAATCGTGATTGTTTTAGTTTGAGTGGAAGCGTGTTGGAGATATCAGCCGCAGAGATGTCTGCCTGCTCTCTAGCATAATGGGAGTTTGGGGCACTTGTGGTGCTCGGAGCGCCAAAAATACAAAACAAATCCAGAAATCATGACCCAGACACTCAAGATAATCTACGTCAAACTGTCCACAACAACTAGGCAACTTACACCAACACAATTTAGACTGATAAAAATGATGGTGTCAACACTCTCATTAACATTTCTTATGATTCCATTTTAAAAGGATAAGTGTAGCCGAGGGACTTGAATTTAAATTAGGTCACGACAATTAATGAGCTGTAATTTAGAATGAATCAGTAGTCGGCGTTAAGCGGTGTTTAATCAAAGCAAATTTGAAAATAGAAGTTTATTATTTGGACTGATTTTACAGTGCAATAGGAACCTTTGGTTATTGTCAGCTTGTATTATAACCAACAATACCTGACATGTATTTTACTCAACTACCAGCTAAAACTCCATCACGTATTAAAAGCTGCAGTTTGTCAATGTTGAGATTGGAGCAATCACATCAAATAAAAATGTACATTATGGTACATTTACTGCATCTTGTTTTTATGACTTTTGTCTTCTGTTGATCTGCAAGGGCCATCCGTCTTTGGTGAAGGCCCTTTCTCAGGTTTATGGAAAGGTCTACGAATGCCAGATTGACCCCCTGAAAGAAATCCTGGTCACAGTAGGAGGCTATGGTTCCCTGTTCAGCACCATGCAAGGACTGGTGGATGAGGGAGATGAGGTACGGACATCGCTATCGCTCTCTCTGGGTCATACAGAGTTGTTTGTATTCATTGATTTATATACATTCATAAACATGCTCCCAGTATTTGTTGTGTAACGTCTCTCTCTCCAGGTCATCATCATAGAACCTTTCTTCGACTGCTATTTACCGATGGTGCGAATGGCGGGGGCCAAGCCTGTGCTGATACCGTTACGTGTCGTAAGTTCAACCTGCAGCTGCTGATGTTTGGCATTCATGTACCACAAGTACAGTTTCTACTCTACCTGCGGCACGCCTTGAGTAGGTTTAGTAGATTTGAGGGAAATGTCTTCTGCAATATTTCAGAAGTCTGGAAAGAAGACGATCACAAGTGCCGACTGGTTTCTTGACCCGGATGAGCTTTCCAGTAAATTCAACTCTAAGACAAAGGCCATTATCATCAACACCCCCAACAATCCTATCGGGAAGGTAAGTATTCCTCACGGTCGTCCCTCGTTAGGTCTGACAGATGCAAACGCCTGCTGACAGGAAGTCCTGTCCTCTTCCTGCAGGTTTTCACCAGAGATGAGCTGCAGATGATCGCTGACCTCTGTATTAAACATGACACTCTGTGCTTCAGTGATGAGGTTTATGAGTGGCTCATCTACAGGGGACACCAACATATCAAAATAGGTACGCTCAACATACCCGTCTGACGCCGATCGCCCCGGTCCATCTTATGTACAACAGAAGCTCCTCCCTTCTAAACGCACAGCTGCAGAGAGTGAAACGTCTTTTTTGTGGGTCCAATCGCAGCAGAAAGTCGCTCAGCAAAATAGATTCACGTGTTCTCGTGAAATAGTCGTTGCTGGAAACTTGGCAAGGAAGTACAGCAACCACTTGCAGGGCTAGTTGGCGAGTTACTGTTACTGGCAAGCTTAACTGGTCACATGCTAGCTAGCAGTTAGCATGCTAGCCCTAGCCGGTTGCAATATCCTGCCAAGGTGTACTGGGCGGCTTGTTAACAGCAAACCAGTAAGCTCGGTCGCTAACTAGACGAGTTAATCCACTGCTGTCTAACAGTATTCATGGACTCAACATGCATTAACTTTGCTTCTGTGTTTCCGTTGCACTGAAACGATTAAATCCTGAAATGTCCCCGTTATAAATACTGGTTTGATTGCGGCCTTACTTTGCCTACCTCGAAGAGCATCTAAAGTATTTTCTTTGTACACACCTGCACAGTTCTACAGAAAACATTGTTGTTGTCAAATTATGTTCCTGATGTTGACAATTTAAAAAGTGCGGTTACTCAGTTTCATGAAAGTTTGATGTGGTTTTCTTTCTCTTAAGCCACTCTGCCTGGAATGTGGGACAGAACGATCACCATCAGCAGTGCAGGGAAAACCTTTAGTGTAACCGGATGGAAGGTAAGACATCGGTTGACTCGTAACACGGTTTCTAAAATTCAACAATCAGTTCTTGCACATCATGGAGCTGAAATTCTTGTCTCGTAGCTCGGTTGGTCTATAGGACCAGAGCACTTGATACGGCATCTTCAGACGGTCATGCAGAATACTCTGTACACCTGCCCGACACCTTTACAGGCAGGTTTGCGAAGCTCTTCCTCGAAATCCAAAGGATCATTTAATCCGATTTTTTTTTTTTAAGTCAGAAACCTCCAGCTGTCTGTTTGTCTTTGTAGGAGGCTGTGGCACAAGGCTTGATGCGAAACTTTAATCTGATGGGTCAGCCGGAGTGCTACTTCTCCTCACTGGCAGAAGAACTGGAGGGCAAGAGGGACCGCATGGCTGCCATCCTGCAAGAGACCGGTATGACTCCTGTGATCCCGGAGGGAGGCTACTTCATGGTGGTGGACGTCACGTCTCTCAGTGAGTACCTGAACATTCAAACCGACGTCACTAGCACGTCTGCACCACTGCTGCTTAACGTGTCTGGACATGTCCAGCTGGGCAGCTCATTTTCACTGTAATTTAGTTGCGTTCACATGTTTTTTTTGTTTTCGTGTTGACATTAACTTTCCACACAGAGAAGAACTGAACAGGTGACACAAGAATCTAAGTGCAATGGAAGCCTGAGCTCGCAGAGGGAAGAGTTAATCTCTCAAAGCTGTCATTATTACCAGATTGGTAAAGCATAGTAGATCACTTTATGCAGAAGCAGTCATCTGCAGTCATCTGTGCTCTGTGGTTCCTGTAGACCAGGACCTGTCACACATGGTCGAGGACGAAGCCTACGACTACAAGTTTGTGAAGTGGATGATTAAAGAAAAGGTAAATGAATTGAGTTCATTCATTTAGCTCCCTACAATACTTCTTAACTCGTCGCTCTCTCGTTGCAGCCATGTTTTTAAATGAATTGTTGTTAATCATTTCTATAGAAACTGGCGGCCATTCCAGTCACAGCGTTTGTTGGAGAGGAGTCCAAGAAGCAGTTTGAGAAGTACATCCGCCTGTGCTTCATTAAGGTAAATACTAAACTGCCTGTTACCAAAGTTATTATGTTAGGATTAACGTTGGACGTGGTGCACTTGTTTTCTCTGAAAAACACTATTTTCATAACCTTCCGTCTTTCTCTCAACAGCAAGACAGTACTCTCGATGCAGCGGAGGCCATCTTGAAGAACTGGAGGAAGACTTAGTGGGATGCAGTGTGTGAGGACTTCAGGGAGGAGGAGCATCTCTGGTGGAACTGAAGGAATGGGATTTTACTGTAATATTGCACACTAGAAGTTGGTAAAATACCAATAGTGAAACCGTTAATAGCAAAAAGACGGTCCATATTTTAAATGATCCTACAATCCTTGAATGTTTGCGTAGGAGTTTAATATCAGACACACGTATGTAAGCTAAGGACGGCTTCGACTGAACCTTTTTCCCCGTCTTTATTTTCCAGTAACACAGGTCCTCAGTTAGACGGGGTTATGAAAGCTGGTTGTGGCGAGGCGTTTATTAACAGAAAGGTTTTATAATGTTAAAGTGTGTTGTAGTGCTGGGCGGTATACCGGTTCATCCGGGGCGACAATACTTCAGCCAAACTGCTATCCCAACATTATAGGAACAGACGAGCACACCCTCTAGTAAGCAAAGCCTTTATACATGATGACATTAACATGTTTTTATATTCTATGTACTCCTGACAGAGTAAGCCACTATGAACTTATAAAAACACAGTCAAGAAAAAACAATAATACCGTGAAACCGCCAGAAGCTTAAAAAATACCGTGATAGACATTTGTGGTCATACCGCCCAACACTAGTGTGTTGAGCCTCTTTGATGTCAATCCTTGATTGCAAAATACAAAGCTGGATGGACCTGCTGCTTGACATGTTTGGCTTCCATTTGTCTTCAGAAACCTCCGTTGTAGAATAAATCATAAATGATGCCGATGTTTGTTGCGTCAAGAAAGTATTTTTTATTAAAATCAATGCACTTAAAATGTATCGACTCAACTTGTTTTCCAGAAAATGATTGTGTGTTTGTATTGTTACATTGATGCCAATGCCAAAATTGGATACAAACTTTAGCTCTAAGCTTCCCAGGAGCTGGTCTTGGAGACTCACCCACACAAGTGTTAGACGTCTGCTCAGGGAGCTATTAGAATAGACATGTTGACGTGTCACAGTAGGACAGTGGGCGTGATATGAACACCTGGTCCTCTTTCGATCCAAGAGTTCATTGGTTTAGATGTTGGATCAGAAATTTCAATTTGTGTGTAATTGGAGCCCTATTGATTTTATTAGTCAGATTTATAGAATAAGTGTTGTGTAACATATCAGTCAAAGGCTGAATACATTGAGCTTATACTACAGATAGCTCTCATAGATGGCAGACAATCTGTGATAGTTTAAGTGTACAGTATGAATATTAATTATATAATTTGTAGATATGCTGTAGCAACATCACCAAACTGTAAATGTCTTTGTGTCCTTCGCACATCTCGAGAATCATCCCTCCGATCTACTTCATACTTCAATATGAATGAACTTTGAGTAGAATCAGTTTGTGATAATATGATCATGTTGCTTAATTGTTTGACACATATCTGTTGTTGCAATTAGTGTTCGACAGATACAGGTTTCTCAATGCCTGGTGGAGATATGTGGAGAGCAAGGTGGCCAAAATATTATGAAGATACGTTTTTTTTCTTTTCTTTAATAAAATAAAACAATTTGATTTATTTTATCAAAATTTCTGAACTGAAATGAACATTTATTCAACACGGTTATTATCTTCATTGTCTCAGTTTGCTTTAGTAGATCTGCACTTAATTCAGATGAAAAATATGTAGCAACTAAATGATATGGGAATCAAAAAAGGGAACTTTGTAAAGAAATATAACAAGAACCCTGTTTACACGCATGCAGGGTATTCATCTCCGCTCTGAAGGTAGCGTTACAAAGTTCATCTGCACTACAAATATACAATGTTAGTTTCGTGGCCTTTGCTGGTGTCGGCTAACAGCCACAATGTCTGCAGTAGGGATGGGTATCATAAGCATTTTATCAATACTCCTATTCCGTTTGGTCCTTTATACTCTTATCGGTTCTTTTTCATTACTAAAACCTTGCTTTTTAATATATATATAAAATTTAAAAAATAATTATTTCACAACAGGATGAGTGGTACTCTACCCAAGTGTGCAGACATTTAGGTGTAATCGTCCTCGTGAGCGCACATGGGCTGATGTCGATTATCTCAAAATGGATCGGGTTGCTTTCTAATGTTACTGACTACATGGAGAGAATCAGCATGTTAATCAGTACAAGCCTTCCCCCCCCCCACGGTTTTGTTGACTTCAATCACTTTAATTAATGAATCCTGTCATATGTGCCATGCGCTCTGCAATGCACATGTCTCTACTTTGTCAGAAGGGTGAATACAGACTATTAACGCGTCTGCATTGTGCCTGTAGAGTACTGTAGGACTCTCTCACACTGTGGACTCTACTGTTTCTAGACACGGATAAGATGTACGTGTGGGCTAAATCGGTACAAAAATGTATTTATTCCATCCTCCATTAAATTGTGGAATAGCAACAAGTAGTATTATATGATATCATTGTATTGGGGACTAATATATGGTGACTTGATTATTTATTATGTGTTGATCACACCTGGTTTTATTATTGTATTATTCGTAACTATCGTCGACATTGTTTATGCATGAGTGCACGTGTGATTTATGTTATGTGCGTGCATGTGGTGTATTGTGTGATGCAGCGACTTGGAGCCCAAGACAGATTTCCCTGCGGGACAATGAAGTATATCTTATCTGATCTTGTGTTGTGTACATGAATATACTCAAAGCAGTTCAAAAGCTGCTGGTCTACTGTCACATTGTCATAGCTCACTGGGACACTAATGTTATTATTAAGTATTTTAGTGATTTAGCTCACATTGCCTTTATTTATCTTGCTGCTGATCATTTTAATGCAAATTCTAATTATGAGTTATAATTTTGCACTTGTGCTTTTTTTTACATTCCTCCCAGACATCCAATATGTAGTCCTCAATACAGATGTACACACACTCCATTGACAGAGACGTTGCTGAAACCTTGTTGATTAGCTCTGTCATTGTTCTTTCACAGCAGGCCCTTTGACTATTCAAACCAGAAATACACAAGTGCAATTAATAATAACATTAATGATGGCTCCCCTCTATTTAATGCCCCCAGTAGAGGACCAGCATGCACAGCACCAGGGGCTCGAAACTGACTCCCCCTAATGCAATGCAGCCATCATTAAAGTCATTAATCACACCTGTGCTTTCCTTGCTACGACTTGTCATTATATCTACCTCAACAAAAAAGGGATATCCATGTATGTAACATTAAAAAGTTCTTTGTCATCAGATCCAATCTCTGATGTGTTATTTATCTTTTAAACCACTTGAGGGAGACAAAGTACATCACACTGTCATAGAAGTACACCATGCACATTTAATGTGCTATTTAGTATTTGTTTTCCCATTTTACAACAGTGAAACAAAACCCAACTCAATTAGTGTTTCATAGTTATTTATTATTTCTTTCTTTACATTTATATAAATATCACATCTTACTCAAACATGGCCGCTGCTTTAGCTTTAGAAAATATGGAAACATGGTCAGATTAACAGTGGAAGAACAAAAACACTCAAACATAAATACACCAAAAAACTCCATAGAGATTATAGTACTTGTCAACTTATACATAGTAATGTGAGCCGCCTTGTAAAAGGTACAACTTAACGTAAGATACTGAATTCATGGCCAGACTTTGCTATGGCCAGATGTTGGGAAGTGTAACATTAGCAGAACATGTGACACGTAATGGGTTATTCCCGCTGCTTATGTATCAATCAAATCCTTACTGTACCTACCATACATTTACTAGACTGTACATTTATATCCAAATCACAAGCACACAAGGCTAGTGTGTCAACACATACACATGCCACGCCTAAGCCACACACATTTGGATTGATGGAATACTGTATCGTCATAATGTAATGAGCAACATCTCCAAATCATCCTAAAAATCTAAAGCGACACATGGAAGGTTAACATTCTCACTCAACATTGTTCTGAAAGGGAAGAAGCACTCAATGTCTCCAGATAAGCGTGACTCATTGCCATCTGTTGCAAATATTACAGCATGTCTACCCAGTTCAATGTCTTTAATCCACTAAACTCAAATCAAAGTAAACTACCTCAAGTTATTAGAAGCAACTTCATAATGTGTAAATGGCTAAAGTGCCACAGACCAGGGGATCAAATGAAACTAGTGAAGCCAGCTGGTGTCATTCTTTAATCATGAGGCCGTGGACACACGGAGAGGAAAACAGTGAGGACTCTATTGCAGGAATGTATATGTAAAGGAAACGGATCTTTTGTCCCAGCAGACAGGTGTAATCCGCTTCTGTGGTTATTCATAAACCTGGCCGCCTGTTACCATGACATCATGAGCCTACATGTATTCAGAGGTTCACACGGTCATGATGTGAGGATGTTAATGTCGGGGTCGGAGGGGCGAACATCAACGCCTCTCCTCACCACCTGTGGCAGTGAGGCTATATACGATTAAAAAGAATATCACACAATGCTTCCTGTTGCAGCTTGAGTGCAGGCCCACCACTGATGACTGAGTGCTGGAAATAGCTGTTTAGTTCAACATGCAAAGACGTCGGGCTGCCGTCATTTATCCACGTACCATCATGCAACACGGGCCTTCTTCAGTTCTGAATTTATTTGGAATATCTGCCAATTTTAAAGCAAACTATACTTTATTTAACAGACGGCTCATTTTAATGTCACATCTGTGTCCATGCAAACAAGCTTTTCATTCATTGTATTCCCCATTATTACACGATGCTTGTGAAAGTGCTTCTATTTCTAAACTGTGTTTAGTGAGACTTAATCTGTTCATGATTCATTTTATAACATGGTCTCTTCTTTCTACCTTAGTCACACATAGTCAGGCTGTTTTCCGCCTTTGCTCAGTTTCAGTTCCACACACCAGTGTCTGGCGTTAGCGTTAGCTCACACATTTTTCATGTATAGGAATATCCAGCTCCAGAAAATGTGTTTATGCTTCATATAGCTGTCATTTCTTGTGAAAACCAGTGCTGGGAACACAACAACTGCAGGTGAAAATCTGAATGGGATTATGTGGTGTGCTGTTATCAGACATTTGTAGTGCGCGGTTACCAGATCCCTGTGGATTAGATGTCTGTCTGCATAATACCATCATAATTTATGTTAATTATGAATATTCTGCCAATAGTCTGCCGTCACGATCCTCTCATGAAGGCAGATTGAGGTTATTGTTGCCCTTAACATGAGAGCAGATGTTTGTATTACTGTATGTTACCTCTAGGTGGCCACAGATCCTATTCTGTAGGAGCAGAGCATAGCTGAGCATCTTGTCCTCCTTCCTGCTCTCAAACCAAACTTTACCAAAGAGCTCTGATGTAGACGGTGCCGAGGGTGGTCGTAGTATTGTTACATCACCCGTTTGGTCGTAATCATTAAATGAATTTACTTCCTTCCGGTTGAGGGATTTACAAGAGAGTAAAGACGGGTGCAAATCGAAGAAGCAGAGGATGAGAAATCCAGACTTCCCGTCTCTGGCGTGGGCAAAGCTGCAACACAACTAGATCCTATGTATCCCATAATGCAACTGGTCGTTCATTACACCTTCTATACCTCACCCACCTCTTTCAAAACACCACAACTCCAGTTTGTGATGCAGCCTTTCTGTTGAAATCCGAAGCCTCCGGCCTGAGCTGAGATAACCGCGCTGATCTCACTATGACATCATTAGTGTCATTTCCTCAAACTTTGGAAATCTCCCATCAGAGCCGCAGAAGAAATTCAACCGCTGTTCTCCCAGTCTAGTAGTACTGCGGTGGGACTAGTAAACTATAATGTATGTGTACAATGGGGGGTCGTGTTTTAACAAGAGTAGTTCTTTAGGTCAAGGAAAGAAAAACTGATGTTTAGAGCAGCATTTAGAGACAATTGTTCTGCCATTAAAACCCATAATGTTTATGTCTCAGTAGAATTTAATTTACAGTAGAAAGTCAAATTGGCTGAAGGGATCACACAGATGGATCAAAATCAAGCACTCATCATCATACACGATAAACAATCACAAAACATTTCTATTAGACTAATTCCGCAGCATTTCCCAACATGTTATCCATTGTGACCGAGACATAAATATCTGTGAGAATTTGCACCCCCCGAACGATGTCAGCTCCCACACAGGCCATATGGCGGTGTGTGCCCGGCTCCTATTGCCAGCCCTTGCTCTCTGCACACGAGCTAACAGCTTGGTGGACACATAATTAATTTGCTTAGGCGTCTGCCATTTATTTTCCAACCTACATTTTGTTAATTGGACAGAGGAGGTTAAAATCAAATGAGTGTCTCTGGGTATGTTAAGGCTACTAATTGCACTGAATTTACAAGATTGTATTGCCTAAAGCTACCACTGAGACCGGGGTGATGTTCGGGAGGTTGTTGGAGAGGAAGGGAGTGAAAACATGTTTTAACTATAATGTTATCTCGTGCTAAAGTCTGCAGAGGACAGGAGACACTGACCATCACAGACAAACATATCATCATTTGGAAAAGATGTAAAGGACCGACTTGGATCTTCTTACATGGGTTGTATTCCTTGTAATGTGTCATATCTGTTGTCCTATATTGTTTAGCATAATGGCACCTAAGCCCCCCCCCCCCCCCCCCCCCCTTATTCTCTGTTGCGTCATCTAACCGTGCTGCTATTTCATTTACCAAGCAATAATTATCTCTTGCGACCAAAGTTGAATCAGACTTGTAATATGAATGTAATCAAGTTAATTCACTAGTAAATGCAAATGTTATCAGCAGACGACTATGCAGCATAAATCTAGATGATGCCTGTTTTTTTGGTATTTTGTAAACATCAAAAGATGATGATGAAAGTTGTTATCCAAATGATCAGAGAGATAGAAAACGAATATAAACAGAAACCGTTAATTAGAAATCCTGAATATAAAATAGGTCTCTCATTGTGTGACGTTTTTTTATTTAATACCGTTCCTTCACACTGAATAATTAACAGCGTGCTCAGATAGCAAATAATTAGCTCACAAACATTTAGGAATGTTACATAAAATGGTATCATACTCAATAGAGCAGCTGCTTTTTTTAGTTTTTTTTCATGTCATGGAACTCTTTCAAGTCTGTGTCAACGTGTCCTTCTGTCGGAGCCATTTCTGGTGTTGAGGAGAGAAATTATGGGTTTGTAAGTGCTGAGGCATGGAGACGGTGCACGAGGGGTTAATGACAATACAAATGATTGCACTCATTCAGCCTTTCAGGGGATGATCCAGCTATAGCCAGTGCCTGCAGCAGCTGTGTGGAAGTGTTCGTATGGTGCCCCCCTCGAGCTGAGTAAAACAGGCCACGTTGTCCACGGCGGCAATCCCTGCTGTTGTTAATCACCTGCCTTCCACCCCCCCCAATCTCACCCCCCCCCCCCTTCCTCCGGTTCTTTCTCCCTCTCTTTCCCCTGCACTGATTTGCAGGCGCAGATTAATCAGAGCATGGGGGCCTTGATGAAATTTTGCTGTTATTGTTCCCAATTTTAGCAACATCTTTTATTGTCTTCATCATTCATTTACAGGAGGGAGACGGGGGGGGGGGGGGGGGGGGGGGGGGGGGGGACTGTGTCAATTATGCAAATGATGTTGCACACTTTTGCAGATTACTTCATTCGGTTGCCATTGTTTGCGAGAATTGAATTATTAAATATTATTATACTCACGTTTCCTTCAATTTTGCGGAGCTTTGTTTCAATTTGATCTCTTCTCCAGCTGCTCGTCGCTCTGCTCCGAGCCAGAATCAAAGCAGTGGAGCACACCAAGGCCAAACAAACTCCCCTCCGTTTAATGATTGTGAAGTTCTTACCTCGCTCTCATCTGTGGGCTCAAAACTATGATTGGAAAAAGGCGGACCACATTCAGTTTAATGACCAGGAATTGAATTCAAGTTTATTCAAAATTGACATTCAATTATGGAGCACCTAATGATATTTTAATCTCTTTTCTTTAATTCCCAGGAATTGGCTTTTCAAAGGCTTTGTCTGGCAGCAACACAGGCGGCCTGAATAAAGAATACAGATTGGTATTAGATCCCGGTGATGATAGGGAAATGAAAGCTTTTATAGTTCACACGTTCAGAGGAAAGGCAGTGTTCCCTTATTAGACATTTCAATCCCACTTTCTTGAAGCCATCGCTGCCATCTTTACTCCGACTTGATAAGTTGGAAAGTTAAATATTGCGATACGTTTTTAGAAAGCATTCATCAATTTCTGCAAACTATTTGATACTGTTTTACTGTTTTAGGTTGTGGGGAATCTGTCAGGCATAGATGGGCTGATTATGATTTGATCATGCTGATTGATCCCATAAGCTTTATGGTTTGCCATGTCGTAGCTATTTTTCAAAATATGAAGGTATGTACCACAGTATTATGTGTGTGGAAAATATTTTTTTTTTGCAAATCGGGATATGAAATGGGACTTGCAATCAGAAATCTCCGCTTGTGACGGCTTCTTACAAGCTGCTGCATGGTCAAAGTGGTTTGAACTGACAAGCTGTCCACCCGAGGAACAGTCCAACACTGCCATATGCACTATAGAAACTGTTATGGATTCACAGAAAGTTAAGTGATAGTAACTTGAATATCTTTCAGTTTTGGAGTGTTCGCTGGACAAAACAAGTCATTTATATGTTGGTCTACAGGGAAATGTAACAGGTATTTTTGGCTATTGTGTCAAATTTGACAGACCAGACGAATATCTGAATAATCCAAAAAAACCTGGCGGAGTAATAACAATAATCGTAAATTGCTGTCCTAAAGCTCACCCACCGGTGGAGACAAAAAAATGAATGACCAGGGCCCGTAAGTGTCGAACTTCTAAGAATCACACTTCATGCTTGAAATCACCAATTTAGGATTCAAAAGTGAATTTTCTGAATGTGTGAAGAATAAGACACATTTACTCCCTGATTGACTTAATCTTACAGCGAAGAGTGAGATTAACCTTTAGGAGAAACTCTCAAGTGATCACATGGTTGATCTCATGTATGCTATTTGCAAGAATAGCCAATCGGAGACAAGGATTTGCCCTACATCTGCCATATTGCTCTTTATTTGTAGAAAAAAAAACAAAAAAAAAGATTGTAAAGAAAATAAATAAGTCAGTAAGACGTTTGTAATTAGAAAATTAAAGAAAATAATAATTTCATTTGTTTGAAATCCATAACGTGAGATATTAGGGAATTGTCTGGAATGGAATTAACATGCAAACAAACTGTGTATTTTAGTACCACCTTGTCAAGTGCAGACAATAAAGATTCATGTTAAGTAATGACAAACAAAATCAGTGCCAGCTTTATTCATGTCTGACATGCTACAACTAACCAATTCTGATTTCAGCATATTGCTTCAGCTTACATATTATCATAATGACAGTGGTGGTATTTTGTACAGTCACTCACTGCGTAGGATATAGGGAGATCTATTGGTCAGAAATGGAATATAATATTCATAACTATGTGTATTGTATTATCACCTGACACTACGAGCCCTTGTGGGTTGGTTAGCTGAGAATGAGCCCTTCATATCAGACCACACAGTCCGCCATGTTGCACTGCCATTCCACCGGTCCTGTACTTCCTCCTGCATCACCACTACCCTTGCCTTTAGGCTGCATGTCCTGCCCCTGTGTGAGAAATAGTGTTGGATTCCTATGACACTGTTCATCTCATGCACATGAGACACTTTCCTCACCACAGGTGGAATTAAACACCAACTGCACCTTTTGACTTCACCCATTTAAAGGGACAGGACGGGGGGCCATGAGACGGCCTCATGAACGGTCTTGAGGGGCAGCGGCTGGTTCATCAAGGGGTTGGGGGGGCTGGGCCTGAAAAAACATAACCCGAGGAGCACTTTCCTGCTGATTACGCATTGACATTTCCCTGCCTTGTGGGATACTTCTATTTGTGACAGTTGGGTGTGTTCAGCGGCATGTCCGGCACCACTCGTCGTGTGTGCCGTGGCTGTGGCTGGGAGGAACAGCTGTCTGTGTTAACGAGGCCACAGCCACACCGACCAGCGAGGCGGCGGTGCTCGAGTGGACTGGAGCACCACTCGGGCTACATAAGGCCCGGGGATACGTAAACAATGACTTAATGAGAATGCGTGCCATTACTGTAATTAACACAGCTCACGTCAAGCACTGTCAGCTTTCAAGAGTTTCAGGAAAGGTCTTGCGTTACACTGTAAAGGCTGGCATGCAATGACCAGAGGCCCTCCCTACAACATACAATGCATGAACAGACTTAATAAAACGGTACATAAAAATACTATAACCCACCATCTGTAGTTATAACACCAAGCATAAATGTCATTATCTACAACGTTTAACGTCCATGTAATGATCTGTAATTGCGTCTTAATGTATTTGTTTTAAAAATTGTAGTTTTTGGTATTTTTGCTGTAAGATAAGTCATCTCACTCACAGATACAGTTTATATCTAAAGGTTTCGCAGCCACTCAGCACAAAATGTAATAGCAGCTTCACTGTCGTATTTTTCTCTAGATTGTCTTTGCTTCTAGTATTAATCTGACCACACACTGTAAGAGCAAAACAAAATGGGAAAAAAACAAGTAATGCCTACTTCTTTTGAATGACCATTACTTTGTAATATCGTATATTAACATGTAAAAAGCAGCATGTTAATTGTTACAATGTGCAATCATTTACCAGTAGCATGTAGAATTGACAGACCCAAGCAGCATCCCACAGAGTTCTCTCGTGCAAGTGTCCCTCATCACAGTCTGACCGTGTTGGACTCCACCGCTTGAATCAGGTTTGACTCCAACTTGTTCTCATTACTCTAGCTTTAGACACACATACCTATTTTCCAACACGATCCAGATAATCGGACCAAACTGGAACAGGTTCGATCCTGTTGGAGGTGCGGCTGATGATTTCAGCTGGCCATGTTTCATTGAGTCAAACTTCTAAGGATTAAATAGAAATGATGTAGAAAAAACAAACATTTTACAAGCAAGATGGCGCTAACTCTATTTGTTTTAGGAGAGGATATTTTTAGCCATGCTAGCAAGATGACATTATTGCTTTTTTAGTGAAATGCCTCAACAATTATTGGATTAATCTCCTGGGCTTAATTGTATTAACTTTAGTGATCCTGTGCTATCATCAGGTCAAACTTCTAATGTGTGTATTGTGAACAGTTAGCATGCTGACGTCCATTAGGTCACAGCACTGCTATGCACTACACTGTAGTAAGTACAGCTTCACAGACCTCTAGCACGTCTTCAGACCCTTAGTCCTGTTGCTTTCCTTACTCCTTCTCCAAATGCAAGCTGAAATTGTACTTCTGTTGCCATGTGGGTGCAACTATCACCTTACTTCACACTCGTTCAGTGGCAGCAACACATATTGCAGTGTTACATCACTGTTGGTTGTAGTCAGAAGAGAGTTGAACCCAGTAGTTCAACAATGCCGTTCCGCTATAAAGAAGTATCTCATCGATCTCAAAAGACAATATCCACATGCAGAGATCTCCACTCTCCTGTTAAGAAATGGAAATCTGGATTAACAACATTCTTCAGAAATTTGTTGAAACAACATTGTATTTTGGACTTTAACAAAATGCTGCATGCAATGACAACCTCACTGGCATTGTTTTTTAATGTTCTGTTGCTTACAAATGACATAATCTTCTTAATTTAAATACAAGGCTTCGGTCCGCACAGCCCTGAAGCCCCGCCCTCTCTGTTACACAGAGCACAATCTCACGTTTATTCAGTGTATTGAAGTATATAAGAAAATTGAATGTGTTGCCTTTCCAAATTGCACCAACTTCGACACTGCAGCACATCCTTTGGTCCCCAGCAATACATCCCCCATGTTCTAAGTAAATCAGATGAGCGGTTCTCAAAATATGCAAAGGAAACACACACACACACACACACACACACACACACACACACACACACACACACACACACACACACACTCATAGAGACCGAGTGAGATTCCTTGCTTTATAGTCGGATAAGACTCCTATTTCTTTCGAGAACTGTACAAAGGCTGGGTGTTTTTTTCCTTTAAAATAGAATGCCTAATTGGTAGTCTTGAGATCGGTGCTGTTGTATGCTAGATGTCACCACTGTTTATTGAGTCTTTTTGTCGTAGTGATACTCTACATTTGTTTTCAATTGTGGGGTCAGACATTTGTTTCAGATTATATTTGTAAAGAAAGAAAAATCTACCAACAAACTGTTGCTTTCGTCGGGCCAGCCAGCTTTCAAAGTGGCTCCACATCTGGGGAAACATCTGGGGAAACTGCATCTCTTGACAAACGAGATAAGTGCTACAGTCCTTTACATGTGTGGTATTGGTATTGCATTTTAATCTTAATTCTATAAGTGTGAAGCAACAGGCAGATGAGGATGTATTACAAAGGTGCCTCACTAGATATAAAACCATGACACATACAATGTGTACCATAGAGTTCTGGGCTACCAAGACCTGGTTGAAATGGCTTGATTTCCCCAACTGGACATCTATCTGTGGAAGTACGGAATAAACTAAGCATCTGGAACAACTGTGGAAAAATGGCCCGGGGTGTAAATTAGTTTCTCCAAATGTTTTGATGCTCTCTCTTGGGCTGTGACGTCCTCTAAAAGGGAGCGAGCTACAAACTCTTCAGACAGACCTTACAAGCTTTTGAAGTATATTAAATAAATAGGTGTAGATGCTGCTTTGAATTTATTACCTCCGTCACACTGGTTTGGTTTGATGCTTCTGTTGATCTGGGAGGACTTAGCCAACATTGATGACAAAAGGTATGTTGTAGTGTGGATAAAGGAAAAGATACTTTGTGCTGGAGCAGTGCTTTTGCAGGGAGGTAACATTATTACCGTTAATCACGGAGTGAAGTTGTCAGCGGGGGAGGCTGCAGTTTTCATAATGGCCTAATTTCTAGCAATCGCAGACTAATTATCTGCATTTGCAATTGTCGTGAATTCTCTTTGTGACTATGAGGAGAACCTTTAATGTAGACTTTATAGTCCAGGGGTGAGTTGTTGGGTTATGCGTTTGGAAAACACCATAGGGCATAACTGCCTCATAAAGCTGTGACATGACTACAGCATAATTAGGAAGGTAAATTCATATTATGATCCTGTTTGGTCCCAATGCTACAACCAGGCAGTGTGTAGTTGGGGATGAAATGCAAATGAACACCTACAGCAACTTGTGTGGGATAAATAAATACATTTTTTTATGAATATTAAAAGTATATTACAGCAGGAACATAATGGTTTTGAAACCATGCTTGAATATATCAATGCAGCATGTTTGACGTTTGAATATTAGTGGTGTAACGGACCACTGTTGATCGTTGATTGGTACGGATCCCCCCTCGCGGTTCGGCACGCTTGAGAACCGCGGATTAATTACATAGTTTAACGTTATACAACGCAGTGCGATATAGTTTTGGTGGCAAACTTGAATAACTTAATAAGGATAATAAGGATACATAAGGAGATATTTTCACAGCAATAGAAAATGTATATTGGAGATGAATTACGAGCTGTTTACACTAATAACCTTATAATACATCATTAAAAGATTTGTTTTAATCCATAAAAATACAATTATTTCCTCATTATTTGAATTGTTGTTACTATAAGTAAAGTAAAAGGATAACATTTCGAACTTTTCATGGTTTACAGACTTCAGAACGGTTGGAATGATTTTTGGGACGGTGGCAACAAAAATGAGTCCGGAGCCTCGTAGACCAGCTGCTATAATCAAACAACAATATGGATCATCAATGATCGGCAATTTGTATCGGCGGCAAATGATCAGGGATCTCTGAAAGTTATATTTGCTCCCTTTTTTTTTCTTTTGTACTGATCCGATCCATGACCTGATCCAAACCGTGAGCTTTATGATCCGTTGCACCACTATTGAATATGTATTCGAAAAACTATTTTAGCCTTTAGACTTTGGTTCAGCAAATGTTTGCTATGTCTGCCGTCAGTCAGCCTGGTGAAGGTTAGCGAGCCGCTGTCCACCGAGTGCAGGGCAGCTTATTGGGCTCAACTGATGAGAGGTTAATGTTACGTTGCCGTAGTTGTATCGGTGTAGTTTTGAGAGTACGAGTACATGAGATCAGTATTCTACTCGATACACGCTACTGGTATCGTGATATCGCTATTATTTTTGGGAGGACCGCTGTTGACTAGGCCAAACACATCACCTTGACTTCAACTGTCAGCCAAACCTAATTCTTTTTGCCTCTCAATCTAGCCCCAAATCCAAATCCAACCCTAAAAGCAATGCTAAATTAGCTTCACGAAGATCTGAACTGACCAAAGTGTCATCACCATCAATAGAAAAATGTCTTTTCTCTGAGGTCACACATTCCAACACACACCTTATACACTCACCACTTGCAAAGCGATGAATGGAGCAGTGTGTGCATGTCAACAATTGATGACTCTGCAGCACTCAAAGTGGTTGTATAGCGCTGTGTCTTTTTAATTAGTGTTGAATTATTGAGGCTTACACAGCCAGCCAGTGTTTGCTTTAGGTTGTGTGGGTGATTGAGCCACACAGAGAGGGGGGGGGGGGGGGGGGGGGCCTCAATTTTACTCATAGATCTTTCTTTTTTTTGGCCTAGCCCCTGTATGCCTTTTTTTCACTTTTTTAGCAGATGAGACATGAGTTTGTGTTTTTAGCCTGTGATTTTGTCTGAAAATGTTCATGTTGGTGTATTTCACCAAAAATAATAAGCTACCAGGAGAGGGTAGAGACAGCATACAGCAGTTCGGTTCACACCTATAACAAGTGTTTTCAACACTGTTTTTTATCGTGTTTGTAACAATGGCTGAAATTCGTGAAAGGATGTAGATCCTATTTTGTACGACGGGACAGGAGTGGACTCGCCTGCACTGTTCACAGCCTTTTCTTCTTTCTCTATCTCTCATTTGCTTTATCTCGGTCTCTCTCTCTCTCTCTCTCTCCCTCTCCCTTTCCCCCCCCCTCGCATTCTTTCCTTCAGAGAAAAGAGGGCTACGCATTAATGAGTCAATGCGGAGCTGTATTATGTTTAATTAGGTAGTTTATATAATGAGGTGTTCATTTCTAATGGAGGGACATGCTGTGAGCAGCACATCTGCAAGAATAACTCAGGCAATCAGCAGCATGAGGACCCATGGAACTGCAAATGAGACTTACTTACTCAGAAATGAATTATGTCTCAGTGCCTTTCCCAAAGCCCATTAATTAAATCCACTGGCATCAAGGTCTTTTTCTTAATTTCATGTACCATTAGCATAATAAACACAATTTGAGTTAGCACAATGTGATCAGTTTAATGGATGCTATTTATTTTACTTTATTATTTAAAGCTCTGGTAATGGGGGAGAAACATAAATATATCTCTACGGCTCCCTCCATGAAGAGAACTCCCATCAGGCCCTGCCTTCGACACAGATGCTCGTTTCAGAGGCCTCGTACATTGGGAGTGCTGCTGCCCTTATGAGTGTGCAGAGTGGAAAGGTGTTGCATGGCTGTAACTTTAGGGCACGAGACTGCGGTTCAGTGTAAACTCGCGGGGGCCAGGCTTCACGTTCATTAAAAACGGGCCTGCGGTCTTGTATGTCACAATCTCCTTACTCATAATCTTTGGCGTTGCGAGGTGTACAGTACACCGGACTAGTTTTTTTTGCTAAGTGAGAAGAGAATTAGGATTTGGAGGCATTCATACACACACACACACGGGGTATTTGAGGTGTAAGTGCAATCCACACCGGCAGAAATCCACGGACCTTCATTAAAACAATACAAGGATTTAATGTATGGCAGTGAATTCGTTTTGACCTTAAAGCGGTACCCTAGAGGTGAGATATGATTAGCGTTATTGTTGAGGACAGGTACATCATTATCTCAATGTACCTCGACCATCGCCAAGTTCCACAGCCATGCTCCGTCGTCTGACTCGGGCACTAGCACAAGACATAATCTCTTCTCAGGAGCAGAAATGCACTTAATCATGTACTCCAGTTTCAGGGACTGCCCCCGAGTGCTCTCTGTGTAGCAGAAGTATGCGACAACTGCTCGGCAGGAATCTGCAGCAGTGTTTTAAGTTCCCCAAATTAATTGCCTAATGGATTAGGAGGTATGGAGTGTCCTACTTTACTGAGATGGAGCAATCATTTAAATTGTGCCAGGTGAGGAGAAGTTATATTTCAGGAGCATGTTGTTGTTTTTTCTTAAAATAAAATATATATTTTATTGCCCCAAATACTGTGGAACCTCCTCCCCCACCCTCATTGGTATTCAGGGGTTCATTAGACAGACAACAAGCAATAGTTTGCTGTTTATATGGCCAGCCACATAGATATTCACACAGACAGACATTGACCTGTACACACTTTAAGCTACAACATAGTGTCACATGCACACCGGAGACAATGCGGCAGTGTGTTACCAAGACAACTTGGCCTGCAAAGATGCAAAGAAAGTATGGTATTTTAAAAGGGGGGGAAGTCTTTAAAACAGACTCCCATTTTGGACAATATAAGTGACCAAAAGTCAGCCCGTTACTTTGGCATACCTCATCGTAATGGACATTAAAGTGGGGTGATTGAAGGAGAACGGCTCCATGTGTCAAGTGTTGAGTGAAAAACACATGACACCAAAACCCATTAGTGTCCTCAGGAGAGACAATGCCCAGAACTCTCCCTCCTCCTCCCCCTTCTTCTCCTCCTCCTCCTCACTCCAGACTCAGGGTGCTGTTTCTGTCAAAAGACACTCTTTCTGCTGCAGATAAAAGGCCCCACGATTAGCCCAGGGGTTGAACTGTGCTCCATTCCAGTTCCACTTTTTTTTTGTAAAATGAGAACTTGAAGTGATGTCAAAGTCTGGTGTAATGAAAGTGAGTGTTTTTTTCCCTTTTTTTCTCAGAAACTCAGGAAATCATCCAATTATCTTTTCACCGAAATAAATTTTTATTGGAAATGCTGATGCTCAGAGATGGTTTGCCTTGATGTTTATTGCATGAATTTAGATTGGCAGTTCTTTTAAAATTCAATCCCACTTGGATTATCTTATTGCTAGTGGTAATCATTGTGGGTTATTGGAATCTATCTATCTATCTTTCTGTCTACCTTTATCTTGGACTGTCTCACTGTCTCTCTTTCTGTGCTAATTTCGTCAACGGAAAATGTGACGAAAAAATATTTTTTTTCCACAATGTCAACAATGTGTCTCTAGAAGCCTGCAAGAACGTCAGGCCGCCGCGGTCCCTCCATGAGTCCAGCCCACTCAGCAAGCAGAGCAGAGCTCTTCTTCCGCTCCCCAACTAGTCCACAAGTTAACCTCTTAACTCTCCGACGGCCCGTTAACTGTACATCTGTGTCATGTACACAACTGCTATGTATAGGTAGGTACTGATGCGACATCTCTTTGGAAAGCTAAGATTCTTGTGATTCGATTTATGCAAACCATTTCAAGATACGATCACAACAGCAGGTACAATCAACGCCTCTGTCAGACCACCAACCAACAAACAAACAATTACAAAACTGAGGCAACTCACCGATGAAGCCTCATAGTATTCCACAAAAGTGTAGTTTTGTAGAGTTTTAGAGACTTTAGGAAAGTGAATAATGGCGAAATAACTTATAGAGTACTGTATTTTGACATAAATAAGCTTTAGTTTGAATTATGAATAAACATTTCTACACAGCATAGGTGTGTTACCTGGGCGGTCCGCCCAGGTAACACACCTATGTCACCAAAATGACACCAAAATGTCCTAATTACTCTTTTATTGTAAGTCATATTGAATGACCTCGGGCTGCCTCCTCTTTGTGGATTCATAACCTCTCCGACCAAGAGTTGATTATAGGCATAAGATTTCTTTGGTTGATTTGTCTTTTTATTTCCATGACACTCCTGAGCACATCTTTGGTGAACACAAGATTTAAAGTGGTGCTTTTGTGATTCTTTTTGAGAATTTCAGGTTTACAGATCTGACCAATTAAATCAACTAATAGATTTGTTGACAAAATCGTACGAGTCGACTAAGAATCTCTGCATCTGAAAAATCACAAATTTTATTCTTCTGATTCATTGAAAGTATCATCTCCTGCTCTTCCAGCTGATGGCGAGTCCCATCCAATACTTCTATTCACCTAAATGTTGATGAAATGTATATCTGGCACATTGGCTGAAAGGATACCGCACCTCTTGAAGTTGCAGTGATGTGTCACTTTTTGGCTCGTAGCCGTTTTACAGAGTGACGCTTCTTCTACCTCATAAACAATCTTTGGCCGGGCAAAGACACTGGCTGTAGAGAGCACACAAACCTGACAACAGACACATTTTATTTTGGCCTGCCATCAACTTACTCCTGCAATGAACTCTATAATTATCAACAGCTGAATGCTGTCAATGTTTGTTTTCTTTAACCTGTGAAAGTGACGCTCAGTGCCGGCTCAAAATGAGAAGCTGCTAACGGATTTGTTACTGTCTGACATTAGTGAATTTGGGTATTTTGCCAACCCAGGTGTCAGAACAGAGTCAATCGCCTTTGCACCGAATCATTTTTTGCATTCATACTCAAAGTTTCACTTGCATATGGAGCCAAATGCTTGCAGTGTAGAGCCTAGCTGTCATGTAGGTGAGCAGCGCACTGCAGCGCTAGCAGGCTAAGGTGGATAAAACACGCTAGAGTTACCATTTGCAAGAAATGGCAGCATAAGCTGTGTAATTAACAAGCTAGCTGTTTAGCATGGCATCTTACGGTATAAATCAGCTTTCCATGATGTTAAAGAGGTTAAACTTGATTATTTTTCCTGTGTACATTCTAAGCTCTGGTGCTTTGCAATTGGAATCTTTTAGGACCAAGTTAGAGGATTACTCCTGAGACGGAACTATTTATTTTCTCCAAATTTCATTGCCATCAGTGCATTTAGGTTAAAATATATCTACACAACTGTTAACCTGTTGACCTCAGAATAGTTTCAGGTGGATAACTGATTCTTGTCAAATTAAAAATATGATTTAAGGTTATTATTTATATTATTTCTAGTAGTTTACTCAGTGTTTTCATTTGTGTTAGCTAAAACTAGAGTAAAACTAACATAACCTAAAATGTATAATGTTTCTCAAAAGACTGAGACTAACACTACGACCAGTCGGGTGCTGAAAATGTACACTGCTGTCTATAACTCTCTCTGATTATCTGTTTGCCACTCAATGAATCATAAACAGGGTTGACCTTCAGTTTCACTGCAAACAAATGTCTATATTTGCTTGTTGGACTGTTTGTGTTTTTTAACACCCTCTATTTAGAGTGTTTGACACAAAAAGAGTCATCCGTGGATCAATACTGGAGCTGTGTGCTTATATTACCCTGAGAGTCCTGCTGGTCATTGAGTGGCGCCATGAGCTCATAGCTAATGACTGAAGATCGATGGCCAGAAACGTGCCTGTGGTTTGTTACAGTGTTGTGTTTACCATACAACGGCTGATGCTGCACCGCTGACACACTTCACCCGAGGGAGAAAAAACAGGCTCTGGAAATCCGTTTGCTGGTTGTGGTTTTAGTTGCTTATTACATTTGTTCAACTGACATAATAATTCCCTGATTGTATTATTAAAACAAGTCGGTCCATCAGCTGTACAAATACGATTCAAAATTCCCCAGCATTTAATAGGCGCAGTTGTATTCATCATCGGACTTGGCCGCTACCACAAACAGATGAGTTTCTTCTTTTTTTTATCAACAGAACAGCATATAAATGAATAATCTAAATATATTGCGTAAAAAGTTTTAATAGTGCCACCAGCGACATGTTTGTCTTCTACTTGCTGTTAAGTGTAATTAAATTGAAAAAAGTAAGGATTTTGGTATGAAATCCCTAAGGGACTGGTGGAAAATTACTAGATTCATTCTTCCCTTGTGAGATTTATTGTTGACAAAATGTAGTAGTTGACAAAGATATCTTTGAGCTTTAATTTTCATATTTAACGCTGCTCTTATTGAAACAGGAAGAGTGGTCTCCCAACACAACCAGCCATGTGACTCGGACATCGTGTAATCGATTGGAGGGACCGTCAGACATCTGATCACTTGCATATCAGTCTATACCATCATGTGATATAATTAATATGTATTTTCATTTTGTGGAAGCCAGGTTGGGGGAAAATACTGCAGTGATCAGGACCATTAGAAACCACAGAGCTGCTCATGTAATGGCAGTAATAACCCTCAGCCGCTGTTTATAAAAAAATCTATAGTGTCTGGAATGTTCACCATTTTGTTATGTTTGGAGGATAAAAAAAACAAAACTGTGTTAGTTCAAATTTGAACAAATGCAGCATGTCTTTAACTGCTCCCTAACAGTCAATGACGTCTCCCTGTGATGAGAAATTGGAAATGACTCCCAGTGCCACCACGAGTCTCTGTGGTTTCAGGCTCAGAGCCCACATTCAGACAGGACCTCATCCAGTCCATTCTTTCAAATATAGACTTATTATTACCTTCCCACAATGAATTGCTCTAGAGGGCTGGGGAAATGCTGCCCTCCGTTTCTGTAACAGTGGCATCTCAGATATCATTAGGATAGAACTATGCAGGGGGACAGCAGATCAATGGATTCCACCACAGAAGCATTAGTACACTCTGTGTACGATCATTTTACTGAACAACACCGCCTCTGCGTCTCTTACTGGAAACAATTGATGCATTGTTGCAGCGAAATGAATCCCCCGAATTCATAACCCCAATCAGACATTCAATTGGCAGTCGCCAAACTAATTGTGTGGATGCCTGCGAATGAAAAGCGAACTCTGCACAGAGGCAGGACACAAGTAGCAATGCCCATTCGATATGGCATGCTGCTTTGTCATCTCAATAAAACGGTCTGAGCATTTGACTTTGATTTGATTTAATCTCGGTCATTTTATATCCTTCCTAATCCAGAAGAACCAATTTGAATCCAGAGAGAAATGCATTAAAGATCTCAGTAAAGTAGTTATGTATTTAGAGCTATTGCTACTATTGCATGTCAGGATATGTCAGGTTGTGAATATGTCTGGATCCTGATTATTTCCTGGAGATGTATTGAATTCTCTGCAATCCAAACATGATCGACATGTTGGGCCTCAACAGTCCTCAGATGAAAATACTCTGCACTCAAAATCGACATACTGAAATTCAAGCCTAATATAATCCAGTGGGTATATATCCGTCACTTGAATACAGTGGCGGGCCGTGCATTTTATACCTGGGCCTTCACTGTTGTCCTGCAGCTGAAATACCACCGTATAACCACATGATGGCGCCACAGTTATCAGTTTCTCAGGCTGTAACTATGTACGTATTAAATGTACGTATCATTCGGTACGAGACTTGCAATACGTTTGAATAGTACTAGAGCATCTAGAAAATGCAGAAGCTTATATTCAGGAAAATATAATGTTTTCTGCGCTCATGGAGGACAGTGATTCTCAGCTGGTCTGGCTGTGGGACCCACCATCACTCCTTAATGACAAGTCACGGCCCAAAGAGGTCGTCTTATGATTTTACTTTCACAACTTGAGCATTGTACGTACTGCTCCGCAG
Source organism: Anarhichas minor (assembly GCF_050575085.1). Lineage (NCBI taxonomy): Eukaryota > Metazoa > Chordata > Actinopteri > Perciformes > Anarhichadidae > Anarhichas > Anarhichas minor. Next base: position 732,022 of record NW_027466517.1, read on the forward strand.
TGTCTTTCCTCGTCTCAGCCCCCTGTGTCATGGTGCATCTCACTCAGTCAGAATGCCCATATTTGATTGGCTGAGCTGCATCACCTGATGTGATTCACTACCCGACAGCCTCTGCTGTTTCGTTTCACGATAGTCACGTGCTCGCCCACTGACTAATCACAGCACACTCTTCACTCGCGGCAGCGCTGCATGGACACTGAGCTACACGTAATGCTGACGTCATTATAGGCCGGCTCGCAGGCGCTGACACGTCAAAGAATACGCCCAACATGTCAAACTAAAGATCTGATTGGTTGAAGAATATGACAATCAACAATATCGTCTCTACTTTAATGTGCACTGGATGCACCTGAGACTCAGCAGGCCTCGGGCCTCTGTTCTTACCTAGAGACACAGAGGTGGAATCTGATTGGATAAAAGCTCTACTTAAAACAAGCTGCACTGGAAGCAGAGCAACTGAGGAAGACAGTAGCTGTGCAATGAGAAAATAAGATAATGGGAAAATATTTTTATAAATTATAATACATGTAGTGTATTTAAGAAAAATTATTAAATTATAAAATAGATATAGCTTTGTGATTCTGTTTAGGCCAGCAGAGAAGGCCTTGCAGGCCCTGACGGCCCACCACTGCTTGAATAAAAGACATCTCTATCGGAAAGTTGTTTTTTAACGTGGATTACTTTGGTCCAGATGCATTTAACTACTAGAATTTAAACAAAATCCAACAGTACACACACACACAGCTAAAGTTTTAGGTAGCAATGAAAGCCGGATGGTAGTTATTACGGCTGCTTGATTATGGCAGAAATCATAATCACAGTTAATTGGGGCAATATTGAGATCCCGATTATTCAACACGATTACTCATTGACTTTGGAAACATCATGCATTTGGAAAGAAAATGATTTACATTTTAAGATGAAAGCACGCGCCTCGAGCAGTCCACGACCCCTCGAAGCAGCGAGGGCTGCTGTAAAAAATCTCAGCCAGAGCTGCGAGCCACCCTCACCCCACCGGGCCTTTCCAAGCCGACCTAGTGGCTTTAGGTTGGCTTGGAAATGAGCGCCGACAAGAGGCAGCCAGCGCCGAGGAGCGGCTGTCCCTTACCCACCAATCGGTTAGTCTGTTTTGTGTTAGGGTGTGACTTTGGTGTTTTAAAAGGTTAGTTGAGATTCACCAAAGCCGCACCATAACGCAAACAAACTAGCCCATCAAGAGAGCTTTAGACCAGCAACTCTTGTATTTTAAGAGGTAAAATTTCTGGCCTGGTGGCTTTGAGGAGAACATAGATAACTGCTTCAGATCATCGTCAGAATGGGCTGTCTAACAGCAAGGTAAAGCTGTGAAACTATTGTAAATATAGTGTACACTTAAGCTGATATTGATGTATGTTTAGGTGAGCCTTTCTTTTAGGTCGCAGAAATACGTTTTTGCTTCCGCCCCCATCCACAGCAACCCATTACTTTGCTGCCGTACTGCTACTTCTGTGTGCCTTCTCGGTTAGTTCAAGGTTTGGTCTTCAAATGTCAGGAAATAGGAAGCATCATCAAACACTGCTTGTTTTGACAGACGAACGCGATAAAAACCAAGAATATTCCGTTTACTATCTCATAAAACGAAGAGGCAGCAAATCCTCAGGTTAGAAGCTGGAACAAGGAAATGCTACTTTAACGGTTATAAAACAATAAAATAATGATCTGGTATTTCTCTTTTTCTATTCACTGATCGATTTAATGACTCGTCGTTTTAGATCTAAAAGCAAAATCACAATTAAAGATTCCCAAACAGTATAAAACAGTTTCACTACTGTTTTGTGATTAATGCTGTTTAAAGCAATTTCACCTCACATTTCCCTCCTTTAATAAGTTGTTTATTTTTTGTGGTGTATTTAGGATGACAACCAGGAAATCCGATCAGTTCTATTTTGCTCTATAAATCCCATAATGTACGTTACCCGGCAAACTCACAAGCCCTCAAAATTTAAAGTCACATCTCCTGCAGGGGACAATAAATATTTCAGAGAGGTTGTATCAGTTAAGTGACATGGTCACAATGAGAGAAGCTTGCAGTCTGAATTAAAGATGTACTCTGTACAAATGCTGTGGCCGCATTAGATTAGCCACAACCTGTAATCTGTCACTTAGCTGCAGCATGCCTTGCTGTTTGAACTGATGTAAACTGCTGCTGTCTGGGCACAGAGCTGGGGAGTGTAATGGGGATTCATTGATCCACTGGTCTTTAGCTGATTGAGTTAGATAATTAAAAAGCCTCTTGTATCAGTTCCATTAAGGATTGTTTGTGTTGCTTTTTTCTCCTTGCTCTTGTTCTTGAACAGCAAAACTTAGAGCTCCAGAGAGCCGCTGGAAAACAAACAAAACTGACTTATTGGCCCATTATTTAATGTATTCTTTATCCAATTTGACTGTATGATCACTGATGACTTTGTGAGCTGGATGAAACACAAACTAAGTGGTAGTTCAAACTATACACTGTGCAAAACATGTATAGTCTTCGTGACGTCACCCACAGGTTTCTGAAGAGAGCAAAATAAGAGATCCTGTGGTCTTGTTGGTCCAAGAAATAAAAAAAACAATACTAACGTTAGAATTTCACTCACCGAAAAACCTGGAGCACATGACTTCTTCATTCAATCAATCAATTTATTTGACACATGAAATCGTACAAAATAACGTTACCACTCCAGTGAAATCCAATCATCGTCAGCTCCTTCAGTTCTTGCATTAGCGCATTAACGTTATTCACCATAAAGCACGCACCTCCTTTTTTCGTGCCAAAGTTAAGTGAAGTTTAGAGACGGCAATGAGCCGAGGTGACACATAGCAGACAGCTAGAGGCTGTGACGGCACCCACCTGTTACTTAGCTACAGACAACAAAACGGCCTTTTGCACAAGGCTGCTAACATGTTTATTTCATCTGTAGAGGTGGGAGTATTACATGGGGGTCTTTGGGGATTGACATACCTTTTGGAGCCACCCTCAAGTGGCCATTCGATGAACTGCAGTTTTTGTCACTTTCATGTTGGCTTAAGTCTCGGAGGTCACTGCTTGGTCCTAGCCAAGATCACGTAGAGATATTTTGCGATAGAATATCATCATGCAGCATCTGAAGGAATGAAAAGGAGGCTGTGCAGATTAGAGTATTAAGCAGTGAGTGTGATGATGCTTGGGTTCACACGTATATCCCTCCAAACAGGATCTGGAGTGACTGTGCTGTCCTGAAGCGTGCAGGCGGAGGTCTGCTTTGTACCTTCCTCCAACCGGCCAACTGTCCTCTGCTGTCACTGGCAGCCGCGCCAGGCCTCCTCCGCGACGGCTATGATGTCTGCGGCAACGCTGAAAATAGCCACGCTGAGCTCATTAGCAGATTAGGTGTTGCAATGAATCTGTGTGGTTAGAGCCGCACGGCCTGATATTGTTCCTCCAGGATGGCAATTACAGCTGATTGACGTGTTGGCACATGGGGATGGAGGGGTGGAGCCCGCAGCGTGCCTGTGGAGGGGCTCCACATGAAGGGCAAAATAATCTTCGCTACTTTGCGTACAGTATCTTAACAACACTATCCATATTACTGGTATCCATGGGAGAGATCTACACTTGTGAGGGCTGTGCTTTTGTGTGCATCAACCGAAACAAGCGCCGGACACACTGATGCTGAGCTGTAGATCATGCCGTCTAAATTACACGTTGTGCAAAATGTGTGTGTTTGCACACATTTTAGTTATTGACATTGGAGATTGTTGTCGAATTTAGATCCCGTGGCTCAAGGTTGTCTGCAGACTCGAGATGTACCATCTAATCGTTCTTAACCGTGACTCTATTTCCTTGCTTACCTGGACACAGTGGCACCAGTCAACTGTCTTGTCTTAATTTCAGCCAGCTCTCCCCGTTTGATTAAGGATGTCTTTCCCTCTCAGGGCTTTCCCGTCATGGCTGCTAATCAAATAAGTTTGCCCTTTTAAATGGATGTTGCCTGTGATCCCCCCCCATTTGAAAGAGAATCATTGTGAGTTGCAAATGACTGAGCGACCCCTCCCAGTCTTTTAAATTATACAGTTTGGTCTGTGGTTGATTAAACTGCAGATTTCAAAGGAAATATTAAAGTTAATCTCACAACATCAACGGGATGTCAGTAGTGGCAGGAGAATATTCCATTTTATGCAGAATGTGGAAAACTGCCAGCTGGCCTCTGATCATTATGTTTCTTAAAAAATGGGTCAAATCAGAAAATGTTAGCATTTTTAAACATTCATAAACTTTGTATGATGTGCCTGTTTTAAGCTCAGGCTTGGGACATGGGGGAAGCAGGGTGAGGGGTGACTGTTTATAGAATAGTACAAGCAAAAAGAAGAAAAGAGTAATGATATTCACCATGTGTGGCTTCTCTCATGTCAGACCTTCTTAAATATGACACAGGGGGTTCTGTCATGTAGGCTACCACACATCAGTTGCTTGTCAACGTCTGTCCGTAGTGTATGAAATTCAATTTCAAATATTAAGATATCATGTACAATCCAGGTTCGAAACCATGGATAACATTTTACCATCTATGATACCATTTACATATTTAATGCAGCAGCCTCTGAGATTTGAATTTACCTCCAAAAATAACATTGAAAAAACATTGAAACATGAGGCTATTTGGACAAGACCTTCACAAAAGAATCTCTGCTACCACAACCATCTTAGCCCGTCTGACTCCACTGACCATACACGTCTGCTTGTGGGTCCAAGTCGTACTCTGGAGTCCAAAAAGCACAACAGTGAGAAGCAGCAGTTGAAAAGCCACTTAATGATCCCTCAAAGAATAAAAAATCTTGGACCAAGTCTGCTGTTTATGAATCCAAAGACATAAGGAGGTTGACATATTAAATAACTGTATAGAGATGTATACAGACTGCTCTAAAAGCATGCTCCCCTGGGGAGTAAAAATCACAAAACACACCAGACAAAACATTGATTACAAAAGAAAAAAGTCTGCCATCAAGAGAAGACAAAGGATTTACAATAGAAGGGGAAAACAGCAAAGTGAAGAAATAGATCTTTTAAAGAACACCTTTTTTCCAAGACATGGACCTCACATATATCCATTTCCTGCTTCCTCAGCCTTGAACAGAATCTCTGTTTCATAGGTAAAAATGAAAAATGGTCTTACTCGTCTCAATTTGCAAAAAAAACAAGGGAAATTGCTGACATTCCAGTCAGTTCACTGAAAGAGTATACGCCTTGCTTATGCTATGGCACGTCTTTTTGCTAAAGGACTATTACCGAGTTGAGAAAGTGTGTCCCTTAGTATCACCCTGGCTTGGTTAGCAAGTAGCAACCCGACTCTATAATGTCTTATTTGGGAAAAGTGAGAAAGAATAAGAGTGAAAAAGTTGATTTTTAAATTTCTTGATGATTATTATGATCTATATTTTTTGTATGTCAGCACAGTACACCAGCAGCAATGGGGCAATCCATACCTGGCGTTTTGAAACTAAACATAAGCCAGCAATAGTTCGGGTTTTGTTGTTCGGCATGTTAGGCTTTCGATGGATCATGCTAGATTAATGCAAGATATCCTTGACAAAACCTGCATTTCCATCTATTTATTTTTCTGTGTATCAAAAGTCAGTTTTCCATCCAAATGTGATGCGAATTTTGTCTGAATTTCAAGAAAATAGGCAAAAGAAAAAGCTTGTTTGCTGTGTTAGTTAATTAGCTCATGTAAACAAATTGAATCATAAAGACATTGGTTGTATAAATATGGATGGTGATGACATGGCAAAAAGAGTCACACACACACACACATAGCATGGTAAACATGACAGGGTCTGTGTTTTCAAGCAGTCACATCTGGATCAGGGGCCCTGCCCCTCCACTCAGGGAGAGAGGGCACAATGAGCGCTAAGTTCACGGCCCACGTAGCGCACCTGTTGAGAAGTGTAAAAATATTTTCAGTTCAATATGAAACTGTAGCGGGACGACATAGATTATGGCAGGTGTACCACAGGTAAGTAATGGGAGCCTAAACATCCATTCCAGAACATGTCTGTACAGCTAAGAAGAATAATCTGAACATCTCTTACATTCTTACAGTTACAATTGGAACCATTTGGTCCAGCACAATACTAGTTGTGTTCCGTTCATAAGGTCACTCGTTATTCAGCGTGCTTTGTGGACACCCATCAGGAAGCAGGAGAAACCAGTGTATGCTAATTTTAATCGAAGAAAAAGGCAGCCATATTGGATTCCTCATCCAGTGTTTTATGGCAAATTATAAAAGTGTACATTTATTAATAGTTCTAGTGGGATATGCTTTTTGAACCCAATTTGAATCTGTATTTTATTCTATATATTCACTTCTTTCCTATTTTGTGAAATATTTTGTATGTTTGTTTTTTTCTGTCTCATCAAATGAAACTCTTTTTGAAGGTCCTTGATTTAAAATTCTGCTAGGATTCAGTTCAGACAGCAGGCATGAATAAATAAACACAAAGTCACTTTCTTGATCTAGAAGTTGCCAGAGATGAACATATCTTACATGCCAATCTTCAAGTATATTTAACTGTAAATAATTAAACGATACATATTTACCAAAACTGGAGATAACTTTTATACTTTTCTTTTGCTAAGTGTTAATTGTTTTGTCACAGCTAGAGTGGATCAGGGCAACATACACACAATTTGCTTTGAATTTAAAGTGTGAATGAGAGCTGTCAATAAATACTCTGAAGTCAAATATTTATTAAAATTCTTCAAACAAAACAGCAGCAGTGCCACTGCCTTCATGACGAGGAGTCGCATAACGACACCTTCATTCATTTAAAATAAAATGTAATGTTCGGTAAATCTGAACGACCGCAATGTGAGTATTAACAGCAAGCGCTACGTTACATCCTGTAAACAATCAATGTGCCTATCAGCTGTGCGCTCAACATCTGGCTGGGGACGTAACCACTTGAATGATGGGTAAGTAGTACTTGCTTTACTTCCGACGTTTATACTTGTTAAACAGAAAACCTATGTACTATATATTGTGATGTTTACTGAAAATGATATACAATACAGCCAACAGCAAATGGGGAAACCTTCAGGCAATCTCCCTCCAGCCACCTGATTTAGGTATTTGTGGTGAAATGAGGAGGAATGACAATACAGATAGATGCTAATTTCAACTTCACCAATTAGCCGCTCCGCGTCCTTTGCAGTGCTTTCCAATGTGAGCAACAGGAGTTGTGGCGCAGAGAGGACACAGTGTCATGGACATAATGCGGAAAAATTGATATTCGAATAGTTCAAACCTGTGTGTTTTCAGTTCGACAGCCCTGGTATGGAATAAACGATAATAAATGATAATGCAATATTTCCTGGATTGATTAGGAATTACATACAACTTTGTTTTCAACATTATTGTTTCGGGCATACCTCACTCAAAATGAAGATCTTGGCATTAATTACGCTTTCTCATGTCATCTGAACAAATCAATACCAACGCTCCTGAAATAATGTTCTCCTTGACAGCAGTGATGCGCTAATACACCCACAGAAAGTGTCCTCACGTTCTCTATAGATGCATAACAATAATACGTAATAATAAGTTGACTGCTTTAAGGAACTCAGAATACTGTAATGGGAGCTGATTTTTCAAAATAAAAGGGAAACACTGTAAGTAGATCTCATGTGTGTATATAAATACTGCCAAAGCCTAAAGGCTGTGAGGGTTTGAATGCACACAGCTTATTTATGGTTGTCACAGATCTCAGACAGTGAAGTAATGCATGTATGAATATGAAGTAGTGTGAACATTTAGTGAAAAACAATAACTATAATTGTTTGAAAGCTGATATACTCTTCTCACATTTATGTTATATTATTTTATAGTGTCAACACTATAAAACTGTCAGCTATGCTACAGTGCTACAGAGAACATAAAGAAAGTGAAATATCATCACATCCATGTGTGTCTCAGCTTTATTACAGATGATCAGACATGTTATTTGTGTAGGAGAGTGGTTTGTTGTTTTAACAAATGATGCTGACCTATTCATATTAGTGGTATTTCTATTATCTTACTCTCTTTATAGAAGCACATAAACTATGAAACTGGGTCATTTTTAACATTCTGTTCTGTGTAGCTGTGTTTGTGATTCAGCCAACTTCTGGTTCATAACTCTAGTTGTTCTACCATTACAACCCCCCCTTCCCTGAGCCATCATAGCAGGCTATCGTTACAGAGTCGCAGATTAAGGCCGACAATGTCGCAACACATTTCTCTTTCAAAGGGCATTACTTGACCACCTGTTGTCACGGAGTGCAAAGGTTTCCACAGTTTCCTTTAATGCAACATCAAATATTCTTGTTATTCCCTTTTCACCTTTATTTATCATAACCCTGTGAACAAATATGACCAGGGGGACGATGGGAACTTGAATCTGGCCTATTGTTTACTTCCTATATGTAAAATAATATGGTCTGTTATTCATTTTTTTTAGTTGTGTGCTCCTTTTACTAAGGGATGCCAGAGAATCTGTTGATAAAGTGTTCCAAATGAAGAGCCGGGTTCACAGCATTGCAAGCAGGTCTTGATCCCGTTGACCCACCAGGACGGCCTGATGTTGCAGCACACACCAGCTGCATCATGGGAGAGTTGCATTATTTCAGACGCGTCACACGGACAGAAGCACCCGGGGTTGGGTAACTATGAGCCAGGGAGTGGATGTGATGAAATGCTGCGTCTCTGGAGAGTTGATGGGTTGAGGCCTGGAAATAGAACAAGCTGACGCGTACCAACGATTTGCACTGTTACGTACAGTGTAGGTGTTGTGATTCAGTATACGACGTAACACACGCGGGCGTTGCATGTTAAGTCGTGTACTTTTTCAGATCCATATGAATTCATCCAAAGAACATCAACATAGAACAGAGTAGTGCTTACCCGACTTTATGTAACGCAGACATAATTTAACATGTGAATCAGGAAATTCTGATTGCTCTTCTATTACATAATGGACGAAGTCAGAACATTTTCAGTAAATTCAACACCACGCTTTCTATGTATTTTCAGAGAACATCACTTGTGTGTGCACTCTTGCTGTTTGATTTAGTACTAAGGGATAGATATTGTACGTGTTGAGACGAGAAGCAAACCTCACTGCAATGAAAGCTTGATAGGGTATTTTCAAATTGGAGTAAAACGAAGTTAAAGTGTTACATTATGTGTTTGCTACATTATGATAAATACGCCCTCACGTTCTGTTAAAAGCCTGAGCCTGACATGCAGAATAGCCATAATCCACTCTGTGCTGTTCCACATTTCTTCATTTGACTTTTATTGATGTAGATTTTGTATGGCATCTATTCTATAACTACTTAAGTCTGAATATGCCTCGGCATCGGCCTTTATCGTTTGATGAATGTTTTTCCCCTGAGTGCACGTCGAGTCCCCTTACAAGAAATCCATGGCTTTTACCAAAAGCCATCGCACCAGGAAGTAATCTCATAATGAACACAACAACAGTTTACACACTGCCTGCCTTTGTACCCGTAATATAAACAATGGGACTGCGAGCATCCAGACCTCCTCTAATGGAGCACCGCAGCAAACACATTCATTTAATCACCAGCCTTTCTTTCAAAGCAAACCGGCCAAGCAGCAGAGGATGAGAGGCTAATGACCCGTGAGCAATAAGCAAGTGTTAGACCAAATGTACTCTTGCAAAAAAAAGAGAAAAAAAAGCTTTTACGGAATAGCGTATCAATATTTTAAAGCAAAGCCTCTACGGCAACCTCTCTAACTGGATTAGCTGTGTGATGTGTTCTGACAGTATGTTGTTAGTGATACTCCATTTGCTTTGTCTATCATCTGATCCTCCCTTGGTAATCCACAGAGCGGCGTTATATTTCATAATTTGTTTTGCTATCAGGGCTGATTTGTAAATGTGCAAATTCTAATTAGCCCCAGCTACTGTTTCTAATTTATTAAATATTAAATGATTCGTGCGGTGCCGTCTTTCTTCACATCCCCCAGATGAAAGTTTGTGCTATGCAAATTCAATTGCCTCTTAGATGTCAGCAGTATTTCTTTTTTTTTTTTTTTTAATGTCCCATTTTGCGACTGAAGCCATTTTCCCCTTGTTGTTTGTTTTGTCTGTCCCCGGTCCTCCTTAAGTTGATATTTATTCATCTCCAGTTGTGTTTAGGTTTTCAACAGGAGCTCCATACTGTCAGGCTCTGCTACCACTGCTTTCTTTAACTCCATTACTGTTGTCTGAATGATCTTCGTTGGTCACTAAACTACAAAGGGTGCTTCGCCTACTCTCTGAAGTTAACTTGTATGTTCGGGCACAGACCCCTGTGCAAACAAATCTTTAATGGTTGCACAGTCTATAAACCAGGGCCTTGCTTCCTAACCTAACACACTTAGTGTTAACAAGAGCATTTCTCTTTTCACACTCACATGGTGTTAAAATCTTCTCAACGTCGGCTTCCTGTGGTGCTAAAGAGAATTCAGAACGCCCCACCCTAGAGTAATGTGGTGCATTTAACTGTCGTTGCAGCAGTACATATGAAATGCATGTTTTATAATTGTAATAATTCATTATGAAAATGGATCTCAGTGTGCAGTCAACAGTTCACAGCTGTCAGGTTGCTGCCCTTTTAAGATTCATGTTTCATGGAAGTAAGTTTAAGGAACTGTACTCGATCGATTTAGCTGCTGCTGGAGGCAGACGTCACTATTAAGCATTGTATCATCATTTCTGGATTAGACCGACTGTTAATGAGCATGTGGAATATAACCTGACCGAAACAGAAATTATGAGGCTGATAATGTTACATTAGACGTTGCAAACAATCTACGTATGGATCCCTTCGATTATCGTTTTTTTTATTTTTTTTATTTTATTACTGAGCAGAATATTGTATAGTTGACGCATTAACCTGTCAGTGCTCTGTGGTGGACAAACTAATGTATTATTTATGATGGTTTGGACTTCTGTGCTGCAATTTCAAATATTGTCCGATATATCAGTCCGGCCAAATTATGAGAAAGACAACATGACCATTATAAATAAAAAGATATTATTATAATAATAAAAGAAGATTTATTATTATTGTTTTTCTGCTGCATGTGCGCATACATGTATGTGTATTAGATAAGTCTGATAAATCTATAGATGTGGGCAAAATGCACCTGTCTGTATACGATGTTTATTCTCTTCACCAGGTCATAATGAGATGGGTCACGTGTGTGTGTGCGTGAATGAGTGTCTGTTCACAGTGTCTGTCCACGGCTAATATTGCTGCTGCACCAAACCATATAATCTATGCATGCTCATTCATGGCTGCATGCTGCATGTGACTCAATCTTTCTCCAAACACAGTCACAACTCTAAAACAGTTGCAGCAAATTTCCAAACAGGCGTTGTTTGGATAAACTGACACACATCGGAGAATCTACCATTAACAGTTTTTATTCTGGCTCAAAATCTCAAGAGATTGACGGACCGGGCCGGTTTTAAGGCGACCCCACTAGCGGCTCTGTCACATATCCGAAAACTGGATAAACTGACCGCATATTGGGAATCTAGGTGGCTCTTATTTCACATGAAAATATATTCAAACGTTCAGCCTGGTTCAGAATCTCATGGCTGGCCTCAAGGCATCCAGACTCAAGTGGGGCAGTTGAGTCTGTGCGGTAAGCTTGCGCCTCATACTCAGAAACTCTTAGTGTCGTATTACTCCCGCATTTCTCCCGTACACAGAATCCACATACTATACAGTGCGGACGCACTACATACTCAATGTGTGAGACGTCTAGATGGGGGTTCGGCCAATTGTGGTTTGTATTCCTCAAATCAAACAGTACAGCAGTGGTCGTTGCAGACATACCTGCTGGAGATCTGCACACTACTGAGTGCACCTTTCTAGATGTTTTTGTACCCATTGTTGGGGTAGGTGGGAGTGTTTTGGAGATGGGCTGGAGGAGGGGGATGGTTTGTGAATGGGTTAGGAGAAATGATCTGCTGTTGTGTTTACAGCACGATGTAGTCCTTCAACATAATGCCTGCTGTGTGTACGTTCGAGTTGACCGTTATGCATATTTCTGTGAATGTGCATACTGAAATGTCATGAAACAAAAACAAAAAGTGAAGATATGGAAACTGAAAGGAGATCATCAGGAAAGTGGCATTTCAGCCAGAAGAGAGATAAGTGATGAAAGAATAGGCAGAATAATTTAGCAAAATGTGTCATTGATTTTTATTTAATTTTTGTTTTCTTGTTGTTTTCTTCAAACATCCTTACTCATTTTACATCACTTAACAAAGAGGCCGAAAGCAAACAAAACACATCATTTTTGGTTACTGCTGCAGCTTCACGAAAAACAGCTCTTAGCTTTCCACACGTCGGTGGCAGCTCCTCTCCAATCCTCCAAGTTACAAGGCTTTTAGGGAGCGCGGACTATTTTGTGCAGCTCAAAGGTGTTGCAAACCTTGACCATCTAGTTGCCTTTGTATTCACGCCACTTGCCTCTTTGTCACTCTTTCACTCCTGCACTCTTTCGGCTTTATGCCATTTGAATTTTTTTTTGAATGCCACATGTACTCAGCTGCGAGACATTTATTGAACGCCCACTTATCTTCATACTAATTAAGTTTCAAGAAACACATCCATCAAGCTATTGAGGCAGTTAATTTACTATTGCAGTGTGAATCTGAAATCCTCCTCAGGATGATGCACATTGTGTGCTGGCTTCTTCCACTAAACTGCATTAAAGATTATAATGCAATTATTGTAGCTAAATATCTTTCTTCCTGACCTATTGTAGAAATGTAGTACATTGTAGATATTGATATATGTCAAAATTAACACTCATTAAAACAATAGTTTGACCCACTTAGAGTAAAAATCTTCATGAGCTTTAAGGTTAATTTAAATGAAAGAACTCTTTTGCATGGTAGACTTAAAATGTAACCACAGAAGGCAAACAAAAATCTAAATCACTTGCACAATTTGTGCCAACGCTAACTACACCCTCCTTTATTTTAGCTCCTCTCTGCCTCTGTTCTCCCTTTTGCATAATAAACCTTCACCCAATTTGTCATGAAATCCCTCATTTGCTGGATACTCAGAAAGGCAGATTATGCTTATTTTTCATTTGGACAGTGGGAGATGGAGCCAGGTGTTTGGCAGCAGCAGAGTGTTCAGGTGTAACTGTGCCGGTGACGGGACATGACGAGCAGCCGCAGATGAAGGATGAGGCGTGGAGGATTTTGGGAAGAGGGGCATCCCTCGACCTGCTCCCTCAAGAATACCCCCGCTGACGGAGAGGAGGTAAAACTTTCTTTCGAATCACTTCTTGCTGGAATCAGCTATTATTTCCTAATTAGCCGGTTAAAGCCATATTGAAAATACAGCTGTTCATGTGGGAGAAAAGAGAAGTGGTTCTGCTTTGCTCAACGAGATTAATTCACGCTAGGGCTGCACGCTAATGGCCAAAATGATAATCAGGATTGTTTTGATCAATACTGGGATAACGATATTTATTAATTTTAGGGAAAACATTTTTTTATTGCACATTTCTGGTAATGTACAAATCTTTTCATCAAAATAAGGCTTATTCCCAGTACATCTAGACGCAACATAACATCAGACCAAAAGGTATGACCTAAAATATAATCAACAGAACGCTGCTTTCACTAGCACGTTGTGCTACATTCCTGCTAACTAACAAGTCAAAATAGGACTTGAAATCTAATTTCTCTTCATCTGAATTCAGTGCATTTCTGTTTTAACCCTCTGCTCTCTGTTTAAATGAATAATAATCTGCTCTTCTACTCTGCAGCTGCAACGTTCAGTAAAGTTTTTGGACAAACCAGCACGGCAGGGTGCGCGCGGCGGCATGACGGCCCCCGTCACAATATTGGCAATATTGGCTTAAAAGCTGTTTGCTGGTCATTTCTGTTGTTCGGACGTGATTACAGAGCTTGAATACAAACAGTATGTAAGGGACCTCTTCTTGCGTAGTGATCTGCTTTGTAAGGTGTCTTAATGAGGAGACCCGGCCCAGTTGTTTCTTTTCACAAGTGGTTTAGTTAAACCTTGTTTTTCTAAACCTGTCCTGCCATATATGCTCTTTTGTTCTCCCATAATACCCTAAATTTAGATACAACCCGTTTTTGGGATTGGCCACAATAATACAGTATGAACACCTTTACAATCGAATGCTTAATGTTAGTTTTATTTTAAAGTAGTAGCAGTAGGCTACAATAAATAGACCTGATCGAAGGTTTCAATGTGGCATCGACTATGTCTAAAGAAGTTTCAAATAGTGCGTTGAATAACCTCGCTAAAGCGTAGACACTACTGTCGGTGAACGAACCATCAGAAAAAAGCATCTGATCCCAAATCATGGTTGTTATAATCTATGCACAGATAAGTGATATTTAGTTTTATTTAGTTTGTATCTCGTGGTCGACATTGTGCACAGCTGCTGGTGGTAATGAGCCGTGATGAGCAATGTGCCAATGAAACAGCAGAGGAAGACCACAAGATGATGCAGATTTTAAAAGAAAGGCTTTGTAACGGTTTTATGTGGAGGGATATGCATTCAACATGTTTGTTAGGCCTCAAGGATACATACAGCGCATTTAATAAGTGTTTATTTCTAATGAAACCTTTAGTTTATGACAATGCTTACGTTGAATAATCAGCATTCTTTCTTTGAAGTCCTACATATGTAGCTATCATTTCAAGTTCCTTAAGCATGCTGCTTGATTGAGCGGCTACAACAGTAACAATGGAAACTATAATATAGAAGAAAATTCACAAAATTCAGAATCATTGAATGGATATCACTGATCCCCTCCTCTCAACGTGTTGCTGTGCAGTCCAGCAGCCTTTTCTTTGTGTATGTATTTCAATGAATGACAATGTTTTCACGAAAACTCTCAGCACTCAATGACTTCTGCTCACGAGCTCTGCTATAGCGGGTTAACACACATCTTAGTATTGCCTGGAGTGATTTTAGAATTTTTTTTATATTTCTTGCCGTGTCTGACATAACAATCCTCGGGTTTGACTTTTCCAGCAAGTCAAAAACAAAACTAGCCATGCCTGCAAGCAAGCTCATCTGAGCGTGCAGCCCCTATCATGTAAAGCCCCCGAATTGAAATATCCTCTGCTTGAAATATTGACTTTAATATCTCATTTGAAAAATTAATGTAACCTTTTGATCTTTTGATGATAAATCCATACTCAATTTTGCAGAATGTTATAGAAATATGCAGAAAGGGGATAGGAGGCATTATTATGTTGTCATCTTTTTTTTCCTGCAGAGAAATTACATTTTATGGTTGTAACACCAACCTCCCCCTGTGTTCTTTTTAGTCCACGAGGGGGAAAAGACCGGGCCATTAAGGCAAAATGAAAAGAGCTATTGATTGGACTCTTATGCCTTTTACTATTTGCCTCATTTCCTAAATGCATGATAAGAAGGGCCAGCCACTGAAACTAACAATACCCCTTAATGAACCCAACTCTAAAGAATTAACCTAAGTTTGCATAATGATTCACAGATGTTCCATCAATGGTTGATATGCATTTGTTTTGTTGTTTTGTGGATTCATGTTCCATTTGCCAAATATACGCTCATCTGCTTATATCATTATGATGCAATCAAGGCATTATTTGATGATTTCTGTTATGAGCAATGGGCTTCTTGTTATCAGAGATGTCCGGGGTGACATTTTTAAAAGCTATCATATTAGAATAATGTCACAGTTGATGAATTGGAGATAATAATAGTCAAATAGAAAACAGTGGGGTATGACAAGTAGAAAAGCATGCTTTTAGCTAATGCAGCCTTTTAATAGCGATATTGTCGTGAGAGCATCGCGAAGAGGGAGAGTGAGAAATGAAAATCAAATCCACAGTTTGCCAATAGAGGGGAGTGCCTTACTAATATAGAAATTTGCAAATTGTTTACCCCGGGTGGTCCAAAGAAAAGGTTGGACTCATGTTGACATGTCATCAGCCCATGACATACAGACAGTTAAAGTGATGCTGCACTGCTTAATTGAAATGAGTGTAATGATAGATTCTTACTTTAATCATTACTTGAGTTCACGATTCCCCACAAACTCCTGAGAACAGATTTCATACAAGAAGACCTCTTGAGTCCCCCTCAATGTTTGTGTTTCAATACCTAAAATCTATAACCAATATACAGTATTGTGAATGTCGTGCTGTAATGATGTGCACAGCCCCCTCAAATGTTCTGTCTTACTGTAGTCATATCATTTGAAGACACATTTCATTCACACTAGGGCCAAAAACTTCTATCACAATATAGGTCATATCATATCTCTAACGATATATATCACAATACAGCATGTTTTCTGTATGATCAATAAATAAATAGTCTATATGAAATAACCACATGGTTTTGTATACTCGTGTGCGAATTGAATACTTGACAAATGAAAAGTACTGAGTATTTTCTCAGTTGATTAAGAATTTTAGTGCAAAATAATCAGATTTTCTGATAAATTGTAGTTAGTATGTGCTTGCTATTGTCAATTTAGTTGATGTAATTGTGTATCACAATATCTCAATATATATTTCATCCCGATAGGACGTCGAGCCATTGGAAAACAGTAAATGATCATATTGAATTATGTCCGAGCCATAAATTACACCCTGGGTTTTTATTTTTGTAGTTTTTGCCTTCACACGTTCTAATTCTTCTTCTGGTGATGTCATTTCCTCTTTCCATTAAGTGCAACTACACCTCAAACACTACTCACCGACTTGTCTCACCATCGTTTGGTCCTGTTTGCTCCACTAGCTTTTCCTAACATGCAGCTGTGTGGTTGTTTTAGCATAAAAATAAAGCATATATGCACACTGGTGAACAGTGCAGTGACCCGAGTTGATGTTCATGGTGCACTTAAAACTACAGAGAAAGAAAGGATAGCTAAATCTTTATCATGTCTTATAGCTCTAATGGTATAGCATTTCTACCACTTAATGATATAGTCCAGAACGGGGGCTAGTTAGCAGTTAGCTGCAGCGATGCACTGTTAATGTAGTACTGCACCAATAGAGGTGAAGAAAAAAGACTGCAAGTTGTTGTAACTATACTGATTTTAGCGTTTGTAAGGTATGAAATGCATTTAGCATGTTTTGAAGGCCTTAAGGACACACAAACCATTCGGTAAGCGGCGCGCTGGATGCAAACTAAACCATGTTTGTTTACAATGAACACTCCACAGGGTAACTTTAATTATCTTTCCTAAATGAATCCTGGCCTAATTAATTCTCGTCGTTGTTGTCTTTAACTTATTTACCCAGCTACTTGAACAGATGTTTGCACCTTGTGTTCTTTACTATGATGAAGTGACGCAGGTTTGTCCCAGTTCATGTTGCTGATAAACCCTTCTGTGGCTACAACAGAAGCATGTTAAATTGCCATAAGTCTCCTTATCAGCAACGTTTGCTCATCATACACCGATGCTAGGTAAAATATTTCCTTCTGGGCAAATGATACATTATATGTCCAACCAGCATATCTAAACATGAAAGCAACACAAGGTTATCTCACAGCCCTCGCTCCTTTGATGCGCAGTACAGGAACGTTGTTAAGTGAGATGTTAATTGTAGTGTCTTCACTCCACAGAATTGAATCCTCTGATATGCTTTGGCTGTTTGGCTTTGCATTACCTCAGGCTACGTATTTTCATAATGAGCATTTGGAGTTTGGAGCAGTGTATCGTCGAGCCAAGTGCACAGGGGTGAGGCTGAGATGGTTTTCTTGAAATCTTTTTTTTTTCTTCTTCTTCTTTTCTCAGGCACTCACTCTTTTTTTAACAAGAAAACTGCAATGTTGGCATGGCATTGAACAGATGGAACTCTTTAACCATCACTAAGATGCCTGAGCGCAGGATATTGGTCCTTACAAGTGATGAATACTGATACAATTGTTTTTGCCATTTATAGCCTTGTGTGCAGTGTTATTGTTAGATATTAGTATTTGTAAGCAGTTTCTCGGCCTCATCATTGCAAGTGATGCGTCTTTGTGATGTAGTATTCTCAGCATGTGGCACTCTTGGCCTTTTCTAAGCCAGTGACAAATCCATGGCCACGGTGTCGCCCCCCCCGGTGAGACACCCAGGCAGGAGCATGTCATTCAACACTGGAAGCAGTGCCCTTGTGGCACGCGGGCAGTTGAAAATGAAATTTATCACTGCCACACTCTGAAAACAACAGTAGATTTCAGAG
Organism: Anarhichas minor; assembly: GCF_050575085.1. Taxonomy (NCBI): domain Eukaryota; kingdom Metazoa; phylum Chordata; class Actinopteri; order Perciformes; family Anarhichadidae; genus Anarhichas; species Anarhichas minor. Next base: position 750,305 of record NW_027466517.1, read on the forward strand.
AAGAAGTGCCAGCTGCAAGGTGGCTTGTAGCGGGCCATTACAGGGCTTTGCCTGCAAGAGCGGCTTCATAGCGGGACAGTTTACCCTGCTGCTCTCTTTCGCTGTCTCAGCTTAACTCCATCCTCTATCCGGGGACAGTCGCCTGCAGAGGGGCAGATGGTCTCGTGTCTCCCACTGGGACCGGTTCCTCTCACGTGCAGCAGTGTCGCAGAGCTTTCTGCTGCGACATCGTTCCTAGAAATATTCACGCTGTTGAAAAGGCTTGTAGTATTAATTGATTTAATTAACTAATTACTTAAAATCGGTTTGCTTTTTGAAGTTGTGAGGATACAATCTTTATCAGCTATACATTTCAAATGGAAATGGACCAAGAGGTGGACCAGTTAGTGTGATTGCTGACCTACTTTGCAAGCCTTTTGTTGGTAAAGTCAAACTAATGTTCTAAATGTGTCTACACGGGACGTCTTTATTTTGTAGTTTGGCATAGAGACTGAGCGCTCCCACCTGAGGGGGAAAACATTGGCGCAACAATATGCAACCAAGCGCTGAAATGCTCGAAAAATGCCTGTAATTAGCTAACAACATTAGATTTCATCATGTCAAAGGGTTATTTTCAGCACAATATGTCTACCAGGGATGCAGTTGATAACTAAAATGATGGATGATGACGAAGATGATGAAGTTAGCTGTTGTCAACGATGTTAGCTGTTTTTACGATCTAACGCACATCGTTTATGAATACCAGAGCTGGAACAAAGAGAGAGAATTTCTTACAAACCTCAAACTGCTATTCGCAGTGTAGCTACTTTAATTAATTACTTTGCACAGCGCTCGGATCAGCTCATGTTTTTATAAATAATAGCCAGGTAGACTGAGCAGATTGTTGTCTGAATGGGCCATGTTTCATCTAAAACACACAATCACTACGACTCTACGCTGCATTTTCATACAGACTTTTGTGATAACAACTTATTTTTTCTTGTTTATAATGATTAATTGACACTCGTGAAGACATTTGGCGGAATAAAAACAAGCTGTACAAAAAAAGAACAGTTTTCCATCACATGGACTTCTTATTGTGTAACAAGCTAATAATTCCTAATTATTAAGTTATGTTAATTAATCTTTCAGACCAAGAAAGACACATTTCTAGAGATTGCTAAATTATATTTCTAACCTGCATCATGGTACTAACAAGTTAAGCATCTATATATTTCATGATAGTATTAACCTCCTACTGGAGGTTATGCTGTGGGTAACTTTGTCTGCAGCGTCAGGCCACATGACCTCCATATTTGCATGTGTGTTCCCAACTTAAGAAATGTATAGTTGTGTGAACCGAAACTTTTGACTTGGGTTTACTACGGCTGGTAATTGCAACCGGAAGTAAGGAGACAAAAGCAGAAGGAACATAATAATGGTGGATAAGTAACTACCTCACCGACCATTTCAGACAATACAAATGAATTCTCTTTACACTACACACATCGTGTTTTTTCTTTGAATAGATGTATCTGGCAATATTTAATCGTACCAAAATAAAAGACATATTACGAATGAAAGTCTTTGTTTTATGTTTTTTGAAAAGTCAAAGGTTGCTTCCCTGAAAATATAAGAAAAGACTGTCTATTTGATTGGACAGTGCAGACCCAATTACTGCTCGGGCCAGTCCGGAGATAAGCTAAAGCCATTTCCTCATCAGTCCCAGGTCTGATAACATGTAGCTCTGTGATCCAAAATGTATTTTAAAGAAGCTCATTTTCAGTAAAAAAAACAACATTTACAATCGGTTGTGGCCCTTTTTCTTTTTGTAACCATTAATTACCCATCTCACAAACGCAGGTCCTCATGCTTGTGTTTCCTGCATATACAGTGGCCCGATTTGCCTTGCATGTCCCACGTCTGAACACCTCATTAATATTGCATGAACTTGTTAGTGTCTTCTACCTCTTCTTTACCCCCCCCCCCCCCCCCCCCCCCAACCTCACCGGCTGCAGAAGCCAGAGGGTACATCTGAAAGTCAACTTGCATCTCCTGCTTCTACCAGACTCGCAGACACGGGATGGGCTCATATCAATCTGAGGATTATCCTCCACTGTCTCCCTCCCAAAAAAAGTCATTATAGGGAAGTGTCAAAAGAAACGAGATTAGTTCTCCTCTCCGCGGTGGAAAATACATTTTATGTGTGATTTTGACCCAAATAAGCTGGGGGTACAGATGAGTAGGTTCTTGACAGTTATGAATGAGGAGCGCACTCTATGAAGGCAGTGACAGGAGGAGGAGCGAACGCAGCTTTCAACAAGCATTTGAATGCATCATTATCAACTGCGTTGTAGGCCCAACACCCAATCACTTGACCCCTCATTACCTCGGAAGCATTCCTCTAAAAAAATATTAAAATGTTCGGGGGTTGTAAGTCTGCAATGAACCGGTGTCCATATGCAGAGCCACTCCCTCATTACAGCAGGCGGTCAGGGCAGAAGCATCTATATGCTGTGGTAATGAAGACCCCACAGAGGCCAAGCAAAAGGGTACGACGGAGTGGGAGGGGAGGGAAAAACCGGTGGAGTGCTCTGAAAAACAAAACAAAAAAGGTCAATACTGGAAGTGGAATAATGGAAAAAAAAGATGTCTGGGTTATTATTTTAAAATCTACCTGCAGCACAACATCCCATTTCAGGAAGAAAATCCGTTATTATGCCTACTATGTCCATTGTAAGTACCTTAACCATTTGCATGCATCTGAGTGAGTGTGTGTCAGAATCAGAATCAGAATCAGAACCGTTTATTGCCATGTATGTTGAACATACACGGAATTTGGCGTGACGGGAGGTGCAAACATTTAACAATCAACAACAATCAGTGCAAGTAGAAACATATTAAAATTTACAAGAGATATAAAATAAAGTAAGATATAAAATAAATGAAATATAAAATAAAGATGAAATATAAAATAAAGTGAAATCTAAAATAAAGTGCACAAACGAACAGATAACAGGACTATAAACAACGAACAGATGACAGGACTATAAACAAGTGAGATGTAAGTGTAGTGTAAAGTGTTGAGTGTAATAGAAGGGATGCAGGGGAGTGACCGGTGGGAATTTGTCCTGGGGTGACAGAGTCAGTGGGGGTCCCGGGCTCTGTTAATGAGCCCGACTGCGGACGGGAAGAAGCTGTTCGTGTGGCGTGAGGTCTTGGTCCTGATGGACCTCAGCCTCCTACCAGATGGAAGGGGCACAAACAGTTTTTGTCCAGGGTGAGAGGGGTCGGCTACAATCTTGTAGCATCGTGTGTGTGTGTGTGTGTGTGTGTCTACATCGGATTGGAATAAGATAGATGCAGGCATTGGCCAAGTTATAACCAAAGCATAGACAATTCATTGACATCATGAGTGTAGCTCAAAGTAAGACTCATCTGAAAGCTGTAATTTGGATGAACAATCATGCGCCTCATAGATGAGATTTTTTTAACCCCTTGTACTCGGACCACTCTTGCAAGGGAAAGAATCCTTTTCTGTAACCACTGAGATTGTTTTCATGATCGCTGTTTCGCCTTAAAAGAGATGTTCTGTTCAAAACTGTAATGAAAAAAGAGATTTAAATGAAACTCAAAAAAGCAGTAGTTTCAATGAATTCATGATTAAAATCGGGCTGCAACTCACAATTCGTTATCGATTTATCTCATTATTTTCTCGATGAACATTTAGACTGTTAAATGTGACATCTTCAAATGTCTTGTTGTTTTTTTGAGCTTGAATGAAGGTCAGAATCTGAGCCTTGAGTCTTTTGTTTTCTTTTTGATGTTTGGTCCAGATGTTATTGGATAAACGAGTTCACAGACTTCTTTCTTTGCTGATAGTGTGGGGAGGTTTGAAAAAGAAAAAAGAAAAAGGTAATGGGAAAGCCTCCTATCACAGTGATGGCCCGATGGTTGCATTCTGAGAGGCAATGAATAAAGCAATGATCTGGTTTATGTGGGTGGAAACCAAAAGTATCCCACAAATCTATTATGTTCTCTGCATATCGTGTCTGAATTACAGAACTACATTCTGCGTGTTGAAACTTTAAAGCACGCGGTACCTCACAGTAGGCCGTCTTCCATCGGCTCTCAAAAGGAAAATACCTCCTGATAGGGTTGCGGCTTGATGTGCCACACGCTGGGAAGTTTCAACTGTTCAACAATATAGTATATATGTCTTTTTCTCGATGTGTCGTATCTCAAATAACATGCGGTGTTCATGAAACAGAATGAAAAGAATTACGAAGTAAAAGTAATAGTAGTGTATCATCGTCGTCGGGGGACAGAAAGAAAGCAGATTTGTATCCAGTCTGTCAGCTAAAACCATTAATTGCAATAACGGTTCGCTCTGTACTGTTCAGCTAGCTTTGGACAAACCAGTTGTTGGGTTGTTAACCAGGAGTTTGGATGTGAATCTTAGATAGGGATGAGAGAGAACATGATCTTTGTAATTCAATTTCGACCTTCTGCAACATCTAAGATGTTAAGATCTCTGTTACGTTAGCCTGATAATCACACTGATCGGCCATTTTGTTTCATTTCATTCCTGCAGCCTGACAGTTTTTTTCAATTGTTGACTTCCAACAACATGTACTGCTGCTCTGATGGCATCTTTGATGACGTACCCGGCTTTGTAAGAGGATGACGGTCAGAGGATGGCTTCTGGAACTGGCAGTGGACACCCCAGACAATATTTAAACTCAACAAGTCAATGGTGTACCACCATGAACTTCTAAAGTTATATCAATGTATATGTTACAGACCGATGACTGAACCGTTAGCATTGTACCTAAATATAATGACGAAAAGATGATTCTATCTACTGGATTGTAATTTACTGTTTTTGTAAGGTGAGTGTGGAGTGTGTACCGGTCAGTGGGAGACCCAGACTGCACACACAGGCCGTCTGTATGCTGAGGTTGTGCCTTCTGGCAGGAAAAGACACAAGCCTCATACAAAAAAATGCTGTTTTCATTGGAACAAGGTGTAAAATGTGAAGCTGCCCCATTAACTGCTGGTAATTGCATCTCGTTCAGATAATGTTTAAAAAATGACTCGGAAAGCAGAATAATTCCCTTTTAACTATGACTGCTGCATTCAAATGAATCTACTGAAGCAGCACACTAAACAGGGTTTAGCCTTTTTCTATGGGCATGTGTTTAAATATGTGTGTGTGTGTGTGTGTGTGTGTGGTGGAGGGCGGATTCTGAGAACTCTTTGGAGATTGCATTTTGTTAATTGCCATCATCCATCAAGCATAACATTCATAAATGGGATAGCCATTGGACATTTAAGATAATGCTCAACTATTATGATGGATCATGGTTTCAGTGCTCGTGTTCAATCTGGTTAATGTCTGAGATAATAATCTAGCTTTAATCAGTCTTAGTTTATATATTTGAAATCACCACTACCTCCTGAGGCACTCGAGGGTTCTTGCGGTCCACAACGACAACAGTTTAAAGCACACATAATGTAACAACTGAAATACATTCGATGACACATATTCATTATAGGACACAGTATTTCACGGTACATTGTATTTAACATAAGGCTGTCCTAAATTTGCTAGGTCTGGATTATTTATGTTAACTGCTATCCATCCATCCATCCATTTTCCACCGCTTGTCCGGGGTCGGGTCGCGGTGGCAACAGGCCAAGCAGGCCGACCCAGACCTCCCTCTCACCGGCAACATGTTCCAGCTCATTCTGAGGGATCCCGAGGCGTTCCCAGGCCAGCTGGGAGATGTAATCTCTCCAGCGTGTTCTGGGTCTTCCCCGGGGTCTCTTCCCAGTTGGACGTGCCTGGAAAACCTCCAGTGGGAGGCGTCCAGGAGGCATCCTAATTAGATGCCCGAACCACCTCAGCTGACTCCTTTCGACGCGAAGGAGTAGCGGCTCGACTCCAAGTTCCCTCCTGATGACCGAGCTCCTTACCCTATCTCTAAGGCTGAGCCCGGCCACCCTACGGAGGAAACTCATTTCGGCCGCTTGTAGCCGCGACCTTGTCCTTTCGGTCACGACCCAGAGTTCGTGACCATAGGTGAGGGTAGGAACGTAGACCGAGTGGTAAATTGAGAGCTTTGCCTTCCGGCTCAGCTCCCTCTTCACCAAGACGGTCCAGTGCAGCTTTACTGCTGCAGCCGCACCGATCCGTCTGTCGATCTCCCGCTCCATCTTACCCTCACTCGTGAACAAGACCCCGAGATACTTAAACTCCTTCGCTTGAGGTAGGCACTCCGTCCCCACCTGGAGGGAGCAATCCACCGGTTTCCGGCAGAGAACCATGGCCTCAGATTTGGAGGTGCTAACTCTCATCCCCGCCGCTTCACACTCGGCTGCAAACCGCCCCAGTGAATGCTGGAGGTCACGATCCGAGGAGGCTAACAGGACCACATCATCTGCAAATAGCAGAGAGGCGATCCCGAGACCCCCGAAACTGACGTTCTCCGCCCCCAGGCTGCGCCTAGATATCCTGTCCGTGAAAATCACGAACAGGACCGGTGATTGCTAGATATAACAAATATATTATCATCATATAATACTGGAACCCACAAAAATCAAAAAGACATTATGGGTTTATGAATTTGCTTGAAGCAAAAGGAACTTTGCACTTTGCTAAGTCCCGCCCTCCGCTGCTACTCCATCAAGCTATCAGAGCTACGTTACCATGGAGCCCACACTGTCACTAACTGCGCTGGGAAAAGCGATTTGAAAGGGAAGTCGACAGAAGGGTTTACAATATGCGTCTGAAGGATACGTCGAGGATGTCAAACTGCCTGAGCAGTGAACTCAGATTAAATCCTACAGATCACAGTGTTAAAGTCAACCACCACATCACCTGGAGATCGAGACAGAAGACAATACAATTAAGGAACAATGCTGTTTATTCACTGATAGAATCATTAAACAGCAAAAGCAGCATGTGGAAACATTCAGTATACCTGCAGTAGCTACCGTAGCATAGAAGGGCTATGGCTAGTTAATGATGTGTAACGTACATCTCCTCCCAACCTCTCCGGGTAACGAGCATCACTTTTACACATCGGTAACCATGACTAGCTCCAAATCCACAAGACCAGCCTGAAGATGAAGAAAACGTGAAATGATGGCATGACGGTCTGTGTGGCGGAACCGGTAGTTGTTGGACCCTGGTCGAAGCTGGGCAATGCTGCGCTATGATTGGCCAGTCTGCGTTCGAGGGCGGCCGTCAGAGGGTGTTTTGAAACTGTTTAAAAAAGGACAGGTGCTTTCAGAAATGACTTTGCTCTATGAGGTGGTGATTCGACGATCCATCTGACAATCAAACTTTGACCAAAGCCAGTCAGGAAAAGAGCGAAAACGTCTTTTCCATCGAGAAAAGTCTTCTTTCAATGAAGACGTACTCTCTGGTTCTGATAGAACTGATGCTATTGCAGCATCTACACTACGCCGTCGTTTTTTTAACAGTCGCCTTGTCCTTGCATATTGGACCACGATTGGCTCTAGACTATAGTTGTGATGTCACAAAATCACGTACTAACACATGTTAAACTAAGATTTAAAGGTGAGCACACTTTTCCCCTTTAGATGTCAAAAATAATGTGACAATGTATGAGTTAAGGTGATTTTGTATGCATAGCTTTTACTTGCAATGTATTTTTGTGGTATTACTAGTAAATAATCTGAATATGTCTCCCATCGCCTGCTTTTAGGCAAACAACTATTAATTACCTAATAATGGGTAAATAATATATATAATATATAAATGCCCAGGTTGCACTTAATAGTGTTCAGTGTGTATTTGATGCTCTGACCAGCACAGTCTTTATTTTAATGTTTGATTAATATGTTAAATATCACAGTTCAGCAATGGAACACACTCCACTGAGGCATCAAAGCTAACACTGCTGTAGAAGGAAATCTGTCATTTACCTTTTAGTTTTAAGTCTTACACTAAGACAGTTCTCTTCTGCATCTGTTCATCACAAACTGCACAGTGTTTATTTATTTTGGGGGTCGAAGGTCACACCATTCAGACACCATGCATCATTCCAGTTTGACTTTCAAAAGACATAAGTGTCAGTGTCAATAAATGACAAGCAGGTGGAGCTGTGAGCAAAGTTAAGCTCTGAAACTCTCGCAGTAACATTACATTTTGAGTCCTATTTCTTTCTCCAAAGAGGGAGCCATGTGTCGATGTTTTTTTTTCTTTCTTTCTTTCTTTTTGTCCTGAGACGGTTCCTCCTCATAGAGAGATTGCTCGTTACTGTGCAGCCTGCTCCCACACAGTAAAGTCTATGTAACATCAAGACCTTGCCTCTCTGCACTTACTCCATCTCTGGCATAACTAGAGGCTAACGGTCTCATTTTAATTGATGTTACTTCCACATCTCCGCTTCTTCCTGTGTATTGTGACGCTGCTGCTGGTTGGTGCTGTAAGTGACATTGTGGAGAGGCGCTTCTAATCCGGAGGTGGCAAATAATCTGAATAATTTGGCCACCGTTTGTGCGTGTGTGGGGCGATGGCCTGTATGTACTGCTTGTCATTTTTTCAATTACTGGAGCTGTGGTTAAATGTTCATTTTCAGCAGTCAGCCCGGAGCAAAAAACTGCTGAGCCCCATTAGGTTTTACCCACAGCCTCACACTCATTAGTTTTCTCCGGTCAGACGAGAGTGAGGGAGAAGCTGGGGCCGGCCTTTTCTAAAGAGGTCAGGGTGGAGTCTAGTGCTCTGTACAGCCACAGCAGAGATCGTTAAGGAGTTTCCAGGCAGTATCCTACAATAGTCAGATTGCGGCGAAGACTTGGGTGACCTTTTGTAAGGCAAATCAGCACACACTCCTAATTGACCTTATCTCTTTTTTCCCATCCTCTCTGTCTTTCTTCCTTTCTCTCACATGTGTGTGTGTGTGTGTGTGAGAAACTACCGGCCTATGAGAGAAGCTGATAAAGATGACAGCGCAAAACTCAGGATCGTGGTTATGTTTGAATCCGGATTCCTGGAAAACTCTTGGAAACACACATCTAATAGGCACGGGTGTGGGGGGGGGGGGGGGTATCTGGCATGATGCTCTCAGAGCAGTACAAGCATCATTAACCAACGTCCTCTGTTTCCACTGACCTGAGGGATCCTGTCTTGATTTTGTGCTGCTTCGGCTCTGCCAGCTAAATGGAGGTTACGGGGAGATTGCATCCATTATTGAGGTATTCAATTCAAAATGTCACCCGTTTCCACTTGGCACTGTTTTCTCTTCCCTAATGTTTGCTCGGGGCATTGGTGAGGGAGGAGGGGGGAGGGGGGGGGGGGGGCACCAGTTTTTTCGCGTCTTGTTGTCTCAGCACCGAGAGGGACTTTTTCCAGCAGACATTAGCTGGGACGGATGCAAGGTGACACCGTTGTAAGTCTCGCCACTTCACCTTGCACTCTGACACCCGGACGTCCTCTCGCACTCCCTCTGCATGGTTAGTATCCTCCTGAGCACAGGCCTCTAAAACAAGGTTGATTGTAACTATTCATCATCCGGCCTCCACTTAATTGGACCAAAAGTAGATTGTAGGGCGGCGCGCGAGCCTGTACGGTGGGTGTGGACAGAATACAGTTCAGATAAGACGCCGAAAGCACTTCAGGTGCTCACATGGAATAAACCCACTCTGCCTCTACGTGCAGGTTACCCATTTAGCCACTACAGACTCAGCTTTCATTACCCGGTTACCCTCCTGTCAGTGTAATTCAGTCCTATCATCCCTCAACCCAGTTGAAATTAACAGGTAATTTGTAAATGTCACTTTGGGTTAGACACCTCATTTTCTTCCTTTTTTCCAACAATCCAGCACCCACAAGCTTAATTTTTCTTGTCTTTTGAATAAGGTTTTTCATTCACAAATAGAGTTATGGTCCACTAAATAAATGAAAGTAATTGATGAGGGGAGAAAAAAAGTGATTTACCGTAACCTATTAGAGTCAATCAATGACATACTACCCAGGATTCCTTTAGTTACCGTAATGCATGTCTGCCGTCATTCTGAAGATGTTTATTTGAGTGGTGAAATGAGATGTGAGACGGTTAAAGCACTGGATTTAATGTCTTGACACACACAAGCACCTGCCAACTCACAAACTCAATTTAAAGTGACAGATCATTTATAAAGTTGGGGACAAACACACTAAAAAAACGACAACAATTTGAACCTAAATGTAACGGTAGGATTCTGACTACATTTACAAAGACTTCTTAAAGGGCAAGGCAAGTTTATTTGTTTAGCATATTTCATAGACAAAAGCAAAGTTTTAAGGTAATCAAAATCGGGTCAAGTCTTATCTTTGGTACACTTTGGTATATATTAACATGGCTGTACTAAGAAAACTATATGGCAACACCTTCCAAGACGGCGGCCCATTCATTCCTATGGAGGTTGTTCACTGAGCACATACGTGATAGAGCAGGATGGAGACTCTCTCCGGGCGAGCTGACTGACCTCCTGTTCCCCGCACAATTGATCGGCATTAGATCATTTACGATACCTCTCTTCTAGACTTTCAACATTTTATTGGACCGAACGGATCAAATTGTGATTATAGTAAGAATCATTTTGGGAGGTTTGTGACAATAATACAAAAATAAATGTTTTCACCGTTTTACAGAAACTTCTTTTGTAAAGATTGGGATGTTTTGGGGTGAGTGTGGATCAAGTGATCCTGCAGTACCCCGTATGACCACTACTCCAAAGTCACCTCACAGTCCAGCACTGTTCCTGGGTTGTTGAGAAGCAGAGATGGTTCAATATTGAATCAACCTTCTGGTGACGAGCGGCTCAGAACCCCTGAAAATATTGTTCAGAAAATGCCCTTATTCTTCGCCGGAATTGTACATGTGTACTTTTTTTTTACCGGATTAAACTGCAACGTATGGGCAACACTATCATATAAGTCACTTCTTACACACTTCAAACACAACTATAGACTATAAGCATGCTATAAGCATCTAGAAAATGTGGCATAAAATCATGAAATCCTGGGCAGAAATCGGCGTTATGTCTGCCTCAAATCAATATTTTCACCACGAAGCTAGCAGCTAGCCGGCTAATCCGCACATCGTTTAGCTTTAGCATCCGACACAGAACGCATAAATACCTTCGGTTTTTCTCTCCGTGGAAGCAGCACAACGCTGTGAGTGGACAACGGTACAATGGCACTGGTCTTCACCGGAAAAAATCCATGGTTTTTGGTCAGGTTTTATGAAATATTAGTACAAAAACATCGAAAATAATCCGTTTTAGAATGACCGTCATGGCCGCAAACTGCATCCTGTTTACAGCCGAGCTGTTTCCTGTGGAAGGGGGGTCAACCCACCTCGGGCCAGCGGTCAGACTTTCGGCCAATGGAATTTTACGCTCGGGGATACGCGGCACTTTTTGCAACTTTACTGACTGAAACTTCTGTCAATCAACACCCGCTTTTACACCCGCCTTCCTGAGACTCTGACGCGTCTAAGGCGCGCTCATTGACTGAAATCGACCGATGATAGGCTGAGCTACAGCCCCATACACACAGACCAACTGAGAAAATCCTATGGATGAGAGCCAGAAACATGCTCTGAGAGGACCCTTGCTCTCAAAATCATTTCAAACGGCTGTATTTGGATGTATTGAATAATATGTGTGATAAAAAAAGTGAAATATATAGTTATATAGTATATAAAATTAGAATAGAGAATGAGAGCGAAATGAGAATTCGGCTTGAAATTCTGTACTCAGACCTCCTATTATGCTGGCCTGCTTCACTCAATCTAAGTAAAATTAGCTTAGAGAGACCACAAACCTGTTGTGATATGACTGTGGAGTATTTTTAGGCTACACTCTGCATTATTTAAAAACAAATGTTCAATAAAAGTGCTTTTTTTTCAGGCGAACCTGACACTTTTCAATTTGAGCTGTGTGCCATCTTCATTCACTATTAACCAGTAACATATACACAATATTTACACATCTGAACAAGTCTCTCACAAGTTTTACCTGTATTATACCATCAATATTATTAAAATAGACCTCGTAGTTTCAGATGTACAGTCTTTAAGTATGGGTATGCAATTTTTGAGCAGAGGCCTAAAAATAGGGCTAGGGATTAAAAGGTGAGATTCACTACATTATTACAACATTTGAATAATAACTTCAAGTTTATTCAGTATTTCCTCTAACTGAAACAACTTCCTTTTGTTCTGTTTTTATTTTTTTATTTACACTTCCCACATGCTCCCACCATGGCTGCCATTGCACCTTGAGTTATCTTTTCCATTTTTATATTTCTTCTTCCTTCCTTTTCAAGTTTTTTGGGCGACTTTTTATTTTTCTGTGTAAATTTTCCTCAGATGGAAAGCAATATATGTATGTATGAATATGTATATACCAGGCTTAACTTAAAGCTGCTGTATTGTATCTTCATATTCACCATGGATCAAATGTCCATGTGTAATGTGATCAAATGTGCAGGGGGCTGCTCGTAGTGACAAACACTTCTCTGTGGCTCCCCTCAGCTCTACAGAAAAGGTCTAGTGTCTTTCAGCTCATTGTTTTGGTTTTACATTCATGCCGGTAGAATCATGTTTTCATCATCAAGTTGTCATGATCATACATTTCACCACTGAAATAATACTGGAAAAACAACAAAGATTACTATCTTGATATCAAGTAATGTGTCGATATTTATGGGATGGATATTGTTGCTTTTGTAAGATATTAACGTTTTTTTTAAAATCATCATGAGGAATAAAGACCAAGCAGGTGGAGGGAATCATGTTTCATTTCGCTCAGCACACAAGAGTCTAATAAGGAAAATTGTTCCATTGACTGTAACGCAGCCTTTAGGACCAGAAAAAGAGAACATTTAGGCTACATCACAATATTGCCACAGCCAAAATCCCAGATAATATCTACTCTCATTTGAGGATATTATATTATATTGATACATCGCCCAGCTCCAGGTGGCATGGGCATAAACTTTGTGAGTAGCAATAAATCAACTTAGACAAAGCATCATCGGCTTTCATACATAATGTATTAGTTATCATGGGTCCAAAATGTTTGAGGGAATTTGCATGAATACGCAATGGAAGTCCACAAAAAAATATATGTATATAAATAAAAAAAAATATATTAAAGTTTTTGGGCATTTAATGCTTTTGTTGGATAGTTGTCTCAGAACTGTTACATGAACATCACTCAAAACAGCATTCAAGCTAATTCCCCAATCAGCCAGTGCATCGGCTAAGTGGAATTCAAGACTGATTTCACCATGTGATACTGTGTGCCTGCAGCCTATGAGCCTCTGTGTGATTGATAAATATGAGAATTGAGGAGACATTCAGACCGGGGAAGAGGCTCTCTCATTAAAAATATGGTGTTCGTAATGAAGAGGAAATAGAATTAGCACTGAGAAGGATGAAGGGGAGCAAATTGCTGTAAATATTGAAAGGACTGATCGACAGCCTCCTCCTCCAGCCACAGCAGAAAAGTCATTATGTGGGTTTTGGATATAGGTTCCCCATGACCGCATATTTATTATCTATCTAAATAGAATCACTTACCTCTGATGCCTGCTCTGATAGCCAGTCACCACAAATATCAGTTCCCCCTGGTGCCTCTGCCGGCAATTTTACATAAGGCCAAATGATTATGCGCGCAACCAGACAGGATTGCATTTTGTTGTTAACTTGATCCACGTTTTCCTATGAGAAATATCCATTTTTGTAGGGGGGGGGGGGGGGGGGGATTTCTTTCCCTTTAAGAGTGTAGATTCAACACTGTTTGACGTCCTTCGTGGTGGAAAACAAGGTCAGTGGTAGAAAGTCGGAGCACTGTTTAAAACCGGTGGAAGAAAGAAAGGCCTCCTCATTGTTCCATGACTGTGATGTGGCTCTAAGCCTCCTCCGTGATCCCACATCTTCATTCACTGTTCCATATTTGTCAGTGTGGTGCAATTTAGCTGTGTTTTATTCCGTGCTGCCATTGTTCAGATGCCACGAGTTATGGCAATAAATAAATGCGTTACAATAGGGGGGGGGGGGGGGGGGGGGTGTAGCACAATGCCTATTCATGAAGGCAACATTTCCAGCGCTCAAGAGCATGTATGCACATAGGTATCGGCCCATTTGTCAGGCCAGGAGAGCTAATTATCTCATACCGTGCGATATTGTTTTCAAGCCACGCATTTCATTTTGCAACATTAAAATATACGCGGTGGAAGCAGCAGAAATGGTTTCCATGCGCATGAATGCATTAGAAAATTTTGGGAGGGGATGTTGTATTAGGACTCCACGGGGACATCAGCATGCTACACCTCTTTTGGTTTGTCATTCATCTTCCTCCGCGAGGGCGGGGAAAGAACCAGTGGGTAGCGACGCCTTCAGCCAACTTGGCAGGTTAATGAAGGTAATTTGATTTCCTACGTAATGGCTGCCCATGCCACGCGGGGCCTAATTGTGCTCGGCGTCTGGGCGTCATTTCGTGGTACCAGCCGAGGCCCTGTGCATTTCCTGAAGGTTGTGCGGAGGCAAACAAGTTCCTGATTCAAGCGAGATGGAACCGATAGCTCTGTTTCATCTGCTAATAGTTGATCTTATTTCCCAGGCAGCTGTGAGCGCCGCTGTCACAGTGTGACGGCGGCAGCTCGGTTTTAGCGAGTCAAGCAAGTTCATTACTGCACGGCAAACAAACACCGTGGTAGGCCGTACAGTCCTGGGATGACTCTAAAGGAACACTCTTTGTTAAAACCTCAATATATTATTATATTATCCATGTGGAATCTGTTTTTGTGTGATTTTGCTGTTGGTTGTTGGCATAATCAGTAATCTTAGGCTGCTTTTCAGAGACATTTTAACCCTACATTTGTCTAAATGTGAGCATTTCTTTTTATATATACAAGAAGCAGCGCCACATTTGTTGTAGTTTGAAGTTGTGCCCCTGTGGGAATGGAAGCACACGGTGGTCAATGAATGAATAAATAAGACATTGTGAAAGAAATATTGATTACTAAAACCCACAATCGACATAATACCAGTATGAAAATGTTCAATAATACATTACTTTTAAAAATCAAAGTTTATAAATATCTTTTTATCATCTCCTTCAGTTTTATATTTATATTTTTTTCTTTGACCTTTTTCCTCCTAAAATCATAATTCTAGACAAAAGCAACAGTCGCATACTTGATTCTTAGGCTCTGTAAATAAAAAATAATATAAAATCCAGAAGTATGTACAAGTTGTCGGTAGCCGACTCACACGCTGACGGATTCAGTGTTGCGTTGGTGATGCTGTTCTCTGTGAAGTTAGCTGTAAGTGATGTAATGTAGCTCCGGTGCGTTTTACGTGGAGTGAGCACTGCGTCTGACTAATTTGGCATACAGTGAACACATCAGTCATCATTTTGAAGTAACTTATCAATATTTAAATAAACTTAAATATCCGAGGAAAACAGCGTTTCTCGTCAGAATCAAAGGAAATCACAAAATAATGGTAAGTTGGTTTGAGTCTGAAATACATCATCCTAAAGTTAATTAGTGTCTTTTCTCACCCTATAATTGGATCCTAATCAGCATTGGGGTTCAAGCTATTTTCCTAAGACCTCTTCATTTGATCACTATCTACAAAGCCGTGGTAGATATTATAGGCCATATTCCTTTTACTCTGCCATACAATCTAAATGGATCTTCTTTCAAAGCCTCAAGGACAGTCTGTGATGAGCTTGACTAGATTGCACTCTCCTACTTATCTTCATCTACAAAGATGTCCGTAAACATAATAATGCACAGATCAATATAATATTGTGTTGCTAATAAAGCCTCATACCAAAGAGTTTTTTAAATATTACAAACCATTCTTCCAGTTCAATGTCAAACCTCCTCAAAGCCAGTGCACGAGACATTCAATCGTAAAAAGTCAGTCTTATGTGTAGTCGCGTCACTGGTACACAGTAGTTGAGAGCAGCCTTGCTAGTTTTGACTTCTCTGCTTGAATGCAAATGAGTTTTCATACACTCTCAATTTGCAGCACATGGCGTTCAGTTGTTACAACAAGCAAGTCCTGCTGTGCAGTAGGCCTATTAGAGCTGGAAGGCCACTGCTTATTGTGTTAAATATAACGAATTACAATTTTTCTCTCAGCTACTCCACATACTTTCCATCTGCTGGTAGAACTATCCCTGGTATGGAATCACTCCGTCTCATTTTGGTTGCTAAGCTAACGTTAGCTAAAATTATTTGACAGACTGACAGAACAAAGCTGCTGTGAATGCACTGGAGATTCTGATTAAGTCTATTAAAAATGGATATGTATAACTGTGAGACTCCCAATACACTATTCGACCGCTACCTCGATAGAACTGATGGGGCCAGAAAAACTTTTGAAGTATCAAACAGCAGAGAGTGGCGTTTCTTTCTCGAAGAATCCACCGTTAGCTCAGCATACCGACACCGGCCCGCAGTGCAGGGTTTCCAGATAACGGTCTGATTTTAGAGCTGGGCTAACTCACAAAATGAATGTTGATACAGCTGACATACTGAGAATACTGCTGGATCCTGTTATTTTAAAGGGTGCAGGGAGGTTGTAGTGACGGGGCATTTATGTCTAAAGACCGTGAATCTGACAAATAATGACATTTATCTTTATTAACATTGAATGAAAACGTGGGATGAAACTAAGAATACGGTTGAGGCTCGGGGTCATAAGGTAATAAGGCTCAACAGGGTTGTAACGGTATGCCGCTGTATTCAATTTGACTGTTATCATACCATGTTCATTTGCTTATCTACAGTATTGAAAACTGACACAAGTGTGTGTGTGTGTGTTAGATAAAAGGTACAGACAGGAGCAGTCTGGCTGCGCTGTCCCACACCCACAGTGTATTTTCATCATTCATAATCATAGGACATAACTTTAAAAGCTCATAGCTGATGTTATTTTTCATAAAGCAGTTAATTTAACATGCTATAGTGCTGCTAACATGTAAACTAACATGCTTTATTTATATAACATATTACCGTTTCATGCTTATTTTTAATTAGCTTTATCATTCTGTGTTTTTAAAATTTTATTCTCATTCCTTTAAGGGTCATTGTAATTGATGATCATAGTGTAATACAGTAATACAGTAAAACCGGGATATTTTTGGAGATGCTTGGCGTGCCATGAAAATCTCATTCTGTTACAACCCAAGTCACAGACCTGTGCTGTTACTATTGAGTTGGTCAAATAGGGACCAGAAAAAGGGATTAGCTTCATGTAGTAATCTCTGACAGTGATAATAAAGGTTCTCTAAACAATATTCAGAGCATTAATATAGCAGCAAACTATTTGTAATGTAAAGATATCGTGAAGTAATGTCTACCCGAGCAGAGACTGAAGAGACTCTTATGTGGGTTGTGATCCGAGCTTCCCAGTGCTTTCTTTACATTGCCGGGCCGGTCGCGTGTGCACGTGAGTCTCTCTGTTGTGCCCCACTGGCTAGCTAATGGTCACCTCTCTGCACTGCACTCGTACGGCGTGTTCAGCCGATAACGCCGTCCTGACCGATGGTGTCGTCATGCAAGAGTAGTGCCCACCCTCCTCCTGTTACCCTGCAGGTAAACACTGTCGGCTCTGTCGGCGTTGTTTGCACCACTTGCACTGTTAGCACAGTTAGCTGCGCGTCTCCGGCTCAGCCGTTGGCGTGTTGGAGGCAAAATGCTCTGAATTCCACACCGAGCACCTTTAAAGTGTTGCTGTTGTGGGCTAACACCGCTGGATCATGCCGTATCTTGGCAGGGGGCAGATTCTGCGCTACACGAAAGATTTGCGCCAGCACACAGCGGTTTAGAGCAAAAGCTGACCACATGGCTGCATGTAACCTTTGACCTTCATCAGCCAGGTTTAAAATCGCCAAAGTGTTGTTTGCGTTGGCCGGTTTAATTGTCCCCTTAAGGTATAACAATGTTCACTTGATGCCGGGCATGAAATGCAAAGCCACTGGACTGAGTGCAGAGTGGATAAGCACTCCTACAGATTCTCATGATATCCAGCTAAAAGCCTGCTTTTTCCTCCACCTCACTGTTTACCTTTACTAGTGGCTGTACAATTAGCCATAACAATCCCTTGCATAATGTATTTGTGTGCCAAGTCGAACTTCAAGCATCTCTTTCACAGTTGCAATATTTGGGCTTTGTCTTAGATTTGCATTTCACACACAGGTGTTTAGCTGTTACCTTGATTTAAAGAAACAAAAGATCTTCTCAACCATGAACAACAAGAAACCAGTATGAAGGAGAAGTGGTCTGAACTGCAGGGCCTTGACATTTCATGGTAGTCATGGTAGAATGGCCATCTAAGAGAAAATGGAAAGGACATAAAATGTGTGCATAAAGGTAGACTACAGCTTTTTACTGTTCAGAAAATCTATTTCACAGCACACATTAAAGGCGGTGGAACAAGCAGAGGTGCAAGCATCTAGCACAATTCACCTTTTCACCATCAACTAATCTTAAAAGGATAGTGACATCCGCAAAACACGAAATGAGTATGATCAACAATCAATGCGACAGAGGCTTTTGTAATGAGCGCGTCCTTGATGACAGCATTAGCTAACATTGCCGTACTGGTATTATTCCCTTTTTTTGTCTGGAGCCAGGCCAAGTTGAAGATAGTGTAATGGCACTGAAAGTGTTGAGTGGTTTGTTGGAATGGACTGCATTCTTAGCTTTTAGTAGAATATCAACAACATAAATGTATGGCCTTATGGAAAGAGCTCTGCCCTTGCCCTAAATGTAGCATAACTTGTCTGCTCGACCATTTATTTTCTTTGTTTATACAAGAATCTTTTTTGCTTCTCACCGATTTTATTGCAGAAATGTGTTGGACTCTCAACTCTGACAGTATCTCCATCTTGTTTGAAGAGGTTGGGGATGGTCCACCTCAGCTTGGCATTAGCTACGACCATGACTATCCAGCAGCAGGCTGCTGGCCAGTCTGGACTTCACACCATGCTGGGTAGCATGTGGGAAATTTGTGTGCTCTGTTTAGATAGATGGGCATGTTGGGGGGGGAATACATGTATAGTACACATTCTACATCGTTTTTTTCCTTCCACTCTTACTTTATAAACCAGATTTAGTAATCCTTGGCCTTTGTACTCGTGCGCAGTCACGTCAGGCTGTTTTTCAAATAGATAGACTTTCCTTTTATAAGGTCAACATTCATGGTTGTTTGGCTCTATAATCTACCATAAAGCCAAAGCCAAAGTCCACTTCGGAAAATGGCTCATTAAGATTTTGATCAATCTTGTTCTTTCGGTGAGACAGACTTAGGAAATGCCATCAGAAAATTGCATTTCCCAATGACATTAGGCGCCCAGTTGACCATCCAATTCCATGTGTTTCTATTGAGATGTTAAGATCTGATATCGTTTGGGTCAGAAAACCTGCTTTTTTTCTTTAAGTGAGGCAATTAAATTTCCTTGATGGTCTCTCGGAGCACTTAGCTAAAGAGAATACACTTTTAAATCAAAAAGCTTTCAATCATCTCAAATCATGTTTGGGAGAAATTTGCCCCCGGGTGTAGTGTCACATGCAATGCTATCGAGCATGTGACAGACTCGTGCTGAGATGGGCAATGTTGGGAAAGGTTACTGTGCATGTCTCTGTGGGCTGTGCATTAGGCTTCGTATCAGAGACAGGACAGGATAAGAGAGTTTCTGCTTGACTCAGGAGAGGCGCAGCAAATTGAGACCTAAATGATGAGAGGTATTCAAATATTTATATGTTTTACAAGTAGAGAAAAGATATCGATTGTGATCCAAAAATGATTGAGTTGATTTTTTAAACCACATTTTTAGACTGTAATAAGAGATGAGTGAATTAACACAGGGACAAAGGATCAGAACATGGAAAATGTATTATTCATTTAACTGTGACGAACTTTAATCCATTTCTTACACTTTTGCTCCTATATTTTTGTTTTGGTTTAGGTCGTAGAAGCTTGGATCAGATGACGTTCAGAATGTAATCTGATAGGCCAGAGGTCTCAGCGATTCTATTCAGGCTCGATTGCTGCTGATTGTATTTTGCGTGATTTGAATGTAGTTTTTGAAAATGGAGTACTTCTAAATTTTGTACCTGAATTTGCAAACCGTATTTACCCCTACTGAATATTGAAAATGACTAATAGAAGAATTCAGACCACAAAAATGTAGGTGGATGTTATTTTTATGTAAAATGTCTAAGCGCTATAAATTCAGTGGCAGTTAAATTTCAGCATTAAGTGTTCAGTAGTCATTTAATTCCACATAAAGGTAGTGAGTTGCTTAAAATGAATTGCTTTTGTAACTCTATTATGCCGGCAGTTTACAAAAATACATGATCTTTTTGTGACAATGTTAAACGTTATAGCAAACAAAGGTACTACATCAAGTGCTTTCGGAGGATCAAGGATGAAAAATAATCAAGATGACTTTCTGGCAAGTCTGAAATCAAATACCTCTTTCTCTGTAACTACCTGTTCCCTGGTTTACCATCATGCTCTATTTTACGACAGCTAATTAGGCAGGTTTTATAACCAGGTTTACTTAACTCTGTCATGCGAGGATGAATTACCATTTTGCACTTCTCACTTAATCATTTTAATTACCACAGGCAATTTATCAGGCTGTCTTCAGGGTATGAATAATTGCAAAGATTATTAGAT
This sequence comes from Anarhichas minor, assembly GCF_050575085.1. Taxonomy (NCBI): domain Eukaryota; kingdom Metazoa; phylum Chordata; class Actinopteri; order Perciformes; family Anarhichadidae; genus Anarhichas; species Anarhichas minor. The sequence goes on from NW_027466517.1 coordinate 771,013, forward strand.
GAGAGGAAAAACTGTATACATCGGGATATATGTATAAATATATGGTATGGCCGGTCCTTTGCTGACTTTGTCCTGACATTCATTCCCACAGTACACTACAATATACAGCAGGGAAAGAGGGATGCGCCGGGCGCCCCCTCTACACAGATCAAAGAGGGGTGGGCCACGCTGCTGTGGGCTCACTTGAGAGACTACCAACGTGAAAATACCACATCCCAGTCCTCAGCGGGGGGCCCGTCTGTAATTGTGTCTTGTCAGACCTCCAAAGTCCCTCTCACAGCTTCATACCTGACATTTTCCTCCAACAAATTTATTTTTCATTCTTTGGTATTTTGGCAGCGGCGCCACTTGGGACCAAATTTAGCTCTTTTCTCCCACCGTGTGCACGGCGATCCAATGACAAAAGTGTGTGGAAATTGCACTTTGTATGAGAAGAGAGCGTTACCCCCATCAAGGAAAGGTCACATGAAGCAACTGATGAACAGGCGCCAGTGATTTATCAGTTTATGATTCATTGGCTTGTATGCGCCTCGCTGTACAACATTTTGCAAGAATAGAAATTGCCACTGAATTCTGAACACTTCAGTATACAAGAAAAAAGAAAAATATCAGTGATCCAGGATCTAACATACCAAAAAGTAATGTGTGAGATCAACCAAAAGCACAGCAAATTGTACAGTAAAAATCACCACTGCTCACAGCAATTGCATGAAATTGCATGAAATATGACACTGTTATAAAATGAAAGGCTTTTCCCAACAACAAAGACTCTGAGCTTTAACCACCATAATGCGTTATCAGTTTTCCAGTTCATTTTTGAGAGGCACAGAACACTATGATGTATAAGACTCACTGTTTTTGGTTTTACTACATCTCACCAAGACATACCTCAAATGTCTTTGGAGTGGATTCATTTAAATAGGTTTTTCTCCAGAATTTAGGCCTCGACACATCAAAAAGCTGTTGCTGTTCATGCAGTGTGAAGGCACTGTCTGTTTGCCATAAATACTGTGCCATTGAATTGCGATTGTATTTTTGGTATGATAAAAAAACAATGCACACCATGCAAATTACTAATCACTATTGCAGTCCTTAAGATGGACATGGAAACATTTCCCAAAGTCATCTTTGGGCTTTGAGTAATGCCAGGTTCAGACTACACAACGTCAGCCGATTATAACACGACCCGGCAGATGTAGGGTGTCTGCTCGGATCAGGACCGACAACGGGGGTTGGGCGCGACAATCGAATTGTTTTATCCGGTGTGCTGTGTCAAAGGGGACGACAACAGCTGTTGAATATGGGGTGCCTCGCGACGTCCCAACAGAGACACGGAGAATTGTTTTTGCTTTCCCCGATATGTCCCGCCACGTTCATGATGTTGACCATTAAGACACACAACTATAAACATGGTGAAGCAAAAGAGGAATGATGTTGTTGATGCTAGTTGGAACTGTGTAACAGAGGATGGGTCACAGTTGTTTTCATTGCTTATTTTTTTTTAGACTAAACACAAGAAAGCCAGCATCATACATACCGCCATTGTTTGTTTACATTTTTCTTCCTGGAAGTTGGTCCAGGAAGAAGCTGTCATGAATGACATCACGTGAGTCGAGCTTTGATTGGTCCGGGACCAACAACGTCTTTCATGTCTCTCAGCCGAGTCACGGCAATAGTTTATGAATTTTTAATCCCCAATATATTATAAAGTCTGAACCAGGCATTAGGCTTTACCAAAAAATCCTAGAGCAAATATTACAAATAACCCTGAATCCTGTGAAGGTACGTTTAGAGAGAACATTGTATTTATAGTTAATGGAAAAATGTGAATGGACATTAATTGCCAATGGATATTGTCAAGGACAGCCCAAATTGAGGCTCAGACACTTTCACAAAATTTTAATTGGAGCAGAAATGTGTTTCCCAGGGCTTTATTATTCAAATCTGAATGAATGTACGCAGACAATAAAAACTGAGAGGGATCTGAAGGAAAATAACAAAAATAAAAGTCAATCAGTAAGAGGCTGAGGCAGAGCTGGCGGGATGTAGGTTGGGAGCACTTAGACTGTATATAAGAAGCTTAGTCACTGTGACATCACCCATTGGTTTATGTACAGCTGGTTTGAAGCCTCTAGTTTGGCATTTTGGCCGTCATTTTGGCTTTTTGCAACCAGATGTGTTTTACGAGAGCTCAGTACAACTGACATTGAATACGACATTTTTTGACAGCCAAAACAGTTGCAGTTAACTTTCATGATCTGAAAACACACTGTGAAAAGGTTAAAGTTATGAGACAAAAACACGGACAACACCCAACACCGTGGTAGCGTCCTGTCAATCACAAGGTAGCCACGCCTTAAAGCATACTTTATGGTCTATTTTACTTTAAATGGGGCCATCATTTACTTTATGAATATCAAGCTGTTTAGAAGAAGACTTGAAACTAGTGATTGAGACCAAAGACAAAATATATACAATCAGACTTCTGTTTTGCAACCAAAGGAGTCGCCCCCTGCTGGCTAAGAATGAATGCAAGTTTAAGGCACTTCCGCATTGGCTTCACTTTTCAGACCCGGAGGTTACTTTAGGACTTAAGTCCAAATATAGTCACTTCCTTTCACTGGTTGTAACAAACCAAGACTGCTACGGTCAAAATCCAAGATGGCGACGGCCAAAAAGCCAAACTCAAGGGTTCAAAACGTCAGTCCACAAACCAATGTGTGACGTCATGAGGACTACGTCCACTTTTTATATTGTCACGATCCGGCTCAAAAGGCCGTAACATGAAGGGAGACAAAACAAGTTAAAAGTAATAAATACATATTTATTTAATGAACCAATAACTAAACTAAACAAACAAAAGAAAGCAGCAGCCTTGTCAGCCAAACACGAGTCAGAGAGGAGAGGGGGCCAAGCCAAAGAAGAGGGGCAGCCTTTATAGCTGGGACCAAACCAGGCTCAGGTGTCGCCCATCAGTGGCCGATTAACATCCTGAAAGACAACCTGAGAGGAAACAGGACACAGACCCCTGGTGGAAGGGAGGGGTCGTCACAATATCCAGTCTATGCTACCAACACTAGTTTTAGACCAGTAGAAATACGCATTTCTCTAACTGCTTCTTTTGGCCTGCCAGTAATGAGCTCTGGCATGAGGGCATGACAGACAGGGCTCAGGCTTCCCCCTCAGTTCCACCCTCCCCTCCCCTTTGCTGATGCCCTGACCAGACCCCCTGCAGGCTTCCCACCGGCAAACGCTCCTTATTGTGTTTTATTGGAATGGATGATTAAGCTGGAAGTACTGCTACAAAATGCATATTTTGAACCAAGACCGCTCTCACTATAAATTTCGACATCATAGATTGTGGGTGAAACCGTGGGCTGCTGCATGTAATAGGGCGACATATTCATTACGTCTGCGCTACTCGTTACTAATTTACCTGTCGAGGAACTATTTAGTGATAACAACCACAGAATAGGTGTCCACTTAACCAGACTATACTAAACCTGGTTCAACATCACATGTTTTTGCAACAGCCGTCCTCTCCTTTTCTGGCTCCTTCAGGATTTTGATGAGTGTTATATTTCCACCGAAAAGCAGAGCCTAGATGCAGCTTTACTGTTGGTGAGGGCTGGTAGAGAGTGGCAAGAGTTCTTAGTGGCAGTAGGTGAGAACTACTTCTCTTAGTAAGCTTTGAAATAAAAGCTTACTAATGCAAATTCAAGTACTGGCTGCTAAATTCAGTGTCATCTGTATCCATTTTTACAACAACAAAAATGACAGTAGCCTAACTAATGATATATATACTATATTAACTCAGTGATCATGAACTACAGTAGTTGTTTGTGCTGCTAATCAGGTTCAGCACAAACACAAACTGTAGTTCATCTGGCACTGTTCAGCACTCCACCCCCTGACTTACTGTAGTGCTCTTTGAAATCTCCCTGTGCTAACATGCTGTATGTTACTGAGAGGACCGGAGATTAGCATATGACATGACAGATTACATTAAGTCACGTCTGCGCCGTACTTTATGACATTAGCCTCTTAGCCCAGGCACACAAACGCATGCAAATGCTCCCCCCAAAAACCCTCTTATTTAAATCTGCTGCATGACATGGCACCTTTGATATGATTATTAGCCATCTAAGCGACTCAGCGTCACCCTCATCAGATAGGAGATGTCAGCGAAGGTGAGAAATGATGGCCACTTTGAACATGAACCTTGACAAGCTGCGGCGAGACACCCGAAAAGCAGACGACTGACTGCAAATGTTATTGAACAAAGGATGTCTACGCGGGGAGATTTTTCTTACTTTGACTTACACTCAGATGATTTCCTCGTAGAACGTTTAAAAAACCAACAACGCTGGGCACAAAGTCTCACCGTCTCCTCAGATATAAAAGTAGAAAGTTGTTGAGAATGTGGTTGTTCTTTTCATGCTGTCCAACTCATTAGTAACAGAAGTCAGTCTGTCTCAGTTATAACTGCTGCCCAGATGGCTCTCCAATCTGCCCCGTGTAAAGAGTGAATCATCATAATCACACATAATCTGCTGTTTAACGCCTGCCTTTTGCTTAAAATCTTTAAGATAACACACTACAGTTATACATAAATCGAGCTCTTTGCTTTTTAGATCTGCAAGCGACATGGGGATTGTGAGATATCTCGCAGTCTGAAAGAATTCAGAGATGTTGATGTTTCAACCTCATTCCAATTGTCAGTCTCATCCAGTGTTTGCATATAGTGATACCCGCAGTCTTCTACTCTTTGGGGAGGTAGGGATTGTAGATACTTCTCTTCAATTATTCCCAGTGTCATCGGAGAAGCCCGCAACACCACTCGAGTGTCTTGTCTGTGCTCTGTGGTCTTTAATCTTAATTATAAAGCTATCATTACAGCATGAACCCTGGGCTGCCAACAGTGGAGCCCTGGGCTCATCTGCTCCGAATCAATCAAACTAAGTTCTGCACTGGAGGACTTTTTCTCTCTTTTTTTCAATCAGGTCATTTTGATTCTCCCTTATCTCATTTTCATAATTATGCTTGTCCCTTCTCTAATGGAGTGAAAATGCTCTGCCTCCTGAAGCTTTGCACGGTCAAGTCTGAATATTTAAACTGCGTTGCAACCTTGAACATCTGACCTTGATCTTGCTTTAGAACTGTGACAATGACTGTTTTTATTTTTCGGTGGCAAGCAGAGCTTCTGTGAATAATCCAAAAGATCAGAATTCGTTCCCTGCGGTGCTTGTTAATAGAGCCTTGTTAATCGTGCAGGAAGAGACAAGAACAAAATAACTTCAGCAGTTTATTGTTTATGAGAAGGTGTTAGATATGGAGTTATGTGTCTGTGAAACGCCCTCGTTCACACTCAAATTGTCAGCTTCTGCTGTAAATCAAGGCAGTAAAATTGGATGACAGAGAGAAAGTTGGCAGCAGCCAATGACAAATTCTCCCTATCTCAAACGCAGCTGACATCTTAAAGCTGTGATCAAGTGGAATGATCAAAGGCATTCAGTGGTCCACTGAGAATACAGTGTGTGTGTGTGTGTGTGTGTGTGTGTGTATGGGGGGGATGATAGTGTCAGGAGGTTTACTTTAACTGAAATTTCATTTAATTTTTGATGAGAAATCAGTATATACGGATATCCGCTGTGTTTTATTTCAATTTAGTTGAAATATTTATTTTAGTTTATTTTACCAAAGTAAAAAATGTAATTTTTATTCGGTTTTCAGTAGCACCCTATAGCTTTTGTGTTCTCCAAGGGAGAACATTTGGTACACACTAACAACATCAGCAATTGAATTGTACTGGTTCAATATCTGTGTGGGCAGGCGTTAGGAATGGTTGTAATATCACCTCCGTTCCAAAGGCTACACAGGAAGTTTATCAGTTATCTGTGACTTTGAACACCTTTGCTTTACCCAGTGTTGTTATTTGAGTCACCGTGTAATCTACAAAGTGCGGATGTTACAGGACTACTTTTAGCTTTTTGAGTTTTGACAGTCTGGTCATTTAGTTAGCTTACTTTGCTAGCTTCCACGCTCCTTACATGATACAGACCTAACAGCAGCGTGGGTCCTCCCAAATGTTAAATGTTGTAAAAGAAAAGTAGCTTAAATCAGCTTTTGATAACCAACGCTTTGTTGGTATATATATTTATATATATACTGTATGTTGTCTACGTCTCCAGATAGCTAATATTAGCTGACAAAAAATAACAAAAACGTGTCCAATTGAAACAAATTTCTAAGGACCTCCATTCATTTTCTCAAGTAGTTCAGCCAAGGCGACTTCTTTTGTTCCCGGTCAGCAACCTTACCCAGCCTAGTTTAACTGCTTCAAACAGATGATGGAAACGCACCAAATTCTTGTTCCAATTTTTTCAAAAGTTAGCAGACAATTTTCTTGACAACTGAATGGAAACACAGCTAATGTTCATAGAATAAACAGTACGGCATTCTCCAGTAAAAACGCACCATGGAAGTTGAAAGTGTATCCCCTAGCAACGCTGGCTCTAAAATGTCTCTCAGCTGCTGCCGTAGGAAAAACCAAATATGGTTAATCATCTTTTGGAAAATGGAAAAATGTTCACTGTAGCTAACGAATCGTTACATTTTATATTTCCTTATCCAAAGAGTGAGGAAACCGATCTGAAATAATCACATTTATTTTAAGGTATATTTTGTTATGAATTTAGCTTTTGGTGTAATACCTTTAGAGCAATTAATTCTAGTCTATTTCGTTTAGTTGGAAACATTAAGATGTTTGTTTTAAAAAATATATATTATGCGTTTTTCTGTATCCGCAGAACCAATCATCCTGCAGTCACTAATCGTTATTCATGAAAGATACAATATCCAGAAATAGAGCCACAATCTAACAGATGAGTGAACTTATGAACCTTCAGTCTGCAGCGGAGAAACTCAAACAAATTCCTACACAAAGACAACCTGTAAGTCACATCATTCATCATTAAAGACGATGAAACGGATCAAAGAGTAGATGAATTGAGCTTTTCAGCTTTCAACAGGCGCTGCAGGTCGGGTATTGCTTCCTAGTGTCCATGCCACCTAGTCGTAGCACAAAGGGAAAAGAGCCTGACAAGTGAGCATGTGACAGAGAAGATTATGAGTTCAAAGGTCACTTTTCTTTAATGCGCAAAACCCTCCAAAATATCTTTTATATTGGTGTCTGTGAGAAAGCGAAAGCCTTATTTTAATGCGATTGAATGGAGGTCCTCATTGGTTTTAAAATATGCAAAGAAGTACATGCTAGCATTAAGCACTGCCTACATTATTTATCCTCCTGAAAAGTGTTTTATCAGCACCGGGCTCGCTTTACTTTACTTTTAAATATTCAAATTAGAGTGCAAGAAACCGGGCTCTTTTACATTTGATTTTTAAATTAAGCTCACAATTCTCATATGTTTGGTTAAAAATGGTTTAGTTTATTGTAAATTCTGTGGAGCTGCATTTTTTAGGGAATTGCCGAAGGCCTAACAGTAATCCCACAGTAATCAATATTTTTTTTTCGAAGTGCTTTTAATTTCGACGGAAGCAAAGCTCGAGCTAATTTCAGTGGCAAAATAAAATACCTTCAATGTAAATTTTTAACATCACAATGATACCAAAACAGTCTGGTCAGCCACACTGTTATAATGAAATATCTTTCCACGACTACTATGTGATGCGAGGATTCTATTTCATGAATTTAGTTCCTCTTCGAGCAATGACTTCAAATTCACTTCAACATGTTTGTGAGACTCGAGAGTGAACTTAGAAATGTACTAAAAACACGGTGTGACAGTGTTTCCCCCCCAGTAACACCACGGGGTCATAAACTAACAGATGAATCTCTCACCAGCTACTTTGTGTCCATTTCTCTGTCTTTACCGGTTGATTCTTTCCCTGATGTGGACTTTATTTAGATGGCAGGAGGTTTTAGAGGGAGAGGGAAAAGCTTTTACTGTGGTTTACATTGGCCATGTATCATTGGGCTTACTAAAAACTGAAGAGCTGTTCCTTGCTTTTTAGCACTCAATCCCCCCCCTGCTCTTTATTCCCTAACACCCATCACAAATTTGGTCTGGTATGTGACTGCTAATTTATCCTTTCAATGTATGATATCCTGTCATCTCCTCATTTGTCCCTGAGTGTTTCTAATCTGAGATAATCCCAGTCAAATCCTTTGATTGTGTGTTTGGACGCGATCCATCTCTAAAGAAGCAATGTAATGGGCTTCGTGGCTCTTGGTGTTACGTCATTTATCTAGCGCATTGGATGCGAATGCTTGTTTTATAATAAGTGCTCTTCGTGAATAGTAGGAGACGTGCCATTTAATTAGTAGACCTATCTCATACCAACTACTTCTCCGAGGTGTTTTTGGAGCTGAGTGCTTTGGTAGCGGTGTGGAAACCTTCACATTTTGCACGAAGTAAAAAACTGTGCGATCATTTTTCACACAAAGAACCTTGTGAAAAAGGGTCTGAAATATGCACATAATATATTGATATATTGCTCAAAATCTGCATGTCCCCAAGAGAAAGTCAGCATTCTCACCAGTTGATGGAACCATGATGGTTCACGTAGAAGACACAAAGAAATGGCATTGTTATAGCTTTCCATTGTAGAGCCAGTTTGCCCCAGGATTATAGTACAGCATAATAGATAGAGATATCATTTATAAACAAACATAGTTGTTTGTTTGGGCAAGAGAGAGCTGCTAACGTTGCTCTAAATTCATAACAGAATTTTGGTTAATGAAGGACTTGCTAACGCTCACAGTTTATATTCGATCTGTGCAAAGGTGAACACGCTGTTTTATCCTTTGCTAACAATTCTGCTCTGTTTTTTTGGGGTTTGGGAAGGTTAAAAAAAGATACCACCCTTGAACTCCCCTGAACTCCTAGATCTGGATAGTAGATATTTCTTTTAACTATTTTCAAATATTGTATGTAGTTTTGTCTTTTACATTTTGGATTTGATATCCTTTTTTGTGCTATAAGTGCCATAGTGCTAAAAAAAAAAAAGGTATTATCATCATTACTCTTAAGCCGCTAGCCACTGAGAGAATCGCTACTGTTGGCTTTCCCTCTTTAATGCATTTTTTAATAATAAAAAACATGTTTTTGTATTATTTGCAATTAAATCAATTTCCTTTCTGCAGCTCATGCAATTTTAAGTGAGTTCAGAAACTGAACCTACTACAAGATCATTTTAACGGACTAATACAATCTTTTTTTCTTTTTTTCAAGCCCGAGTTCTACAAATAAATGCCACAACTGTTACTTTGGAACTTTCCATTGATATTTGTACTCAGTCAATATGCAGAAAGAGTGTGTGGGAAAATTCCAAGATGTATCAGTCACTTCCAAGCAGAGAGCATACGTGATGGTTTGTTGCACAAGTGTTGTTTTAAGAAAGCGACCTCTTCCACTACATGCTCCTCCTTCATTATCGGATCATGCCAACCTCCTACTCTTTTCCCCTGAACAAAACAAAGCATGCCGCTGGAAAAGAATGTTTTACAGTCATCACGTTCTCACTCACAACATCTGTTTTTAGACAGAGAATGCACTGGAGTTCACCAGTTAAAGCTTTTCTTCTATTCCCCCCCTATTGACTTCCTGTCCTGACATGCTCCAGTGCGCAGCTGGGATTGGCTGCCCATTTTCATAACGTCCTTAAAAAACAAAAACAAAGAGCGATCAGCTGACAGTGAGTGCAGTAAAAACAGAGGAATATTTACAGGAAGTGGAAGAAACTGATGCTTTATAGAAGAACTTCGAAGTGAGTGGAAGAAGTCGTCATGCAGAAGTTTATTCATCGGTTTCACTTACCATTTCACGAGGAACATATATTCCACTTTCATATTTTGATAGTAGAAATCTGAATCTGAATATTTTTCATTTAAAATCTGGTAATGTTACTACACTGAGGCCAGGGTATGTATCCGTCAAGCACGTCAGAATCCCTCCAAGGAGTTGTGTTGAGAGTTGAGCTATAGGACTAAAACCACTCCTACGTCAGAGCATTTTCTCGAGGGCCATTCGATTCTTCCTGCTCTTACTTTCACTTACAAAGCATTAAAGAGTTTCAATTATAATGATGTATTGTAGTTTTCAGGAGGTTGTGGTTTAGAATTTTCCAAAGGGTGAAATTAGAAATGCAGAAACCATTGTTGTTGTTTTAACATGTAGACAATATGTTTATGATCAAATAGTATTTGCTGCTAAGTGAATTAGTGTATGTGCAAATATTGTGTCAAAATGAATAAGTAACTATCTTAAATAGCTTAATTAACAATATTTACATTTAAACTATTTACATACGAGTTTGTACATAAGCAAACAAGCCGGTTGCGTGGCTTAAAGAAATAAATGTACACGCGATTAAAAACTACTTGACTCACATTGTTTTACATGGCTAATAATAGTGACTATAAATGAGCCGTATTGCACGTGCAGCAATAATCACCCAACACTCCTTGTTAAAGAGGCACTCCACTTATTTTGCACATCAAGTTCAGTTCAGTTCAGTTCGGTTCAGAGCTTTGCGAGGACTGAAAAATAACCCTGATGATGTCATCAGGGCTTTTTTATAACAATAATATACATATTATATATTATATAATAATACACATATTTACATCGGAGAGCCTGTGTTACACACTGGAGGCGTGGCGTTTACCAGACAGGGAGGATCTAATTAAAGATGGGTTTTGATTAGCACATGTGCCCCTTAAATGTATGAGGCCTTGCAAATGGGAGAAATATTAGTTTGTTTTGTACTGTCTTGGGAAATACACTGTAACAATGTAAACATTTTTCTCAAACATCAAAGGCCCTTTGTCAATCATTTAAAAAAAGTGAATAGATTATTAATCCACCGTTTCACTCGAATGCAGTTTGTGGAAATGAATGAATCATTATCTGGTGCCCTTTATGTGCTGTCAAAGTTGAATTCACGGCTGCTGAAATTGTGGTCACTGCAGACCTAAATCATCACTTGTGCAAAGCCGCATTTTCCCTTTTTTTTCCCATTTTAACGGGTTGTCCATTTTAAACTGAGAGTTTTTGACCAATTAGGACCGAGTCCCTACTTAGAGATGCTTGAAAAACACACCTAATATGACAAATATCTTCATACACAGATTATTCACGTACTGTAGGTTTGTCATGTGAAGTAACCTGCCATAAATGTAAGCCATTATCCTTTCCCTGTTTTTCCTTTATTGCTTTCATATTAGTTAAGATGTCAAGCGATATTCAGCGGGTAGCTTTAAATCTCATTTGTGACTTGGATCCCATCACAGTTCAAATGCATGAACAGAAATATCCTCATTGTTTAGTAAAACACTAATAACTGCCTCCATCTAGAGGTGCTCTAGGCCTGCGTTTGGAAGTCGTGACGGCCGCGGTGTTCCAGTTCCAGTCCCCCAACCCCCACTCAACCCCACCCCCCAGTGTAGCCAGATGGCTGTCACACAGGCGGTTCCTCGCCCAGACCATGCTGATTTCCCATCATTCTTTTGTTAATGAGGTCGTTAGCAACGCGACGGACAATTAAATGTTCTCAATCTGGCATTTTCCCCCATTTGTTTACTGTATAGTGCACTGTACAGCTTATTTGAAGCCCATCACATGACACTGCTCAGTTTGACATGGCCTCTATGATTCTCTTCCTGATGCTTCACGTCCGTGACACTTTGCAGCGGGGAATTCAACCGTCGCTGACGGACGCCCACCACTAAAGCCATTTTCACACAGTCAAGTAGTACAAACAGAGCTCTCGATAGAGGTCTTGTCTGGATGTTCTCCTCTGTGATAGTAAAGATCAGCGTCTTCTACTGACAAACTTTGTTTCAGTACTTCACCGCCCCGTATGGTAACAACACAGCCCGGAGCTGCTGCTGCTGCAGGAAGTTTTGTTAGCTGCTAAACCGTGCGTTGAGGGTGACTTCAGCCAGTGAGTCAAGCGCTCACCTTCATGTGAAACGCTGCCGAACACTGACACCCCTGACAGTTAATTATGGGTGTCACAGATCACGCAGACGTGTCAGCTCGGCTGCGATTGACGCGACGCATGTTTACATCTCTGTTGTAATGTTGTTTTCTAGTTATTTTCACAGCAAGTGCATCCGATATTTAGCTCCAGAAGTGCCTCAGGGCTTGCCATAATGATCGTAAAAGCAGCAGCAATTCGAGGGAATGACATTTTTTTTTTTTTTTAAGGACTTGTGGGTATAATTGGTGAACCTGCCATCACAGTAACTTTGGAAATATTTTCGGTCAGGCTGTTGAAGCACAAACACTGCCTGACTGTCATACTCTATATGTATGTCTCTGCATGGCTCCATTATTTCCTGCAAAGGCCTCGACACATACAACGTTATTTTGACTGAGTGAAAACCAACTAAACTTGATGTATTGTCAGACAGGCAGATGAAAAGGAAGCAAACATATAGTATGAATTTTGACACACAGTTGTATTTGCAAAGTGCCCCTTTGGAATGATTTCCATTAGTATGCCAGGTGGCTGGTGTCAGTAACAGGGAGGGAGGGAAAGGTAGTGGCACCCAGACACCACACATGTGCCAGATTTTTGACTTTTAACCCAAATGGGTGTTGGGGAGGATTTGTTTTTTTTTTCTATTTCAGAGCTTATCTCTGAGATATTAATGCGAGGGGAGATATATGCCTGGTCAGTGATAAAATCTGCTTACACAGAATCTGATGGGGCTACATTAAAAACCCACCCTTTGATTAAAAGATATTTCACCCGAAGATAGATTTTCATCTGAAGCGGTCCTGTTCAACCGGAGGCCCAAAAGAGACAGGAGCTTCTGAGGCAGCAGTTTATCCCCACATTCAGGCGAGCGCACAGATGACAGCTAGCCCTCACTGCTGTCTCTCCCAATGTTTTTTATGGGATGAAACCAACAAATCTAGCTTCTAGCTACTGTCCAATAATTTAGCTTCAAAGCTCCTGTTTGAGAATCATCAGTAACGGAGACATTGGCAAAGTTTTCCGTTAAATCATAGAGATGCAGGTTGCTGTGGCTAACCCCCCCGAGCCCGAGGCTATAGGAGTACACGTCTGGCAGCGAGCACATGATGTATGCCGCTGCTCACCTTTTATGTCCACTCCTAATTGAACCGGGACGGCTCATTTTGCTGCGAGATATTGGGCATCGTCTCAGCCGCGAGTTCAAAGCTTGCTGTTGTAAGTTGTGAAGGCAGCGCACAACGTGTCGTCATTAGCAATTATCAACTCCTGATCCTTCTTTTCACCCTGTTGCGAAACACAAGGTTGTGTCAGAGCAGGCCTCAACACATGTGAATCCTGTTCACATTTCATGAGCTAATGTTGAGCAATGATGAAATAGCCACTAAAATCTTTGATATTACTCTTGAGATCTAGAGGAGCCAACTTTGAAACAAGATAATATTTTGGGTAGAGGGTATGTTTTTTTCTGCATAAAAGTGTTTTCTCTGCAGTATAAAATACAAATATAATAAATTAGATTGTAATACTGATCATTTTGGTCTTTAGTAACACAATTCTGCATGTAAATCAAATAATATCACAAAAGAGCAAAAGAGAAAACAAACAAATAATCGTTAGATAGAAAAACTAAATTGTCTCTCTCACCTCTGCGCCGTTGTGTTCCTCGTCTTGTCAGGAATGTCAACCAGCTACAATTACCTTTAACTCCCAGATTCACTTTGCCACACTCCCACCGGGCACAGAATAAAGGTCTAATGCTCGAGGGAGCTGTGCAGCGTGTGTTGAACGCTGTAATGGGAAAAAATGTTCCAGTATGAGTGGGAATATTTGCAAAACCCTGTGAAGAAAATACCCTGATCCACAGCTATGATACATTCTTTGTCAATTAACAATTCCCTGACCAGCAATGACTCTGATCATGGATCTGGGATTAGCCTTTGATGCGACGTGAAATCAGTGCAAAACCATTCATGACCTTCATCTTCCCCTCCTCTCCTACAGAGACGTCAGAGTGCTTTACATGCAGGGAGGTTGAACTTCAAGCCAGTGACCCGCTGAGGCATTTCTGTGACTGCAAGCATTTACTTTCCCATCATGTGTGTCTGTCCACGTGGATCCAGAAGGTAAGAGAGACTTTCCACATAGGGAGCCTTGATATTTCTGTCATCAGCCATTTGTCAGAATGTGAACGGGTGGGGGGGGGGGGGGGGGGGATGTCTTTGTTGCACTTCTAGCAGGGAATAAATGTGTTTGCCATGTTAGCATTCCTTATTGAGACAAAACATATCCGTTTGCCTCAAGGTAATGGGCTACCTTTCAAATAGCAATACCAATTAGTTTTAATGAGGGTTGCTAACAATGATAACACGTCATCGTTATGCAGCTGAAGCACATGCTGAAACGGCGAGGAGGGCCTCATAATGGACTGGCAGGAATCCAGCAAGCTATCATCCACCCGACACCTGTCACCTACCGCAAAATGGCTCATTAGCAACTGTAGCACTCCTTGAACCACTATAGTTGTGTGGATACAGCGGCCACTGATGTGGTGCTTTTGCACTGCACCTCCCGAAAGATCCCGCCGTGCTCCTCTTTTCTCAGAAATGTGCGTTTCTGTAGGTGGCATACATTTCTCTTTCTGTTCAGTCACGGTGCTTATTGCTGCTCATGCTAATTACTCGTCCTCCATTAATTATCTGCGAACCGCCGCTGCCGCTGCCAGTGAGAATGCATAATTACCTCTGTATAAGTATTTTCCCGGAAATAAAAAAGTTAAAATTAAAAAGTAAGCGGAGAAGTGTGTTGATGTGAGAATGTAAATTCGTCTGCAGATTTTTACTTTTCAGCTGCAATTTTTCACATGACTAATATACCTCCTCTGCATGCAAATGAGTTTTTATATCATATGATATGAAAATACGCTTTAGGAGCTTGTTAGTTTGCATGGACAGACGTTTATTTATACATAATGTAATCACTGTTCAACTGCCTTAAAGGGCATCATAATAATCACATTATGGTACTACTAGCGCTGGCTAAGCAGTGAGCATAACAGCATACAATATTCTGTGAGTTAAAGCTGCACTAATTCATTGTTTGTATCAACAATAGATGAATTGAATATGTATGATATGAAAAGGGTCACTCGTAGTCATGAAGCCACAGTAATTATCACCCAAGCCTGCTTTTCCCCTCAGCTCTACTGAGCTTTTTAGCCCTTTTTAGCTCATCATTTTGGTTTTACGCCCCGCAACTTTTATCAATTCTGTTTCAGTAGCAGCAGGCAGCTGTTGTCAACGAAAAAGCTTTGATAAACACACAGTAAAGTTTAAAGTATGAACACTACACAGCATACTGACAAAGCATAGCAGCTAAAGAGCCAGGTTTTTTTTCAGACCAAAACAGAGCTAACAGGTGAGCGAATATGACATTTACAAGCAACATCACTCCACAAGAATGCTAATTGGATTGTTAGCCCTCTGAGGCAAATTTGTGATTTGTGATTTTGGGCATTGCATTGAATTGAATTTGTTTGCGTGAACAGGCATCGGTTTCCGAACATATTCGCCAAAGCAGCTTTACAAAGGCATAAAGGGTCAAACATCTGTGATTTTTAACATTGCTGTGGAATTCTGCATCCCAAGTTGCAAAAAAAAAAAATCCCCTTTGGTTTAGCTGTTAATATAAAATAGTGAGACAGTTAAGAAGGAGGTCCACCAATTTCACAAGTCAGGATTACATTACTGATCATGGGTAGTTACTACTCCGGCTGTGAAAACAGTTGTATCTTACATAAATGTGGTAGACCCTGATGAGGTCATCAGAGGTATTGGCTTGGGCTTTGACACAAAAGACTGTGTCACATACTGTGGAGTTGTGTGTGCATTTAACGAGCAGGGTGTATCTGATGAAGAGACGCTATTGGGTGGGCTGATGGGAAGTGTAGTATCCAGTATTTATGGTTAAAGTCAGGATATCTCGGAATCTGCTGTACTAATATTGACCTATATGTTTTACTTCTCTATCTCACAAGTCCCCCAGCAAAACTAAATCTACTAACTGAAATACAAAGTGGCTCGAGTGTTGCTTTGACTAGAGAGCCAAACAGCAGATCAAGTGAAATATATTCAATCTGTGTATCTCATGCCCTTTTGGACTGTATACATCTTTACCGAACGCCTGCTTCCATATGGGGCACACATAGTGCAGCACTAAATAATAACACCCAGATCTAATTCTGCACCAGAGTATACTGTAACTGTAACTTTCTGCACTGATTATAATATAATAATTAGCTATTATCACATACAATAATTGTATATTAATATAAACGCACGTCTGCTGTCGAACGGTTTGCTGTCGTGCCGTCAACTCCCATGTGCTTTGGGTCTCTTTGGATGCTCCACAAGTGGTGGACAACATGCTGCAGCAGCCCTTTCATCTGCACCACCCAGCTGTCAAGAGTGAAGAGCCACTTCCATTAAGTGTGTGTCTTCCCACTATACAATTATATACAGACATGCACGCTCAGGCTCATGAAGCGGGCGCACACACCCGCACAGAACACCGATCTCTGCCGAGAGTGTGCGTCGATGCTACAAGGCTACTTTAGTTTTTTTTTTTTTTTTTTGTGTGTGTGTGTGTGTGTA
The DNA here is from genome assembly GCF_050575085.1 of Anarhichas minor. NCBI lineage: Eukaryota > Metazoa > Chordata > Actinopteri > Perciformes > Anarhichadidae > Anarhichas > Anarhichas minor. The sequence continues at coordinate 787,671 of NW_027466517.1, forward strand.
AGAGAGGCAGACAGAGAGAAACGGAGAGGGAGAGAGAAAGAGCGTGCAACCTTTTAGAGTGCTCAGGGTAGGGAGCCCCTTTCCCTTTTACAGAACAGAAATCAGCAATTGACCTGTCACTTTTGCTCTGATAGCCATCTCTGGAAAGCAGGTCATGCACATATGTCTAAAGTGCCTCTTAACCGCATTTTATGAAGCCAGAAAATGTAATCCAATAATGATTTGATTTGTGAGAGAGAGAGAGAGAGAGAGAGAGAGAGAGAGAAAAAGAGAGATAGAAAAGGAGAGAGAGAGAAAGAGAGAGAGAGCTAGCCAGCTGGGAGTGATAGCAAGCACTGTTACCACTCCTAAAAGCAGCTTGAACAAAAAGAAAAAAGGGCAAATTCCACGTCCTTATTTAATTTCACCCACAACAGTATCACACAGATGTTGTCACTAAACAGCGGGCGGGTTGAGTTCAAACACAACAAAACAGCGCTGGCATTCACTTCCTCAACTGTTGATACACACTTCAGCATGTTTGCAGCCGGGGACCGTCTGAATGATCATCATCGGCACTGAGGCAAACCATACGCTGTCTTTTTTTAGACTGCCTCATTTGTGCCCCCCCCCCCCCCCCCCGTTCCCCCCGCCCCCCCTCTCTTTCCCATCCCATTTTAGGTTCCCAAAGACAAATAGCATGGCGCAAAAACTAATTAGTAACCAGGAACTAGTTAGGAGATGCCCTTTGAAAAACATGTCCTGAGGCAGGATTTAAATATAGGGACAGAGTCAGTGACTGAGTGTGCCTAGGAGATCCCGGCCTCCAGGCGCGGCAGCACTTTGACCCCTGACCCTCATTACAGGGAGTGCATTCCTAGAGGGGTGAAACCCCTCGCAGCACAAACGTACAAGGGCATGGGAGGACTGTATGGCCCGCACCACACCAGCCGAGCGTGGCCTGGTGTGTCTCACTGCCCAGATCAACGACGGGCTTGACAAAATACAGAGCGAGGATGCAGGCTTTTGGGAAAGTAATGGTAGGCACTTGCCATCCCGACGGAGAAATATGTTTTTCATTTTTATGCATCTGGTTTCACTATTGAAGTTAATGGGAATGGTATCCTTCAAAAACTAAAATAAATTGCTCTTCAGAATTTGTAACCCCATCCGTCTGGAATAAAATGCATAGTGGGGGAAGAAGTGAGAGGAGGGTTTTTTGGAAAGGCTAACCACTAGCTTGCTCGATATAGAATTGATTTAGTGGAGACTGAAGGATTGACCAAAGTGTGAACACACGATAAACATAGTGAGAAGATGAGTTTACATGCTGACGTGTATTAGATATGTGTTTCATCTGTGACAGAACTGTGTGTTTATGTCAGCAAGAATGCACTTGCCTGTAAGTGTACATGCCTGTAGTTCCCTTTAATTAGTAGTGTGAATAGTGAGTTCCCCCCCCCCACCACACACAAACACATACACACACACACACACACTTACGTCGTCTCTCATGGGTTGATAATTCTCATCACTGCAAACAGACTTGGTTTACATTCATTAGCCCAACACTCAGCAATCAGGCCACAGTGCCAGGGGCAGTGGCCCTCTCTATAAAATCACATTGCCTAATAGCAGTGTTCTATAATTACATCCCATTAACATCTATCAAAACGTGCTCCTACATGCCACGCATATTAGCGGTGGATTTGGCAGTTTGTGTTTGTATAAAATGCTTGTCGTTATTATTAGCATCCTCAGAGAGTGAGCACCAGCTTAAAGATTGCTGCTCACGTTATTTCTGCCTCATGTGCAGTTCTGTCCTGCAAAGTGGTACATGGAAGTGTGTGTGCATCAAAACAACATCTACTGGGCGTTATGCATGTCTATCTATTCATTACTATATCTACGGTGGTCTGGGAGGGCCAAACACAACAACGTTGGACAAAACACACTGACAAAAAAACACAATAACAATGGAAATATTTTTTTTTTCTGACATACTTCTAAAATGTGGTTGTGTTTCCTATTTTGAAATTGTGTTTGCGTTTTTTTTTTACCCATTTTGGGTTAAAAATGCAATCACCATTTCCAAACAATCATAATTAGTTTATTGATCGAAACACAAACATTGGATTTGTCACTGATGCATGTCATTTTACAGCAAGTCCTTCTTTAGAACTGTTGTTTTGATGGTTCGCCGTCACTAAAATGACTTTCGAATATTGTTTCCCCACAGGGATGTGGGAGTGAAGACAGGCTGCGCTGCATTATCCGCAAAGCCAAGGTAAATCTATTGATGTGCGCGTGTTTTGAGAGGGAGGGTATTTAAAAAATTCAATGAGAGATCTGATGATGTCTCATTCTTTTAATCTCACTTGTGTGAAATGTAGGTAGCAAGCATTTAAACAAACACCGTTTAAGTCATTAAACAGTGGCTGCATCTCACAAAACAGATTTAAGCAGAGCAGATCCATAATACTAATGAGCAATCAGGTCTTTGTTTTGCTCCGTGATTTAGCTGATTTTCGAGCCATTGTGTTGCTTATGAGCTGTAAGCTGTCTTATATTCCTTATTATTGCAGCAGAGCATTCGCTGCGGAAAAGGAGGGAGAGACATTACAATATTTGGCAAAGGATACAGGCCATGTAATGACCAAATCTGTATTCATTTCATGAGCAGAAATTAATCACGCCTCGCTGTGGTACGTTCCTAATGCAAATTTCCCGTCAACATGTTGTGTCTTGTGTTTGTGAGTTTTGTTCGCATGACACGGCGGAGCTGATCTGTCATCACAGATGGGGTTGCATGCTGGATAAGGTGGGCCACATCACTAACCATCTCAGATTAGGGAGTATGTGCTGTTGATGTGTTGTATGTATTCATGCTTGTGCCGCAGGTCAAAGCATCAAAAGCTGGCCACAGCGTGTTTTATTCATTGTTGGCTCTACTGCGGTGGGTTTGCTGTCTGTTCTCGTGTCTATGTATGGGAGGGATCCGCTCTGCAGAAGAAAATGTCACAGTTACTCAGACAACGACCTTTCAGGATTTTAAGATATTTTAAACATGAAATCATGCGCGCACACAGATTCACACACTGATGAAAGTTAAATGAAACATTTAGTCCGTGGGGAAGTCTCCACTGATCGTTGTTATTCATCTAGGAATTTGTCTTTGTCTCCATTTGGGGGGTCAAAGACTAATTGTTCCCGAGTGTCTCTATTACATACAGCTTGAGTTTGTTACCCAACAGGGTGATGAGTATGTTTGTGATCTTTGACTTCTTCGTCAGTTTAAACTTACTGATCCTGTGGTTAGTATACGTATTTTTCTTAAGCGGATAAAATAGCTTTTGGACACATTTGTAGAAACAGCATTTAAACTTGAAGTCCAAAGGTGGGTGTTTGCCTTGGCAGTGGTTGACTGACGTTTGAGAGCCGGGGTTGCTAGGAGAAATGCTGCTAACTTTTGTGTTGTGCTACTGACTGAAGAACGTCATAATCATATATCCTACAAACTTTGATATTAGCCCTAGCGTTGGTTATCAACCATTAGTGATTCAGCTAGGCTTATTAGCTTCCACATGGAAGATGCACACTAGTTAGCATAGTTTTCCAACTTCAGCACTGATTCCAATAAGGTGCCCATTTCCGTTCATATTATTTTTACACCTTCTGAGTAATTGGCAGCTCCCACACAGTGTCTGTCCTGCGTTCCATAAAGGAGATGGTGTAGCTAGCTGTAGTTGTCTCTCTGTCATTGGTCCAGTTGTGGTGATGGCAAATGATCACACTGTCAAAACTCACAAAGAATTCCACTTGAAAAGTGGAAGCTAGCAAGCCAGGCTAACTAGCTTCAATGGAAAATGTAGGCCTATTAAGAAAATAAATAAAATCTACAGAGATTTGGATAATTGGACCAAAAGAAAGTAAAAAAATCAAAAGTCTATTTCATATTGCTGTGAATACATATCCAAAAAAATTGTTTTTACAAGATTACAATTAAACACATCATGATAACCTTGTAAGTTGACCATGGCCCCCAAAGCCATTTAGTCACTGAGCTTGAACACACCATAATGTAACTCAATGCAATCTGTTAACAGCTGATAGCTCTGTCATAAGCAGGATTGTGTTAGGGAGAGGCTCCTTGCAAGCCGGTTGCTGCGATTGCTCTGAGCAGCGTGCATGGGAATGGAGTACAATATAACAGGCCTACGTGTCAAATTAAGTCCGTTGTTCCAAATGTTGCTATGCATTATCAGGGGCCGGCAATTAGTAAGCATTAATGACGATCTCGCTGTTGCACATTTTTTACAGAATATCGGCCCCTGATAAAGATCACATTTATTTGTCACTTGCCCGATCGGACAACTGCATGAGGCATTCCACTTGCCCGAACACAGAGTTTACTTGCCCCAGGCAAGCATTAATGTCGGGCCCTGCCTGAGATGATTCTCTGCTGTAGTTTACTGATTTGCTGTACAAAATAAGGTCTCCCCGATATATCAAGAGACGTTTTGGTAATGCTACCATGAGTTGTCATGTTAACTAGCAGACTCTCACCTGACTGTAACTGTCTGACAGTTTTTGGCTGCAGGCAAACACATTTTTTTTAAGGTGTTACAACCGTTTCTGGTCGTCTCTTACCTAAGAGGGGACATTTCTTGCACTTGTGCAGCATCTCTAACTGACCGTTGCACTTGTCTTAGTCCATTGTACCGATGGCATCGTCATCAATTATTGATGCCGGGCAGAGACATCCCACGGGGAGTCCAAGCAGCCATGAACAGGGGTTAGCAGCAGGACTGTTGAAGGCCACGAGTGGCAGCGGTGCCATTTAGAGAACGATTGTTGGGAAGCCTCCACTGTATATTGATACGAACTCTGCTCCAGTAAGTTAATGCATCAGTATAATAACATTTTAATGTCTGCAGTGGCACGGCCATTTAATATTTGTCCTCAGAGAGATGTATGTGTACATCAGCAATGACTGTAATGATGGTAGTGATAATCATTTGGTCCTGCGCTGCTTTCACTCTGAAATGCATTACTGCAATCACCCTTGGTTAACATTAAGAAGCTTTAGCCATTAAGACTTTGAGCGAGCAGTGCTCCATTGCCATTTCATTTTCTGGCATTCTTTTCTTGCCAATGCTGCTTTTTTTCTTGTATGTTGTTTTCCCCTTTTGCAACGCACTCTCAAATGTGGGCCATTTGTATGAGTTATGCTAATTTGTTGGGGCAATGAATGCATTAATTTCATTAGCACATGGCCTCAAAGCAATAATTACCAGAGTAGGTGTGTCACAAGCAATCATGTTCACATTTGCCAGTTAATTATTAAGATTTTGTTCGGAGGGACCTGAATTTGACACAAGTCGCCGAGGGAAAAAAAAAGAGAGGAGAAAGTTAATGCGTTCCAGTCGCCGAGGCAAGGTGCTTGTTGTTGAACACAGTGGGGGTGGCCGTGGCATTGTGGGCCTACTGGCACGATTTTTGCATGTTGACAGCTCACATTCTGGACTAATTACCGCAAATAGCAAAGGGCTGGCTGGTGCTCGGTCAATCCAGGAGGGTGTAATTATAAAGAAAAGGAGGTCCAGAGCCGCCTAATGGCCTCTACTCCCTTTGAGTGGAGTCCGGTGGAGGAGAGGCTGCTTTGGGAGCTGTGACAGAGGAAGCACATTCACAGCCCCCTTCGTCGGCCCTGATTAGCCTTTGTCCGAGGACAGACTGTGTGTCTTATGATGCACTCTTAAAAAAAAATTATGATTCTTTTTAGTACCGTGAGGGGTTCCTCACCTGGTAACTGTCAGAACCATGTTGGTATAATGGAGAACTGGGTGGCTTTTTATGTCTTTTCAGGGAACTTAATTTCACCAGCTGCTTCACTTTTACAGCTCTTGTCTGGTAATAAATTCAGTTTTGATTTTCGTGACAGAACACAGGCTTTATAATGGTCAACAATGTTGCAAGTCAGAAAATATTTAGATTTATTAGCATGCAAACAATATATGTGGTTGAATAAAAAAAACGACAACAATAACAACAAAAAAGATGCAGGACATGCCAACTATTTTAAATCTTGCTTCATATCTGTAATGATTTCTTGTTTGTTTTGTAGTTTTCCATGGCAACCACCACAAAATACATGTTGACACGCATTAGCTGTTTATGAAGTTTTTTGGGAAATCCAGATGCTCTCTCATATTTTCAGACTTTAATTTCCTGGGAACACCCACCTAAAAATATGTCTTTAAACATGTTGTGAAATCAGTCTTTCCCAGTGTTTTGAGCAGACTTTATAGAGCGCTGCAGGGATGATGTAGTTTTATAGGTCAGCCCCAAAAGTTAGCATCCCACTGGTTCCATCAACAAAAAGCCATTGGGATTGTTTTAGAAAAATAAACTGTGGCAAACAAAAGTTTTTGATACTTACTACTTGTTTTGCTCAGCAAGATAATCTTCACAAATGAACACCACTTTTAAAATGTTTGAAGGGTGAAGGCAATAATGTTAATATTAAACAAAATACAACACAGTCACCTGACACATAAAGCGACTTTAAAGGTGGACTAGTCGACGTGATGACGTTTTGTAGTCTCATTTATCCACTTGTCAGCAATCGCCTTTTTGAAAAGATTAAATATTGACAAGACCGGTATCTACGGATGTATTTAATATCGGAGAACAAATTGTTAAAATATCTTAGGCTTTTGTTAACTACGGACCTTCGTTCAGGCATCTAAACGAAAACCCTCGAGACGAGGGAACCTGAAGTGCAAACATGCTAACTTATTTCCGGCCTTTAGGACTCATCCCTGCAGAGCATCTGCAACCTGGGAAACCATGACCGTTTACTTTTCTCAGTAGCAGATCATACAGAGCATCTCCAGCCATGATAAAAGCTAGTTTTCTCCATCACACACACATCGATATATTTATTGTTGATCTACTGTGGTTTGGACGGTACCTCATTCCTTCGTTGGCTCGGACAAAATAAATAAAGTACAAAGGTAAATTAAGATGATTTACTAAAAATGGAAAATTTTTGAGACATTCTATTGCAGACTCCAAAATAGAATTTATGACACTAGATATTGTATAGTGTGTATATTTATGTCTCGCTGAATGAACTGGCTTTGGCAGTGGCCAATTAAAGTGATAATATAGAAATCAGTGCAGACAGAGAGACAGTCAAACAGGAGAGCTTAGTTCATGCACTACTACATTCATGGAACTTCAAATCTTCTGACACAATTCTGCACGGTTTCTGAACCTTTCCCGCCCCGTGTCTCTCAAGTGTCTCCTTAAAAGGTGCTAGCATCTACACTCCCATCCCCCTCTTTGAACAAAAAAAAATGTTAATCATCACTTGATTTTATATGGAAAGCAGATTATCCTTTGATTTTGATGAATGCAGCAGCTGCCAGACTCTTCATTTGACTAAAAGCAGGACATTCTGCCGAGGCCTCTCATATGTCACTAAGCCTCTGTCAGGACAGTACTGTGACAGGAGACGACACATGAAAGGAATTCCTCCTCATGGCTTTCACAGGACAATGGGGACATGGCCTTGAGGTAGTGTGTGTGTGAGTGTGCGTGTGTGTGTGTGTGTGTTGCTGAGTAGTGAACCACTTTGGCACAACAATGGACACACAACAGCAGAGAGGTGTTTGCTCTGTATAGCTCTTTAAACAGACTTTCTTTGTTATGTAAGTCATTTTCTTAAAATTGAACTGGAATATTTTGTGAGGAAATATAGCTACTAAAATGATAATGTATCTTTCTGCAATATATTTTTTGTTTATCTTATTGTCAAAAAAAAGGATCAAATAGTTTTTGACAATGTTTGACTGACATTTGAAGGCATGGCAAGGAGAAGTGCTTTCAACTGAGTGGAGAATGTCATCCTGTATCCTACTAAAGTTGATACAAGAGTATTTCCCCCCTTTTCCTGCAAGCCCACATAGTGTTAACCATTAACCATTAGCAATGAAGCAGTTTGTCCCTTTACAACATTCAGCATTTGGGAGGATCGATTAAGCTATTATGTTGTTATTTCTTGAAAAATAAAAACTAGCAAGCTAGGCTAAGTAGCCTCCATTTGGGAGTTATTGACAGCTCGCATTCACTCAGTGCTGCATTCATCCCACATTATGGAAAGGGGAGGGTCTAGCTGGCTTAGCTGTCTATTCTTCCTCATTTTGACAATCCAAACTTTCACCATTCAAGTACACAAGTTAAAAAAAGCAAACACCAAAGATATATATGCAGTATGTGTATTCTAATATACTAGCATTAGTTGTTTTTTTTCAGTTCAGCTTTAAAGCTGAACCTTTCTATTCTTTCTATATGAATGAGCTTAAATATATGGTAAGAAACATCATTTATGCTTTTTGCAAAAAAGAATGCGAATGTCTGTCTTTGTGCGTAGAAATAGTTTTATGCAGCTGACCCGTGGTCTCCACAAATGTAAATGTAAATAGCATCTGTATTTGGTGCAATTCCCACACTCAATTTTGGCTGAAACTTGTGTCAGGTTTAGACTGACAAAAAAACAAGAACAAACAAACACTACAGCATCTGGTTTGGTTGGATAAGGTTGCAAACAAAATGTAATTGACATCGTAGCAGGGTTAGTCTGAAGCCATCACCCTAAGCAGAGACTTGGACTCTTGGTAATTTCACCCTTTTTATTTAACCTTCATGCCCTCCCTCTCTTTCCTGCCATCCGTCCCCAAGCACAATTCATTTTAAGTTCCTGTTTCGGGAGGGTCCTGAGGCTGATTCAATTAAGTTTCCTTTAATTGGCTTTCAGGCATCCAAACTGAAACTGATGGAGAATTAATAACAGCTCCAGTTGGTCTCCTCGCTGCTCGCAACCTTGGAAACATCCTGAGAAATGGAGGCTTAGACGGGCCCACTTTGGTAGTTTGATAACACAGCTGAGGGGGAAATGTGGTCGCTGTTACTGTGTGGTCCCCGATCTTGGAATGCAATTCATCTCCTTCTCAACACCCTGGAAGTGCGGCGCAAACTCTGTGCCCACAAAAACACAGCAGAGGACAAAGAAAACTCTGCATAAGTACAGTGTATCTAACTATTCCTACTTTTGCTAAAGGATGCCCATGGAAATGTGTACCGTTCTCCAAAACCATCAATTAGAGATAAAAGAATAAAACACTATGTCGTGCCGTTAAGCCCTTACAGCGTGTTCTCTCTTATTTGTTCTTCACTAAAGCACATGCCGTACAAAGCAAACTGCAGCCTACAAAAAACAGCTATTTTTCTGTGGGTATGGCTCACTCTGTGTCCAGAGGAAGAGAAATTATTTGCAGATGCATCACTACATGTAGCTATCAAAAGACGGGTTGTGAGATGGCAGCGAATGATGGCTGCTGAAATGACGGTTTGAAGTTCACGTATCGTTAACAGCCATGGAATCAACTTTTCCTCTGACTCTACTTCCCCCCCAGACTCTGTCTTTGTCTTCAAACAGTGCCAAAGCAATCATTATGCTCAGACAAAATGCACCATAATGACAGTAATTTCAGTATCAAATTTTCAAATGTTAGGCCTTATTCATTGCGGTTAAGTAGCTTAGCTGTAACTCACATTTTCTACCCTTCTTAGCAGAGTGCTCAAGGAAGGAGACGTCTGAAGGACAAGAGAGCACCGCATGGAGGAACATTCATTTCAATGCTGCCGAGGCCTGCGTAGCGTTCAGAGTTTACTGTAGTCTTTTCTCTCATATTGGTATTGAATTTTTGGTAATGAGTTTTTTTACATTTATATCCAACTTCTTAAAAGGTGCTAAATTAAAAATTCAGAGCTATTGCCTGCAGACGGCTCTCAACATTGGGACGGCTGAGCCGGCAGCTCTCAGCTAACTGTGCTCACAGCACTCACAGTAGAAACGACGGTGCTGACAGACCGTATGATCACTGTGCAGAGCTATTAGCTATGAGTAAGTAGTTGTTTCCTGCTACATTAATACAGTCTGAATATTGTATAGAGAACCTTCATATATAGGTCCACACAGGGCAAGAAGCAGCACATCTATAGCACAGGCAATTTTTATATATATATACTTCTGCACTGTCTCATGGAAGAGATTATATGGATAATTAATCATTGTTGTTTTTTTAAAAACAAAAATAGCCACAGGTCTGAATATTGCGTTGTGTCATGCAGGTCTCTTATCCAATCCAACGCTTCCCACCACTGAGAGTTGTTGGCACTGTCAGAATGATGTTTGGATCATGGAACATATTTTTAGGCTTCTCAAATTCAACTACTCTTTGTTTTTTTTGTCTTCTTTGATCGTGAACCGAATATCTTTGGGATTTTGGCCTGACAAAATGAAACATTTGTAAATATCATCTTACACTCTGGAAACTTGCAAGGGGCCTCTTTCATTACAGTGCCCACACGCAGCTCATTGTGTTTTCTCAATAATTCTTGGAAAACAACGGAGCTGTCAGAGGAATAGAATACTTCTTTACCAGTTATCGTTTTCACGTCGAGCCCGTGTGTGAGTCATCGTGTCAGAATGTGGTCCTGGACACACCGACTGTAGCGGGAACTAGCACTGAAGCGGTTCACACTACTTTGCCAGGTGTTTTTATGTCTGTCTGTCAACAGATTTTGTCAATGCCGTAGCATCGCAACCGGCACAAAACTTCAGTGGGTCTCAAGTTGTTTTTTTTGTCTTTTTCACTTCATTTGTTATTTTGTTTCATGGGTTTGTACAATGTTTGGTGCACAGCATTTGTTTGTAAGGTCACAGTTTGTAATGACAGACCAACTGGCAGGTCAGTGGTGGTTAAGAGGATAGCATTTTGGGATGCATCATGAATTGAATTAAAGCATATTCATTTCTCACCATTAGTATTATAATAATGTTTGATAGCATGATCATTCACCCTAGTTCTCTTAAATGCACTTTCTTTTCCTGCTTATAGTGAGCCAATATGGTGGTGGCCTCATTATAATGATTTGTTGGCGTAAAAATACAAAACCTGCACATAAAATCTCTTGATAACTACCTGAGTTTGATACTAAGCCAGTAGGCGCAAAGCCCATTGAATGTTGGACAGTTGTCTTAGCATCTAAAGTGATTCAATAATAGTGAGTAGTTAGAAAGAAAACTGACATAAACTATTTCAGCTTCATGTTGTTGCTGGCGTGGACCCATTCGAACCCACGCAGGGTTTGAATGGCCATGTCGTTCATGAATCCACGTCATCCTCACAGCAGAACCTTGCTCAGTGTGCGGATCAGTATTTTCACTATAAGGCTCCTCGAAGCCATTATGCGCAGAATCTTTCAGTCTTAAAGTGAGCTGTAAATTTTGAGAGAATCTGACACCCCTGCCCGAGGGTTACAGCAGAATGCTAACGAGGCCACGGCGACGTTTCCATCACCATACAGTCAGTTGCGCCATACATCAGCTCCGCACCGAACATCTCCCAGCCACACATGAAGTCAGTGACAATTTCAGACGCAATACTTTATTAGTACCCCCCCCCCCCCCACATCCACGGTGTAATGAATGAGGCCATTTAAACAGGATTTACGATATCTTTAAAACTTGATTGCTTAGAATTTGAGAATTATTCATAAGACTAAAGCATCATTTGTCATACAACGAGTGCTGTTTTGGTGGGGACAAATGGTTTTGTTGTAGCTTTTCAAATGAACTCCTTTTCATCCACTCTTCAAATAAGCCATTTGCATGCATACGTGTCCACGCGCCGGATGTAATTAAAGGGGAATGAGGCTCAGGTGACAACTCGCAATCAAGTTTTTCGTCATAATGCGTCGGGCCACCGCCGAGCTAAAGTAACAGATACGGATGCGAATGATTGAGGATGCACAGACGTATTGTGTTACGCCACAACTTCTGCTGAAACAAGGAGTGCAGCGTCCATACACGGGCATGGCTGCTGATCCGAGGCGTTAAAAGGAAATGCTATATTTCTCAGATTTTAGTTTGTTTAAAGGTGTTGAACTTCTCTTTTAACAATACACTTAAGGAATGATATTATCCTCCCTCGAGTTACATTTCCTTATTTCCACCACGAGAGAGGAAGAGGCTTCCTTGCCATTGTTACAAAGATGATTGTGCTCACTTCCTGAGGCAGTGTGACCATGCTTTGTGTGCGATGCCCAGATCATCTCGTAATTACACAAGGATCCCAAGGCAGAGGGTGGGGACCCAAGTGAAGGGCCAGTTCACACACACACACACACACACACACACACACACACACACACACACACACACACACACACACTGCTATAGCTCGGAGGCATGGCTTACTATTGCCACAGCCAAGAATGAGGCCTCTCAAGAGAGATTTACACACAAATAAAACCATTCTTATCTTGGCCCACATGTGAACGAGAACTGATTACACGGTCTACATTTCAATGCTCAGATTGAGTGGAGTCAATTTTCTGTGGCCTATTTAAACCAATTCCAACCTGCAGACACAAGGGAGCCCAATCTGATACTCACTGTTTGGAAACAGTTTTGGAGGTTGAAGATGTGTGATGTTTTTTTCCAGTGTTTAAACACTGGTGCAGTTAAGTAATGTGACACTTGTTTAGCTGCAAGCCCAAGTGAAAATGTTTGTGTTTACTTGATTTTCACTCAAATTAAAATGATGTATCGATAGAAGGTACTATGTCTTCCTAAAAGTGATATTTGGCCAATTTTCAGCCGGCTTTGTATCATTACAATGTGGGTATTATATTCAAATGAACAATATTTCAGTGTTCCGAAGAGGAAACTGAAAAAAATAAAAAGCCGGCAAAACAAACTTCTGAGTATCGAGCTAATGCAATAGCGACAGTTTTTCTCACCCTGAAAATGCACCAAAAAAAAGTATCATACTTTGTCTACTCAGTGGCCGTAACAAGCCCAGTGCATTCTGGTTGTTGTAGGTTTTCTACCTTTTGAGAGAAAGGGAATACCACGGCCATTTCACTCTGACGTCTCTGGTCATTTAGCACCAACTTCTGTGCTTTACCACAGTAATTAACTTTGCTGTAGACACGGCATAATGTCATTTTGTCACTTTCCTTACATCATTATTCGCACATCATTATCCCCCACACACACACACAGTCTGGAAGTGTTAACAGGCTGCACATGTAGTGTAGTTCACAGTTACGTTGTATTCATTATTAACCAGCACTCTTTCTCCAGAGTGTGTAATAATGAGAGCAACGTATGTCTCAGCCTGCTGCTCAAATGTTTATTTGATCACAGCGTTATGGTCTGTCCCGCCCTCACCGGGTATATGGGCAGCATCACAACACTATTTTATATATATATATATATATATATATATATATATAAACAAATACACAGGAGCTGAATCAGCTAAATTATCGGACAGCTGCAGAGATTGGCTTGACTGGTCACCCAAAGCACACGCGTCACCAGTAAGAAAAAGCATCACAAAGATAAAAAAACGACTCAATACAATCTTAAGCAACATTCATATAACCTCAGAACTCTCCAAAGGTCAAAAACTGAAAAAGATTTAGAGAATTTAACAGCAAACATACTGATATATCCTGTTATCAAACATATTAAATCCATTGCACTAAAAAAAAAAAGTCCAGAGGGAAGGACATGAAAAACAATTGGGACAATGTCATTATACAGTAAACATGTAAATGAAATAGTCACAGTTCAAGGATGTACAATGGCCCATTCTTCTGTGAATGTATATAGCAACATCCATACACTAATGAAAGAAACATTCTGGAAGCTAGGGGTTTCAAAATATAGGTTGGTCTGTGACTCCTAAAGCCATTATGGTTCAATTTTTGGTATATTACACATTATAATACCATCTGGCATGAGCTGCAGCTGCATATACTTGTATGTTTGAATTAGTTTATATTGTGTACCTCTAATGGATTTTCCAATGTATTTTGAAGGCCAAAGTCATTGGTTGTACTGTGAACAATCACCCACTGATCACCCACGGCCATGGAGCGTGATGGAGAGGATGCACGTTGGCTATAAGTTATCTTAATAATTGAGTAATTGATTAACTTAGATGGGAATCACAAAGGTTGACTCTGCTCAATCTCTAATCTGTTTTTTTATCTGATTAAAAAACATTTTATGTTAAAATGACATGCCTTGTAAGTATGTAAGTATCTGATTTATGGGGAGGTATTCCAAAAGAAAAACTCATTATTATCCATTCATTCTTTTAAAACTAAATATGTCTGTGTGTGTGTGTGTGTGTGTGTGTGTGTGTGTGTGTGTGTGTGTGTGTGTGTGTGTGTGTGTGTGTGTGTAAGGGACGCATGAACGCTCGCACATGCGTGGGTATGCTTTTAAAATCCCACCCAGTCATATTGCATCGCCTCAGCAAAGCTCTTGATTAGCTGCGGTTTTATGTCTGGATGGTCCATTTAATTAGGTTATGTACCAGATAAAGGCCAGCCAAAAGTAATCACAAGGATTATTTACTCTTGCTAATTGAGGTTCCATCTTAACACCACAACTAAAGGTTAATGGTCTCTTGGTATATTATTTACCGTCCACACTCCAGCGGCTGGCTCGCACCGCACACAGCGGAGGAGGGAAAGGAGATTCCACAGGTATAGGGGTGGGGGTGGGAAATGATTTGTAGCGTAATATTGAACTTTGGATGTTTAACTTTAAACCTTCTGAAATACTGTACAACCTTCATTTTAATAATCTTACTTTGGGCTCAGGTGTGATGCTCAAGTTTCCTGGAGCTTTAGGCAGGTGCAGCCCATCACCGCTCCTAATCTCTCCTTTAACTAACCACAGAAAATTCTCCATGCACATGTAAATCATAGAGCGCGCTTTACAGTGAATTGAAAGGTAGATTCGAAGTGACATTGTGTGATTAATTCTGCCGCTCTCTAAATGACCCTCAGTTCTGTCTTCATAGGAAAGCTGTTCTAATAGTCTTTTCCAATAGTGATTAAAACTACAAAAATGTGAACCTGTAGGTTAATAAAAATGGTAATTTAACTAGTATCTGATTTAATTGACTCTGAAGAAGTACTTAAACGTGTTTGCACTCTGGAAAATCTACATGGCTCAGCGGCAAAGAAATTGGAATATCCATCTGTCAAGATAATAAATTTGACTATTTCATCACTGTAATCTTCATACAATCTCCCTTTGTGCTGGTCTCTACGGCTCACCGCTAATGTAATAAATCACCTCCATGTTTGGAATTGTTTCATGTGTTTTAGGGTAATTGTAATATACTCAAAAGAGCCCAAGTGTGGTGATCAGCGGGTGTTCTTAACCTTTGTAGATTCAAGATTTGGAAAGTTTAACTCAAACTTCCACCCACATCAAACTTCTGCCAAGTTAACATAACAATGGCACTTTCTCTTTCAATGCTGGTATGTAATGTAATAATGTTGTAAGCAGATATCAGGACATTTTTTAAGTGTTTATTAAGGGTCTAACTTAAAGCTAATGTCACAAACATTTCTGTATTTAGGTTTGTACCAAAAGTGGCAATGCTTTATACAGGAAGTTGTTAAGAATGGTCTAGTCTGCTACATTTGCTGCAAATTCCTTTTTTTTTTACTTCCATTTTTACTCCTCATACATATATCTTTAAGTGTAGCTTTTGCATGTACACATAAAATGACATAATGTTTAAACCATATACCTGATCAGTAGTAACAACAGAAAATGTAAGTCAGAATTGCATTGGGCCATATTGCATGATTCTTCTTCAAAAACTGGAGGCTGTGCATATAATGGGAGGAGATACTGATGAAAGTCAAGTTAGTTTGAAGTGTTTGTGTAAAAAAAGAGAAGCTGTTGCTGGAAAATTGAAAATCTCTTTTTTGGCCCCTAACTTCAGCTCATCTACTGTCAAGAATAATACAACCAACACTTCACATCTGTTCATATCCAAATAATGTATTTGTTTACGTTTGCAGTATTCATAAATGTCCCGACAATTTAATAAGAGGAATCCTCATTTTTGTTATTTATTCATCTTTTCTCTATTATAACATAAACAAATCTTCCTATTTAACTTATTTTTTATGGCAGCTTTACTCGTTCATTTTTATACTGCAGATATTATGTGGTAGTGACATAAACACAACTCACTATCATAGGATTGATCATCCCTGCTTTGGTTAATAAAGACCTTGTTAGATATTGACGTTCTGTGAGTGTTGTTATATAGACAGCTTCAGTTTACTTTTGGACCCATTTTCAGGCTAATCCATGGTTGAAGAACACGATGGCAGAGTCCATTGTTGTTATATGTATGTTGTCATACATTTACCAGCTTCTTTGTTTGATTTAAATGTCCCAATGCTTATATTTTTAAACATTATTAAGGTTCATAAATCATAGATAGTTTTGCTTTATTGTTCACAACTAAGAGTGTTGTAGTGTATTACCATTTATTAATTGCTTATACACTGCTTATAAATGCTAAATAGGGGCGTTGCAACAAGGTCTTATGGTTTGACATCTAAAAGTATGTCACATGCCTGTGATTGTGGATCCCTACAAGGCTTGCAAACCAGATAATTATTTTAGGGGTATAATTTCTTGTTCTTTTTTGTCCATTTCTTATTTATATGATGCCAAAAATATGCTCCCAGGGCTATCATTTTCCTGTGGCTGTTTGCAAAAGCGGAGAGCTCGGAGGATTTATCTGCTTGACCCATCACACAAAGACAATGAGCTGCAGAATGGTGGTGTCCAACTGGGAGGACTGAGGGTGGGCGCACCCAGTCATCCTCAGCCCCCCCCCCCCTCTGAAGACAGAATCATGTTACAGGTGAGAGACCCATTACTCTGGTCTGTATCAACTCGCACTGCCAGTGCATGTGTGTCGGCTGCAGGGATTTACTGTATGTCAGTGTTATATCTCTGGCTTGTTTTGACCAGCTCGGGGCCTCAGGTTTCTGACAGTACACGGCATTCGATATCTGCAATGGCAGTAACGGGACAAAGCGCCTCGCCTCTGTCTCCAGTGTACACCAGCACAGAGCCAGGCTCTGCGTGGAGACTAAGTCATAAAATGGTGTTGTGGAACTCCTCACTTTTCAGGAGCCGTTAGCCCCGGGGCTAGGGCTAATGGTTTACTCACTCCCCGACAGCCCCTCGGGCTCCGGGTAGTGTCCCATTGTCAAGCTGCTCTCATTAACTCCTATAACTCCTGGAGAGATGAGCGTCAGGCAGCCACACACTGGAGGCCTTACACCTGGAAGTGCAATGGACTGACAAACAGGTTACAGGTAGAAGTACACAGTCAAATTATGTTTTTTGTTTTTAAGTTAGAAACAACTTTTTACACATTATTGTAGTGTTTCTTTACCTTATATAATATGCAGTTGTTGATTGTGAATTAGTTATGCGTTTTGAATTTTTCACACTCCTTTAATTAAGGAAGTAAAAGCAGCAATACAGCAGTGTAAAGAAGCAAAGTATCACCTAAATATATACTTAAAAGTACTTGTCCAAAATGGCCTTTTCCAAAGTGCTTTATTATAATAAATATATTAAGTTATTATTGAGGCACTATAGTTGATGAATATAAAGTGGATAGGACTCCAACTGCTTTATACTGTTGGGTCATATTTTATAAACTGATCATGTTTTATATGTACAATCTTAATCTTTGAAGTAACTATGGAGTCAGATAAATGTAGCGTAGTACAAAGATTCCTCTGAATTGTAGTGGAGTACCTCAAAGTTGTACTTTAGTACAATACCTGAATTTCTAAAATGTCCGCACAAATATAATAGAAGCAAGTACTGTGACATTAAGTTGGATTCCCAAAAATCCTTTTGCTTTTTGCTTTTTTTTTTTAGATATTAATACACAAACTTTACACTTCAGTTGAGCATAAGGGCTTTCGTTCAGCCTTGTTTTCAAATTTAGCATTTTGAATCGAAAAATGTGTCATAAAACGGGGGTGGAAACATGCGGAATGCAAACAGTCTCACAGCTTAATCGCTCATGTTTTCCATATCACGGGGCAGATTGTGCAAGAGACACACATTTGCGGGAATTTTCACATGAACGACAGCCTTTATGAAGTTTGGTGTATGTTGCTGACACATTGTATGGTCTACTTGTACTCTGCACATAGACACGAACTGAAAAGACTACAGTTGTATTAAAAAAATTGGCAGCAACTTTTTTGGAAATACATATCTTCTGTCTCTAAAACCGTCACTCTGCCGCAGTATCATTAGCTGTGAATTCTACATCAGACCTGTGAACGTCCTGGGTACTCTCACAGTCACCTGTTCCACACTTTCTCCTTTAATCTTGATTAAATATGGCGATCTCTTTGTTTGACAATGTTTGAGCTGCTGGACCATCGTCGCTCGGTAAAATATGCACCCAGGCCTAAAGAGCTGTAGAGTAAATTATAGGCCGCTAAGCCAACGTGTTTTCACAAGACATAGTCTCAGATAGAGGCAGTCACTTTGTTAATCTACTCATCCATTTATTCACCCCACGGCTGACTCTCATATATACATTAATTCATTTAAAAGTACAAAGAATTGCTCCTTGTTTCTGCTGCATTAAATATATATATATATATATATATATAATTTTTCTTTGGTTAGTGATATATGGACTGTTAAGTGACTTTAACCGTTCATGTTTATTGGACCTAATTGTATTTCCAATCAGCTTTTCGCTATGAGTGATGAATATGAAGATGCCACTATCACAAAGTTCAAACTGTTTTGGATATTTCATATGAGAGATTTTGAAATATGTATCCCAAAATTAGTTGTTGTAAATTAAGAATGTTACAAATTCTTTAATTGCTATAATGCAACACTACACATCCACTCATCCATTAGGCGTCCGAGTGAGAGGCACTACGCAGCTGTTTTAGCTGCACTGTAATTTCATAAAAGAGGTAAACCCTCCTGCCACTGTCAGCCAGCGTCCCAGGAGTTTTCTGGAAATAACACTGTTATAAAAGCATTTAAAAAGAAAGAAAAACCCTCCACATTTTTTGTACCTATACAACACATTTATCTTTCTTCTCTTCTTCCCGTTTGCCCCGCATTTGGGCTTGTTGAGGTTGAAAAAGATTAGGGGAAAATAGTGCATCATAAACTGGCTGCAGGCCTCGGGGCAACAGTGTCTGCTCTAAAGCTGGATAATCTCATATCAGTGTGGCGTGTTCATTTAGCTTAAAAGATAGGACCGTTTTAGAAGCACCTCCTTAGGTTATTATGAAGCTTTTCATACTCAAGATGATAACTCATTCTGGCACCTGTGTAATTTACTAATGACACATGATTTTTGCCTGCACTGACTGCGAGCCGGGGAGGAATTACAGTGCACTGCAGAGCCTCCGCAGATATACGCCAGCCGCTGACATCGAGGCAGAACCTGGTTGGGTTGTGTTTTAACTTCTTTAATTAGGTGTGTTTACTCTGTATTTTATTTGCAGAGATCACAGAAGAGCCTGGGGAAAGGTAGATTTAATTAAGGGACATTGATGAAAGCACACAGCTCGCACAAAGTGTTTCCTCTGATATTGCTGCAAAATATCCTGATGACAGGTGGTGCTGGGGAGGAGTTGACGCGGCTGCGAAATGGAACAATTTGGATTCATTCTCACCATGTGTAGGTGGGAAAGTGTTATAGGTCTTCTGTTATATATCACTGAACTCAATTTAACTGCTAAATAAAATCCATTTCGACACACAGACTTATGCGGCAGAGTGCGATTTTCGGAGTGGAAAAAAAGAGAAAAAGATGTGATTGCACATAAAGGAATAGCGATGGTCGATGAGATAGTGGAAATGTACGAGCAGCTTTGCAATTAGCAAGTGCAGGCCTGCCACATTGTCAAATGCCCTCACGCTCTGTCTCTGCGATAATTGTCACAGCCCCTCTCTTTTATTACAATCTGTCACAGAGTCAACCGTATTCATTATGCATTCTTATCTGCTTGTGCTTTAACATTTGCCAGATGGCACGTCGGTATCAAAAGCTAATAATGATGTAGTAAGGAAATTAAGACTTTATCAAAAGCTACTTAATGCCGGAAAAAAAGGAAAATCAAAATACATTGATGCATCAGTTGATCCTTGATGATCCCATCTGTGAAATTGTAAAAGGTGAATCATCCTATCTTATAGCTACAGAATATGCAAATTAAAGAGCAAAGCTGAAATTCGATTGGGTTGAGCTTAACTAATCTCCTTTGGTCACAATTTAGGTTTGATGTAGAAAGAAATCCCATTTTTTACACATAGATTTAATCTGGTTTTCTAACCTGCTACACATAATTTGCTAGTAGAATAAAAATGGCAATGGATAGTCCGTTAAATATGTAAAGTAATATGTTAGGACATGGACAGCTACTTAAACTACAAGGAGCTCCCAGACATTTTATACACCTGGCAATTCCCAAGAAAGGGATTTTACACATGCCATATGCTGCACCGGCCTAATTTATACATGCACAGAATATCTAAGGCTCCTTATAACGGAATAGAAATGCTGTATGTTGGTCAACACATGGAAAAATGTGTTTAAAGGAAAAAGCAGCAAAAATGAAAGCGACTGAAATGAACTAGTGAAAAACAAGACTACGTGTCTGTAGCCATGCTAGCGCCTTAATTAGACTGCAGCTAAGCACAGCGCTGCTTTGAGCCAAGTGCTCCCATCAGCATGCTAACATGTTCACAATGGCAATGCTAGCGGGTTTAGCATGTTTATTGTTCACCATCATATTTTAGCATGTTACAGGTAGACATGTGCTAATTAGTACTAAACACAAAGGACCGATGAGGCTGATGAGGACGTCGTTATTTCTGCAGATATTTTGTCATCGTCCAAATTATTGGAGAAACTGAAATTTTAGATGGAAGATTACAATTTGTCCTCCGTGAAGCTGAATGTCTGTATCAAATTCCAAGACCATCCACTCCATAGTTGTTGAAATATTACAATAAAAACCTAAAGTCAACCACATGGTGGAGCTAGAGGAAATGTCAGTAGATCACCAAAGTAAGATTCATCATCTGGGAACCATGAATATTTGTTCAAAATTTGGTGTTGAGATATTTCTCTCTATGTCTTTAAACTTTGACCTCCTGGTGGCAGAGGAAAATAAGGATTGCCTTAGTCGTTAGAATGTATCCTCTAGGGACCATGAATGTCTGTAAAACATGTCAATCCACTCTGTAGTTGTTGAGATATTTAAGTCTGTACTAAAGTGGTGGACCCATCGACTGACATACTGACATTGCCTTCCCTAGAGTCATACTATTGTTGTTGTTGTATTGAAGAGAAACAACACAAGTATGACATGAATGTTGTTGTATGGATGGAATTAGTGCTGTGGAAATGGACATTTGGAAGTTATTCAGTCGATAAACATAGAGGAAGTCTGCATTAACAGAAAACAACATCAACAAATTAAAACAGGAGCAGGTTTCGTACAGATATATGATATAATAATACTAAGCAAATTTGAAATAATGGCCTCTCTTATATAAGCCTGTTTCAGGGCTTTCATACTTCTGTGGTTCCACCATTAATCTTATCTAAAACGCAAGTAAAACCCGTTATTAATTTGTCTTCCCTCTTGAGAAGTAGGCCCAGGACCGAGGGAGGATTTCGGCAATGCGCAATAAATAGCTGAGAAAATGAGGCTCATGGGAACAAGAGGTACAGCCCTAGATTTTCCTCCCTCAGTGACATCTTGAATAGTTCAGGAGTTATGTGCAATAAGTTGTGGAAGATAATGTCTGGTGACATAGACTTGTTGTCACATTTTTCATCCACCTCTATCCAAGTCCCATTGCATTCTGATCACACCTCTTCAGGCAGATAACTATTTCCTCAGGATTAATGTCCCAGTTTCTGCATCCTCCAACACATCACAGTTAATGACCTTGATTTAAATCACAGGAATGTATGTAGGAACTCATATTACTTCCAAACAAGAAAATAGATCAGCCTTTAGGTGTTGTTTTTGTCTGGCCCTGTGCTAGGCAACTTTTGGCCTGCAGCTATCAGCGAGATAGACAATCACCTCTACTCTTGGTTTGATTGATTCAATGCAGGTTTACCAAGCGGGGGACACCTCGCTCATGCATAGGCTGTTTGTCATTTCTGCTTTTTTATTTTTTTAGTTTTAAAGTCAGATACTTTCCGCATTTGCTGTTTGATTGCAAAAGCTTAAAGAGTTTGACACACTGAATAATTGTGTAGGTTATGTGATTTCTCAAAAGTGAAAGGTGTGATAAGCTCAGAGGATGAATTAGTGCTACTTTAAAGCTTGCCACATGTTTTCAACATTTCCAATAATTCCCAAAAATTTTGGCTAAGCTGATGACAGCATCACAAAAATCACAAAAGTCAAGTGGAAGCAAAGCAAACTGCTCACAGGCCTATAAATGATTTTAGGCTCACAGGGGGTGAATCCTGAAATGTGTGACATTCACATTGAACACACACCTCCCCCTCAAAATGCACCAACACACACTCTCTCTGACAGTCCTCTTTGTCTTGATTTCACACCTGAAATAAACACAACTTTCCATTGGATGACAATTCTCAGTTATTTTAAGCTTGAAGGGTTTTTAAACACCGGGGTGCGTGACGAATAAATGACATGGGATTGCGAAATACTCACCTGTTTAATATTTCACGTCAAAACTATTCATACCGGCAGCGGTGCGAATTTGGGACAAGTTGCAACACTTTTTCAATGAAAGGTTAGAATAGATATTTTGGACGCAGGGGACCAATTACCAGATTCCTGTTGACCCAGATCAGCATCAGGCAGTCTGACTGAGGAAAATTGCCATATTGTCTAAGCTACCGTAAGCAATTTTAGTTTTTAGCTCTAAGTGAATTTGCCTCTGGTAAGCCGTTACGCAGTGAATATGTCTAGGGCTTTTATTGTGAAAGGTAAGAATAGAAGGAGTGGACCTGGTCTGCGCTTTTGTCAAGGTTGACAGGTGTAATAAATGTTGCTGTCTTGGTTCGGACTACAGAGCCTCCATGTTCTATAGTGTATGTTTTTAATACGTACCTTCCACACAATGTGATTGATTGATGCCTTTATTCGCTGTGCGAAAGCTTTTAAAAATTGACTTTGTTATGACAAAGCCCCCCTAAAATAGGCTAACAGCCTAACGACGCCCCTGATCTGAGCCATTAGTTAACGATGAAAATCTTTGCCCAAATAACACTACGAGTCAAAGAAAGGAAAAATAGTTTGAAGGTGCAATGTGTAAGATCTGAACGCATGCTCCAAAACCAATAGGGGGATACATTTGACCTCCACTGCTCACACACTCATACAATCTAAATTCCCAGTCATCACTTCCAGATAAAACTACTAACTAACAGCAGAGCAAGAATACGCCAAATTCAACCAAACTCCTGAATGTCTGAGAGCCAATCAAAATAACACCTTTCTTATAACCTTTACATGTGGCTTTGAGCCTAAAGCTTACGTTAGCCATCTTTGTGTTGGTAGTTTGACTATTGGATTAAATCTAAAGTGGCAGAAATGACAAAACGACTTGTATTAACATACTTTTTTTTTTTAAACGAGTGAGAAATGGAAATTGAGGAAAGTCAAACTCAACTCAATACAGTGATACAAATATCTATCCATCCACTTGGTCTAAGGTAAGGTAAGAGGCATCGGGTTAGACTCTAACCCGATGCCTCTTACCAGTTAGACGTGCCCTGAAAACCTCTAAGGGGAGGCGTCCAGGAGGCATCCTTATCAGAAGCTCGAATCCCCTTGGCTGGCCCCACTCATCTCCCAGGAGCAGTGGCTTTTCTGCGAGTTCTCTCCGGATGTCTGAGAAGTGTGTTTCCTGTCAGCTGACCGTTAGCAAGCTAGCTAGCTCAAAAAGCTGGTCATGTCTCAGCTGTGGTGTTCCAAGACGCAGCAGGTTGCAGTGTGACAAACCTGAACGCATGCCTGCACAGAACTAATACACAACAGCTTCAAATGGAAGGTGAACATGTATGACATTTATGTCCATGAGACAAATAACTAACAAGCATGAGTCACTTGTCGTGTAGGTGGCCTTTACCCTCTAAGTGCGATGTTGCTGTGATACAGTATAAACATTATAGCCTATGTCTGATATTATATATAGAAGATCAGTTACCACTACACGGATCAATTTCAGGAGGCAATTTGTTATGTAGACTTATTCATCTTTTTTAGAGTTTGTTACACATAGGTGTTTTTTTTTTTGCTATTAAGCTCTCAAAGCTGTGAACAAACAGCAACATCTGGATTTGATCTCATAAGGCCTGAGGAGTCTCACTAATCAGCAGAGTAAACTATTGCAGATGTGAGAAAATTACATGGACTGGCTCTCCAAATAACTTCATTTGAATTAGCAGAAAATACTCGATATGAATATGATATGAAGGGTGATGGGTGATTGGTGATCTCATTTCCCTACCTCTCCTCAGTGCAATGTGATCAGCCACAACCTGTGTGGAGAGATGTTATGAGAAACTCATCAAATGGCACGAATGCACGTTTAAAGTTCCACGTTTATGTTTAGATTTAATTCAACACACTTTGAAACTAGGTCTGTGTTGTAAGGTGGAGAATATGCGCTGACACACACGCAGGGTATTTTGAAAGACAAATGTTCATTGACAATAGAGTTTGGACTTTGAAATGCAGGCTGCAAAGCATCCTCATTAATTGTGTAAAATAGGTTTCTCCCCAAAGAACTGACAGAAATGGTGTAACGCTGGGCTTCATGGGTAGATATGCTGACTAATTGGCTCTTTAAAAGAAGGTTAAGGCATTTTAAAGGCCTCAAATTGGTCTTTTCTCCTTCAGAGCAAGTTGTGAGTGCCAAAAATAATTAGGGCGGTGCTGATTGTTATGGACCCCATATCACACTAAGGCAAAATAGACAGCAGGGAGGATGCCAAGGGAAGCTTTATGAGTCTCATTTGAAGTAAACTGAACTCATTATAAACTGTATGAGTTGTGTGAGAGATAGTTAGCAATACAGATTACATAACTATCTGGAGCCTTTAAAACAACCGATCGCAGTTTGTAGAGTCATTATTAGTTGAATTACATTTCTGTATGGAAACACTTTTATTTTATGCATGATGGAGTCTCAAGCCATGTGGAGGCCTGAATCCAGAGCCAAGAGACTGTCCTCATCCAAAAACTCACACCATTGTTTATTTGTTCAAATGCTTAAAAGCAGCAGTGTTAACATATTAGTAGTTGCATATACACATTCAGTTGAAATGGGGCAACGGCAATGGTGGATTTTTTTGTCTTGTTGCAAGCCACCCCAACACATGTAATATTCCCTCTCCTTGTAGCTCTGTTTTGGTCTCCACCACCTCCTCTGGGATTTATCTGCCTTTCACCAACTGGCTGCTAACTTTGTCTGTAGTTTGGTGCTGGGCAGTCAGTGTACTGTGGGTTTATCAGAGCTGTTTCACAGTGAACAGCAACTTGCTGCAGCGGGTAATGGGTTTTATTAGAGGTGTGAGAGTGAGACAAACCGTTGAGGAAAGGAAAACCCAAGCAATGAGCTGAAAGACACCAAAATGCTCTGGAGAGCATGCGTGGAATGGATAATCCTTCACTGTGGAGTCTACAAGCAAACCCTTTAACATTACACAAAGTCATATGATACATACCATGGTTCACATGCCGTCTCCTACCATGACCACAATCTGTCCTCAAAACCTCAACCAAACATTTGTGTAAACTTAAATTAAGCCGTCTTGGGGCTAGGCACAAAGCCTACAAAGCTTTTTCCTTTAAAAAAATCATCTTCCTGCTCGGTAAAAAGTAAAGGTGTGGTCCGTGAAACTAACACAATGAGCTGAAAGTTATCTGCTAGTTATTTGATCCATTGTTAATGTACAAATATAGACTGGTGCAGCTTTAAAGCCTAAATTTGATCTAACACTCTAATATTGTTGTTATACCGTAAGACATTTTAAAGTCACCACAAAGACACATTTGAAAAAGTTAAATACGCTATTGCTAAGGAAATAGCTGGTCTCATTTTCTCAACTCTAATTTTGTTAATTATTACATTTAAATCGGGTTTTCTTCTACACATAAATGGTTCAAGAACACCAAAACATTTTTAACCTACACGGCAGATTTTTCCACCTAAACTTTTACAGTCGCATGCCTCTGCTCCATTCTTTGTCAGTGACGAAGATCAAACATTAATCGTCAAATACCCCTCTGAGCGCTCATTCCAGCTACTGCAGCTGTTTGGGGACTTCCACATTGTGAGGTTCCACAACGCTGACAGGGAAACATGGGGAGCAGTCGGATGTCCTAGTAGCCTCATTCTCCCTGCTAGCAGAGCATGTCCCAACTGTTGTCAATTTATCAATGTACCGTGCACTAGTGGGCACAGTTTGAGCCACCATTAGGACAGGTGCCTCCATCCATCATGGCCAAGTCACTTATTCCACCTTGTCAGGGGAAACTAAATGGAGCTTTTGAAGAAATGTAAACAACTCTCAGTGGACAATCAGAGGAGCCAATCGCAACACTCCAACTGGAGGACTGAGCACAAAGAGTTCAGTCTCCCATTAGCATCCAGGGCCTCCTGCGCTCATGCCGATGTTTTCCCATATGTCCTTTAATTGTACAGACACACTGATATGCAGCATATGAGCCGTCTCGCATTGCATGTGAAGCGCTGCATGTTGTAATCTCGATGTAATTATCGCGTCGTCTTGATTACCCAGAAAATCACTCTGCTGTGCAGCGCGAGAACGTTGCATCTCTGAAATGTTATATACTTAAAACATTTCAGATTTTAAGATTTTTGGTTGGGCAAGATTCTTTTTTTGTGGTTTGTTTTTGCCTCGTCCAAACACTTTGAAATTATGAAAGAAGGAGGGGAAAAGAACAAATGTCTCACTCTCCAAAATACTTACAGCGGCATTTATTATTTAGTGGTGTGGATTAATAACATAAGAATAACAAAATATTGGGCGCACGCACTCACTGTAAAGTCTAATCTAATTCATGTTTGAGAATGTGTTTAGCTGAAGCTTGTTTAGAAGAGTTTCATCTTGACAATTATAATCCTATGAGGAGAGCTCTTACCCCCTGGGCTCGCACTTCATTCATTTTCGTTCTACTGCTGCACAATACAGCCAGAGGTGAAGTGCACTGGGTTTTAATTAAAAGACACAAAGAAATTAGAAATCGGGGGATGCACAGAGCTGTTAATCAATCCCCACCAATCAGCCAGGATGTTGATGGCACAACGACCGTCAACAGAATGGAGTGAATAGAGAGCAGACAGATTGATGTGTGTGTGTGTTTTTTTTTCTCTCACAGATCTAAATAAACATTTGCAGTAATGATGAAAGCTTTAATGTCTGCTAAATTCTCCCTATTTTGTAGGTTATCCCATACAAACTTAACCCCCATGCACCAGATATAGTACCACATATTTGTTCTCTTTGTAACTTATATGAATGCAAGAAAACAAATGATAAATATGGAATGGAATGTTTATTAACATCTGGCAACTGTTTAAATGTGTCTGTGATTTCATTACTTGTGTCTATATTTGTTATTTACTCAATTCATCACATGGTTTTCAATATCTAGGTGGTCACAGTTTATTACATATAGGCTTTGTTTTACATGTCCGAGTAGGAAGAGCACGTGTGAATAATAAGAGTAATGGGGGCTCAATTCTATTTAGCTGCTTTGGTATTAGGGTCCCGGGTCCAGTGCATGCTGGCTCACAGTCACACTTGGAGCGTTCCAATTCTCTTAAATCATGTTTCCCTCACTTGTGTCTTTTCCTTGCGTGTCACGTCTTACTGAGGCACTTCAATAGAACAGAGCCATCGTTATTGTTGTTTTCGTTACACCTCTGCCTTTTTCTGCTGTGACCAACCAGAATGTTGGGAGAAACATCTATTGTGAAAGGTTGATTGACCCTTCGCTCAGCCACGCCCCTCCAACACAGACTGGCCAATCATAGCGTAGCATCGGCCAGCTTCGACCAGGGTCCGACTGCTAACCGTCTGTGCTCCAGAGACTCTCAGGCAATCGTTTCAGATGTTCCTCATTTTCAGGCTGGTGTTGTGGATTTGGAGCTAGTCGGTTAAACCTTGTGCAATAGTGATATCCAAGAAGTTGGAAGGAGATGTCATTTTCTAAAACGTTACATTTCTACATAAAAACCTGTGGTGCTCAGCAGAGTATATTAGCACATCCTTAACTAGCATTAGCACTTCTATGCTACGCTAGCTACTGAAGGCATACTGAATGTATACACATGCTGCCTTTGCTTTTTAATGATTGTAACAGTGAATAAAGATCTACCCGTGATATTATCGTATTGCAGATGTATTAGCATCGGTGCATATGCTCTGATTTGCGCAGATATCAAAACAATTTTTTTTCTTGTGTAGAATGTGCTGCAATGTCACTAATAGCTTAAGCCTATGGCATTTAACACTGAATAAATCAGCCCAGCAGCTAGCAGCGTTTCGTCCTTTCTTGTAGCTCTTCTGCTCTGCATCACCAGTCTGAAGTCTGAATCCCTTTTTATTACACCTTTAAATAAAACGTGTCAGTATGAGAGGAATTCAGCGTAATGAGAAATGTGAAAATTTGCAGCAAATTTGTCTAGCCTTGAAGAGCACTCCTGTTGATTAGCTGAGAAGCTCTTGTGAGGTCAGTGAAAGCCGTCATACACATCATATGTTGAATAATTTAGCAGGAGCCAAGTCTTTTTTCCTCTAACAATTTATCTATGTATGTTGTGTGGCAATCGCCCCAAAACATTCTTGTTGTAAATAACAAGAAATATTATATTACACAACCACCAGTCTTGTCGACCAGTGTTATGGCTCTGCTTTGCCTGCTATCGGGGAAGTCCAACCCCGCTACGTCCATTTATGATGAGACACAGAATTCAGTATGGCGTCTGACACCGGCGAATAGAAAGCAGGGAGAAGTTAAAACGTAACTTTTTCAGCCTACCTCGACTTTTACTTTGTGTACGGTCGGACTTTGACCCAAATTCAGCTGTGTGTCCCAGGGAACCTGTCGGATCATCTCCTCTCATCATTCCTCCATATGGAATATGTCAAGGATCCAACATCTAAGTCAGTAAGAGCAGCAAAAAAAAACGTTTTCTCTAATTATCACGCTTTTTAAAAGACTTTTCCATGGTTGTAAAAATAATAACAATAACAACAAACTGGAACATGATCCACCCTCATGAGCAAAGACATGGTAAATGGAAATATCACACTTTTAATCCAGACATATTTCACCTCATTCTGATATATTGTTACGAAGTGAATTCAATTCAACAGGAACGTAATTATATCTATTATATTCAAACAAAATGTTGTAAACCTTTGGCCATGCTAATCACATCTTCTTTTATTCGGAGTGAAGACTCCTGTTGGCTGTTCCTTTCCTTTCATATTTTATATGCTTATTATCTAATTTTCTTTTGAAGGCCTTGATTATTCCCAGTCTGAAAATGAACAATAATTGCTGCCCTACTGCTTACAGAGTCTGCTGAACAGAAGAATAAAAGAGCAGTCCTTTCAATGGTCAATCAACAAAGAAGTACATTAATCATTATCTCACATTACAATTTCTTGTTTTGTGCATGAAACATGGTTCTGGAAGAATTAAGATGTCTTTTACCCTCCCAATTATGCTTGCGATTTGTATGGTTACCCTGAAACATAATATGAGCAACAAGGATAAAATAGAATTCACAAAGAGGAGAGTGCTTTGATCACACACTGTATGCCTTGAGGAGTCTTGCCTGAGAGTCTTTGATGTGAATCAGTGCATGAAACACAGGTCCAATTGGCCTGGGGTGACCCTCAAATTTGCACTCTTTAATCATGTGTTCCATGTCAGGTGTATTAAAAAAAAAAGGTCCCTCGTGGTTTATAATTTTTTTTTACCATTATAAGGCAATTTTCCTGACATAAGTGTGTGAAACAATTTGCCACCCTTTTATTTATTGCACAAAACAGTATTGCTTGCTGCGTATGATATTGCAGAGGACAGAGACAGGATGGAAGGAAAAGCCCAAACAGTTGTTGTGTTAATACCTTCATAAACACTGGGATTGCAGCACCTAATTACCATCAGATGGAGGGAACTGAAAGGTCAGTCAGAGCCTTTTTTAGCCATGCTCCCAATGTGGCTCCAGGGATTTCAATGTTAATCCGTCCCTCGGTCCAATATATTGGCCAAGAGTGAAATATCTCACACACGTGAGTGGATTGGATGGATTTCTATCTCCCGTCTCGCGCTACCAGCAGGTTGTGATTTACACTTCTACAACAATGTATTTGAGAAGGCACCGCAAAAAGTAATGAACAATATCCCATCATACACGAATGTATTTCGAGTTTAATGCTTTCATAACTTAGTGTCTATGGATGTATTAAGAAAGCTGGATAAGGCACCACCACTCAATCATGCTGCCAATTTTCGCCAGAGGCCATGCGTTGAATTGCAATGGAAACATTTTAACATAGTAAATATTAGCATGTAAGCATACGGTAGTAACTGTAAGCAGCTTAACGTGCTTCAGGTAGACATTACATGCTAGACCTGGTGAGGTTAGACCAGCGAGGTGCTGTCTTGCAGGTAGACATCAATAAAAGAAGATGAAAGTGAGGTGTGACATTTTATGCTAAACGTCAGCAACTGCAGGAATATTGACACTTGGAAGAAAGTACAGCTAAAGTTCACAAAGTGCAGCTGAGGCTAAATATTGACCTTATAGCCTGACAAAGCCTTTTCTGGCCTCAAGGTAGCTCACTGCTGAGTCAGTCACCCAGTGGATGTATAAAGAGAACTGGACACGGACGGAGGCGGGGCCCCATTCAGTCCGATGAAAGTTGCTCCCAGCTCTTGGTCCTCCAGCCTCATTCTCGCGCTCATTCACATGAACGGAGGAAGGCAAATACCTCTGGATTTGGCTATTAATACATTTTACAACGTTTAGGATCTAATGGTTAAAACAAGGAAATGAAAGTGTTCTTACTGGGAAGTTGATTTACCTTACAAAAAAAAGTATCCACTGATTTACAGATTTACAATTTTTTCCAATGTATGTCTACGGGAAAAAAGTATCTTTGGGCCCCATTGGCATCACATGACCACGATGATGAATTTGCTTCAAAGCCTGGCGCTTTACCTTGGGGCTTGGTCTAACCAGGCCTGGAAAACCTCCTTTTGCCTCATCCTTGATACCGTCCATTCCAGCTCCAACCACCATTTTGCCCACCAAATGAAAAAGATCGCTCTGTACTGAAACTCAAGCAAAGACCAGTGAGGCTTTTGGGTACCATGCGTCGTCAGCAGCCGTTCCTGTTGCCCAGCGTAATCAACAAACCAATCTTGTTTTACTGGTACCGTGTACAGTTGCCCCCCTTCGTGTTGAAGTATGGTTATTGTTATGGGAAGTATGGTTATTGTTATGGGCAATCCATGGCTAGAGTAGCAGTGCAACTACTTGACACTGGTCGGGTCTATACATCGTTCCATCAGTAAATACCTTTAAGACTGGTTGAACTAGGTCTAAGAGAACGTCTCACAGAGAGTGGTGCTCTCCGGGGATACTCTGGTGGCCAGTTAACCCTTAGCTTGATCTGCACATGCTGAATATCAACACCAGGCCGGGATCAGGAAATAGAGTTAAAGGTATTTTTCATTTAGGTCAGTTTCTCATAATTGCGGCCGTTCTGAATAAAGGTCATGGTTACTTTGTACTTGTTGCCTCCGTTTGGATTTGGAGAAAAAAAGCCACTGCTGCTACTCTGTATAAACAGTATAGCTACTCACAGAACCACAAACAAAAGCAGCTTCCAGCATAGAAACAGACATAACATTAGCTCTCTTTGTATTCTTGGAAACATAAGCATCACTATGACTCGTCCTGAGTAACAGAGACACGATGAATGAAAGTCGATTCCATGTCACAGTTTTTTCTTACCATTTTTCTGACATATTTTACAATACATCACCATTGGTACATCAAGCTGGAGAAGCCTGAACCTTTATAAGAAGTAGGAGATGCTCCAGCTATAGGGGAGGATTTTCTGTCTGACTCCAAAAAAAACCTCTCTGAACTAAATACATGAGACAGCAACAGCCAAAATGAGAATAAATGTATTAAAGTTTGTTCTTCCCCATTTCTTTAGACCATTTGAGAATACTTTGGCTAGTTTATAATGAAGAACTTGCATAGGTACCTTAATCTTGACATGGCAAATGCAAATTGCTATCTGTCTCTAAACTGAATTCCATTTCTCCCACGTAAAGGCATTCCTGTGTGATTTAATAGGTTCTCCTTATTTCTATATGGAGATGGAATTTGAAGACAAATAGGATTTAAGGAAACATATTACCTCTTGTCCCTCTCTGAATACAAAGGGCAGACCATAGTGCTATCACAAAGAAAACAGCTTAGCAGCAGTGCATTTGTTTTCCATTCAGAGAGAGAAGCACTTTGTCTTTCCAATCGTTACCTGTCTGTGAATCAGTTGCTCCATTAAGGACAGCCTAAAGAGGGAGGTGCTGTCTAGGGCTAAATTGCAATTAGTCGGCCTGCAAGTGAGGCTGGCACCAGTTAACTTGGGATATTGGAGTGCAAGGGCCCCGTAATCAGGCTTTGGTCATGTAGAACAATGCATAAAATTAAATTGACATTAATGAATAATTGTGTAATGAAAATGGAGGAGTAGAGTTAATTGCATGTTACAGTGAGTGTAATGCCCAGATAACCTTGTGTCTAATGCTATTCTTAGTCTGACTGCCAAGGCTCTCACCGTGGCTCCTCTCGGCGGGAAGTCATTAAAGCTAGGGAGTAGATAATGCCAGTGTGCCGAAACCCAGAGAAGCAACAATCTTGCAAAGACTTTCTTTTACAGGCTTTTTTCCCCTAAGTGGGCTATGCTGAAGTCATTTGTACACAGCCTGAATGAAATTAAAGGTCACTAGTGCTACGCATCTGTGTCTGGATGAGCTTTTAGAGTGGGGCCCACTCACCCACAGGGGCTGTCACACGGTAGAATGAACACCTTAAGATGACTGAGGGCTAGGGTATTCGCCACAGATGAAGAGGACTTGAGTGACAGCTGCTCTGACTAATTCATAAATGTATCCCATGTTGAACTACACCTTCCATTTAAAAATGATTCCAACAATTAGATGCTTTGTTCCGAATTTCAGTTCGAGTTGCATTCATATTATCAGACTTATAGACTTATATTTTTTAGAATGTCAATGACTGCTCACTGACACACTGATAATTAGACATAAAGTATAGTATGCACTTCTCAACTTGGGGGTCCCGACCCCTTTAGAGGGTTGCAAAGTAAATCAGAAGGGTGGCAAGGTAATTATAGGGATAGGAGAGGAGAACAAAAACATGCTTCGCTACACACAATTTATTTACTTATTAGATGTTTCACTTTAACTCTCGTGAATTTGTTGTTAATCTTACCACATCAGGCCTCTGAAAATATATATTTTACAGGTCTGGACGCTCCTAATACTTTAATGACTTCCAAGGAAGTTTTATGGAAATAATAACATAACTTGGCTTCAATTTTGTAGGTAACAATTTACTTAATTCCAATGAAATGCCAAGCTAACATAACCTAGCTGAACATCCCAAAACTGTCAAAATGTCTGTAGGCAAGCATACATTTAATATGGAGAGTAATGTTTCCAATTATGAGTTATTTTGAAATGAATGAAGTGCAAAAATTCTTCCAGACATTTCTCTAGAAATCAACTGCTTTTAAATTTGACACAATCTAAAATAGAATTTTGATTTCACCTGCAATTTGTACGAAATCAAGTTTTACCAAAACAAAAACAAAAAAATCCCTCGTTGGTTGACCTGGTCATAATCCATTCACTTCTGGAACCAGTGACGGTGGGTGACATTGCTTCATTACAAGGTTCTTAATATTATATAAATCGTAATATTATAATGCAACACAAGCAAGTCCACATTAGAAAAATAACGGCTCCATTTGTAACACAACAGCCTAAGGGGCAGAAAGAAAGGTCGTAAACTCTCTGTGTGGCCCGTCTGCAGCAGCATCCCATAGGGAGAATCAGTGAAAACAACAGCAATGTATCAATTTCCTAGCTGCTAATTTACCATTGTCTCAGCTCATTAAGTTGAAATGCGTCGCTAACATCGCATCATCACAGTAACATGCAATAAATAAAGCTCAGGAATCAATATTATAGTAATTCACCTTCATCATTTTTGGTAATCACTGGTTTGTTTGCTTATTGCTATTTGCTGTTAATGTACTGAGTGACTGAATGCATGTTATCCAATCATCTATTAAGAGGAATGAAAATATAAAGCAATCGCATAGTGTACATTTTTAAAAGGTGCATTCATTTTTTACACTGCACAACAATCCAGTGTTATTTAGTCTGGAATGAGCACTGACTCAAATAGGCAGAGGGGGGACAACAAGAGGACAGGACGAATTAATGATACTGAACGATGTCTGTGGTCTTCATTCTTTATAAATTCACTCAGCATTGTGATCTGGGACATTTTTTGTTGTTGACATTTTAGATATGTGTCCAGTGAGATATTCATTTTATATTGTGACTTTGCTGTTGTAAACATTACCGTTGAGAACAACCAAACACTAAATAAGACATTTTTAGGCTACCAAAATGTTACAAATTATTTTCATGGACTGAAAACACACTGTGAAAGGGTTAAGTTAGCGACCTGTCAATCACAAGGTAGCCACGCCCTAAAACATACCCTGCTTTATCATTTATTTGACTCGAAATGGACCATAATTTACTAAATGAACATCATGCTGTATTGAAGAAGACTTGAAACTAGAGATTGAGACCATAAACTCATGTTTACAATGTTTACTGAGGTAATAAATCAAGTGAGAAGTCATTCATTGTTGGAATGCTGTTAAGCATTCCAACTATTGTTATCCTGTTTCTCTTTATTCAACTATTTCTTCCGTACGTATTTTGCTATCTATCTCCTTCCACATTTTTTAAGCTACAGAAACCGTTCAAATATCAAAATGTTCAGCTCTTTCAGCTCATGTGTGCTATGACTTTTCATATTCATAACCTTTAAACTTTATGAATTATTAAGCTTTTTGCAATTTTTTTTTTGAATGGGTTTCTATGGAGAAAATGTTCAAATCCTCTTCAACTTTCAAATCCTTCTACTTCCTCATACTTTCAGCTACAGACACCATTTCAACTTTAAAATGTTGAGAAAACCCTGATCTATTGCTGCATTATTCAGCTTTTTGATATCTTTTATACTTTTTGAACTGCAGCAGTTTAACTTTTATGATTTTTTCAGCCCTTTTCTGCTTTTATAATGGGTGTGTATTGCGCAGCTTAGAGTGCGTGATGTCACCGCTAGAGTGAAGAGCAGCTTGAGATTCTTGTGAAAAAAACATTTGTCTTTTGCCACTGTGTCCACAATCTTCACTCTTCATGCATAATTTCTGGATGGAGAAGTAGCTAATCTTGTCCTTGTCGTAGACAAATGACTGTGGAATCCCACAGATTTACACATTTGACACAGAAGCCTGTAATTGAGAGGAAAACCAACTTTCTGCTCCATAGAGACCAATGTTAAATTTTGCTTCAAAAACATCTTCCACAGAACACGGTACCCCATTTCTAAATCGCCAGTTCAGCCACATTGTTTAGACTACAGACAAAATTTTTACAGGATCTGTTCTTCAACTCATCCTTCCTCTCATTTATTAATATCGGAGCAATAGGAGCTACGGTTATGGGAGTTTTGAGGATTTGTTTGAGAGGCGATTCCCTGTTTAATCTCCATGAAAAGGCTGCAAGGACACAGGTGTTTCTGATTAAGCTCATTAGTGATGTTGATAAACACACAGACACACACACACACGCACTCCTCTATCTCTCTCTCTCTCTCTCTCTCTCTCTCTCTCTCTCTCTCTGTGTGTCTCTCTCATACAGTCATTCAGGTTCTTAGAGATCTTTAGAGGATTCCCCCCCCCCCCCACACACACCCCATTTCAAAATAAAAGCCCCACAGAGTGAATTCTAACTGAAATGCTTGTGATGAAGCCTGTCATTTAATAACCTCTGTTTATGTGTCAAACATTATGATTATGTCTCCTCTCCCCCCCACCCAGCCCCACCCTTTCAAAATAAAAGCCCCATGGATTAACTGTATGTAAACATTAAGCTCAAAATTAGACTTTTTCAAATACTGCCATTACTATTACTACTACTACTACTGTTATATTATATACTACGACCACTAC
Organism: Anarhichas minor; assembly: GCF_050575085.1. NCBI lineage: Eukaryota > Metazoa > Chordata > Actinopteri > Perciformes > Anarhichadidae > Anarhichas > Anarhichas minor. The sequence goes on from NW_027466517.1 coordinate 824,039, forward strand.
ACCAGCTATTACTACTACTACTTCTACTACTTCTTCTAAATACTAATACTTCTACTACTAATGATACTTCTACTACAACTACAACTTCTACTACTACTATTACAAATATCACTACTGCTACTACTTATTATAATGCTACTAATACTTCTACTACTAATAATACTTCTACTACAACTACAACTTCTAGTACTACTAATACTACAAATATCACTACTGCTGACATTTTTTAAGCCACAGAAACCATTCGAATATCAAAATGTTCAGCTCTTTCAGGAGAGGGGTGCTTTGACTTTTCATATTTGTAATCTTTTAACTTTTTGAAATATTAAGCTATTTGCAATTTTCTTTTGAATGGGATCTCTATGGAGAAAATCTTCAAATCCTGTTAAACTTCTTCAACTTTCAAAGCCTTCTTCTCATACTTTCAGCTACATATGACTTCATATTTGTAATCTTTCAACTTTTTGAATTATTAAGCTTTTTGCAATTTTTTTTAAATTGTTCAAATCCTCTTCAACTTTCAAATCCTTCTACTTCCTCATACTTTCAGCTACAGACACCATTTAAACTTTAAAATGTTGAGAAAACCCTGATCTATTGCCGCATTATTCATCTTTTTGATATCTTTTATACTTTTTGAACTGTCCCATTTTAACTTTTATGATTTTTTCACTCCTTTTCTGACTTTGTAATGGGTGTGTATTGCGCAGCTTAGAGTGCGTGATGTCACCGCTAGAGTGAAGAGCAGCTTGAGATTCTTGTGAAAAAAACATTTGTCTTTTGCCACTACGTCCACAATCTTCACTCTTCATGCATAATTTCTGGATGGAGAAGTAGCTAATCTTGTCCTTGTCGTAGACAAATGACTGTGGAATCCCACAGATTTACACATTTGACACAGAAGCCTGTAATTGAGAGGAAAACCAACTTTCTGCTCCATAGAGACCAATGTTAAATTTTGCTTCAAAAACATCTTCCACAGAACACGGTACCCCATTTCTAAATCGCCAGTTCAGCCACATTTTTTACACTACAGACACAATTTTCACAGGATCTGTTCTTCAACTCATCCTTCCTCTCATTTATTAATATCGGAGCAATAGGAGCTACGGTTATGGGAGTTTTGAGGATTTGTTTGAGAGGTGTTTCCCTGTTTAATCTCCATGAAAAGGCTGCAAGGACACAGGTGTTTCTGATTAAACTCATTAGTGATGTTGATAAACACACAGACTCACAGACACACACGCACTCCTCTCTCTCTCTCTCTCTCTCTCTCTCTCTGTGTATCTCTCATACAGTCATTCAGGTCTTACAGCTTTTTACAGGACTCCCCTCCCCCCACTCCATTTTAAAATAAAAGCCCCACAGAATGAATTCTAACTGAAATGCTTATGATGAAGCCTGACATTTAATAACCTGCTTGTGTTTATCTAACATTATAAGTCCATCCCCCCCCCCCCCCCACACCCCATTTCAAAATAAAAGCCCCACAGAGTGAATTCTAACTGGAATGCTTGTGATGAAGCCTGTCATTTAATAACCTCTGTATGTGTGTTCCATACTTTCTGATTCTGTCTCCTCCTCCTCTCTCCCCCACCCAGCCCCACCCTTTCAAAATAAAAGCCCTATGGATTAACTGTATTTAAACGTTACGAAACCGTTCGAATATCAAAATATTCAGCTCTTTCAGGAGAGGGGTGATATGAATTTTCATATTTGTAATCTTTAAATTCTTTGAAATATTAAGCTATTTGCAATTTTCTTTTGAATGGGATCTCTATGGAGAAAATCTTCAAATCCTGTTAAACTTCTTCAACTTTCAAAGCCTTCTTCTCATACTTTCAGCTACATATGACTTCATATTTGTAATCTTTCAACTTTTTGAATTATTAAGCTTTTTGAAATTTTTTTTAAATTGGATATCTATTTTCAGCAATGCTTTTGAGATTCATTTCAGCTTTCAGCATTCCAACGCATTTTCAGCAGGAAATGCATTTTCTAGTTTCTCATAGACTTCTATACAATCAGACTTCTTTTTGCAACAAGAGGAGTCGCCCCCTGCTGGACATTAGACAGAATGCAGGTTTAAGGCACTTCCTAGTTGGCTATACATTTCAGATCCGGAGGTTTCAGCCTGGTGTTTGCATTGTCGCTGTGAGGACGTTAGCATGCTGAGGTTAGCATCACAATAGTTTCCAATACAAAGACTAAAAGATTATGTTAACGTACGTCTTATGAATATTTTGTAAATGTGTGATGAAGCTGTTGTATAATGCTTATTTATTGTGATGAAGATCATCACTTTCAATTGAAGCACAACAATTGTGTAGAGTCTGGCGTTCATATTTCACAGGGGTCGATGGTTTGTTATCTACCACAGCGTCACTAGTAGTCACCAAAAGTGCACTTATCTAGAAACCATGGAGAAGAATCTGGAGTCACAAGAGCCAGTGCAGACCACACTATGCCAGTGTATATATCAGAACATTATTTGAGACAAAACTGAAGTAAGGCCCCCTGCTTAAGTCATATCAATAAGCATGATGTCACTGTATTTAGTTTCACATATCCATCCTCTTCAGGACCTGTATGGCCTAGATAGATTTACCCTAGATATGTCAATCGAGCCCTGTTTTAATAGTTTTCATTTCACTTGAATAGCTTTTACCCCATGTTGGGAGAGATCAGAAAGTTGAATTACATAGATTAACATTCATGTTGATAGTGCACAGAGATGTACTGTGGCATGATGTAATGCTTTCTATCTCATCACAGGCACTTAGGGTACAGCCTCAGGCCCCCCATGGCCCTTGTTTAGTTTCATTACAGATGGTGGTGACGAGGCACTGTTCCCTTGAACAAGTACCATCTTGTACAGTTTTACAGTTGCCTTGTTTCATTGGCGAGAGAAGCAGGATGTCACACAGGAGGGAGTAGGCTAATTCATTTACAGTAACCCTCACATTCTTCACTATTATCCACTAACCAGGAGTTTCCCAAAGTGGAGTCCCTGGAGACTTCACGGTGCGTTTCTAGACTGTTCCCTTGGAAGGGGATCTTGATGTGGTGATTTGTGGCCTGCAATAAGATTTTGAAGAAGAGTTTTTATAACATGTGGAATTTACACTGAATACATCAATCACGTAGGTTAACAGCACTAATGCAATGCATTTTACAATCTACATTGGTGGCAAGCTTTAGTAGGCTCAATCACAATTTCTATGTATGTGCCCAGTTTCTTTAAGCTAATTTAGTCATGAAGTCAAAGAAACGTGTTTTGATTGACGGTCCGAACACATTATCTAGTAGTTGGGGAGGTTTACAGATTCAGTGTTTATCACCCTAATGTTTGGCATTGATTGGCTAGAATTTGTTCATCCTACATTTACTGCTATGTAGAACGCTGTCACAGGGTAACTTAATGTAGTGTTACCGCCCAAAACATATCTATAAAAAAACCACAAAAGAACAAAACATCTGCTAAGTGCTCTTTATTTTCATTTTCTTTGCCTGATTGTTTTCGGACCAAATTTGTTGTTTTTTTTACAAGAATTTCTAAATTACTGAAACCATATCTTTGGCATTGCTCTACAGGAAATTTGAATTCATTTTCAAACCATATCTCACATCCTTTTTTAAGAGTAAAAACTCCTTTTTTGGAGTAAAATTAACCTTTTTTTCTGACCTAAGGTGGAGATTTTCACTGTGTCCATATACATTGAGGCGAACGTCTTCGGGTGCAATATTTCTACATTTTTTTAAAGTTATCATCAGGCAGCTATTGTACATCAAAGGGCCCACTGCTGGTGTCCACGTTGTTTTTAATAGTGTCCTAACAGCAGGCAGCAAAACAACTATTTCTGTCACATCTTCAAGACTCCCTGATGCTCCCTGGTTTCCCTTTCTGTAGTAAAACTAAAAGATGATGGGGATTCTCCGGAGTTCCGTACCTGTCTAGGCCACACCTAAGCCGAACAAGTGGACTTAGAAGTAAGATTTACATATTGTGTTGTCATTGTTTTTCTGACTCTTGTACGTGCTAAATGAAAATAGAGGCAGTATTGTAGTTTCTGGGAGGAGATTTCATTAGACGGACAGAATCAAAATGTATGTGGATGGCATGAAACGTTACGGCTGAGAAAATGAAGCAGTTACTTTACCTTTGAGGCCTCACTCTCAATATGAGCAGCCCAGTGCTGAACATGAACTTTAAACCAGTCCACAGCATACTTTTATAATAGCCTGGATCCCGTTTTCCAGATGTCTCAACCGATGCTGATCTGCATGAATAGATAAATCCAAACTGATCAGGTGGTGGAATTGTTGATGTCAACTTAAAACGTTGATGTATGTCAAATGAATTAAAAAGTCGTGCCTTAAAGTCTTCGTAAGCCTTAAAATAAAAACTTTTGCGGCACACTGACGCTCACGGCTATGCTGACTTACCTGTCTGAAAGGGAGCGATGAATAATTTGATCACATTTTTCATTTCACTCGAGTGCTGAACAAACAGGAATCTGTGATTAACAGTTTTAATTAGGATTCTAACTTGACAAATTCTTACAGCCTCACAACGTGCCTAAGATGAATAAATCACTGGCCCGGGATCATCAAGCTGCCTCCGAAGTGAATGTGCCTCGAGATTACTTTGTGATGCCACAAACTGTGAGTCAGCCAAGGCAGAGTGTGTTTAAGTAATCCTCTTCCCACCACATGTCAGCTGGAGAAAGTTTATGTCCGCTCAATGATCCGACTGCCGCGCTCAGGTATTGGACCCCCAGTGCTCTGCAGTGTTTCTTCTTTGACTCTTGAAAGCTGGATGTCAAAAACTGAGTGGAGCCAGTGTTAGTTAGCCTCACAGCGTGGGAGACCTGGGTTATGAGGGAACGTTAAAAATAATGGCAAAACATTTGGTGAGTGTTATTCAGAACTTGTGCATTGGTGCATGTACACTTCATTTTCAGCTGGTACTGCCAGCCCAGCTAGTCAGTACAAATATTGCCCTTTTCATTTGCTATTCAAGGGTGAACCCAAAAGGTTTAGCGTCACTAACTAGTGCTTTAGAAGTTGATACAAAAACCTAATTTATTGTTTTTCTCCTTAGAGGACCTTTAGAAACACACCAAACTAAAACGTTTTTGGTTACCTCATTTGAATCTAATTCAATTACATTCTCAACATTCTATTACAATTTCATTCATTCATTAGCTGTTGTTGATGTTTGTATTGATGTCGTGGTGTCATCAGCAAACATTGTTACATCGGCTTTGTTGAAACCTTGTGGCATATCATTGATACAAATAGAGACAAGCAGTGGCCCCAAGCAAAATCCCTGCGTGACACCATATAGTTCATTAAGAAAAATTACAATTTAAAAAGACTTCCAGTTAACTAAAGAAATATTGAAGTGTTGAAATTTGCAGTGTATTTTACTTAGGAGTATATCATTTATTAAATCAAGCGTAGCACTAAAATCAAGCAAGACAGCACCAGCATTTTACCAGTGATTGATCATCTCCATTAAAGCTGTGCTAGTGGAGAGTGCCTCTTTATATGTATGCGGAAAATGATGTGTAAATCGGCCAAACGCCTTGACAAGTAGAGAGAGAATATTGATAGGACGACCACTGGAAACCTGAAAATGTGTCCCTCAGTTTTAAAGGTTTCCAATCTAGGTAATGGTATTCAACTAGTTTAATTCCTAAACAAAAAATGTGCTTATGCTTACAGAACGTTTCAGACGAGATGCTCCATAAAGCAATTCGTTTCTACATTTTTTCTTTTGTCACTAGTAAAGCCTGTGCTTACCGTGCATCAAATGTAAATTTCTAGCTACAAAAAGTGCTGCACTGTAAGTTTTCAAATAGCAGTTGGGTTCGAACTGTAGAAGAAGATACGCACCATCCCTCAGCCCCCCCCCCCCCCCCCCCCCGTGACCCGCCCTAATGCCAAATTTAAACATCAGTAATGTGCACTGGTGTCTGAAATTCCATTGTGAAACGTTAGATTTAAATCTTGATGATATGCATCGTAACTATTGTAATCAGACATCCCGAGCTTCGCCTCCATTATTAATTGTCCAAAGCGTAATGATTTATTGTAGTCCTGCAGAATGATTATTAATTTTCTGGTTGATTATACCTGTGGGCGGCAACAACACCGTTCTGCATATAAGCATCTGCTAAATGAAAAAAGTATTCTTCACATGAGAAGATGTCCTTGGAGAAACAACAGGTCATTTTTCCTTTTAATCAAACATATGTAAAATTGCTGTTGATTAAGGATACTGCGGCATGCATTCAGGGGGGAAATATATAAAGAACATTACTTGATTGCGTCTTTGTTCAGACTTGTACAGGGAAGAACTTTTTATTGCACACGCATTTAAGTCCAAGTAACTGTTCGTCTTTCGAATCGCATGCATGTTGTAACTTGGCAAGCACTTCAATGCTGCACCCCGAACTGCACCTGCACCGCAACAAAAAAACGTGCAGCCCCTGTACATCACAATGTCACACCGGTGGTTTACATTCCGGGGCAACAGCGGAGAGTGACAGGAGTGAGTGTGTGTGTGTGTGTGTGTACAATACAAGCTGCTCTCAGTTAGGCAAGTCTGGGTACGCCTGAGCCGCAAACAGCAGGCCAAGTTCAAACTTCACTTCAAGAATGGCTGGGATCTCAGCCCTCAGAGGAATGCACAGGTGCAGACACTCAGCAGCAGACAATCCCAGCTAACACTTGATCAATTTGACGCTGTGCCGGGGCCGATGCCAGAGTGACATGTTCCTGTGGGATTGGGCCTCCTGCAACAAAAGAAAGAAGTCCATTGAGCTGCTTTTTTCTTGTTGTTGTTGCTGCTGTTGCTGCTGCCTCTGGTCTTGCAGAAACTTGGGCTCGACGCGTTCTTGCTCATCTACGGCATCACAGCTGACGGTTGTGTAATAACACATTTACTCTGATGAGTTTGGCATCGATATCCAGCCGCATATTAATCCAACCATGTCCAATTAATCAATGCTGGATCGCGTGCTGGTGCTCTTACATTTAATGATATCAGCTGACATGTTTTAACTGGGATAACCTTCCTATGGAGTAGAGCATATATTTCTGTCATAGCACCTTTTTTTTTTTTTGCAAGTGTATTTATGAATCTTCTGCACTAATCAGTCAGTAGAGGATCTCTGAAGAGCTCTATTTGCAGCTTCATTGATCACAAGAGATATCACTGTCCCTCAAACAAAATTTCCCAGGACTTTCATTAACTAAATTAGATTAAATATCCAATTAAATAGCTTCACTCATGAAATTAGAGAGGAAGGACATGATGTAGTGTTTTAATGATACTGATTAGGGATGTTGCTTAACATCGAAGCAGTCGTATCCTGAATTAGTGTGTTTGTCGGGAGTAGTGCCTCTGACACGCTAGTGCTGAGGGTAGACAGCACTTTGTTCACCCCGTCCTCTCCGGCCAATAAGAGGGAGAGGCAGATTAATTAACGGACCTTTGCAGCCAATGAAGACAGGTGGCAATAATCCTGACAAGAGACAGATCTGAAGCCTCTCATACAAAACCAATTTCAACCGCACTCAATTTTTCAAAAGCTCATCAGGGTGAGGAACGAGAGAGTTGAACCTGTGTGGCTGCAGAATTTGTTTCTCTCTGATTGCCTTGTCAGGATATCTTATCCGATGGCAGATGACCAAAACCCCACCCTTCACGGACCCTCTCTCTCTCTCTCTCTCTCTCTCTCTCTGACACACACACTGTTTCAGACAATGCATTCTGTGTCTTTCCCACTCACGCACATCCTCTCACACTGTCTTACACTTCCCTCCCCAAAGACACAAGCCAAGTTTCAGTCGGTGCGCTTCTCCAGCTTCCCTTTCTCACACGGCACAAATGCAGTTGACAGCGATAACAGATAGACAACAGGGCAGATTTACCACTCAGGATTTTTTGTTAATATTTTTATAGACAGAGGGAGACAAGAGCAGGCTGCTCATCTCTACTCAACGGCCTTAGGTTTTGCAGGCTGAAAGATAACTGTCCAAATGTTGTCAGCCGTAGCTAGCTATATTATGAGATAGCGGATGCGCGCGCCATAAAGGAGTATTAGATATTATAATGATATGCTAACTCTTGGCCTTTGAAGTAACATGGGTTTAGGTTACTACTGGGGGCGAACTCGGAACCCATTGGCTAGCAGTCTGGCGGCGATTTAGCCTTTTAGAGCAACGGCCAAGATTTCAGGGTTCTGGTGTTGCCAGCGGATATCCGGATATCTTTTTAAAAAATAACGGCCTTCCGGGCCAAGACTTCGTCAGATCAGCAACAGTTCTGCACCCAAAACACAAACATTGATACTATAGAGATTACATTTCGGTTGATACGTTCTGCCTCTTTTTGTGCTCAAAGCCCTCTCAAACGTGATTGGTCAATGCTGCTCAGACTACAAACGGAAACCAGAGCCCTTCCGATACCAAACTCTTGTCCTGTTTTCCTACAGATTCTGCATTCAGATATCGTTTGTAGGGAATACTGGATAGTAAACCTATTAGCTGGACATGATAATGTTTGCAGTTTACATTTGAGAAGGTAAACTCACAGTTGAATCCATCCCCTGTACCTTTGCTCTTGCTTCTTGCTTGCTGACATTGCTATGATTTGGACGATCACTGTTTGGTGGAGGGGTAAAGCAAAAGGGTTAATTCTAATTCCATGGCCACTCAAAGGCAAAGATTTCCACTTTATACCTGTGATTATTCCTTATTAACACTGCATTGTTTTTTTGGCCTCGTTCATCAAAAGTGCTGCCTTAAAAAACGTTTCAGTTGACTTAAAACACGTGTAAAATAAAAGTTAACAGGGAAACTAAATTGCTACTGTAGAGGGCATTGATTCTGACTATTTGTCTTTGTTATTGCCTTAGTTACAATGAAGTTATTTATGTGAACAGAGTAGGCCCCGCTTGGTTTGCAGCGGTGCAATCAGCAGCACATTATAGTAATGCTCCTAATAATGTGCTGCACTTGCATTAATGTGATTGATCATGTCTGCTTTAGGGATATGCATATGTAACATTCTTTCCTTTCCACCACTCAAGCTAAGCCTCCTCAAGAGAGCCTCAGTGGTCAATGATAAGATCCACCCTGACTGTCCAAACACCGCTCCCTCAGGGACATTCATTTCCAAGCAGTCCCATGAGAGAGTCAAAAGAGAGAAAGCTCACTGAGCATGAAGAGTAGGGAGTGGAAACCACACTCTGTGAAACAAAAAAAAAGTCTTTTTTTCAGGGAGAAAGTATAATGGCAAATTAATTTCCGAGATTAATGTAGAAGGTAAATACTAATATTTTAGTGTGAGTACTTATCTTCTAAAAAGTCAGAGGGATGGACACCTCCTCACTCCCTGCCCCGCCCCCGCCATACTCTCCCAGGGTGTGTGTTGAAACAGCTAGATGCATGAGGAGTCTAATGAGAGGAGAGATTCCAAGCTGCCTGATGGCTCTCATCAATCACCTTTCTACTTTGGAGGTGTGGTGCCGGTCGGGGGAAGAGGCCACGGAGGGTCGGGTGGGAGGGAAGGCATCAGGCTCTTAATCTCAATAAGTTAATAGTCCGGACCTGTTAAGTAGAACTTCATCCCTATTGTTAGCAAACAAGCAGCATGTACACTGGAGACTGTCTCTGGAGCTGCTGGGCATTGCCACATTACGCAGTTAATTTGTGTTGCAACTGAAATTAGGAGATCCAACTAAAAATTGTCGATACCGGTCAGTTAAAGGTTACTAAGTTTCGGAAAACAAATCCAGATATCTACTGTAGCAGGTATACATAATACTTGGCATTTTAGCAGCATGTGTGCAGCTGAAGGCACGTACATCCCAAGTTCATAAAACACACAGGACATAACATCCACAACCATGAAACATGCACGTTGTTTTGACATCTGAAGGTGGAATTGACAGTTTGCAAACCATCCTCCCTTAACAATGCATGTTTAGTCATAGCTTAGCACCCGTAACAGGCCTGCCAAAGGTTTAAAGGTGCAGTGTGCAAGATGTCGGCTAGAATTGTTGTTTACTTAAAAAAAAAAAAAAGAACAAAAAATGATCAACTGCATATGAAGAAGTAACAGTGTCGACATTATGTCAAAGACCTACGTATTGTGTTGCAGAGGCGTCTGAAATGAGCATGCTAATCTGTTCCCTGCCCGTCCTGTCTTGTAATACCACTTGTTACATGAGAGGACGAAGAAGTAGAGCAGCCGGGGCATTTTAATGTACATTCTGACACTTTGTTCATTGGATTGAATTGGTTAATTGGATTCAAAACGAGAAAACAACTTATATATTTGTTCCTCCCCGCCAACAGGAGACAGCCCCTTGTTATTGGCACAGTAAACACGAAGGTGTCTAACGAAGACTATAGGCCGACGCCACACGTGAAGATGATAAGATAGCAGAGGTATTTTAACTGGCTCTCAGAATTTCAGCAGTTCAGTCGAACAGCTGGGAACATTGGAAATTCAGCCTTATGTACATTTCTAATCAACTCACAGAGCTAACTTTATTCATTTAGCCAGCAACAGCTAATAGAATCTAGCAACCGCTGTAATTTCAGATAGATAAAAGTGAAGGCCAATTGCTAAAAATGAGAAGCCTGTTTTGGTCTACTGTTGTCTGAAATCAAGGAGAATTCTTTTACAAAAAGTACTTTGAATTTCTAGTGTTCAATCTGCCTCCGTTATCACTGTAAACTGCGTTCGTGCTATCCTAGAATCCAAAGCTACCAGGCACAGCAAAAGTAACAAAACAGGATGAAATTGAAAACTATACAGTGGTTGATCTGACTACGGTATACCGTATAATTGCTATTTTCTACGTAACAGTTTTCTCCACCCCGAGCATTCAATCTGAGAACAATACAACTTTTTTTTTTATTAGTGTTTGATAAATTTAAAAGGCAGGTCAAACACGTGTGAGCGTGACTTTATAAGGATAATATTGTATTTGTGCCTTTGTCCCCTTTGCAGTACCAGTGTGACAGCTCTGGTTAATTAATTATCTCCATGCTGGACAATGTGTTGTGTTTGTACTTCTGGAGGGAGAGGGGGTAATGTGGAAAATATGCAGAAAATGTATTTGGGTTGACTGTCCGGCTATTAATAATGATTGTGTTTGGATAAATAGTGCCCTACTTTCAGAATCTGTGGATCTAAATATTCCCAATAGGCTGCTTCCCTCCTGTATTGATTGATTGGTATGGTGTTTAAAGGTCACAGTCATAAAACATTAGGATGTAATTAACACACCGCGATTTTTAACCGGTGGTTAAAGCACTGCGTGTTGACTTTTTAAGTTATAGCTTGCTCCTCAGTCTACTGTTTGGATTACCACGTGTTATTTGAATTTAAGATGAGGTGCAGAGGAAATGTAATTTGGTGTTCCTCACCAAAAAAAGGGGCAGGTAGGTCTGCCAGGCCTGTGATACATATCCTCATACGGCGTGTCTTTAATCATGGTTTCCTTCAAGGAATAGATGGACTATTGTGTCTCCTTTCCCTCTCAACCACTGGCCTCCAAAATACTAAAGCCCTGCTCACATTCCATGCAGATTCACATGGATACGAGACAGATGTGACGGTCTGTCTTCTTTTGGTTTCTTTGCTCAGCTTCGCTGATAGCTAATTTTGCTGAGGGAATACAATGAATATATTGAGCTGCTTTTAACCTGATTCAAACTGGCCTGGCCTTGATATGACTAAAGGCTGAGGTAGCGCTGATGGATGTGACGCTAACAGCTTCAATTAAATGTGCCTTTTCAGGCTTTTTTTTGGGTCACCAAAATGTGTTCAATTGCTTTCAACCGAACCTTAAAGGAGCTTCAGAGCATTAATATAGAAGCAAGCAACTAGTGAAGTGATGTCTACCTGACCAGAGAATGAAGTCGCTCTTCCTCTGTGTTGCTTTGTTGACATAGCCGTGCCGGCCGCGCGTGCTACTAGCGCATGTTAGCAGGCCCACTGGCTAGCTCACGGCTGCCCCTCTGCACTGCTCTTATTCAGCGGTTACAGCTGATAATGTCGTCCCGATCGATAGCGATGTCATGGAAGCGTAGCAGCCACCCTTCGGTTCCCCCTCGGGTAAACACTGTTAGCACTGTCGCTACTTCCGCCGTAACTTGCACTGTTAGCATCATTTGCTGTCAGCTGCCGGCCCAGCCGTCGCCATGTTGAGAGCCTTAGAGAGGCAATTGAAATGCTCCCAGTCTGGGATATTGCACCTTTAAATCCTTATCACCACATTCAGTCCCATTTTTAATAGCTTGTGTCATCAGGATGCATGTCTGAAAACCTTCACTGTGTGGCAACACATTCACTCTGTTGTTGCCATGGGTGTTGAGTCTATTCATATTTCCTCTAAGATTGAAAACACATGTTTTGGTTTGTGAAAACATTTATCTGAATGGACTATGCTTACATGTTTTTTCTTTTCTCTTATAACCGGTGCACAGAAGAAACTGGTGTGCATTCTGAAACCAAATGCAAAAGGATTTATAAATCCATAATTAGCTTTTGATTTATATATGATTAATTAAATAATTAATTTGGAAGAAATCTAATTTCAAATTTAATCATACCTGAATTATTGGTTTCCATGTTCCAAATGAATTGAAATAGATTTTTTTTTTCTTCAATGTATTGACCTGACTGTGAACCTCATATAGAGCTTTTGCTTGTCATGTTAAAAATCCGCCTGAATGTTTAAAAGGATTTTGTTTGAAAGAGCCGATTCATTTGAAAAAGAAACAGTTATACTGACTTGCTTGGTTACAATGGCTCAATCCCAGTGGATCCAGTAGAACAGGATGGAATGTGACATTAACACAGTATTTACAAATTTCTTGGCCGCAATGTTTACGTGACAATCCCTACAATGCCTTCATAAAGAGGGTTTATAATCTAAAAACACAAAGAGGTGTTTGGTTTTCATTTGGCTGCCCCACTAGTCCACACTGCGAAGGGAGAAAAAAATGACCACAAAGGAACCCGATATGAGGGAAAACCACAACCTAGTAATTTAATCAGAGCGACTTAAATCAAAGGAGGCAAAAGTTCAGGATCTGAATGCAATGAAATGTATCAGTTCCTTAGAACCTACTGACATAGCTCACTTGTGGAGGAGCAAGCCTAGACAGAAAGGGCTGAGTAATGAAGATGGATGCATTCTGTTATCAGGCAGCCACTTACTGGGGCCTGATGTAACCTTAAACATTGAGGATAGCTCAGTTGCACAAAGAATCTAATTAATGAATAGCAGCCATGAAAGAGGACAAGGCAAGTGTGCATTTGCAGATGAATTCCAGACACTAATCAAACACTGTTCGAGTGGTTTGGTTTGCCTCCAGAGCAAAGCAATATTTGGCGAGGATTGAAGGCAATGTTTGTATACTGGCTTGATGACTGCATACATGCTTTAGTGTTTTTATGTGAGCTTTTTATTCTATGTTTGTTTTAAGTGCCAAGCCACAGGTAACAAAAAAAGCTCTGGATGTATAGAACAGGTGTGAGGTTGTATTAATGAGTTTATTCCAACAATAGGGGGTTGTTTACTCTCCATCATGGGTTCGCATTACAATTACTCGGAAAAACATGTCCTGTTGTACTCGTTGTAGATCAATATATATTATTGATTGTTTTAAGCTGGAAACACACTATTTAAAACCAACTACACTAGTTTGTGTCAACATAGACAATCAGTGAACATTATCTTGTAATTATAGGTTTTAAAGTGCAAAACTCTTGCAATAGACCAATGATTTAAAGCAAGGGTTGGTAATCTTGAGAAACTAGCAAGAGTATACTAGATTTTGAAAAAAGTATCCAATCATGGCTATTGTTAGTACTCACAGCCGGTGAGCGAGCGGCTTGTGGAAGACTTGTGAAGAGCAATGACTGCAAGGGCAAAATAGGCGCAGGTAGCTCGTCCAATCGTTACATTCAGGCCAATCGAAACGATCAGACGGGCTCATCTGACATCCACAGATAGTCGATTTTCTTTCTTTTTTTTGGGTCAGAGAATTAGGTTTATTTATTGCTGTCAGGATGTAATTAGAATTTTAACAAATATCCAAAATGACTTTTGAACAAGATGACCAAGGTGATCCATTCTTCCCTTGTTTATGAGACAAAGTAAGACAATGATTAGGTGAAGCCTTTTCACACCTCATAAAGATTTTAACAAGAAGTTAACAAGTCTACATAGCCGAGTTCCAGACCTCTAAGTGGCTGCAGATTCAAATTGGTCGGGTGTTATGCCTATTAATGTCTATTTCAGCCGGTTGAAGAAATATTCGACCAATCAGAGGCTTGTAGGTGGATAAAGAATGGTAAAGTCATCTTCCTACATGGCTAGCTAAGCTACATCCGTAACATCAGAAAATAATCACAACCAGCCTAGATCAGATTGACACAGCTGTACAGGCTGTTGCTAATTTCATTTACAGAAACAATAACCCCATTATTTTTTCAATTGTCATGAAATTTTTTTTCATTTACCGCCCCTAGCAACCACTGCAGCAAGTTCCATGCCCTTTGGAAATGATGACGTCGGGCCGGATACGGCAAAAATACAACAAAGACAACTTCCCTTCCTTATCAGAAATCAACTAAGATGAGCGCCATGATTAAATGGCTAAATGAAAGAAGTAAAAATAAATGGTTATTCTGTGTGATCATCAGTCTACAGCCACGCTAGCAGCTTTATGAGGCTGTGCTTAGACACAGCTACAATTTGAACAAAATGCTTAGGTCAGCACAACACGATAACAATGACAATTGATGGCAGATCATGCATGGTCACCATCGTAGTTTAGCATGTTGGCATGCTACCATTTGGTAATTAGCAGCACTAAACATCGAGTCAAGTTGGGGCTGATGGGAATGTCAGTGTTTTTGCAGGTATTCGGTCATAAACCCACGTATTGGACAAAAGGATGTTTTTGATTGATGCCTGTACAAGATTTCATGGCAATCCATCCAAAAGTGGCTGAGATATTTCAGTCTGGACTAACAGACCAACAATGCCATCCATCCTCTACAGCATTTGTGGCTTGAGATTTTTATTTTTATTTTCAGGCATCTACAACTGAAACCATTTTGATAAATGTAAAGATTTTTCAGTGATCAGACAACCGTGTGATTGCGAGTTGAAGTCATGAGACTTCTCTTTCTTGTCCAGTACCAGCTCCACAGGACTTTTCCATGGCGGTCGGTGAGCTTCCAGTGGCAAACGTGGCTTGTGCTGATCAACGCCTTTGTTTTTGCTGGGACCTGGTACCTCATGTAGTTCACTGCATGATGACTGCCTTCACCGACCCTCCTCCGCCCCTCACCTTTAAAGTGGCAGCAGCCTCCTATGGTCTGCTGACAGAGATCCTGCTGATTAAAAGTGAGAAGTCTGTTTTTGACTCTGTATGTGTTGACCCAATCTGTACTTTTAGATTGAAAGTGCCCTTGGTCTGAACTTGGTGAACATTAATAATTACAATAAAGGTGACGGTCTTTCTTCTCTGGTTGTGATTCTGGTCCGAGATGTTTTTCATCTGCCAAATGCAAATAATATTTTTAAGTAGCATTTTAATTCTATGTGAGTTTCAAAACAAGAAGCGGTGAGTGTCGGTGTCATCCAAATAATCATCTCTGAAAACATGCTGTTGTCCGACCCCCACTTCTCTGGTTTTCACTTATGCGTCGTTCCAATTTTGATATTGCTAATTGGAATGAGGCCCGTGGTACTATGAACCATTAGCAAATGAACAGTCTGTTTTTATCAACATCTAGCTTGTAAATGATGCATTAGATTCCTGGCATAAACAATATCTACTCTGTGATTGGAAAGCGACATATGGCGGATACTGTAATCAGATTACAAACACAGGTTACGTAATCTGTAATTACCAAAAGCCGCGCAGCAATCAGGCTGCATATTTCTGTAGAATAGCTGCTGGATTTTAAAAAGAGAATAGTCCTAATGGTATGTTTGAAAATGAATGTGACATATTGACCGGCCATAGTCAACTGAATGATGGGATTTAGAAAAGCTCCCCCGCTTAATAAGAAAATTCATTGTAAAATATAATGGGAGTAGTAGAAGTGATGTAATCCTCCAATCAACTTAGACTACTTTTGGTGCCTGTAGCAGAATTAAAACTCGTGTCTGTCCTGTCTCCAGTATTTGTCTTGACTAACACAAGAAAGGCTGTTTGTAATTAACTCAACAAGGCTCGTAACTTTTCCCCCCCCATCAAGCGCCTTTGCAAGGAATGTGGCGAGTGAACTGGTAATTAATAAATATGGTTACACTGGTAATGTGCTTCTGCATCATTATGCTGTTGAAGCCCGTATCCACGCTAGTAATGAGCTGTAATTTCATGACAGGAAATTGGTTTGTTTACAACACATTCAGCAGCTTCAGACGCTGCAGCTACATTCCTGGCAGATCTCGGCTGCAGGTATTTGGTCATAGCTCGAGTTGAAAGCGGTTCAGATATGTTGTCATGCGAACAGTCATACTGTTAAAATGCTAACACTTTGTTTACGTGCATGAATCATCCGTTGCATTGTTTTGAAGCTTCAAAGCCTTAAACGAGTACATTAAAACCGTTCCACAGATATGTTGTATCATTATAGACACTGGAGGTGTCCCACTGCACTAAGCAGGTTTTCTGTTCACTGACGCTTACATTGTTACTGGTGCAAGTGGAAGGTTGGTGGGTGCCCTTATTAGGATTGCTTGGCCTCATAGATCAGTGCCCCATGGTGCTTCTGCTGCCTTGCATGTGCCAGCCTCCTGCTGCCCCCTGTCAGGGTGCATCTCAGTCACTCTTCACCCCAAGGGTGGAAGTCCTCATACGGAGCAACCCCCTCATCTCTCACCCACCGCTCGGGCCTGGTTGTCTTTGAGACTGAAACGAGACAAAGATTAACAAGTAAACGCTTCAGGATGACCTTTTTACCGTGGTGGGAGTGTACTCGTGTGTTCATTTACACTGACTCTTGGTGAAATGGTAACATGCAATAATGCCAGTCTATTGGCAGGGGGGCTAGAGCCCTTTGCTAGCCTCACAGTGAATGAGCCTCTGTTACCTGTTGTCTGTTGCCATGGCTACAACACTTCAGATGCAAGTTTTGTTTGCTACCAAGCATTTACTTCGTCAATATTTGTCATTATAGGTCAGTTCTGAATAGATCATTTGATGAAATATGTTGGTTGAGAAAGTATCTTTTCACCATAATGAAATGAAAGTAACGGTCATTTTGTTAATCAGTACAATGCTTTTCCTTTCTCTTCTGTTCCTTTAATGGATAATATTACCAATATTCTATATGTTTCTTATAGTCAAGAAATTCAACGAAAAGACCAAATTCAACAATTAATTCATCCTACTAATTATTGTTTGTGTGGGTGACATGTCGCTTCATTTCCATGAACACAGCACCAAAGTTACTTTGTATTGTATCTCACATACACAGTCCTGCTGCTGTAAATATTCACTTAATATGTGTATTAATCTGCTGCTGACAATAGTCCGCAAACAAACACACAAAAACTACTGGGCCCAGCTGTTTTTGAAAATGACTGAGCCTTTTTTTAAAGTAAGACTACTAACTTGTGACCCATTTTTAACAATTGACATTGTGCTTAAAACACCAATGGGCTTCGTGGAATTTGTTCCCAATATCAGACTAATCATTCATGTTAATTAGTTTGTTTATGTTCAGTTTTGTGTCTTTCTTTAGTTCAAAAGGAAAGTTAGTTACCCTGCAAATAGAGAGACGTTTTATATTAAGCAGAGAAAGAAAAGAGCAGAACAGCTTTGAGTTTGAACGCTAAAAGCTACAAATGAATGTAAAAGGAAGCCCACTGAATTGTGCATCATCTGTTCTTCCGTCTACTTGCAAACTTCTTTCAAATGAATCCTTCTCATTTCCATCTATTGCACCCTGGCTTCCTTTCAACATTTTCAACCTCCAAAATAATATCTCTTTTGCCCTCCCCCTCGTGCTGCAGGTCTGTTATTGGACACATTCACAAAGTCACATGACATTTGTCAGGCTTGAACTGCCTTTCGGAAGGCTGTCACACAATATGCGCCCTCTCCTTCCTTTACTGTCACGGCGAGAGTTGGGGGCGCTGCGACGGGGCCCTGACCATGCAGCTCTGCACTGTGATTTTATATGCCATTGCCTGGAGGTTAGAAACTCTCATTATGCCGTGTTAGATTTATTAAAATAGATTATGGAAATGTTAATTAAGTCATTAATTACATTATTTAAGCAGCATTGACAGATAAGGGTGTGTGTGTGTGTGTCTGTGTGTGTGCGTAAGGGGGATGGGGGGGTGTCGAGCTCCCTGGGTGGTTTAAAAGGATGTGATTGGTGACAAGGGACACTGTGGGGATGGCGTCTAACCGCTAGCGCTGACATGATACAAAGTGGCCTACACTGCTCTCTCACCTCACGCTACTGTCTACAGCAGTTTGCAGAGCTGCCTGAGGACGAGTGGCTCATCGCCCTTTTGCAGATAGAAGTGAACACAAGGGTACAGACATACTTTTTTGGGGGGATGTAGCAGCTACACATAAGTAAAGAGAACTTCAGGGCGGAGAGAGCGCAGTGCTCAAAGTATACACGTTCTGCATTGTGCTTTACATTTTTCCTTTGTGCGGGCATTTCGGACGAAGCGTCTGCTGCTGTGACGTTTGAGCAAAGGCCTCAAACTATATTTCCAAGCTGCTCCAACGGAAAACACAGCGGCACAATTGTAAGATGAATTACCCGGGAGTTGATACTATGGACCCTCTTATCTGTTGACAGTTTAGTTACCACGAAGCACAAGAAATGTGTTTTCCAATTCTCTGAGAATTGAGCTTTTCTTTGTCCCATCAAACCTATATTAAGGGAGGGAAAATTGCTCTGATCGTGCTTGATAAGAACAAATGATAGATGTTGAAAACAAGCAGAATGCTTCAGTTGTGATCTGAGGCATTGATTTGCCTCAGCAGCCAATTACTATGAGGACTGAGGTTATGCATCCAGTCGATCTGCTGGGAGAGGGATTTTTTTGTTTGTTGGCTGTCCAGTCCATTACTTTGTACCAAACAGCTCCTACAAATGCTGAATCAAAATGTTTCATTAACTGTTATAGTTAAATAATGAGCATCAGTCCTGATCCCTCAGGTCCTCCATCCGGTTGCCAGGCAGTACTGGAAGGTGTATGTCTTGATATGAAGTGACTACTGATTGTAGGAAATGATACAGTATGAGGCTTTTCAACCACCTCGGAGTCAAGCTCTCATGATTAGCTCCTACATCAGTCACATGAACCCCATGGTAACTAATTCATTGCTGTGGTAGTTATGCACCAACATGGACATAATCGCATAATATCACTTAGCCCCCCAATAAGACTTAAACATGCACATTCTTTTTCCTGTGTGGTAGCAGCTGAGTGCACTGTTCTAGAGCAAAGTACCACACTTTGCCGTTTGTAAAATATTGTTTCACAATTTTAGATCTTTCAGAAGAAAGTGTATGCACACAGGCTCATTCTATGGCCACAGCATGACTATGTGGAGGTACTTGTAACCTCTTGGCCAATCACCAGACAGTGGTATACTGTTACAACTCTGTCTCCTGAAACTACTTTCAAATACAACTAATTTACACCAGCAAATAGGTTTTGTAACAAATATAATTTGATATAAATTCAGATCATGAGGAAACTTTTACATTTAACACATCTGCAAATTGTTTACAGGCACCCTATTTCATTGTTTCCTTACCTTGTGTGCTCCCAGCATTATAAACATTTTCATGGTTAAGTTGAGGTAACTCAAAGCGCTTGGTTACGTTAGGGAATGATCGTGGTTTTAGTTATGTAACTAAAAAGAAAGGAACTTCTGTGTGTTCTTTGCATTTCTCGAGAACCGTTCATCCGATCTACTTCACACATGGCAAGTGTATTTCACCGGACCCGAGGAAGTGCGGTGTCGAATTAGGTGCAATTTGGAACATGTGACACGTTCAATATTAATTAACTTTGAATAAACAAGCGTTAACGCTGGGTGCAAGAGAGGGGGCGGGGCCTCAGGGCTCCGCAAACTAAGCCGAGCATGTCGTCCGCGGCAGCCTTTGCAGGCCGGGGCTCATTGGCTGCAGTCTACGTTTGAAGCTGAATGCTGGGTAAAGCACATTTCAGCTGAAATTCACTTCAATGCAGAAGAATGAGCGATGAGCGGTTCTTTACTAAACTGCAAGAAAAAGTCAACCCTAGCTTGAAGCAAGAGATGGGACAGATCGATTTATTTTTTCCCTCAATTCTCAAGTCTATTAAATAAGAAGCTATAACCGGGAGACGCTTAGCCTAGCTTAGCATAATGACGGGAAGCAGTGGAAAAAGCTAGTCCAAAGGTTCAAATAAATCTGTTTACCAACAGCTCTGAAGCTCTCTTATGGTATATGTTGTTTGTTTAATTTGTACATGAACTGTAAAAAAAAATAGTCCTCACGTCTGTGCTCGGGTGGTGTTTCCTCAGGTGTCTGTCCAGCTACCTCAGAGGCCGTTACCGGCAGGCTGAGCAGAGCTCCCTAACAGTCCGGGCCAGAGGCTTTGAAGAGGACAGAACGGGTGCGGGCCGCTGGGATCGGTCTGAGGCCTCAGCAGCGGCAGGTCTCGCTTCATCGGAGGCAAAAATGGACGAAAGAAAAAGAGTGGATGTCTCAGCTTCTTCTGAACCAGTAACAGAAGGAGTTTACATATACGGGGTGAGAGCATATTACCCATTCAAGATATCACTTTTTCAGCGTGCCATTTATGAGATCTTACACTTTAAAACCTATTTTCGAGTTGTCAGATGTTCCTATTTTCCTCTATGTCAAACCCTTACGCCCTTTATTCCGTCGGTATATTTTCACTTATTGCAAATTGATCGAAAAAAAATGCTAATGCATGCAGCTTGCTTGAGTGTGTTCAGGCTCAGGGAGAAAAAAAATAAAAAGAGCCTGGAATCACTGTCTTTCCTTAATGATGTCCACACAGAGACAATGGGGCGCCGCTCTGATTAGTGTCACCTGTCCTTGTGCATCTCATCAGCTCCATTATGGCTCCATCTCCCATGCTTCTTCTGCTAATTGAATAGCCTGTGAAGTGGTGACGAGGACGGGGGCGAGAGCAACGTCTGTCCCGCTGCTGCTTCAGAAATGAGAGTGAAGCTTCGCAGCGAGACATTACTGTAGTCCTTAAAACATAAACCATTATCATAGAGATGGAAGAGGTGCTAACAAGTAGCCCTCCTGTTGTATAACCGCCATGTCGTCTACGGATTATCTTCATATGTAAAAGATTTTAATTAGAGGCTACGGTAATGCAATGCTGCACTACACATTACTTTAGTGAATCAGACAGAGCATTCATATTGGACAGAGCCATAAGACATTCACTAATGTCTTTCAGTAGCTGGGTTCATGTCCTGGTCATGTGTTTCCTTTAAAATTTGAAAAATGTGGTGCAAGGATAAGGCTGACATCATTCTATATTCATTTTTATGTTGTCAACAAATCCCATGAAAAGATGATGATGATGTTGGATTAATTTCACCGGCCCAACTCCGCTGCTGACCCTGTGCCCACCTTTTGTTCGTCTGAGTTTGTAGCTTTAGTGGTCCTTGTTTAATGTGGATTCAAGTATATTCAACGGCAGGGCCCCTTTAACACAGAATTACAATACATTTAGCGAGACAGTGGATTATTCTTTGCCTAACGGCATTCTTGCTGCAGGGAAGCTCTAGTTGGAAAGTCAGCCTGACTGCCTGGTCTTCACGCTTTAACACCTGTTGCCTCTTCACTGACACACCGTCGATATGTCAGGCCTAAGTTAAGACCCATAAGGTGGCCAAAGAGAAGAAATAAACAGAGCTCTAGAGCAGTGATTCTCAACTGGTGGGTCCGCGACCCAAAAGTAGGTCGCGGACCCGTTTTCAGTGGGTCGCGGGCCTTTGCCTGAAAAAATAAGTTAAAAAATCCTGTGCTTTTATTTTGAAGGGGATTTTTTATGCAGCAGAGTTATTCACACTCCTTAAGAGTATTTGGCGTTAATGCCTTGTAATGCTAATAGACACATGCCATTTCACAGTATAGAAGAACACCCACAAAGTTTGACTTCATATGCTAATTGAGCGAAACGCAAGTACGACACCGACTACGTGAGATATGGATTTTCTTACATTGAGGACAAAAGAGGACCTCAAAAACCTCAGTGTGTTTTGTGCAGCGAGGTTCTGGCACAAGAAAGCATGAAGCCGTCAAAACTGAAGCGGCATTTGGAAACAAAACACTCTTCTCTCAAAGATAAACCTGTTGAGTACTTTCAAAGACGACTTCAAGACCTGAGGACGTCACAAAAGTGTCTCACTTACCTGCAGCCATGGACATGGACGTGTTGGATCAATCCGCAGCGGATACACTGAAAACTATACTTCTGTCAAATTACACTATAAGTAGGCGAATTGAAGACATGTCGGATGACATCAAACAACAGACCACAGCTCGAATTAAGGCAAGTGGTCATTTTGCATTACAAATGGCCGAATCTACAGACATAACAAACAAAGCAGTTTGTTTACGTGAAACATGTGTGGGACGGGGACTGACGGGAACAATTTCTCTGCACAAGAGAGCTCCCTACACTACGACTGCAGAGTGCATTTTCAGCTCAGGTTCAAACTGCACCATCTTTTCATTAAATACATTAGAGAAGTTGAAAGCTTGTCCTTAAGGGGTGATGGTGGGTCAGCCAGACCAGTTGAGAACCACTGCTCTAGAGAAGGTGTGAAGGAAGAGTTTGGTCAGATCACTCTTACGGCCTTTTTTTCACTTACAGCTACTTACTTACTTCGGGAACATCCCAGATGTCTATAAGGCTGTTTGCAGACCACAATGTGAGTCACCTTTGGGTGTATTAGTGACACCAGTGAAAGTGAAGTGTTCTGGAACGTGGGGGACTGTCTCAACTAGAGGACACTGTATGGGACATTGTCTTTGCATCTTGAATAGATGCTAATGAAATCACAGAGACAGTTTCCTCCTATATGAAGATCTGTGAGGATGATGTGTGTAAGAGAAAGACTGAGAATCTTCCCAAACACTCTTTGGTATCAAAATAATTAATATGTCTTCATGAGAAAAAAAAAGGCCTTTTGCAGTGGTGACAAGGAACAGAAAAAAAAGGAGACAACGAAGACAAATATAATATTGTTATGACAACGGGTGACACGAGACCAGCACAGGGAGGCTAAAATGTACTAATAAGGGTAGCCAGAGAGAAGGAAGAATGCTCTGTCAGTAACAGTCAGTCCTTTGCTAATGAGCTAAATGTTTATTACAGTAGATTTGACTCTGTGGGGCCCGTGTGTGACTGTGTGAAGCCAAAAAAAGGCCACTGGCCCAGACGGACTACAGGCACATGTCCTTAAAGACCCGATTAAAACGAGCCTTTACAAGGTTATTCCAGTACTTGTTAAAAAGACGCACAGTGTCTAAATCAGGGGGATCAGTAATTAAGTCTGTGCCCAGAAAGCCAAAAGCAAGTATGCTTTTCGACCAGTTCCGCCCTTTGTGAAACCACGGAGAGACTTCTAACTTCCTCTGTGGTACAGAGGATAGTCTAGATACTGGATATATTTCATTTGTGGATTTTGTTCAGCTTTTAACTCTATGAAGGCACGTGTTTACAGATGATGACTTCTTCCGAACCGACCACAGAGAGTCTCCATCCGTGGAACTCGCTGTCTGACTCGCTCACTGTTTGCACAGGTGCTCCTGAAAGATGTATTCTCTCCCCTGTACTCTTTTCCCTGTACACACATGAGTTCAAGATCAAAGAGCAGAGTTTGCCTTTAAGTATGCAGATGACATGGCCTCAGTTGGCCTTAGTAAAACACACGCTCTCAGGGCTGGGCGCCAAAGTAGCTATTGGGAGATGAAAGTGTTGATAGGACTAAAGATGTGATCATTTATGCCAGATTTCACAACAGAGCCTTGATGTCTTTGACAGCCAACTTGTTCAAACGGTTGAAAGGTTAATTTGTCTTGGCACAGTCCTGGACTACCAGTTTAACTGACAACATGAAGTATATTTTGAAGAAATGCACGGCTTTATCTTCTCAGGAGACTTTTCCGAGTGAGTCAGTCAGTCTCAGAAATTGTTTACAAAACCCCGATTGAAAGTGTTTTAACGTTCCACTCGACTTTTGCCACCTGAACTGCAGGCCGAAGAACAAGCTAGCAAGAATAGTTGGCATTGCGAGCACAATAATTGGGAAGCACCCAGATGAAGATGAGTAAGCTGCGTTCCCTCAGGGAGCACAGATAAAACCTTTATTTTCTCTAGCAACCAGACATAGTTTTTAAGAAGTCTTTTATTCCAATCAGCGTTTTTAAACTTAAAAAAAAGATTTTTAGCTATTTGATCTGTAATTTGTGCACTGTAGTGTAAGCCGTTTGTTTTTCCCTTTCTCAGTGGTATCTCGTTGCTACATTTGTTCTAGATGTTACTTGTTTTATGTTACCTGTTCTTGTGCTGCTTTTATGTTTTGGTACGCCACAGAACAAGTTTATTGTTCAGGTGGACGATAAACTTGTATTCTTATCAATGTCAAAAACCTGGCACCGCCCTGTCTGTTGCTGTCAGCCCCAAACCCACCGGTACCGAAGACATAAATCCTTAAAGAGGTCACAAATACGCAGTGTTTTTTGGGGGGAAAAACTACTTTTGAAGAATCTCAATTGTTTCTTTCTTTGGGACTGAATTAATACACATTTGGTGCTTTTGGGGCAGCAGGACGGTGTATGAGGGATTGAGTCAAAATAAACTACGTGTGTGTGTGTGTTTATGTTAATGAAGGAACATGTCAACAGTGTGGCTCTTCGTGTTTTACTAGAATTTGGACAAC
The DNA here is from genome assembly GCF_050575085.1 of Anarhichas minor. Classification (NCBI taxonomy): domain Eukaryota; kingdom Metazoa; phylum Chordata; class Actinopteri; order Perciformes; family Anarhichadidae; genus Anarhichas; species Anarhichas minor. The sequence goes on from NW_027466517.1 coordinate 849,053, forward strand.
AGCGGAGCTCTATGGCACAAAGGAATAAGATATATCAGGCTGTGGATACACACAGTACTTTTTAGGCATCGCTTCACTATTGGTTTTGGACTTTTCGTGGGTTTTGTTGACGGTGAGAAAAAAATAGAGAATCTCAGCAGCCCCATCCTTTAAACATGGTTAAAGGAAAGGTGTTCATACTTTTGGAAATCAGTCTTGTAACTTATAACTCTTTCATTATAGGTTAAGGGCTTAGCGCTCTCCTTGAGCCTATTGTTCAATTGAGTGCAAACACAAGCGATCAGAACACATCAACACCATTTGGTTAATGTTCATGTTTTTACTGTAGGCTTTCTGTTATTAAGTTGTAGTCTACGAGCCCATGCGAAGATAACGGTAATGACGTCATCTAAATGACCCTGATGACATCATCTGGGTTATTTGCTCCCCAAGAGCCACAGAAGACATTTTGGCTTAACATGTACTGTAAATAAATGCTCCTCTATAAACATAGGGATGTTACAGGACATATCTAACATACAAACAACTGAATGTTGTGTTACTGTAAACAATTATTCAACTATTATATTGTTAAAAAACTTTTCCATATGAACAAATGAAAACGGAGGCAGGTTTACACTGAATCATTTCCAGGTCTCTCTGTATTTAGTCACAGGAAGATACATAAGATATTTTCCAGATCTGCAAAAAGAAAACCTTGAGATATAAAAAACTGAAAAAAAGTATTTTATTTTGATTGGATAAACATTGCCAGCTGTGAAGCAGGGCTGTAATGTTGGTGCCTCTCCTGCCAGGCAGGAGCTTTGCTGTTATCTGCATGTGCCTGAGGCACAGCTAATGTAAAAAGATCCTCCTCACTCTGCTCTGCTCTGCTAGCAGCGAGCTCTGCGGGCTTATCCCGCTCAGTCCCTCTCCGTTTCACCTCTCGGTCACAGCCAAGTGACTCTCAGCTGTGCGCCACCTCAGCTGGGCCCTTTCTGTAGACACAACAGAGGAAGTACAGCAGTATCTCACGCTCCTGTATCTGCTTAATGCCACAACGACAGGACTGCAGAGGCTTCCCAGTGTCCCCATGCCTGTATGGTTCCGGGGGCTTAATGTGTGCGTGTGGGGCCAGATGGACACTTTCATGAGTGTATGAGTGTGGATTATTCTGCGTGCTACATCTGGGGCTCCACATGGTACAGCAGACTGCGGTAAGAGAGGCAGGTGGGCACGTGGGGAAAGCATCCCTCCAGTGGGCTCTCTTACATCTATACCCACCAACAGGGCATTGCCGCAAATGGCAGACCGAAAGGTTATTAAACAATCCTGCAAGACAAATGCTTCTCTCTTGGCAAACACCACTTATGTCCTTAACTTCCTGTCTGGCAGCAACAGCTCACCGTTTCCAGGTGTCAGACGTGACTATAGTGCTCTTTACATATCCTTTATTTGGCGAAAGCATTTGTCAAACACTTTTTTTATAATATACACAACAATATCTGGTGTGGTGTCTTGCTCAAAGATGTGGACAAGAGGAGCCGGGGATTTGGCCGCCACTCCTATGATTAATGGCCTACCTACTAGCTACAGCTGCCCATAATATGAACAGGCCACCACCATCAACACATTAGCGCATAATGATCGGATTCATTGCTGTCAGGGCTCATCAGTGGGTCAAACAAGCAGATCATATGACAACGTAGCAGGCAGACAATAGCAAGTAATACTGTATGGCATGGGAAAACACCAGTGCCACATGCAACAAGTAGTAGGGAACAAGTAGTCGATTCATTGTTTAGTCAAGCAACAGAGATTTCACACACAGCAGTTTTAATAATTGATTAATCATTTAAAACAGTAATCATTGATTTTCTTGGCCACTTTGGGGGGGGGGGGGGTGCAACAAGCTGTAAACAAAACATTGGCACACTTTATATTGTTGATATGGTGAACAGTTTCCTGCTAACTTATCATTCATCATTTTGTGTCACGTTCGTGTCCATCCAGGTTCATTATACACTCTCCTTTTATCTATGTTTTGGTCTCCACCAACTCCAGAGAAAAACATTAGATTCTTTAGCTGCTTAATGCTTCACTATGTCCACCAGCTAGTTGCTAAAATTGTCTGCATGTGCTGTTTGTTGCCGGGCAGGTATCGCACTACATTTATCAGAGCTTTTTCTGCTGAAAACAGCTGCCTGCTGTTACTGGAAACAAGGTTGATGAGAGCGGTAAAACTGAGCCAAAACTGAGAAGTTGTGGGCAGTTAAGCCAAAACATTGAGCTGAAAGACAGTAAAAATGCCCCATGGAACAGAGAGAGTTGGATAATAATTATCTGTGGGTTCATCACTACAAGCGACACCTTTCCCATAACACATGGTCATTTGACAAAATACAATTGTTGATTAGTGCACCTTTATTTAGACAAAGAATAGAATAGTGAAAGTGCTTATCCTCAGTGACAAATACAATTTAGTCTATGACTGCATACAGAAAAAACTGCTCCATTTGAATGTGAACTGGCAGTAGTAAGAGATGTTCAATTTGCAAAAGCAGTAACTTAATGTAGCTTTAATACACTGTTAGAGGAGTATTAAAGAGTAAACAGTGAGGCTCATATTAATGAAATAGAATCACAAACGGCAACACTGGATTTAAAGCTGATCATTTCCTGTGAATCCCTTGTGCTCAGGTAGGAATCTCTACACAGCATGGGAATGGCAGACTCCGCCTCTAACAATGAAAACTACTTTATAGAGCAACGCATTCTCATTCCCAACTTGTTGAATACAGACAATCTGTCAGAGGCCGTACGCGTCAAACGTTGACGCTCTAAGTACGCTGCTTGCGTCCGTTTTGGACGTGGCAGGGACAATCTGTCAGTTTCAACTCATCACATTGCATCGTCTTTTCAGGAAGTTAGGTTTAGGCCACAAAACCGCTTAGTTAGGTTTAGAAAAAAGAGTGCTGATGGGGTTAACTTGACTGACTAAAAACTCGTTAGACCAGCGAGTGACAAAGAGTCACGTAACTACTCACGTTCACGCTCATGTGACTAGCAACACTAACAACTCGTGACGAAATGTTAATATTTGCTTTTAGTTTAGCATGGGACACAAACAGCAGTCTCCTGGATGAAAGTCCTGTGTTTGTTTCACCCAACCCTGTTGATTATCTCACTCTTTATACTACGTCAGTAGCTCTGACTGTCTAACAACGACCCGGGTGAGTTTACATTGTAGATTAAAAGTATCAGACGCCAATGGGCACTGACAGACTGTCGGTGTTTGACGAGTTGGGAGTGAGACCGGATTGTATAGAGAGGTTATTGTTGATTGTAAATGGACTGAATTGATATTGCTGGGGAAAAAAAGCCAAAATCGATTAAGATTTTATGAAAATCTTTAGGTTTAATAAGTAATTATCAGTTGCCTATTCCCTTACACTGACAAACATTACCTTTGAAGGCATGAAAAGCAGAAATGTCATCCTATCGCTGACATTTTCATTTCATTTAATTCAGCGATGAGCAGATCATCACTACATCCACATTATGACACTGATACAGTATGTGATAGAGTCAATAGGTGTATCTACAGATTTAAAAAGATATGTCTATATTTCTATATATGTGTGTGTATGAATATGGGAATATACGTATGTGTATTGGCAAATTAGAAATACACAAATTAAAATTAAAAATTAAAATTGGCATTGAGCTTGCTTCCAAAACGTATTAATGCACCACACTCATATTAGATTGAACTCAAGCCAAGGCCTTTGTGAAATCAGAGCTCATTAGACGAGTCCACCTCATAATGAGTGGCCAGATCCATCAGGAGAGATAAACCTCCCGCTCTGCGCTGACTGAGACCCAGTTGAACATGCCCGCAGCGCGAACCACATGCGAACCAGATATTCGCTTTGAAGCAGCAATACGCAGATTTGCATCAGAGTGTCAGAGTGCCAAATGTCCTAGGTTGTGAGTGACGGGGGGGCTCTGCTCTAGAGTTGGCTACCTGTTGAGGATTAAACAAAATGCAGATGGCGTTTACATATTAAACAAACAAAGGCAATCTCTCATCCGACGATGACGGAAAAGGCTTTCGTCAAGAGAGGTCAGACTTCAAAGTGGATACCATTTCATAAATCGTCACAGTTTTGATCGTGACCTTTCTCTCCTCCAAGTGTTCCTCATGAAATCATCCCATCTGGCTGCAGATAGGAAGACATAAATGATGTGTGTTTTTTTTCTTCGCCTGTGATAGAATCACACATGACCCTGAGATCACCTCTGAAGGACGCAGGCTGCCGAGTGTCCGGGCCACATACTCCAGCCGTCAACGCAACACGAGGCGCGCTCGGATCCACCGCGGGTCGGGCTGAATAAATTAAATGAATTACCAGCTGCCTTGTGCGGGCTCGCCGGATGCAGGGTGGCATGAGCACGCCATTACAACAATGAATAGGATATCTGCATGGCCTTGTGTTAAAGGAATTACACATAGCATCCAGGGCCTTTAAGAGAGCCTGACAGTTTTGCGCATACTGGCAAGTTAGTGTGACATGGAAATGTGTGCGGCCGCGGAGCGACTCGGCTGCTGCTTGGCCAGAGTCGGGGGGGGGGGGGGCACTGAGCACTTGGCTGGCTGAGAAGTCACACAAGAAAGAGGAAGAAGAGGAGTAATGGAGTCTAATTGTGATACAAATGGACACAGTGTTGTGCTTAAATAATGCATTAATACACCACTTTTTGCACGGATAGCATCACAATAACACAAAATGATGTCCTCCGAGGTTATTTAAAGCGATACGACGTAGAATCCTGACATTGCAAGAAGCTCTTCCCTGCCCTGTCCAGCTGCTTTTGTCTCAAGCTTTGATAAAAACAGATGGATAGAAAGGCTGCTTTTGAATCCCAGCCACTATACGGGGGCGAAGCCATTTACATAATATTATGTATATTGTATTCCGCCGCGTTCTAATGTTTGAATGTAAACTGAATTTAAGTCTTTAAGGAGGAAGTGTTGTAGCTTAAACGCAAGACACGTGGCGAGGTGTCCGATAACTTTGTGTCCTACCTGTAATCTGATGCCGCGCGGAGCGGAGGGATCAGCCTCACTTCGTCGGGGTGATTTATGATTGAGGACATGTTCATAAAAATATCAAAACAATCTGAGCTCTGGTGGGGGAGATACCGGTCCGCTACGTACATCATGCCCGACAGGCCCGTGCAGGGGAATCGCCTGCTCGGTGATATTATGCTCCTTTGGATGCCCCGTTGCCCTAGCTCTTGCATAGAATATGCAGCTGTTGTTTGTTTTTTTTGGGAGGGTCGGTGGGGGTAGCACTACTCACACAAGGTGACATTTGCGTGTGCTCCCTCCTGGCCTGACAGGTCCAGAAAGAGCCAGGAATGGTTTTTCCTTCCTTGAAATCCTACGCCAAAGCTCATATAAGTTTTCAATTTGGAGCTACATGGGTCACCTGTCCTTTTAGAAGAGCACGTGTACTATCACATTATACACAGCGGTCCGGGGTCGAGGAACACGCTGCTTTGAAATCTGCTCTTACTAAAGGATGCATAGCCCAGCTCACCAGAGAGACACACTCCAAATACTTCATTAAATGCCTTGAATGACTGGATGAAAAGATATAGCGCTGTGCTCACTTCTCACACCGTTTTTTTTTCTACCCACCCTTCTTCCCTTCTGATGGATTTATATCGAGTACGGGCGTGGACACAGAGTAATTTAGTGCGTGTTAAAAGCCGCAGCAGTGATGCAGCCTGTAAGAATCACTCAATTCCACTTCCAATATCGCTGCTCCTGAAATATCTCAGTGATTTTCTGTCTCTGCGTCTTGCCGAAGACAAAATCATCACAAAGTACTCGGTCAAAAGAGAGAATGATCTGAAACTTGGAATCAACTCCAAACATACCCCGACGCCGCTGTCAGGGAGCACGCGGTGTGCCGACATTGTCAAAGTGTTACATCGATGGAGCATCAAGTCTCAAGGTGTTCCTTTACGTCTCGGAGGCGTCTGTGAGGCCTCCCGTAAGGGAATCAAACAAAATGCTGTAATACTTTTATACAGCAGATTATTCATTGCCTTATTCATATCCTTGCCACTTCTTTACATACCTTATAATCATGATTTTTTTTTTTCAGTAAGCCAAGATATCAGAAGTACATTGCCACACAGGAAAGCAGCAGAAGCCATTTGTTATAAAAGGCAGTGTTTAGCTAAGTGAACGGTGAGATCTGTTCTGAGATCAGTCCCTCTTAGTGGACCTACAGAACACTACATGTGTTTGTGTGTTGCTGTTGGGCTGTTCCCACATGTAAAAGTGCGTTTTTTTATTTTTTTTTATTGCCTTTTTAAATTGTAGTCAACGAGGAGAGGCTTAAAGGATAATTCTGGTTTATTATTTCTTTGCTTTCATTCCTGTCGGTTATGATGAAATTGAGGCGATGTAGCTACGGCGGCGAAACACGAGTTGTAAACAAGCCAACAGATTAGGCCTGTCGGGCCACGTTTGAATAACTAACATGTCATTGACTCGCATTAATTCCAATGCAACCCACGTAATTGTAAAACACATCTCAGAACTGACATTGTTGTGTTGGTTGGTGCTGCCTCTGCTGCCTCGCTGACTGACAACAGCTGACTTTGTCATATGCTACAGTTCGACTGTTTGAAAGCCAACTATTACCGCATCTCATCCTTCTCTAGCAGTCTACACAGCAGGTGTTTCAGCTGCATTTTTCAGTCGTCCATCTCATGCGCATCTGACATTTCTTTGGTACGATGGACAACACGTCGTACCAAACCAGTTCTTCTCGAGCATGCTGCTAGCACACGTAGGTGCTTTGGAAAGTTGCTCGAATTGGTGATTTGTTAGACTTCAGCTGATGGCGTGGGCTTTTTCCACAACAGTTGGCAGCTGATAATTTAATAACAAACAACATGCGTGCAATTTGAAAACGACAACAACACCCGTGTGACATGTTTCGCCTTCAGCGCCCATGAAAAACACCAGTTGTCGTGTAGTTTTAGCAGCGCCGCCTCTATTGATTTCAAACAAGGCCGTTGTTTCGAATCACTGTCTCCTAACAGTGCAGGAAAACATTCCTTCAAGATAGATTTCACCCGGCATGAGCTGTTGCACCCCGACACTGGCAAACTGAGACTTGTATAAATGTCAAGAGAGATGTGCCCTCCTTTTGTTTCGCTCCAGAATTTGCCAGCAGCTCATTTCCTCCAGGAACGCATTAACAAAGCAGTTAATTCTATCGTTAATTAAAAGGAATCACAATTCAGTGAACACTTCAAATTAATCTTTTGAGATTTGCTCTCGCACAATGCTCGCATTCTGCTTTCCTTTTGTCTCGTGGAAGGGATTGCCGCCCTTGCGAGCCATGTTTTTCATTCCTTCGCGTCGCATGTGGCGGTCCGGTCCCGTGTAGCTCCGTTAGCAGAGCGTGTCGCCAACACTGCCAGTTTTAACGGTTCGATTCGGATCCAGCCATGCAATACATGTATACACTCGTAGCATTAGCGAGGCGCTAACACAGGGAGTGGCCCTGGCTAGAAACATCATCGGAGAGACATATTATGATTTTAAGTGCAATTAATCCCATTTAATTTGCCTCTTACGTGCTCCTCCGTTAAAGAGTTGAGTGGCTTTTGGAGCAGCTAGTTCACGCGAAATCGATTCTTTTTGAATCGCGCTTCTTGATCTAGAACAATGCAGCAACATTTCTCTCACAACTCCAGCTAAATGTTTGACGCGGCCACCGGCCTCACCGAGCTGTTGATCTGCTCAGTCACAGGAGTCGGGTTATAAATACTCCGTGCTCGGCATCTCCACGGCATGCAGCTACTTGGAGGGTGATAAGGTGCTAATTAACAACTGTTAGCAGAGGTAACAAAAACACAAAAAGAAACCCGCCTAGACGCATAGAATGAAGTTCGCCGTTGCCGCTGAGCGTTCCGCCGATGATCCTTTCTCCACTGCTCACAGACACCGAGACTTGAGCGATGTCCCTTATTAACACTGTGTACAAGACACACTTTTTTCCTTCCTTCCAGGCAAGCCAGGTCTGACAAATTAAGGCTGCGGAGTCATTAGATTAAGATAAGAACTTATCTTTTACTCAGAGACAGACTTTTATCTATTGTATTTTTCTTCTCTCCCATCTCTTTCGTTCCCTCTCTCTCTACACACACACACACACACACACACACACACACACACGCACACACACATTCAATGCGAGATTGTTAAAGTAATTGGGATGTTATGTGACCAGAAAGGCCAGATAAATTTTTAACCCTGTCATGGGATTAACCTTTCATGTCCAAGGCGGGTCACGAAAGGTGCAGCTGGAGACATGTTGAGACTCATTTAAGAGAATCTTGATGTATTATTGTTGGAAGAAGGCATGTTTCTTGTGCAGGTACATGTGCCGGGAGGTCTGGAAAAAGATGTCTGTACGCTGTCGGGGGTTATTAAAGCATAAAAAGTGTGTTTTTGGGGTCGCTGAGCAAGACCGGTGTGGTGTCTCGATCTCCGAGTACATCATTTGGAGACGTTCAACCAGGTTCCATCACATATCTATATATACTTTTTAAACTTAATTACAGTCGGGCTCTGTTCGGTTTCAAAGAGGAAAAAAAGGGGGTAAAAGGATGAATCTCTTTCATGATATAATCCACAGCAGGATAATTAGGGAAGCAGCTCTCTGAACATCAAATCAACAATCGCCATCAGAAGCTTTGTCTTTGTCTACAAGCTGTGTATGCATTCGACCCGATCTCTGATGCTCCTGCTCACGTTCTGTGTTATTAATATCCAAGAGAAATACCACAGCCCCGAACAGCATGATTACAGCATTGATCTTTATTAGTCTTCAAAGCACAACTTATGAAAAACACCTGAAATAAATGAGTCGGACCCTTATGGCAGCAGCTAGTGCATATCTATCATCCCCGTGTTTAGAATCCTTTGTTTTAAAGGTCATTGCACCACCACGTTGATATCTAGACGTTTCTTTGAAGCGCTAATTGTGTCTACATTCTTGACCACTTTGTCAGACAACTCCACACTAGAGCAGCGCAATCAGAGGAGTGCATGCGGCTTGTTTACTGCGATCAAGATAACAAGGACGAGTCCGTGGAATAACGAAGGTCGGGGCCCGACGCCGAAAACACTATATTTTCCATTTTAATGGTGTTTTAAGCGTGGAAGCTGGGGGAGAGATAGCTCGCGGAATGTAACTAAAGGATCGGATTCAGTGCGATCCAAATGGCAAGGGTAGCTGTTGGGCATGATGACGTTCCTTTGATGTGAGCTATAACTAGCTTTAAGCTCGGAGCGGGCGCATCACGGCCGCATCCTGACTGATGTGTGTATCCCACTTAGATGAGGGCCACTTTGTCGTGTGAGCCAACTGTACCTTTAATTTCAAATTCTCTAATGTCTCCGATGGGATGGCATTAAAGGCCCCGGGGTCGTTAGCGCATTGTAGTGTTTGCCCACAACTGCGTGGGCCGGACTGTCATCTCTTGGATATTTGTCATATTCATCAATGCCCTGCATAATGGGATGAGATATTATTTACATATCGGATCAAAATTGCCAGAGGAGGGCATTAATTATTGAAAAACTGACAGAATCAAAGAAGCAGCTTTTTCTTCTCCCGCTCTTCATAGTTTGTTGTCTGCACGGACTGAAAAAAAGCCGCTCCGTGGCCAGTAAACACAATTATCTCAATTTTAAAGACATCACAGGCTTTCTTCTTTATTTTGGAGAAAGAGCGTGCTCGATACAAAGGCCGCAGCATCTTCTGTCACCAGAGTAGAAATGAAGGTTTACCCTTCATGCGCAGTTCGCCCAACAGGCTGTAACAAGCGTCTGGAGAGAGGACGTGGTGCAACCTCTGGGGAGAGGCACCTCCTGCACAAGTCTGCATCTTTGTTTGTGCGTCAGGCTACTGATGTATGAATAATAGGAAAGTGCTTCATATTGATCAGTGACACTGAGCGTGAGACTTGTACGGTCTTAATTAATGAAAGCAAAGCAGTGTGCTAACAAGGAGGTGGACACAGCACTGCAGATTTATATCAGGTAGTATTTTCCCATTAACATGAACGCATTCTCGACACTGATTGACACCCGTGAGCTTGCAGCGTGAGACATATTAATGCATTATTTGGGTGAATTAGAATTGTTATACGTGTATAATGAAGCCGACCTACATTGCCATTTTACCGCAGTAGTTGTGATACTTTATGAACTCGTGATAAAGTATCGCACCTGACTCGTTGCCGTGGCACTGCACGCTAGAACTTTTGGGATTTAGCAGTAATTATTTCATTTTTATGCACTTTCCCTTTGGGGATCATTAAAATTTCATCTTAATCTTATCTTCTTAATCATAATCTTAAAATCTGTTTGAATACGTCGTAACCTGCTTTTTTTTTTCCACCCATGCAGTGAGCTGTGCCTGTTTTACAGTCTGCTAAAATATATAAGAATGTGAGGTAAAATCCTGCCTTTGTTGACTTCTCTTTTTTTTTTTTTTACTCGTCTTGCTCGCCAGACGTCTGTTTAAACAGAGCCATAATGGTCCATAATGAAGTTTGTTTTACAACACTGCCCCAATGTATACAGTAAATTCTATGCATAGGCAATGGAGACAGTAAGGACCTGGAAATGCAGACGGATACATTTTTTACTGCATCCTCCCCGTCCACAGTGTCATCCCCTTAAGCTGCCAAGAGAGTGTAGGGGGGTGAATTCATGAGGGTCTTCTGTAATAGGCTGGCACACACACAGGCACAGCCTGTGGAACCTTACAGGCTGCTGAAGCTGGTCTTGGCATTGCTTTTGGCAGCCATGTGGTTTTGTGCTCTCTCGCACTACACATTCACTCCGGGAAAGAAAAAACACAAAAGTTTTAACTAGCCGGTCTTACCGCTCCCTTTTATAAATGAGGAAGCCTTTGGCATAAATAGATCTACATGTTCATTTGGTATATTAAGAGAGACACACAGTTAAAGAGTGTTCATTACAATTGTAAATTTCTGCCCTCGGGCCCTTAGCCCGGCGCTAGATTACATGAGGTATATGCTCATGGACAGCGCCTGGCATCTGATTGAGGGTCCAGTGCAGCTAATTAATTTCATTAGAACGTGAAGTCATCTTCGAGCAGGAATTAATATTTGGAGCGTCATGTTGCTAATTTATTTCCAGATTTAATTAGCTCAGAGAAGAAATGTTGCTTGGGCAAGAGGACTTTTTAATTATCAGCTTGGATAAATTTGAAAATGTTGATGCCTAAGGGTTGAGTTAATTAAAACCTGCATTATTTTAACTTTAATTAGCTCCCATCTTTGTTTTTCCTCACCATATGGCCATGTCCTGTAGTCAAATTTAGTTAATTAAGCTAATTAAGCTAATCATTTTAATTACTCAAGACAATGTGATTGGATAGAGGATGACTACAAGTTTATAGCCAAGTGCTTGTTTTTCATTAAGTTGAAGGGACAGTTATTTCTGATTGCAGTTGGCAAGCATGGCGGGAGTAGTTTGAGAATGAGACAGCCTCTGAGATAGGCTGAAGTCTAATTTCATTCCTTGATAAATAAATAAAAAAATATATAATAATAATCTTGTCACCAGCACAACTCTTTTAGAGGACAAATGTTCTCCTACGTCTTTATGCTCTCTGCTCGTATGCTGATGTCGGCCCCTTGTACTCCATCAGATTAAGTAATGTCTGCACTTACTCACGTTTAAAGCGGTCCAATGTCAGAATAGATGCTCTGCTCACTACAAGGAGCGTGCTGGAGACGCAATAACAGATACCATGATCTGCAGATAAAGTCCCCGTTGGTTGTGCAAACATCCCTCTAGATGTACAGAATAGGAAAACAACGTGAAATGAAATCGCGTCCGACTTGTTCCTTTTGAACACAGCGGGATTGTATCGGATTCTAATTGGGTAACAGACCTGCGTCTGTGGTGGCTGGTGGGATAGGACACTCGCCCTTACCCTTGGTGACCCTGGAGTGTGGGACGGCAGGGGCGTGGAGGGTCTATGTGAGCCGCTGGCAGCTGTGCATCAGTCTGGACGCAAGCTGGGCCCATCCAGAAGCCAGGCCTATAGCCGACAGATGCAGAGGCTAAACCCAGTAATGAAATAATACTGGGAGACATCATGTCCGTGGTTTCCATCATTGTTAAAAGATTTTTGGTAGCGTGTACCCCCACTTAGGTAATTTGTTTCCATGTATAATCCTATTGCTCACTATTAAATTAAACCAACTGGTCATTTCAGTTTCGGAGCCTATAAATACACTGGTTGCTCTGAGCATGGGCGGTATGTGGGACGTCTCATCTGATTAGAGGCGAAGCACTTAATAATTTGAACTGGAAAAGGTGACCTTCAGTGTCAGGTGACCTCAGTGGTCTGCCACACATATGGCCCAGCAATATTACTAATGTCTGCTCCCAATGTATTTTTTTTTTTTCTCTCCAATCCGGATCCACTCTCCGCAAATTGTTTTGGACAAATGTTGATGTGTGGTGAGATGGCAAAGTGTACTGTGTTGGAGCTGTTTACATGGTCAGGAGCAGTGGTCAAGAGAGATGATAGGCCCCTCTCTGCTTTCATCTGAGGGAGGCTGGTTAGTCATCCGTGTGTGTGTGTGTGTGTGTGTGTGTGTGTGTGTGTGTGTGTGTGTGCTCGGGTGTTGGCCAGTGCCAGAGCGTAGGAGCCCCCAGCCTTCTCATAGTCGCACTGTAACTTAGAATGCAATATGAGAGGGGAATTAGTCACCAGGTCCCCAACAGCCATTCGCCCACTTTAGTGATGTTTCTGTCACCACCTGCGTATTGTAAATGGTCTCGTCTCTCGCTGCAGCCGCCCCCCTCATCTGCTGGTAGTAAGAGACTCATCTCACTTTTGGACGTTTGGTTGAAGACAATCAATCAATCCCTCGGTCAATAATTCATATTTAGGAAATCTCCCCGATGTTAAAGACTTCTTGTAAAGCAGCGTGTGAATCATTTGGTTCAGGAGAAACTGACATACCTGATAACTAGTGTTTTGATACCGAGCTCAATAAATTGTATTTGAAGCACACCCCAGGAACCTAATTTGTGGGCATTAAAAGTAAAGACAAATGTCCTGAGCTGAGTATGTGACGTCTAGAGTCCTAATGTTTAGTTTCGTACTCAAACCTGTCTTTTTTTTTAAGAAAAAGTAGCATGTTTGCCCCTCAGTAAGGCGATGCATACCAGCATTGAGTGCTGCAGAGATGACGTATTTTTTTAGGCCAGCCCTGAAGTTAGCATCACTCTGGTTCCCTCGACTAAAAGCCAATAGGATTTTGGATTTTGGATTATTGCAGAAAATAAACTCTGTGGCAAACACAAGTTTTTTCTTCAGTATGATAATCTTGGATCTACGATTGGACAACAGAATAAATGTACTGTTCAAAAAATGGATGTGACATTTAAAGTTACTAGTTACCTTTGACAAATAAAAGCACATGATATTACTCAGTACTAGTACTATAATCTACCCAGAGGTATTCGAAGTATCTCAAATTGGCGCCACAAAATTAAAATGCTCGTATGTGCATTTGTTAGTAATACAAACTAAATATAATATTTTATAGTATTATAACACTGAAAGGTATTTTTACTTTTAAAACATCTGAAATACTTATGTTCTTTTACTTTAGTAACATTTTGAATTTCTGACTTTTACTCGTAAAGGTGTATTTTTAGACTGTGGTATTTCTACTTGTACTTAAGTAAAGGATTTGAGTACTTCTTCCAACACTGCGTCAACAGTTACTCTGGGTTGTCATTTTTTACTAATTGTTAAGACATGAAAATGTGATGACAGCTGCACTCACAGCTTTACTATCACAAATGGACACTGCCCCCATTACTGGCTTCAATATACACATCGCTGAAATTAGCTATTTTTATTGTGTTAATATTATTAGTATTTGGTTAACCAGTGAAACCAGGAAAAATGATATACTTTGTAATTAGCTGAATCAATTAAGTTAATGTATGCATGTTTTGATGTAATTGCAGTGAAGTAATTGCATTTCACCACATCTTTGTTACTGTTTAGTCTGGTGGCAGCATCGTAGATGTTATAGTTGAAATAGACCCTTCTACTGCCGACGTCATAGAAAATATGCGCATGCGTGTTGGGAACGGAAGTGGGGTTTTGCCTCAATCGTCCAGACGGGTGAGTAAGTTTTAAACATTGAACTAAATCAGTTGAGAGCATCAACATGTCTGGTTTTCAGAATCTACAGCGGACTCACATTCTGCAGAATTCCGTTGGGAACGCGACCGTTTCGGAGCAAAAGGTGTTTCAGTTTTGACAAGTGACTGTAGCAGCTCAAGGAAGTCGTTGGCGGCGTAGATAATAAACGCAGATGACTAGCTGCCGTCAACACGAGCAACCACCGACGCATTCGGCTGAGAGTCACCAAAACACCGGCGGCGCCCGCTTTAAAACTCGTAAAGTCAAACCTCTGAGTATATGTCATGGTATTTGACGTTCTGTATGTGACCGAGTACTTGTAAGCATCGTAATTTCTTGCTGGTGTAACGTTACACACTAGTTTTCTCCACCAGATACATGTAGATATCTGGCCACTAAATATTGGGCCGCTTGCCAATTTATTCTAACAGCACACAGGTCTGGAAAGTCTATATAATGCCCTTGCATAGCATGACAAGCTGTCGCTCTATACGTTGTGCCTCCATTGCCAAACTGCACGCACACTTGCGTACCTCGTCGTTCTTTACAAGTCTGATCTCATCATCTTAAAGATTAGTTCGGCCCAGGTTTGGCCCACTGTCCGATATAAGCCCTTCCACCGGCCAAGGAGAGGTCGGCGAGAAGCAGCTTAATAGATTTAGATGAAAGGAAGTGGAGTCATGGAGGCCTCAACCAGCAGAGAGCGAGAGCATCTGCTCAAAGGCCACCTCCCCACGCCCGGATCACCATCTCCAGAAGAACTCGGGCATGGAGCCTCCATCTCCACAGCTCGGCGCTAATTCCAGTGCCCCCGCCACACGCAGGCTAATTAAGGCCATGCATTTATTTATGACTGAGCTCATTAAACAGTGAAAAAGATGGTCGCTGCTCTGAAAACACATTAGTCCCCGAGGAAACTGCCTGTGTAGTCGCTCTCCCCGGGCTGTTTCAGGTCACAGATTCTGAATCTTTGTGACATATGAAGAAACAGGGAGCTGTAACGCCTTAAAACAAAACAAAAAAAAAAGCAAAACTTCAGTTCTCAGGCGATGGAGTGATGGTTCAGGACATTCTTCGGGGTATATTTGAAGCTACTTGAGCTGGTCCAATAATTACATGCATAGGTCATTGACCGGGGGACGAATAGAAACTCACTTTCACATCTTTTTGTCTTCGGGTATTTGTGAAATCGGTTGTTCTTTACATTCATAATGTACTTCCTTTAATATCGAATGACAGCTGCGGCAAGAAGAAATTACACTATGGGCAAAAATAACAGTAATTAACGGACATAACCTAACTTACATGAACACAAAATGCCCCCACCATCAAACACAAGCCACCGCCCTCTTTTTTTTATATTACTCTGCCATTTAAGTTAATTTGGGACTAAGGCAGTGTAGAGCTATGAAAACTAAGACAGAGGATATCCCTCAGGTATATTTGCTGTCTCTGGAGGGCTTGCCTATCTCACTCTCTCTTTGTGTGTGTGTGTGTGTGTGTGTGTGTGTGTGTGTGTGTGTGTGTGTGTGTGTGTGTGTGTGTGTGTGTGTGTGTGTGTGTGTGTGTGTGTGTGTGTGTGTGTGCGCGTGTGTTTGTATAAAGGGCATAGACAGAGAGATCCTACGCAGATCCTACTCCCTTCCTTGTAATTGCAAAGATAATGCCAAATCACACAGTCCTTTGCTGAGACAACTGGCAACTTGATTTAGTGCTCTTTAATGGCTGCAGCTTTAAACTGTTCCTTGTTTCTGCTTGTGCATTTGAGCTGGAAACAACAACAGAAATGATGTTTCTTTTCCATTTAGAAAAGGCCTTCGGTGCAAGCAAATTTTCCCATCACTTCTTTTTTATTATCAACAAAAGGTAGCAGGAGTCATGAAGAATACAAAACACTGAATCCTACTGTTGTTGTCTGGCAACTCTCCTGGT
This sequence comes from Anarhichas minor, assembly GCF_050575085.1. Lineage (NCBI taxonomy): Eukaryota > Metazoa > Chordata > Actinopteri > Perciformes > Anarhichadidae > Anarhichas > Anarhichas minor. The sequence goes on from NW_027466517.1 coordinate 865,276, forward strand.
AAAGTTGTATTCTTGCATTTGTAAAAAAAAAAAAAAAAAGAATAAAAAAGTTCTATAACGCCTCTTGTGTCTCCAGAGGAAGCTGCGTGACGTCTGATAAATGTCCTCAAGTGACTCAGCATCGGTCGGGGCTAAAGACTACAAGTATGATAGATGAAAAGAAATCTGAGGGTGTGAAGTTAGAAATAAATGAGCTTATCAGACCTCTGTAGCCCCCTTGTTATCGCTGCCTGACACACGAAACAAGTTGCATCGTGGGTAACGTAGTCGCCATGTTTTGGCAAGGAAGATGTTTTTTTTTTTGTTTTTGTTTTTATAACTACGTGTTCGTCAACGACAGTGTACGACAAGAAGTGCAACGTTAAAATCGGCAGAGAACTCTTTTGAATGAAATCCGAGAGATCAACGTAACTCGCTTTACCTTTGGTAACAGCCATTTACTGTTGAAAGCTACGGTCCTTTATGCTGATGAGAGAAACATGGGGTTAGACTATTTGTGAGTGGTCGATCTGCCCAACATCTTCAATCTCATGAAATGCGTGTCCTCCGACGGAGCCTGGCGGTTGTGAAGCATTCTTTACTTATTTCAACTTTTCTGGCCATTCGCTAAATAGTGACAACAGGGAGTCGGAGCACCGCCACTTTAAATGACGACGTTGCTTTTTGACTTTAATTGATTGTGGGTCACAGCAGTAATTTAAAAACTCTGTTATTTTGGAAAAGCGTGTGTTGTGTCATTCATTAACAATCAATGTTCACTAATCAATACATTAAAACTCCTTGGCATTTCTCACGTCTTTCTCATTTCTTACGCAGTATTTGAGTAAAAGGCAGCGCTGAGATCCTCATCTTGTGTATGTTTGCGATGCTGCCGGCACAACGGGGCTGAAAATCAATCCACAAGAATGAAGCGCAGCCCTTTATTTTAGGATGGCTGATAAACAACAGCATTTGGTGACCTTTTGGAGTTCTTATGGGGGATTTAAACCCCTGCTCAGAGCTGCACCATGCTGGTGGCTCCAGCAGACAGGGAGCACGATGTGCGCTGGAACTCAGATGGGACTTTTTCTGTGATGCCTGCCCAGAAAACAAAAACAAAAACAACAACGATATCACACGTTGAGTTCCTCTGATTCAGCGGACAGTGCGAGACCCCAAGTCTGAAGGTGTTTTTTCGGCTCATCGTGCGGAGTCACAGACAGCGTGTAGGAGTCCTTTGTGTGTGTGTGTGTGTGTGTGTGTGTGTGTGTGTGTGTGTATGTGTGTGCGTGTGCGCGTGTGTGAGACAGAAAGACAGGGGTGGGGGAGTGGAGGCCAACTCCCCACTCTCTCTAGGACTCTGTGTAAGATGCTTTCAACAGCAGACAAACTGGTTCTGCACTTACTGTGAGAGGAAGCTCTGAGTGTTTAGAGTACTCAGCCCACTTAATGCATTATTATTGTTACTACATTCTTGAGGAGAATGGGGGGAAAATGGAACAAGGAATGCTTTTCAAGAGTCAAACCATTTAAAGTGGAGGAAATGTGTGTGTGGGTGGGGGGGGGGGTTAAACAAGAGTGTTGAGTATCTCATTCTTTTTGTATTTATGCTCACTTTTTCAATAGCGTCCCATAAAAGCCATCTGAGCCCAGATGTCATGTTTGTAATATTCTCTAGTGAAATAAACACTAATGCCAATGTGGCTCCCATTCCTTCTGTGTATTTATTTGTTCAGTGAAAAAGATGACGCGGCTCCTTGATTAATAAACGATTACATTTCTTTATCTTGCTCCTGATGTCATCATGGTATTGTATGGAAGTTCTGTTTAAAAAAAGAAAGGGAAACTGATAGATCAAATTGTTATTTTTTTTTAAACCTGAGACAAAGTTTCCTACGTGAAAATGTGCAAAGTTTTATGTATTTGTTGTGTCTTTTTAAAAAAAAAAAAAAATATTTAAGAATCAGAGCTGCATGTTAACAAATCCCCCTTTGAGTAAATGTGGCTTTAAGAAGAAGCGGAGTCCTGAGGGCGGGAGGTGCTTTGTTTCCCTCGTTGCATTACGAGTGCATTTCCACTGCGAAGGACATCTGAGCGTAAAGTGAGCCTCTTTTCGTCAGAAGGTAATAAGCCTTTTAACAGTAAAAAGCTATACGCTTTAACGGTGCTCCTTGCACCGCAGTTCACAGCATACATAATGGAGAGGATAGAGTTACCTGCTACTTTAGGCCAAACACGACTGCCAATAATTGCCTTACCAATATTTGCATGTCCCTCTCTGTGTTATTGAACACCCTGCTAAGTAACTGAGCACTTCGGCCCGGGCACTATTTTAGGTTGTTTGCTGATTCCACGGTGGGCTGAAACAAGACAATTATGAGGCACATTTCACACCATTAGGTGTTTTACGGGGCTTCGGGTTTCATTGAAAGCTTGGATTGTGGCCGACTGAACACCACGCTCATGTTCCGACATCTAGACCTGACCTTCTCTAGAAAATAACATGACAATACTTCATTTATTGTTTGATGTGTCGTAATCGTTAAAATTACAGAACATGCAAACAGTGAAAAGGAGGAGAGCCTCTGGCCAATCAGTCGTATATACCTTTGGATGATAATGTCGTATATTCATTCAAATCTAAGAAAACTGGAGTGTGGTGATGAGAAGCATCACTTGCCCCAAGTCTTGTCAGAATCTGATAACGGCTTTATGAGATACAAATGAACAAAGGAACAGACAAAACCCCTTGGACCTAATCAGTGTAATTACAGAAATGCTGGAACACAATGGTGAGATGCATAATTTTCACAGGTTTTGGCAAAATCTGATCAAGACTGGCCAAGAAAACAGATGGATGGATGAGCGAATGATGGAGCGAATAAAGAAATGACCGTTGACTGATGGTATGGAGGAAGTTCTATTTAAGAAGCACGGGAAACGGCCAAGACAGCATGCATTTATTTTAGGTACATCCTAAGAAACATGCGATAAGACAAGATGAACAATCAACCCTTTAAAGGCTGCAGCAATGTAAGAATTGATGTAGTCTATCATCAACACAGCTAAGTTAGCGTTAGCCATTTTGTAGCTGTTAGCATGGCGAACAGTGTTAAGGCCCCGAAAAACACATTTCCTCAGTCTCCTTCTCCTTCAGTGTGATGGAGTCCTACACGAGCACATTTTATGTCAGAGTTCCAACTATTTCGGTGATTTTAACCAGAGTTTTTGTGTATTTCGTCATTTGTCTGAGCTCGATGTCATATATTTACATACATTACAGTTGTTGTTTGTGTTGCCAGACCAATGTCAGTCACATCTGATTGACCACACCCACACAATCCTGAGGACAAGAGGAGATGAAGGGGTTTTTGTGGTGAACTTTTGATAAATAACAGCTAAGGATATTAATTTCCAAACTTTAATGTAGACTTCTCTGTATTTAGGAATAAATATTGTACGTTGCAGAAAAATGAATCAAGACTGGAATTCAAGATTTGCTTTAATGTTTTATATGTTTTTCTTCGTCAATCCTGAACATTTCAATTGAGCTGATTTCTTTTTGTGAACTTCAACTTGAAACAATGTTCCTCGAGTTGGCAGACGTTGGCTCTGACTCACACATGCAAACCAGGTTCCCTGAATACCAACTCACTTTTTTGAATAGTTTTTTTAACATTTGTCGGTGAGTCACAGTCAGCAGCCGTTTTGCTTTACATCACCCTTTGTTTAGTTTTCTTGACTGCTCTAAATTTTGTTGGAGACTCAAAGAATATTGATCTTCTTCTCCTCACAAACTTTTGTATTCAGGCCTCAAGGCCCAACAATATTTTTGGCATTTCTTACAAATGTTACTCCATTGAGGATGAAAAACCGTCAAGTTCTTTTCAATTAAATCTGGCCATCAAAGCAAACAACACTGAATGTGTTTTCTCTGAAACTTTTACCAAAATAAAAGTATTCTGCACAGTTGCAAGGCTGTACTTAATGATGAGAAGACCAGTTATTTTAGCACGTTTTGTGTCATCCCCCCGCCACGAGCAAACCCACTTATGAACAACTCGAGGACTATTTCAATGCATACAAATGTGTTTATATTATAGTTAAATAATTATATATAACTGTAAATAAAAGTCAATATATTTAAATAAATAAGATTCACAAATATATTTCTGAGGATTTTTGAAAATTTCATCAAAAACCTATTTGGTTGTTGTTACATTTATAAATTAAAAACTGTTGAACCTGCATTTACAAGCTGCTTGTCATGTGTGAACCTCACTGCATTTGTGTGTGTGTGTGTGTGTGTTTGTTTTGAGACTCCCCTGATGTCGCTCAATTCACAAATGCATTTCTTTCAACAGCGAATTATCTGTAGCCAATCAGACGTCTCCATTTTCCACCAATCACATGAGCGTGCCTCCGCACAAGGGTATATACTCTTATGTCCTGGTCCTGCACAGGGTTGGAACCTGGGAATGGGGTCGAAAGAATTCTACTGGAAACGACTCAGACTCATCCAGACCTGACTTGTTCACCCCAGACGACCAAAGGAGGGCTGATAGGTCTGTGGGTGTCCACAAAACAATCCACATAAAGTGATACAGCAACTGGATTGAATGTTACATCCACAAAGTTGAAGGAAAGAAAATCATCTGGAAAAACAAACATATAGCTATAGCTAACGTAGGCTCTTATTTTACTAGTATACCAAACAGATCATGTCTCCCATGACATGAAGCAAGCTGAGCGGATTGAGTTCATGTTGGCTAACGTTAAGTTAGCTTCATGTTTGTTAGTCAGTTGATATTTGCGTTTGGTTGCTGAATGAGGCCGGCATACTGCGTGTAACACGTTTTAGTTCCAGTCAAAGTTGAGGGAAGCAGCACGAGTGGCAAAGTCACAAATATCACCCGGCAAACAAACACATGGCTAACGTCAGCATTAGCAAACGATAGCTAGCCTTAGCCAGCTGTCAATATTACACTAATACAGGCTGGTCATGTCTCCACTTACAAAATAGTTATTTGTAATATCGACACTGCAAGCAATATTCAATATTTTGAATCTTATTGTCTGTTTTGTTTTCGTGCCAAGCTGCTGTTCCACTATGAGATTTATTTGTTGATAATATTTTAAATGAATGGGGCTCATGATGGAAAACGATGGCTTAATATTCAATATAGGCTTTTGGTTCACTTCAAGAAGTTGGAAGCACTGAGGCCTGTTACACAATTAAAGAAAGGTGTTATAGTCAAAAACACAGCCTGTTCCCAGGTCATAAACCCATAAAACTCATCCAATAATTACATCTATAAAAATGCGATGACATTTTTGTCATCATAAAGCATCTGGAAGGTGTTACGTTTATTGTTTCTGATGCAGTTAACAAGAGAGAGAAAACTAGTTTGGCAGATTTCTGAATACAACTCCTTGGTTTGCAGCACAGCCTTCCATAAAGATCTCCCAACCACACAGAGATAAATCAAAAACATGCGGCAGAAATGAAGACATAAACTAATTACAAATAAATACTAGGTGACTAATCATAAGTAATCCAGTTGTGGTGCATCAGCAGACTCCCCAGTGAGAGCAGGAAGGAGCTGCAGTTGAGGCAAAGTGATTTCCCTCAGGCAGACATGCCATTTAAGTGTGCTCCATTGTTGTGGGTGAGATCCATTAGCCCTCACTCTGGTTTGCCACATCAAAGCAAATTCTCACATATGGATTATGTGTAAATAGTGTTTTTTTATTTTTTTATTTATATAATGTCAGTGAGTCTGGAACTGACCTATTTGACTTGTTCAATAAGTTGAAAAGGGAGACGTATGAAATGTGTGTGTGTGTGTGTGTGTGTGTGTGTGTGTGTGTGTGTCACATGTGTACAGCTTACATATATTTATCTGTGTATGCGTGTGTGTTTACGGGTGCGTGTGTGTGTGTGTGTGTTTAAACAGCTTAGTGGAACCAAGCGGATTTCATAATGGAAAAGGCCAACGTTAGTGTTGCACGAAATAGTGTTGTTATGATGTGGATTACACTTAAAAGCAAAATCAAACCCAAAATCAACTTAAAGGATAATTCATTATTTTTGAAAAATCTGATACTCAAAGGCTTCTTTGGCCCGAGAGTCATTTAATAATAAGCATGTGGAAGTGGAATGCATGGTCACCACCTCCCAAGCATCAAGCACGGATGACAACTGTAACATGTTTCATAATTCATACTCGAATCATCCTTAAAGACCTTAAATCAAATCAGCAGTTAAGCTAAATGAGGATCATGCTATTTTTTTTTTAAGCATTTCGCAGTCATCTAAGCATTAATGCCGACTACATTTTGATGATGTTTATATAGCTGTTCCCCAAAAAATTCAGTTTTAAGTAGTTCATAGAACCACCAGCCAAAGCTCCATTTAAATGTCATGTGAAAAAGCAGAATTATCCCTCGAGATTGTTGCTTTTTTCTGCAAATCTGACCATATTGCTTTTGTGCATTTGCTACGATATTGAGCTCCAAGTTGCTTTTATGATCCTAAATTTACTGAGTTAAAACTGTGGTCTTCCGTTTGCGGAGCCTCGCCTTTTTGCACACCGTAACTCTTCATCTGTAGCGGCTGTGTGCCGGGCCAGGTGTTGTCTTGGACTCAGATCTAAATATAAGTAGTCATATGAAATCAGTTCCAGCATCAGCCTTTTATCACCTAAAAACTCCTGACCCTTGAAATAAAGACTCTTGTCTAAACAGGATCTTGAAAAGTTAATCCACGCATTTACCTCGAGCGAGTAGGAAAGCTCTTTGGCAACATGTCCAGAATCACTTTCTATGAACTTTCTAGAACACTGAGGTCTTGTGCTCGGGTCCCTGTTTTACTATTTATTGATCATTTCATTGTAATGTGTGAATAAATACAGCAGACGTGTTGACTACTCATACCAACAACAAATAAAAGCTCAGGCGTCGCTAATAAAATGAAAGATGGCTCAGTTGTATTTCAGCATCCCAGTAAACCACGAGCGTGTGTCAGTGAGCCAGCTTGCACAATAGCAGGACTCTGAACACTCAAGCAGCTAAATGGAATTCAGCCATGTATGATTTAAACCGGTGCTTTTCCTACTGTGACTTGTCAAAAATGTCTCCCGTTAAAAAAATTAAAAAAGGCCCGTCTGGTCTCCACTCGACAGACATGAGGACCTGCTGCATTTTGACTCACACATCACCGAATTGCTATTTTAGCTAAATATAGATAGCATGAGCTGTGGACAGATCCACTGTAGCTCAATGTAGGAATGAACCATGTTAGGGGTTGTGTTCCTGGAGATGCTTTCAGAGGTATTGGGGGTCAAATCAGATCAGTTTCTTCTAGTGCTGCAAGATTTTTTGTAGCATTTTAAATTCCTTTTTCAAAGCACAAAGGTCAGTTCACCCTCTTGGCCCGCTTCCTCTTCTATTGGAGCTGATTTTGCATGAAAGTCTTCTTCTGTACTGCAGCATTGTTTCACGAGGGGCCCCGGACTCCACAGATAAGCGCATCAGCCATTACCGGGTTCCTCCTTCAGACCTATTAGGTCTTGCAAGGACTTCAAACACCAATTTGTTCTGCAAATAGCCTATTCAATTTGTGGCTGCCAAAGAGAGACACCTCTCTCCCCCTCTGCAGTAATTGAATCTTCAAAGGGACATTTTCCTCTATTTCTGTCAGGTATTAGAGTGATGAATAGCAAACGGTCATTTGAACAGAAAGAGAGGATACATGTTTATCCATTTTCAGTTAGACGCTCATCATGCGCCTTGATGATTGCCGGGCTGGAAATCGAATGGCGGCGCTGCCGGATCGTCAACAGATGATTTCCGATGGTGAGGCAGACACATCAGGCTTTGTTATCAGGCTTTTGCACCAAAGATGAATTCTTGGGCACTTGATGAATTGAACTTGTAGTACGTGTGTGAAGTAGAGTTCTCAGCTCTAATAACAAACTCAAGTTGTAACTTTGGGTGCAGATTCGGAGGCTTTACAATGACTTTAAGGAGGCTTTTTGAATCTTCAATATTTTTATTAGTTAAATACACCATACTGGAGCAAATGTCTCGGAAAATATCACAAATAAATTTCTCTTTCATTCAGCATTTATATGTTGGTGATGATCTCTACATTACTGACTATGAGCAAATTTCTTCTGTTTGCCATGGGTTTAGGTTTCGGGGGGGGGGGGCTGGAGTGCGGAGGGTCGGATGTACTGTAGCCACGCCTGGACGACGACATTTACATGCATACTGTACATACATGGTAGTTTTACAAATACACCAAGAGAGTGTTCATGGTTTGTTTTTCACAAAAAAGCCACAGATTTTTTTTGTTTTTGTTTTTTGAACCCCATCTTTTTTCTATATATACCACCAAAGAAAAAAGAAAAAAAGAACACATTCCCCTTTGACAACACTTAAAATATATAAAGTGGAAACACCATGTTGTTGGGGAATGAGGATAGAAAAGGAAGAGAGGTAAAATGAAAAGGTCCCAGCTTTTCCCCCAAAATGTCTTTTAAACAAATATGCAGAGTGGAAAAAGCCTGCATCTCTTCACCATCATTAGTCCTTTTTCTCTTCCCCTCACTTCAGTCACAACATCCTCTCGTGTTTTATTTCAATTTCGCTTCCTGGAGAGTCCTCTTGGATTCTGATCGGTCTCCTCCTTCTTCTTTTTTTTTTTTTTTTTTTTTAATTCCAAGGTCATGGAGTCCTCAGCGTTCCCGATTCAGGCGCATTAAGTGCAAGTATCCACCCATATTTGGGGAAAAGCCGAGGCTGAAAGGCTGAGCGTTGGGTGTGGGTCGCAGAAATAAAAGTCAAGTAACTGGTAGGATGGGCAGAGGACTCCTTTTGGAAACGAGGGGCCTGGGAGCACAGCTAAAAGGCCGGGGTGCTGCTGATCCACGCTGTCTCGGGTGACAATGAGTAAGGGCTAAAATGAAGGCACACATCCTGCTTCCTGCACGGCTCCCGCCTAACACACCTGAATAGAGAGAGATAAAAAAAACATTTTTTTTAAAATTGAGTCCATCATTTGAGAGTATCGGCTCACAAAATGCCATGAATGTTTCACCCTGATGAATCCACTTTCCACCAGCTCCAGTGTTTAATTTATTGATCAGCCAGGCTTTGAAACCCATCTGGTGTCCCATTTACTTTGCATTAACTTAAAAGTGCATCCATGAAGCGATTCTCTTTGGTATAATTATAACCATGCTCTGACATAACTGCAGGAGGTGTTCAGTCCTGTGAAACCAAAAAACGTCCCCCCCCCCCCCCCCCTCTTTTTTCTTCTTTATGATTCTTGGAGGCGGTTTACTTTTCCCTTCATCCCTCGAATCACTAGGAGGGCTTCAGTCTATTGGTAATTGCAAACTCCTACTTGGGGGCTAATTAAAGTGACTGACGCTGGGAGGGTCTCGCTCCCCTGGGTCAAAGCAGCTCCGTATGAGGGAGGTAATTTGTCTGTTCTGAACAAAGAGATTAGGGAGAAGCGAGGAAGAAAGCCTAATAAAGGAGCATCAAATGTCCCGCGCCGTGAACGTGGACGCCGCCAATTATGTCACGGCAAAACCACGCACATAATCAAAACAGTGGTCGGTAGATAACGCAGCGTTTGCGTGTATGAGCTGACTGCTGCATTTTGTCCCCACTGAACCCGCCCCTGTTCCTGTATGCAATCTGTGTTGTGGTGTTGAGGACACACGAGGTGTATTGATTTGGAGCGCTGGTGTCCCACTGTAAGTCTCTGTTAGTTCAGGCCGTCCGACATTCTGCTTGAGCAAAAGAAATGAGAGCGTTTACTTTGTGCTTCGGCAGCGGGCTAATTCTCCTCGTCTCACTCGCGGAGTTAAACAAAAGCATCCTGAGCCTGTTCCCACTGAGCGATGTGTCTGTGTATTTAATAATTCTCTCTCCGCTATAATTAAAGCACCGGAGCCAATATTCAGATTGCATTTTAGCATCAATAATTCAGCAGTTTTCACTACAATTGATGTTAGTGCATAAATAAACAATGAGGCCTCATATTTACCACACCAGCCATGCTGCAAGAGACGTTGGGGGGGGGGGGGGGGAGTGAGGACTTAAACAGACATTTAAAATTAAGCTAGATAATGCAACGGCTTTCAATTTAAATGTGAGGAGCTCTAAGAGCTCTAAGAGCTGATTTGTAGAAGTGACAAGCTCTTAAAAGGCCCGTGACGTGGAGGGAGAGGGGGGAGCGAGGGGGGCTTAATGGAGTTCTACCTCTCCTCTACTCACAAAACCACTCAAGGTGAAATGCATGCTCCCAACAATATAATTCCTCTTTCAGTCAGACTCTGACACACTCCCAACACCCCCACCCCCTACATATCTCTCAGTGTGCTGTGTGTGCAGACAAGGTATCAATAAAGCTCCTTGTTGTGAGGCAGAAATGATCATATCTCCTGCGGGCAGAATGAAGCTATCCTGAAGAATGAAGTTATCCTTCGTATATGATTAGGCCTTCTGTTTTGCTTTCACTGGAGGCCTCAAGATCAAATCAGGGAAAGCCATGATGACAGCTTTCATGATCTACGGGCTGCTGCAGCTCGCTGCCTGTGTTCAACCTCGGGGCCCTGGATACATATTCTTTGGCCTTGGAGTGATAGCTTAGCCCAGGTGATCCCAGTCTGGTTGATACAGTAGTCAAAGGCTGCTTTTTAAACACTCGGTATTAATGGCAGCGTGCGTCAGTCATTTCTTCTGCACAGCTGGAGGTGTGGCTCGGGACGGCAAACACATTCAAGATGAGTCAAATGTGTATCTGCTCATAACAAAACGAGTGTGAGGACAGCGGTACAAAAAACTAACTTTTGTGCTGACGGTTAATACAGAGTTTCCGAGTGCGTGTCCTTCAATAAGAATGATGGAAAAATCCATTGGCTGTCTGAAAATGAAATTCATCATCTGCTCTGTAAGATGTATTATCTGCTGCATGCCCTGCAGTGGAGCCGGATCGACGACATCAACGTAAACAGAGTGAAAAATGTTGCCGTGGAAATTACCGATGTTTTTTTCTTTTCCTGCTGTGGACTCCAGCTGACTGATGACGAGCTTTTACCGACTTGTCCTTCACTTTGGAGTAATCGGACCGTTCTAATACTTTGAAATGAGACCACAGAGAACTCGGGAGCTCTCCCCCCCCCCCCCCCCGTGGTGTCTCCGGTGCGTGGAGGGTGGAGGTTCTTACCTTCTGGTCGGGCAGTAGCGGGTTCGTCTGCAGTGAACTCAAATGGCCGTTGATGAGCGCTGTGGGTCTGTCGTGTTCGCAGAACAGGCTGCCGTTGATGTAGTGGAACCGATCCCCGGGGACGAGCCGGTTCCGGCAGGTGGAACATGTGAAACACTGCGGGGGGGGGGGGGACACAACAGTTCACAACCAGGACCGTGGAACACGAGGTAGTGCTCAATACTATTACGTAATAACACCTCGGAGACAGAACCGTGTGTGCAGGTGTTAGTGGTGGTTAAGGTGCAAAATACAACTAAATGGCAACTTAAGGCTTTTTTTTTTAAACGAGTATATTAACAGTTTGGTCTATAAACTGTCAGAAAATAATGAAAAATGATCATCACAATTTTCTGAAGCCAAAGTTGATGTTATCAGAGTTTTTTCCGACCAACAGTCCAAAATCCAAGGTATTTAGTGTACCTCAGACAATTCTCAGGCGTCTCTTACAATGGAGAAGCTGGAGCAAGATCAATGATTCATCAAATCATAAAATAGATTCAATTTCTGTTGATGTGTTCTAGCCTTTCACCAATTCAACTCTTTTCCTACCTGTTTTAGCTGCTCAATGATTACCGCTTGACAGCTAAACTTGTCGCTTTAATGGTTTGCGCATCATTTTAAACACACATTTAATTCAGTACAACTTTATTCATCCCTGTACGGGCCATTGTAACAGAACCAAACACAGACACCACTGAAGGCCAGAGTCTGTGGGTAATGCTCCTGAGTTTACCAGCTGATGGCTTCATTGAGAAAACGTGCGCTTACCTTGAGGTGGTACACATTGCCCTGTGCCCTCATCACCAGTTCACTGGCTGGAATGGACTGACCACAAGCGCTGCAAGCTCCACTGTTTCCAAATAATCTGAGAAAAATGATGATGAAGAAGAAGAAGAAGAAGAAGAAGAAGAAGAAGAAGAAGAAGAGCAAGTGTTACTTTGGAACCACAGCAGGCATCTTCACAGAGTAAAGCCTTGTGTAATGGACTGTGGCAGCCACGCTTCTTGTGTCTGTTCAGTACGTTCACTGTTCCCCGGCGCCATTTCTAACTTGACGGGGGGAAAAAAACATACAGGAGGGAATAACCGAGGGGAGAGTAACAGAACGGAGGAATAGAAAACCATCACAATGTCGACGGAGGAAAGAATCCCTCCAGCTCTCATGCCCTCCGCGAGCATCCGGCACTGAAACGGCATACTACTTTTTGGTGCACATTTTTTGCAACCTAATAATAACCTGGAACATAAGCAATCAGGACCTAAGAGGATTTGATTGTACATCCAGGCGGAGACATAGTGCTTTTGCCATTAGGACTCCTGTGAATGCTCTGTCAGTGCCGTGTTTCCATTAGAAGCCAGTAGCTACTCGCGTTGATATATAATGTGCATGGGTTAACCTTTTCAATCATGGTGTCAACACTTTAGATTTGCTTCTGCTCATCTCTTTCGTCCCTAACCTTCTCTCTCTCTCTCTCTCTCTCCCTCCCTCCCTCCCTCTCTCCCCCTCTGCCTCTTGATAATGAAATGCTTGCTCCAGCTTCCCTTCTATCTTCCTTCTGAGTCCACAATTTAGATTACTTCATCTCGGTGAGCAGCAAACTGAATGAAATTTCGATTTGAGCAGAAAGTAATTTACTGGGATCTGGACCCATTTGTCATCATATCTCACCGGGTGTTTGCTCTATCACTGCACTTTTCCTAAGCAATCAAATAAGACCACGGCATCTGACATGCTCCGCAGAGAAGGGGAGAGAGGGATGGAGGGAAAAAAAGAAAGGGATAGGGGGGAGTGGTTAACATTGGTGTGTGTGTGCTTCAGATAAAGTTGTTTGGCTCCCAAAAAAAATTTAACAAGAGAAAGAAACAACAGGGGGAAAGTGCTGTATGAATTACGTTTTTTCTTCTTCTGTTCAGACATTCTTATGGAGAAATTCACGAAAAGTATTTAACAAAATCGTGCAGAGACTGAGCGAAGGAATAAATGCCTCTACCAATCCTGACCATAACCCAAGCAGTTGTTAGATATATTGACGAACAAACAAGCCAGAGCTCTTTCGCAGAGGGACACAGAAATGGCTTTCAATAAGACAGCAGCAAATTTTGTCTTGGCATCGTTTGGAAAGGCTCCATCAAAACTCAATTTCAGAAACTAATTAACTGGAGACTGTCGTCACAACACTGCCAACTTTCACTGGGACAAACACGGCGGTGGAAACGACCATATAGGCCTCGCTTTAAGACTCGTGCAATCTGTGGGAAAGGCAAAAAATAAATTAAAAAATACTGTTTTACCGCGAAGCCACATCAAAGCCGGCGAAAAGTCAAACTTTGCTCAAATTGAAAATATGCTCTTCGTGTTCCCGTTGAACTTATTCCCCCCGAGGAGTTCCCCTCCGTGGGAATGCTTTTGAGAGGGTGTCGAAACAAAGACGTTTTCAACGCAGCCTTTTATGTTTCACCACAGTGCGGAACTCATACCAGGCTAATTGTTTTATCAGAGGAGAGCTCTTGATAGTGTTTGATTTAAGGAGCCGAAGCCTTTAGGTGCTGAATTAAGCTGCTACATGGGTTTGAACTTGGGCTGTAATGGCCTCCTCCGCCAGTGACCTACAGCGCTGAGGTGAAGTAGACACCCCCAGGTCAGTATAATTAGGGCCAAGGGACTCTTTAATTGCAGTGGCACATCTGGTTCCAGCTTTTTTTCCCTTCTAAGAAAAAAGAAAAAGAATCAGTGGCTCTTTCTTTGCTTCTGGAGGCTTTCCTACGACCGACGCATTTGATTCAATTAAATAACACAAAAAGAAACACATTGGGAGCTGTCTGTTGTCTATATAGGCAGTGACTATTGGATTTCATTTCAGCACTGACTGCCAGGTGAAATATAGCATGGCTTGCTGCTAGACTGTCTGGTAAATGCAGACCTCATTCACCAAGGCCTTTGAGTAGGGTAAAATTACCCCACAACAATGATTTCTGCAACACAGTCCATTAAAAATGCCTCTCTACATCAGCAGCCAAAGCACCTTAAAAGCACTAGGCCATATTGATACTGAAGCGGGGCTTTGCATAATGGCAAGAGCTGCATTAGAGAGAGAGAGAGAGAGAGAGAGAGAGAGAGACCGGGGTGGGGTGAGGAGAGGGCGTGCGTGGATCTGTGTTGTGTCTGTGCATGTGTTTTGGGAACAGGAGGGTGGGGAGATGTGTAGGGCTGGGTGGTGGTGGTGGTGGTTGCGGTGGGGGATCAGCCAAATTACACTTGGTTAATTCAGAGTAACAGATCTGGCCCCAAGTGAATTGAAGGCCTTGAATTAATTCTGTTATGACAAATCAAGATAAACGTTTCCCCTAAATTGCATGCGATTTAATTAATTTCTGAGATCCCATTTTTTTTTTTTTTTTCTTCTCTTCCCTGGCTTAATAGTTCACATTCTCTTGTGCTGTCATAGTGCTTGAGTGGGCAGACTTCAAAGTGATATTAAATAACCAACTATTAGATTTACCTCACACGTTCTATTGGAAAAGTGCCATTTAATTACCTAGGCTTATTCAATTAAGGGGACAGCGTTCTCACTGAATCCAGCAGCCACAAGTAAATTAATTCTCCCTCCACCAGCAGCCCACAGAAATAATATCAGCTCCAGCTTAAAACAACATGATCCCCCCCCCGCAGCAGACCCAACTTTGGCTTAAAAGTTCGACATTAGAGCTTTTGGCGGCAGCACTGCATGAAAAACAGGGATGGTGCCTTGTGTGTGTGTGCGTGTGAATATCTCCCACTTGATTGATGGGAGATGGGTATCAACCCAGACCAGGCAGTCCATCCCATTATAGCTGTGATGTGATGCGTTTCCACTCCTGATCAATCAGATGAGCCTTTTCTTATCAGCTGTATTAATCTCAGTTTGGAGCTTAACATGCATGTCGTACGGGCAGTATAGCAGTCTATGACAAAAAAATGAGCCTGGCCCTTTAAGATGAGGGGGGATTGGGGGGGGGGGGGGCAGCGTCAAATGGCCTTCGCAATAATCCCTCTTCTCTATCTGTCTTTCTCTCTTGCTCTCTCTCAAAAGCCAATTTGGTTAATTAAATGTTTTGTTTGCAGTGTGGCTCTCATTCATTTCGGACACGTCACTGGGAGCGGATACAAGCCAGGGACCAGATCTCATTAGATAAAACCCATCAGGACTAAAGGAAATGGAGGGGGACTATAATTAAAGCATTTAATTGTGTAGACTCACTGTCAGATGTTTTCTCTCTCCCCCCCACTCTCCTATCTTTATCTCCGCAGAGATCTCGTGGCTCCATAATATGCGTTTTAGCTCTTCCACCAAGCATGCTCTCATTTCAAGTGGAAAGGTGTATCCACATTCCCCCCCCACCCCCCCTTCCAATTTTAATTACGTTATAGTCCCATTATGAATGAAGTACCCCATTGACTTCCTCATCCTCTTCACGAGGCGACAGCGCACCGGCACACTTTAGATTTTGAATTATCTGCGCGGATCTAACGGCAGTGTTGCATGTTCATGTTTACTGCGAGTGCAATAACATCCTTAAGATTTTTAAAAGCAAATCCAATTAACTGTACATCAGCTACATGGATTTTTACTTTTGAAAAGAGAGAAATTCAACAGAAGACATGTCTTGCGTTGATATAACTGTAAACTAAAGTGTTAAATATTAATAGTCAAAACTGTTCATTAATAGGGCTAAAATCAATACCAGTCTTGTGCCCCAGAGTGAGTCAAGAAAGTATTTGAACTTTCAGTCAACTGTGCCCGGTGCCGTAACATCAGACTGCTCTACATTACCAGAATGAGAGTGTGGTCAATAAGCTCTGGTTGGGTGTCTGGCACACCTACTAGAATATTTAAAAAGGCTCTCTTTGCTAATTAAATGCTGCTTTTCTGTTACGTAAAAAAAGACTGAAAAGATAATCTGTGCCCGACACGAACACTGTACACATGTCTCGCAGAGCAAACATAAACGCAACAACACCACATTTTGTGTCCTTCAGTTGACCATGAACATCAAACGGGACAGACGAGCAGACGGCCGGCAGAACAACACGTTTGGCTTTGTGCTCTGTCAACATGCCAGCGTGTGTGACCTCGTTCGGGCTGGACCACGGAGACTTCAACCGGGACACTTTAATGACCACCGATGATGTCACTACATGATATGAGACACATGTTCTGCAGAAACACACCCCAACCCCGTTCATCATTGCATGACTAGCCCTATTTCTGTCTGTTTAGAACTTGATCTAATAACATTTCTTAATATATTCCAGCACTTTTAAAAGTATCTGGATTCTGAGAAACACAATTATATTAAAAATAAAAATAAAAATCATGCAGGATGTGAAAGGAAACATCTAACTTATAATGTAACGGTTGCTTTGGATAATCTGTGGTAATAATGATTATGATAATCTCCTGAAAATGGGTGCTGATCTAAGTAATGCATGCATGCGTGACAGAGTGATTTCCTTACCTGATGTAGTCGTTTCTACAGAGGATCATGCCACTTTTTGTGTAGCACGACGTGCCGATTTCGCCCAGCTGGGCCTGGCAGCAGGAGCACTTGAGGCATCGGCTGTGCCAGTAGCTGTCCATGGTGTAAAGGAGGAAGCGGTCTGCGATTTTGCCCCCGCACCCTGCACACCGCTTCCAGGACAGAGAACCTGTGCCCACCGGTGGTGGCTGACTGCTGCCTCCCGGGTTCACCATCGTCCCTAGAAACACACCCGCAACAGATGGTGTTAGCAGTCTGCTGGGTGCACATGCCACGCCAGAAAGTTGCTGTTGCATACTTTTTTCCAGGCAGGTATTGTTTTGTATACAATTGGGTCAGGACCTGTGATGGGTCAGATCTCTATACAACAGGGTAATAAGATCATCTATACCACACGCCACAAGTGAATTTATAAATGATCAAATAAAAAAATGCCAGCCCCTTGAACATCCTGTTCCATAGGCTGCAAATGGAACCAAAACACAATCGCTGATCTCATAAAAAGGAACAGTTCTGAGTCCTGTTCTGCTACAAGCGAGCTACGAGTCATCCGGTGAACTAATCTGCCCTTGATCCCCATTTCATCCCCTGTGCTGTTGCTTCATTGGACCTCTCTCGTGATGAATGTCGGCTAACTGTTAACCCCCGGGAGCCAAAAAGGAACAATTATGCAGCGTGGGCTTTTTGTTGAGCTGTCCTAAGAAATTCTAAATAGCACAATACTTCACTCTATCGCAGTTTGAATGGCTGGGAGGTGGTGGTTACGGGCTAAAACACAAAGGAGTCCTGTATGAATAGGCTGAAACTGAATTGGCTTCAAACTGACATGCGAAACCGCTTGGCTCTCCGGCTCTGTGTTTACAAACAACTTGATGCCTGCAGGCCTTTGACCCCGATCGATGAACTTGCAACTAAAAAGAACCAAAACAATATGTAGCAGCAGGACACATAGAACTGCTCTACCACAGGCCCCCTGTAATGACGCTTAACTGTTCTAATCTAATGCAGGCATTTGTTTTCAACCCGCAAAATTAATGTGACGTCTTTCAAATGTAATCCTCTCCAATTTGGTCGTGCAGACTACATGCCTGGATAAAGCCAAATCTTTGTTGAAAGGCAGGTAGGCTAATTAGAGTTGGGGGGGAGAGAGAGAGGGGGGGGGGGGGGGGTGCACACAGAAAAGCATTCAGTAAGCCCATTAGCGATGGCTCTTAGGGACAAACCACAGCGTACCTTAGTGCTGATTAAATCTAAAGGGAGATGAATCAAAAAGCCGACCTGAAAGTGACTCCCTGGATAAACAAGACGGACCATCGTCAAGTTTCATTCAGAGAGGAGTTTTTTTTTTCCGCTGAGAGATGGAAGGGGACAGGAGGGGAAGGGGGTGAGGCGGGAGGAGGGGAGGTGGCTTTTAACTTAAATGGGCTAACTCAAGTAATTACACGGGCAGGCAATTTGGGCGCAGAGACCAAGTCATGGAAAGAGCGAGAGAGCGAGAGAGAAAAAAACATAGCAGGCAGCCATGTGCTAAAAAGGTCCTGTCCACTGGCTGCTGCTTTTTAGTGTAAAATAAAAGAAATGTAGCATCACATTAGTGTTATTGCGGGGGCAAACGCGTGCACAGGGGATAAGGAGGAGGAGGAGGGGGGGATAACGTCGCAAGAATAACACAGGCTATCAAATATCACCGCTAGCATTCTTAAGAGAGAGGCACGAGACGAGGCTAGTTTCGTGGTGTAAACTAGCTATAACTACAACTGATGAAAGACGGATTTTTAACCATGCGGCAATAGAAGCGGACACCTACCTCGTTTGTCTCTTTTGAGAGTAATGGCTGTAAAGTTAATGACTTGCAGGGTAGCAGCGTAAACAGGTAGGCTGCAATAGTCCCCCCCCCCTCCCAAAAAAAAAAAAGTACAGGTAAAAAAGCGGATACACTACCGCGCGCGGTCGGCCTCCGGCTCCGCGCGACAGCGAGGACTCGAGCTCGGACGTTCACTGGCAACAAGCGGAGCGCCGAGCAAATGGAGTTATCAGATAGTATTTCCACTGGACGGTTCCCGTTTTACTGTTGCTGCTTTAGTGTTCTTTTTTTCGCTCGAACAAAAGGAGTCCATCGCCAGATGTAATTACAGGACTACGCATGCCGTGCTGTCATCAGAGCGAGAAGTGCGTGCTATAGCAAAAAAGAAAAAGGGAGACGCAATAACGAGGCTGGCACACGGGCTATAATTGACTGTCCTCCGGTCTGCTCGCTGGGTCCCGTTAGCTGCTTGTTCTACATGTGTCGCTGACAGGAAGAAACCTCCAGTAAAAACCCCTTTTAGGCGCGTGACGAAGGCGCAGCCGCAGCCAATCGGCGCGCGGTCCATTTAGCAGGAATAACAAATCCAGCCAATCAGAGGGGGGCTGAGATTGACTCGTGGACACGCAAGAGATGGATGGAAACGGAGGTGAATGGCAGAGACGGGCCGGAGAGGTGCGAAAGAAACGGCGAAAAGACGAGTGTCAGATGAACGCGCTTGAAACCACTGACGGGGAGAAGGAGAGGCTGCAAGGCACCAGTAAAAAAAAAACATAATAGGGTCATTCTTAGGGTGTGTCGTTTTTAATTAGTTGCAACAATAAATTGTGTTACTGATTTGGCTATCTTCTTCTGTCGTCTATACTACAAAAGGAATGATTGGCCGTGATAGCTGAATGTTATCCTAATAAAAACGGATGAATCTCCTTTTTTGATCCGTGTCATACCAGGGCAGACTGAACATCTTTTGTAAATGCGAGCTGCATGGCAGCACCCAGTAAGCTGCATTCATCTCACGTCTGAGTTTAATTAGTTGACATTCAATAACTACTTAGTTTACCGAGGGTGACTCCAACCTCTGGGAAATATCCAGGCCTAATAGCTGCGTAGTGGCGCCATCGTCTGTCACTGAAAATAATCGCAAGGCCTGCTGTTGTGTCCAACCTCATTAAGCCTTGGGTCATTGGTTTCAACACCTATTAAGGCTAATCTGCAAGACCTCGATTTGGCTGAGATCCTCGGATTCATCGACTCTTACAGTTTTAAGTTTTCACCATCACGTGAGACTTCAAAGACGAGACGAACTGGAAGCGATGGCAACACCTCCTAATACAAATAATGTGGTGTTGACATGTTGCTGAACATGGTGTTGAAAGAGAAAGGAGATCCTCCTCTTTTATATTCAGCTTTTTCGAGAAAAAAAAACAACCTGAAGTGCTGCAGTGTAGCAGCCTCGGATTGTTCTGTGAAAAACAAGTGACGTCTTTGGGTTAAAGTAAGAAAAAAAAAAGTGTTGCTATTGGAGAAAAGTTGCCTCAGAGAAAAGTTGTTTGAGATTCACCGGGTTGACCGATTTTACATGACAAAACACTTTCATTATAAGATGCCCCTGGCTTCATTAGAAAGACATCAGATGTATAAAGATTATCTTTTTCTTGACTTTAATTGTTTAATTATTCCTGCAGCTCCAAAGAGATTGTGCTGCATCAAGCTGATTTCCCTTTGGCAAAGCCGATGCTACTCCACCTTGGTTTGAGCCACATTCTCTTGACATCCTCATCAAGCCTCTCACTCGCTAGAACAAAAAAACACAGAAGATGGCAAAGAATATCTTTTCCACCAAGGAATGATTAATTGATATAAATGATTAAAACAGAGGGAAATTATGAAATGAATTTCAAAAGGGGCCTCACAGGAAAAGCTTTGTTTGTTCCAGGCCTATTTTAATGAGCTTTTCATAACTGGGCAAGAGAAATTACTGTGTTCTTCTTCTGGAGCTCTTTTACAAAATAATTATGGCTAGCTGAAGTGATGAGGAGGTGGAGGGGTCAGGGAGCTGCATGCATGGGGGAGAGGGTTTGGAGAAAACGGGAGGGGGGGGTCCCTCAGAAATTGATCATCTCCTTTCTCCGCTGAGATCTTTCAGTCCTGTGGTAGTTTCCAAGCAGCCGCATTATGAAGCCCACCAGATGATAACAAAAAAAAAAACACAGCGGCACACAACAATGTGCCGCAACACTATTTCAATGTTTAAACAGGGACAAGAGAGCGTCAGACGTGGCTCGCTGTGTTGATACTCCCCACAGGGGTGATCTCACCGAGATGAAAAGGAGACCACGGTGCCTCATAATGAAGCTGCTTGCCCTGTGGGAAAAAGCAAGAGAGTCACATTCAACATGGTGGTTAACTTCAGATTGGGTTTCACTCTATACACTCTATATATTCTATTAACATGACACTGAGAGGCCGCTTTCAATCTGCAAGTTTACACACCACAGGCAATCTTCAAACTAAACAACATGCAGGTCACTTTCTCTCACAGTCATTTCATGAGATCACATTGCATTGTTTACCACAGCAAAGTGTGGCCTTGTCTCCTGTTTGTGAAATAGCGTCACACTCGCTTTATTGATGTGTGTGTGTGTGTGTGTGTGTGTGTGTGTGTGTGTGTGTGTGTGTGTGCGCTGTCTTTTTAAGAGAGCGATATTCAGTTAGCTGAGCCAACTGATGAGGGAAGATTAGAGTTCAGATTATCTACAGATAGAGAGGACCCACTCCATGACTGAACGGAGGATGGCCGACTCGGCAGAAAGATCTCCAAATGAAATCTTCTAAATGAGTAACTGGCTACTTACCTGAAAACACATTAGGAATAGTTTCACATTTTTGGAAAACACACTTAGGCTACTTGCTTTCTTGCCTAGAGTTAGATGACAAGGTCAATAGCACTCTTATGTCTGTAGCCTATGCTAAATATGTAAACACAACCTCCAGTTAGCTTAGCTTAGTATAAAGTGTGGAAACCGGGGTAGACTGGAAAAAGGCTTGAAAAGCTTATTTGATATCAGACTCACAGTCTGTGTTGAAGTGCGAGCTGAAACTCGGACATAGTTAGTGTAGCTTAGCATTAGCCTGGCTATGTCCAAAGGTTACACTGATAAACTGTATAAGTGGACGTAGTCACAGTGACTTCACCCTTTAGTTTGTGGACTGCCGTTTTGAAGCCTCAAGTAAGGCTTTTTGGCCTTCTTGGTTTTTGCAACCAGAATTGATACGAGAGGGTGGAGCTAAGTACAACCAAACAGTGAACAAGACATTTTTAGACGACCAAAATGTTAAAATGAACGTTCATGACGTGAAAACACACTGTTAAAGTGTAAAAGTTGAAAGATGATAACACAGACAACTCCCAGACTGGACAACGCCGTGATAGCGATCTGTCAAACGCAAGGTAGCCACCCCCTAAAGCATACCCTGCTTAATGTCTATTTTACTCTAAATAGGACCATAGTTTACTAAATGAACATCATGCTGCATTAAGACGTGAAACTAGAGATTGAGACCATAAATAAATGGTAATAATAATAAGTGTGAAGTAGGGACATTTTCTCATTGACTTCTATACAATCTGACGTCTTTTTGCAACCAGAGGAGTCGCCCCCTGAAGGCACTTCTACTTTTCAGATCCGGAGGTTGTCACCTGGTAATAGTCCAGGTTTTTGTATAGATTAAACAAACTGTGTTAATTAGAGAGCTTTATATTTATTGGAAGGCAGATTTTGTTACCTTTGGAAAGAGCCAGACTGGCTGATTTTATCCTGTTTCTAGCCTTTATGCTAAGCTAAGCTAGCCGTCTACTGGCGGTAGCTTGAAACTTACCGTAGAGAGATGAGAGGGGTATCGATCTTCTCATCTAACTCTTGGCAAGAAAACATGTACGCAAATTCTCTCAACTCCTTTAAACAATGGCAGTTTTTCTGTAAAAGTCTGGTGGTCAATTTTAAAACAAGCAGAGAACAACATTTCTGGCTCATTTGAGAGATGCTGCAAGACCACATTCATTTGAATACATATCAATACACCCCAGTGAGATGTGATGTTTAGTTGAGATGGCATGAAAATAAGCACATTCAGAATGACTAAATTAGTGTAATCAAACCCTTCAATCTGAGTTCATGGCGGTGTCGCGTTCTCTTGTGGTATGTTCTCTGTACTCCTGCCACTTTCCCATGTGGTTCCAGCTCTACTTAGGTCACGAAACAATGAAGCAGCCAGAAGTGTTTTGCTCAATATTCCCCTCTCAAAATATGTCTCACTTCATTTACTTGGCGGTATTGATCTTCTTCATTTATTGTTTAGTAATTAAACAGAGAACAAGTGAGTTTAAGTAAATAGTAATCAACACCTCAATAAACAACCCCTGTATAGCTGTGGCTTTCTTCAAAAGCCTGTGCGGATGATATCACAAGCTCCGAGCAATACAACAACTCTGAAAATATATGTCAGGGCCAATACAGTGTCTGGAGATCAAGAGATAAAGTAATGTTTGGCTCCAGAACAGCCCTGTGTTTGAGACACACGTCACATGCACACAATACAGAGAGAGCAGAGAGCAAGCAAGTATTAATAGCAATTCTTGGCCTCAAAGGCATTGTTCAACATTTAGGGAAATACTCTATTTTGCTTTCTTTCTGAGTCGAGAAGTCAGGAAAACGCTAAGCCTAGCCTAGACACAGTGTCACAGGACTTTCACCCAGGAGTGAAACCAAAATTTACCACAGACTTATTTTTCTGTACTTTTATACATGATTTATGGACTCTACTAACAGCAAGTTATGTAAGGTACGTAGCAAACCAAAGCCACAATCTATTCCTAAACCTAACCAAGCAGTTTTGTTGCTTTAACATGAAGTTGTTTTGTTTTGGTTCACTTTCCCTTTCAATTTTACAAATTGGTGCAGCATTAGAATGGTAGTGATAACCACTGATAACCGCTGATAACATTCGAAACGGTTGAAAAAAATGCACAAAGCTTTTCTAAACAATAAGGGACTTTTGTTCCCCATAGTTAACTAGTTACACTCCTGTCTGCACAGGATTTGGGCTCCAGGGGCAAACTTTTCCTCTAAAGCTAGGCCTGTATAATGAACCCATCTAGTCTGTTGTGACAGTTTCATATAAATGTAATGGATTTTGTAGGTTTTTGATGGATCAGGGTGCACATTTTCAAACACAGCAGAAGCCCTTCACAGTAATGAATGTGCACAACAGAGCCAGAAAACATCTCAGCGATGGAAAAAAAAAAGGAAAAAGATTTGGAGTGATGGAATTCAGAAATTAAATGACAGAGGAGGAAAAAACAGCCCTTCCTTTAAGTGCTTTAATCGTTGGATAATTACTTCTACACACTATCTCAGACTCTCTGCATGCGCACACGTACAAACACAAACAGAACACCATGTGCTGCCTCTAACAACATTGCTTTAATGAAATGTCATGAATCCTTAACGAGTCCCGATGTCTTGTGATAAATTTCATAATTATTCAACCCCACACAACTGGAGAGGGAAATTCATCAGTCAAAGCAAATTAGTTGGGATCCATTAGGGTTCAGTGTCTTGTAGGGACATTCACTTTATTAGCTCCTTACACACATTGCCATAATTGGGAGCATATTTCATTTAGCTCTAACCCCACTTTACTGAATGACTGCTCTTTTCCTTTTTTTATTTACAGCAACGTGCTGCATACTGTGCATGCAGTCGCTGTTAAACAATGCAATACAGTGTGGGAGATGATGTTTTCCTTTTGTTTATTTCAGAGATGGCATACCTTCAACTTCGCTGTCTCAGAATTTGCTAATTTTTCTGTCAGTGAGGCACCGTGGCAAATCAACCTGGTCCATCTTCATTGATTCATCTCAAACTTCAAATGAAAGAAGTGGTGAGAAGCAATGATGTCTGCTCCCTTTAATGTAGATTAAAACAAGCCAATGATGAAAGAGGGTTTTGTCTTTTTCCGAGGAGGCCATGGTCTGAGCATACAGCTCCTTGTTGATCGGTGGCACACGGCGGAGGGGATAATTTCTTTAGGATGACTGATGACGGCTTCCACTCACAGATGCCTCTCTTGTTTGTCTTGGGGCTGCCTCGGGGTTCGCCTTTCCCTCGCTCCTCTCCCTCTTGCTCTGACAACCTGCAGACATCTCAGATGAGCGGCATTCTTCCCACAGAGACACCAAGTCTCAGACACGGAAGAATGAACAGGAAGACCGCTCTGTTTAGTGCCGAGGCCATGAGAAACTGATGGCGGAGAGGGGCAGTCGATGGTGGTTGGGGAGTTGGTCGAGCTTCAGGATTTGTGAAGATTACGCATCAAAAACAAATGCAAACTGGTAGCAGTCAAACTGTTGTACTCATTCCTACAACACTATTATTTGAAAACTATTCCTTTGCAAGAAATGGCTTCTGTCTCTACGGCATGCATGAACATTTCAGAAAATTCAGCCAAGTATTGCTCCTATTTTCATTTTTTTGGATAATATTTTATATCCCTTTTGAGAAGTCGAACGAGGTCATGGCCACTATTCTTTTAGGAGAAAAAAATACAGAATTGGTTGTTTATTCAAATGCCTAAAGAACACCTTATGTTTACCCGACAAAGACCATTTGTGGCTCTGCAAATTATAACTGTGACCAAGGGCAAAACATATTCTTTCTGCCTTACCCTAACAAACAATTAACAAAATGTCATTTTTTGTTGATTCAATGTTTTGACCTACAAGGTCTCTGTTTTTGTGCACACTTTTCACTTTTTATGACCTAAACCTAATCAAACAAAGACTTTGGTAAATTGAGTTATTCATTGATTTAGTTTGATGGACTTGTTGGTATTTGCGGGCTTGCGCAAATTTAGTAATAGCAAATACATGTTCACAATGCGACCTTTGGCAGTTGGCTTTTTTTTTGCACTTACTTGCCATTTCCATGGCTTCATACATGCCTGTTTGGCCCAAGGTGGGTGGAGTGACCAGCAAAAGTTGTGTTAATGCAGACCAGGTGGCAGAGTGCAACTTTGGCTTAAAACGGTTAGACAACTGATGCCTGAGGTGGCTGCTTACTTAGACTCTGATGTAATTGTTTCAGTTTTTTTATATATATATTCAGGCTGGTGTTGTGGATCTGGAGCTCGTCATGGCTAAACATTGTGTAATAGTGATACTCAAAGTCAAAACCTGTGTAGCTAACATCAGCAGAGTACGTTAGCACATCGTTAACTAGCGTTAGCACTTCTATGCTATCCAGTTACTGAAGGTATACTGAATATATACACTGCTTTTGCCTTTTAATGATTGTAACAGTGAATAAAGACCTACCCGGCTTTACAGGAACAGTGTTTTATTGTCTTCTGTCTCGATCGCCAGGTGATGTGGTGGTTCACTTTTACACTGTAATCTGTGGACTTTTGCTCCTATCTTTATCATTTCAACCTGTTTTCACTGCTGAATCAGTTTGGCATCCTGGAGATATCCTTCAACTGCATATTGTAAACCTTTTTGTATGCTTCTCTATGAAATTTTATTTTCCCCAAAAATTCGATGATATTTCTTCAGGGAGCGGAGTTAGTGACAGTGTGGGCTCCATGGTTGCTTTGACAGCTCTATGGAGCAGCAGCCAGGGGGTAAAGTGAAGGGTCAATTGTGATAAAATGTTTTAATGAATACATACATACAAATGTGTTATTAGTTTCCAGATGAGATTCAATAGAGGCACATTGTACTGACGGTGTAATTTTGGTGATCTAGTAATCATAGTTGTGTGAAACAGTAATGTTAGCTGTTAGTTTTCTCATGTGGTATATATTTTAGAATTTCTTAAGTAAACTTTAAGGGTAAACTCACTCTCATACGTTTCATTTGAAGCATTTTCTGAGTTATCAAGGACACTGGAGTTTTCCACAGCAGCAGAAGGCCCTTCTCTAAGGCCTTGCTTTAGTGTCTTAATCTCATTCTGCCCACATCATGGCCATGTTTGTCCAAAAAGCCTTGCTTTGGAGCTGACCTGATTGGAAGGTAATAAAAATCTAAGTCGAACAAAGGAAAGAAATAAGCTACATTCAAGCACGCACGCACACACACGCTCACACACAGAAAATAGCACCCTTATCATCCCTGTTTCATTTAGAGTTGATTGCTGTCGGATTATAATGCAATCACCACGCTGTGTGAGCCGTAACTATGGGAACTGGTTTTAACTGTTTATCTTGCCAGAGATCTTAATTTAAGTTTGAACACTCTGGATCACTTAGATGTGAGAGACATGGGAAATTGACAAAAAGGGGACAACAAAGAGAAGGAAGAGAAGGGGAGCTGTGGAAGAAAATGGAGAAACAGACACTTTCTTGTTCTTTCTCTTGTATTTCATATGCAATTTAATTTGTCTTTCAGAGAGAAAATCAATTTATGATGACAATCCACGGGGCAGTAATGAAAGCAGCAGAGTTCCTTTGCCATGGGAAAGTTTCTGCTGGAGAATGGCACTAATCTTGGCAAAATGAATCATTCACACTTTATTTGGACATCTGTGTTAACCCCCAACCCCCCCACTTTCATTCATTTGTGACAGTTTTATTACAAGTTGTGCAGGTGGCTGGAGAATGCCGCATGGAGATGGTCCAAAATGTTGAGGAGTTGTTGAGTTCATAGTGGTGTTTCCTCTGTGCAGTATGACTCAATATACCTAGGACACTCTCAACTAACATATTATCAATAGCTGAAAAGGCACACTGGACAAAACAAGTTTTTTGTTCTCCTACATTTGCCTCCCACTATGCTGCAATCTACTCAACAAAGATGTTTGACTTTAAGGTGTGAACAAATCCAGATTAAAGGCTCTGAGGCTACGACTTTATGTAAGCCCCAGCTAACTCCATCCTAAATACAGGAAATTGCACATGCTGCCAAAGTGTCCACAGTTATAGTTTGGGGACTCACAGCAAGCAGCCTCATCACCATTTTGGCATTCCAAGAATTTCTACAAAACATCCGCAAGCTGCCCTCAATTTGAAATTTGCTAGAAAAATTATACTATAATTTTATTGAGTTGTCTTTTTATACACTTTCAAGACTAAGGTTCAATAGCTATGGTATAGGTGTAATCCTAGAGCTGCACAGGTCAATATTTTTATAGTTCGTATGATACCTTATGAAAAGTTAATACGCAGGCCCCTGCAGTGTTTAGGCAACACAACTGCTTGGTTAAGTTTAAGAAAAGATCGGATTGGGTAAAAAGATTGGGATGAAATAACAATGGAAGGGGGCTATTTAAGTACGGAAGTTACGTGACAAATAGGTCAACTTTGACATCTGGTTTTCCATGGGACATGAACAACAGTCTCCTTGGTGAAAGGCCAGTCTTGTCTGAACCACCTGTCCACTCAAACCTCCCAAAGCGTACTTTGTCACTCTTTTTACTATTTCACCTGTCCTGGCTCGCAATCACGTGGATTACAATTTGATTACGTGGGTTATGAATGATTTGCATTACTTTTTGTAGGCATGGCTACGAACAGTGTATGACAACAGCCTGATATTTGTAATGTTAAAGTGGTCACTCGTAGTAGCAGCATTACTGTTTTGGTTCTCTCTCATCGCTCTTATCAACCCTGTTTCCAGATGCGGCTAATGCTAATGCTTTCAAAATCAGACTGAAATTAGACAGCTTTGTCTGCTAAAGCGTACATTTCTGCTCTGTAAATTAAATGTTCTGTGTTCATCTTTGAGAAAAAAAAACAAAAGGGAGAAATCTATATTTTTTTGGTTACATGATGGCGCCCCCTAGTTTTGCATAAATTCAACAGAATACTCTTCTGCTAATTATCAATGTAGATGGAAACATATTTTCGATACAGCCAATCAAATCGTGCGTAAAGCAGTTACATCAGAGTTCTATTATAAGCAGAGCTCGCAGTCAGCAGACTCAACACAACACAAGAGCCGAAAGTGTTGAAGAGTGCACTGCTAATGTCAGTTTTACAGGCTGGATAGCTAATTAGCTGCAGTTTAAATAGCATTTATGGCTAACACAAAATGTCCTTGCACATGGTCGGTAAGGACAGCTGGCTAAGTCAGCATCGACGTAGACTTCCTGTTGGAGAGCTTTGTAACCCACTTCCACTCCCTGCTAATTGCTTTGGGATGGCACTCAATATGACGGATCCTCCATGTGAACGTGCAAACAGTGGAAGCGGCTCGGGAGCGTAGGGGTACTTTGCTAATTTACATTTTTTCATTTATTTCAGATCAAAGATTTGTTGTCGCTGACTATGTAGTTTGTTCACTTCTTTGTAAGCGGAGTGACTGCATCGTAATTCAAGTGCACCTCAGTACGTATCAGTTTAACTGACAGCATCAGCGTTCATCAGGCCACGAAGCTCTGCGCTGATTGTGCCCGTCTTTGCTTCAGTAGCCGAGTATTTTCAGTGTGTTTCCATTCAGTGAAAAACTAGGCCTATACAGCACAAGCCCTGTAAATAAGGTTAAATCAGCTATTTGAGTTAGAACATCATGATTGTTTCAGTGTCTTTCGCCGTCTTTGCATAAGCTTTTAAAGAGGAGGTTATGTACTATGTATCAACGCTGAACGACAGTCACTGGTCGAAGCTACTGATTCCTTCAGTGACAATGGTAATAAAATAGGGTATTTTTTTTAAACTTGTATGGGTTATGTGATCTCTTATCTCATCATGATGTTGGTATGTGGAATGAAGAGAGTCCCATACTGTTTCATCACACATCATAGCTTATGATTACAATTATGTTTTTTAAAACCCATGTTGATTTATCTAAAGTGAAACCTTATTGTGACATTTCTGTATACTGTCTATATGTAGCATAACCTGTATTTCCCAGATTCCTGCTCTAATAGAACTCAACATTTTTAGCTTTAAAATCAAGCTCTGATCATGAGTGAATAAACAGTGTCAGCCCTGCAAAGAATTCATAACGTCCTCCAGCCTCTTGAGCCTGCTGCTGGGTGGGTCCTTGAGCCTAAGTCTAAAGCCTGCACTTTAGATTTCTGAAAAATCCATTATCAACAACAGTTTTAATGAAAAAGGGAATTTGAAATCTCCAAATGGGAGATAAGACTGGCTAAACTTAAATTATTCTGAACATAATGACATTAAATTCACTTCCACTTGCCCTCCCCACTTTCTTGTACTCATTCACCGTATTTCACCGGAACACAAATTGACTTAATTGTAAGCTGAAAGTGTGAAATGGAAATAAGTTGAAGTGGCGAGGTCAGCGATCAATAGGAAGTTAATTAATGAGGAGTATGCAATGTTGTGAAGTATGGATTTCCAAATGCTTATGATTGTGTTCCAATCATTGAAAGGTCACCTCTGAAAAAATAAACCCACCTTTAATTTACCTTCAATTTATAATCTAATAAAGGAAAATATTTAGTTTTGCCTTCAACCAACCACTCATACCGAATATATGTGTTGTTGTACTGAGTTGAAGAAACGAAGAAATAAGCGATGTTGTGACATGTCATGGCTGAAATGTGTTGTGTTAAGTCTAAGTTTGAGGACTGACAACATTAATTTATCTCCGAGTCTTTTGACTTAATTTGATTTAAATATATGATTCAACTGCTATGAATAAAGATGGTGTTTTTCTTTATTGAGAAATCATTTTCATTCCTGACATTTAAACAGCTTTGATCAGTATTTGATTGATAGAAGGGCCAAGACGAAGTTCAGGCTTTGATAAATGGTTTAAAATGCAAAATGAAGTGAGAATGGCAAGGAACATCTACAGTTATTATTAAAGTAATATGTTTAAAGAGCGGTGAAGAAGCTAATGAATTTATTATGTGCTATGTTTAAGATAGAGCTATGCACACACTGAACATAATGAGTATCCTCTGTCATTGACCCATTCAGAGGTCACTTTGAAAATGGATGACTGTATTTTTGGTTATGTAGAACATAGCTGCGGTATTGTTCAAGCTTCAAAAGTTTGCGTGAGAAAAGTTGTGCTGTGAAAGAGAACAAGGATAAAAAATTAAGTTCTGATTACAATTACGGGACGTGACACTTAGCTGATTTCAAATCAGCGAGGCCAAATTTCACAAAGCCTGTCAATGGTGGCAGCAAAGCTCGCCAGATCCCTCCCCAATCAAAAGTTTGCTCTATATAATTTTACGCAATCAGATTTCTCCACAGTCATCCAGTGCAATCAGGTAATCAGAGGGGAGCATTAACAAGACAAATGGGGTTTAAAAAGTGGGTGCACTCTGTTTGCAGGAACTTCCTATGGAGAAGCCCCCTCCCCTCCTTGATTACTCCTATCACCCTCATACAGCGCAACATCCCCGCTAAACAGCTTACAGTACAGGCAGTATGTTCAGTAGTGATTGACTTTACATGTAAAATTTGACAGGTAAATTGTTACTCTTAAGGCTATTCATGTCAAGTGATTAACAGTCTCTCTGAACGAGTCTTATTGTGTACAGTAATGGCACTGTGGCCTTTTTCCCACTTTTCATTTCATGTGACATTTTATGATCCAAATTGCAAAGTCAGGGACTATTTATACCAGCATGCGTTTCCCCCCCCCCATGTGTGCAGATGTAGCATAATGTGACTAGATTTGTGCTGACTGCTCTCTGTCTTCTTGTCTATAGTTTTACCTAAACAAGCTTTGTGTACTGAACTGTGGAATTCGTTTTTGTGTTGCTAGCTAGCTTAAAACTAGCTTGTGGTTACTGACTAAATTAGGTTGCATCATTAAGATTATAAAATATCGTAGTAAGTAAGGCTAGAAATATGTATATTAATTGCTATGAAACATCTACAGCACCTCCAATGAAAAGCAATCACGCTTTTTTGGGATATAACACGTTCATTTATCAGCTTTTGCAGGATTTTGCCACCTTTGGACTGAGCCAGGCTAGCTGATTCCCCCTGTTTTTAAAATGTATGCTAAGCTAATCTAGCTAGCTGCTGGCTGTAACTTAATATTCACTGTACAGACATGAAAAGGGTAGCCTATCACTCTCTTCATCTAACTCTCGACCAGAAAGTGAATAAGCATATTTCTCAAAATGTCAAACTATTCCTTTAACCACAAGAGGCTTGTATAAAATTAATATATTTGGCACTAAATTCTTTTGATTGGATTGTGAGGTATAGATCAAGCCATACATGTTGCATATATATATTCTATTCCTTATTGGAATTTGTGTTTTTTCTCCCAAAACCTTCCCTTCCCTCCCGGTTATAATGGTGTGTTTTGGGGTAAACTAACAGACTGACCTCTTCACACACTTACCCAATCCTTCGAGCAGATTTCCTTGGCTCTGAAATAATTAGGGAAGACGATGTGAGGATGACAAAAGACAACAGGAAAATGAAATAGTGTCTCTCTCTCTCTCTCTCTCTCTCTCTCTCTCTCTCTCTCTCTCTCTCTCTCTCTGTCCCGTAGGGTCTATGCAGCAATTCTAATTAAGCCCATCCAGAAAGAGAGTAGCCGGATTGGGGCAGTTTCTCATCAGGGTCCCTCCATGAGCCTCTTTTGTCATGAACACACAGCCAATTACAAAGCTCAACAATAGAGTGGGGGAGTCTTATACCCTCCACAAAGACGAGAGACTATAGAGATCTCAGAATATCTATAGGCATGGAGTGACTTTGCGAAAACACTCTCCCCTTTCTAGTAAGTGAAATCAAAGATGCATTATTTTTTGGCTGGAAATTAGATTTAGAACGACAGTGCAGGTTCAATTCCCTTAACACATCACTTTATGTTTCCAAGGGAACTCAACAGATCCAGTAATAGAGTGCTTAGTGTGCCCCACTAATTAACACAAAATATATTTCACTGTAAAATAAATCTCCCACTCTAAATCAAGACAAGCCAAAGAAAATCTCACTTGTTTATCATCTTTTGCATATTAGTCTTGGCGAATAATATGAGTGGCTGTGTAATCTCCGAGCTTGCCAGACCTTAGATTATGGAGCTGTCTCTCATTTTATTCATTGTGCACACAGGGTAATTACCCAGAGATAAGTGTTCTTCTATCGGGGTCCAGTCACATAGCTCCGAAAGCAATCTCCCTTCCCAGGCTATTTGGGCGACACCGAGTGGGAAGTGGGTGCAGGACAACGCTGGCTGAGCTTTGTGGTTGCCTGCGTTTGGATGAGGCCTCCTGACAGTCACGGCAAGGTGGGCCAATCTTTCAATCAGACACCCTATTTACCATTGCAAAGCTCTACTGCCCTGCCTCATTTATAGCTTGTGATGAAAAGCTGATAACAGTGTACATTCACCCTTCCACCACTTTCCTCTGATGGAGGGAAAACATCCTCTGGGGGCCTTGGACTATTATTTGTTGTGTCACATCAAAAATGAATGCTCCAACGGATTTGTAGGAAAATCAGACGACGTGTCAGAAAGTGCAATTAGTCACCCGAGAGAGGATTCTATTTCATGTGTGATTTCTGATGGGGATAAGTGAGGCAAGATTAATGCTTCTAAGAAAAATCAATGAGTGGAGGAAAAACATCTTTTGTGTGGTGAATTTGTATCCGAGATGTTGCTGCTGGTCACACACACACACACACACACACACACACATACAGAGAAATAGATGTAAAGCAAGCAAACAATAACCATCCCTCTGGAGGAACAGACAACCTTGTATGATTAAAAACTACCAAAACTAATGAATGACATTGTTCAAAAATGAATGGATTAGATATGAAAAATCAGCTATTTGTTTTTATAATTTAGAGTATAAGCATATTTGTCTTTTGTAGAATTTAAAAATATATCAGTGGTAGTCCATGTATTCAATGTACAATGTGTCAACTTGTGAATCGTAGCAGGATTGGTTTACAGATTGTTGAATTCAGACCAACCAATCAGAACGCAAGGTGTTGCTGTGATTTGGTGGATGTGGGCTTTGCAGCTTCTCTGTGACCAGTGGTGGAAGAAGTACTCGGATCATTTGCTTAAGCAAAGTTGCAATAGGCCACTACAATGTGGGAATACTCGGTAACGCTACAGAATACACGTGCAACGCAATTCATCCCAACCTGCAGTGTCATTGTTGACGGTGTACCAGTACAGTTCCAATGGGTGCAAAGGAACTAGATGTGAAGTCAGGGAATGAGGGGGTATCAATCTGGGAACTAAAATATAATTTATATCATGTAATTTTTTAACTAACAAGTACCTATTCTAATATTAAGGGGTATAGTATGACCTAGAAATAATTACACTGCAAATTGGCAATAATTATGCTATATATATAGCGGGCTGTACTCTATAGTAAAAAATACGGAAGTATTATCATCAAATTGTACTTGAGTGTCAAAGGTTAAAGGTTACCTTGCTATGACGAAAGGCCCCTTTCAGAGTGTTATGTTTATACATATTGTACTGTTATATTAGTGAATTAAATGAATGTACGAGGAACATCTTAATGTTGTAGCTGGTTGAGGTGGAGCTAACTTTAACTTCTCAAATCCTGTTCTACTTAAGTTCAATTGATACAAAGGCGTATTTCATAAGATGATTTTTGTAAGTTAAAGGAATAGTTTGACATTTTTGAGAGAGATCCTTATTCAAGTTCTTGTCAAGAGTTAGATGAGAAGAATGACACCACTCTCATATTAGTACAGTAAATATTAAACTACAGCCAGCAGCTGGCTAGCTTAGCTTAGCATAAACATGTCATACCGGGGAGGCAGCTAGTCTGATTGTCCAAATCGCTGTAGAATAAATGTAGGAGAGTAAAAAGTACGGTATTTATTTGGGTAAAAGAATAAATTCGCTGTAAATGAAAAAAAAAAAAAAAAACTTAAGTTTAGTATGTAACTAAAAAATTGTCTAAAAAAGTACAAAAACTGAGTAAATGTATTTAGTTATTTTTCACTGAAGTTATAACATATCTCTCTGAGTACAGCTGCAGAGAGATTTGCATTGTTTCTTCTCAATTTCTGTTTCATTCTGAACTCTGTTTCATTTAAAACACAGCGCTGTATACTCTAAATCTTTAGAATGTCAAGTTTATTTCCTGTGAGCTGAATAACCCCCTCTACATGTGTCCAAGGGACATAAGGAGACCTTATGTCTGCCACATCACAGTCACAAAAGGAATTCTATTATGAGAGTCTTAATGAATAGCACTGAGTGTAAGTTTCTGATTATAGAAAGTAAACATCTTACCTCAACACACCAAACGGAGCCCCCCCATTGGTCAAACCATTTCTCCTCCCAAAGGACCTAATGTAAGATTAGGTAAAGATGCAGTTATACTTCCAAGTTAACCCTCTCCTATAGTCAACATCTTTAATGGAAATATAAAGAAAACACCTGGCATGACGTGACGGTCACTGGAAAAAAATTCAAATAATTTTGTTGAAATGGTTTTGTGTATGTAGTTTCCACTCATAGAGCCGATAGATCTATATCTATAATCTCGACTATTGACCTTCTGCTAGATGGACTGTTGAAATGGAAACACATGTGTTGCACCAACTTGTGTCAAGAAGTCAAAGGAAAACCATCTCAGTTCCACCGGAGACTCAGGACACAGATGTTGCATACTTCGTGACCACAACAAGGTGCAACTATTGGTTCATCACAACTTGGACTTCATTTTCATAATTCCATCCATTGGTTCTATTTGTTATGGTAAGAATAACGCCACAGCATTGATAAACAAAACAGATCCAATTGGGGTAGTCTTACAACTAAATAAATCTCCTGTTTTGTAAAATTTAGAAAGGAAAACAAAGGCCAACAATAAAATTAGCCCAATGGATGCATTAAGAGAGCTGGTTATGGGCCACAACTCAGCCTTTCTGTCAATTTGTGTAAGTGGCCACTTGCAATATTGCAATACAAAAATCCCCTTTGGACCACAATTATAAGAGAGATCTTTGAACAAGTGTTTTCAGGACTACAATGTTTCAAGACAAACGTGTCATCAATCTTGGCCAAAATAACCACTATTGCTGCTTTGTACATCTTTTGGAAGTCCCAGATATGCCGGGAAACCAAACGTCGTCCTGTCTGGGTTCATAACATCATCTGGAGGCGCTCGGAGCATTTCAGAGAGCTGTATTCACTGTATGTAGAAAGCCACACGTCGGCTGGTTTACTACAGCTGTATGAACACAAAATAAACTGATTTGCTGTGATTTCATTGCAAGAAACGGATAAAAAGGATGTCAAAATTACAATATGATACAGATTTGTAAAAAGCCTTAATTCATGCTTTGTTAGGTCTGTCAGCAAAGACGACAAGCAAAGAACTCCATTACTGATTCAACAACATCAGGACGTCTGTGATGACGGGAGGAAAATCCTAACTTGACTTCTAATGCCTGATTGAAACACCTGTGGTTGTGCATATGCATCCTGTGCATGCTAGTGCGGGCATCTCTTGCCATACATAGTGGATTGCACGTAGCGTGTCATTTCTTTTTGATTTGGACCCGTGGTTTTTAAAAAGAAATGGTGGAAGGGTTGGATGATAAGGAGGCACTCCTTTCCTTAGAATTAATTGGGCAGTTGTTGCTGTTGTTGTAACAGGTTGTGAGGTACTTGTCTGGAAAACTCATCTCCGGGGTCTGAATCAAAGTTCTTCAGCGTCCGCGCTGAACACATTCTTTGTGTTAAGATAATAGCATTATTGCACTTATTTGTGGGATATACAGTTTAAGATATATATTGTATCCGTAGTAAGTTCTCCAAACAGCATGTTGCCTTTCTCCCCTGCTGATTCCGTACAGTCCAACCAGTTTCTGAACAGCATCATCATGTACCCCTCTTCAGAAGAAGAAGAAAAAATGACACTCCTCACAGACAAGACAAGCACTAAACCATTTCCTGGTGTCACATGTTTCAACTCTGTGAGGCAGAAACAATTCTTTCTTTCATTAAAATGAAACATGAGATGTCGGATAATCTCATAAATATGTGTTGTATTTCTTTTTCTGCACTCGTGCTGGTAAGGGGAAAGAGGCAGGCCTTTGTTTGGGGCTTCCTGGCTCACAGGAAGTGATTGCAGTGGGACAGTGAGGGACACTCATCTCTTGGAAGGGGGGGGGGGGGGGGGGGGGGGATGCTGGAAGATGTATCCCTTTTTGATCAAGGCTTGCTGACGGATCGCCCAGAGAAAGGCAAATGGGGATCATACCGGGGCCTGATGACAAGAGGCCAATTTTGATGTCCCTTTTCTCTCATTGCGGTGCTTCTCTTTCAAGCCCAAATCTGGTTGAGCAGCCTGGGAAAATGGCTTTTTACTCACCTTCCTTGTCACAGAGTTGAGAGGACAAGTAAGAGCTAAATTGAATTTAGATGAATGTTGAGACTAAATAAACTGCTTGTGTCTTAATTCTAGTTGCAATGAATAGGCTCCTAATTGCTTTATAGACATATTTTCCTCTATTTTGCCGGATGACTCATCGGAAATCTTTTAGCTGTGGTAATTTTTCTGTCTTTATCACTAGATTTGATCCATGCACTATTCAGTCACAAATGAAGACAAAAGACAAAGTCTGCCACAAAAAAGCACACAGAAAAAGGAAAACATTCAGGACCTAAAACTCCCTGAAAAGTGGACAGAGTGAGACTAAAGCGCTGAAATAAAAGCTGCCTGCGAGCAAAAACAAGGGCACCGCTTCGTTTTATCCCAAATTGTTTTATTGAAAAATGTTGACCCATGTGAGAAACATTATATTTGAGAAACATCAAGCTCCATATTCAGTGTAACTATAACCTCAAAGGCCACATGTATTCACAGTGCTTATAACGTATTAGTGGAACAAACTCTACACTGTACTCTCTCTACAAATCCCACCTGGCCTTATATTGGTTGCAGATGTGGCTCTCTAATTCATAATGAACTAATAATGGTTTTGTTAGTGCAAGACTGTTTTCCTTTCCTCCCCCCTTGCACACATCTAGATGGAGATAATCTGTGCTGGAGGTGTGGCGGCGCAGGGAGAAGATATTGCACCATACATGAAACATACTTTGGAATGTGTTGTTGCAAGATAGCAAATGTGATACACTCATCATGAATTGAATGGATCATTAAATAACAGATTTTCTTCCTTAGGGTGTCACCTGTCTGTATCCGCCAAGATTAATAATGACTTATTTTAAAGGTGGAAAAAGAATCCACATATGAGCTCTCCAACCAACACAAGAGAGAGTTCAGCACCCTGTTTAATTGAATGTCTTTGACTGTAGTTGTGGCAAATTAAAACCACTTGACACAGAACTGCAAATGAATGACTCCATATTTTGATTGTGCATTGATATAAAGGAGAGCTCAAGGACTAGACATACAAGTAATAATGGAACAAAAGACGGAGATGTAACGGCATTAATCAAAAGCCTGATCCTGTCTCTGAGTCAATAGTATTTGAAATAAAATCCTATTAACTATATTAAAGCATAGAGGTCACTTATATTATGGTCAGTGCACATATACACTGTAAAACTCATTTCATTTTACAGGATATGCTCTGAATTTGTTTTGTTTTAGTTTTTCACAAATGTTTTGTTTTTTCCATACAACAATACAATCTCCGTAGATCTATAGATATTTGCAGTAGACTAAACATTTGCCATTAAAATTACAGGTAATTAACTATAATTTAAGATTACATTAATATAATTAATGGGGGGGTGTAGGATTATAGGTGTGATTCCAATAACTGCAGAAATTGTAGATTTAAAAAAACAAAGTCCAAATTGATGGTAAAAAGAGAGATGTAATCATTTCCAAAATTCACAACAGGATTTTACATAACGAAATATGCTGCTTCAATCCATATTTTACGAAGGTAAAAATGTATACATTTTCTTATATGTGTGTATCACATATCCACCTATTTGTGTTAGCTTCCTGAGTCATGTGTTGCACAACATCGGGGTCGTGTGCTTACAGTCCCACAGACTGTATGCATTGCCTTGTGTTACTTTGCTACCTGTACTTTTATGTATGCAGCGGGTGAGAAAGCCTTCCTCATTACTTTGAATTATGTTTTCATATTCATGCTATTTGTTTATTTGCTTCCAAGTCTGAGTCACACCATTATGCGTGCAGCTGATGAAAGATTAAGATTATTCTCTGGCATACACAGATGTAATTATAGTCTGATCTACTCGTGCTCTAGATGGGGCAATGATGCTGTAAGTCTAATTTACACATTCACACAGTCGCTGATTCATTACCAGCTGTTCTTCCTGCATTTAACAGCTGCAACTGCGTTGCATTTAGCCTTAATTATGTGTTTAACCTCTTCGCATTCATCTAATATTAAGGTTTACCCCTCATGTGGAGAATATTGCGCTCCTCTGACAGTAGACCTGTCCATGTTTGTGATCGGTCAGCCAAATAAAGAAGAGATACCCTCAGGCCCCTGGACAACTTGAGTATCTGCAACCAAAATACTCACATCCACATGTGTTCTACACAGAGCTGAAGAGATCTATATGAACATGTACAGCCATGTTTCGCTGGCCAGCTTTTCCTTTCCCAATGTGTAGCGTAATCCTTTTGATTTCTCGGTTGTTTTCATTCGGTGTACTCAGAGACTGTTTTTGGATGAGAGCATCAAGCAGTTCTTAGAGGAAGGGCACAGCCTCAGACCGAAGATTCAAGACGAAGGTGGCAGTGTGGACCAGGCGAGAGGAAGAGTTGATGAGTAGGACCTCACAACAAGTGTTGGTCTTTATTGGTAATCTTTTGCTCATCTTCCATTGTCGATCAATGTGACTCCCATGATCTCTTGAATACAGAACAGAGCCCAGTAGATGGAACAAGACCTTGAAGAGACATCGGGTGACCGGTGATGGCGACTCATCTGATGAAGACAGAACAGCTGCAGAAGCAACACTTAAAAAAAATATACACACGTCCATTTTTTCCCACTTCATTTTCAGAGGAAACTGAACTTATTTTGCGTTGGCCATTATACTGTTTTATTCTTTCTTTTTTCCTTTTCTCTTTTGTTCGCAGAAGCAGCCAAAGTTCTGTGCCCTCGAGGAGCTGCTTTGCTGAGGAGGACATGACAATTGAAATGAGGACAAAGGACATTGTCAGCCCCACAGAGAAGGTTCAGGAAGAGATGTGTTTCTAACCTTAGTGAGTCCAGTGACCTGGTGGTGGAACATGGCAGAGCGGGTATCTTTGTGTGCAAGCATCATCCACACCCTCAGAACAGACATGTTCTGCTATCAGTCAGAAGTGGGCTTGTCTGTTCCCTGAGAAAGCAGAAGAACTGCTGAGTGACTCTTCTGTCAGATGCAAAGGTCTTACGTAGGAGTGAGCCTTAGACGCTGACTTGCAATTGTTGGTTTTGAAAACTATTAACACTGATTCATTTTATCTTTGACATTTTGTTCTGTTGGACTCAGGAGGTAGAGCAGTCGTCTGGTAATGACAAGGTTCTGAGCTCAATTCTGGCTTCTAATACATCTTTATTTATGATATTATGTTAACAGACAACTTCAATTTGTGTTTAAAAAGTTTATGTTTTTATTTAGTTAAAATGTATTTGATGAGATACGAGGGTAAATGGACTATACTTGCACAGTGTTTTCTAGTCTTCCGACCACTCAAACCGCTTGAACACTACACGCCCCTCACCGCACTGATGACAGGGGCTCCCATGCAAGGTGCCACATATTATACTGTGGCTTTTGTATTCTTTTTCTGACACACTAAACTATGACTTTTTATTACTTTTTTTACTTACTATAATATGACTTTTTAAGATGTACTATTCTATGACTTATTTAGGACTTATTTCGATAAACTATACTATAACTTTTTCAGACATAAAAGACTTTTTTATACTTACTAGACTATGACTTATTTATTTCTTTTTTCGACATACTACAATGTGACGTTTTTATGATTCTTTTCGACATACTATACTATGACTTTTTTCGACAGATTACTTATTTTTGAGTCTTTCTGACATAATATATAATCAATTCTTTATGACTTTTTTCGACATACCATACTGTGACTTTTCAGTACTTTCTTGACCTTTTACTAATATACAATGGATTTGTATTACTTTATCTGACACACAAAATGAAGACTTTTTCATCATACTTCACTCTGACTTTCTATGATTTTATTTGACATACAGGATTATGTATTACTTGTTTTCATTGACTATACTAAGGCTTATATATATATATATAATATATTAAGACATAATATGATCTCACTTTTTCTTTTTCGACATACTACACTAAGACTTTTTTTCATTAGATTCATTTCATTGTGACTCTTTTCAGCAAACTATATGATGACATCTTTGACAAATTGACTAATTTAATAATGAGTTTTTTACATGCTAATCACATGGCCTTTTTATTACTTTTCATCTTACTATACTGATATAGTATAACACAATAAGTTATTGTTTTCAACATATAATACTACAGTTCATTTTTCTTTTTGGAAACTGTGATTTAAAAAAAATACGATACAATCATTTTTTAACAGTGTACCATGACATTTGTATGACTTTTTGCAACATACTATACTTTTTATTACCTTTTTCAATATACTACAGTGTGAATTTGTAAGACTATAAACTATACTATGATATACTCTGATCTTTCATACTTCTTTCGACTTTCTATACTTCTATACTTTTTTTACTTTCAATTTATTATAACACACTAAACTATGATTTTTTTTACGACTATTTAAATGACTTCTTTGAACTACTATACTTTAAAAATGTTATGAAATATTTTATAACATAAAGCACCAAAGTCACATTCACACCACATCGGCCTTCAGAGATATCCAACACATGGCAGACCTCCCTTTTACAATCACAGTCTCTAAGATAGCTAGCAAATACTCAACTGATGTGAATTTCATATCAGGCTGAACTATCAATATGGAAACCGCTTCTGCTGTACATGCTGCCAAATTCAAGATCATCCTATAACTCCCTTCAAAAAAATCTGCTTATGATTTTTGATACCACAGACGGTGCCAAACATGTAATGTGTATTGAGCAGCTTATTTTTATAATGTATCTGTATGGATTTGGCCAATCGCCTCTGCTCAAATCAAGCTCTGAAGAAAATGGAGGAAAAGGTCTGACCATGGATCATGTTTTTGTATCTATATCCCGTGTGTCTACACAGAATGATCTCATGTATTGGAGAGCTGGGCTAGACTCAGAGATAGAGCCTGACATAAATAATTGGAAATCACATCTACTGTAGAGGTAATGCTTAGTGCCAGGTGCTTTAGAAACCTCCCACATATCCATTATTTTGCACTGCAGAATAAGTGCACTTTGACAGAAAGATGCCACAGTGTACTGAGAAGTGTGTCATCCTGCCCTGTGTTGTAAAGCTGATTCATTATGCGCAACGACCAAAGCTGGAACAGGTGCGGTGTGTTGTATCAAACTAAAACGTCTTCCTGTTGTCCTATTTTACATCGTCACGTCGATGTTTGACCTGTGAGTAAAGCTGCATGTTCTGTATCATTGCAGCGTGTGTGTGTGTGTGTGTGTGTGTGTGTAGATAAAGTTGATTCTCATTCGGGAATTTTACCTCTGCAAAAGAGTTTGCAATACGGAAAACAAGGAAAGGAGAGAATAAAAATAAGGAGAGAAGGCAGGAGGAAATCCAGAGGGAAGAGGACTGGGGATATTGAAATGAGTTGCACCTGTTTCCTTTAACCCAGCTCCAGTTTCCCTCTACAAACGCATGCAGATTACCCATCAAAGCCCCTCGTCGCTGCCTCTACTCAATGGATCCTTTGTTGCCAGTTGTTAGGGAGGCGGCCCACAAAAGTATGTAACACAAGCAGGGCACATTGCTCTGGAACTTACAGTACATGCAAGCCTCCATCGACCACCACAAGAATAATAGTCTTTGTAGACACAGAGTCTGTAACACTCCGTGTCTGCATGTGAGACACTGTTGACAATCTTTTTTCGGATTTGTGACCACAACAGTTGCCTCAACTGTCAGCACTGTAAAGTGGAGCTGTATGAGCTGTTAGGAGAGAGGAACGAGTTCTGCCACACAGGCCTCATACCACCTGTGGAAAAACGGTTTTGGTGGTTTGCATGCTCACTGAGACACAGGCGTATATGCAAATGTACAAGGCACTGATATACTACTTGTGCTGGTACTACTAATACATGTAACACATAGTCTCCAATGGTTTTACGAGACCCTTCGGGGAAATGAACAGTGTGTCTTTGTGTCCTCCAGGTTCTCTAAGTGCAGAGAATATTCACAACTATTTATTAGAATTTAGTAGGAATTTGAAATATATACATATCTTACAGCATAAGTCTGGCGGTGTTCTACTTTTTCCTTATTGTCAACATGAAAAGACCAAAACCAACACTGAATTGATCCCACTCCAGCGCCTGCTGTATTCCTCTTTGCCACAGAGCTTCACTGCTCTCCAACAACTATTAAAAACACATGAATGAGCCACACTGTTGCACTGGGTGACATGTTACTTCATTACTATGAAAACACACACTGCAGCTTATTTTGAATCAGTCCCACGCACACTGTCCTGCTGCTGTAAATGTCCTCACTAAATGCGTGTTAATCCGCAGCTGAAAATAGTCCCAATAAATGCATTATTTACTTTTGTCTGAGAAATGTTTGCAGAACACTACAGGGCCCAGCTGTTTAAGTAAATTGCTGAGTCTTCAGATAAAAATATGTTTGTGACTTGGGACTGATAGAGCAGTCAGAAAGTTCTTGTTTTCATTGGATAGAAAAATAAAATAAATGTTTTCGAAGGTAGGGTCTAATCATTACAACATATTTCAGTCAAAAGATCATAAATCTAAACTTACTTAATTCTTTTAAACTTAACTGATCCACTGGAGCTCGGTCATTATCAACATACCTTTTTTCAAACCCACATAACTTTATCTCAGAGATCGCACATTTTCCAAAGAGACCAAATTTGTCCGGGTGACAATATTTCCATTTGATGGCATAATGCAGCCATAAAAACGTATTGGTTTGAACGTTTCCCTCAGTGTGAACATCAAACAGCTTAAACACAGAGTTGGACCACAATGATGCAGATTATCTGTGACATCAACACTGATTTGAACCTTAAAGCTTCTAAATATAGGGGAACTAAAAGGATCAAACTACATGTTACAGCCCCGAAAGTGACAAATATAACAGAATACATCAGTGAATAATACTTTCAGTTAAATTAAAATCAGATGTAAAGATAAATATAAAGTCTTGTATTTTTCCTTTATAACTAATCAGTAAATAAATAAATAAAATCAAAACTTTATTTTAGACTTTTTTAAACTTTATTCATTTCTATAAACACTTTGAGTTACTCACTTTACTTTTAACTTAAAAAAATGAAAAGCCAGTTTAACAGTGTTATTCATTGATTTAGTTGATTACATATCTGACTCATCTAATAACCTCGAACTGCATTTGGTCAGTTTTTGTTCAATTTCTTTTTGTTTTTTTGCAAACTAATAACTGAAACGTATCACTGGTTTCAGCTTCTAAGCTGCTTCATTTTCGATTTAGCAAT
Source organism: Anarhichas minor (assembly GCF_050575085.1). Taxonomy (NCBI): domain Eukaryota; kingdom Metazoa; phylum Chordata; class Actinopteri; order Perciformes; family Anarhichadidae; genus Anarhichas; species Anarhichas minor. Next base: position 909,484 of record NW_027466517.1, read on the forward strand.
ACACTGATTCATTTACAGTGCAGGTGTATCTCAAGTACTCAATTACGTTCATGTAAAGTATATGCTCACAATTTGAATTATGTCTCTGAAATGCACGGGTGTTACTTCTTCTTCGCTGTCATTACCTTCGTCAGGTTGCTAACGTGTTCTTGAACCTGAAATCATCACTATAGGACATTACAATAAAGAACTCCTGATGAATCCACCGGTAACGATGCTGACAGCTGCTGTAGCAACATGAATGCATCTCAGTCATACTGTACATTGACCTTCTGATTGATGGCCTCCATAATCAATAGCATGTATGGTTCCCCCATGTTTTGACGATAATCGGGACCCAGCAGCTTTCCTATTTCCCCCCATATGGTCACCACATAATTGAAAACACTTAGAGGAGCGACATTTTGGTCACTGTGCTCCTGATCCCGGATCAGCCAGACCTGTGCACAGCTGCTGCAGTCTAATGGCACGCATTTGAAGAAAGTGTCCTTGATTACGTTATTATCAAGACCATTTAGCGTTTCCGCGAGAGAAGTACGGGGAGGAGTGACAGCAATGTGGTGGAACAGTGGTATTCTCCGTCATTGAATTGGACGCCGATAGGTTCAAACGCTCACCTCATGGGACGTATCTGACAATGAACGCTGCGGTGGAGGCAGGGGGTAAAGGGGGAGAGAACGTTCTGCATTGAAGCGCTAATTGGAAAAATTAGATCTATGAAAGGCAGCAAGTGATCTAGGCCTTCAACCTACGTCTGTGTACCGCTGTAGCAGCACAAAGAGGGGGCAACAATAAGCACTGAGGAGGAGAGGGGGGGGGATAAATAATTTAATCCATTATCTACTCTGCAAAGCTCATCAGCACTGCTACACAATGGCCACGATTGAATTGCTGATTGCATTTCTCTCCTACCCTCCAGGAGAAAATGCCCATGCTCCACTATGCGCTTTCAGCCTGCCAGAACAACCAAGAGCAAGAGAAAGACAGAGAGAGAGAGAGAGAGAGAGAGAGAGAGAGGGAGGGAGGGAGAGCAGTGTAGAGTGTCTCCCACCAAGGTCAAACCACAATACAGCAATCTAATTAAGAGTATCGCAGAGTTTCCTGTACAGGGTCATCCTCCCTGTTGTGCTCACACGCTCATAATGTCCATTATGTATTACATCATGTACTCCTACATGTAAATGATGGATGTGATGCTGTGATCTCCCCGTCCATATTATTCTTAATTGATAAGAGTGTAGCTGTTTGAGAAGCAGTATGTGTGCACGGATTACTGCTCAGGTTAAGCGCCGTCTGAGGTTTGCGTTGTCGACCCATTTGTCGGTCGGGTCCAACACTTTGGTCCAAACTGAAATATTGCAACAACTATTTGATGGATTGCTGTGACATTTAAAACAGCAGTGCATGGTCCCCGGAGGATGAACTGCAGTAACTTTGAGGATCCACTGGCTGTTCTTCTAGCGCCACCACGAGGTCAACATTATTGCCTTTTTAAGGAAATGTCTTGTCAACCATTGAATGGATTTCTATGTAAATGTGATATTCATGGCCCCCTGAGGATGAATCCTATTGTTTGCCGCAATTCCCTGAACGACATGAATTCACTTTTGTAAATTTGAGTGAAATGTCTTGATAACAATTGGATGGGAAGACTCTTCTAAGAAAAAAGTCCAGTCCGCTGCATGATATAAAGCTATTTATCATGCAGTGGACGGAGGATTTACTCATCCAGATGGTTTGGAGTCTTTGAGGATCCCAGATATACTTTCAGAACAGCAATAAGTCATGTTAGATGACATTTAAGCATTTTCAAACATCAGCGGGTATATAGAGTTTAGAGAAATAAAGGCTTAGCTCTGTGACTTTAATGTAGAGTCACAAACTGGAGCAACGTTGTGCCTAAGAAAAGCCTCATCGAGCTTCTAGCACGGCTGTAGATCCTTAGTCTTGGCTAACTATCCTTTTCACATCATCAAATCAAACGTCTCAGTGCCTCTGACATGGTGGCTTAATTTTACCTTCCATTTTAGTGTGGTTAATTTACATAAAACACAGAGAAAAGTAGTACACATAATAGTTCCCTTCGGCCAAGCGCTTTAAGGTCCTGTCCACAGTCCCAGTGAGGGGCAGTCAAGCTGCCTCTGCTCTGCTCTGTTTGTTTTATGGAGCAGAAGTGAAACCACTTCGGGGTCAGATAGCTGCAAAAACTGTGCTGGGTCTCCCATGGTCTGCCGGAAACGGGTCCAAACCGATCCAGAGGGCCATTCCTGGTAATCCAGCCAACTTTCATTGACAAAAAGAGGTCATTACTCTGTGCACAGTTACAGCAATAACTGGATCAAATGCTCTGGATGCGGCTGTAATGGAGACATTTTGCTCATGTTAGGGCTGCTGGCCTCTTGCAGAGGTGGTTGTACAGGAAGAGGCACATCATTAAAAAAAAAAGTCCAAAATGTCCCCTTTCAAAACATGCAGCAATTTGGGTTCTCCATTCGCACACCCTGAATTAATTCAAGTGCTGTCATTATGCAAGTACAGCACAAATTGTCCAAGACCAAGTGAAACTATTTATAGCTATCACAAGGCCTGAGAGCCAAGTGTGCCTAATGGTGTAATTTGTATTGTTAATGGTAATGCACTATTAGTTTGTTCCATTTGGCTTTGCACAGGTGCATTAATGGGGGGGCTTGGTGAACCGTTTCAGTCCGTCCAAGCTCCCATGCTGCTTCTGTGGAGGCTTTTAGGAAGGACCACGGCGCCCTCTTGTGGCTCAGGGCAGAACAGCGAGGCAGAAACCAAAAGTGTTTACTAGCTGGAGTCAAGGTTAGGAGAGAAGCAGGCTATTTCGCTGCAACAAAAGGCAACCCTTTTGTTGAATAGATGAAATCAAGTAGTGTTATTGTGACAGGAACACCTGCAGAGTCCTTCAAAAAACAAACAGATCCCACAACTGTCAAAGAACAACAAAGCAGAATAGACTTTTGAATTATTGTGTTCCTAATTAACCTTCAAGCTCATCAGCCACAATCGATATAGAGTGTAACCTTTTTTTTCTCTAATTGAGATGAAGTAATTATCAGACTGTATTCATCTCGTTAATGAAACAATGTTCCAATATGCCTGCAGCTAAACTGTTAATTGAGTTCTATTTTCTGAGACTGGCAGCCTCTCCTTGTGTCCATGGCCACAAAGCGTCAAATATGGGTTGGGGCCTTTGTGCTCGTCTCTGTGTCGACACGAGAACAGGCTGTGGACTGGTGGAGCGTGCTAGCACGTCTGCCCGCAGACACCCTCCCTCCCTGTCTGTGCTCCCATCGGAGAGGAGGCAGGAGCTGGTTAATACCGCCGACTACAGCAGATCATCCCGTCCCACTCTGTTATTTCACGCTTTCAGTGGTTAAGTACTCCATGTTGAGTGAGATATAGCGGGGCAATTAATCTGTAATTATGGAGCCAAAAGAGGAGAAATGGAAGTCAAGAACTACACAGGCTCATGTAAGTCACTGCAGGAGGGCCAAAGAGGTGCAAAAACAAGCCCGATTGTCCACATATGGGAGTAGCCGCAGCCACTTTATAAAGAATAAAACCTTCTATCCTGACGTAATCAACGGGAGACTTACAATCGTTTGTTTAGTCGATTGACGGAAAACCTATTTTGATGATCAATTTATCGTTGCAGTCATTTTTACGAGCAAAGATGGCGAACATTCCTGGGTTCCAGTTCTTTCTTGTCATTTCAAATCATTCTAAACTGAATGTCGTCATGGGCTTTATGAAATTGTGACAGGCATAATATATTATACATATGATTGTAAGAGCTATTTTGTTATTGATTTGTTTTTGTACAACCTCCCACCACCTGGGGGCGTAATGCCGGCGTGAATCAGGGCACAGGTGTTATAATCAGTGCGGTCAGACTAAATACTTGCAACATATGACATCAGGCCTCCACTGTAGTTTGTGTCTAGCTAATAATACCATGCCAACATGCTGAATTAATATAGTTAACATATTAAACATTACATCTGCTTAGCATCAGCATGTTACCACAGCATGCTGATATTAGCATTCAGCTCAAAGCTCTAATAGACGTTGAAGCAATATATTTCTCACAGATGGACCTTATCATATGACTTTTGACGGTAAAGTCTTAGGTGATTGATAGCCGTATGTGGCGGTTCTGCAGTAGCTGCTTAGTGTTTGGACTTGGAATGATAATATTCACGCTGAACAAACATTCCATAGACGCCAACTTACAGGCAGGGAAGGTCCACTAGGAATACTACTGCAGGGGCCTCTCAAGTATTGTACTGAAATACCTCCTTTGGCCAGACGTCCTTTTTGGAGCTAAAAAATGTAGCAAATAAATTCCTAGTGAGCGTACATGTCTGTATGTGTATATATACTGTATTTGTATGCATTTGTCCTACTCCCTATGTATTTGTCAATACTAACTAAACGTAAAAAAATGGGAACTGTAGAAAGCAGGGATTTTAAAGCTTGATCATCTTCATATAGAGTCTATGTGATTTATCCATATAGTCTCTGCTACTACAGCTTTAAATGGAAGAACAATTCTTATTAATCAGTAATAACTATCACGGGATATCAACGTTACGAGCTACTTCCTCATCAGTATCATGACACAAGCACTCACATTAGACACAGTCAACTACAGTAAGGATAAAACGAGCCAGGAAAGTTAGTTATGCATTTATGTTTAGATTGTTGATGGGGTGTGAAACAGAACATATGAATACACACAAACAAAGAGAACACTGGAAAAAGAATACCAACAAAAAGTCCACAACGTTGTAATAAAGGCACTTTCAGCTCCACCTCCACCTGTGACCCTGTGACCACGTCAAAGCTCAACCCTGGACTCAAAACATTCCTTTTGTTTTACATTAGCACCTTTCTGCTGCTCCAGCTGTGCTCATTTCACCGGCTAACACAGCAGCTATCTGTTCTATCAAAGGTGCACGTCACCGTCTCAGTGATTAAATACTAGTGTGTCTAAAAATTGAGAACATCTCAAATACTTGTCACACACCAAAGGATGCAATGGTCCAATCTTTTTTTATTTTGCTACCAATTGGTCCAAGAACATGTAATACAGGAAGTACAAATGCAGCTCTGATTGGGTTTTTTTGGTTACAGTTTTAACATTTAAACTAAAATGTGTGCACCTAAGTCAATCTGCCAGAACCCATTTAACGATGGTTTTAAACTAGTTGGACTGGTTGAGGTTTGAGGCTTTTTTTCTTGATGCTTCAACCAAAGAACTGCACGACTCAAAGGCTGCTCGTGTTTGGCTTTTGAGAAGTCTCACATCCAGCTCTCATTTCACCCTCATCTGGGTTTGAATTCTTTCTCACCGTTCAGACTGACTGTTTATATCCACGTTACGTTCTCTCAACAGCTGCTCCCACACATTCCTCATAGAGAGTCCACAGTACGGTGTGAGAAAAGGCATTCAGCAGCATCACTTGATGAACTTCCTCCCAGTGTAAATGAGTCCTAATTGTCTCTTTCCTGGCTTCCTGTTTTTAGCTCACTTTGGGGTAGATCTTTTCATAGAAGAAGCTCTGAGCCAGGACGTAGAGTTCTCCATCTTTTTCCCTGACAGCGTGGGCGCGCACAAACTGAAACTGTTCGAGTGCAAACTCGTAAAACTCATTTTCAATTTTCCAGATGTCGGACTGCTGCAGCTTGGCTATTGTCTCTTTGGTGGGGGGCTTTTTGCCCGTGGTCTTACGTAGATGGGACTTCTTTCCTGGAGGAACAGAAGGAGGTTTAATGTCAGTCTGGACAACACGGTGAGCAACAGCGGCTCAGTAACACCGATGCTTCACTTGATGATGATTTCACTACCAAGAGAGCCCACTAGTGGACACCACAAACAGGAAAACTAGTCAACCAAAACAATATCATAACCACCGTTTGGATTAATCGGCCAATAAACCTATTTTTTAAATAACAAACATTTACTTTACAAACTAGTTAAACTGTTGAATTAATACATACCTAAATAAAAATATAAATCTGGAACTGAACATCATGAAGATCATCGTTGGAATATGTTTCCATTATATTGTCACGAGTGCCACTTCATGAGCTCTTTAACAGTTAATCACACAAGCACAGATATCTTCATCACAAGTGGCCCTCATTCTGTGTGTGGGGCCTCAATATAAGACGGTGATGTCCAGCCACCGGCCACTCTCGGAGCCCAGTACCACCGACGGAGGCCGGCCTCTGGTCCTTACCGCTTCTGTAGAGCTCTGTGGCTCCCTTGAAGAAGCGCGGCAGTGCTGCCTCCAGGATCATGATGAAGTCCTCCAGCTCCTCCGTCACTCCGACCAGCAGGTACTCGTTCAGCAGGTTGGACTTGGCCTGCTCCAGGGCCCATCTGCTGCCTGCAGTCCTGCACACAAAACAGAAAATGAAATGTTATCAAGAAACCCCACGATGAAATATGTCCATGACTCACTTCTGATATTAAAAGCTCCGTGATAAGCTTCACTACGTGCTGTAGGCCGGAAATATTTGAGGGGAATATCTAGATACAATATTTCAGAGGAACGTTGCGATTGAAAGTTGAATGGCAATTATTATTTTCTGTTTCTATATTTGTGGTCTACATTAAACACGATTACACCAAGCATAACGACAAACAGAATCATACAGCAAAACAGTGGCTTATGGTTGAGGGCCTTTCCAGGGTTGCTCTTTGTGTATTCAGCATATGTACCTAGACTGTATCTAGGGACGTCACGATAGGAAATTTAAATATTACGATTATTATCAGAGGAAATATCACGGTTTTACAGTTATTAACCAAAATACTAATAAGCCTATAGCTAATGAACAAAATTATTAATTTTCATCACTAACTTTTACCTTTTACATACATTCAAATTATTAGGAAGTAAAAGATTGTATTTTTAGCTTTACTACGTTACTAGCGTTACTAGCTTTACTACGTTACTAGCTTTACTAGCGTTACTAGCGTTACTAGCTTTACTACGTTACTAGCTTTACTAGCGTTACTAGCTTTACTACGTTACTAGCGTTACTAGCTTTACTACGTTACTAGCTTTACTAGCGTTACTAGCTTTACTAGCGTTACTAGCGTTACTAGCTTTACTACGTTACTAGCTTTACTAGCGTTACTAGCTTTACTACGTTACTAGCTTTACTAGCGTTACTAGCGTTACTAGCTTTACTACGTTACTAGCTTTACTAGCGTTACTAGCGTTACTAGCTTTACTACGTTACTAGCTTTACTAGCGTTACTAGCGTTACTAGCTCTCCTCCTGCCGATAACAACACAGACTTGTTGTTCACAATGTATCCCTATCTGACTAGAAAGCATCAATGTCGATCTACAGATTGCATATTTTTTACTTAAATGATCGGAAGCAAAACTGTTTCTCACACTACGATGGTTAAACTGTGTAATTAATCCGCGGTTCGCACGACATGTTCTCGGTTTAAGGATCTTGTTGGCGGAGTGTCTGTTCCCTCTGACATTTTTCCAGCTCTTCTTGTCACTGCTTCAGGCGTCCTGTACTCACTTAAACGCACTGGGCTCTGTTTGTGATGTGGCAGGTGCAGCCCACTCACCAGCACTCTGAATGGTGGCCGCAGAAGAAGGGGATCTGAAGCCAGAGTTTCTCCGGAGCACAGTCAGACCCGCCCGATGACACACACTCATCAAAGGTCTGAAAGACAACGGAGACACTGTCACACATTCCCGTACGGGCAAACATTAGGCACTGAACAAAAAGGTTTGCTGAGATAAATAAAGACCTTTTTGTCTCCTTGTTTCCTTCGCCGTAGACCAGGTCTGTAGTCGTCTCCGAAACGTAAGAAGTAGTAGTACGACACCAGGCGCTCTATGGGGTCCCTCACCACGTTTATGTACATGGGCTTACCCTTCGCCCCATATCTAAACACAAAGAAAGAGGCTGACACATTTCATTTGCATTGAACAGACACTTGAGGATTAGTTTCAAGTCCAACAGACATCAGAACATGAAGCTGCCGTCTAATTAATAGTGTTTATTGAACTACAGAAACAGCGTTTCCATCAGTGAAAGCGTGGCAGCTTCAGGGAGGGAACTGAGGCTGCAAGTTAACAGGCGCTCTCTCACTGGAGAACGCTTACACCATTAGGATAATTACCTGTGATCGCTGAAATGATAGCGACAGGGGGAGATAAGGACAACAATGCTATTAATCAACGCTAAAGCACAGGTTAGCAATCAATACATGGCCTCCCTTTTATCTGCTCTGCTAACTGTCTGGAACGCATCTGGATATTAATGGTATTACAGGAAATGAAGGGCTTTACTTTGAGAAGTCCAGATAAGCTACATGGCCGTGGTAGAAGCCGGGCTTCATCTCTCTCCATGAGGTGACATTCCTGACAAAGCGCACCTGTAGCCAAAGATAATGGAAACTAATCACGGAGCAGCAGGGAAACTCCAGCATAATGGAAAAACAACAGCATCAACAGAAAAAAGGAAACACTGGGACAGAGAGGTGAAAATGGCTGGCTTTGCTGAAGACTAACACATTTGGATTCCTGCTGGAAAGACATGGACTCTGTTTCACATTTGAAAAGGATGTAGTGAGTCTTTGCAGTCGACTTTGTCAGGTGAGAAGTCATGTTGGCTCACAGTAAGAGGCCGTTGTCTTCAGCAGATGATCTCAAGAGGAAGCCCATCAGCTGACTGAATGGGTCACACACTTCCTAATTCACATGTGAAAAACATCCGTTGCTTCTCCTTGTTCTTTTATGTTTTAATTCCACATGTGATTGTTAGTTGTCCTACTTTCATTAATTTTGACCTCAGTGATGCAGTAGGTGAAATGTTACAGTTTTGCTTACGGTTGACTTTAGTTTTAAGTTGGTGCAACTGTGCAATGTGGCGAGTTCAGTTCAGCAGTGTTCATTTAACATTTAAACTTCTCACTCAAACAGATGTTCAACTGCTGCTGATGTTTTTTTTTTGATCAGGCAGAATTTTAAACTTGCATTCTCTCTCCTGGCCAGCAGGGGGCGACTCCTCTGGTGGCAAAAATAAGTCAGATTGTATAGAAGTCTATGAGAAAATGACTATTTCTCTCAATAATCATTGTAAACACGAGTTTATGGTCTCAATCTCTAGTTTCAAGTCTTCTTCAATACAGCATGATGTTCATTTAGTAAATGATGCTCCATTTAGAGTGCAATAGACCATAAAGCAGGGTTGCATCTTTACCACAAAGAGCCGAGTTTGGATGGATGTTTCATTCTCGCGTTTTGTTTATTTAGGAGAATATTAGCTAAATTGACTAAAACTATAGATTAACATGCAGACACACTGAGGTCCTTTCACGGTCCACTCCCGGCTCCGGGTAGCGCCTGCAGTCTTCCTGTCAAGCTGCATACAGATAGGTCCATCAAAAAGGATGAGACGTAAATCGTGGGGCAGGAAACACTGCACCACTCTCTGCTGCCGCTAACCTTATTGCTGCGAGTGCACGGCAACAATTGAAAGAAAGGCAACTGGGATGAAATAAATCAACATTCTTTCCGACTGAGAGCATCTTCTATCTGGATTATGGAGGCGGGACAATAAGAGGAAAATGTTCAGAGACATTTCAGTAAGAAAAGCTGAAGCTAGGAAACTTGAGACGGGCAAGGCAGCCTGATGTGAGATGGCAGACGGGGTAATACCTCGGCACTAACAAGCCACAAATAACACCTGCATAGCTTTGAGGCATTTACGCCTCTTATATGAATGCACTCAGTGTAACAGGCTGCAACATGTTCTCCCCCGTAGCAGCATGGGTTCTCTCCGGGTTCTCCCAGTCCACAGCTTAGGTAAATGACTCTCGGTGTGGATGTGAGCGTGAATGGTTGTCCGTCTGTGTGTGTCAGCCCTGCGATACTGTGGCCAGGGTGCACTCTGACCTACAGCAGTGGCTGGAACCTCAATATTGTTTGCCACCCTTCAGTTCTTATAGTAATTATTCACATATTTTTAACTACATAAACCCAGATTGTCTGTTGTGGAATGTAAGTAAATGTACACATTATGAAATATAATAATATAGATAGGTACACAGTTATTCATTTCCCTCAGGTAGGCTACGGCTTTCATTGAGAGCTTGGACAGAATAGACGGTATAATCAGCAGCTAGAGGCGAGTCTCTGTCTCGGTGTCTTACAGAAAGCCTCAGCATAGTGTTTCCATGACCTGATCATCATGATGTGCTCATGATATGAACATAATCATTAAAAGTATAGGCTCTGTGTGGGACGCACATCCTTAATACACATGAAAGCTGATCAGAAAGATTTCAGGCGCAGTAAAGCGTTTCATGCTTCGATACTTATTGCTCCACCTGGTGGAGAGATAAACCGTTGCAACTGATTCCTACATATGGCGCCATCGGACTCACGTTCACTACATTATCGCGGGGGATCTCGTTTCAGCTGACGACCGGCAAAGTCCAAGCGGTGGCCGGACAACGCCTTGGTAGCAACCTGTCAATCACAAGGTGGCTAAAGCATACTCTGCTTTAGGGTCTATTTTACCCAAATGGACCATAATTTACCAAATGAAAATGAAGACTTAAACTAGAGATTGAGACCATAAACTCATGTTTACTGAGGTAATAAATCAAGAGAGAAGTAGAGTCATTTTCTCATAGACATTTTCTCATAGTCATTTTCTCATACAATCTGACTTCTTTTTGCAACCGGAGGAGTCGCCCCCTGCTGGCCGTCAGGAAGAATGCAAATTTGCAAGCTTCACTTTTTTTTAGACCCTAAAATTTGGTTACAATGCAGGAAAAAGACTATAGCTTTCACACTGTCCATTGGTTTAGCTAAAAGTCAGGCATCAAACCCTTTAGTTGTTTTTTATTTCAAATCCATAGAGCTGGAACAGTGACTGCTGTAGTCTGACTGCACCATCTATCCATCCATCTGTAATCAACTACTGAAAAGATGCCCTTCAGTGAATGATAGTATTATTGGATTTTGTGCTGACCATGAAGTCTTTAATGAAATGTTACCATTTGATGGAAAATAAGGAAAAACGCAGCACTATTAAACTGCCACCTTTTATCCGGCATGTTGTTTCTACAGAACTCACTGACAGATCGAAAATGATGAGACAGTATTCAGAACATAAACAGAAGTACGATCTACAGTCGCAGACTTCACTAACAGACACTACTGCTGAAGTTCCACATTGCACAGATGTGAGGTCAGAATGTTAACATCGTTCGATTTTTCCCAGCATATTTGTGTGAAAATGTTTCATGTTACATGTTACAACAGCTTATTTTTAGTTTCACATTTTCAGCTGTGACGATCAAAGCCTGTCATAAGGGGAGCATCTGTTATGACAACAAAGGACTCTTCTGTCTTTGATCTCTTTCTTCTTCTCTATGTTGTATTACGGAACGGATTATTAGTATAATAAGAGGAACGTGCTCATGTGAGAGGTGGAGTCAAGTTTCTATCCAGCAGCTTTTATAGGCTGGAAATCTGTCTTTGCAGTCAAAGTAAAATTATTGAAATCATGTACTAAATTCTGACCTTTCATGTTTTGAGTGGTATTTAGATGTTACTGCATCTGATGGCCGTCGGCCTTACCTGGTCTTGCAGAGACATGACGGGATTATTTTTGGTCGTATTGATGTGCAGTACGTGGAAGCGGTTCTTCCTGCACAGGTCGTAGGCGATGTTGGTGAAGGACGTGCTGGCCGTCTTGGGCACTCTGTTGTAGATGATGACCGTGTCATCCTTCTCTGCCGGCGGGGACGACTCCCGCCCAGCATCTTCGCTGTGGCGCTGCTCCACTTCAGCCACCTCGTGTCTGGCAATGGTACGTTCTGTACGGGCACAAAAAATAAAAAAAATTAAAAAAAAAGTATATTTACCATCAATTATCATAGACGTATGCTTTTGAAAAGACTGTCAAATATAGCCCATATTGATTTGTCGGTTGTTTGAGGCAAGTGTTTCTAAACAGAGACAATATGTTTAATTTATATGATTATGGACTGGCTGACATCCTCTGCTGCCTGGGTTTTAATGAGACAAAAGTTAGTTGATGCTTCTTGTTATTCTCATTTGGCAGCACACACAGTAGGTGTGAGGCCACCGACACAACAATTAAGAAAAAGACAAAAGGAACATCTGTTAAAAATGTAAAATGAAGTCTCGTCTTAATTAAGGAAAGCAACAAAGTCCTACAAATACAATAACGCTGAAACAAGCAATTAAGCTTTTGATGATTATATAGACAGGAGGCATAATTAAAAGTGTTTTCTCCCACTTCTCGTCTCCACTGAAATGTTAATTAAAGCCAATTACTGGAATGGCCTTGACAGTATCTCTTGGATCAGCTGTGTGTCGCTCAATGCTGCCCAGCCAGCACTCCCCGTGTCTGAGCATGAGAGAGGGGCCACGTGTCTGCAGGATGTTAGTCGCGTGCACTGAAAGGCAGACGGCGCATTTTGCTCCTGGCCCCTGCAATTACCCTCTTCTTAAAGATATTCAGTAAATGAAGAGGCGGTAAACGTGGGGTTAGCTTTACTCAAGGGCAATATTGACCTTGCACAGCAGCTTGATTCTCGCTATGTCACGAGATCAGAAACGCATAAATCACACCATCTGGCAGGTCAGGCTGTTTTTTTCTGATCACTTCTAACAAATACTACTGTACAGTAAGATAAGATAACACTTTATTCATCCCCAAGGAAATTGTTGTGCAGCAATTGCAATACAAAGTATAAAAGTCTACGATAACAATGTTGTATGCTGGCCTGCAGTCTCATAAGAGGCCAGCCAGCAGTCTACCCATGAAATGAATAATTAATTACTGGAAGTAAATATATGACATACATTTCTGCAAACACTACCGGCCTGCTGTACAGTTGGTGTCCCCTTACACCAGCTACAGGTGTTAAGAAATATTTATTCTTTTGGTTTGAAGTCAGTCTCGATGACTGATTTGCACTCATTTGCTCTCCAACGTGCGTGTTGTATGAAGCTTTGCAGCATGAGCAAGATGACCTCATTCAATTGAATTGCCTTTGTTTGACTGTGAATGTATTGATGAAAAAAGAAGAAAAACTAAATTATTCGTGTGTAAAATACATTTTTTTGGCCTTTTCTAACAATTTCTATCTCAAATAGCTGTTCGTCAAAATGAATTGCAGAAAAGAATTATTACAAAAAATAAGCTACAAGTAGCTTTATAAAACGAAGTATTATTTGTTTTCTCAAACTTAACTAATTCTTCCTAAAAGTCTCTTAATGTGGTGTCTTAAAACTCCGCCATTAACCTCGTATACTCCAAGCATCAACACTAAATGTAACTATTTTACCGCAAACATTAACGTCCCGGAGTAACTATTACTTTAAAGACCCAAACAGCACTTTTCATCCACACATGAATTAATTATGCAACAATATACGCCAACAAAGTGAACGGGCCACCTTTGCTTTGGTCTTAACGTACCGAGTTTGGCTCTCGACTCCTCCAGTTTCTGGATCTGGTTCTCGATGAAGAGCATCGCCAGTGCGAATGCCAAAACAGCCAAAAGCTGGAACTTTGAGGGCATCATGGTCCTTAAAAGCCCCATCAAACCACCAGATGAATCATTCCGCGGATACGATTAAACAGTGAAACGTCTCAGATCCACTGCTAATGGCTAATAAAACAGAGCTACCTAAATTGCTGCGTTATGCTGGTAACCAACTAACCAGGTCAATCCAAGTTGCTTTACTTTGCTGCTTGGTGTTTAGCGCCATTAGCGTACACTCAACAGCCGTCCAACAGGGCTAACTCAATGCTAGCCAAACAAACTAACATTAGCTTCTCCGCTAACTATCATTATAAAGTCACGTAAGGCTCACGCTGCCGTCATCTTTAAAGAACCAAGACGCTCGTCACTGCGTATGTTTTAAATGTCTAGCTTGCTTGCTTTTCACCCCGCTGACAGCACGCAGAGTCCATAAGCTCCATTTAAATGCGACTTGGTGCTGGAGGAAAAATACATCGTTAAACGCGACTCCCAACTATGTTCAGCAGCGTACAGGGGCTTGTTGCAGCACGTAGCGTCTTACTGTAGGCTCACAAACCAGTGTTAAATGCGCTTACCGCCACCTACTGGCCCGGAGGGTTTTTACCACGGCAAAAACTAGGCAAAAACACAATCAACGTAGAAAAACATGGGTTTTAAATGTTCTATGCTCTTCACAAATATTGCAGTGTTAGCTCTGTGTTTCGTTTTTTTTTTTTTTTTTTCACTCATCTTTCATTGGCTCCCAGCAGTCTTTTTAAGCTCCGTTCCTCCCCTGACACATTAATCTCATTTTACATCTCCATCTCTATATTTTATTTAAATGCTGAACAGTGTGGTGTGAAACATGCCCAAGCCTTAAATAATTATGTTTGTGTAAGTAATTCGTGTCCAAATAGCACAGGCTCTGGTGGTCAACATGACATACTTGGAATAAATTACAAGTGTGGTTCTTTGAATTTTACATGACAGCCTAAGTGTCCTAAATCTTTGTGAGAAGATTACAAAGGAAAACGCAGGCCTTTTATAGTGGTCTGTGCCATAAGTCACCCAGGTCATACGTGATTTTCTTAGAGGAACTCACATTTGTTGACATAGCTCTGGTGACAGTGCGGTATCTCATCTTATAATAGAGCAGCTGATCCAAACCTCCAATGTCCAATCACAGCAAAGACCAGTAACAGGAAGAAGTGAAGCCTGAGCTCTGCTATCTACACCACTGATTACAGATGTGCTATATCAAATAAGTTGTACTTCCTCATGCACTGTGCGGAGGGAAGTGTGTTGAGATACCTTGACGATATCAACAGAAAATTGGGGATGTATAAGTTCTCTTCTTATTTATTTTTTCTAGATCTCAGGTTTTGATTGCCTCTGCTTCATGAACACAACTAGGTCAACCAGCACAAGAGGCCATTGGTTGTGTGACAGTGTGATTACGGAAGAAGACAATTGTAGTGACTTGACAGGTTGACTTCCAACAGTAATTTCACTCTCTGGCCATGTTTTGAGCTCTAAGGCCATATGGAGAGTATGGGAAATTTACTTTTCAAGATCAAGCGATCCATTACTAATCTATTCGTGGCCACAATGACCTTTCAACTCCAGCTTTGGCTCTCACCTACTGTATCGAGTGATAATAAGGAGAGAGAACTCACTTACAGGAACAATGGGAAAGCCCTGTTTAAGGCGCTGTCTGTACCTTATGTAACTGAATGCTTTAGTTTTTGATTATGACTAATCAGTTATCCATTGTCTTTTCCACATAGTATGTACTTATGTGTCTGCGAGCTGCTAGAAAAAATGGTAGTAATGAGAAGTTCCCCAAACCACATGCTTCATATCCATCAGTGGATTCAAGGCATCATCACCATGGAACTTTCTTCAGCCCCGACCATTGTACTTATGACTTATGACTTATGATAATAAAGAGTGTCAAGTTTAGAAATCAGTTAGGAATGTAAAACGCACATTAACACACATTATAAAATAATACATATGCAAAGTGTATAGGCCCAAAAAACAAATGAGGCAAGCTTCCTGTTTGTCTCATTTCCCCTTTTGATTTAAATCAAGCCCTCTAACCCTGTGTTTTTCAACCTTTTCTGAGCCGAGGCACATTTTTTACATTAAAAAGATCACGCGGCACACCAACAACCAAAAACGTTACAAAATGACACCTTTTAGCATAATACAGCACATATGCCAGGGGTGTCAAACTCAATCACAGAGAGGGCCAAAACTAAAAATTGTGACTACGTTGAGGGCCAAATAGAGTCACCAATGAACAGGATAGAAGGGATATTGGACAAAGTGCAAAAATAATACATGTTTGGGTAGGCTACATTATTTTCTGTCTTACTGCACCGTTATAACCTATAGATTTGTGTAGTTGCCCTCATTGCATGTTCAGCTTGTCAATCAAACCAGGCAGGTAACACAAAGGTAGGTCGTCTCTGCAAGGCTCTCACTAAGACCGGCCAACCTTTCTGCTATCAAGCCTGCGACATATCTTAAAATACTGTAAGCACTGCTAGATGAGTACTATTTGATATTTTTAATATAAGATTAAAATGAAATAAAAAAAATTGTATTTTACTTCCATGGAGAAGAATTTCAATATACTGTAATATTGAGACTAAATGTCGATGTGAACTCCCCCCCTCCTTTTTTTTTTGTTTGTAAAATAAAAGTTACCAAAACATGCAGATTTATTCTCCGGACAAATGACTGAAGGTCTTTTGAGGGAACTTTCTGATAAGGTTACAATAGAGAGCATTCTTCATTTCTTACATGTGTGTGATGTTTGCTAGGAGGGATAATAAGATGGACACGGATGCTGTTTTTCTAAAGGACTTATTTATTTATCACTTTTACATTTATTTTATCGTTTTATTTACGGTAAGTGTGTTGATTTATAGTCTTAAAAGCTTTATCAGTGTAGAAATCATTGTCGTGGCACGGTGGCCTGAAGCAGCAGCAGGAGGTCCCCCGGCCTTCAGGAGGAGGGCTCGCAATAAATACAAAGAGGTAAATAAATAACTTCTATGTCTCTGATATACTCTAATTGCCGTTTTAAGTCTTTGTGGTTAAAATGGAGCTCAGTGAAGCCCCATCGTTTTCTTTCATTTCTCCACAAAAACATTTAACACTCAATATCAGAGTGTTACGGTAACTTCAGGAAGAATTAAAGAAAAAGAACAACGGAAAGATGGAAGTATTCTGGTGTGGTCACATACAACTCTCCTACAAATTATGTTTACATGCTACCAAATGGTTTTGCCTATTACATAATCTGTATGTCCAGGTAACTAACTAATTCCTATCTTCCAGATGAACAACGATGATGTCTACGAGCATGCCACAGCTGGATGGGTCCAGACCAAACTACAAGGAGGAGCAGAGACTCGGCGGAGCGCGGAGCTGAGACTCGGCGGAGCGGGGAGCGGAGTCTCGGCGGAGCGGGGAGCTGAGTCTCGGCGGAGTGCGGAGCTGAGTCTCGGCGGAGCGGAGTGTGTTACAAAGAGGTAAATAAATAACAAGATTTCTGTGTCTCTGATTTACTCCAATTGCCGTTTTAAGTTTTATGAGCATGCCACAGCTGGCTGGGTCCAGACCAAACTACAAGGAGGAGCAGAGACTCGGCAGAGCTGAGACTCGGCTGAGCGGGGAGCGGAGTCTCGGCGGAGCGCGGAGCGGAGTCTCGGCGGAGCGCGGAGCGGAGTCTCGGCGGAGTGCGGAGCTGAGTCTCGGTGGAGCGGAGTCTCGGCGGAGCGGAGTCTCGGCGGAGTGCGGAGCTGAGTCTCGGCGGAGCGGAGTCTCGGCGGAGCGGAGTGTGTTACAAAGAGATAAATAAATAACAAGATTTCTGTGTCTCTGATTTACTCCAATTGCCGTTTTAAGTTTGATGAGCATGCCACAGCTGGATGGGTCCAGACCAAACTACAAGGAGGAGCAGAGACTCGGCGGAGCGCGGAGCCGAGACTCGGCGGAGCGGGGAGCGGAGTCTCGGCGGAGCAGGGAGCGGAGTCTCGGCGGAGCGGAGTGTGTTACAAAGAGGTAAATAAATAACAAGATTTCTGTGTCTCTGATTTACTCCAATTGCCGTTTTAAGTTTTATGAGCATGCCTCAGCTGGATGGGTCCAGACCAAACTACAAGGAGGAGCAGAGACTCGGCTGAGCGTGGAGCTGAGACTCGGCGGAGCCGAGACTCGGCGGAGCGGGGAGCGGAGTCTCGGCGGAGCGGGGAGCGGAGTCTCGGCGGAGCGGGGAGCTGAGTCTCGGCGGAGTGCGGAGCTGAGTCTCGGCGGAGCGGAGTGTGTTACAAAGAGGTAAATAAATAACAAGATTTCTGTGTCTCTGATTTACTCCAATTGCCGTTTTAAGTTTTATGAGCATGCCACAGCTGGCTGGGTCCAGACCAAACTACAAGGAGGAGCAGAGACTCGGCAGAGCTGAGACTCGGCTGAGCGGGGAGCGGAGTCTCGGCGGAGCGCGGAGCGGAGTCTCGGCGGAGCGCGGAGCGGAGTCTCGGCGGAGTGCGGAGCTGAGTCTCGGCGGAGCGGAGTCTCGGCGGAGCGGAGTGTGTTACAAAGAGATAAATAAATAACAAGATTTCTGTGTCTCTGATTTACTCCAATTGCCGTTTTAAGTTTGATGAGCATGCCACAGCTGGATGGGTCCAGACCAAACTACAAGGAGGAGCAGAGACTCGGCGGAGCGCGGAGCCGAGACTCGGCGGAGCGGGGAGCGGAGTCTCGGCGGAGCAGGGAGCGGAGTCTCGGCGGAGCGGAGTGTGTTACAAAGAGGTAAATAAATAACAAGATTTCTGTGTCTCTGATTTACTCCAATTGCCGTTTTAAGTTTTATGAGCATGCCTCAGCTGGATGGGTCCAGACCAAACTACAAGGAGGAGCAGAGACTCGGCTGAGCGTGGAGCTGAGACTCGGCGGAGCGCGGAGCCGAGACTCGGCGGAGCGGGGAGCGGAGTCTCGGCGGAGCGGGGAGCGGAGTCTCGGCGGAGCGCGGAGCTGAGTCTCGGCGGAGTGCGGAGTCTTGGCGGAGCGGAGTCTCGGCAGAGTGCGGAGCTGAGTCTCGGCGGAGCTGAGTCTTGGCGGAGCGGAGTCTCGGCGGAGCTGAGTCTTGGCGGAGCTGAGTCTTGGCGGAGCGGAGTCTCGGCGGAGCGGAGTGTGTTACAAAGAGGTAAATAAATAACAAGATTTCTGTGTCTCTGATTTACTCCAATTGCCGTTTTAAGTTTGACGAGCATGCCACAGCTGGATGGGTCCAGACCAAACTACAAGGAGGAGCAGAGGTTACATACCACCAAATCCAATGGCTCCTCCTGTCATACAGCCGCTGTACACCGCGTTCTTCCAGTCACATTTCCCTCGTTGCTGCGAATGAAAAACAGAAAGAAAGAAATTAATAAATTGTTGTGCACCAGAAGCGGAAAAAAAAAAGTTAACACTGATATTAGAATGATCAGTTAGCATACATCATACAACATTTTGTACATCACTTGGAGAATAAAAAACAGTTGTGCACCAGAGGGCGCTATTGGACCATTTTGATGAGGAAGCAGAACACAACTACCATGAGGTTCCCAAATCATCTCAAACATTCTACATGGGATATTGAATGGCAAAACAATAACAACATATTAGTTCTGTCCAAGCGCCATCAGAGATCGTTTGAAAGAGGCTATGATGCCAAATAACAAATCAAGCCAATAAAACACTGCTCTCAAGTCAATCTGGACACAGAGATTGTACAATTCCTGAAAGACGAATGAGTAAGTAAAGGTGGATGCATGAAAACTAAATTGGATCATTATTAGCCAGTACAGATCTTCTGTCTATACGTAATATCGGAAATCTATTCTTCTCTCAGTCCCTGGTTGAATGGGATTTGGCATTAGATTCTCTAGTGTAGAATGTGAGACCTATTCTACTAAAAACCTGCAGACCTGAAGGGAAAATATACTTGGGCTGCGTCCAAGACTGACTATTGCACGGACCAATTTGCTTCGTTTATGACCAAGAAAGTTTTGAATTATGACAACACTGTATTTCTTGCTCGTCCTATGCTCTTTAATGTGTATATTGTTGCTGATGAGATTAATGTGGCTAAGCTTGATGCGGCGTGTCCCAGCCTCCACCCACAGCTGCATGGCTCCATTGTTTCACTACCTACCTTCAGGGTCTGTTCTGAGCTCCAGTTATTTTCCATTGACAACAGCACCTATAGCTGTAACTCCACTCTAATCCTGCACCACTAACGTGTCCCTTGCTGCTGCTAAGACCTGATACTTTGATATTGGAGATAAGAACTGAGAGATACTTAATAATACTAATTCAGTGCAAGTTCCTGTGCATTTTGACTTAACTGCTAGTACAATCTGGGAAGTCTTCAGAATCTCATATCAAGTTGCCTAAATTCCACGGTCTCGATGTGAGAAATCTGCAGCAAATTATTTGGGGCTTTGGTGTTAAGTGGTGGTGATTGTAAAGGCTACCAAGTTTAGGCAAGTTAATGAAAAATACCTTGAAAAACCTTAATATATTTTGTTAGCCTTCAAAGATGCTTTTACTTCTGCACTAAGAATATCATAAGCTCAACACAAAGTCACAGCAGGTGAAAAAGGGGATAGTAAAAAGAAGGAACAGGCCATCTGGGCAGAGCAGTGATGCACGTCTCAACCAGTAGGTGGTGCCAGAGTTCCAAGGATGAGGATATATTAGTTAGATCTACATGGTCCAACCTTACTAAAAACTTTCCCAAGAAAAAGTGATTTTCATCTGAGTAAACTGGAACTAAAATGGCAAAGTGAGGTTTACCAAATCTCCATGGGGGCCAAATTTAAGACAGATCAGTTCAGCATGAGTTTGTGATTAAAACATATCACTCAGGTGGATCTCTTTTTCGCACCATCTTGTAAAATGTTTTTGTTTTTAGTCAATACCTGAAAAACTGACATAGGACATGCATTGAAATAAAATACATTTATTTAATAACAGGTTCAGGTTAAATAAACATTACCAATGATTGATGAAGGTTGATGAAGATAATTAACCAGCAATTCACCATTAAAATCCGTTCAACTAAATTGAAGTCTGGGCTTCAAAAGGCCTGTTCTTAATGATGCATCCATCCCAAGTGGAAAAACGCATGTCCATGTAGTTATAATCAAATACTTTGTGTCAGATTTTCCACAATCTAAATATCTAAAGACCTTGTACAGAAGTGTTACAAAGAATTCCCAGTTTGCCCTCACCCGAACTCTCCATGAGCCATACTGGAGGTAATAGAGTGCCGGCCAAGCCACACCTCCTCTGACATGGAAAAAGACTAAGTAGAAAAGCAGCTTGAAAAAAGGTTTTGTCACATTGTCTTAATGTAGAGCCATTACTAAATTTAATTAAAAACAATAAATGACTCACTTTAAGTGTAATTAAATGGTACCACCTACTTATTACTTCCATTAATTATATTATCAAGAAATGGGATTTCATGCAAATCATCTAAAACCCTTTTCTGTCCGTTCCCTGGGAAATATAGACGTATCCCAAAGGAGTAACAGAAAGTGTGCTGCATTGGTATCAAAGACCAGTCGAGAACAAGGCTTACATCAAACATGCGCTGTCTATCTGAGGGGAACCATTTACTCTATTCAATTAGAATGCAACAATGATTTTATTCATCATATGGTGCTGGAGGGCTGGAGATAACAGGTAACTACCATGGATAAACTGATGACCACTGCATTTTCTATTGATAACACTAATAGGATAAACAACAACACAACATTCAATAGGGTTGTTTCTTTCAGATGTGTTGATGCTCTCTTTTATGACGGGATACGTAGAGATAAAATTGCCTTTTTTCCGGTGAACAGTGGGTATCATTTCATTTTCGTGTGTGAAACTTTTACCATGTATTTAAAATGTGCAGTGTTCAATCTTTTCCGTTAAATTCTTTAATTAAATGGTGGAACAGTCAGTGTATGCATGTCTTCAAATAGTTATATTATTTTTTAAATTTAGAAATGTAACTCTAATTGTGCAATCACACCTATAAATATGTTACGCATTCTTAATATGAAGGCAATATCAGGATCGGGTTGCATATTTTATTCGTAAATCTCTAGCTAGATACATGGAGGCATATGCTCGTATCCAATTAAGCTAACCTAACCAACTTTATGTGGTCATTTAGCCTAACGGTATTGACATAATGTGCATACAATTTGAGCTATGCTGGGTTCATTTTTGCAAAATGTAATTTCACGAAAGTTTACATCACAACGAAACAACATTTTGATAAAGATACGATATTATCATCTCTTTTCCTCTCCAGTTTAAACGGGCGCTATATTAGCAAGCTAACGTTACTTTTGTTGCTAGCAGCTAGCTACACAACAGCTACAGCTAGCATTTACTGGGTGTTAATATTTAGTAACAACTAATATCTAAATGACAAATAGTTTGTGTTTGCAATTTGTGATGCACATGAGGCTTGAACTTATGATAGGCTACAAACAGCTGATGCGCCGGTTCAGGGTTTAGTCTATCAATATCTTTACTTTGTGTTACACGCTGAGGTGGTAATTCTTAATTACAAGTAGGAATCACATTTTTTTTTTATTTCACAAAAATGATCACAATACGAAACAGCATTTGATAATTACGATTATATGAGGTTATAAAAAAAAAAAATTAAACAAACTGCCATAAGTGTTTAGCAGTTCAGCCAAATGAAGGTAGAGAGAAATAACAAAATAACCCTTCTTCCCATGAATGCGGGCCAAAACTAAAGAAAAACATCATCACAGAGCAACAGAGTATGAAAGAGAGGCATCTATAAGAGTGAAATTATTCTACACGTAGTCAAATCTCTGGTTGGACGTCCTTCCCTCCACACTATGGGCCTTGTAGGAGTCATTGAAGGCTGGACGGGATCTGGGGTCGGATCTGGGGTCGGATCTGGGGTCGGTCTTGTAGATAGTGTGTTGAGTGGAGGCTTTGTAGGCCATCCCGTCGTACCTGAAGAATATCGAAACACAAGCAACTTTAAATAAAACACAGACAACAATGCAGAGTCTAGTTTGATGTGTTTTGAGTTGCTGGAGTGATTTTTAACGTCCAGACTCGCGCTCCTCCCTCCTCATCAGTCTCCAAACAACCCACCACTCATAAATATTAAAAACAATAGGATTGAAAACATATTCACAAGGAACAGTGTGACCAGGAGAAGAATATAAGGATTTCCGTGTATTGTTTTGCAAGCAGCCTCGTAAGCATTTGCAGCTCTGCATTATACATGCAGAGAAAAAAAACATACACACACACACACACACCAAATGACTTGCATTTACATTTTGCTGAGTACGTGTCCTTAGCTTTCAAAGGAACATTTTATTATTGTTTACTGCCCCACAGCATAACAGAATATATCCAGGGGTGATTGATATTGTTCAGCTTTGTCAGAAGCCAAGACTTCATTTTACAGCAGCGAACATACAATCTGCTTTAGTATTTTGCATGTAGCACCTGCTTACTAGACACTTCTGTTGGGAGTCTCTGCTGTATCTAGCAGGTTACTCATCTCTGATACTTTACTGCACAGGGAGACAGAAGTTCTGTCAAAGTTGCCGCCCGGTTCTGTTAAAGGTCAGAAAAGGTCACAGATGTTGCAACGTACCGTTGCTTACTATCCGAGGACATTCCGCGGCAGGCCAGACACATCATGATGCCTCCAATGACCAGGATGGCTCCGCCGATCCAGCCCACGAAAAGAGCGGGGCCAAAAGTGTACCTGAAAGAAAACGGTGGTTAGTAAAACATAAAGTGCTGTAGCAGATAAAACCGTGGCCTTAACTCGACTGTACCTCGGAGTCAGAGATCCTGAGAGTCCACCGATACCCCCTCCTCCCATCC
The DNA here is from genome assembly GCF_050575085.1 of Anarhichas minor. Taxonomy (NCBI): domain Eukaryota; kingdom Metazoa; phylum Chordata; class Actinopteri; order Perciformes; family Anarhichadidae; genus Anarhichas; species Anarhichas minor. Next base: position 933,022 of record NW_027466517.1, read on the forward strand.
CGTCGATCCCGCTACTGGCATACGTCGTGAACCGGAAACTTTGCACAATCAAGTTAGCAAAGGCCGACACCCCAGCAATGCCACAAACCCCTACGAATTAAGAGCAAACGATGGGGTGAGTGCAGAATGGCATCGCTGTAATAGCAGAACGAGACACTGTGAACGCAACTGCACCTGCGAGAAGAAACAGAATCCCGGATGTCAGAGTCATTGTGGCTTTGATGCTGTCCTCCATGTTCCCCATTTTCAAGCACTTCATTGAAAATATGGCGATCAGGCAGCCGATGGCTCCGAGGACAATACCGACGATCATCAAGGCCCTCACGGCCTGGAGCAGAGCTGAAAGTCAAGGTTACGCCGTTCAGAACATTCCTCAGCACATTGTTTGCTCACGAAAAATAATTGGCAATCCGTCAAAGTAAAACGCGTAAAAATAACACAAGTACATATTTATCCAAGTACTGTACAACTTTGAGGTAGTTCAACTCTGCTTGACTGGAAAATATCCTCCGCTATATTTATTTAACATGAACATGTACTAATTAGTTTGGAGGTTAGGATTTTCAACACATGATCAATAAATAAATGATGATGCGTTTTTTTCCCAAAAATGTAAGTAGTTACAAAACTTCCTAACAGGATATAAAGTTTCAAATTAGCGGCATCTCGACCAGCAACAACACACAATGCTGCTTACACATGAGTAATGATCCTTTATATAAAATATACAACAGCAAAACACAATACTTATACTGTAAATATATTTTCCTGTTGACTCTGTACTCGTAACAAAGTATTTTCACACTACTTTTATTTCTACAAGAAAGAAGAGTACTTCTCCCACCACTGTCAATACACTACAAAACACACACACCAGAAATGACTTGTTATCATTAACATTTTCAAGTATTCTACTTAAGATATTGTCTGACTAACAAGAAACTGGATATCCTGTAAACAAACTTGTTTTTTCTCATATATCACTTTTGATATAAAAGCAAAACTCATTACTGAGTTCTTAAATTGCTCAAGATTAAATTGTATTTGCCTAGCACCATACAAAGGCAGTTCTGGGTGCTTTACTTAATACAACAATAAGGTAGAAACACACTCAGACACATCAACACAGGCATACGTACATACAGTAACTCCTTCCACATACAAACACATACAAAAACAACAAGTACATGACTTAAAGGGGTGCTGAAAGGACTTCAGTTTGCTCCTTATGAACTTGTGAAAGTGTTGGTTCAAAATCTCCTGAAATGTCTTTTTTTCCCAGATATCCCAGATATCAAGAATATACTTTAAATGGCGCTTAGTGAGCTCACCTAAAATGAGTTAAAGTAGAAATATATTAAGAAAGAAGAATTCGTTTTTTCCAGCAGCAGCGATATATAAAAACTCATAAATCAAGGCACCATGAGTGAAACATTTTGACCCAAATGCCATCTTTCAATGGCCTGAGATGTTGTACCTGTATTATTCCAGACTTAAGCCTTTAAGACCATATGTACAATATGCTCTACACTACATTCAGCTGTTAAGTACAGATTGTGGAAATGTACTTTACATTGTGTGACACTCTGGTAAAGCTTGTGCTTGCTCAGCTAAGCTTTGGATGTCTCATCAAATTTCCATTTGATTCCGGAGAGACACCATCTTTTCTGCAGCCCGCTGCATTTTTATGCAGGTGGGAAATGGAGAAAATCTGCCCTAAAACCTCCCGAATATTCTAAAGTACCTTCCGGGGTCCTTTTGGAAAATGTTCTCCTTAATCCAGCATGAGGAGAAACGTTTGATAAATGTCTTCTCTGTGAGTGTAATTCTCTTACCTGGCAGTCCCAGGATGGTAAAATACGGCCTGCACTGCGTTGTGCCGTACGATGTCCCTACGCACGAGTTCCACAACCCAGAATAGGTGTAAACATTTGTCATAATTGCAAAAGATCGATCCTGCAAGCTCCACATGTCCATTGCTGTTGCAGCTGTAATTAAGAATTGCCCCAACGCAGACAACATGAAGCCTATTAACTGAATCATCGAGGCCGCCATCTTAGATGTCCCGCTCTAACAAAGTTACCGCCAATGTCATGGAGTGGTGAAATGGCAGTGTCTGAGCTCCTGCTTATCTTTATGTATGCTTCAACAAGGAACAGGTCTTATCAGGTGTTTACCTGATTTCATGCGAGTCTTTGTCCCGGTTTCAGGTAAACGCTGGCGATGACAATTTCCACCCCTTGTTATTAACAAAGGGTGTGGTTTGAGCTTGCATCATTATTTTCCATCATTCTCAGGAAAAACTGAACTGAAATGGTTCGATATGTTATTTCTCTCGTGCCTTCATTTTCTAGACACGACAACTTGATGATATAACGGCTTATTTAATTTTTTTGCCCCCAATATTCTAGTACAGGGCCAATAAGTAACAGCATATTAGACCACACAAATACAGCCATATTGACCTGTTTATTTACTTTAGGGTCTGTAGAACCTGGCTATGAAGTTACATTTGGGGAAATGTATTTATTCTTTAATGTTTTTCAGTTTTTGTTTGGTTCCCTGAAGTATTTCCGCCCCTGTTGCCTCTGTGTTGCTCATGACAAATAAAAGCGTACCTGGCAGTCCCAGAATAGTGAAGTACGGTCGGCACTCTGTGAAGCCGGAGCTCTGCCGGACGCACGAGTTCCACAGGCCCGAGTACGAGAACACGGCCGTCACAGGGTTGTCGAAGAGGTCTTCCGTCGCCCACTGGTCCATCCCCGTCGCCGCAATTATTGCCGCCACCCCTAACAAACTGAGGAGGAAGCCCATCACCTGGCAGAGAGTGGCCGCCATGGTGCTGTCTTAACTCTGCTACTGGGGGGGAAAGAAACACTCTGGATTCAAAAGCCAACGGCCTCTCCTCTGCACTGCAGGCTGTGTGTTTGAATATGATATCGGTAGGTGCGAAGTCAAGAAATACCTCAACAGTGACCCCGCTTGTTTGCACACGGCCCAGTTATGGACAGAAGAAGTTGGGTGGAGTGTATGATGAAAAACAAAGATTAGTGTTGCTTGTTAATCCTGGTCCATAAAAGGTGAACATGGTGTGGTTCTGTCATTATATATAGTCACTTGAATTATTTTAACTACAAACGGTGTTTGTCGAAACGCTGCACTGCTGCTGCTTATGGGTTTTGTCGGCAGCCTACTTCCTTCTTAGTGCTTTACAATCTAAATGTCGTTGGTGTAAACTGTTCTGAATTTAATTCATCAAGACCCTGAAAGCCTACAGTATTCTCTTAATCAGCCTCTCCCTATGAGCGGTTGGGTTCTAACAGGAACACGCCATTTTGGTGATTTCACATGAAAGAGTTGCGTATTTGTTGTCTGGGTTCAGTGTTTTGATAAGCTGGAAAAATTAGGCGTCACGTACGTCTGCGCACCAATCCGGATTCAGCAATACCCACACCCACACAGTCATGATGAAGCACTTTAAGCTAGTTTCGGGACTAGTTAAGCTAGTTTCGGGGATAGTTAGAAATTTTTGTTAATGCACTTATGTACTTATCCTGGTTTTGTATACTTAACTAAATCCTCCTAACAGCATCTACAAAGAGTATTTGTTATATCTCATCTGTTATCCGACCAAAAACTTTGAGTGTTTTTTGGCGGGTTATGTACTATTTCTTGTCTGGGACCAGCAACTTCCTGAAGTCTGGCCATTAAACGGCGAATTGTTGACAAATTGATGTTTTTATACTTCGGTTTTTGTGTGGATTAAACAAATGAGGTGGAAATGTTTTGGGAGACATTTTCAGGGGTTTTAAAAGAGCTGTTCGTGCCTGAATATCCTAACAATTGCTGCCATTCGTGTTTCTTTGTCTTCTGACATTGAACATTCAGTCTCACGTTTTGATGGTTGACAAAACCACGTAGGTCTACATCCAGCACACTGCGTGGTGTTTACAGCTTCTTGGTTGAGTCATATCCTGATGGTGGGAAACCTGCATGTGATGGGATGGGCTGGGATGTGGCAATACCAGGCAGGGTAAAGACACGCAAATATTTTCTCCCATTACATTTCAAAAATCGCAAGGAAACATTGAGCATTCCTCTGTTGTGATGCAGGATAAGATGTAAAGAAATACGCTGTAATAAGGCATTGATATGAGCCTGACACTACAAAAACAAATGCTTGTATTTAGTTGGTTTATTCGGGCCTGTTGATATATTAACCAGTCAAACCTTTACAATATGAACGACTTTTTATCAGTTGTATGTACAAATGTAAAACTTAAACTGGACTGTTTTGTTTTTGAAGCACATTTACAGGTTGAACATTGTCCTACAGTGTGCCTCAGCCGGGCTGTGTTGAGCGATACTAGATGACGATGTTGTTGGGGTGGCACAGGCAAAAGTAAATACTGATATGATTGTAGCGAACTGAAACCAATTTGCATGAGGCTGATATGTCGAGGAGAACTTGAGACACCAGGACTGAGCTGAAACTGGGTTGGGGCCTTGGTCAGAGAAAAACACAGCCTGTAATAACATAGCATTTACATATACAGTTTAAGAAACAGACAGAACCGTACCTTTGTTAAGCTTGAGTCAGTCAGTCAGGCGACTGGAGGGAGTTTATCAAAAAAATTTAGCTTATTTTGTGCATTTTTTATACATGAAAAGTAAATATGATGTGACTATTGTTTCTGACTGCTCATGGCTAAAAAGACAATGCCAGACACAAATTATTACCTTTTGAAGACGGAAATTATAAAATTCTTAATAATTAATTTGAGAATAATACGACATGGGAAATATATATAAATATATGTGTGTGTGTGTTTTACATTAGCTCTACCTATCCTGTGCATCTATATCTATATCATATATATATATATACACCTTTAAAGTAACCACATCTAATTCATATTTATATTGCACAATGTTACCAGACTCTCAGCATTTACTCGGTGCAAGTATTCAATAAATAATCAATCATGTTGTTGTGAGTAAAATCCACATGAGCTTAAGACAAGTGGCAAGTAAGGTTAAATAAATGTGTTTAAAGGCAGACTTCACCTCTCAGGTCACTCTTTGCACAGTAAATCACTAATGAGAGGGTTGTGAAAGTAGTTGAAAATGACCCACCCGGTAAAGCATACGCTCCCCAAACACACACACACACTCACACAGGCGACCTGATTTGATCACTGTCAATAGAAGTAACAGTGGCATGCTGCACTAATGATTTTTGCTGTCTGCTGTGCAAAGCCATTTGTCCCCCAGCAGGCTGAACCTTAAGCAAACAACTTTTCCAGCATCTGCAGGAGCCACTGTTTGCTTATCGTCGGCTGCCCTTTGCGAATGCCCGGGAAAAGAGACGCTACTTCACACATGTGGCTACGATCGCAAGACCTGTTTGTTGTGAAGGTGTTGTTTTTGCCGTGAATAAAAAGGCTTTCTCGAGCACTGTAAGAAGCAGCAAATCAATCCTGAGTGTTGTTATACCCCTAAACAAGTAGGCCAGTCAATACAAACTCATGCTCTTCACCCAAATTTTGATTAAACCTACCGAACTCACAGGACCTACAGAAGATTTGTGCCCAAGACATCTGGAATATTTCCTTTGATGGAGTGGTGCAGCCATAAAAAACATCAAAGAGTCTTTGATTTGAATATTTCACTCTGTGCAAACATCATACATCACACAGTGAAGCTCCAATGAAAACTTGGAACAAGCTGATACAGAATACATGTATGATACAGGCAGACATGGCAGATATGGACTGAGGTCATTTTGACATCTTAAATTGACATTCATTGATTATGTTGTATCCACTTGGGAACAGCTCAACAAGCTACTACAACATTTTGACCAGCCCGTCAAATACTGACGCTTTGTCACACTTTACCTTGGCGTCTGGTACCGACCCACAATGCACCTTTAAGCGTTGTAGATGGGTCAAACAAACAGGACTTTCAACCAGGAGATCGATGTTCGAGACCGGTGTTCGTGTCCCAAAGATACTTAAGTGATGTTAGTGATTTCCGTACTTGTATTCCGTTGTTTACATTTTACTTAGTTTCCGTAGTCGGGTAATTACAATCCGTGGTTCGTCATTACAAGCAACCTCCTTCCCAGCATTCACAGTCATTTTATCCATTTTTATAATAGCAAGGCTAAGAGTCTACATCTTAGCTACTGGCTCTGTGAGCCTGATGAAACGTCAGCAAAGTACTTAGAATTCATCCTGAGGGGGACATGAATATGTGTTGCTAATTTAAAACATTTATTTCGAAATTTTGTTAATAAACGTGAATGTCAACCTCATGGTGGCACTAGAGTAAAAGTCAGGGAGTGGCTAACGGTACTGGGATTCATCTTCAGGGGACCAAGATTGTCAGAACAACATTTCATGGCAATCCATTCAGTATAGTTGTTGACATATTTCGGTCAGGACCAAGATGGTGGACGGACCACCTGACCAACCTGGAGCCATGTGGTCAGTATGGCAAACACATATTAGGGTAGCTATAAGCTGATTAAGTGGAAACAGTATAATAAGGGGTTAAAACGTGATGCAGCCCCCACAAATGTGCAGCATCATCTGCTGTCATTTTCTCTGACTTTGTCAAAGAAAAAGTTTGGGTGACAGACTTTGAAAGAAAATGTCCACACCAACTTTTTATTTTGAACTCAGAGTCGAGAGCTCCATTACCACTCAGGCTACAATAAGAAAACACTAGAAAGAGATGTGCGAGGAATGATGAAAGGCATGCCTCGGAAAGAAATGGTAGAAAAATGGCCCATTTACTTTCTTCCACCTTTTGGGTGTCTAAATGGAGCTTTATTCTGCAATCAGCGCACTGCCGCCCGGTGGACACTAGAGGGCAGAGTGAGCGCAGAGAATGCAGGCGGGCTGGCGCAGCAGGGAGCAAACTTGCTGGGAGTGTGATAAGAAGTCCTTTCACGTAACACGGCCCGGAGTGAATGTGCTATTTCTCCTGGGGCCATCAGGAAGTGCTGCAGAATATGAGCGGGTCAGGAGGAGGACAATTTCAGTACATAGGTCCTTCCGTGCATACTGGTGTAAAAGACAGAAATCAGTAGGAATTAACGCAGTAATAACATTTGCTTATAATAGACAAAAAGAGGTTTGAATGTGAGCGAGAAGGCAGACCATGGTGATCTGGTTGTGTGCTAAATTAATCAAATGAGTTCCAGCTTTCACCCACTTCAAACAATGAACACTACCTGGGCAGCCAGGGAGACGAACCCACACACAAACACCCCCTTCACACACACACACACACACACACACACAAATCTGTTACATTTGAAGAATGAGAGAAAACTTCAAAAATCCCTGAGCAATTAACCAATCACAGTCCAGCAGGACAGTGTGACAGAGTGCACACATCATTGGTCGACAGGCTCGCATCCGTTATGCTTTCAGTGGGGCGAGATCTAAATTAGAGAGCCAATTAACTCTGCTAATAGCCCTCTCCTATTTAATCTGGAAGACAATGGGGATTGAAGAAGAAGCTTTTACAATATCCTCTTTCTGCCACGATTCTGAGGGGTCTGCGTTTGCCTCCTTGTTTTCACTTCAATTAGCCCAGTGCTTTCTATGATTAAGTACCTATAATTATTTGTCAATTAAGGCTTTGATCTGGTGTGTACTGTATACAGCTCCTCGGCGTGCCTGGAAGAATGAGGATGAAACAGTAAATTTGTTCCCTTCTGTGTTGTGTTGATGAGGGTGCAAGTGAGATTAAGCTCGCAGAGCTGCTGGGAGAGCTGCCGCAGCACAGAAGTTGGTCGAACATTGACAAGATTATTTTGTGTGCCATTACCGGCATCAAACTTTCTTTTTTGACCACTACATGGTCAATGCATGAGCAATGTTGATGGGAGCGTGAAACTCCTGTGACCTGACCATATGATAACATATTTATTATTCTAATATCTGTCCTTTTTTTAATGCATTTTTTAAGATGATCAGCCATTGTAATTTGTCACAGTTTTCAATTTGAAAGGACCAAAATAAAACGTTTCCTTTGGTAACGTGAAGTTTGATTATTTGTGTTCATTAATTTGCAAATGTATGTAATGTGAGATATATATATGTTTATTTATAAATGTGTGTATTGTCAATTCAAAACAAAACTTAAGGGTATGATTGCCTGCAGTGTTTCAATTGTGTGTGCGTGTGTGTGTGTGTGTGTGTGTGTGTGTGCGCGTGTGTGTGTGTGTGTGTGTGTGTGTGTGTGTGTGTGTGTGTGTGTGTGTGTGTGTGTGTGTGTGTGTTGACCTAGGTGGCATGCTGCTGCATAAAATTGCCCCGGCAGGGATGAATGAAATTGTACTGAATTGATTTGAGTTGACATCCATCGGTGTACGCGTTGCATCAACTCGTGTTCGTCTGTTGAGTTTTTTGTATACAACATATTTAAAAGGTAGAACATTTTTAAATGTAGTGGAGTAGTAGTATTAAATAAAGCAACAATAAAAACAAATGAATTTGAGTGCAGTAATTGAGTAAAAGCAGTCGGCAATTTGTTCATTTTTAACAGGGGGGACTGACGCGGTTCGTTTCGTTCTACTAGTGAAGGAAAAGTGAACGACTCTTGGTTGATCCAAGACTTCACAGACAAAAGTAAAGCAATTACACATCCTGTCGGCTACTTCAGCACCACGGACAGCGCCATGGATTTATCAAAACACAGCACTACTCATATTGTCGAGCCAATGGTTGGGGCCATAGATTCCAACTTGCACAAACCTCATTCAGATTAAAGGATCAATGAGTCAGGCAGACTTTCATCTAAACAGCCTCCGCCCCTGCACTCTCTCTGCTACTAGGAAATGGAAGGCAGGTTGACAAGGGACATCCCCTCCTCAAATTAAGTAAAAGTACTTATTCATTTTCCACCACTGATCATCACGCTCAAGCTTACGCTGCATGTCATGCATTGAGACTTTCGTATTACGGTATATTTCTTTATTGTGCAGCTTGCACTGTGTAACCACACTTGCTCATATGTGTTCCCTCACTTCGACTTGATATAATTTCCTAAAAAACGCCTCGGTGCACACTCTCGGGTGATGTGCCGAGGCTGAGGTAGAGATCAATCAGCAAAAACAAAGCCAAGCGCACCAGTGAAACAAACAAAACAAGCCAAAAAGTGCCTGATCCTCTCATGCACAACGAGGTACTTAATAGCACTTATTATAATTCCTCTGTTTACCCAGCTACCTGACCTGGAAGGTAGATCAAAAGTGCTGTGATGCGCAGGGTAAAATGACAGTCGGGGTTAATTATCTGTAAAGCAGCGGAGGATTATAGGAATTTTACAATACAATGCAACCCCGAGGGTGGTGGAGAGGTGAAACACGCTCTCTCAGGGGAGGGCCCGGGACCTATGTAATATTAAGGGAAGAGGGGAAAATGTTCAAAAGTCAACCTGGAATCTGAATCAGCGTTTGTTTTTCTCTCCATATAATATTCAGTTCAATGTGGTTTTACAGGTAAAACATTGTTCTAAGTATCCATTACGGCTAATACATTAAAATGTTATTCATCTATAAGAATATCAATCAAATAAAAGCGATATGGATTCAAACCCATCACATGCAAATCCTATTAAAAGTTTTCAACAAAAGAAAGTACATTCCTTACATCTGTTAGTCTTTTTTTTCCCATCGTGTTCAGGCCCACTTCCTGTATTTGAAACTTGGGCTCGCCTAGTGTAGCAGAGGGTTAGAAACACAACTCCATTGAGAGGCCAGTAATTAACTCCTTTGCTGTAATTAAAACACTGGAGTCTCTTAAGGGTGTCAGGCTCCTAATGAGTTGTGACATTTTTTTTTAGAGGCTCCGCGTACCCAAAACTGTGCCGTCACTGTGCGCTCTATACCTTTTTACACAGGCGCTTCCTGCCAGCAAGCGCTCGTGCACAGCTGGGGCCGAGGAAGAAGGAAAGAAAATAAATAAATAAATAAAAGGAGAAAGAGGAAGATGGGACGCTTTCATTGCCCTGGAAGGGTAGAGAGAGGAGGAAATAATGGAATATCAGGGCTTTGTGAGAAATAGAAAAATAAAAAGGGGGGTGGGGGTGCAGGTAGTAGGGGTGCGGTTAGGAGGAGGATGAGGTGGTAGTGGGGGGGGGGGGGGGTTAGGAATTGTGTCTGAAACATTTTTTGTATGACCTCCTCCCTCGCCCATCCATCAGGCAGGCTGGCTCATTATTCTAACTAGCCAGCTCTTTTCTTCTGTTGCGGGACGCCATCAGCTGCAATCTGCATGCCAATTATCGGCCAGACCCCCTGATACCCCTGCATGGAAAATGATCTGTCAAGAAAAAAAAAAGGGAAACGAAAAAGCGAGAAGGCTCGTGCACTGTAGCCCCAATCTCTCCAACCCCCCTTCCCATACCCCCCCCCCCCCCCCCCCCCCCCCCTTTTTTACACTCTATTCCTCTCCCTCCGCTTCCCTGTACAGGCAGTGACAGGGCTTCCTAGAAAATTAATCTATGGAAAGAGAAGAAAAAAAATTATAAATGTAGCTATTCTCCCACTCCGGACCGCTCAGTTCTCTGGGCTCCGGAGGGCAGGGGAAGTGGAGTTTGTGATAATTGCCAGGGAGAGAGGCGGGTGTGGTGGGGGGGGGGGGGGGGGGCGATAACAAAGGGACCCTCTTCCCCTGAATGTTACACTGAGGGCAAGAGGAGCGGTCATGAAGCAGCCATCATGCTTTTTACGCTGCCAGGTATGCTCCCCTTTTCTCCCTTTTCACTCCCATCCATTCCATCATCAAATTACAGATGAGATGAGCTGCCATCTCTGATCACACTCTTGATCTCTTAACTGTGCCAGATAGGCAGTGCCAGGATTAAAGAAATTTGATGTCAGCGGGCCATCTGGTAATCGCTATAACCACATGAACTGTGCCCACTGATCATAAACAAAGCTTGAATACACTTAAAAGTTACAATTGACCAATCGCTAAGTCTCTAACCCCTTGGCTACGGTTGCTGAACCTGTCTTCTTCTTCTTCTTCTTCTTCTTCGTTCTGGTCTTGCACAGCATTTATGCAGTTTGCAGTGATGGTTTACCCCTTTGAAACGATGGGCCCTAGATTTCAGACAGAGGGAGGCTTCTCAATTCTGCTATTACTAGCTGGCTGATAAGGTTTTTTTTGTCTGCGTCTGACTTTTTAATGTTCCCAGCGGAGTCTTTTTAAAACAAGTAATCTGCAACAGGGGTCTTAATTATGCTTTTGATGACTACAGACATCATATCTTGCAAAGAGTTTGAGGCTAAAGTTGCGTGTCCCATGCAAAGAAGTTGGCATCTTCAACAGACAATGATCAATGATCAATGTAGAAGACATGGGAATATAGTAGCATTGTTCTTGATTTGCAATGTGTAGCCGAGACTGCCTGCCCAATTTTCCACTTCTCTCTGCTCTAAGCTCACCTGAACCAACTGTTGCTCTCAAGCCCTGATCCGACAGAAAGAGCTGCTGATTCACATCAGGTATGTCATTGATTTATTTCCCACTGCTCTGCTCTGCCAATAAACTGATGACGATGACAGCAGTGCATACAGTAGATGGGCCACCACGAAAAAACGTGCATGTCATGGATTCACAGAGCTTAGAAAAATGTATAACAGCTTGGACATCCAGCTATTTGCCACTTAATTAGTGTGATGAGCATCGTTTTTATCAGTGCTTATCATAGCGGATTGGTAAACAACCAGTTCCGACCCGGCATTCTATGACATTCTATCAACAACTGGTAGATGATTCGCTGTCATTGGTGATAAAACACTTTCTACGCTTCGCCTACGCTTTGTAATGGCAGGGACAACCCGTGAGGTGATATTCACAAACTGGCCTTTTTTTTAATGGTATCCTTTAATCTTACAAACTAATGTAAACTAGTCAATGAAGTGCTCCTTCGCCTTGGCGGCAGTATTTGATTACAAGGCTACTACTGTAGGTAGTAAGCTAGTTAGCCGTACACGCTAATGATTAGAGCAGACAAACACAGAGTTTAATCCATTTCTTACACCTTTGCTTCTCTCTTGTTTTTGGTTTTGGAGAGGCTTAAATAAAAGACGCTATACCTTTTTAAACTCCTAAATTTGCTGAGTACCACTCTTACTTCAGGAGAAACCTCAAGCTTGGCAGACCTTTTGCGGCAAGTTACGATTGCTAAGTCAGAATAGTTATAATTATGACTGTATTTCCTTTTCATTCCAGCTGCTTTGAATAAGTTAAATAGGTGGCTGGCAAATGATGACTTCTGAGTGTATCAAATGATCTATAGATGGGATATAATCATGACAACACGCATACAAAGTTAGACTTTGCTGTCTGGTCTTAAAGCCAAATCCCCGTTGTCCCTTCCTTGAGCGATGAGGCAATGACTCTATGTGCGAATGACAGCTGAAGAAAAAAAAAATGAACCCCACAAAGCCAACCTGATCCTGATTTCCAACACGGAGAGAAAGAGGCACTGAAGCCGGGAGACGAAGAGTCACTCGGCAGAGGCAGCGGAGAATTGGGTTTGCTCTGTCTGCCTTTGTGGTGCATGTGTGTGAGCTTTGATTAAAGACAGAAGATTCTTTAAGCACATTAGGGCCATTTTGTCCAATTGTTTCACGCCCTCTTCCATATCCACCCGCACAAAAGACACAGACTGCAGCACAAAGCGATGCTCACCCTCTTTACTCTGCTCTATCACACTGAGCAGGCCCCAGCGCCGGCACAAACAGGCAAGGACCAGAGGAATTATGCTCTTGTGTAGTGCTAGTAGCAGCAGAAGCCTCAGTGTAACGTCTTATCACTGCGAGGGCAGATGAAGAATTGACACACAAAGGCGAAGGAAACAAAAGGCACCATGTACAGTAGTCGCAAGTTCGGAGCCTAAAATGATTTACTTTTAAGTAATAATCAGGAATCAAACAATGTATATATCAGATGAAGGGTTCTCACAAAGGACAGCTGTAATATCTTGTTAATACACTGCTGTTGCAGCAGCACTGATAGGGCCTGTAATTGATGCGGTTGTAGTGCCGAAGAAGACTTCTGTAGCCCGCAGTGCACTCTGTGCAAAATCTGTGCAGCGTTGAACCGACAGCACATGCATTTCATTTGCAATCATCCCCCGAATTCAAAGTCTCGGGGTCTGGCACGGAGACGCGGCGAACAAAACTGCATTTCAATGTTCACAGAGAGGAGGAAAATGACTCTGTTAGCATACTCGGTAAGAGTGCTGAACCCAGGCCAGCCAGCCACCATACCCTAGAGTAATAATTAAGAATCCTGTCGCCAAGTTGTCAGTAGTCAATTACACCTCCCGTTTGCTCGGGCGCACGATCTGACTGCGAGCAATACGAAGACACTGGAGCTGTCATCAGAGATGGAAAAAGGAGGAAAATGACTGAAATGAAGATTACTGTGGAGTGGGGATTTTGAGCAGGGTTTAACAGTCTCTGTCAGGAGGTGAGTGCTGAATGCGAGTGACCAAACGCCCTCCCAAACATGAAACCATTATTGCCGATTACACAGAACGGGGACTTTGGTGGTGCATTAATTGAAGCTTTGGCTTGCATCAGTTTCCAATTACTTTTATGCTAGCCTACGGTTAATGCAGTGACAATGGATGGTGGGAGCGCGCTCCGCAGACGGAGGACTGGGTATGAGGCGAAGGGAGGTTCTTGTTGCTGTTGAACGGGAATAAAGTCAGACGTGGGAGGCAGAAGGGCTGCAGTCTCAGCACGACTATGGAAATATTCAACAAACAGAAAAGGTTTAGTCCGGACATCCATCCATCCATCCATCCATCCATTTTCCACCACTTATCCGGGGTCGGGTCGCGGTGGCAGCAGGCCAAGCAGGCCGACCCAGACCTCCCTCTCACCGGCAACATGTTCCAGCTCATTCTGGGGGATCCCGAGGCGTTCCCAGGCCAGCTGGGAGATGTAATCTCTCCAGCGTGTTCTGGGTCTTCCCCGGGGTCTCTTCCCAGTTGGACGTGCCTGGAAAACCTCCAGTGGGAGGCGTCCAGGAGGCATCCTAATTAGATGCCCGAACCACCTCAGCTGACTCCTTTCGACGCGAAGGAGTAGCGGCTCGACTCCAAGCTCCCTCCTGATGACCGAGCTCCTTACCCTATCTCTAAGGCTGAGCCCGGCCACCCTACGGAGGAAGCTCATTTCGGCCGCTTGTAGCCGCGACCTGTAGTCTGTAGCTAAATACAAGAAGTTGATGATGGTCCGCGGTCCTACTGGACACATCCAGTTAAATGTAACGGCTGTGGCCATGTAGCCAGCGTCTAGTTGCCCAGATTAGTTTTAACATACATGGTCAATATCTGACACGACATATCTGACACTCGATAAAACTTCTGATTGACATCATGGCAGTGACGCTCTTTAGCCTAAATAACCAAAGAGCTTTAACACACAAGCTTCTCATAAAAGTGAGACTTTACTTCATAATAATGGAAAAACAACACCTTGCTATGATGCACGATGAACATAAATAGACATACTAGATGTGTACATAATGTAGCTAGTCATGTGCTGACAGCTAAGAGCAGGTATAGTTACTTCATAAGGCTGGAATATTTGTGTTTCCTGCAGTGCAAAACTGACTTATTGAAGGTTATGTGCCTTGCTTAAGGGCACATTTACACCGACAAAGTTGTGAGAACTTCTCATTTACTTTCCTCCGCCAGCAAAATCCCACCAAACACCAGAGAGGCCAAACACCTGAAAGGGAAGTTGTGTTTTCACACTGACCTAGTTTTGTGTCTTTCTTTTCCTTTCATTGGCAACTGAAGCCACTGTAATTATTACCTCTATAAAGGGCCACATTTAATGCCCTAATAGCTGGATTTGCTACAAACAGATTAAACAGGAGCAAGAGAGGCTTAGGTAATTTGATAATTGCTTTTGGCACCTGCGTTTTGTGCTCCTCTCCCTGTAGCCGAGCAGAAAAGATCCCTGAGCAGGAGTTTTTTTTTTTTTTTTAGCTTTACAGCGAAAGGCAGAAAGGGCTGAGGAGCAGCTCAGCGCCCTGCTGTGTGACGCAGTGAAAAGGGGGCTACGCTCTCACGTCTGCTCCACATTGCCCCTGCTCAGCATGTCTCAGATTCAACCACGTCCAGATTTTTATCACAACCACGAATTAAACCTTGATTTTCTGTCCACTCAGCAAGAGAGCTCCACCAGTGATGCTGGGGATACATCATTTCACACTGTGGACAGGCAATTCGCAAAGGTATGCAAAGGAATATAAACTGACTTTCTTTCTTTCTTTTTTTTGGGTGATGGCCTCAAAATTGCAATAACGGTTCTTGACACTGGTTTGTATTTATTTATTTCATTTTTTTCCACCTACCCGCGTATTCAAGCCCTTTCTGTTTCGACCCGGTCTCTGAGGATTCCTGCATGAGGAAAAGAAGAAAAAAAAAGAAAATTAAAATCCATCAGCTAATGTGTCGCCTGGTAATGAAATAAGAATCTGACACTCTCTCGCATTGAAATGCAAAAGAGGTGTCCTGGCGTTACCCTGGCAATTTATCATAAAAGCCAGTGAATTTCTACTTAATATACATGAGGTACAGTGAATTATTACAGGGCTTGCCATTATAACAAACTTCTCAAAGTGCACAGACAAAAAGGGTCAAGTATATTATTTTCCCTTACGTCACTCGGACGGATGATCTAAATGGCTTTCTGAAGTTGGGGAATTTCATACTTTCTTTGAACATGTTTTATACTTTGTCCCATTTTGCACAATGCAACCCTTTTTACCCTCTGTTCCCTTTTTTTTCCCTGCTGGAGAGGAAATAGAAGAGAGAAGGGAACAGAGAGGCAGGGCGAAGAAAAGTCACCTGCTAGTATCAGAGTGCTTTTTCCACAGCTCTAATTCATCTCTGCCAGCAGCATGTCTCCACTTTCCCTTTCTTCCCGACCCACACTAAAACGAGGCCCATAAGTCCACTGATTCCTCCAGTCATCAGCGTCTTAGCCTAAAGGTAACATTAACCACAACAAGGAAAAGAAAAAAAAAAAGAAAAATCTGCATCGTTCTGTTGAAACAACAACTGGAAAATGATTAATCATTCTTTCTTAATCTTGTGATTCCGCCTGGTTGAAATAATCAATAGTTAACAATACACGTGATTGATATATGATGTTCAAAAAGTGTATACGCACTGAGGGACAATGGTGAATAATGCCCAATAATATCAAGTGCGCTTGCACTGTATCATTTGATTGATGAGTTTTGTCAAGCGACAGCCTCAAACAGTTTATGCATCTGTCAAATGAATGATTAATGAAAAGGAAGCTAATATCACCTCAAACAGGACCATGTTTATGTTACCAACAACCTCCCAAACTTCATACTTTGAGCGTGTCCGTCGCATAACGGTAAAATTCTGTGCAACACAAGAGAAATCCTGGATACAATCCGACCGTGTCAATGGCGTTCTTGAAGTGTATTATTTCACGTCTTTGGCATTGTCACTGCAAAGGGTTTGAAACAGTCTTCAATGAATAAATATGATCTTTATTTATGTTTTATAATCAAAGACCACACTTGAGCGGCGATAGATGACCTATCTGGGGCCCATGCACTGCGGAAATGCATTACAAGCGACACATCCGAGTGTTTCGCCGTAGACTGTCATATCAACATATGATGCATGTAGTCACTGATAATGTATAATTTATATGACACATTTTCACTGAGGCGGGCATAATGCCATTATCATATTGGAGAATGTTTTTAGTTCTCCTGGGGGACCTCTCAACAAATCACCACGTCTCAAGCAAACCAGGGCCAAAGATTAATGATAAACATGACAAGGACAAATTAGAATATGTAGAAGTTAGCGTGTGCTGGGGGCCACACCAAATATCCTGGAGCTAAATAAATAGACACGCATTCCGATCTGTTCCCCGTTGTCCAATTTTATAAATAGTCCTGTCGGCCTGTTTATGAACTTCTAGAATATGTGTTTTTTTAAATGGACATGGGGCTTCAGCTGTCATGTGTAATAATACTGCAGACGTGGAGTGAATGATTAGCCTCACACACATGCAGTCGTCGGCACCGCTAAACTGAACTAGCATCAGCGGTGGAAGAGGTACTCGGATCCTACACTTGAGTGCAAGAGTCCCACCACACTTTAATAAGTGCTGCTTTTAAAACAAAAGTTTTACTTTTGGGAATATACTTATACAGCCAGGAGATATTAGCTTAGCTTAGCCTAAGACGGGGAGCAGGAAACCGCTATTCTGGCTCTGTCCAAAGACAAACAAAATCTGCCTACCAGCACCTCTAAAGCTCTTTTAACATGTTGTGTCGCATTTTTTTTAATACGTACAAAAACGACATGTTGCGTCATCACGTAGATTATGTTCCTATTGTTTTTTGGCTCGGTGCAATGACTTCCTGGAGTCTTGTCAAAACATCAACCACGTCGTTTTTACACTTTTTGTACGGATAAAAAAAAAAAAAAGATTTAATATTTTAATTTAGTTTACCTTTGCACAGAGCTAGGCTAGCTGTTTCCCCGTTTCCAGTCTTTATGCTAAGCAAAGCTAAGCTAATATCTTGGCTGTAGCTTGATTATTTTGTACACATACGTCTATTAGACATTAGAATAGGTATCAATCTTCTCATCTAACTCTATTTCCCAAAAATGTCAAATTGCTACTTTAAGTAAAAAATACTTATATACCCGGGGTATAAGTACCTCTAAAAAGTATTTCCCTTTGAAATATAGTATAAAAGTATAAAACAGCAGAAAATGGAAACGTTTCATAAAGTACAGTACTTGACATTGCACCACTGGGTAGCATTAGCCCAACAGTAACCTCTTGTGTCTCACCGTGAGAACCTCTCTGTGCGCTGCCTGTGCCGAATCAGAGAGGTAGAACTTTATTGTTTTTGATGGGGAGCATAAATCCCAATAACCATCAGCGGCGAGTGCTGAGCCATTAGCCCCCCTGAGTGACTGTCACATCCAATGGAGAAGCCACTCCTCCATCTCCACCTGAGGCTCTGGAGATGGATGGCCTGCCACTCCATGGCGCGCTGGCTCATTTCTGCCCCGGTTACAGAAGTCAGTGCTGATTAAAATATCCACACTGGGTCCTTATTTCTATTACCAATTCACTCAGCCAGTCCAGACCCTCTCAATTAAAGCGCCCGGGCCCAGATGAATGGAGTTGAGGGGGTGAACGGTAGCTGACAGAATTACAAATGCTCACAGTCACAATTTATCCTCCTGACAATTAGGAGCAATTTGTTTCGTGCTAACTCATCCTTAAGGTTTCAGAAGGTCTTGTTTGATATCAACAGGAGTGGCTGCAGCTGTCACAATCCCCCAAGTGCCACTCTCCATTTTGATTATACACAGCTGACTGCACTTTACAGTACAAGTAATGGTATCCTCAATCCTTCCCTTACACATAAATGAAACAGATGTTTATTATAAAGGCCACGCAGAGATTAAGGCCAAAAGAAAAACAACTCGACCTCTGGGACACTGATTCAGCCTTGTGCGGAACTTAACTCGAAGATCTGCTATTCTTCTCGTCACATCAGATCTTATTCTCCCCCACATTAGTGCCTCCACACCATTAGATTCACAACGGTAATTATCATAACGGGTTATAAGGCAACACAGAAATATGTAAGCTTTTTTTCCCCCCCCGACAACCTTTTAAACTCCAGCCGCAGCTATGAAAACTGAGAAACGATGGCGACTTCGCAGCGAGAATGTCTTAGGCTCGGGCACAATGGAGTACAGCTCTCAATGACTGAGCCACTTTCTTTAGCGGAACCACTAAACTTCTATGGCGATATTCTATTGTGCTTTGAAAAAGGGGCTTTTGAAATGCATTAGCACTACACACTTTCTGAAGAAAGACCAAGCACGGTTTTATCCATAGCGACGGGACAAAAAAAAAAGAGAAAGAATATAAATAAATAAGAGCAGGATGCAATCATTTTTTTTAGAAGATTTGCCCAGCCCCCTTGAGATCTCTCTGTCATTGTTTGCTGACGACTTGATACTGCAAAGTTCTATCTATTTTTTCCCTCTTCTTTTTCTTCTGCCGTGGCAAATTTGTTTTCAGGCTCCATAAAATAGCCTTTTCTTATTTCAAGCGGCAGTGTATGCAGTGGAAAATCTTTCACATAATATATCCTTAAAAGCACATTACTCTGTCCCATACACCGTTAAGAGTTAAGAACACAGTTAATATTTACAGTTGGGGGAAAAAAAAGAAGAAGGGAGAAAAGGAAAAAGGATTTTGCCACGGAATAAAACACCCCCACCCACGTATACACACTCACTCTCAGTGCAGCAGTTGAACAATTGCTATTCACAATCCTATCCTTAATGCCTAAGACCAACATAAAAGAGGGGAGTTTAAGAATATAGGGATAAGCCCTTTCAGCTTTTCTAAGTCTTAAGTCTGGTTTATGCTCCATGAATACTGAGCATCGGCAGCCAGTGCTGTTGCCACTCTAAATAGATATTACAATGATTTGGGAACAATGCATTCGACTGATTCCCTCAGACACAAAAATACATATATGTGTATATATAGTGAATAGGAGGCAAACATTAGCGCTCCCCGACAATACAAGCATTTTTGATGTAGAAGGGTAGAGCAAGATTAATGTCTGAGCGAGAGAAAAGGCGAGATACCACTTTGGGTGTTTGCTGGGAAAGCTGCAGCGGGAAGATGCTTTGAGAGTCTAAATCCCCCCCTGAGTACAATGCAGGGCTGCTGATACAACCAACAGACACGGGGTCACCTCCCCTCAGGGAGACAATGGAGGCACAACAACAAAACTGGAGTGAGGAAGCACCGGGGACTGTGCCGGCACAAAGAGGAAGGCAAATGGGGGGGATAAAGTAGGGGAAAAAACGCAATTTGCCAGCGTTTTTCCATCATTTATTATTATTGCTAATAAGCATCAAGGGCTGCTGAATGTCAGCGGTGGCGTAAAAAAAAATGCAGAAGAAGAAAGTGACCATTCTCCAAAGTCTCATCCTTTCCCCCGTGTTCACGTCTCACGTCCTGCTTCTATCACGCTAAACGACAACATATGGGAGCGTTTAATATGCGAAAAGATGATTTTTTTTTTTTTTGAAGAGGGCCGTCTTGCAGCACAAGAGAGGTGTGGATAAACAGTCCTTTTTTGCCACTTAAGCTTCCCAAAACGGCCTCGGGGCTCCAGAACAACTCCGACCCTTGTGTCTCCTCTCCCAATCCAAGATTAGCCTGTCTTCTTGTCTTAATCCAGCAGAAACGCTGCATCCTGACTCCAACACCTCTCCACAATTACTGCACTCCATAATCCCCTGCCTGCCTCCATTTTTTCCCTACTGCTTTAAGAGGGGTAAAGATCAGGGGTGAGCACTCATCCCCGAGCCCTCCCCTGCCTCTCACCATGGCAGTTAAGTGTCTGTGGAAATCATAGAATGAGTAAGCCTTGTGACAGCTTATTAATACTTCTCTCTTCTCTGGGGTTTACCAATGGTCAGTCCTTAAGTATACTGTACTGGATTAAAAGGATTTGCTTGTAGCTCAGGTTGGCTTCTGCAAAGGAGGTATTTCGCCGCAATTCTCCCGCTCTGCTCGTACTAAGATGTCACTCGGAGGGGTCTCGAGTCGCATTGTGCGCAGAGGCCGATGGTCTATGAGATACAATGTGGAACACGAGACTAAGGTCTTTTTTCATGGTCGGCGCCTCCGACGATTTCCGAGTGGCACTTGATCCTCCCGGGGAGCGGAGGCACTCAAGCCGAAGGCCCTGAAATACAGTAGCCAGATGAACTGAGCGAGCGGCTCTTTATTCAGCAAACTTCGTTCGTTTTTACCGCCGTTCCGAAAGAATGACCGACGCGGGTTCTCCCAAAAAGCTGCGGCGTACACAGCTGAGCAACAATGACTGTGGCGCTTACAAAGACGGGAGATGTGCTTAAATGAATCATCCTGCTGGCTTAGCATAGCTTGGCTGCCTCTGTGCTCTGGATGTCTTTAAATGCGTTTGTTTGCCTGCAGGCCCCTCCGATTCTTTCTTTCTTTCCCCGCTTTCTCTGCTTTCTAGCCGGGATAGATTATACGTTTGTTTGTTTGTTTTTTTCAAATATTTATTTCAAAACCTAAATGGACTTGAATCGATCAATACCTCATTGTGTGTGTGTGACGAAAGCCGCGAGGGAGGGGGGTGGTGGGGGGATGGGGGGGGGGCAACCAATATGACAGATGTTACAATTCAGATTCTCCTTTCGTTCTTTTTCAAGTAAACACAATGGCATATCGAAAGGCATTTCAAAAGCTGTTTTAAATTGATTTAAGTTAGCTCCTTGTCACAAAGCTGTGTGTTCACAAGTATCACAAAGATGACGGCGAATGGAGAAAGAGAGTAAAAGAAAGCTGCCTCCTCCAAGGACTCTAAGCCATTGTAGGCTTCTACCCAAGCCTCAGATTTAAAAGAAGGGACCAGGCCTGAACAGATTTGCTCAGAAGTTTTTTCAGAAGATTTTTTTTTCTTTTTTGAGCCGCAGATAGTCATCGAGGAGAATAAACAACTTACTTTCAGAGAAGGGAGGGACATGAAAGAATACGGAGGCAGAAATGTCCCACTGGTAGGGAAATCAAGGAAAATAGAAGGGCATCGGAACCCTCTGAGCCCGCATATCAAATGTCCCACCCGATGTGGAATTCACAATAAAAAAAGACAGCACTTTTGCATAATATAACCATTGACATGACATATCACTACAGCAGAGGAAATAAAATGGTTGGGGAGAGCAGAGAGGCTTTTTTTATGTGCAGAACATATGATGTGATTAGGGCTTTTGATGCTGGGAGCTACTCATGCTTTTTTCCCCTCTTTCTGCATCAAAAGGTGAGATCTTAAGTTTCTTTCATATATCCAGTCCTCCATCGTATCGTTCAATATCTTCAAAAATGATTACTACCGCATAACTGAATTAATCGACAGAGGTACAATTGAGTTGGAACCCCTAGTTGCCCTAGCTACGGGGACAATACCAGTGGTTTTTCAGCCAGTCTCATCTGTTCCATTTAGTCGACATGGTTTTTTTTGGGAGCTTCTAATCTGCCATGCCTCATTCCGACAGAGTGGCGACCACAATATACACTGTGTCCCTCAAACTGTGATAGATGGATGGGGTTGAGGAGGAGGAGGAAAGACAGGAAGTTGGGAAGCGATAGCGGCTCACTTCTTGGACGGGGGACGGTAGGGAGATATGTCCCCCCCCCCCCCCCCCCTTCTCTGCAGCGCTCGAGCCACGGAGAGAACAAAAACATGCAATTAGAGCGGCAGCGCACTGTGAAGTGGTCATTACTAGAGCTAATGAGCGCGCTATCTGTCCGCACATTAAAGTGTCCGCTAACGAGGGCTTGTTCATCATCGGCGAACACAAGTCATCGCATAATCCTATCTCCTGTCCTCTCCGAGCCCCGTGGCGGGGGGGAAGAGAGGCTCATTTGGGCAGGCGGGGCGGACAAAAGAAGCCAAAAACAAGGCACGAGGCTTTGGCTCCGGGAGGCTTCGGCACTTTGAACTTTACCAGAGGTACCCGTCTCTTGCTAGCTTCCCGTGCTAGCATCATGGCGACTCTTTGTTTATGCATAGTCCAAAAGAAGAAGAGAAGAGACTCTATAAATATATATATATGTGTTTGAGTCTTAGCAGAACACAAAGTATATATTAAACACTAAGTATACGTTTTATTGTGGCTCAACACAACTTCAGGCGCTCTCTCTTTGAAGACTTCTCCTCAAGTTTCTACAGCGCAAGTGCCGCCAGCCGCCACAAGAGGGCACTGCAGCCAAGCATTTTCCCCCCTCCATCATGTGCCCCTGCTGCTTCTGCTGCTGCGTGGCATCCCATACTGTAAGCTGATAAAGACAAGACAGCCGATAGTTGCATCAGATAAAAGGGGAAAGGGAACACGCTCCATAGGGTTCACAGATTCTTAAACACTTATTATCTGTTTGATTCATTCCTGATTGCAAAAAATATTTTTCATGGGCAAATCCTCCCGAAGGGGGCAAGCAACCTCCTCCACCCCCCCTCACAACACGCTTTGTGTCCTTGTGTTTCTATTTACCCGAGAAAAGAAGAAGTGTGTGTGTGTGTGTGGGGGGGGGGGGGGGGGGGGTAGAAAGTTTAGTCTGCCACTGTCTCCGAGCAGCAGGAAATTTGTCACAATGAGACGAAATCTTTGGCATTCAGCACCCCTAAACAGTAAATAGAGCTTTACTGTATAAAAAAAAAGAAAAAAAAGTCAAGACGAGCATTTTTTAAAAGAGAGACTTACACAGGAGTGAATACATCTGTATTCAAATAAAAGAATGAAAGCATAAGGAGATGAATTTGGATTTGCTTTTTTTCTTCTTCTTCTTCTTCTTCTTCTTCTTCTTCTTCTTCTTCTTCTTCTTCTTCTTCTTCTTCTTCTGCATGTGTGTGTGCGCGTTTGTTTCCCTCCTGTCTCCACGGGGCAATGTTCTGGCAGTCACAATCGGATGAACAAGTTTTTCCTCCACCATTGTTGAGTCTGTAACACTCCGCTATGACTCATTCCATACCCTGTAATGATGTTTGGGAAGAAGAAGAAGAAGAAGAAGAAGAAGAAGAAGAAGAAGAAGAAGAAGAAGAAGAAGAAGAAGAAAAAAAACAGAGTTTAATTCTCTTTAATTGTGTAAAGCTGAGCAATCTGCAGACGTGAATGTGTTTAACCTTGGGCACCAATATCCCCACACAAACCACAACCGCGTGAGACCTCAAGATAAACGATGGGGGAAATAGGAAATAGTCGATAGCTAAGTGGAATTAAACAGTTAGTTTTTTTCCCTACATTGTTTTCAGTTTAGTGGACAATTT
Source organism: Anarhichas minor (assembly GCF_050575085.1). Classification (NCBI taxonomy): domain Eukaryota; kingdom Metazoa; phylum Chordata; class Actinopteri; order Perciformes; family Anarhichadidae; genus Anarhichas; species Anarhichas minor. The sequence goes on from NW_027466517.1 coordinate 956,979, forward strand.
CTTGATTTTAAATTTGATTAGAAGAATAAATCCAGGTCAAGAATTGTTTTTTTCTCTTGACAGGATGCATTTTAATGGAAATAATACTATTAATAAAATCATCCGGCAGTCTAATTGTTATATGGCACTGCAGCAGACCCTGTGGAGAGAGCGTATCTGCGGTGCATCTCAAGAGTGCTTCTGATTACTTCCTCTCTATTCATCATTTTGTCGCCTGGCCCCGAGGCATCAATAAACAACTGTCATGGATCCAAGTGATGGCAAATCAGTCAGCTTTCGCAGCACAAAGCTACTAATGCAATTCAATTGTTCCTTACTTTATCATAATATTATATCTATTATATCTAAACAGGCAGATTAGGAAGTCTCGCGTTTGATTATCTCGCGAGTTTTTCAGGTGAAACCGGGTTTCCACGAAAGAGATTAGCATCGCACAAACCAGCCGCTATCTCCATGTTTTTGTGGCGTAATAGGGTGTGATATAGTCTATCAACTGTACCTTCAGCGTGTGTGTGTGTGTGTGTGTGTGTGTTGTATGCATAGATAGACACACACACACAAACACACACACACACAGAGGCACACGGAGTGATGTGCGATCAGAAGCATCAGAGAGTTTAGCTGCAGCAGCATTGCCCCCGGGGGACTGCTGCTGTGCCTGTGCAAACACGTGGACCTCGCTCCGCCACCTGGGAGCGAAAAAGGGGGGAAGACAATCACGATGAGCCGCCCAGATAATCTCTGTTTAGGACACTACATGCATTTAGGCTGAAGCGTGAGACTACACGGGGAGTTGTTTTTTTTTGATCTGTACATGTTTGTTCAGCATCTATATCAGTTTTCGGGGAGGGGGGGTGAAGTAGTGAACACGGTGGCTAGAGAGGAAGGGAAAAAAAGTAGAAAGAGGGGAAAACACAGAAGTAGCTGAAATATTTCGGTCCGTGAACGCACACTTGCTAGATTGAGCTCGAATAAATTCACAATTTAATGGCACTCCAGACAAAATCTGTGCTCGGAACCAATTTCAAAGCGCCCATTTTAGGGGTCAGTCTCATCTCAGCTGTGCCCGGGTGGCAATCATACTGCGTGCACACAAATGATGCTTAACCACAATTAACCCGGAGGGTGCGGCATGTAGTCTAGGACCATTCAATCTCACTTTCGCATCGCCAACAAGTTAGAAGTTAAGAGATTGTCTTGGCTCCCCTTCTCATCAAGCATCAATAATTGATTGAGGCTTCTGGGACACATTGTGCATTGTGTCTCCGGAGGGTGATCAGCAAACGGGCCCCGGTTCGCGTGGGAGGAGCAGGCCACCCAGTGGTGCTTCGCTTGACCCCACCGATCCTCTATTATTTATTGCAGCAGAAAGGATCCTGGTGGACGGGTTAAGGAGGTCAGTCCACATTTAGTGCTTCGTCGACAGGCGTCCCCGCCGGTTTAGATTGAGCATTTCGCGCTACGCTGCCTCTCCCACACATGCCCTGATTTGATATTAATATCAATCTTCTTTTTACCCTTCTCTTCATTGAGATTAGCACCTCCCCCCCACTCCCCCGTTCCGACATCCATTTTGGTCCGAGGAGGACAGCGTGAAACATACTTTGCCGTAGAAGAATAAAATCCCAAATTGGTATTTTTGTGAGCGCACGCGTCCAAGTTAAGCTCACATAAGTTTATGCATTGCAAATCAACTACTCCGCCCCCCCCCTCACGCATTCATACACACACACTTATGCACAAAAAACTGGCACATATCCAACATTACTTCTTGTAGCACTCAGCTGAAAGAGAGAGTTTATTATGTGGGGAAAATAACTCTTGATTGAACAATAGCTTCGTTTGAAATCTCATCCCAAACAGTTTGAAACGAAAATAGGAAGCGAGGACTTAAAAGACAGCACCGCCGTCGCCAAAGAAAGGCCTGCGGCAAACGTCCTGGCCGACACCGTATCAGCGTGTCCTGTCACCCTGCCATTGTCCAACACTGACACCTGCATCCCACTCAAACACAAGCGGGGTCAAAGGTCAGACCTCCAACACTTACGCAGACGCTAACAAATGGCATACGAACGTGACCTGGGGCCCCAGGGCTAAGACAACGAGGTGAAACAACATGGCCTCTGCCGGGCTCCTTTACGTGCACTTTGCCTTTAAGTGACAATAAATCTGTATGAAAAGTCACCCTGTGAAATAATGACTTTAAACCATCAAAGGCGAACACAGCTCAGGCCAAAGCACTGGAAGGAAGGCGGCGAGAACAAACCTTTAAGTCCCTTATCAGCTGATGAAGGAAATTACTCGGCTGCAACCCTGAAACATTTAATTAGTAGTTTATGTACTATCATGCTATATCACATCTCGGCCGCTTCCCTACGATTGCTCTAAACGCCTCGGGGCAGTTTGCAGTCGGTTTGATACTGAACATTTCTTTCAGGCCTTTTGTTTCCGTTGCTGTCTGGGTCCTGCCTCTGTCTCATTGTCAAATCTCACCTGAAGTCGATTTCCTGTCTCAGATATCCTCGTTTCAGAATACAGGAGAACCCATAACTACTACACACAACCGAGTGGGCGCGACAAATCAAATTCATCTCCGACAATGTGACCGCTTTGGAACATTTTCCGAAAGGGAAGATCCCTTCTTTACAGCACAGCTTTTTGCCAGCGATCACAATCAAAGTGTGTGTCTTTGTGTCCCCCCCCCGGCATGTCCCTCCGTGCGAGTGTGTATGGGAGTGTGTGGCCGTGTACGTTCGTGTTGCCGGGTCACCTTGAAGCATTTTGGTGCACATGGCATGAGGGTCCCGCCGCTGTCTACCGGCGCGCTTCGCTGAGCACTTCCTCAAGCGCGACACTCCCACTCCAACAGGGATTTCCACACACCAGCGGTTGAATCTTCCTCTGGGCCTCCATTGCTAACCATTAGCGGCGGATTAGGAGAGCGGGTAAACGGAAGAGGAAGGGCACCGGGGGCTCGCTATCAGGTGGATTTCATAACCGACGTCCTCGGATGACCATCCAGGGTTAGAAAGAAGCTCAGCTCTTGGTTTCAACTTGCTATTCAAACTGTATTATCATGTGCAGTGTATGCTAAAAGACCAGAAAACAACAAGAAGTAAAACAATCATTATTTTCCTTAAAAAGCTGTCAAAGCCTTGAACTCGGTCTGAGAGTGAACAGCTTAGCCCCGACAGGAAGTGGCTGTCTTCCACCTCTGCAGTGACAGTGCCAATACATTACCAGAGCATAGAGGCAAAGTGGGTGGCAGAATTGATGGTCAGGGCATCGCCCTATTTAACAAGACTCCTCACCGACTCACAGGCCTTCCACCCCTGACTTTCTCTTAATGATTAAAGCGGTTGGGACAGCGCCATGAGATTTTATCAACACCTGCTGGTAAACAAGCCAATATTGCTCAAATACATTTCTCAGACGTTTAATCAGGAGATGAATTGAACGCTTTATGAAAGAACTCATGTGGGACAGGAAATAATGAGTTTCTCCTGAAATTGTTTGAGGAGCTGCCAAAAGAAGTGAGCACAAAGAAGAGTAGGGGCAATGGCATTCTTAAAGTTCCCCGAGAAACAGCAGTTAGCTTTTGTAATGTGACACATTTCAACGTGAAACCGCATTGTTAGATGTGAAAGGAACAGAATTAGAAATGAATAATTATCAGACCTTAACCACATTCTTTAGAAATGCAAACAAAGTTTTTTGGCAACGGACATCCAAATACTTTCGATTTTGAGTCGTAATATTGCCATGCAAACTACTACAACTTTTTATATGATTGAAGGAGTAAGCTAGTCATCCCAAATCATATTAGTTTGGATACATGTATACAGGCAACCCCAGGGTCAAGATGAGGAAGAAAGACCAAGCGATAACTGATCAATGTCGAGACGCAGTGTCTTTAAACCTGCAATAACTGATCTTTGACCACCGTAAACACAACATTGCCATGTTAACACCTATCAAAGTTGATATGGGGAACATGTTGGCAAACAGTTGGTTATTTACACATCCAGCCTGTATTAGTTTAAGAAGTTAAGTCCCATGTTCACTCTCATTTTAGCTCTGTTTTTGGTCTCCACCACTTACCTGTATCTTTAGCAGCTAAGTGCTTCTCTATGTTCACCTCCGAGTTGCTCTGGGCAGTTAGCATCGGTGGATTTATCTAAGATAGCTAAAATCAGCTCCCTGCTGCATCTTGAAATGACACTGATCAGACCTGTGAGACTGAAACAAAATATTGAAGTTACAGGCTGTAAAACCAAAACAACGACTTAAAGGATGCTAGCTACGTAAAGCTCAGCGGAGCTGCAAAGTCTGGTGTTAAATCTCTGTGGGTACTTCATTAGCAGTATCAGCATGCGCAACTTTACTTTCCAGATATTCAACTGATCCACTGATGATTTAAAAATAGTGATTATTGCAGCTTTAAAATCAGGAAGAAACATTCCCCCAGACTCAAAAATTGGGTCAAACACTTACATGTATACATGCGGGTTTCAGGGTATACTGCTAGAACCTGTAAACCTGATCAAAAGATCCAGATATATCTTCAGCAGAGGCCAACATTGTGACCACATAAGGAGCCCGCAGGCCTCGCAGCTAGGGGCCACTGAGGTGAAACCAAGCGAATCTGAACGTTGAGCCTCTATTTGTCAAGGAGACAAAGGTCTGGTTTTCACACCGAGGTCACAGTTGCATGGAGAAGAAAGCAGGACCCCGCCAGGTAAATAGGATGTCATTGTCCCCCAACAAAAGTATAGTCTTAACCCTGTGACCTCATCAGCTTTGGGGAATGCTCTTCTATTCTCAGTCAGTCATCAGAAGAGGGAGCCTGGCTCTTTTGCAGACACTGCCCAGACACCACAGGTATTAGTTCCCTCAGGGCCCGGCAGTGCACATGCAGAACAGGATACGAGCGACTTGTGGCAACATCGGCGTTGGCTTTTAATGGCCTTAAATAGAAGCAGTTATGATAGCAAGTAATTCCCTTACCTTTTGTGAAGAAAATGCATGCGCTTAATCAGATAACTTAAAAGGTCATACAACAGGAGTGAATGCGCAACTGGGATCCCATGTCACCTTAATGATTAGAATAAGGACACATTTTGAAGGTTGCATAGAAAAATGTTACAGAGAAACTTTCAGCTGCCCGTCTGCTTTCCTGTTCCTTTACTGCCCCACATTCCTCTCAAAACCCAGCAAACCGACTTTCAGAAAAATGCAGTATCACTTGTTCTGTGATCACGCTAATCTGAACGCTTTAGCAGATTGAGAGCTTCGAGTGCTGAAAGCAAAGGCAACTCAATCTTAGAATTTAAAAGGCTTTTTTTTTTTCTTTGCCTCATACAGCCTGCAGCCAAATGGCACTTGTGTTCTGACACGGCACATAAACACACACAAAAGAAGTTATTAGCGTAGATGCAAATCAAATTACTAGCAGTGTAAACTGCTATTCCTCCCTGCACTTGGGCCTGTAATTACTCTGGCTTATAGGACTATAATGAATGCTAATGACACACTACTGCAAGGCCATCAGACTAACACTTGTGTGAGGTTGGGTGATTTTCACTTAAGTTATGAAAGCCCATTTCGGTCCGTGTAGTTTCCCCCTCACTCCATACTCCAGAGCAAGATTAAAGAGAACAATAATTTTAGCAAGGAACACTTGCCTGGAATATGTTTCAAGAGCAAATCATTTAAAAATTAAAGGCCATAATTGGATGCATTCAACCATATCATATATAAAGCATATTTTTGCATTTCAAAGGGGATTACAAATTCAACTACACAATGAGTCCTTGTGGAAATGACAACAGCTGCACATGTCTCAGATCTGTCAGTGTTTCCTCACTGAATCTAATTTCATTGAGCCAATAACCATTTTTGCTGCTGGGAAATCAACACACAAACACATTTCAATACTTTAACTACACAATATAGAGCAGGTTGGCCTTGAAACTTCTGCATGTTAACTCAAAAAATATGGTGAGGATGTTTGGGTCTGACACATAATAAGCAGCTGGCACAAGTAGGCAAAACAATTCATTGTGCTGTTAAATAGACAAAGTTGGCACTGTCTATAAAGACAATCAGTACGTTAAGTTGGTGTGAAAATGAGTCAATAAATCAACAATTCATTTTTTAACTTGCCATATAATAGTGGTCCAAGGTAAATGAGAATTCATTTATTATAAGCAGTCACTTCAAGCACCAATCTCACCTCAAGCACCATTTGGTCGCTCCTCTGGACCTTTCAATCATTATAAATGATCTTCTTGGGAAGATAGTTTGGAGGTGTAGATGTTCAAATTTCCATTTATTCTGAGGACATCTTCTCTATGTTGGCCTAAAAGTTGAGCTTTTTATCATATTACATGATCTTCATCATCACCACCACCTCCTCCACCCTCAACACCGGCGTTCCACAACTCCCAGTTCACGCCCGAGTTTGTGGCCACACACAGCTCCAACACCATCATTCCGTTTGCTGACGACACAGCCGTCGTCGGCCCAATCACGATGGCGGCGAGACGGACTACAGAGAGGAGGTCAGAGCCCTGACATCTTGGTGCCAGGACAACATCTTCCATCTCAACGTCAGCAAAACTAAGCAGCTGATTGTGGACGACGGGAAAACACAGGGAGAAAGACACGCCCCGTTCTTCATCAGCGGGACTACGGTGGAGAGAGTCAGCAGCTTCAGGTTCCTCTGGGTTCAAAACCACGGGCAGGGATCGGAAGTAGGCATTGCTTTGTTTTAAAGGGCCGCAGGTCATAAAAGCCAGAGAAAATGAGAAATTGTTTTTACGACTGTATTTTTGTCTCTGAAAGGGTTACAAGTTTCAAGTTATTTATTATCAAATGCACAACCGTTATAGAAGCCTGGCAGCATTGTCAATGAAAATGTTGGGTCCAATAATGCTGATTAAATATGTAACAAAAGAAAATCCCAGAAAGAAATCCTGTATATTCAGCTTATTCATTTGCAATCAGTGTCTACCACAAATTTTAAAGTAACATATATTTTCTTTTGTTACATATTTAATCAGCATTGTTGGACCCAACATTTTCATTGACAACGCTGTGATGCTTCTATAACTGTTGTGCATTTGATAATAAATAACTTGAAACTTGTAACCCTTTCAGAGACATAAATACAGTCGTAAAACAATTCCTCATTATCTGTGGCTTTCCTTCTACACAATGCAGTCTGTAGTTAGCTCAGTGGTTCCCAAATGTTTTTTTTAAAACAAGCAAATGCTTACTTGGGAACCATAACTGTAGTTAGGGCAGTTTGAGCGTATTTATTTTTAAGATAGAATTCACAGAATCCACAAGTGAAAGCCAAATATTAAAACACATTCTGAAAAATAATCATACTTTTGTAGAGCAGAAACATCTTTTCTACTTTGCTTTTATATCATCTTGTGTCATTTAACAGACAAAGCTGACCAACTATATACATATATACATACATACATACATATATAAAGCCAATAGTGGGCTGCAATAGTAGGACTGTGTGTTACAAAACTGCATTAAACACCTAAGAAGTTTAAAAAGCCATAAAATACATAAATATTTGCAGCATATCCAAGGTCTAAGAACATGTTCTTATGCAGCATGTCTTCCTGCCTAAACAGCACATTAGCTTATCTTATATGTGCTTAGTGAATGACATTGTAGACTTACTGATATAACCCGGATTTCTTCCCCTCAAACAGAAGAGCGAGCCGAAGCTCCCCCATCGGCTGCCTGAATAAGGAATTTCTGATGACCTGAGCTAAAGGTCAGCAGTGCAGAAGAAATGCTGCAGTAAAGGGAATCCAGGACAGCTCAAGTCTGTGTGGATGACCAAGAGATAAGGACTGGCAGGAAGTGAAGAGGACAAGGAGCAAGTGAGCATTCTGCATCACCCTGGACCGGCAACAACTGGGAGCTTTCCAGCACTATGCTCTTACTAAGAGAGATGGAGATGGTAGTGGCTCGTCATGTGTGTGCACATTCTCAGCTATTAAAGAAAAAGCTAATGGCCTTAACTAACACCCCCGAGAATTACGATTACGTTCTGTGTTCCACCACAAAAAGATTACCCGAAGGAAACACATGTATAGAAAGAAGGTGGAGCAGGCAACTGAAATGCAATTGAGTGCAATCAAGATACAGAATCATAAGGCGAAATATGTCGTATTTCAGACTTTGTAATCCGATTTGTTGTATTGCTGCTAATTCCAATAGGGAATAGGGAATAGGAAGAGTTAATCATTTTTGGGAAAATACGCTTATTTGCTTTCTTGCTGTGTTAGATGAGACGATTGATACCACTCTCCCGCCTGTAAAGATGAAGCTTCACCCGGCAGCTGGCTAGCTTAGCTTAGCATGAACACAGGAAACAGTATACGGGAAAACAGCTAGCCAGGCTGCTGGTAGCATCATATTTACTGTACAGGCATAAGAGGGGTACACATTTTTCCAAGCATCAAACTGTTTCTCTAGTTGAGAATTGTTGAGTTAATGATGACTTCATAAATTGAATAGGTTTCCTGGCGTATTGTTGATGAAAAGGTTTTCTTAAAGGGAGAGTTCTCCCAAATGTATTTGTTTTTGGGGCGCTTTTAGCACCACAAGTCGATATAGTCCCTGGATTTATCTAGATCGATAAATATTACAGGTAAGAGGAAAAATGTGTATTTTTTAATTTGGGGGTGATTGTCCCTTTAATAATGTCTTCTGAGATGGTGCTAGTGAGGCTAAAACACTGCAAATCAATTTGGCTTGTTTGTGTATATATTATATATATATATATATATAAATATATATATTGTAGTTATATTAAAATGCTTTTGATAACAATGTCGGTAAATTACCTTTTAAATTGTATCCTACAATCGCCGGATGAATGAAGCTGCCGCCTCATATGAGTGTTCGTTAAACTTTGGCTGCACAAAACCGCGCTGACAACTGATACGGACGCCTTAAAGGCCTTCTTTTTAGGCCTGTGCGTACTCTTGTGTACGAAAAGGACCCGGATCCCCAGCTACAGCTCTGTACAGATCATGGTAAAACAGGGCTGTAGCAGGTGGACAACATACAGTATATTTCCAACAATGTACTGAAACTTTACAGGATTTCCTCTCTTCCTTCAGTGACCATGTTAACACATTAACTCGTGTTCAAACTTATAGCATAACTTGTTGCAACTCTTAACCACTAAAACATATCAGGCTCTTGTACACTCAAAATGTTAAAATGTAAAACAAGTGAATATGGGACTAAAATGTGCATCGATCATTTGGCATGAACCTTTTGCCCGTACATGATTCTATACAATACATAACAAAGATCCAGTATTTCCGAGGTAACACAGTTATGCATGTTGCCACACTCTGCAGCAGTGTTTTGGTTTTATTTGAACCACAGCAAAGATGTTTGAGCTGTTGTGAAAAGGGTAATTGTGTTGTTTAATTGAGTATTTCATAAACTGGCTCATGAAGGCCAGTGACTTTCTTGTGTACCTCTATTAACCTAGAGAGCAATGGAATGGCGTTCAGCCCATGGAGTAAATATAGTTTCAGTTTCTAGTACATGGTCATTTCTGAAGGCAGAGAAAAAGGACTCATTAAAAAGACATATCAAGGTGAAAACAGCGGGACAAACAAATAAAGGAAGACTTGACTTCAAGAAGTAAACATCATTTCTGACCTTTCTGGATTGTGCCTGTTGCCAAAATGTTGTTCTCATCTCATTTGCACATTTACATTTAATAATGCCAGGTTAACCGGAGAGCTGTTCCATTAATTATCGAGCAAACAATTTCAGGTTTGTTTTGAGTAAAAATGCGCCAAGGCCAGTAGCATCAACGGCTGAGGATCAGGATGATTTTTTTCTTTTTCTTCAGACCTCGGTGGACAAAGCATCCGCAGTAAATCTCAGATCAAACAACATGCTGAAAAGTTGGATCTCAAAGTAAATAGCCATCGTCAAAGGGGTAGGAGAAGGGAGAGAAGATTGTCTCAAATGAAAGACACCCCATTGAAATCCTATTGAGCTATTTTCAGTGAGGCACCAAGAAAAGCGAGAGAAAAGAGTGCACTGGTAAAGGTCAGCGTGAACCCAGATCATAGAACCTGAAACATGGCACACAGATAAAGGGCACAGTGAGAAATATATCAATTACGCCTTGACATTTTCCAGAGAGACAAAAGAGGCCTGTATAATACGATGGTGTGGAGCTGTGGCCACTGCAGCCTCCTCAAAAGTCACCAACACTCTGGAATGGGTTGCCGAGTTACATTCCTACTAGATATTAAAAAATTATTAAATGCAAAGCAAGAAATTAAATGAGTTTATATCCTCATAGCTTCACACCCTCTATTATAGAGTTTTCCAAAACGTGTACAAATCTCAGTAACAGAGGATGAACTTTGGCCATAAACTTAAAATGTTGTATCTAACCTGGTTTTGAATTCAGATTATTTGGCCTATTTCATTTCAAAGAGGAAGTTTGAGCCTCAGCTTTATGCACATAGAATCTCAAACATTTTTTTCACCCCATTACATTCGCATGGTGGCCCCATGCAAGTTGCTCATTCCCGACCCCTGAAGCCCGAGTCACTGCAACTTCAGACTAAATGCTTTCCATACGGTTAGGAAGCTGCTCACATTAGGTAGCAAAGTGCTATCATTCTACTTCTGTCATTCAAGAATACCTCAATGTACACTAAAAAACATTCACACAGTAGGTGTTCTGTTGTTTCTTGCAGTGTTTCTTGTTTACATGACAAATGTGGTGAAAGTGACATTCTGGATGTCCGTTTATTTAATTAAGAACATAGACTGTATATAGGAAGTGGATGCAGTTGTCGTGATGTCACCTATTGATTGTTTTGAAGCCTCAAGTTTGGCATTTGGCCATTGCCATCTTGGACTTTTGCAGCCAGTAAACCATATAATGACAGCTGAGGAGGTACACCGTATACGGCTCTGGTAGCGACCTGTCAATCACAAGGTAGCCACGCCCTAAAGCATACCCTGCTTTATCATCTATTTGACTCTAAATGGACCATAATTTACGAAATAAACATCGTGCTGTATTGAAGAAGACTTGAAACTAGCGATTGAGACATGAACATAATGTTTACTGACGTAATAAATCAAGTGAGAAGTACAGTAAACTTCTTTTTGCAACCACAGGAGTCGCCCCCTGATGGCCATTAGAGAGAATGCAAGTTAAGGCTCTTCCGCATTGGCTTCACCTTTCAGGACCAGAAGTTGTGTCTGCTTAAGAAAGAATCAACTAGCTTTTTATTGCTATCCAGGTACAGTAGAACCGGCCAAAGTGCTACTTTACCCACTGCAAGCCATTAATAAAATATAGGAGTCTAAACATGAGACCAATGTGATTATATGACAAAAAAACTACAAAAAAAAACAAATCAATAGATGTAGTTTTAAGACTCAGTTTTTAAGTAGCGATAATGTTTTGCAGTATACTATTCAGCTCGGTCTCCCATCCATTCGTTTCAATTAAATTGATGCAAACAGTGGATTTTCTGGGGTCAAATGAATCCCTGCAAATCTTTTGTGTTGGGTTCAACTTTGGTGAATTTATGTCACGCACATTTGTGCCGCTGACCAATTCCAAACAGTCTTGATAGAGCTAACCTTTGAGGTTTGAGGAGAGCCAGAGATTCCAAAATGGAGGAATTTATCGCAGCTAATTAGTTGCGTTTCAACATTCACATTTATTTACCGGCCTCAAAAGAGAAAGTAGTTAATGGTACAAATACATATACCTTTTTTCAGTGAACTGTTTGAAGTTACTATCCTATTATTGATCAAGCTAACGAGCTTGACAACTGACAGTTAGCAAGCTAGCAAACTGAGAGAGCTAGCCAGAACTAGCATGATCTTGACTGGCTGGCGTGTTTCCTTGTCAGCTACAGTAGCTCATCAACTAACCCCGAAGTAGGAGTAGGAGTAGTTGTCCCTACATCACCACGAGGACATGCGGATGAACTTCAGTGTGCCGGTGTGTGTTGTGACCGGGCAACATGGTCTCAAAGAAATAAGTGAAATGACAACGACCTCTTAACAGCGCATAACATGGTGGTGGCATGTAATGTGTAAAATTGTTAACAATTGAACGTTTAGGTTCAGGTAACAAAATCACCTTGTTGGGTTTTCTGAAAAAAAATCATCGTTGGGCTTAAAATAAGTACGTAAAATAAAATATAACTAAAATATATAAACACGTTACAAACTAGTAACTCAACAACCCTTTAGGACATAAACACCTCATCCCAGTTGTAGGTCCTGTCTTTTTTTAACACATTTTTACTCACATTCATTTTACGAGCCACCACATCGTGATGTGTGGTTTCACGTATTTCTGTTAGACCAGGCGGTCCAGGGCCTAGAGATGTGTAACATTAGGCCTACTAGTAGCTGTTGGTAATGCAACCAGGCTGCTGTGATCTGCCTCTAAACAACACAAAGAAAAATGATGTCTTTCTACCTGGTTTCCATCCTGTTTTTAAATCACATGTGGGGTTCCACAGTCAATGGCAGTTATTTCACCTCTGTCACTTGAAGCCCTTTTTTTTTGATGGCCACTCCAAACTGACGTCGACTCCGAAACAAGGGAAGGAAGAAGTACGGGTACAAAGCCCGTTTTGGGGGAAGCTGCTCTTCGCTTTCCACACGACTGTTTCTGGAAAGTGCTGTGACGGCTGCCACAGATAACAAGTAAGTACATTTAATAGCTTTTCAATCTTTGTTCTCCTGCTTGTTGGGTTTGTACGCATTCGCAGCATATTCACACTAACACAGATTTTTCAAATGCATGGCAGGCATGCAGGCTGCATATTTTGTGCTCATCCATTTGTCACACACAATATCTATGTCACTGCTGATCTCATTTTGACACAACATGCTGCAATTATGTATCTCACCCATGCAAGTGACATACTGGATTTGTCAGTGATCGGCACAGATGAGTTCTGCTTTATTTAAAGTGGGGGGGGGGACATGTTTACTACTACCAGCGACATTTTCAAGAATAAAAAAAATTCCGTGGAATCAGATTCATGAGTCAGAGGCGTGTAGCGGCTACAGCATGACTGCATTCACTGAATTCATATTTAACATGACATGTGTGTTATAAGCTTTGAAGCTTGTGATATGATGATTTGGCCTCTAAAAACAATGTAACAATTGAGACAATGTGAAATTACCCAAGCATCTTGTAGGAAGCTCGCGATCATGTCAGGTAATGGGAGGCACCTGAATGTTACATTCTTCAACAATACGGCATATCGAGCCTCTCTACAAGGCTGATATCTTATTCATCTGCTGCTACGCGCTTCCTCAAGTATATGCCCCCATAATTACTTGGCATAATCAACACTGTACTGCTTGGTGACGATAACAATGTTGTACAGTGAACATCATTTTGTGTTTCTACAGACTGAATGGAGTTAAGGGGCACCTCTCATTCACATCTTTGCTCCCGAGCCAAGGTAAATCACTACAAAACCAAAAGACTGCCGTATTGCTCGCATACAAGGTTTTCCCGCTAATTATCTAAGTTGCATGCAAATTCATCCAAATATATTTAAGAATTTCAAAACAACCACTGTGATTATAAAACCTCGGCTGTAAGGCACCCAAGGTTGTTCTTTTGCTTCCATCAGACCCTGACCACTTGTATTCATTCACTTACAGCATTAATAGGCCAGGAGAACCATAAATTACCACCACAGAACATGTACAGTAGCATGTTCAGTGAAAATGAAAACAGGTCAATGTTGAAACCAAAAAGCAACCCGTTTCCCCAAGAAATGATACGTGTATACTACTAAAGTTTCCAATTCCTGATGTGGTGGTTTACATAATTGCTACCTGGATTATTGATAGGCAACATTCTCTTGAGTGTTTGAAGTGTAATTTTTATGTAGTGCTCCAAAGTTGCAAGCAGGTGGACGGAGGGCATTAAAAATTACTTTGACATCAGAGAATAGGTTTAGCATCCAGAGTGGTCAGAATTAAAACAAAAACACTTGCAGGTAGTGAAAGTGTTTTCAGTTCAATGTTGACAGACAAGTCACGTCAGACTCAATCTTTCCACAACCTTTTGCATGTGAATACCTTAACATACCCATACCCTAACTAATGCTGTTGTTGTTAAGCAGATATGTTATTGACAGACCGGGTATTTTTTACCTAAATATGTTGTCAGTGAACATTATACCGATTTGTCCGATTTGTTGCTTGCATACAATGTTTTCCACAAATTATCTAAGTTGCATGAAAAGTCATTCCTAATATATTTAAGAATTTCGACGTCACAGTTTATGCTCTCAACACTGACACAGCTGAGCCGTCGGCTAGAAGATAACAGTGCTAACAGTGAAAACAACGGCAACAGTGCTGACAGAGCTAGCAGTGTTCACCTGGGAGGGGACCAGAGAGTGGGCGCAATGCTTCTGCTGCGACGTTGTGTCGGGAGGGTGTTATCAGCTGTAACCGCCTTATGAGAGCAGCGCAAAGCGGCGTCCGTGAGCTAACCAGCGGGGCAAAACAGAGAGACTCGCATGCACTAAAAGCAACGTGCAGCTGGCCAAGCTACATAAACAAAGCAGAGATGCTAGCATTACAACACACACAGTGGGAGAGTTACATTATTCTCTTCTCAGCTAGACATTACTACACTATATTATACTATATTTATATATATATATATATATGTATATAAATGATGTACATAGGCCTATATATTGTGTAACAGTAGCCCAAGTTGAGTCTAACGTCAGCCGCCATTAGCTAATAGTCGTACCAGACCAACTAAGGCTGTAGCAGTAAAATCCTCTATTTGAACAAAGGTATATTGTATTGCTCAATAAATTAACTTGTCACTTATAAGAGTAGGAATGTGTTATTTTACCTTCTAAAGTTGTATAGTCTCGCTTTAAAATATGATTGGAATCTAGAGAGGAGCTGCATGGAATAATGAATGATAAATTACAGAGCCACCACTGATCCATTAAAAAGTCTCACTTCAATAATAGTTTGGAGTGTTATTACCTTAATCATTATGTCCTGTATGTTACCCTCTTCTACATGCTCTCCCATTGAAACCCACAATTGTTTTTTTTGGATTATTTTGTCAAACAAGTAGCTGAAACTTGGATTAAATAACTTTTTTTAATCGAGAAGGGAAAGATATGCTAGTCAACTATCCCACATCCCTTCAAGAAATGGAGATTAATTTGAAGGTAATCATAAGTGTGAAAATTGCTGTTATCTTCTCACTATTCCTTTTGACTGCTAACGGCCTGTCTGGCTCTGAAGTCGTCCCGGTAATAAATATTCATATACCTTTCAGGGTCTTTTGTTGTGTTCACTACCTTCCATCAGTCTGATCTGTTGTGGCACGAGAAACACAAATGGTGGAAATAAATTTAGAAAAAAAAAATCTAAGTAAATATATAAATAATAATGACAATGAGTGAAAGGGGGGGGGGGGGGGGGGGGGGGGGATTTGGAACATCAAAGGCTCCTCTATCTTTGTCGCATGTAAACAGTGCGTGCCTTCAGTGAGTGGAAGAGCCCTTTTTAATGATTCCATGGAAGATTGCCACAACGACAAGCATCCTGTAATAAATAAAATTAACAAACATTTCTGTAGGGTCTTTTCAAAGGGAAAGAGAGCCCAATGTTTTTTTTTCAGATAAGTGGTCTATACATCCCCTGCTCCTTCCTGATTAGTCTAATCCAGTGAGAAGTGCGTGCAGGGTTTTGATTGAGTCAGCCGTCGAGGACCCCGAGGGGGAACCCTCCTGATAAGTGCCTTTACCTTTCACCTCCAGAACCCCACGCACGTCGCTTCGCCATATCCCACTCCCTCTAATCTCATTTGGCCCAGGAAGACATGCTCAGGCACAAGAAGCTACGATTAGCATCCTCTTTACCAAGGGATTCCATTGGCTTGGACTGCCAGTGCTGCCCTCGACCTGAAGTCGCTGAAGGCACTAAATCAGCTCGGCTGGTTCTGTGTGTGGCTCGTGTGTGTGTGTGCTTCTGCATTCGCCCTTCACGAGCGAGTGTGTATTTGACAACTTGTTATCAGAAGGGGTGTTTTCCTCTATTTGCCTTCTTCGGAGCTATATCAGCTTGAATGTTCTTGATTATCAGTTTTGCCACACAAGTGCTCCTTTATTTGATTACCTGACCGTGATGTCAGGTATTTGTATCGAGTATCTTAGAAATACTGATGTCATGACGTCAGAATCACAACAGCCCAACCAAACTCTGGTACTTTTTTATTTTTAAAGCAATCTTAAAATTTCACATATCATGCATTTATTTAACCATCCAGTTTCTGTAGTTTGGGCGGGTGGCAAAAACTCATTAAATCTTTTTTTTACTTAGTCACATTTTTAGGCATTTAGTCGAAAAAAAGGAAATACCAGAATGAGCCTTTAAAAACTCAAACATGAGCAATATGAGAGCAATCACAGAATGCCTTTGTGTCATTAAATCCCCCAAAAACACAGATATTGTATCCTCGATGGTAACCGTGCCGCTGCACAACGGGTCAAATTCAAGTAACATTACTGTGTGTGTAAGTGTAAGGTCGCATTTAGACTGCGATCAGCCTCTATGGACACAAACAGAGGAAGTCACTTAAGTTTGAATTTTGGAATCTGATAGTATCCATCTTTCCATTCAGCACTCGTCATCACGTTGTGTTTGATTCCTGAGCAGGGAGTGTCCTCTGGCATCACATGTCATAGAGATTGTTTTATTAAAGATGTGACCTTTTGATTAAAGCCCCATGTGAGCTCGCACTGTACAGACGCTCAATAGGCTTCCAAGTAAGTGTAACCACTGATAAAGTAATTGATAAAGCAATGTGTGACTCCCCACTACTCAAACAACTGCAGAAATACATCACGTAGCATCAGGAAAACACCCTAAATATTTCAAAACTGTTTCGAAATGTATCAGATGAAGAAAACAAATCGATGCAATTCGTTTTCTGTGAACAACAACTTTATTTAAGAAAGTTCGGATAAATGGATAATAACGGTCGTTCATATGAAGTTTTGTATCACACTTTTCATACCTGCAGCCTGTCACTGTTCTAGTAGAAATGTATTTCTACCATAAAGAAATGGACATAATATATAATCCAGATTTGACTCAATATGTGCAGGTTTGCAGAATTGTATCACAAAAAAACACTGTACACCATAATAAAAAAAAGCTTACAATATAACTTCATCTTAGACATTAAGTCAATGAAATAATCACTGACTACAGTGACTTTATGGCACCTCATCTATGCTGAGCATTTTGCAATTACATATTTGTTTTGGCAAAGCAGATGCAAGTAAAGAAAAAAAGACTCAAGAGGCATCTGGAGTGTTAATGAGCAAAGACAGCAACGAAAAAACTCTCACTCGTCCGCATGATTTGACGTATGGAACGTTTATGCCGCATGGAGAGAGTGCACGAGCAACAAAGACAGCACAATAACTCAAAGGTAACCATGACGCACACACACACACACACACACACGTAAGCACACACGAGTGACGTCTCACACGCCTACTGAAATTATGACACATCTTAATGTACGGGCGGTGTCTGAGCAAGCAGTACGTGCACAGTAATAAATATGCATGAGGAAATAATGCAGACTAATCTGAGTGTGTGGTCACAAGCTTGTAGCAGCTTCTGGGGGGGGGGAGTTTTTTTTAAAGTATGGCTGCTTAGCGAGCCAGCTGTAGGTTGCACGGGAAAGAAATATTAATCTTGCCTAAATGTGGAACATACTGTATATAAAAAGAGTCGTTCCCATCCTGGGGTTAGGGGCCCTTAAGGGGTCACACGATGGTTTTGGAGGGGTCGCAAGATAGTTAAGATAAGAAAGAAGAAGATACTTTGTCTCACTGGATAATTGTAACTCTTTGTGTCTCTAAGAACGATTCAGACAAAAGTTTGAAACCACCAGAAGATGTGACTCCTAATTCAACCAAAATCTTTAGAGTGAGTGGCACTAAACTAAACTTTTTTCTAACAATGTGACGAAAAGTCACACAATAAGAAAAAATCGAAGCGATGAGCACGAGCTTTATCTCTGTAGGGACTACAGTGTGAGGACACCTGGGGATGGAACATTTAAATTATATTTAGCATGTGTCTTAATGCCTGCTTAGATAATAATAATTACAAATATTATTCAAAAAATGTTTTGTTTAAATATTTAAGACGTGTGCAAGACGTGGGATATGCACGTTTAAATATCATGGGAATATTTAAGTAATTTATAAATATGAATATAATGAGGTGAAGAAGACAGCATGTGTTCTTCCAGAGCGCAAATATATCAGCATCAGCACCATGCAGCATCAGGCTGAAGGTTACGAGCTGCAGGAAAAGTTGCCACGTGCAAAAACGAATGAGTGTCATCAGCAAATAAATTGAAAAAAGAAAGAAAAAAAGACTGAGAACATTGTTTGAAAGTCACTAAACTTGCCCACACTGACCGGCGCAGAGAGGTGAACCTGATGGATGCGAGTGTGTGCAGGCTCGCTTCTTTCTCAGTGACGCATGCAACGGCCGATGCTTTTCCCCACATCCGCATCCGATGAACTCCAGAGAGCCGACCACTGTAGGCCCACACATGCATGCGTGGTAAATAAAACAGAGACGCGCACTGTCTTCATGTGTGTCTGGGAGGGAATAAAGCCTCGGTGTGAATCACTTTTCCCGACTGGCGCGGCGCATTAAACAACCGTGGCGTGATTCCCTCTTTTTTTCCTCTCAGCTCATCCCCTTCCCCCCTTTTTCTTCTTCTTCTTCTTTCTTTCTTTATCAGCTGGTTCACGATTTCATTTCTTTCAAATGAGAATTCAGGGACCCCCAAATTCAAGCCCCCGCGTCTTCAAACAACACAACTGTACGGTTTCACTTCTTTCTCCCGTCAAAATGGTATCCCAGATTCAATTTTAGATATAGACTAAGGATTTAGCCAGTGATGATTTTCTTCTTCTTTTTTTTTGGTCTTTCGGAGACAATATTTAATGTGCTGAAATGAGATCAGCTTTACCCCCCCCCCCCCCCCCCCCCCCCCAAAAAAAATTTCCTCAATATATATGTCAAATCTCGCGTTGACACACGCCAAAAATGAATGCATCTTTGATAAGTGAGCCTGTGTTTGGCATATAAGATCATCTCTTCTTCTCTATACACCATCATCAGAAGAAGCAACAGTGACACTGCCATCATCATCATCATTATCATCAGCAGCATGATCAATAGTCTTTTTTTTTCCTTCAACTTCTCCCCCCCCCCCCCCCCCCTTTTTTTTTGATTTAGGAAATTAGCACGCCTAAATACAAAAAAAGACATCTCAACAGCTACTTATCAAACTCCATTCACTGAAGATGCTTTCAGGGTAACGTTAAAACACAATAATGTAAATGACGCAAGGCTTTTAATTAAATGTTCGCTATTTTTGTTTGATCTGTTTAACGTTTTTATTTATTTTTTATTTTTGGAGAAGGGGGGGACTTGAAATGTTGTGAAGGGCGGAAAACAAGTAAAAAAGCGCCTGCTATCCTCGGTGTCCCCCTTCTCGTTGACTTTTATCGCCAAATGAGGCATATAAATGACCTGAATTAAATAAAATAAAGAACAATTATCCTCTCCTTTTTTTCTCCCCCTCTGATCTCGCGCTGAAAAGGAGTCATGGAGAGATAAGGCAGATTGAATTCTCTCTGTTGTGCTCCAATAAAACCCGTCAAGAGGGTTGTGTGGAAGGGGAGGACGAGTTAAAGAGAGATTTTTAAAAGCCTGCCTATAATTTCAAATCATAATTTCCCTCCCATTATACCTCTCAGACGCCGTTTATCGTTAAGGTTATTTATTTCAGGGCGTTGGAACCCGCGGTCTATTCCCGTGACTAAGTTGGATAATTACAGGTATAGTGAGCGCATCGCAGCGCGCTAATGAAATAGAGGAAACACTCAAAGCAAAACTCTATAGCAGGGTGTTAAAACAACAGTTATGTATACAAAAGAAAGATTTATTGGCCTCATTTTCATCACGGGAGAAAGAAAAAAAATATCCACGTCTGCTGTTACTCCTGAAAGTAATTATAATTGTCTAATTTCAAAGTTGAATTGGGATGCTTTAGGGGTTTGATGTAAAACTTCACATTCGGTTCAATGAAGTATCACCCTAATTTACAGCTCTAGATAAGGACTAAGTCTGTCATAAAACAAATCTACTCGTCCTCTCCCCCCTTTCCTTCCCTCCCTCCCTTCCTTCCTTCCCCAGGATTGAATTGCACCTTGGGCAATAGTGCAGAATCGCGAATCTTAACTTCTCCAGCATATGTTCCTGGCAGATAAGTAAACAATTTGGATGTGGGAATGAAAATTTTAATTAATACTACAGTCGTCTAATGTGAGGCTAGACACACCGCGGTCCGCGAATCCTGATCCCCATTAACAGTGAGAGGAAGGAGGGTAGAGAAAAATAAACGGTGCACAATTCACATTTAATTCTTTCAACGCTTGTATAATTCCTCCTGTAGCTGTTCTCATTCACTTTGTCTTAACGGGAGTCAGACCTGTATCACTTCTGCAAGTTTAGGCGGGTTTAAACACGTGTGAATGCCTTGATGATAATACGCGTTAGCGGGGTTTTGGCTGCAACACCTTTTCTTTTTTTTTGGAAAAGTAAACACACACGCAGAGGTTTCTTTTTAAACCGCAAGTGGTGGCCAGCAAGTTCCAAGAGAGAGGAGGGAGGGGGGAAAGAGAAAAGAAATCACATGCAGGTTGTTCCATTAGTAGAACCTATAATTAAGAAGAAGGCTCCCTCCTTGAAGTGATTAAGCAGTCAGACAAGTCGGACGGGCGGAATCCCTCGAGGGAGGCCTCATCTGAACTGTCAAACATCAAAAGATCACACAGGTTCATCCCGGAGTCACAAAAAAAACAAAAGAAATAAAAACACACCTCCACCGCACTGTGAACACGCCTCAAACCCGTTTCATTTAATTACTAATAAATGAAGCCTCGTTGGGGGAGGATAGTCAGAGTGGATCAGGGGGTTTAAACAGCTTAAATACAAAAAACAGCCACGCACGAGAGGACGGGATCGATCTGGGAAAAAAGGGAATTGATTTTAGATGTCATTGTTCTTCTACTAATGTTCTGTCTTTGAGCCTATCAACAGTATGGATTAGTTGTTGTTGTTTTTTTTAGACAAAAAAAAGGGGGGGGGGGGGGTCAAGTTGGGCCTAACATTTGAAATGTAAAGAAAATATATTGTTATTATTTTAAAAGAAGACATTTGTTTTTTGTGAATTGTCGTTTCCGTTGCCAGCATTTATTAAATTACATTATTGTTATTTTTTGGTATTTTCTCGATTTAAAATACGCCTCACTCTGCCAGGTTGAACTCCCCCCGCAGCGCCCGCAAACACACACGCAGCGTTGCGCTATCGTTCTCATCTCAAGTGCCCAATAACCTACAAATACAGGAAATTGATAGCGTTGAAGACAGATTGTCTTTATTCGAAATGCCTTTGCTCAGCAGTTGAACAAAGAGCAGGAACCTTCTAGATACATTATCCTTTCCATAACATGACAGCTTTTTAAAAATCACCATCTTAGATGGTAATACACATGTAACTCCTTGAATTCAAATAGAAGTTTTTCTTAAAAAAACTAAACAAAACAAAAATGACGCGTGTGACTATATTAGCACTGAACCACAGGTAAAAAACAAACAAAATAAAACATTTGGATGTAAATGATTATTTCTTCTTTTTTTGTGTGTCATCTTAAATAGACCGTCTAGTTTCATGTGCCAGGTTTTCGATAAATATAAACAATATGGCCCGTATGTAATCCAGCCTATAGGTCCTGATTTTGACCACCTAACATTAAGAGTGCCAAAATGTAGACTACTTAGGCCTATACAGGAAATAAGAACGCTAATTGTGCAAGCCAATTTTTTTTTCAAAATAAAAGAGTACCCTATATCAAAAAATCAACACAAACCAGCATATCGGCATTGAAATGTACACAATAAATAAAGTTAAAGGCCTCCTTTTTTCTGGTTGCCATAAACGTTATAACATTTACATTTCTTACAGTTCACAGGGCACCGTCCTTTACACCAAATCCCAACTCCTTTGCTCAGGTCGGGAACTTGTTGAATTTCTGGAAAAGTTAGTTTTTTTTCCTCCTTTTTTCGCCATAACAAGTCCAAGGCAATTAATACTGTCCATGCCTCTTTTTTTAATGGGGCCCGCTGTCCATAATATATTTACATGCATTTCAGTATTCAAGTGAATTAAAAAACAAAAAAAAGTCTTGAGGGTTACATGGCAGCGGCATGTGCGGATGAATATGGGTCTATCCCAGCCTTGGTCATACCTGGAAAAAGTATGTAGGCCACCGGGGGCTGTAAACTCGACGCTGACCAGGCCGTGCAGTTGCACGGGACAACGTAGCCCGGGTTCGTGGGCGACGGGTGGGTGTGGGTGTGCTGACTCGGGCACCCGAGGCCGAACGCGCCGTTCTGGTATCCCAAAGAGGACGCGTACGGCAAAGCGCCGGCGCTCAACCCGTGCGGCATCTCCGTCATCTTCTGGAGGGCGCTGGAGGTGAACTGGCTCGGGTCGAGGAAGGAGTACGGGGAGCTCGTGGGCGGCAGGAACGCTCGGGCTTTCTCCGAGTGGCTCAAAAGGGAGTCTGCGGCCGAGATAGAGAGTCCCTTCAGGTGGTCGCTGTCCCCGAGGTAAGGCAGAGGGAAGACGTACCTGTCCTTCTTCAGCAGGTTCTTGGGCTTGCGTCGGGGTCTGTACTTGTAGTCGGGGTGCTCCTTCATGTGCTGAGCCCGCAGCCGCTTGGCCTCGTCGATGTACGGTCTCTTCTCGGACTCGGAGAGCAGCTTCCACTCGGCGCCCAGTCTCTTGCTGATCTCCGAGTTGTGCATTTTAGGATTCTCCTGAGCCATTTTCCTCCGCTGGCCCCGGGACCACACCATGAACGCGTTCATGGGTCTCTTGATGTGATCGGCAGGTTTTGACATCTTGGTTGTTGTTTTTTAAATTAAATAAAAATAAAAGTGTACGTTTTTTATCCCCAATGTTAACGACGAGGGGGAAAAATAGTTGTTATCGGGAGGAAGGGGAAACTATTCACCTGTCCAGATGCCAGATCTACCAGTCATGCCACGTCTGGGGATGTTCTGAGTCTGGGGGAAGAGGGGTGGGGGGTGGGGGGTGGTGGGGCAAACGGCGAAAATGAAATAGAATCAAATTTAAAAAAAAAAAAATCCAGCGAACTGGCTTTTGCTTTTCCCAGAGTTAAAAACACACTGACGCGTTCAAGTCCGGTTACAACTCTCGTTCAGAACTGCGGCAGGAAACACAGGCGGAGCAAAAAACACATGTAAGATGTAAAGAAATCCACAAAGGTGAAAGCAATGTTCCGCAGTCAGTTTGCAGGAGTCGTAAAAAAGTGTTATTTTCTTTTTGTTGCTGCGACACACTCTTCCTCTCTCTCTCGCTCTCTCGCTCCCTCTCTCTCTCTCTCTCTCGCGCGCGCTGAAGGTTTGTCGTCAAGCACCTGGCTTGGAAATGAGCGGAAGAGCGTGAATACGAGCCAAAAGCGGTGAAGTTCAAAGGCTGGGCTGGTTTGGTTCCCGCACGCAATCTGACATAATCTGCAGGGCGTTCACTCGCCAACCTGAGCGCCCAATCAGCACGAAGACCGGCTACTATAATACCTTCAGCCCCCCCCCTCCCTCCCTCCAAAAAAAAAGAAGAATTATATATATGTACATTACAACATAAACAAAGACCGGGTGGTGGTAAAAAGAAGAAGAAGAAGAAGAAGAAGGATACAAAAAGTAAGGAAAGAGGGCGCGTGGGGGGGGGGGGGGGGGGGGGGGTGTACTCTGGATCCCTCCCCGAATCCATTTAATGTAATGAATCGCAACAAACATGGACCTTCAACCTTTTCTTATTTTCCAGTTAAAACCTGACTTCAATCCAGAGAGGTGACTGTACCGTGCAGCCGATTTACTGCACAGCTTTACACAGAAATATATGGCACAATACATATAGATACACCATAGAGTTATGATTTATGTATATTTTTGTATTTATTTTTTGAGTGATGGGATGTATAATAATAATAATGATAATACTACTAATAATAATACTAATACTAATAATAATATTAATAATATTAATAATAATAAAGAATAGGCTCTTCATTTCTTGGAGAAATTTGAATGAAAAAACATAACATGGCAGACCCCTGTCTTGCTCAGAGACACTTCAGCAGCTGCAGGGTGGTCACAAAAAAGCACAGTGTGAACGGGTTCAGCACTGGAAGGGACAAAAAAAAATGATATATGAAAAATATATTTAAAAAATATATACAAAACATATTTCGCATCAGTGTTCCAGCAGGTGTGACCTTTTCCCCAGCATTTCACTCTAAAGAGGATGCCACAATAACAATAATATCACAAAACTAGCATTTCCTTTATAGTGAAACGGCCTGCCAGGCGAGCACGCACGCGCGCGCGCACAGTTAAACCCATATTGATATGTGAACTTCTTTGCGCGAAGCTCGCCTTGCGCAGTGACAGAATTACAAACACCGCGGAAATGTTACATCAACTGTAAACGCTCGCAAAGCCGCCATTGTGAGCCCATAATTGTTGCATTAGCTCGCATTGGTTTGACAGTGTGGTTTTAAGGAGGCACAGAGTGATCGTTTTAAAAATGCAAATTTCAATGGGGACCACTGCCTAATAGCCCTCGGGCTAATGTGCGTGATGTATGATTCCTTCAGCTGTGATTATTAAAGGAAACACAGACAGATGATTTCTTTTTTTCTTATTCTCACACCGCCAAAATGCTGTGATTGGATATATATATATATAGAGAGAGAGAGAATCCTATCAGTTACACTGCTATAGATGTATTTAAGGTTGTCTTTGCCTGTATGGGCCTGGCTATATATACATATATGCATGTACCCACACGCGAATGTTGTGGACCACATCCTATATTGCAATCATTTCATCTTTCTGCGCGCGCGTGTGCGTGTGTGTGTGTGTGTGTTACACAAATAGGCTGCACACGTCACTTCAAAGAAGATGCTTTGACATCACATTGACATATCTCTAATATGCGAGCGTGTCGAATTAATTAAGAAAATGAAAAAGTAAAAGACTTTCAAGGCTGAAATGTGGCCATCTTAAAGCATATATTTATTTTCATTGAGGTTTCATTCCGTACAAACAGGAGGAAGAAGACCAAAGTCCATTTATTTTTGTCCCCCCCCCCCAAAAAAAAATAGGACGAAATAGAGTTTATTCTCCTGCCTTCTGATATTCCCATATTTCAACACCAATCTGTGTCTCTTTCTCACGCTCTCTCTCCGCTCCCCGTCTCCCCGCGCACGCATGCGCCAAATCGGAAGCTCGCAACATGGAGATTTCCATCGTATCTTTTTTTACATACCCCTGAAATTATTGTAAAAAAAAATGGAAGAAGAAACAAAACCCCGTTTTTTGGTGAGGAGGAACCCCCCCCCCCCCCCGACCTACAGAACAATGTCGCCCACAGCTGAGGACGCCCCCGACTTTTTCCCCAACACGAGCGCCGTCCGGATGACTGCAATCGGCAGGCTGTGATGTTCATCAGCAACCACGAGGTAGTATACTGCATGTTCGCACTGTTTATTTGAGCGCATTTGTTGAAGTTTTTTAAATTATGTCGTGCTATCTGTCGCTCAACAGCCTATATGCAATTTGACATGTGGCGTTTGTAGGCAAACATACACCGGCTTCATTTTGAGATCAATGAATTAGATAGCCAGGGAATTATTTTAGGGGCTGAGCCTCGTATACTCACGAGGGGTTGGGTGGGGGTGGGGGGGTCTAATATGTTCCTTATTCAAAAAACCGATTGTCTAATAAACGCACGCCCGGAAGTTCCCTCGACAATTAAACGGGGTAATGAGGAATGCAGGAGGTTTTGATTTGTCAAGGGTTGAGGTATATTTATTTTTCCAGCTGCAGTTTCTCTTCAGTTCGTGTCAAACATAAGCGTGACTACATTTGACACAGTTATACTGTTGATACACAAAATATCTAAATAATATAAAATAAAATAGCTGAAGTTAAAAAAAAAACAAAGCTAAAAACTTCTTTACATCTCTAAACTTAAGACATTTGGAAACGTGAAAGGATTGGATCGTCCCAATAAACAGAAAGCTAAACAAATAATAATAAGAGAGAAAAAAGGGAATGTAATATAACAGTATATTCTCTGATTTATGTGGTTTAGAAAAGGGCTGTCAAAGTTTAAGCTAAGGGCCAGTATAAATTATTATAAAGCTAACAACTGGTGAAAAAGTTTATTCTAATCCATTAAAAAAAAAAAAAGACTTATTGTAATAAACAACAAATTCAAAATGACACACAAACAGAGACACGTGTTTGTGGCGTGCGAGACCCCCCCCCCCCCCTCCACCTTCCACCACACACGCACGCGCACGTACACACACACACACACGCACACAAAACTCGGATTATCTAAGGACACATGTCCATCCATCTCGCCTTAAAAAGTGAATGGGGAGCGGCCTGACACACAGAGAGCCTATTAGCCAACTTGGGCTCCCGTGGAGAGCATTGAGGTAAGCTCCCCCACCGTAACTGTCCATGGTGCTGAAGCAGTAAGAGGGTTTCTTCACCGCACACTTGCGTCCTCCCTCAAAAACTCTTAAAAGCTAGGGTTGACATTTCAATGCCTTTCATTGTATTTCCATCCCATTTAGTGATGGTTCTCTGAAAAAAAAATATATATTAGAAAGACACAACTCACATGCTCTACAACTTTCCTAACTTTTTTTTTCTCACCAGCAGTATGTTTTTTAAGCCTATCCTTTCTCACAGTGTGGAAGAACTACTGCATATTTGGAACTAATACATTTTTTGCACCATGAATTATAATAAACACATTTTGTATGTTGTCAAAACATGCCCAACTGTCTGTCCCTTGCTATAGCTTCAGTATGGGATTGACTGTAAATTAGCAAGTGCCTTGTCAATACAGCATGTATTATAGCATTGCCTATTGTGTTGTTGTATCTGATTGTTATTTACAAGATGAATT
This sequence comes from Anarhichas minor, assembly GCF_050575085.1. Classification (NCBI taxonomy): domain Eukaryota; kingdom Metazoa; phylum Chordata; class Actinopteri; order Perciformes; family Anarhichadidae; genus Anarhichas; species Anarhichas minor. Next base: position 984,226 of record NW_027466517.1, read on the forward strand.
GTTAGCATTGATAGATGGGTGACTTCATGGTTAGGGACTATATTGGAGATGATACAGGACACAAACGATGAGAAAAGGGGAAAAAAACACACACAAAGTAGAGCAACAACAAAGTGCTTGAACCATGTGCCCCCTGATTGAAGGACAGTTTACTGGTATTTGTGCCAGCAATTAGCCCGTGCTTTTTTACAGTTTTGCTTAAATGATTCCACAGACCTATTCCAAGTATTGAAGTCTTCTAACTACCTAGTTCTCGTTGAAAATGTCATAATATATATGCAACACCTTCATTTTCAACTAACTCTGATGGAAATGAGAATGGTCGAAAAATGTAAGTGCACAAACATGCACAGAGACACAGCGTCCACTTGTAGTTATCATTAAAAATAAGTTTTCAACATAAAATGAAATGTAATTCACTCATTGAGCAGAATGGTGCAACTTGTGATAGAGAGCCCACACACTGCTCACGTTCCTCTTTGAAAACAGAACCATTTATCAGCGAAGGTACATAACACCAACTTCTTTCAACCATGTTTGCAGAAAGTATTCTGTCCGCTTCATTTATATATTCACACGTTAAAATACTGGGTGTCCATGGTCGAGGCATTTGTCCCCTGTTTCCATGTTGTCCCTGAAAAAAGGATGTCTTTCTGCAATGAAATAAATCTAAAACTCAAATTCAGCTCATTATACTGTAGATCTTTTTACATCATCCGCTTGCAAGTATACCATTCATTGACACTAAGAAGCAATCGAAACAGAAATGAGCGGTATGTGAGATGTATTGCCAACGTGGGGCATACATTACAGAAAACATCCATATATCATATCTTTGTGGTTAGAATTTATCAGTAAGATAGAAGTCCGACTTGAATAAAGTCTTTTAAAATGACTAAACTTAAGCTGCTCTCTCTTTTATTCTGGATAGTACAGAGCAGAGCAGAAGAAAAAAATTGACAAAGGTTCAAGGCATCGGGTAATAATGAAAGGATAGGGGCAATACTTCAAAGACCACGAGGTGCACATCACACAATTATACAATACAATTAGGATTAAAGGGGCAAAAGAGATAACAGGAGATAGGGATAAATTATCACAAAAGGAAAGATGTGACTCTCTCCTGACCTTCATTAAGAGAAAAAAAAACTCATTTAGAGCTGGCCTTCCTTGCAGGGGGATTTCAGGCTTTCACATGAGACTGCGACTCACTAGATAAGATTTGCGGAGTATAAAAGAGAATTACTGCTAAACAATAATATAACATGCATATCCAGAATAAAATAATACAATAAATAGTCCTACATGAATATATATAAATCATACATATAAACATTTTAATAATTGCTATGGAATCGGACACATTTTGGACAGTTTCACAAAGCATGAGTTTCCTGTTTTAAAAAGTGATAAGGTCCAAAAAAAAGCATCCCATAAACAATTTGACCATAGTGCTGAGATAATGAAACAAGCAATGTAAAATTGTTGCATTGGTCTGTAAGCGCTGCTTGATCAACGTATTCCCCCGTAGCCACAATACTTTCAGTGTCCCCACAAACAATACAACAAACTTTGAAAAGTTGAACAGGTTGAGATAAGTTGGATAATCGTCCTCCTCTGATAAAGACGCTACCCTGTTAAACTACCCAATACAAGAAGATCCGTCTCGTCTTCACAGACTGAATCCTTGTGCCGTCCCTTTCAATTTTCCTGCGAGACATTGCACATCTGCTTTTGGCTGATGATGTTTCAAGAGTGCGATCAACAAACTTGTTTTCATGGGCATGGGTGACATCTTGATCCCTCAGTGGAGCTACAAAGATTAGCATGTCCAATAGGCATGCCAGGCCCAGCGGTGCCTCTTGTAAAAGTAGCTTGGTTCAAGGACTAGAAATCTCTACTGTCTACTGTAACGGTTACATAGTGCTGTGTAAAGATGGATTCAGATTAAATTAATGTGAAGTCTGGGCGACTACAACCACTCAAAAAGAAAAGTGCTACTAAACCAAAGCGTTCTCACTTCCAACTCGTCAAACGCTCGGTCAGTGGCCCGAAACTTCAAACTATGACGCATTAGGTCTAGCGTCGGTTTTGCAGGTGTCGGGGACAGCGTGTCGGTTTCCACTCGTTACACGCATAGCGTTGTAACAAGACTTCCGTCTTTAAAGGAGGTTAAGTTCAGGCAACAAAACCACTTTGTTAGCTTTGGGGAAAAGAGTGAGGTTGACGTTTACTCAACTGACAAACGAGTCACGTTACTAGCGACTCACGTGAGTCATGTAACTAATGACACTAACGACTCCCTGTCAACGTTTACTTCTAGTTTCGTGCTGGACACGGACAGCAAACTCCTGGACGCAAGTCCCGTGTTTGTTTGACCCTTCCACCACCCTTTCCCCCCATCCAACGTGGACTATCTCTTTATACTACGTCAGTTGCTCTGACTGTCTAATGATGACGAGGGTTGGTTTAGATTTGAGCTGGATCAAAGTGCATTGGGGCACTGACCAAGCGTCGGTAGTTGAGGAGTTAGGAGTGACACAATGACTTTCTCCACCGACCACAGGCCCCACTATACCTGCAGCTTTCAAACGCACCTTTGTAGGTATAGAATTCTGCACAGATGTTTGCATTCCAACTGCAACTTATAGTTTATTCCTTTGTAAATTTGTATTCCCACATTACTTGTATGTATAAACGCTAGGTTCTGAGTACTCCTACATCTCCTTTTTGTGTTGTTGTGTTCTCAGGGCAGCAGAAAGAAGTGGATATGGGACAGTGTCTGCTTTAGCTTTTTTCACTAAAGACTTGGAAAAAAGCTCTTGTCCATGTCCAGAACATATAGCCCTGCATCAAAATTCTTTCAGGTTTTCAGAAGATCACCAATGTTTGTCCTTTCAAGTTCCCGCTATTGTCTGATTCAACTCCCCAGGAGGTCCCAAACCAACACTGCAACCACGCCTCATCGACTCTCAGCCCTCCTACAATGTCCACAGCCTGCTGAGGCTGCACTGCTGAATCTCCATACCTTCTTGACTGGTGGTCCCAAAGAATGCTCCCGGATCCTTGCTTGCACATCTTGGATGCAGATCCTATTACCAGCTTCCATTGGAGTCATCCCAAGCCACCTAAGGACATTAAACTCCTTGCGAGAAACATGACATCCTTGGGAGAAGAGTTCCTGTCATGACTGTGCCAACGACCACACCTTTACCTCTGTCTTCCTCCTCTGTACCCGAGAGGATGTTTATGCTGTAGATATACAGGTCAAGAGTTCTGTGGGTCAAATGATTTTCGAAAGAGTTGTCAAATCCAGAATCCTCGTCTTTACTTCCTGAGCTCTGGCACACGCTTGTTTTTGTGGTGGCGGGCACAGAATTCTGACGGGTTTGGTGCTGAGAAAAGGTCCTGAGGAGTCGATGGAGTTCTTGCTAACTTGAGTAACACAACTCTCTCAAGACCATGATTTCCAGTTTTGTGTTAATCACTTAATGGGTTCATCTGTTGTTTTGATTTAAAAGTATATTGTGTATATTTTATTCATATATTAATCAGTTTAATGCCGTACGAAGCGAGAGGTAATTTAATATATGCCATAATGGCTTAAAAAATTAGAGGATTCAACTCTGACAACAGCTGGCTCTCAACTGTGATATTATTCACTGTTATACTACATTCTGTATTTGGAGAAATTCTCAAATTAAATAACAGCTGTTCCTTTAAAGTAAAATGGCCATGATAAGACCTATGACACATTTATACTCACTCATTAACTCTTATTATAGCCCAAAGCCATATCTCATCAGTGGACATAATTTGTCTGTTGGAGTGCGTGCCCAGCATTGACATTCAGGCTCTGTACTTTACTATAAATATGACACAGAATATTGTGAAATATAATGTTTTGATTAATTGGATTTGGTGGTTGTATTACAGTGTAGACACCCAGAGGTAAATGTGGCATTTACTGGGAAAGCACATCTTTTTTTAAATATTTAAACAAACTGTCTTTTTTTATCTCTCACCATGGGGCTACCAGTGCCTCCACTGAGTCTCAGACCCAATCCTCAAGACATGGCTCAAAGCTCCCGTGAGCCAGGTGATGAATTATAAACCCTGGAATTGAAAATCAATATTCTACAGTGCTTCTCCTGAACGTCTCAGAATTATACATATCAATCAACCCCATCTTGTACCTTTTCTCTCTGTTTTGTTTACAGGATCTGCAGTTATGAGGTGGGACAAACAGCTGCTTGAGAAATCGGAGCTGGACTGTATAGGTATTGGAAAAAACTCAAACACAGACAACTCGAATGAGAAATAACGTAAAAGAGACAGTTGAAGAATGGCAAAGCTTTTGAGGCCAGACAGACTGATGGCAGAAAAAAAAAAATACAATTCTACAAATCTGTATCAGCGAATGATTAATTAATTTGAGTTGAATGATCTGTTCTAGCCTTGTGAGATATCGCTTCCCATTTATTTTGCACTTTTACAGAAGATCTCATGAGACCGCCAGTTCAAACGACGGTTCAATTTAAGAGTTCCCATCGGAAATGGTTTCAGAAAGTCGTTGCCATACGTCGGGGCTTTGATGTGTTTTAACTATCGTAATCTTGCTGTTCAGAGATGGGTAAAATAAATTATGTTCATTTTTCCATTGTATGTGCTCTCTCCTTCTTGACTTTACATTACATTTAAAATGTGAAAATATTACCGTAGAAATATTAATGTAAAACTTAGATCTTTGTTAGTTATATACAGCTGCATCAGAGTGAGAGTATAAGGTACAAATGAGCTTGTGCTAGTGTATATACTGTATGAAATAATTCTATTACTACAAAGAAAAGCTCTACTCCTGACTGTTATCACATCATTTTGTAAAAACTGACCTTTTTCCTGAAAGATAAAGATTTTGATCGGATCACAGCTATTTATTAGTCTATTGGGCTTGACCTCCATCATGGCGTAGCTGGAAGGTGACTTAGTGTCAAAGAGTCAAAGAATCTCCTTTGAACTTGGCAAGTCATTTATTAATGAAAGAAAAGATTGATTTCCTGTCATATGCATTTGTTCCAGTTTCTTTTGTTTTTTTAAATAGCAGTTGTCTTTGGCTCTCGTTGTGACCTGCACGTTGCTTTCTACCAAGTGTCACATTTAGATATATGCATTGGTATTTAGATCTTTGAGAGCTGTTTATTCAAAAGCAAACAAAACTTGAAAAGAGGATATAACCTCGACTCAGAACTCTGGAGGGGTGGACTAAGATTGAAATTGGTCTGACTCTCGCTCGCTCTCTCTCTCCCTCTCTCTCTCTCTTGAATTGAGGGTCCATTGTAGTGCGTCAAACAAAAGGTTTTTATCAGAGGCTCTTAATGTAACCCCCTCCTCACTCTCACGGCCACCAACTCGTTCTTCTCTTCCTCTCTTTTCTCATTCATTTATTCCACTGTGTGTGGAAATAGGCTGGGCAACAATTAATTTCAGAGTGAATTCAGGCAGGATCTATTACCCCTCTCTGCCTCTATTGCTCTAATGGAAATCTATTTCACTTCTCTTTTGTGTCCAATATAATTTAATGCCCATTTTATTAATGGCCTGAAATAATTACGGAAGGCTTTTGTGATTCTTGAGTATGTTTCATTTAATTGTGTAATAAATGTCTAATCAGGGCTCCCATCTGAAGCCATTATGGCATTAAAATTAACAATTACGCCACAAATGTCTTGGTGAATGCGTTGGGGTCTATAGAAATCGTTGCTGATAACAAGACACATATAAATCATTCATGAGAATTTTTTTCAGAGAAAAGCGGAGTGAGAGATAGGAGGATGGGAGGGAGAAAAAAAGAAAGTGGGGGAAGAAAAGAGGAGAAGAAAGAGGCTGAGTTTTCTTTATTCCATTGAAAAACCGGGGATGGCCAAAAGATAGGGCATTTTAAAACTGTGTCACCCTCTCCAGTTCCTTTCTTCCCCTGTCTCTCTCTATCTCCCTTTAATTTGCCTTCCTCTTTATTTTTGAAGTGACAGATTTCACTTTGGGAATTCATTAACCGTTAACTTGGGCGATAAAATATCTATCAGGCCCTCTGCCCGGTTCCTTTGCTAAGCTGCGTGGCGCTCCGGTTCAACGTTGTGGGTGACCGAAGGCAATTAAAGAGGCTTCACACTCTCTCACTCTCCCAGTGTCACGTTCTCAGTGAAAACAGGAAGGCTGCTCAACGTACCAGCAAGAATTGTTTTCTTAGTAGCCAAGTATACAAATTTCATGGTGTGGGGAAACTCCATCTGCCACGAGAAGCCCTCGTCAGTTCCTCCGTGTCATTTCCAAGCTAATATACTCGATTGGTTTTGGTGAATCTATTTTAGCAGCATAAGGTTTTGGCCTTCTTTGTTCTCTATTACCATGATGCACAAAGGGCCTCCCCGGGCAACGGATTGGACCCTGGTCCCAACCAGACTCTTTCAAGTGACAGAGTCAAGTAGAGGGACTTTGATGTCGGTGACATCTCATGTCAATAAGAGGCTTGATTTTATTCTCAATCCAACACCCATTTTTGAATCGTGCAATCTTGGATAAGTTGGTTGATATCAGCCATCTCTGACTCTGCCTCATCTCTGCTGCTGGAGATCCAATGATTCAGCCACTGGTTAGTCAGATACAGCAGCTCCAGCACGAAACGAATATGAGCATGCAAAATGTTTCAATAGCTCATATGCACTGCAGCTGTAAGATCTGTACGTCCAGCTTTTTCGGGGGGAAAAAGGGATTTTTTTGTATTGTACGAGGCTCTTGAAGTCTTTTTATTACACTTTCAGCTGTAATTCTATTTATTCTTTATTGATCATTTATTTTTTTCTCCTTTGTGATCTTGACTGTCAGTGATGCATTTTTAACCTCTAATACAATAATATACACTTTTTGTACCAATTTTAAGTTAAAAACTTGTCACAATTAAAACTCTTCTGTCCAACGTAAGTCTTGATAACGCGATAGTGAATATTCATTTTAATTCACTAAACATTTGTGAGGTACAACAACTGCAACGTTCCTTTAGTCAGGCACTTCTGAGAGGATTGGTTTGCATTTTCAGTGTAGAAGCAGCAGAACTTTACCAGCTCACTAACTACTTTGCTGTTTGAGAAATGTTCAGCAAACCCTGTGTGTTATAATGGCCCAAAGCCTCTTCTGATCAGTTATCCTTAGAATGCCCTTATCCTGGTATCAGAAGGTATCCTTGATCATTCACAATGATCCTTCAGCACACTGAAGAAAAATGAATAACCCGGTTCATGTGCTAATGTCAGCCCACGGATGAATGGATCCAACTTATTGGCTTCAGTAACTTCAGTTATGCAAAGAATTACACATTGAAAGCACATTGTCGCGTCACAAAACGTGTGGTGGCTGAAAAAGTTTGAAGTGAAACACAGGCACAATGTCCAGGTAAGAACTTTGTACACGTCACTGTGGAGCTGCTGACACTGTACACTTGAGACACTTTTTTTATTCAAGGCATGCCATAGATTTTTTAATTGATGAATGTATGAGGCAGACTTTAAAAAAAGAAAAGGCAATGTAACCTTGGCAAAAATAAAAAAAAGTTGTGCTATCAAACATCTCAAGCAAGTTTCAAGCTTCCACAAGTGGATTTTAATACCGCATTGACACATTGCTACTCGCAATGAGCCTTCATTCACTTTCATGTGTTATTTATGATGGAGCGATAAAAAAGAAGAAGGATTTTTTTCAAAGTAGACTTGCTCCTTCAAAACTCCCGATGAATCCACAGGAGGAAGAGCTGCGTACACCCACAGGCCCTTAGAGAGAAATGTCAAACTGAACACAAATCACTTAACCATCTCAGCTATTTACTACATTTCTCTCTATTAGGGCTTCTTTTGTCCAAACAGATCTCCCATACAATTGTGCATTTAACTGATGTGCAAATTAACCTTGGCATTTTCACAAAGGCACTTGTGTCTCACACCTCCCCCCCTTCTTCTTCCAACCAATTTAATTCCAAGCTCCAGATTTCATGGTCAATTTTATCTCGCTCACACTCAAAGAGTCCATCATCAATTCTTCACAACTTTTCTTGTCCCCTTTCTCTGCAGATTCACTGCGAAATTGCCCATTCAGGTAATTAAATAACTGTGACCGCTGTGATTCTACGGCAACACCTGGTGCTTTGAATATGCATTCTGGATGCTGACCTCCAGCGGCAATTAGTCTTTGTTTATCCTCCACACGAATCACACAGCTCTTCCCGTTCTTTATTTCACACTCTTTGTTTCCAGCCGAGTCAGTGGACTGAAACAGCACCAAACCTGCAGACATCGGGAAGTCAATTTTCACTTCACGCCAACTCCACTTCTTGTTTTTAATTAGTGTTCTGGTGAAATCAAGAAATAAATAGGCACATTTCAAGCAACGATAGATAAACAGCACGTTGTCATTTCTCTCAGAGGAGCTACCAAAAAAAAAAAGGCCACAGAAAATGAGTTTGTCCTCAAAGAGAAACCAAGGAAGTGCCATTTTCTGAGGCACATGGCTGCAATAGCGTCTGTCAAAAAGATGCACGCTTTACCGCTCATTATCCAGAGGAAGTCCCTCCACGTGAGATAACGATGCATAATTAGAGACCTCGTCAGAGCAGTGTATTTCAATAGGTTTGTGGGTAGTTGAAGCGGTGAGAAAGAAACATGTGTTTTAAGGTCTGTGTGTTTTATGGCTGTTTAATGAATACTGCCGACGCTGTCGGGCTCTATGATTATCAGTTTGATACGCATTCAGAGTTTCAGGATGGGCCTTTGTGACAGCTGATAGAGACGTCGGACTGGTGGCTTTGGACAGAAGATGCATCATGTTGTTAAGTTTATAATGTTTTATGAGAAATATATTCGTTAGTTCATTAGTTCAAAAGAAGAAACTACAGTTAAAAACAAACATTAAAGGAACAGTGTGTAGCCTTTAGGGGGATATATTGGCAGAAATAGGTATGTTTAATTTTAGTGTATAATCACCTGAAAATAACAATCATTGGGTTTCCGTTCTCTTAGAATGAGCAGTTTATATCTACATAAGGAGCAGGTCCTACTCACAGAGCCGGCCGTCATGTTTCTACAGTAGCCCAGAACGGACAAACCACTTATTCTAAGTCGCTTTGAACAAAGGCGTCTGCCAATGTGATCTAAACTGCATTGTTGTTTGTTTCTTTGTGTTTGTGGAAGAAGGTACAGTACAAATTACAAAGAAGGTACAGTACACATTTTTTTTCCCTCGTAATGCTGCTCAATACTTCTCTGAAAGAAGTAATAAAGATAAAAGGCAATATCTTTATGACATTTAGTCACACAGTCTGAGTCCTTTCCTTTGTCTTTTAAGAGACCATGGGCAATAATTGGAGACCAGTGCACATCATCTCTCGGCTGAGAGGGTAAATGAGGGATCCCTAGACTCCAGGATTACCCTATTATTGAGAAGACGTTCCACTAAGCCTCCACCACTGACACATATTCCTGTTCTATGGCCTATTCACTTTAAAATATGTCTTGTCAGGAGGCTTACAGAAATCTACATAATCCTTTTCATCACAATTAAAGATACCACTGAACAATAAAATTGCTTGCTCTCTGGTTTGTTTCATGTTGCTTTGAGAGGAAAAAAAAGGGTGAGGGAAATGCAGCTGAGCGTCGCTGAAGGTTGCAAAAGGCTGAAATGAATTTTGGTTTGTGCCGGAGGAGAGCAAAGAACTTGATAACGTCCTTTAACCTTTACAAGTGTACAGCGGTCTTAGGAGACAGGGGTGCAAAATGTTATGGTGGGTGATTTGTCTAGATTTTGTGATATATTAAGTGTTGAATATAAAAAGAACTTCCCTCTGGAACAGAGTCTAGACTCTCGTCAAATGTGGGAAATTTGAAAAAGAAAGTAATAATACAGAAACTTAATCAATATCAGTAGACCATGAGCCTTCTTTTCCCTTGTTTTTTGAACCACAGCTCTGATTGCGCTCAACATGCTAATGCTAACATGTTAAATAGATGATCTGTAGGCTCTGGCTGTGCGAGATTACTCATATTTATTCAGGATCTTACTGATCCAGCATCTGCCTTACAGCCATCGCACTTCCTGCTCAGTCCATTTGTTACAAATTACAGTAATTAAAGTAATGTTGACAAAAAATACAGCTTATTCATCGCCTTCTGTCAAAGTCTAAAATATGTTCTTCTTCTGACCTTTTCAATTCAATGATGTTATGAAATAAAAGTATATTTTGGGAGAATATATTAAAATATACAATAAATTAAAAAAGACAATTCAATCCTTTATGGTTGCTTTTTTTGTCAAGGTCAATAGACTACTAGCTAGATTACAATTAAGATGCTGCTTCTGATGTTAACAGCTGACCTTTGATTGGTTCACATACAACGGCAATAGTCCTTTTTTTTACAGAAGACATTTTGACATGTAGGAAAAGCACAGGTGTAAAATGTTAAATGAGAGATGGCTGGATTCCATTTAGCTGCTTCAGTTCCGGGGTCCTCGTATTGTGCTTGCGGCTCACTGACACTGTCATGGTTTACTGGGACACTTGACTTGAGCCTTAATGTAATTAGTAAAACCAATATAAAATTATCTGACTATACTGACTACTCTGAAAACATATTAAGGATCAATGGAGGGTTTCGAAACTGCATTTTTGCACATTTCGTACAAGATAGAATTTGGTTATTTTTAGAAATATTGTGCGCATTTGGCACACAACTTGGCAGCAGTTTTTGCTGCTCTGATGAGAGCAGTGAAAACAGTCGGCATTAGGCTGCATCATGAACACAAAACGCTAAAGCTGACAAAACCTCAAGTTTAACTGCAGCAAATGTTATTTCATTCATCTCACTCAATCCAGTAAAAGGTTCATTTATTCAACATCTTTGCAAATGTTTAGAAGTAGTATATGAATAACACCAGGCAATACCTTTTCTTATATTTTGTCTTCAGACAGCATTCATGATTCAATCCCATCAAACCGAAGCCTTTTAACTTTAAACGGACGTCTTAACGCAGAATAGTTGGTGGTGGATGAATTATTCGGAAACCCTACTTAATACCACGGTATGAACAAGTAAAAGTCTAAATTCTAAATGGCATTAAGATAAAGCTGTGGACAGCTGTTGTAAACATTAAACACAGAGTGAATGCTGTACTGTGATGATGTCCATATTGAATACAATAAACTTACTAACTTAAGGTACATAATATCAGCAGCAAAAAAAACCCGCAAAAGTACTGTTGGGGTTTTATATATATATTTATGGGTGGTTAAATATCATTATATTTTATAAGAGAAGACATGTTTTGTATGTATAATCTTATATTGCCACTGACCATACTGCCATAGCTGATTAATGTAATGGAGTAAAAGTATAAAATAGCATAGAATAAAAACACACACATCTACTGGTCATAGTTATAATTAACACATAGTTCAATGCTAAACAGGAAATATATAGCGATGTTATGTGAGAAAGAATGAAAACAATTCAAAATGTTAATATTACAAATAGACCAACACAGACACTTTCCTCTTATTAAAACAAGCCTGTGCAGTGGAAAAACAATGTAACAAATGTGATTACCCCGTATGCATCTGCATCATGTGTGAGATGGCTGTGGGATACTGTATGTGCAGAGGATACATAGCTGTTTGTTTCAGCTGTTTTTGCCTAAGCTGCCAATGTCATGTACAGTGCATCCCTCTATGTTAAGTACAACATTACATTACGCTTCATGTACATCAAGCAGCATGAAGACATCAAAGGTTCTGTCCACACATGAAAGTCAAAAGAGATTACAGGTCGGTCACAGGTTCATATTGCCTGCAGTGACATTTTTTGTGGGTGGTGCAGAGAATTCATTGCCTTTAAATTACTTGAGATGGTTTCAAAAGTCAATCAAATCCAGCTGATTTTTTTTTCTTTTTTCGTAGACTTTCATTTGTTCAGATTTAAACATCAGCCATCCATTATTGCTCTGAATATCTAATTTAGTACTTTTAAATCATATTTATTTTATAGATTTTAATGAAAGGAAACATGAAAATAATAATGACGCACGTAAATCAGTCTAGTTATTCTAGCATTCTAGTCAATATCAAGCAATATTTGGTTTGAGTGATCAACCCAGCGAACATGGTCCAAAGTTAGTTACCCATTTTCAACCCTGCAGTGTCTCTAGCAAATGACTTTAACTTTTGTACAAAATTGTCCACATATGTGGTTACATTACATGTGATTGTGATTACAGTCTTGTGCTCCCTTACCTGTTATCAACTTGTTATATCTCTCTTAAGCAGGATTGCTTAGGTCAGGTAGTTATTTCCTTCGTGTCACAGAATGAATCTACAAGAAAATGTCATGGAATGTGAATTAGTGTGGACATAAGGACATATAAATAGATGGGAAGGATCACTGGCACACATTGCACACATGACTTTCTTCACACCACCAGTTATTTCACTGCTTTCTAAACAACCGCAGCGATCACCGAGTCATCACAAACAGTATTTGCAAGAGGGAGGAACCAAAGGAAAGCCCTCTGTTTCATTTTAGATGTCATACAAGAAAATCACCTGTAATCATGAGACGTGTTCATGAACAGGAGTAGGAGTCTATAGCCACACTTGCAGCTCTGTGAGGCTTGACTCTGGCTAAATTCTAACAGCAGCATGCTAACATGCTCACAATGACAATGCTAACATGTTAATGTTGAGCAGGCTCAATGTTTACCATGTTCACTATCTTAGTTTAGTCTGTTAGGATGCTCATTTTTGCCAATCAGAGGTAAACACAATGTAAATCTGAGGGGGATGGATTTTTGTTGTTTTGTAGGTATTTGGTCATAAACCAAAGTATTTTCTGTAGCCAAGGTCTATAATCGGTCCATTGGTTCAATGTCAACTTCACAGGAGAAGTTAGGGAATCGCCAACATCTTTAGGATCTGAGATCGTCTGAGATCCATGAATGTCATGTTGAGATATTTGACTGGATTATTGAAAACTTTGTGGCACTCGATGAAAAGGCAGGGATCACCAAATTCCCTAGAACTAAACATGTTCCGATATCATTATTTACTTTGCTAGCGATGCCTGAACCAGCCCATCAACCAATACAGAGTACAGATCCAATTCCAGAGCATTCAAAAACAAAAAAAGTGAAACAAGTCATGATTGCTTCTGCAAAATATATTTATATTGCTGTGAAAACATCTTCTTCTTCGGGTAATGAGTGACACGTGCTGTGGTTGCTCCTGTGAAGCGTAAATTAGCTGGTAAATAATATGATATTTAGTTATCGGATCGATGCATGGACTTGCATACTAGCCAATACCAGATCTAGCAATTTAGGCTGTATCGGAGGCATTTACGACACCGGTATTGGCATCAGAACAACTCTATTTATAATACATCATATGGAACCCTGAACGTCTACCAATCTGTCCAATAAGTGTTACAATACTTAACTGGATTAGTGAAAACTTGAACTCTCTGTTAAGTAATTAGGGGTCATCCTCAAGGCACCATATCTGTTCCAAACATCCTCCAAAAAACAAACAGACTTGTCAGCACCTGGTTAGGTGTGGGAATGCACTGGAGACTGCACGTTCTTATAATGATAATGGGTCAAAACCCAGTGTACATCCTCAATAATAAAAACTTCAGAGACAAATAATAGATAAGAGTTCATATCCCTCAAGGTCAGTTTAGACCTGGTGTTTGTTTTTTTGTAATTTGTATCGAGACATTATATGAATTTATTCTATGAGCTCTTGTTTATCTTACGAGGTGAAAACTCTCCCATCGCCACTAACATGGTCCTTATTCTCACAGCTATGGCCCTAACTCAATAAAAGAACGTCTTGTGTCTGTATTGCAGTATATATGGGCTATTGAAGGCACGGTCAGTGCAGGAATTGGTATGACTCCGTCCTGTACATCAGAATCCTGTGTATAAAGAAGTCCTTGCTCTTTGACTCCGAGGGGCCGACATCACAACATGACATCTAACACTGATGTTCTCCTGCTTTCCTATGACCTGTAATGAAAATTTCAAAAGCTGACAGTGTCAGCCGAGTTATTTGCAGCCAGGTTGTACTATTGCCCTCACACTCCCAAAGTTTGTGACCTTTTTTAAGGAGCAGTAGCCGTGAAGTTAACAAGGAACACACAAGCCACCGTCTCCTGCAGGATTATTTGAAGTACGGTGCAGCGAGGAGGGCACGGGGAGAAGGGCAAACATAATCTTGCTCAGAATGCCCAAAAGCCTTGGTTTATTACTTCTGTTGCTTCTTTCATCCTTTGTATCCGCATTCTGCGAGTCCTTGTATGAGGTCAGCTGATGTCATGACAGAAGCCCAGTCCCCAAAACATCAACACAGGACGCACACGGCCTTCGCTGTTTGCTATTCCATCCCCCCGTGACACCATCTTCAGCATGTCCCTGCTGCTGGAGAGCTACATTGTGTCTTTGGTGTTCTGCTATTTGTTTCAAGGTTGCATTGTAAGTAATTGCCTTGTGACTCCTTGAAATTGGGAACTGCCAACTTGTGATTCCTGATCACAAGCTTTAGTGTGGACAAGAATAGAGTGCTGCAGGGGAAGTTACCTGGAAGTTAACTTCACACCGGCTTCCTCGACAAAAAGCCAATGGAATTTTTTCATTGGTTTTGGGATTATTGTGGTTTTGTTCAGCAAGAGACTTATCACAAATAAACAAAACTTGTGTGATTTTTGAGGCCTGAATATAATCGTCACATGACTACGGTCACGTGAGCGTGAGTATAAACACAACAAGGCTGAGAAGGAGGACTAGTCGGTGTGATGGCGTTTTGCAGTCTCATTTAGCCACATGTTAGCAATCGCAAGTTTCAAAACTTAGAAATTCACAAAAGGGGTATTTACTGACATATTTTATATCGTAGAACAATACATTTAAATGTCTTAAGCTTGTGATAACCACAGACAGGCATCTAACCCAAAACACATTCATAAACCCATTGTCTTTGCGCATGATCTTTTATCCCTTTAGGTTTCATCTTTTTTATTTCACAAGAAAATCGTAAAAAAAAATCGAGTCAGAACAAATAAACAGAATTTTCTGGAACACAATTATTCTTTTTTATTTTTGAATCCCTTCAATCAGCGTGTGACACCACATCGATTCCAAGCACATTATAGGTGTGTTTTATAAAGTTTTGTTGAACAGGTCACTAAAACAAAAGACTCAAGTTATGGAAGTTTCAAGTAATCGACTTCTTTTCATCAGTCAGGTGGATAGGTCATCATTTTCTACTATGCAGAATGAGTCGCACTCGGAGATGAAGCAGAGAAAGTCTGTATAAATAACTAAAGATGTACAGAGGTAACGGCCAATATTATTTTCCCCTTTAGCAACAGTCAGTGTGAAACGCCGCTGTGTCTACGTGCTCCACGTGTGCTCGAGTTCCTCTCCAAAGAAAGCCTGCCAGGCAGCAGTCACCTTATGCTTTCAGATTTCCACTTGCCTTGACTCTAACGAGAATTAATTAACCTCCAATGATATTTCTCGTATTAAAAGGTTACATGACCTAATGTAGATGTAGATGTTAACCAGAAAGGCAACACAGATACAGTATGACGGCAAATTAAGGTCTTCCTGTCACTAAAATAAACAGAACTCAAACATTCAAGAAGCCGTTTTGTTTTTATTCTCTCAACCAGCGTGCAAGTGCTTATTTTATCTATATTGAAAATTGTCTTTGCATTTAATTATTCAAATGTTGAATCCTTTCCAAAACTGATGCCATTTACAGCTTTTCAAGGACAGAGTTTTGTATTCCAGCAATGGGGAGTGTTGCCAAATTAGTTCACACAACTGCATGCAGTAGTAGCAGCTAACTGTCTGCATGGACATAATAGCGTGAATACTTCAGTGACCTGGGGGGGGGGGGGGGGGGGGGTCGGAAATGGTGGATGTTTTCTGTGCAGAGGAGCTAAACAGGCACACAATGTGGACGACTGAAATAATAGAGACACTGGTTCAGATGCTTCAAGGCAACAACAAGTAACTCGTGCAAACCTACAAAAATGTCTCAGATATATGATACAGTTTTAAATGGAATATTCATTCAGTGGCCACTTTATTAGGTACACCTGTAAAATCTAATGCAATCCAATAGAACAGAAATTCTATCTTTACAAGGATAATAAATTGTCCAGTGTTGATCAACACTGGACAATGAATTTGACCTCCCTGAACCTAGTTCACTGCGTTTTCAAAAGTCCAATGAGCTTCAACCAATCCACATGTTAAAGGAAGTTCCTACTTCTCCCATGGAGATGATAAAAACAGCACTTAAATTACTAGTACAGCTCAAACCGTTACTTTACATTACAAAGCTTTCCCAAGCAGCCCTTTAGTCGAACCTGTCTTTCCTTAATCTCAAATGGTGCAAAGTTTGAAGTTGTAGTTTTTTGTGCCTGCAATGTGCCACCCTCAGGTCTTGCAAATTGCAGTTCTTGTTTTGTTGTTCACAGCGTAATCCTTGAAAGTAAAGCTAATTATCTTCAGAGGCATGTCTTCCAAATACCAATTTGTAACTGTCTGCGCAGCTGGGTGGTGTCTAGGAGGGATACGGGAGATTTCAGGAGGTAATCTCCATTCAAAGTGTTCTCAATGGCTGCTGGTGGCTTTGGTTCAGAGTGGATGTGAAACTCAAAAAAAAACTGAAAAACAGTATTTTATTTATCTGCCAGGCAAAGGGAGATTGTCAGAACAGATGTCAAGGTGTCACAGCAGCTGTCGAGGCCAAAAGTGAGTCATGAGTCACAGGCATTCAAATTCAAGTTGAGTCTGATTCAACCCAACACGTTCGGTATGAAGTGTAATTCGTGCACTTAGATGGATGATTTCTATACCAATAAATCATTACTATATCCATGTTTGTACATAGTAAGATCATGTCGAGCTACTACGAACATCACTGAGCACTCCAAAGCCTTTTGTACCCCTTAAACTGTATTTTACGGTTCGTCTGAATTGCTTGAATTTTACATCAAATGTGTAATACGGCACAATGACAGGTGGTGGTGTGAGTAAAAGCTGTGGGAAAAAAACTCTTAAAGGAATACTTCAGCCGCACAATTATTATTTGTATATCATTTCCTCACCACCTTGGATCCTTGAAGACAACCTGACAGGAGTTGTTAAACCTAGACCCTGTATACTTCAATTCATCAAGGATTTAGTCTGTTTTGGTATTTTCTGTTGAGGCATGAAAAAAAACACTACGTTTTCTTCAAAAATGTATTGTAACATCCGGTGAGTAATTGATATACAATTGGTCATTTTGGGGGTGAAGTATTCCTTTAACATCTTCTGTATTACATGAGGTTCATGGTAAAGTAAGGTCTGGGTACTATGGCATGACCTTCTTTTTAAGTAAGGATACTAATGTTTTATACTATTTTAGATTCCAAGGCTAACTAAATATCTGTCCTATCAGCCTTAACTGCAGTAGAGAAGTAGAGATCAACTTTGTATTAAGGTCTGGATTGAATAACAACACACAGTTAGTCAAACCGAAGCAAATCAGGTCAAAAACTATGTAACAAGTTATTTGTGTTACTGGCTATGAGACGGAATGGCTCAACAAGTCTTTTAGCTTCTCAAGATGTCGATATAAGTCACAATAACTCGTGTTATAATGTGTAACTATGTTTATACTCTATCCATGGTCTTTGCAAAATGAGGGTTGTGCCCAAATACATTTAGATGATTATGCAAAAAAAAAGGAAATTAAGATACCACCACTACAGTAAAAACAATGTCAGCACAGCACAGTGGTGTCCCAGGGGGCTTGCCGTAGCCGGCACTCTTTTTGGAACAGACTTTGTTGGCATTGTCACATTCGACCAGATCTGCTGGCGACACATGTCAGGTGTCAGGAGCAGAATACCGTCATACTGCAATCAATAATCTTGGCTTTTGTTTGCTTCAATCACTGAAATAAACTATTCTCTATTGCGGGTGAACTGAGTGTTGAGGTCCTCTGCTTCCGAGGGCAAGGAGCTCTGGGTCTCAATGTCTCCCCAATTCGCTGACATTCTTGGTTGCTGTAGGTTAGCTGCTAACTGCCACTAGGATTTGTTTTTCTTTTTAATCTTCCGAAGGTTGAGGCGCACAAATAACATGTCATCAAAATGTCAAGCCAGTCCCGCAATGCCAGCTTTTCATAAAGACGTCGGCTGGGCTCTGTGACTACCTCCACTGCCGGCTCAGCGCCAGAACAACTCTGTCCCCCCCCATTCCGCCTCCGTACTTTTCATACAGAACAGTGAGGCAGGATAACGGTGCAACACTCCCGCCTTGAACAGACTGCGTGAAAGGGGCTGGTGGCAGTATAAAACAGGCAATGAAAGGCACGCAGCCATAACCGGCAAACCCAAATATTTTTGCTGCAGCAGAATGCCAGATCAGCCGTGGAAAGACACAGAGATGCACATGTAAGCACACACTTAAGCAATCGCACGGTTCTCCTTGCAGAATTAACTGCAAAGATAGTGTAATCTGGACTTTTTCAGTCAGAGCGGAGCAGGTCAGCTGTTCTTTTGGAGACTGCGTCTGAACTCATCACAACAAACTAAACTGCAAATCACATAATTATTTCCAGGAAACTTTTTAGAAATTATTATGAAATGGTACAATAACATATGTTTTAGGCATAGACTGTATACAAAACGTCACCCATTGATTTGTAGACTGCTGTTTTGAAGCCTCGAGTTCGGCAATTTCGCCGACGTCATCTTGAATTACGGTCACCACCATGTTGTTTTTTTCGCAACCAATGAACGAAGGTTACCACATTTGGAATACGGAGGAGTGATATAGTGACGCCCGATATGGCTCTGGTAGTGGCAGCGACCTGTCAATCAAATTAAGCCCGCCCTAAAGCATCCCCTGCTTTATGGTCTATTTGACTCTAAATGGACCATAATGTACTAAATGAACATCATGCTGCATTGAAGAAGACTTGAAACTAGAGATTGAGTCCATAAACTCATGTTTACAATGTTTACTGAGGTAATAAATCAAGAGAGAAGTAGAGTCATTTTCTCATAGACTTCTATACAATCTGACTTCTTTGCGGAACCAAAGGAGTCGCCCCCTGCTGGTCGGTCGGTAGAGAGAATTCACATTTTAAGACACTTACGCACCGGCTTCACTTGGCAGAACCGGAGGTTCTGTTGTGACTACTGCTTTCAGTTGCAGCACATATGTTTTAGGCTACATGTTGTTCGCTCAGCTCTACCAGCTGATTTTGACTCAGCCAATCAGAAATGAGATCTAGAGCCATCAGTTTTTCCGGTTTACATAAAAAAACAACCTGGTAGAGTGTTCGCAGAAGCTAATTGTCTTGTATCTCCGTTGTTTTGCTCCATCATGATACTCATTGTCTATTTAAGCTCAGAGCCAATCAAACTGAACCGATGCCTTCTGACCTTGATAAAGGGACGCCGAACCCCCGAGGTCTCATAAGCTTTGTGTTGACGGGTCAGGGAGAGAGTTAGCTTAGCATATAATTAATGTTTAATAATAACCCCTGGTTGTTTGTCAACACTTTTCCCACTGTCTTTTCGCCGTGCCTTATAATCTTCAGAGTGCCTGCAGGCACAGCATTCTCTGATAACATCTTAAGCCTCTTGTTCCAATACCCTGGCCTGGCAGTAACAACACTGGCCAGTCACTCATTTACAAGCAAAAGATAAATGCACAGTCCTTAATCTGTCTCCAGTTAGGTCTCCGGCAGCACAACGCACGGGCCAAGGCCCACGCCTTTAAACTCCTCCTCGGGCTTAGCTGCTCCATCAGCTGCCACCTGGGCTGCCTCCACTCTCACCTCTATCACCTGCCACACAGGTACGCGTTGATAAGCGCACACACGGCCGCGGAAAGGTCTCACAGTAATTAGGAGGAAACTTTAGAGCTTTTGTGCATGTTCATTATTTCAACACTGCTGAAGACAGATAGAAATAGCTCGAATATATTGTTAGGAAACATAACATCCGTGGCAGCAGGTCATTTGTGCCCTTTGGAGGCTTTTAGATGTATTTTTTAACTGCACAGAACCACGCTAGCGGTTTCCCCTGCTTCAAGTCTTTATGCTAAGCTACGCTATTTTTTTGTTTTTAATAAAGAAGGATGCCCCTTACATGTTGCTTTATCAGTTACTCTGTTTGGTTTCTCATTAGAAACCACATTTGTAACAGAATGTCTTGCTCTGAAATTGTTCCTGTAGCGGATTGTATTTTTTGTTTCAGTTGCTCCTGAGCTCTTGGCAATTTCAACTGTCAGGCAAGCACAACAAAATCACTGTCAGTGCCATATAATTATTGAGGGAGAAAGAAAGAAATAATGAAATGTGAGTCACTTACACAAGCTCATTAAAGCTTATGCTATCCACTCTATTTTCCTTTTGGTTTGAATGAGACAAAAGGAGAACAATATCCCATTAAAGGCTGTTTTCCACATCCTATTCATTTGAATTGGTGCTGAAGTGTCAGTGTTATTTTTCTTCTTCTTTTTCCTGTGGATTAAAGTCTGATAGCACTCGCAGGAAGAATGATTCCCCCGTTTGAAGACTTGTGAATACACACAAGGAGAGAGAGGGAGACAGAAAAAGGCAGAGAAGAACAGACAGAGAGACTGAGGGAGAACAGAAGAGTGGGAAACATAATGGAAGAATGCTCCTAATGTAATGTCTGCAGAGGGTGAATTAGGAGGCAAATGGTGTGATTATTGTGTGGTGGTGGTGGTGGTGGTAGTGGCAGTGATGGTGGGATCTCGCCAGCCCCCAGGATGCAGATAGAAACCACCAGGGGTACAGGAGGGGAGCAGGCAATTGTGATTTATGGGTAGCAGCGGGCTGATAAGGCGGCTCCCTTCATTTAATGCCTTATCGGCCGCGTTAAAGAAAGGCCACAATTTGCAGCATTCTTAAAAGCCCCAGATGTGACTAATCTCTGCAACCTTCCAGACAATCTGTCTCAGGGAAAAACTATAGATCACCCACTTGTCTTACTGATCTCGGCCTCTTCTCCCTCCGGCCGTAACCGCGGAGGAGCATGGTGGAGGAGAAATGTGTGCCGGTGTGACTTGAACCTAAAAGTGTACGCTAAGAGTGGAAAATAATTATAATAAAATTAGTTATAATAATACCACATCTAAATCATTAGGACAGAACAATATTAAATCAATGAAAAAAATCGAGAGTGGCAACATTTTTAATAACCACCGTCTCCTAGAAATTACTCTTATATATTATTAATTTACACCAGCAAATATGTTTCAATAGGAACATAAAGGCAACAAAATTACTCTTTTTTATCAACATAATTAGGAGACATTTTAATGAACTACATATATGCAAATTCGCTAAATGTTGCATGGAATACAATCCCTGCTCGCAGCAACTGAAGCAGTGGGGTTAGGCATGTGTGAGACCGGTTGCATTTACTTTATTAACATTTAACTAAAACCACAATCTTTTCCCACTTTTCACATTTTGGGAAATATGTTTATTTAGATGACAATATTGATACCACTCTAATGTCCGTTGACAGCCTGGTCTCCTACAACTTACGTTCCCACAGAACAAATCAACTCTGTAAATTACATTTTTAGGGAAACACTATTTCCTCCAAGTTTGAGTTTGACGTATCACAAATATGTTTTAAACTTTTTTTCTCACCCAGGTGGCCGCGGTTTTGTATGTGAAACCAAAAGTCAATGTTTATTTTTTGTCCGTCACTTGCCAAACAGCTAGCCAAGTAGTTTTATAGCGTTTTTGTTTTGTTTTAATCGTGTTTCAAACTGTGACTGGGATCCGGGAGAAAATATGTTTGCCTCAAAACATAATTGAGAATGCAGTTGACATTTCCAAACTTCAGTTTATGTCCAGATTAAACAAACAAGACACAATGTGTTAATGAGCAAGCCTTAGATTTTGTTACCTTTGGACAGAGCCAGACTAGTTTTTCACCCTTTTTCTAGTCTTTGTGCTAAGCTAGGCTAACAGTCTTGTATGTAATGGCACACCTGCCAACGCATTATGTGCACCTGAAAGCAAAGAGAGGTGAAGCCAACTTCTGTTGTGACGCGAGTAAAGAACCAGTTATACAAGCTGTACGCACAAGTCCAGAAGAAACCGACACGTGAACGTCTCTAAAGCTTGTTTGCCTACATGCAGCCTGAGGAAGCATGTCTCACTCATGCTTTATTCACGTAGGAGTCAACTAAAGTGTATTTCTTTCTTTTTTTTATGGCGCATTTAACAGTGATTCTGGATTAGGCTCTGAGCTAATGCTGCGCTGCTAACATGCCGTTTTCACTATGCAACCTGTGTAGACACCATAGACCGTATAAGAAGTGGACATAGACATCGTGACGTCACTCATTGGTTTGTAGACCGCAGTTATTCCTCTTGGATTACGGCCGTCGCCATGTTGGCTTTTTTGCAACCAATGAACTGAAGTTACCATATTTGGAATGCAGAGGAGTGACGCAGAGACGCCTTATACAACTCTGGTAGTGGGAGCGACCTGTCAATCACAGTAAGCTCTAAAGGGACCATCATTTACTAAATGAACATTATGCTGTTTTGAAGACTATGTTTACTGAGGTAATAAATCAAGTGAGAAGTAAAGTCATTTTCTCATAGACTTCTATACAATCGGACTTCTTTTTGCTACCCTCGTCCCCTGCTGGTCAGTAGAGAGAATGAAAGTTTTAAGACACTTCCGCATCGGCTTCACTTGGCAGAACCGGACACGGTGTCCAGATGCAAAATCCAAGACTCTAGTGTCAAAGTCCTGTGCTTTGTACAGCCACCATCCATGTCGACCACCTTCCTGTGATTCATGGGGTACAGAAAAATGCAGAACTTACTGGCAGTTAACATAAAAAAGGGCAGCAATATGTAAACTGCACAACATCTTTGATATAACAAATAAGTAGCCTATACATTTGAGGACACATGGTTGTCTCATCTGCATAAAAGTGCACAGAAAAGAAAACAAACTTGAGTGAGAACCACCTGAGTGGGTTAAATATTTTCATCTAAGTCACCACATAGGGGAAAAAGCCTCCATGCAGACGCTTTATGATTGAATTTCCTTCGTAGACACACTCGTCTCCAGCACTGTCAGGTGTCTCGGCACTGTTCTACCAATAAAATGGAAACTTGACATAGCCGAGTCGCTGATCAATACTAATCACAGACAAAATTACTCAGTGGGGCTTAGGTATGCCATTGATTTTTAAGGCAGTCGTTTGCATTACTGTCATATCTGATCTTAATAATCTTAAAGGGCTTCTTTTTTTTTCTTGAAGTTTAAGGATCCTCAGCCGGGTTGTGGAGAATGTATGAATGTCATTGCAAGGTCTAATCAATGTCTACTGATGTATTGAGCGCCAGATGTGGTGACTTTCATGTGCATGGCTGTGTTTCTGCCGTTAGACTTCTGGGAAAAAAACACGGAATTCACACAAGAGAGCGAGTGAATATTGATCAGTTTGGATAAACAATAGTGATATTTTTCCCCAAGCAGCCTCAAATTAACCGGACAATACTGACACAATGGTAACCAGAAGAGATTTCACACAATGGCATTGCATATTGATAACCAGTACGTTTCCCCCCCCCCCCCCCACTCGAATCAAATTTTGACACGGCATCAGGCTCACTCCTCAGCTGAGTTCCGCTAATAGTCCTGTGCAAATAGGTGGAGGGGAAGTGGAGCAGTGTTCATCTTCAGGTCAATCATCTGCAACGCGACATCGCCTGGTAATCCCTCCTGCTCCGCCGTTCGCCTCCGTGGTTAGCGCGAGTCGCTACAACCCTCCAAATGTAGGGGATATTTGACTTTAAAGCGCTTCTCTTTCTTTAAATTAAGTGCATATATTTATTTTTCATATGCCTCACTGTGTTCTACAAGTGTAATTAGTCTGGGATACTCAGCAGTTGATTTGTACCCCTCCCCCCCTCCTCTACTCCATTCTTAAGTATTCATGAAAGCCAGTGATCTGACAAATGGAATTTTTCAGCACGGTAGCATCTTGCATCTCAGACCTTATTCCAACAGATAATCCTGTTTAAATATCCGGCCTGGTTCACACAGCCCAGGTGGGGAAAGATCAGCAATTGCATTTGAACGCTCACACGTGCATACTTATGCATGTGTGCACCCTTGGCCTCGCAAATACCTACATATAGTACATGCAAAACCTCAAACAATTGTGCACATTAGTGGCTCGGTTTGGGATAATTATCCCTTTCTGTAAGAGGATTCTTGCTGTGTTTTTTTCTTGCGTTGCCTTCAGGGCTGAGCGGTCGCCTGACCTCTTTGCCTCCGTAATGTGAAATGTCCTGCCAGCTAACAGCATCTTCCCCCCTGGGCTGCCGCAGCCTTGACTTTGCTGTGCTGATCTATTCTCAGTGCACCGGGCTAATTCATCATGGCCACTCCTCTTACGCCAAGGTCAGCTCCATAATGAGGGGGGTCAGTGTAATGAAGGCAAAGCTCCGATTGGATCACAGTTAAGGTCCAAAGATGACCACCTTAACAGCATCACATTTAACCTGCACAGTGGCATGAGGTAGTTATGATACAAGCTAGTTACTAGTTATGAAGCACACACACACACCATTATATATATATATATATATATATATATATATATATATTAGTGCTGGGCAAATTAACGCGTTAATTTCGCGTTAACGCATTAATTAATTAACGCCGACAATTATTTTATCGGCGTTAACGCATTTTTTTATTTTTATTTTATTTTGAAAGTCCGTAGCTCACTGAACGCAGTGGAGGAAGTCTGAGGAAGTCTGATGCAGCGTGTGGGAGAAGTATAGATAAACAAAAGCAAGACAAGCTAACAAAAGCCACAGAGAAGCGGATACAAACTGCAGCAGATTAGTATTGATTAGTATTCGCGTGGCGTTTGGTGTGAACGCACCTTTAGGATCTCAACGAATGACGGCATGTATGAGCCTCAATAATGAGCTGAGAAAGTTAGCGGAAAGATTAATGTAAGACAACATCCGGTTTCTTCAGACGAACATCCTGTTTTCAGAATAAGATATTTCAGAATAAGATAAAGTATGAATTATATTCACATTAAGTATAAAACATGCTGCATCTCGTGAGTTAAAGGGAAAATACACCTAAATTGTGGGTAAAGTGTCTTTATTCTTTGATCGCTGGGTAACCATCATCACCTCGGAGTTACAGCATTATGTTGATGAACAGTAGAGCTGCATTCACATGCTCTGACTGTCATGAAGACACAAGACAGACATTTTTGCTGAAACGTGCTGAAACATTTTATTCCTGTTGCACAGCAGTGGAATGTTTCACATACAGTCACATACAGTCACACACTGAGCACAGATAGTGACGAGATAGAACTGCTACTGTCTAAAGGGAATACTGCTGCTAACAACAACCTCATGTGTTTAAAGTGTTTACAAACCAAATGTTATTGCCCTTTTGTTCATATAGCAGTACTTTTAAAATAAAAGTGCACAATACACTACTTTTGAATTCATTATTGAACTTTGCCATAACAATGCGATTAATCGCGATTAAAAATTTTAATCGTTGCCCAGCACTAATATATATATATATATATTCTACCGACAATGTGCAGGATTTTAGAGTTGAACCAGTTACTTCGGCTATTGCATTGGGAAAAGTCAAAGAGAAAGCCACCAGGCCTAACTACCGTATATAGTATCGTCTTGTCACATGATCAAATAAAGACTTGACATGGGACAACATCAACACATATTACCCAGCAATCATCACTGCATACTTAATTGAATAGTTTTCATTATAGTTTATTTATAGTTCTTTTTAATAGTTTATTTAGAGTAAGCATGTAATTGTGTTATAGATTGCTACTGATTATTTTTAAAACTAAAATATGAATAAAAACCATGACAGAGATGGTCGATATATACGACACTGTACCCACCGGGACTTAACACGACCCAAAGTCCCTGTTGCTGTTGGCGTTCCCCACATCCACTGCACCACCCGCCGCAGCCTAGGCAGCTTGCGCATTGTTTACTCTCCTCTCTTTGTTGTCACGGTCCACTGGGGAACATCCTACAAGTGAACTGGCATTTGACAGGGTTTTTGCGTGATGTAAGAGGAGGGGGGTCGGGGGCTGGGCGTGTTGGGAGTCACCTATTTCCTCAGGAGGCCGGGCCTTTTGGTCTGCCGGTCCACACCGTGCGCGCCCCAACCACTCAGTCTCTTGCCCCCTCCCCTCCCCTCCCTCTGTCTCCCCGTGTTTCCCCACCGCTCCAGCCCGCCTGCACGCCTGACAGACAGACAGATGCTATCTGCCGTGCATCTCCAAGCTCTGGGCCTCTATCACTCTCCACAAACCGCCCATTGCTCGCACACAGGCTGCAAATTTCGTCTGCCTCTCTCTCTTTAGATAAGGGGGCAATATCAGTGACAGAACATATTTTATGTATGAAATGTGGCTCACAACAAGCAGTCAAGCATTAGGTTTGTTTAAATAGGTGATCCTTATCGCTATTCTTTCAACGCAGAGTTTTGACATTGTTCTCTGTTTATTTTTCTTTGCACACAATTCTTTTTAAATATATATATATATATATGCTATCTAGCCCCAACAATTGGCTTTTAGAGAGGCTCCTGACTGGGGGTTGAATTCATTGCTATTTTAATTATAGGCGCTCAGTATAGCAGGACCGACTGTGTGAGGAATATTTTTCCTGCCCGGCCGCAGTTGTAGTTCTTTCCCTCCTGAACCCATCCAGTCGACATAGCTGGATGGATTATTTTCCAGGGATTTCTCTTGTCAAAGAAGCAACTCTTTTCCCCTCTACTGTTGGCTGTTGTTGGCATCAGATATTGGGTGATTTCCATTTAGTGCTCAGGTTATGCTTGTCAGTTTGTGCCTAGCATTTTTGTAATGATGGAAATAAGATCTTACATATGCCACGAGTCTGGCTGACATAATAGTTTGGTTTGTGTGTGTGTCTGTGTGTGTGTGTTTGAGATGTGGCAGACGTATCAGCCACAAAAACGTATTACGAGATGTCAGTTTTTATATTTTTGTAGTTAACAGACTACTTTTACCGTCTATGGATATTAAAACGGAGGCAAAAGCTGCATTTGTGTAAAACATTGTTCCGTATTGATTAAAACTGTATTTAATGTCCAGAATCTCTCTAATAATATATCATTTACTGTACATGTACATTGATTGGATGTGTTTTTTTTGGATAATTTAAGCCTTGTTTTGTCATGAAAAGCCCTGCCCCAGTACGTCCTGTTGGGTTTGCCCCCTGAAGAACCCCCCAAAAAAGCGAAGCCTTACCCCCACCACACACACCCACACACAGAATGGAGGAGGGGGCATTCAGGTCATTACCATAACAAGCTGGCGTGTTTCTGAAGATACACTTGTTCAGAGTAGACAGAAGCAAGAGGGGGGGGTAGGCAGGGGTGGCAACACAGGCCCCCAGTTTATTTCAATAACAACAGCCAGACACAAGGCCTATCGAGTCGGACTTTGAATGAAACACTTGGACTCTGATGGAGCGATAAGACACAGATGCTAAAAAGGGGGGGGCTAAAAAACGGCCTCTTGACCCTCGCTTCGCTTCACTATCGGAAAGAGCAAAGGAAACTGGACGCAGTGAACACAGTGTGTATTTTATGACCCTCAAACTATTTGTTCGCTTCCTTTTGTTTCCTATCATATACGTGGGAGTATTTGCATCATGGGGGGAGGGGGGGGGGGGGGGGGGGGGAAGACAGCACCCTCTCGAGCAATTCACTCTTGTGTAAACCTGAATTGTTAATTACAGAGCGATCATTTTCACATGAATGGCTCCTTGTTTACTGCTGGGGCGACTGATCTATCCCCGGGGAACACGATGTCAAGTGCTTTGCACATAAACAGATGTGTTTCTTTTTCTTTTCGAACACAGGTAATCCTCGGGGTTAAATCTGGGCTAAACTCAACGGCGAGAAAGACCCCGGCGCCTTATTATTTGAACAGATAGAGCCTGCACTTAGATTTGGAGGGGAGATGTCCTAAATCTCAGCTTGATTTCCTATGTTAACCGTGGCTTACAGCTTTGGCTGGGCCGGATGCAGGAGAGCCTGTTGAGAGTTAGTGGAGTAGTTGTAAATATGTGGTAACACTTTCAGTGGTAATCCTCCTGCACAAAGAATTGCCAGAGATTATGGACCGGTTGTCTGACAGAGAGAATCCTCCGGTACAATCAAATTCCTATGGCTGCCGAGATTTGCAGAGAAAAGGGGGGGGGGGGCAACACTGCTCGCCGGCTACGCGACGGCGAGCCGTTTCCCCGGATGGACGCGAATATTGCATGAAGTGCTATGTTAAGTAAAGAGACAGTAGCACGGTGAGGACGGTGTTTGACATGATTTTTTGTTCTGTCAAAAGGAACGTGGCTGTTGCTGTCCACTGGAGTGCACTTCACCAGGACAGTCTGACCTGTGCATGTCCACTCCTGTTGATCCCATCCTGCCCCGACCCCTCTGTGCTGACCCGGAGCCGAGGGGACGTGAGAACCGCAGCCTCTTCCTCCTCCTCCTCCTCCTGTAGAGCACCACACAATCGCCCTCGCGGACACATTTTTGAGTGGGGTTTAAGCAAGTGAAGTGAGGAGAGGAGTGTGAGGGAGCGAGAAACCCCACCACAGCCCCACAGCCCTGAGGATGAATAGAAGATAGAAGCCGTTTCATTTAAAAAAAATCGGCCTCTGCACTTGGCTGAACCTACAATAAAAGTTGATAATTGAGAAGTGGAAGAGTAGGATCAATATGACTGTGGAAAAGAGAGAGAGAGAGAGAGAAAAAAAAATGGGGGCTCGGGCTTATGTTTAATGCAGTTTAACTGATATTTAATATTTTCTGCTTTCTCTCTCTTCTTCTCCTTTTGTCCACACTAAAATACTTCAAAAAGAATTCTAATAAAGTGGAAATTAAAAGGAGCGTAGATTGGGGTTGGAAAGAGAGGCCTCTAATCCCGCTATCTCTTAATAATTCAAAGACTCTTTTATTTTCTGAATAAAAAGCGGAATTAATCTGGCACTGTGAAGCTGTCCTCTCTTCTCACTGTTTAAATAAATCCCCGTTCGTACATTAGACGCGAGGAGGCCCGGCTCTGGCTCCTCGCCAAGCTCTGTGTCAATTCCCTCCTGCCTCCTTCCTTTCTCTCCCAGCCCCTCTTTATTCCCTTTCTTTTGCTTTCTGCCAGGCAGGGACCTGTGAGAGAAGCCGTGCCACCAGAGAGCTGCTATCTCCAGAACCTGCTCAGCACACAGGCCTATCACAGGCAGCTAAGACCACTTAGCTCAGGCCGCCAAAAAGGCACCCTTATGAAACTTTACCCAGATATTAGGGCACTGTGAAGCCAAATGATATATTACAAAGGCATTGTGTGAGGAGGTGACCATTTATAGCGTTTATATAAGGCTGCCCCAGCTGTCAGAAGAGTTTTGGCCTCCAACAGAAATGCCCCGAAGGTGGGCATTTTATCCGTTAGCCTAACACACACGTAATTTTCTTATTGTAATTTCTAATAATGACTTCTATCATTGTGTGTTTTGTTTCATTTTAAGATTTTGTTTCCGTACAAGAGACAATTTGAACGATTCAACGGCGAGTCCACTCCACAAAGGGATAGCTAAGTCGCGCAGCTTTTCCAGAAGACAAAAGACAAGCCTTTTGAAAACTGACACCATGAAATAAATAAAAGGAGCTTAGGCTCCGGGAGTAGAACTGAAGCGAGCGGAAGGCAGACGCAGGAGTGGGGATGTAGGAGCGGGGCCCAGAGGCCTGGAGGCTACTTGATTAGCGCCGGCCTCTCTATCAGTTCACAGGCTGGCCATCTTCAGAAGCCCTCCGGCAGCAGGTCTCCCCTCCGTGGTCCGGTGGACTCCTCCTCCATGGTGGGAAGCTGCTGCCGTCGCTCTCTGCATCCCCAACGATGCATCTGTAGAGATGAGTGTGCGGGCTGCCCTCGCTCTGATAGACGCCTTCTGTGGGCGCTCCGGCATCTAAGATCCTCGGCTCGATCCTGGATCCGCCTTTCCCCGTTCTGTCCTCTGTGGTCGGAGATTTATGGCATCGCTCTCTCTCAACCCCCCCCCCCCCCCCCCATCTCTCTTCTTCTGCATATATGCTCTGGCTCAAAACATGCCCACACTTTCGATTGTGACGATACTTTTCCCTCAGAGACTCTGGTGCTTAAAAGATGAAACAATGGCTTCAGACTCTTCGCGTCTTCTTCAGACTACCATTCATCAGGGGGCGAGAGGCAGCGTGTCTGAAAAGCACACCAGTGTCATCCGGTTGTGCCTCGACAATACGCAGGAAAATATTAGAATCTTCTCAAGGTGAAGGCTTGGAATTTCTGCACCCTATAACCAACACACGCATCTCATGTTATGTGCACACCTTGATTTTGAGAGGGCTGTTGGAAATGAGATTGACATGCCCGGTCGAGGGCCAAGTCTTTCTTAGAAAAAGAAAAAAAAGGTTTTTTCTTTTTTTTTACTGTTATATTGCTCCTTGCAGAAATCTCTACTGTAATCTTTACGCTATCAAATGATAAAAAAATATATATATATCAAGAGAAGTAGGAAATAGAGGAGGCCCGGAGGGAAAGTGTAAAGGTGCGTCTCAAATTGCCTGAAGGCAACAAAAAGTCATTTCCACCGAGGTGTGCGCTATTTTTATTTATGTACCTCCTTCGCTCTGTTTCTTCATACATACTGTTTGTGGGGCTATCATTATACCAGACAGAAAGGTGGGGGGTAAAAACCATTTGCATTAGCATCACTGTCTGACTCCAGGGCACTAAGCAATGATACTTTATTCCATACCATTCAGAGGGCCATTATCACTCTACCCCCTCTGTCCCCTCTTCCAGCAGGGAACTCACACACACACACACACACTTACACGACGCGCCGCACACACCGTCCCCATCCAGAGCATCTCGCTTGCAACACTGGCACAGAGGTACAGGATGGGGGAGAGGGAAGTGGAGGGGAGGGACATTTCCGGAGGGGGGTCCTGGCATGTAATTGTCCTGGTGAGCACTCAATAGCACCTTAAACCAAGCAGGCAATCTACAAAGCTGTGCAGTGAAGGAGGGAAAGGCCCCGCGGCTACGGGGACCCTAATAGGAACTTCTTTCTCGCAGAGATAAATGGAGAAAGTTCCTTTTATTTATCGGTAGCTGCTGTTTGGGACTGGGGCTATCAAAGCGCAGCAGTGCTATTTATCCCTCCAAAAAGGATTCGTCCGACACAGGGCTGAGGGCGAGAGAGGGGAAAGAGAAGGCTAAGGAGGGGGTGCGACCGCTGGAAATTGGCAGAAACAGAAGGTCAAACTGTTTATCTTTTTATTCCCATGTCTCTCCCCTCTCTCCTTCATTCTTCTGCAACTGTCCTCTCTCAGTTTACCTGTTGTGGTAAGATACACGGCCGCGGTAATGAAACCCTTTTGGTGCTGTGTGGAATGCGGGCGGGTTTAAAGTCCACAGAAATTCTGTGAGAGATCAAAAACCAGCAGGGCTGACCCAATATGATGCAGTTAAGGTGAGGGAGTAATTTGTTTTCATAGACGCTTAAAAATCATGAAAAGTACAGTGGGATTCAAAAGTAGGAATGAATTACAAATCAACAAAATAAAAATAAAAAAACACCTCCAGCCATCATCCATATCAGGCCATTTGCTTTGACAGTGAGTTTAACATGCCAACACGTGTGTAAGCTTATCAAACGAAGACGCCGAAGCAAGAAGTGGGCCCTCACCCGCCTGATTCGTAAAAAAAAACAAAAGCAGCGAGTGAAATGTCACATGCACGAGTGCTTCTCAACCCCTCTGTGTCCTGAGCGTCACTTGGAGAACAGCTCCGCTGTGATAGAGCTCTCATTTTGCCGTGGATGACTGAGCGTTGTTAAATAAGCAACTACGTGTCAGCCAGCATGACCCCCGCACACAGATTCTGCAGAGTGGATGAGCCACGAGACCCAACACAAAGCTATAGGTCAAAGTTGTGGATTCGTGTTGTTTTTTTAGCAAATGTTTCAATATTTCAGTTAATATCTAATCAATACTAATCGTTGTTTGGCATTGCCTCCAACTGTCCCAAATGTGTATTTTCTGATCTGCCCCTTCAGTGGTTGGAGGTTTGGTTAAAGCTGCACTAAATATGAATATTTACAAAACTAACTCAAATGACTGTACGATGTTAAAGAGGTCGCTCATAGTGGTGAACCCACAGTGAATCATCGCCCGACATTGCAGTTTTCCTTAAGAACTACAGAGCGTTTTAGCGACTTTCAGCTCGTTGTTTTGGTTCACTCCCTCAGCTCTCATCCTTATCGTGTCTAGCCACAGCAAGACAAAGCCATTTCCTTCAACATTACGTGCCCATGAAACTAAACCGCATTCTCATATACGTCTCGAGGGAAACGCATTTTCTCCCGCATTACAGTGGCTGTTTTAAAAATGCTGTTAATGTTGCAAACTCAAACAAAACAAAAGCGGTAGAACTTCTTGGTAAAGTTAAGTAAAATAAACATTTCTGCCACTTTATTTAAGTTATTGATGTAAATTGAAATGAGTCAACGCTATACAAACGCAATCCGGCAGAAAATACGCTTTTCACAAAACATAATTGACGAAGCAAAAAAAAGCTCTAAAAACGCCACTGTATGACAGACAACGTTAACAAATAGCTGGTAAACACGGTGGAGCATTTAGCAACTAAAAACATAGATGGAGACCAAAACAGAGCTAAAAGGAAAGTCAATATATTGGACTTTTTTTCATCCGGTCAAAAACAAAACATTTCTTCTGAAAATAGGGAACTGTTTGCCATGTCAACTTTATAAGACTATAATATGGCAATGTTGTGTTTAGAGGGTTAGGGTTGTGCTTAACAATGAATTTATTTGCGTTAAAAAAAAAAAACGACAGCTTATGGGTACGATGTGTCATTGTATTGAGTTCTCTTTTCTAATGTCATCTTTCCGACCTCCATCGCCAGCACATCCTGTCCACCCTCTTGGCTCGCCACGAGGCCAGTGACGTTTAACCTGCAACGACCTCGGGCTTGTGGGAAACGGCTGCTAAAACCAGAAATGGCAAATAGTCAACAAAGTCACATTATTGTAATTTAGGTTAGTTGTGCTTCATTGCCAATGTCAACGTGATTCATATGCTACTTCTATATCACAGGCTGTAACTTAGTTTTACTTTGGATGTCCAGCTAGCAATGCAAAACAGATACTGTATGTATGATATATATATATGATATATATATAAAACATGAAAAAATATTTTTACCTTTAAAGTCAAGCAATATTAGCCCCGTGTCCCAATTCTGCCAACGACAGGTAGAGCTGACCTTGCGACAGTGATGGATCGTCAAACCAGATCTCAAATGAATGTCATCACTTCCTGGCTCATTTACATCAGCCTCATCTGCAACGAAGAGGCCGGGGCAGAAGGAGCTCAAACGGACAGCTCTCTTTGAAGCCGAGCGTGGTTTAGGAGGTGAAGGAGGACTGGGCAAAGCGCTCACTGGTGATGAATGACTTCACTGATCCATTACTGTCTATTTTAGTCCCGTAAATCCAAGTGGGAATGCCCACATCAAAGCCTGGCTCCTTTCCCTAAGAGGAATTCCCCTCATACTTGGACATGCAAATGAGCGGGGCCTCCTCCAGGCCCCCACACCTGATTGAGGCGTGCGACGCCATTGCCAAACGGCGCGCCATGGGAATTACATACCAAGGGATGGCATCCAATTGGACCAAACTCTCCCTAAGCAATTTGCTTTGGCTTTATTCACTGGCATAGTCAGGCATGGCAGCACTTCCTTTATTTCACGGCCCTGCCGCAAGATTTCTGGCTGGACCTCGCTTGGAAGCCATATTATGGCTGAGAAAGGAGGAAAAGAGGGATTTGGTTTGTTACAAAAGAATGGAGCGGGGATCTGTGTCAGTGTCTCTGCTCATTCAGGTTGGGGATGTTTTTCACTTGTTGCCCGCAGCTTATGATGAGATGTTTCGCGATTCCCTTCCTGTTTTCCTGATCCTATTGGAAGAAAACAATTGTCAGCCACTCGGAGTTAGTGCTGCCAAACAAGTTTTCACTTCCAGGAACAAAGGAACGCATGCGTATGATAAGCTAAAGCTACCGCTACAATGCTAAATCGTTTGTTAACAACTCAGTGCTTGAGAGGTGCAGGGCAAAATGTGTGTGTCCTTTGGTATTTCTCTCTTTCAACTGCACCCAACGTCACACAAATACAGCGCATGGAAGATATTTATGCAAAAAATGTATTGCAAAAGAAAGAGTTGTTAAAGATATATATATATATTTTAAAAATGCATGTGACCAAACGGACAGCTCCTCTAACTTTTAGTGAGTTGAGGTGATTTTTTTTTTCTGAATCAGAAAAGGTCACACACAGCTACAGCTCCCTGGACGCCACCGCCAACGAAATGGCGAGAGAAGAATAGCAGATATTTCAGTGAGCGAATCTTAGCGGGAAAAAGGGAATTTATGTACATGTAGGTGAGAGGGAAGGAAACGGGTCTTTTCGGGGAAGAAATCTGGTTTAGGGAGCGGGAGCACACGTTTAATTTCTGCTCGGCCATGCTTTTACCGGACAGCCGCGCCTACAATCCGAGACTAGGGGTCTCTTCGCATCGGGGTCACGAAGTGGGATTTTCCTTTTCCTTGTAGATAATGAGATAGCAAATGGGCCAGTGCCACGGCCTCTTTCTTGGAGAGCTCTTATATGTGAAGTTTACACCTCTGTGGGTTCACGCTTTAGCCGGGCTCAGCTCCCCCCCCCCCCCCCCCGCGCCATAATTAATTTGTCTTAATTGCCCTGCTGCTCTGGTCGCTGTCCCAACATTATTTCTCCACTCTCTGCAGATTTAACGTTTAAAAAAAAAAAATCCCAATCAGTCGGCAAGGGGGACTGGAAGAACAGCGAGCCTTTTGTGTCTTGAACAAAGTGGACAAAACAACCACAGCGCTAGCTTTTGTGTTGTCATCACAGGAGTAATGTTTCTTACTTTTAGAGGAGAAAAGGCCAGCATCCAATTACTACTTTGTTATAATATTAAGTGTGTAAAACAGTTTCTCTAGTAAATGTTAAATGCAATTTTCATCGTTTAGAAAGATATTCAAATTCGTGTGGATTATGACAAAATATTTTCCTTATTTACCTAGTTTCCATGTAGATGGATTGATGTTACAACGTACAATAAACAGAGGTAGATGCATTTAGATCTTTTACTCTAAAGAAACAATAACACGATGTTGAATGCTCCGTTTTTTTAAAATGGTACTTAAATTGAGGATTGTCACTTTCGTAAGACAACCAAGTACATCCAAATTGTTAACATTTCATGAGCCAAGAAAAACATCTCTGTTCTTCTATTTTTTACATTTTTCAGATGATTAAATTGTCTATTGAGCGTAAGAACTAGGAACAGGGAGCACTATATCATTCAATTTTATTTGAAAAAATTAAAAATATCCAAAATTGAAGGTACAGGACTGGACAGTGACCGTACATAAGTATTATCAGAAAAATGTACTTTGTGAAGTATCAAAAGTACTATACGGAGAAAATGGCCCTGTCAGTTTTATAGAATGAATAAAACATTATATTATTTGACTATAATACCTGATGTGTATGTGTCAGCATGTCATTGTGGAGGTGGAGTTTATTTCAACTATTTTACAGTTTGATTTATAACAATGCAAGTTTTATAGGACAATCAAATGTTATAAAAACCTACAATAATCTGTTATGTAATTATGTAATCTGACGGATAAAGGAAATGGAGTAAGTAAGCATAACCAGCATAAAAAGGAAATACTCAAGCAGGGTACACTGCACCACTGAGGTAATGCTTTCTATGTCTATGATACATTATAAATATACTTATAATGTGTCATAATGTGCTTATAGCACTGTTTAACATTAGCTATAGTACTCGTAAATATTCATAATGTGTTATAACGATAATCATAACACATTATAACATTTTATAATTACATAAGTTCAAGTATCATAATAATTCACATTGGCTGGTCACTCACTGACATCATATTGTATTATAATTCCCAAAAAGTACAATATTTTTCATAATTCATTATAATCACTGTTATAATGCATTTTAATGTAATTTGAAGTGACTCTGATTGGTCAGTGTTTGCTTTAAGTACATTCAAAAACATTTAGTGCTCAATTCAATGATATTTTTTCACTTTATCAATGACCACTTAATTATACACACTTAAAGTCACATTGTAATGCATTATGAAAAAACATATAACGTATTACAACAATGGGAATCATAATAAACCATCATAATGTAAAACAAGTACACTGAATTGCTATTTCAATATGCAATAATTATATTATGATACCTTACAAAATGTTTTATAATGTGCTATGTGTATTGTTATGAAGTATTATGAATATTTATGAGTGCCTATAACTATAATTAGTGCTACAAGCCAAAGTATCTTTATAATGCATTATAGTCATGGCCGTTATATATATTCTTTTATGCTGTGAGCGGCACTAAAGTCCTTTCTAGAAATCAGAAATTTCAGAAATCTCAGTGATCTCAAAACCTCTGCTAATAATACCCAAACTATGCGGATTGGTGGCTTAATAGCGCAAAAGACAAATTATGATGTTGTCATTTCGGCGAACCACAGCTTCAATCTAATAGTTTTTCTTCTTTTTTTTCTTTATTATGAGCCAACCTCCACACCTTGCTCTTTGGCGAAATGCCCTTCTATCCTCTTTCACTATAGGACTCCCCACCCAGGAAGCCCCGTCTGGCAGATTTGTGCCGTTCTTGTTGCTCCTTTTCGCCAGAGCAGAGAATGCAGCTGAAAGGCAGAGCAGGCTTCCACGCTGCCCCGGGACCAGTCCAAATTGTAATCCTATTCCTCTGTTTATCAAAAAGAGGGAGAGAGGAGAGAGAGGGAGGCATTGAGCTGACAGCTTGATTGTGATGCTCCTGTCTGATAACTCAGCTAACCTTATCCATCTATTTCACCTCAACCTTGCAGCCATGTCCCCAACCCCCATCCACCTGCTTCATCCTCTACCCTGTGAGAGCCACACACACACACACACACACAGGCTTACCTTGCACACACACTCTCCATCTCTCTCGTTCCCGTGATACACACACAAATAATCACTGCACACCTCTGACCCCTTTATCGAGTGTCGGTGTTAATCCTCATCTCTCTGCTCAATGCAGAGCACAATCACAGAGACCCGCAGGACCTGCAGTTAGCACTGTGGTTAAGTAGCCCACGGTAAAGAAGTCTGTGATAAAGGTGGCACAAAGGGTCAGTAGCTGCTAGGAGCACGGGGGCCCCGAAAAGCCCATGACTGGCCATGGCCTTGAGACAGGACAAAGAGGAAGGGTGATCGAGGGATTGGAGAGGAAGTGGAGGACAAAGAGAGGATGTGCACGGCAAGGGTTAGGCTAATATACCGGGATAAGATGCCGGCACGAGTCTTCCGAGTTGTTAACTCGGAAGACTCCGCAGTGCTGAATGTGTTAAAGTGAGGGTTTTCAAAGCCTGACACTGTGGGCAGCCAAATACACTTTTTTTAGGCCTATATTTGTTCAGATTTTTTGGAAAAGTGGCCCTCTAACAAGTATGCCGAATTAGCTATTAGCACTCGTAGTGTGCAATGCGCCAATGAATATACAGACAACTATCACTGGATTACTGCGATACTGAGGAAAACTTTAAAAACCTGATGATTCTCAGGCAAGTTCTGGACTTATACGGTGCGTTTTCTTTAAGCGGATTTACAGACGTTTATTCGTAATGAACATCCGAGGTAATGGTATCCAAAGAGTGTTTTTCATATCTTTCACGTTTGACTGAGTTATGACTCCGAGAAGGGAGTGCAATTTTTAATGCAAAATTGGAGCCCAGTGTGGGATTCTAACCATTAAAGGTTAGAATCCCATACCGTGTTTTGAACTATCATGTACATTAGTCAGCCTGGCAGCCATCATACGTCTTCGAAGTTAACCGATGTTTTGCAATTAATATCATCTAATTACTGTATAATGAAAAATGACACACTCCCCATCAAATGAAAGCTTCCTGAGGATTTTTTTTTTTCACCTTGATGGACTGTAGAGTGTTGATAAGTAACATATTCAAATCGAAGCCATTTGCGGGGTTTTATGTTAACATCCGGCGACTGTGATTCAGCGAATCAATCAAGCGCCGCACAAGTAGCTTTAATGATACCCACCCTGTGTTCAGAAAACATTCATCTTCTCCGCTCATTCCGTCGTCGCAGGTTGTCCTTGGGACACCCACATGACGCACACGAGACACAGGCAGACCCACACATACTGTATATACTATATATATATATATATATATATATACACACAAACACACGCGCACGCACGCTCGCACAGACAGACGGTTGCGGACACGCACACTCTAGACAGCTTCACTGTCAGAGATAAATGATGCCTGACACTGTGGCCTGGAGAAATGGGCCGACTGAGCAGCAGTGAGATGAAGATACTCCTCACAAAGGTTCCCTGAGCCAAACAAGTAGTGTCCCTGGGAAACCTGGGCGCTGACTTCTGTGGCTTGAGGGCCACGTGTCAGTCAAAACATCCTCCAAACAACCACTTTGAAAGCGGACGAACTTTATCACCCAGACACAAACTTGCGGATTGACAACTTAATGGCGGGGGTGGGTTCAGTCCATACACAGCGCACGCTCTGATAAAGACACCTTCATTCAAAAACTAAAATCGGGAATTGTGCATTTATTTCACATTAATAGACTTGTCTCTGATATGCATATATTTTTTTCTTTTTCAAATATATATTTAATTGCTGGAGCCAATGTGCGCTTTTGATTGTCCGGTTGACAAAGACTGATGTGAGTTCAAGACGATACAGAGGACTTCTAATGTGATGTCTGTCTTTTGTGCAGAGAAACAATAGCCGCAGTAGCTCTGGGGCTTCTCTGTGTTGCGGGAGCCCCCAGACAGAGACAGGAAGGGAAGGCTATGCACAATGTTTTTGGAGACCTATCCCCTTTAGGACGGATCGGATCAGTCACTCAGAAGGCCCCTCTGCGGGCCCCGAGGGGGTCAAGGGCCACGCCAGTCAAGACAAGACACAACAGAGGCCCCTGTCTCTAAGTGCAAGGCGATTGTGTACGAAATGCACGCAGGAGAACTGTTAAAAAAACGTGTTGCATGGGCTTTATCGCACGATGAAATAGGACACAATGACAGAAAAAAAATGAAAGAACAGAATAAAAATCTCTGTGAAACTGCTCTAAATGCCTCCTTCTAAAAATATCTGCTGAGAGAGAGAGGATGAAAGAAAAAAAAAAGTGCGAGTGTGAAAAATAGAAAAAGGAAAACAGGCCTTTTACAACTTTAAAGAGAAAGAGGGTGTGGAGTTAACGGGAGAAAATATTTACTCAGGGAATTAGTTCAGGATCATTGTGTGCGTGCAGGGCTTTAGTTCCCTGGCTCCATTTCAAGGCCCAAGTGGCTCAACTGGAGCTCCCTCCAGGGCAGGCCTAATTATCACAGGGCTAGGGCCATTAAAATGCTTAACTAACCTCGTTTCTCCAAAACGCACAGATTAACGCCAGCCTCCAGCAAAGTGTCGGGAATAACCCTGCTGCCTAATACCCTCTTTGATTTTTTTTTTTTCTTCTTCTTCTTCTTCTCCAGCGTGGAGAGGCCTGGTGTGGTAATAGTTATGGACGGATAAGAATACTGAAAGTTACGGTCCAATCGACCCATCCTTTCACGGGCTGCAGGAGGCACATAAGAAAGCACAGTTTGGTGCTGGAGAGCGGCTTTGTACTTCTCTGTGAATATCCAACGCAAATACAGTAAGATGCACCACACGCCGTGCTTGTGTAGTCGCCGACGACATGCAAGGACGGCGAACGCAGCCGGCCTGTCTTTGCTCGACGGAGGGCAATCAAAGACAGCAGAAATCAAGTCATGGTGTGTATAGAAACCCTTTAAAACCTTTGACCACGACTATCATGCTCTTATGCTCTTATGAGATACTTTTTTCTGCCATTCAAACTCAATTAGTCACTGCTTGATTCAGTGTGCTGTTATCTAAACTGAGTCTAAGGATTGTGCATGAATACATAGAGAGGACGTCTGATGGAATCAAACCTGTTCGGGCAGAATAGCAACTTCAGTAGGTACTTTTGATTCGTCATAGCAGGTAAACCATAAGGGGTAATTAATGACGCTAACAAACAATTCTATTCAGGTGCGGTCAACAGTCATAAACTCACACCAGGAAGTGGCAAGGCAAAACGAATCGGCGCACCTGCAAAATATTTTGCTCTGGAAGCTTTGGTGGCT
This sequence comes from Anarhichas minor, assembly GCF_050575085.1. Classification (NCBI taxonomy): domain Eukaryota; kingdom Metazoa; phylum Chordata; class Actinopteri; order Perciformes; family Anarhichadidae; genus Anarhichas; species Anarhichas minor. The sequence continues at coordinate 1,024,823 of NW_027466517.1, forward strand.
ACTCACAGAGCAAGTTGCAGCTACGGTAGCTGGCAAGCTAACCGCTAATACAGTAGCCAGCTGGGACATGCTAGCGCTAGTCTAGTCACAATGACTCCCTTCTTTCTTTTTGTGTAAAGCCTAATTTACTCCCTGTGATGTTTTTTTTCTCAGGACTGTTTATCATTTAAAACAATTAAAAGGTCCCAGAGCTAACGGGATAGTAAATGAACACAGCTGCCACGAGGAACTTTCATTCTGTGTTGATTTTGGCGGTCTCTGTGGTCAAAAGTGTTTTCCGAGCACCAGATTCCCTTTAGGAAACCTCTCATTTTACTGAAGCAGGTTCCAACAGTCTCCCACACGCAGTGCTGGTTCTGGTTCTCCCGTGTCTCCCTTCCCTTCAGTTGGAACAGCAATACAGCCTGGGTTCTCCAGCAGCGTGGTGTCAGTGTCGGCTCCCAGTGGGGACAGGCTGCAGCTCCGACTGCAGGTCAAAGGCCCTGCCGCAGTCCAAGCCGAGGAGTTTCTGGTAAATTGTTTCGTCTGATTTTAAGGGGAATCAGTATTGATGACAAGCAGTAACGATTGCTACATACAAATAGCCAGCGTTCTTGCTTATGGTCTAGTTTAAATATAGACTGTTTCATAACCAGTTCCTCACAGTGAATTTAAATAAAACATAACACAGCTGAAGAGCTATGAAAGCTTCTTCTATTTTGGACTCTCCGACTCTGTTCCCTTGACGGTCAGCTCCATTAGGACAGCTTGCTATTGCTCAAAGGCGCTAAAATGTGAGGTCACACTTCACAACATTTGAACTCAACACCAAAAAAGAAACGAAGTGATTTGGCTGCACAGTTTCATCATTTTAAATGCTGGTTTGACCAGGCCTGCATGCCATGCTTGGAATCGGTAAACGCAAATGGCAATGCACCCTATGGAATGAAGCCATCATGAACGTTATTCATTAGGCCGTATCGCATTCTTCATGCTATTACAGGTCTAAATGACCCCAATCGACCATATAGCTGTAATTTTTACCCCAAGGAATGTAAATTCATCGAGACGTCTGATATATTAGGAGACCAAATGTATCTTATACTTCAAACCAAAGCCAGACCTGACTTTAAGTCTGGGATCTATACTTCATTTAGGTCTGATGTTGCTTTGCTTTGTTGTGAAAGGTCAAACGCTAGTTCCTAAAATAGCTACAGGATTACAATAAGGAAACGTGGGACTGCTAGCTATTGCCTTTTTTTCAACAGAAACTCAATTTCTTGTAAAATAACGTGCAAATGCCGCAAAGAATCCCTTGCAAAGTCAAGCATCTCTGCCTGCAATAGTTTTTAAAAAACTTGTACAATTCCTATTGGGTTTGTGTAGTACTCAACTCAACATGATATATGCATTTTTCAGTGTTAGATTGTAGGATAACATGTGACTGTTTGTGACACCTAAACATCAATGTCATGTCCATAGGGTAAAAATGCATTAGCATTTATGAGATTAAACTAAAGTTCGAAAAAAATACTAGTGAATACTAGTAAATTAGAACATTCCTCCTTCAAGGCTATAACATGGGGTATAGCATATACATTTTGGTAACAAGAATGACTTAATTGTGTATTATTTATACAGTTGTTTTACTATACAGATTTCACAAAGAGTGAGGGCTTGTGCCAGGTGACACTTAAACAAAAAGTATGAAAAATGAACTTTTCAACTATAATTAAAGATTTCTCAGAGATAGCTCACGTTCAAATGACTCCGATTGACTTTGATTAAATATCTCCTGCTGCTTCAAATAAAACAGTAATACAGATATCAATGACGGCGGAATATGTCGACTTTTTACTTTAATAGAAAGATGACACAAGATGACACAAACCGTTTTAGTCTTACAATACAAGTCATTGCATACAACACATAAACTATAGACACAGAGAGAGGAGCTGCTAGGAATTATGGGCCTCTAAAGATGTGCTAATGATAAGCTCACCTTTTAAACCTTGTGAAATAAGACCTCCCCAGCAAACCGGCAGAGAGCCACAGTTAATGTATGTTTGAATACGACTTAACAAATCTGTTCAGCAGACAATATTCAAAATCAGTACATGTATTGAACCGGAAACAAGGTCATTTGTATGCAGCGCGCTGTATAATGAATATAATTAATCTTGGCAATAAGACCCCACGCCTATACAGATGCCGATCATGTTTTAGCACAGCTCTAAATGAATTTGTTGTGCTACCCACTTTGTCTTTCAGGCACTAAGGAGACATGAATGAGGTGTCTGATAGCGGGATCACGGTCTTTGTTCAGGATAACACGAGGATTCACTGGTTCATTTAAACAACTGTCTAAAGATCAGTGCAATGCAGCATGATTATTTTTCAAAAACATTTTTTTCTTTCTTTAAATAAGCAAGGTTTCTTGATCTTAAGTAAATCAAATCAAACTCAAATCCAATCTGGATGACTGGAACGACGTGGTTTTATCCTTACATCCCCGATTCAAGCACAGCATAGCGGTGAAGTGTTTTGTGAGTGGTAACCCATTGCTCTCTTGTCATTTCAGCTTTCTTTTGCATATTTTCCGATTTATTGCTATTAATTGTTCTATTGAAATCATTGAATATTATCAACGTGCAGCACAAGCAGATTTAATGTGCGGGTTGCCAGTTTCTGAACTGTACAACGGCTAAGAAATTAAAATGCTCACTGTTATAAATGGGGATTTTATTAATGTGGTCTCATCTTTTCTTACAGGTGCACCTCCGAGAAAGCACTTTATCCAAACATTCAGGCATTTGTTTTTAAAATCTTTCATCTCCAATTATATCGCACTATTCATCATTCTATCAAAGTGTTACTTGTATGAACGCAATGACAGGTGGCGGCTCCCTTCAGGGATGCGTCACACTCTCGCAATTGTGACGCATTGAGTCGACAGTTTGAGGAAACATTGCTGATGTAATTGGGAAGCAGATGCTAACTGGTAGCAAAGTAAACTGGGACTGACTTTTCATTTTATTCAACTCAAGCGCTGTGAGAGAGCCTTATGTCACGGAGATTAATATTAGCAGTTTGTGTCGTTGTGTCAATATATTAATGTGCTAAAGGTTTATTTACACTTTGACTAAAACAGTCAGCTCAATAAGGACATGTATGTATGTATGTATGTATGTATGTCACACGTCCCCTGACATCACAAATTCAGGTCCCATTCCAATCCGGCCCCTACACCTTCTTCCTACACACTTCCACGCTGTTTGCTTGTTAACGTGGAGGGTCCGCCATATTAAGTGCCATCCCACACCAATTAGCGACGAGTGGAAGCAAGTTTAAAAAAAAAACTCCATCAGCGACACAACACAGATTGTGACTTAACCGGCTGACCTTACTGGACACACGCGACGCTGTTTTGAGTTCCTCACGAAACAAGTTCCCCCTAAAACGGTTCAGTGCGACTACCCGCTCAAACATGAACTAAGCACAAACTAAGATAGACGTTTAATATTGTCATACAGACGTTAATAACTTAAAGGTTACATTCCATTTTGGATGAAATACACCCATGTCTAGTCATGGGAAATACTAGATGTGTGGATTTGATTGTATATTTAGATACAGCAGCTATTACCCCATAAGTCATATCTCTAAATATGCAATACTGACTTAACAGTACAATCATTTAGGGCAATAGTTCAACTATGCAATACTGTGGTTTACTCTGACATTGCATTTATTTACATTATACATTTAGACTAATATTCTATTTCTTTATAGTAATCTAGCATTTTTTACACACTAAATCATAGATCCCATTATTATTTACACTGTTATATATTGTAGTATACATAATTTATATGGCTCTTATTTATAGTTTTCCATATATACTATCTTTGTTATATTGTAGTATAATGCACAATGTTTTTACATACTTGTCTATATTTTCTTATCATTTCTCTCTGTTATATAAATTATTTCTGATTCTAGTATTTGTTTATAGTTTCCTTCCTGGAGAGAAGCAAGTTCCTCCTGAAGCTTGTAACTGATGATTTTTAACAAACTCGCCATATCAATGATGAAATGTTAATGTTGTGTCCACGACCTGTTTCCGTGACTGCTAAGCTAACGTTACATCTTAGCCATGGAGGACGCCACAAATGTCTACATAGTGTTAGCTGGTGTAGTTTGGTTTCAAGGAAATAGTTCCTCACACATGAAACTGCTCACAACAAGTTTCTTTGCTTTGAGCATCCCAAGCTATACAAGTGCCATACATTTTCATTATATTGAAGAGAAGGCAGACATCTCTACGGCCAATATCTCCAAACCGGTAAATAAAAAATCACAACAGGTAAGAGAAAAAATCAACATTTTCGTTCTTGTTGTTGGAAAGTTTGTGTTGTAATGCATTGAGTGTGTAAGAATAAACTTCAAATGAAATGTGTCTTTGTGAATATGTCTTCCATGCTTCTACAGAACATTATTAGTCAGTTTTGCTTCTCCTCATTTACTATAATGTCTGTCTGTGATGTCCTGTTGTCCCCCTGTCTCCTCTCCTTTTTGTCAATTTCATAGACTCCCAACCCTTTGTGCCTCTCACCTACATTACAGCACGCCAACGCTAACGCTGGGATTTCAAAGGAAATTGCAACTCTTAAAGAAGCATGAGCATTGCTAATCATTTCAGTTATTCCACAAATAATCCTTTTAGTCACTTTTTATGCCTTGTAAAAAGAGGAGGAAAATGCAGTAATAAATAAATACCCCCCCCCCCCCCCCCCAAAGAAAAATAAATAAATAGAGACTGATTTGAATGCGGCGTCAGGGGAGATGTAGTGCAAAGGCGCGATAATAGCTAAGCTAGCTTATAACATCTTTGTTTTCACTGAGCACTGTGCTGCGGTCTCTGGGGCCACAAGAGGATTTTTTTTGGGGGGGGGGGCAAAGCCGTTCTTCTCAAGGTCCACACTTTGCAAACACTCAAGGAGGCTTCTCTCTGCGCTATCGGCGAATCAGGATCCACTTACGCTCTCGTAGTATCGGAGGTGGAGAGGGCTACTCACATTCAGTGACTTTCCCTGTGGACACTGTAGAACACTAGGGGTCGGCTGAACGGAAAACAATGGAGCCAAATAGTTGTCCTTTTAGGGAGATTAGTTCCACACTTTAAGGCCTTGAATGAAGTGCCGCGTCCTGGATATTATTCTGCTCCACGAGCAAAACAACACTCGCCGCTAAGACACTGAGAATTTATTGTGATTCCTTACATCCGCAGTGAATTTATTGTTGTTTCTCAGAATTCCATTCTGCCGCCCGTTCGGACGGAAATAAATGACTTTGGGACCTTGAAGGTTTAATTTGAAATAGCACATGTCTTGCAGTCAAGACGGCGGGGTGAAACAATTGCTTTTTTCGGCTGGTAACCAGACATGGCGGAGGAGAAGTCAGGCATAATATTTATCTCCCTGCCCCTGGAGATGTGGCACACTCATCCAATTCATCCATGTCTCTATCAGACGGGGGAAAAAAAGGTCCTTTTCATTACAGCAACATGGATCATTTATCTTGTTGAGTTTGCTCCATCACATGTCATCGATTGCGAGAGTTTTCGCGAAAACAGAGAAGCACCAGAGTTCAGGTCTTGTGTGTGGGAAGGTTTTGACACAACTCATCAACCAAGACGTGGAGAGGACAGCTGTGATTCTTTGCTGTGTTCACGTAGCAAAACTTATTATTTGTTAAGTGCAGAAAGACACAAATAGAAGGACTAAATACACAAGATGGGTACCTTATAGAATCATTTTTGGAAATGATCATTATTATTATCTTTATTTGCATCTGGGAGAGGAGAAAAGCAACACAAATTTTCATCTGAAAAACGTATCCGGTTTCCCGCTGAAACCTTTCTCTGGACACTTCTGCAGCTCAGCCTTGACTGTAATTTCATCTTCAATTCACACACATGACCTGTGTGCTACTGCAGCCCTGGCTGGTCCCGCCTATTAAATTAATGTTCTCATTAAACGTTATCTAACAGCTGATAAGAGGATTCACCTCGGAGCAGATCTCTTAAAACATAGCGAGGCCTAACATCTGAGATGGAGGGGAATGATTGGACGCCTCAGTGTTCATCCTGTTGATCATCCTTTCCACACGAGGGGTTAGGCAGTAAACAGTTCATGCTGGTACAACACTGAGACATTCAAAGTCTACAGAGGTGCTGTCATTTTTTCTTACTGTATTCTGTTCATGCGTTGCATGTTCTGTACCTAAACCTAATGTTTAGGTACAGAAGATGGATGCAAATGCTGAGAAATACCAACGTATAAAAACACTGACTACTGCGAGAAAATGGACTTGAGGTTCAGTGTCCTTGTATAAATTGTCTACAATGTATGCATACCGTGCATACATAAAATAATGCCCAAAAAATTAAATTAACTGGTTCTCCTGTGGCTAAAAGCTAACGTAGAAGCAGATTTGGATGCATGGAGAAAGGAAAAAGCCTGAAAAGGTCAAAAGTCAAACAACTTTACGTAATATATAGAAATATATTGTGAGACCAACACTTTTTGTCTTGTGGTCTTCACCAAGGTCCCCATAAAACATCTATAATTCATATATACACTCACGTAATCAATTTGTATGTAATCTATGTTATCATGAAACAGGACAGAGGGCGTAGTATAAAGAGTGTTAAAGTCTGTCTAAAAACACCTGACTTTCATCTAGGAGACCGTTGTTCATGTCATGTGTGAAACCCAGAAGTCGACACTGACTTATTTGTCACGTAACTTCCGTACTTAAGTAAGGCACCTTCTGTAGTTATTTTACTCTAAATATTGACTTGTTGCCTAACTCCCGTACTTAAGTAGCATCACTTCCATAGTGACTCTAACCCAAAGATGTGTTTCGTAACTTCTGTACACTTTTGTAGTTATTTTAAACCAAACAACAATCTTTTCCTACCAAGTACTTTTGTTGCCTAAACTCCTCAGGGGGTTGCGGAGGCGCACCGATTGGCTTCATGTTACCGGAGATTAAAGGGATAATGCACGGAAAATAACATATAACTTATTGTAAGATTTCCTACAAACCTTTGTGTGGGGATACGTTGGGATCCCCAGTGTGTGAATGTCTTTTTTTTCTTTCACGTCTATCCATTTTAAATGTTCCTACAAGTGCTGCTGGAGTTTTTAACCTCGTCAGGTTATTAGTTAACTTGCTAACTGTTAAGAGCGGCTCCAAATCAAAGGCATTCTTGCAAAATCCTTCTAACATTAAATCAATGCCGATAGTTAAAGCTTTGTATTTATATCTGAAGTAATATCAGAACACATTCCCATGAAAAATAATGTTTTTTTTATCTCTCCAGTGTCTGAATAATAATGCAAAAATGTTGTGATATTTGCTTTGTTTCAAACTACTTTAAACCATTTTTAATTGGACTATTTAACCACCCTCTTGTGGATATGGATTGTGTCGCTTGCCGTTAGCAACTTTCACATCTGAGAGCACTGGTGAGAGTGAAAAGCTCAGCTGTCCATCTCAGCCTGTTTAGTATTCAGCCCATGAAACGCTTTAAACCTCATCCCCTATCCATCTATCTTCCAAAAGATATGAGATAACTTTTTTTTTCTTCTCAACAGATGATATTAAGTGCCTCCTATTATCTCAGTAGGTCTGTATCATATTAGAATCTGCAATCGCAGGTCAGAAAGTATGTGGCGCTCTTGTCTCGGCCGGTGCTGCAGAATTACTTTCCTGCACACAATGGCTGAATGGGTTGAGGCTTTGTCATTTAAACTGCATAAAGAGGCCAGAAATTGATTTTTATTGTAGATCTTCATATCTAATAAAGCTCTGAGGATCTCCTTTCTTCATTGTCTGAATGGCCGGTGAATGCTTTCAATCTTCCTCTCTGTTTCATGCATAAAAGTGGTAGCCGGAATGATAGGAGAAGAATGAGAGGGAGGGATGCTGCCACGCAAGTGAAAAGCATCCCTTCTCTTTTTCTCGCTCTCCTTGGAAACGAGACCTGGGGAGGACGAGAGAGGTGAAGGAGCTGGGGGTAATTGAAAAGTGAAATGTTTTTTTCCTTCCTCTTTGGAAAGAATGTGTAGTTTTCAAAGAGAAAACATAACCAGGACTCACTTCTGCTAAAAGAAATCCCCTTTAGGAGTGTCCACAGCCTACAAAGATATCAATCCTCTTTCATTGGAGGTTGGAACAGATTTCGGCCCTATTTTCTCATTATGACAGTTTATCTGAACAATAATAAATTTGCTGGCAAATTCAAGCCTCCCTTCTGCTATAAGCTTTAACATATTATAGGGGAAGAAATGCCTGCACACTGCCTACAAAAGTAGAAGAAGAAGACAGTCTGTTTAAGTGTTTATTGATGAAGTTGTCAATAACTTTAAGTCCTCCTGTGAAGCATCCATAACTGGAAGCTGACATAAAACCAGACTATGATATGGCAGACATGATAACACAGTTGAAAATTATACGAGTCTTTATGTGCAATTTCAATAGTTGACAATTCTTCTTCAGTGTGCCGGCAATGTATCTTGCGATATAGAACTGTTTACCCTGACAGCATTTCCTGAAAAGCCTGGATTCAAGAGCAGCGCCACAATAAAAAATAATATATAGCAAGTAGTTCTCTGGGCTCCACACATATCTTCCTCTTTTAAAACATATTTTGTCATGCCTGTACATATAAGTGAGTCAACAAGTAAACACACGCATCTGTAATGGTTATTAGGGTTATCAGTAATGAAGTGTAAGGACTGTACATATACAGTATCCGTGGTGGGCCAGCAAAGCCTTCTCTGCTGGCCTAAACAGAATCACAAAGTTATAGCTATTTTATAATTTAACAATTTTTCATAAATACATGTATTACAATTTTTTTCCAATTAGATTATTTTCTCATTGCACAGCTACTGTCTTCCTCTGTTGCTCTGCTTCCAGCCTGCAGCGCTGCTTCTAGTGCAGCTTGTTTTAAGTAGAGCTTTTGTCCAATCAGATTTCGCCCCTATGTCTCTAGGTAAGAAGAGAGGCCCGAGGCCTGCTGGATACCCTTTGCAGATTAAAGTGTTAAAGTGAATGGGAATGATATTGTTGATTGTCATAGTGTTCAACCAATCAGATCTTTAGTTTGACATGTTGGGCGTATTCTTTGACGTGTCAGAGTATTCTAGGTAGCCTACAAGTACGTCGGCATTAACGTGCGCCCTGATTGGTCAGTGGGCTAGTGTGACTGCAGAGAGCTAGTTAGCAGAAGTTAGTATTAGTAGTAACAGTTCAAGTTGAAAGATATGTAAGATGTTATGACATTTTTAGCGTTTTGCTTGGTGTAGATTCTTTTTTTTTACCAAGATTTTTTTTTTTAACACTCAATGGCTGAAGGAGGAGAAAACGGATTTGGTGGCGGAGTTACTGGCAATGCCTTTCTCTAGGAGGACATTTCAGGAAAAAATGGACATCTATCAAAGGGTCGGCCAACCCCACAGCTAGCAGCCCTGACCCAGCCAGGAAAAGGATTTGTATGAAAGGTATTCCTGGCTGACAGCGTCGGAGAAGCGTTGCACATTTTATGGCTAAGAATGCGTTTTATTTGCAACTGAGATTCTTGGTGTTTGGAGCTGTTTGGAGCTACGCTACGCTAACCTGAAGTAGCTAACCAAGGCAGCAACACGACACCATAGCACGACAGGACACTTACAAGCTACGGTGCTTTTGAAAACTTTTTCATCCCGAGTGGATCTACAACTCAACGACCACGTTCGCAGGAGGACTTCTGGCTGGAACTGAACCGCACCGATGTTCTGTACAACCGCGTCATTAAACTCTTCATTAACAAAGAAAGGAGGATGGACTTTGTCTTTAAGTGAACAGCAGCTGTGGTAAGTGAACTGCTTTTGTGTTTTTATATCTGCAGTAGAGTTACTACTGTGTTCATTTGTCTATGGTGTCGTTTTTATGGTATGGTTAATATTGTTCCCTCTGATGGGAATAATATTTGAATGGCCCGTGCTCCTCAGTATACAGCGGAATACGTGTTTTAGCGCCGCAGGTTTGCTGGATTGATTTGTTGCTTTGTTGTCATATAAATATATGAGACTGGTTCTTTCTTTCTGAGTTTGTTCTTGTCATTGTGTGAATTACATTGATGTTGACTATGCATTGTCCGTTAATGACGAATTATGGTCTGGAGAAATTGGGAGTGTGTGGCGATTGCTTTAGCCCTGTTTTAGGGAACAGCTGCCTAAACGCTGCGGGGAGAGTGTAGCGTGTTTGCTGCTGTTGGATTTCCTGCTAAGCTAGTTGTGGACAGCATGTTGCCAGGTTGGGCTGAGTGACTCCACCGAAAACATTATATTTCCCACAATTTAAGCTTCTGCATTTTCCAAATGCACTAGTATTATTCAAACGTACTGTTCGGTTCGTAAGTCTCGTACCAAACGGTTGAATACAAATATGTATATTGTTACACCCCTAGAAACAAATAATAACCCGTAGCAGTGGCGTCATAATGAGGTTATTAGGAGGTGGTTCAACGGTAGTAGGACAGCACAGAAGGCCCAGGTATAAAATGCACGGCCCACCACTGTACAGTATGTTTATTTTATTACTGCACTATGTGAAGGCTTCAACAGGTTTTTTAGCTCTTCATGAAATCCTGGAAAGCATAAGGCCGTGGTTTCATTTGTCTTTTCAATGCAACTTTTGTCACATCTGTAAGCCCCAAGATCTGTTCTTGCTCACATTGAGTTCAGATCTCAGTGAGGTGTGGACAGCATGTGGGCACAATCCGGACAATTTATCAAACATATGCGTCGCATCATCTCCCCCACGACATGGAAGTTTTCTACCAAGGAGAGCAAAGAGAAAAACGGGGGGAAACTGGGGCTGGAGCAGGGGGGTCGCTGAAGCCCCCCTAAAATGTTCTTCAGCCCCCCCCCAAATAATTTGGCATTATTGGCTTTAAAAAAAAAAAAAAATTATTATTATTTTTATTTTGGTGATGTCATTAAATTAAACTATTGTTTCTCACATGGACAAGTTATTTATAACTCTAACATGCTACATAAGTGCGTGCATTCTGGTTTGTATGTTTTCTCCCCCTTCAAATTACAATCCAACAGCCTATCATATAACGATATAAACCCTGGGCACTAGGACCTTGGGGAGGCTGCTGCGCTGGCTTTCTCACTCTGCCAAGTAACGTCTCTCGTCAACGACAGCCAGGATTATAGACAAGGAGTTTAGCTCAAAGCAAATAATGCACGGAGTGAAATTGTAAGTACAGGTAGTTACAGAATGTGGCTATCTGTAGTTGTTAACGATTGTTACCTGCTTAAATTTAGGTTTACTTGAGGCAAATGAAAGGGAATATTGTTGTGGGCTATGTTAACACTAAGCTAGCTAGCTAGCTATTGTGTTAGAAACTGTCTCCAGTGAGCAAGAGTGTGAACGAGCTAATTTGAAATACAAGAAATAACTATCGACATCTCTCTATTCTCTGCATTAATATATCTCTCTAGTATTTCGAAACAATAATATCAGTCCCTATAGAATTGTTGTTTATAATCAGTTAATGCTAGTGAACACTAAATATTATAGTGTCCCTCATAACGCTATTGTACCGGTATATCATCCAATTCATTTACCAGATGGATATAAGAAGATTCCTTCCATTTCAGCCCATCATACAATATGAATCATTCGATAATTAAGATGTACTTGAAATGTGTTTTTTTATTTTTGTTATTCATATTTTTTTTTTCCATTGACTGGTATATTTGACACTGAACTAGTTCATCTTTATCTCAGTGATAGTGTCCAAATGAGCATAAAATATCACTGGTATGTAAAAACTACACGGACAACAAAATAGATGTAAATGTTGATCAAAATCTTATTCCCTTCTGCTCATAATAAAACAAGTAAACAACTCAAAAGTTGACACTATCAGGTCCATTCTCCATCCATTGTGTGCAGTCCCTTCAAGAATTAGGATTTGGGAGTGACGTGTATATGAAAGCTAGTTTATCCGTCTTTCATTTACAAGTAGGACAATTATTTCTCTCTCTTTATTTGAGAAAAGTTCATATTTGTGTTGTCAAATTTCACTATGACCCTGAAATTCTGTCTGTTGTGTTATCATATGCTGAATGCAAGCAAGACTACAGAGCAAAATCACACTATTTCTGATTGAACCAATCTATGAACTGTCTGAAACAGTGGATATCCGCGGCCCCAAAAAAATTGCCGCGCGCAAACATGCCACTCGCCATGGGGCTACGCCCCCCCTTTCTTTGATTCCTAGAAACGCCCTTGGGCTGGAGCCCAGCTGAGACCTACTGTCTGAGCTGACCTTTGCTGCTTCAAAATAACAGCTTTTAAATAACTAAATAACGGGGGATTTATATTGTGAAGAATTCATTGGTAAATGTGTTTATCACTGAATGAGTGGAGCTTTGTTGGCGACTATTCTTCAGTAAAACATGTCTTTTAATACTGAAGGGACAAAGCAGCAAAAATAACGGACTTTTATTGTGAAATTTTTATCGAAAATAAAATGCGTCCCTCCAGCCACCATACTATATACCAATAAGTCACTATCCGATCAGGCAAGTCGCATTGAAGTGTCAAGTGTGGACACGATCTGGCGCATCCGATCACAAAAGTCGCATTGAAAAGACAAGCTTAACCACGGCCTAGCTATGATTACTATTACTGTAATTCATAACAAAAGAAAACCAAATAAGAATTCATCTTTTTTAATATTATTTGTGTGATTAAGTTGAATTTGTTTCCAACAAGTGCTGGCACAGTCCGTCGCGACATAAAAGCAGCACTATCAGACTTTGGAAACTTGATTGACTGACTTTAAATCATAGTATTGTAAATAATTAACTTACTAAACTTAAGTTACTAAACTTTTCTGACGGTTTACCTTTATCAGTTAAGTTTATAAGCGTACTAGTAAAATGCAAAATATCTCTTGATTCGGCTGCTAGTGCATTTTACAGCTTTTAGGGCCTAATGATTTAAATAAGTGCTCGTACTGGGAAGCTGTTTTACCTAAAAAAAATAAAAAACCATGCGATGATTATCTGATATCACGTTCCCAATGTAAGTCTATGGGAAAAAGGCTTTTTTGGGCCCAATGGCATCAGATTAAGCCGCAAGTCGGTTTAGTCATAAATATGTCACAACTGACTGACTATAGCGAACTGCTATGAAGACAACATGAGAACGTACAATAAAAGCTATACGTTTGGTGCTAAGTAGGCAGAGCACAATGTATTTATACGGCACTGTTTCTTTGATGTTGTCTTAATTCCCTTTTTTGTGTATTGCACTTTGGCCATGGGGGGGGGGGGGGGGGGGGGGCACTATATGTCCTACCTGTTTTTTGCAAAAGCTATAAGGAGAGAAATGACAATAAACTTCAACTTGAAATGCAGTATAGTTGGGACGGCGACTGTGCAGCGGTGTAGTGTCAGCCTTTATTATGAACTACTAAAATGCAGGAAATCAAGGCAGAAGTGTAATTACTCCAAAAGCACACAAGGATTAGTTGCGTTGCACAAAAACTGAGTTTCATGTTTGACTCGACTCAACAAATCTGCAAGTTATGAAACAAAAAACTGCCCCCTGTTGCTCGGGTGATAAAGCGGACTTTGCCCGCCTTTGGTGCAACACTGAAGAGTACCATTTTGCATTCAGAGCCCATCTAAATGCACAAGAAATCATTGCTGGGATTTGTCGACGTGAGTTTGTTTCTGAAAGGAACAGAACCTGTCAAATGAATGACTCTGCCTGAAAGAAATATAACAAGTTAAATAAAATGCTCTGATCTGAATATGATTTGAATAAAAAATGAAGGACGCACATGCCCCTGTTCATCCCAGTGCCGCTCTAAACAAATCATTATCTGCCGGCTTCTTTAAACTTAATGTTATGCAAATGCCACCTCACCTAACTCGCAGGGCTTGCACACTCCTCCCCTCATTTCTCTCATTTTAGGTGATCACAAACACGTAAACAAAATTTGTTTTCATGCATTTGAATATGATTAATTATCACGGAGTAATCCGGCCGCACTTGTAAAGACTTTTCAGACGAGATTAGGAATTTCAAAGTGACAACCATGATAGATGGGAGCATTCTGTAAGTGGTAGATTAAAGGTCACAGCGATGAACCGGGGGAAACTCGCGAGGCATCGTTTAAGTTGAGGCAGATGCAATCAAAGCCGCGCGGCAAATAGACGAACGTCTCAAACAGGCAAAATGATTATGGAAATGGGTATCAGCACACAACTAAACATATGGCGGCGCCTAATGCCATGTAACACTAGGGGCTGGGTTTAATCAAACTTCACCAATTAAAAACACAAATGATATGCAAACATCTGAAAGTCTGAAGAGAAAATGAGGAGGATTGTTATTAATGATAGGGGAGGAATCTATCTCCACTAATTCTCGGAATGTTTCCTCCGCTGCTCTCCTTTCTGCAGATAAGACTGATCGTCATCACCGAAACGGTTTGCAACAAGCGCCGCTTCAACAAACACGCCAAGTGGAAGAATGGCACCATGTCAAAAAATAAATATGGCTTACATAGGGAATTATAATAAAAAAATATACATATATATATATATAAGTATATATAATATGATATATTTGCAGTGTGTGAATCAGATCCGAGGACGGATCACCAACCGCACAACTGGGTCCATAAAGCCCAGGGATGGCTCTATATGGATTGGTTGTACTAGATTTGATCCATTGTATATTTGTTTCAACATGTGCACCACTAAAGTACAACATCAGCAAAGATAGGCCCTCCATTACCGAATCCTGTGGCCCTGGTATTGTAGAGAAGTGGTACCGAACTGCTTTTGTCCCCCATCCTCAGATCAAGTACCTCTTCTTTGACACCACCGGCCATGTGTTCTTTTGAATTGGGTTTCATTTAACGCTATTAATCATGTAAAAGTGGATTTATTTCATACAAGGGAACTGTCCGTGCTTAGGCTAGGTCTCTTTTTTATTTTCGTCAAAAGGTTTGGTTGGGTCTGCAATTCATCCATCTATCCAAATATGTATCCATTACATTTATTTACCATTACATATTTTATCCAGTTAACCCCTCCACTCAGATGATAACTAGTTTTGTTACTTTGTCACACAGATGTGTTACTCACATACAGCATTTTCCTAAATAAAGTCGTTGTGGGCATGGTGGTATTATTCCAGCTCTGTAAGACAAACGATTACGTTATCTGTCGACTGGTCTGCAGATTTTTATCTTTATTAATTAATCATTTAATTTTACAAAACGTCAGAAAATAGTGCATATCCATTCCAGCTAAAAGATGATGAACCCATTAGAGACATAATTGATGAAGTCAATTAAAGACAATAAATTCGCCAATTCGTCATTAGAATTCGCCTGAAAAAATATATATATATATATTGTGCTTTTATTTTGAAGGGGATTTTTTATGCAGCAGAGTTATTCACACTCCTTAACAGTATTTGGCGTTAATGCCTTGTAATGCTAACAGACACATGCCATTTCACAGTATAGAAGAACACCCACAAAGTTTGTTTTCATATGGTAATTGAGCGAAACGCAAGTACGACACCGATTACGTGAGATATGGATTTTCTTACATTGAGGACAAAAGAGGACCTCAAAAACCTCAGTGTGTTTTGTGCAGCGAGGTTCTGGCACAAGAAAGCATGAAGCCGTCAAAACTGAAGCGGCATTTGGAAACAAAACACTCTTCTCTCAAAGATAAACCTGTTGAGTACTTTCAAAGACGACTTCAAGACCTGAGGACGTCACAAAAGTGTCTCACTTACCTGCAGCCATGGACATGGACGTGTTGGATCAATCCGCAGCGGATACATTGAAAACTATACTTCTGTCAAATGACACTATAAGTAGGCGAATTGAAGACATCAAACAACAGACCACAGCTCGAGTTAAGGCAAGTGGTCATTTTGCATTACAAATGGCCGAATCTACAGACATAACAAACAAAACAGTTTTACTCATTTACGTGAAACATGTGTGGGACGGGGACTGACGGGAACAATTTCTCTGCACAAGAGAGCTCCCTACTACTACGACTGCAGAGGAC
Organism: Anarhichas minor; assembly: GCF_050575085.1. NCBI lineage: Eukaryota > Metazoa > Chordata > Actinopteri > Perciformes > Anarhichadidae > Anarhichas > Anarhichas minor. The sequence continues at coordinate 1,040,986 of NW_027466517.1, forward strand.
ATTTTCAGCTCAGGTTCAAACTGCACCATCTTTTCATTAAATACATTTGAGAAGTTGAAAATGTGGGTCGTGGCTTGTCCTTGAGGGGTGATGGTGGGTCCCGCAGCCAGACCAGTTGAGAACCACTGACTTAACTTGTGTTTTTATGACTAGAGGGTGACACATGTTTATGCCAAAGATCATTCGCTGTCATATAGCAGGAGTGTGTAATAATGACCTCAAGGGCAGCGAGGAAACACTTCTGTATTCATACACTGATCTGCATGTCAGGCCACACCGGGGCGCTGCCTCAAAAAGCAGCACCCCGGTGTGGCTGGAGGAGACATCAGAGGTGCTGTCACTAACACAGAGGAGGCTTGTGGAAGCACTGCAGCTCAGTAAGGCAGACTGGGATTCATTGTTGCCATCGGCGGCTCAGAGTCGAGGAGCAGAGGGAAAAACTTAAAGTTAATGACATCAAATGACAAAACATCATGCTGCCTGTTAGTTTTTAAATTCCCCAAGCAACTTTGATGTCCGTATGATGAGATTTTATTAAAAGTTACCGAGTTTAAGAGGAGGGAAAGGGAACGGAAAGTTGCCGAGCGAGGTTTGAACGGTGCATCCAGTGTGCGGGTATCTCCCTGTTTGTACCCTATACCTTATTTTTTTTGGCCTCCATAAATGTGCGAGATTCCAATAAGCATTTTAAACAGGAGTTGATATTGCTCCTTCTGAAGGGGAACTGTTGCCCGCGACACAGTGTGTCAGCATGGAGTCATGGGTATTTGTGAGGAATTTGGATCCCTTAATGACATGCGACTTGATTCAGGTGTCTGCCTCCATATCTGCCCTGATGTCAGTATTACTCCAGCAGTGGCAGCGCGCACACACACACACACACAGTATCGAGCTCAATCATCCCTCCCTGAATGCACAGTGTTGTTATTCCATCAGCTGGTACAGTGTGTATACAAACCAAATCCATTTAAAATCCTGCAATACTTTCAGAAAAATATAGACTCACAGAATATAGTATTGCATTTGCTTTATGGTCACACAGGTTAAGTGAATGTAGGTGTGTGTGTATATATATATGGCTGGAAAAATACATCACGTTTGGATCAAATCTGTCTGAATATTATTGTGACATTTTTTCTGCATTTCTGGAGCTTACAGGAAGTGGAAATCTGTTGTCTGCACACAAAAAAAATCACCACATTTAAGAACAAATTTCTTTGTGTTTGTAAAAAATATAAAAATTAAGAACGACGCTCCCCTCGCTCGACAACAATTTGCGTTTCATGATGTTTTCAAGAACCGTGAATGCATTTCTTTTTCCATCGTGTCAGCATTGCGCCGCTTTGCTCGTCCTCGGCGACTTACTGTAAGCTTTAATGTATGTGAACATCGCCGAGTAAATCAGAATATTTTTATTTTTTTTTACTCTAAGCTTCGCCAGCACAGGCAAAGGTGAAACCTGCCACTTGTCCATTATAGACATGACACGGGTATCCCCCCACCCGGTCCCTCGGGAGAAGGTAGGGATGTAGGGTGTGGGGGGGGGGGGGGGGGGGCTTTGAGAGGATTCTTTATGCAGCTCTGTGTATTGCTTTCATGTTGTCCAGCCGGTAACTAAGTTGGGTTGCCCGGGGCAATGGCTAATTCACACCCTCAGATCACGAGCATGAAATGAGAGAGCAGGGAGCGCTAAAGCCCTGGGGTTAATGATAGCTCCCTGGCACCACACACCCAACACCCCTCCATATATAAATCTGGCCCAAAATGGTTTCATTTTAGATGATCCCCAGAATCACCCTCACACACACACACACACACACACACACACTTAAGCGAGGGGAAGAGGCTAAGCAGGACATACCTGAGATAGTGGGTGTGATTTTAGTGATGGTAGAGAAATAAATAAAAAAGTAATCAGGCTGTCCAGGATTTTCGTTTGATGCTGCTCTCCTTACACACAGCTTATTGGTATAAGTGAAGCACGCAGTGTTTTTTGTATTATCACAATGCAAGCTGCATGAATGGACAGCCCACACACGAGCCATTTTGTCATGATGATGGAAGCCTTTTTTTTTTTCTTCTACGGAGATCAACAAAATAAAGAAATAAATGTTTGAAAGAAGAATACAACCGTGAAGGACTTTTACAATCTTTTACTCCTCAGTTGAACAAGCTTGTGGATGAAGACCCCCCCCCTCCCTTTACACCACCCCCTCCCCCCCCCCCAAAACCCCTCTTTAAAGTTATTTCAAATTTCCCAGCAAGGCTTTGAGAAATCTGTTTGTTTGAGGGCAGCATTAGATGTGACCAGCGTTTTATTGTGACATAAAACCGCATTTCTTCCTTGGCAGATTAAAAATAAAATCGGTTAATAAGAAAAGCTGTCAGCAGCAGAAAATGGCTGACATAATCCGTTTATCCTCCAAGCAATAAAGATATTGGTCCTTGGGAGTCTATCTTTCCTCTTATGTTATTTCGCCCAAAACATTATCTTCTATGCATTCAGATGGATTAAGAAGTCATATGGGAGATAGAAAGAAAAATGACAGATACAAAAAATATATATATATATATATTATAGCCCTTTCATTCCACATCACACACGTTCACAGGAGGGTGCGAAATGTGATCCTGCGTTGAGTTAATGAATAAATAAAAACAAAACCCCCAAAAAAACAGAGAAGGGAAAGAAAGGGAAACAGGTCACGAGCAGCGAGCCTTCAGTGTGATGGGGGAGATTACGGGGCAACTAGCGGGGTTCAGTGGAGCGAGAGAAGAGAGTGAATCTAGCACGGGAGCTTCTTGCTCTCTTCCAGACAAACAGGAATTAATTGTGGTATCACAGGACAAGTGCTGCGCAGGAGAGGAAGCTCTAAAAACGCAGAGTTTGACATCAGAAACTAGAATTCACTGGGAGGCACTGATCAAGAGTCTCACGGGCTTATCGCACCTAATGCTACATGGCACGGATCATGCTCTTACATGAGACGTATTCAGGGGGTAAAATCTAAGTTTTAATATTTTATATCACCCTTTTTTTTTTAAACGCTGCTGCATAATATTTCCTAGTGTATCGTGGTATTTTATCATGTAAGACATGATGCAAGGCAGGTATTCACTGGGCGACCGTTGTCTTTGAACAGACAGGCGGTGTTATCCCGCCCCGAGAGAAACCCAGCCATCCGCTGAGGGTTTTCACGGGAGGCCGTCGACGGCGGGATCTCCAGACCAGCCGTTCCTCGGGGACTCACATGACTGACAGATAAAGGCACGAGCAAGAGCGAGCGTGTGGTCAAAGATGTGAGAGGCCGGTCAGGAAATGCTGATTTGGATCTGTGTGGGCCTAGGCTGGGGGCAAAAGGGGTGGGGGGGAGAGTTTAAGGGAAGGGGTGGGGGGGGTGGAGGGGTTGTGAATGATGAAGGGGGTGGAGACACTCTCTGAGTGGCAGCCGACGTGTGCCGCAGTGTCGAGGCTCTGAACTCGGCCCCTGTTCTGTTTAATCATGTCGGTTTGGCCGGTAATGAAATTTGATTATGCCTCTAAAAGGCAGCAAGGGGAAGAGGGCGGGGCCTGATATATTAATATCTTCCGAGATTATGCATGAAGCCCACGGTGTGTAATTTCCCCCTCACTACTTGGCCGCCACCAAATTGTTAGCAGTTCATCATTAGCACGGAACTTTTGCATCTCCATCCGTCTTTCTGTGCGGGCTGCGGTGTGATTAATGCGGGCCTTGATTCATTAGTTTATCATCAGTGTGGTTTTAACTGATCACCGCAGATCCATCATGCGGGTGCGCCTGCAGTGTAGATAAACACTCAGCATGCTCAGAAAAGCCTATCTACACATCTATTTTGGTTGGCTCATAACTCACAATTCCACCGGCCCCAGCCCACTACACTCGATGAGCAGCCATTGTACGTCTATGCCTGAGAACACCCAGCTATTAAAGTGTCATCACATTCATTTGTTAAAAATGGAGTAACTCCCCATCGCCAACCAGCCACCTCTTCAAAAGAAAAATGCTGGGATAGAAAAATAGGGCAAATAATCATGATCCGGTGAAAGAAAGTTCCACCGCAGAGCTTCATAATAATAATTGTCAGAGAGCGGAACAGTAAAAGAATGGGAAACATCGGCTTAGGAAGTCTAGAGCTATTTGCTGAGACAACTGCGCATGTCAGCATTCTGCTGACTATTGACGAACTACATGTCTGTGAAAAATACTGAACCAAAAGAAACTTTGCTAAAAGAACTCTTTGACAACCAAAAGTGGTGTTATAATGTGGAGGAGCGTGTTGTTAATGTCGTCAGATTCACTTACTGAGCAAGTGAACTTGCAAAAGTTATGGTTTTTGACAGTAGTAGTTTGACAAGTGAGCTAAATGACTCAAGCTAGCTGGCTTGCTGGTTACTTTAGCTCAGATGGACTAGCTTACACTGGTGCACTGGTAACAAATGTGCGTTGTTCCAAAGGCCCATTGCTCCGAAAATCAGACTCTTCAAGGAACAGAAGCACATAGCGAGTTATTCTAAAATATACTTTTTTTCCTACCACTGTGAACGCATGACCAGCCCAACTCAGTCTCTCTGGTTGGCTTACCCTGATATTCTAACCCTAATCTCACTCCTCATGCCTGAACCAACCTGACCAACAAAGGCAACAAGTAATAAGAGACAGACTGTCTTCAACAGTAAAGAAACAAGGAAGGTCCAATAACGTAGCTCCGGATAATTAGCCACATGCTTCTGTTTGTTACATGGAGAGTGTGTATTTTCAGAACAATGGGGGTTTATTTTTGGAATAAAGGGCTGTGGGACAAATGGGCTATTGGTCCAATGGGTCATTTTCCAGACTATTGAGGTTTTGAAATAATAGGCTGACGGAACAATGCACAGTCCCGCTTACATTGGCCAATGTCAAAGTTCTTTGGACTGCAGATAGATGGTCGGAGTTTGGTGGAACCGTGTTGTTGTTGTTTGTTGAGTTTTTTCTTTAAAAAACGTGGAAAATGCACAAGATGGCAAAGTCTGATATGGTCGGGCATTAAGAAGAAATACTTGTGATTGTTACTGTGCTTCAACTTACATTAATCAAGCCTTTCAACACAACATTGGCTAATTGTCACCTTTTCAAGATCATATGATTACTGTTGCCTATCTACACATGCAGCAGTCACAGAGCAACATCAGCATTCAAATACAAGTCTCCTTTAGCTCCGTTTTGGTCTCACCAGCGCCTGAGTAAGAACAAAAAAGTGTCTTTAGCTGCTCAACGCTCCACTATGTTCACCAGCTGGACGCTAACTTTGTCTGTTGGCTGTTTTGTGCTGGGCATGTAGCGTACAACAGGTTTATCAGAGCTTTTCAACTGACAACAGCTGTCTGCTGTAAACAAGGTTGATGAGAGCGGTGAGACTGAACCAAAACAGTCAAATTGTGGCCCATAAAACTAAAACAATGAGCTTAAAGGGAGTTAAAACTCACGCTGAAGAGAACTACGGAGAAAGGCTACCAAACTTTGTATTTAAGTTTTTCACCTTTCACATTAAAAATAGATATTTCATATACTAAAATATCCATTAGTGCTGGATTTCTTTGCCGACGACTTTGAGTTTTATGTTACTAAGTTTAAGGAATAATACTGATACCATTTAATCAGTACAATGACTTCATTACTAACTTCAATATAAACTTAACAATCCAAAATTAACTCAACAAATCTCTTCATTTTGTAAACAATAAATGTTTCTCCACATTATATTATTCGTTGTATGTTAACTGAAGCTGTCTTATCTTCTATTTGGACAGTGCCTTTATGAAAAAGGGAGAAAAATAAGTAATTATGATGTGTGATTATACTTACATATGCTCAGATATGCTTACTATTTTACCATAAGAATTTCAGTTGCGCTTTGATGCATAAAAATACATGTTGTGTAATGCAGCTAGTTCACTGGAACGGTTTCTTATGCATTGTCAACTAAGACAGGTACTACCGGGTCAACCAATGAAGCAACCTTGTTAATTATACCATTTTGGAAGGGGGTAATTTTGACTGGATATTGATCAGATCTAATTATTGCCACTATCAGGAAACAGCATGATGTGGCTCAGTCAGGCCTGATCAGTGCTACAGATCGCAACAATACAATTTACTTATTCCTTGGCAAGATATGACATTGTCTATAATTATTCTTTTGAATAGGCATTCTTTTTTTCAAATTGGACTAGCTGATATAATCATTAACAAATAATCTCAGCGGATCTGATCTTCACCACTGTGCGTGCCCTTGAAGAAACCCTACAGCTGTTATAGTATCAATAGAAATATGCAAATAACTAGAAACACATCTTACCAGGAATAGAGAACTAACACTGAACCAGATAGTCTGAGTTACAATATTTTGACTGAAGAGGACAACTTTGCTTGTATCTTTTTTTGCATTGGAATACAGACTTCTTAACTTTACAAAAACATATTTAACTTCACCTAAAACAGAAAAGATGTCAACAAAGTTAAAGTGTCTTCAACAACAAGCTTCACTCTACTTCTCCTTCGGTCTCTAATCAAGGTGATGGTTGACTTTCTTGCTACTGGTTATTGAATCCAAAAAAATCACATCTAACATTTTGAGTCATTAAATACAATTTACAAAAAAAAAAAAAAAAAAAGACTGCGGCAAGAAATTTAGAATTTGACGAACACATTTGTTGCCAAGAGCACAAAAAATTCATGTTACGTGTGGTCATTTATTTTTATTTTTTCGACTATGCAAATTCAACTTCCACTTGAAGCATCAATAACCCAAAGATTTTTAAATAATATTGTGAGCAACCAGCTCAGTCTTGGATGAACACATTATATAACAGAATTGGTGTATTTAGCCTTTGACTAACTGGTGACCCTCAAAAGAGAAAACATTTCTAAAGCAGTTTGTCTGCAGCTCAAATGTACAAACATTGATCCATTGCATAGGCCATCCAAATCCACACACAAAGCAAAAGTCAATCTGCAACTATAGTTTATAGAAAGAAACAACTCACGGATTGAGAAGCAGCATGCTTTTTGTACACTCAGACAGCTCCAGTTGATGGCCCAATAAGCCAATTATGAAGACATTGCAATATAATTGCAATGTGAATTGCAGATAACTAAATAATAAAAAGTAATTAAAGTCGGCTGTACGAAAAAACGTGGACGTAATAATGGTGGTATTTTAGATCACATGTAGTTCAGTTGCAATTATGTTGCAATTATTTCAGTGATGGCGCTAACTGTTAGACTCGAACTGCAAAGACTAAAAAGGAGCTGTGTCATGCAGAAAAGGCACAAGTCGTTCAATGGAGTGAAATTTGGCCACATTAACACAGAACATCAGCCACATTCAACTCAAACAAGAGATGAGGTTCACGATCACTCCGAATTAAGAGAAGATGAACCTTCAAAATGCAATAATTGCGCTAAAAGGAAATTCATTTGTAGATTTATGAATCTCCTGAAATTAAATAAGTGTCCATAGATAGCTCCCTGCTAAGGAAGAATCTAGGGGCTAATGAGAGAGCGGGGATGGCAGCTTCCGTTACCACAAACCTCAAGATAGAAGGAAGAAGATCTAATATAATTGGCCATCACAGAAAGACCTTGGGTATTTTGTCTCTAAAAGCCAGCCACATGAATGTGCCGCTTTGAATTAAAGGGGTTCATCTGCTTCATATCTGCTTTCACTGCCTTATCTTTTATCACAACCTTGTGTGAAAAGGATTTAATTGATTTTGGAAGCCAAATGTTTGTGATGAATGTCTATACAGAATAAACACAGAACACCGTGCCCTCACCATATTTATAGTTGCCCCTTGAAAGGATGCAGCCTCTGAGGAGTGTATGTTGACAGGTTCACGGGGTAGACATTGGAGGGGTCGCACGTGGATGTGAAGGTGAACAACGGGCGATATTCAGGGCTCCCACAATGGCCTTCTCTTTTTCTAATGAAATGTTGGAGGGAGAATATAGCCGTGTCTCTGCGGAGGGGGAAAGTGGCTAGTCAAGTGAGAACGTTCCACATGAAAACACAAGCAGCAGGGAGAGCTTAATGGGAAATTCAAATATTGCCCATCGTTGCACCGTCGCGACAATGTCACCGCGGCGGCGTATTAACTGAGAGCCACTGATAACCGGGTCTAAGTCCAGCGCAAATCCACCGGCGTTCATTTACTGTGGCCTAGCAGCCCGTATCAGCCCAGGCCGGAGCAGACGCAGACTTACAGCATCAGAAACTTAATAAGCACTTGGTCCCACTTAACACTAAGTGCTACCAGATATGCGTTTAATATCTGCTAGTCCAGGTAGTCAGGAGTTTAAGCTATAAAAATGTCATTTCACGTCTGTAATCCTGTCTATTAGTGTGAGGTTTTAGGGGTCTAAATGTGAGGTGAACGCTGTCACATAAAGCGAGCAGTGAAGAACCTGACTGTTCAGCATGAAAGGAGTTGTAATATCCCTTAATTTTGCAGTTACAAAAATCTTTAGTTGGTGGTTGTAGCTACAACTGCTCAAAGGCAGTAGGTATGTAGACATATGATTCCCTACATGTAAACTTCAAGCTGGAACTACTCCGCCAAAACCAAGTATTACTCATATTTTATTTATAATATACTTTGTATATTATAGCCAATTTGTGACAGTATTCATAGTATCGCATTTTGTATTTTAGGAGGGAAGGTATGGGCCATGAAAAGTGACTCAATTAGCACTTTATTTAATATGTGTTTAGGCACTCGGGAGAAACGAGAAAGGGTCAGTATAGGGGAGGGCGCTTTTGTTTTTGCTAAAGCAGGATAGTCTGCATTTTTTGCATTGCAGATTTGATATTTTATTTCACTCTTCCTTTATGTGATTTCACGTGAAATAAATAAAATTGAAATATAATTTAAAACATGAGAAAGTAACCAAAACACCTGCCTATGTATCACAGCTTTGTTTTCCTCATCGAAATGAAATAGTAGCTAATAGGACTTAACTTGTGTTTTAATATTTAAAAGGTGCGCTGTTTGGAATACCTGCTAAGGGAAAACAACCCCCCTTTGAGTCGCAACATGTGTAGCCATACAACACTAACATAATGTGATTGGTTTAGCTACACATTAGGCTAACATCAGCTCACTTCTATATGTATGAATTTTGAATTGAATCTAACAATACCTGAAACACCTGTGCCTATTTAGCGCATTCATTGACAATAGCACAATAGCTGCTGTCAAAACATTAAGGGTTTTCCTGCAATTGCTCATTTCACTACTAATTTTTGTATTCAGTGTCTTTGTAAAATTTCTAAGTCTCGGTAACATATTACGATTCAAATTCATGAGTGTCGTCTTAAATTATTTATGCACTTTTAGTTATTAATGGTACAACCAACTGTACTGATCTAAGATTGTAATATTATTTTGACGTATCGGTGGGTAGGCAAATATTTTTAGCCAAGGGAAAGATCCAAACAAATGTTAATAATGATAGCAGATTATTTATTTAGTTGTTGTTTTTTTTTTAAATCAAACCTCCTACTCAAATTATTTTCACACAGCCCCTTAGTTTATAATGGTTTGAATCTAATCAAAGGGTTTTATATATGCGGTATTCCTTGTAGTTTAAAAAAGGGACATAGGGCTGAAATTCCCTTTCTTTCAGGCGAGACATACACGAACAGTGACGCTCCCCTTGCTGCATCTCTCCCCTTTTCCAGCGCGCCTCTAATGCGCTCTAATCCTGGCTGAAGACAGACGCCGGTTGTGTGTGTAAGAAATATCTCTTTGCTTTTTCTGCCTCAGTTCATTATTTTTCTTTCTTGTCACTTAGTGTGATAGGTTGGACAGAGGCGCACAGATGAGCACTGAAGACACAGTCACAAGGCCTTAATCTAGTCTTTAATGCGTGACTTCAGAGATGTCATTTATCTTGTGACTGCAGCAGGCGTCCACAAAACTTTATCTCTAATAATATATTGATGGATTAAAGGGGTCAGGCAGGAGACCAGGCAAGAAAAATTGCTTATTGACATCAAAATACAGTGCCCCAAAACCTGATAAACATAGGGACAGGAGAGTGGAAGTCAGAGAGAGAAGGCAAAGAGGGAGACGAGGGAAGATGGGGAGGGGGGGGATTGAGTTGGGGTATTGTGAATGTTTGCACCCGGTAATTTCCTTCCTTCACAAGAGCCTCTGGTGGTCTGAGCCCTCGGCTTGATAAAAACCCCAGCCTCTCCTGCTCTCGAGCTAGGCACTGTGCAGTTGCCGAAAGGAAAAAGCTTGCGACTGCTAGGTCATTTCCACGTTTATCTTGACATAAAACTCCCCCACCACCACCACCTGAACCCCCCCCTACACACACACACAACACTGCACCTTATTAATCACACTTAAGTGCCGTGTGAGACTGGAGCACTCGTGCGAAGGCTACTGAAAGCAGAAACCCCGAATGTGTGGCATTATCAGGGAAAAGCACTGCTGTACAAACTTGGGCAACCACCGGCACTCTCCTCCATTTTGCCATTTCTTCACAGCTTAGAGAGGAGTGTGTTTTTTTATCAGAGCAAATAGAGGACTCTTTAGTCGGGCTCGATTTTAGGATCGACTTTAAACGCCTACAAAGGACAATTTGTAGACAGAGTGAAGTTATTTATTCCAATATGCAGATGATGCAATAATTTACCTTAGCATAAAGCAGAAAATGTTTTTTTCGACGAGATTTTTCTTTCAAATGTTGACTTTACTCGAGGTCAGTTGGCAGACGTTTGTGTGTAAAGTGCACGTTTATTGGCTCGTTATATCCGTCTGTGGGCCAGTCCCCGGAAAAAGGTGCGAGAATTCTCTGTGCGCAAATCAAATTACGTACAGCGGTGTGAAGCATACGCAGCTATGAGAGCCTTTCAGTTTTTGCTGAAAGTTCGCACAAAGTCACGCCATCTCCCTTTAACACACAGTAACAGTCTGTGCTGTGTAGTATGTATGACAAACATACCGGCCTGCTACTGTGACCGAGAATAGCTCTCTACCGAATGGCACTCGTATTATACAGTAAATTAGCGTGAAGCACAACTTCATAGGTGAATCCAACGCTAAGTGGACTCTCAACTCCAATTTAAAGGATGCCACTCCTGGAAAAGTCCTTAATTACCCAGATCCCACTCCTCGTGATGGATTGTTATAAACCGCTAGGCTTACTTAAGAAATCTACCAATCGAAAGCATGCCCCCCATCCTCCAACCACTTCATCTTTTGCAGCCCCTTGCGTGAAAAACACCACGTTTGGAGTCAGTGGCAAGTCGGCTCCAATCCCAAATAGAGTCAATTCTAACCCCTCACACATTCCCCCAGTCCGGTGAAAATTAATACACTTTACTATTACAAGATAAAGCTATGGGGACATATTACACCGGGCATATCTGCAAGCCTGTAATACCACAGAGTCAGCATTCAATAAAAGACATTTGCAACCAGGCATTTCTCACAACAACACTTGCGGGAGATTTAAAAGCTTCCAAATTAGGTGCAGCTCACGCGCGAAAGGTGCCCGGTAAGCAGGGCGACGCTTACTTAAAATGACAGGGTTGTTTATGGAGGGGGGGTGCCTCCCTCGCTTCGAGGTAGCACGCAAGAGGAGCAGTTTACGATCCACACACTGGGTTGTTTAGTCTCAAACAGTGTGCATAATGCTAGGCGACAATCAGCGCGCATAACTCAAACCAGGGCTTCGAGTGATCCGCCACTTCATAACATCGCCCCTTGAATACTGATTGCCCTCTTATCCCGCTGTTCATCTGATGCAACTCGCTGATCCCCGAGTTCAGATGGACAGCTTTGTAATTCGCAGCATCGGTGTCGGGAAATTTTGCGGGGGAAAAAAGCTGTCGTGACGCAAGGTGTTTGACAATCCTACCGGAGAAGAACGGGAATGTATTGTGAATGTTGTTTTTTTTACGGTCAGGACAACTGCCCTTGGAGCCATTAAAAATGTAATCCAGCAGGCGTGCGCACGTATAACATATCACATAAAAGCGACTGTCTGCCGCTGACAGGAAAGCTGCCAAAATTAAAAAATAACAAAAGTGAGAAGAAAACCGAGAGGACATTTGCCATCCTGTTACGAATCCCAAAGCATCTCTGGCTTTATCGCCTGCACACTTTTTAGAGAATACCGGCGTTTGTGTTTGAGATAGAAATGACTTTGCCACATCTTCTAATGAGCCTACAGATCATCAGTCACTCTTGTATTTACTGAGAGACAGCAATAAAGTGTGGTACGAGTTTGGATTGCACTGTGCGTGTCACCTGAAGGACAGGCGGTGCTCGTCGGTTAATCCCCCACCCCCCACCCCTGGACAAAAAGCCAAGGGAGGGCTGTAAAGCAGGTTTACAAGCATGTTTGTTGCAAACTAAAATCGGCTGCATTAAACCTGGTAAATCTGTCTGCCGCTGCGACAATGGCAATAAAACATTGGCGTTTACCACGGAGGCTTCAAGGTTGCACAACACCGCGGCACCACATATACTCAGCATTCAAAAGTAACAATGATAATAGTCGAAGCAGCTGCTGTTTTCCAAAGTGGCAAAGTCATTGTGAGATGATTACATTCTACCAAGAATTCTCGCACCGCTCGGCGTCTTTATCGCCATCGTAACTCACTCATGGGTGCGCGTTGATCGCTCCCAAAACCACGATGTGAACTGCCCAAACACGAGAGAGATGATCGAGGCATTACACCCCAATGCGCTGTCTTGAAATGACCTACTGCATCAAAAAAAAAAGAAAAACACATAATACATCTCAAATTCCACCAGGGAGTAATAAAAACACCAATTTCTGTGATGAATAAAACGTTTCCTCTTTTTGTTGTTGGTCCCAAACAGAGGAAAGCGTGGCCAAAAGGGTTGCTACGATGTAATCTACCTTTGGGCGTTGGTACATTAATTCCATTTTCATATTCAGACCCCCCCCCCCTCCCCCCCCTCAGCCCTCTGCTCCCTCAGAGCAGCAAGCGCCGAGGAGGAGGCCCGGGCGACTCCGAGACCTGGGAATACCCCAGAGCCCACACGCCAGCACTACATAATTCTGGCCCGCCTCATTATTTAGCATGTCACCACTATTTTACATGTTAAAGCCCCTGCATCGCCATCTAATTTATTACGGGAGTACAGAATGGGGCGAGGCCTGGAATGGGGTCACTTGCTTTCACGCGGCGCCGGAAATAAATTCACACAAAGTCAGTCAAGTCAAGGTTAAAAACCAGTGTCAGCTAGATGCATTTTTTTTTTTGTCATTCTTTGGCACAAGAGCATTTGAAAAAAGCAGTGAGACCGTTCCCCAGGCCCGTTGACGTCGCCTCAGTTTCCCCCTCAGTTCACTGCGAGTGTTTAACTACTTTAATCTTCACTTTCATGCAGGGGGAAACTCAGGTTTCTCACTGAAAGAAAAGGAGAAGAAAAAAAAGAAAAGGGGAAAAAACTGAGCAGAGTCCTGCCAAGAGTTGAATTGGCTTTGATGAGATTCAGCTGTAATTATTTCTCGGCGACAACAATAAGGACAACAACAACAGAAGACTTAATCCGCCAGTGAGAGGGCCTGATTCTGCTTCCTGGTGACAGTGATTAGGCCTAATCTAGGGTTTTGGTGTGTTCATTGGAGAAATGCGATTTTTAATGGCAGCGGGTTTTGTTTTGTGTGAGTTTTATTTACACGTAACATTTGAATTTATACAACACTGTGAAGTGCCATGCACATCTTTTCTGGTATTGATTTTCAGCAAAGAGGGGGAGTAGGGCTGCAACTAAAGATTGTTTTTATTATCAAGCCATCCGCAGATTATTTTCTCGATTTAATCGATTAGCGGATTTCGTCTATTAAATGTAAGATGATAGTGACAAATGCTTTTTTTGATTTGCTCGAGGCCCTCAAATCTCTTGTTTTGTACCGCTAGCAGTGCAAGAGCCAAAAGTTTATAACTGTAATAGTGAAAAACATCAAATCAACACAGTTGAAAAGATGGAAAGAGGAAGTTTTAGCATGGAAAAAAAGAGATCTCCTGGGTTAAGCAATAGCTAGATAGAAAGTCAACGTATAATGTCTCGTCTTGTCTGAAAAACAGAATGTGACGACCCAATTCAGCATCAGGGCTGCGACTAAAGATCATTCCCATTAGCGATTCTTTGTTGATGAAGTCAAACTATATCTTGTTTAGTCTGAAAAACATGCACCGATGCTGATATCGGGCCGATACTTACTCAAATAGCTGGATCAGGTATCATGACAATGGGGTTATACAATTCTATGTTTATATAGCATATACATTATATGCTGGACGTTTAGATCCTGTTCAAGTTTTGACCAAAAGGGTTACACTTGACTTGGTATTCCTGTTCATTTTGAAGATTGTTTGCTAGTGTACAGTACGATTTATTATTTGAATAATAAATAATTCTAGTAAACGTATACCTATGTATTTATTTGTTACATTTTGTTTTAGTAAAGCAATGTTTAAGTCAAGCCTGATGTTGTACGCATACAAGCATGATCCCAGCATTGGCCGATCCAAAGCCCAGGAATCTGTAATGGGACTGAAAAAGTTGGATCGCTGCAATTCCATCCAAAACCCAAAGAAACATTCAACCACCACAGGAGACGAAGAAATATATTCACATATGAAAAGCTGGAAGATGAGAATTTAGAGTAAGTTTACTTCTCTCTGGTTGCCTTTAAATGAGTTTTTGCCTTCGATAAGAGCTGAAATGAGTTGGTTTAAGAAAAATAATTGGAAACTATTTTGACAATGGATTCGGATCTTTTTAAGGCAAAAAAAATGAAACATTCCAACTTGTTAATTGTAAATATCCGCTGCTTTTCTGTGTTTCTGTGGATAACAAACAGAATATCTGTAGGTTTTGGACAGTCGGTGCGATGGGTATTTCAAAAATGTTATTGATTAAACGTTTAATGGAGCAAATAACCTGCAGATTACCGTTAGTTTGTTGCAGCCCTATCTTTGGTAAAATCATTCCTGTTTAAAGAGAGGACCAAAAATACCTCGGCAACACTTTTTGAAAACCTATCATTCTAATATACAGCTGGACTGCCCTTTTTTTTGACATCTTGAAAAGGTCTTCTCTTTAACATTACAAGAGTAGTAAAGCACCTACACAGCGATAATTTTCTTTCACGACCCCCCCCCAATAAAAAATAACAACAACTGGGAAGCAAAGAGGAACGGACTGGAAGTGGGAGAAGGAGAAAGGCCAGATGTCAGGGCGCTCCAGGAAGAGGATTGCTAAGCGGTGTGAACATTTTTCAAAAATGATGTTTTGTGCCTCAAACATCTTGCTTACAGCAGCAGGGTCTGATCCAAGCATTATGTGCGAATACATCAGTAGCCCTGGACCCCCCCACCCCTCTCTACAGGCGTACAAGCACGCACACACACACTAGTAACTGAAGCTCACACCCCACCCCCACCTCCTCCCCATCCCCCGCCACCCTTCTTCTCCTTCTTCTTCTTCTTCTACAGAAGTAAATTATCAAAACTGTGTTTGAAAGTGAATGAAGGGTGACTCGCTCTCTCTCTCTCTCCCTTTCTCTCGCTCTCTCTCCCCTTCCCGCTTTGACATCTCAGTTTTTTTTTCTCTTTTTTTTTTTTCTCCTTACTTGCCACCGTCTCTGGGCTAGGTGATAACTGCCGGTAATAGGATTAACATTGATTTCTTTTTGCAAGAACAGAGATGTGCCAGTTCCAGCTATTTATTGAACTGCCAGCTTTGAACTATGAAAACTGACTGCAGGAAAAGACCTAATGCAGCATTTTAAAGAAAAGAAAAGCCTCTGTGCAATTCTTTCTCTCTCTCTCTCTCTCTCTCTCTCTCTCTCTCTCTTTTTTTTGTTATTTCTTCCTCCTCTGTCTTCTCCTTCTTCTTCTTTTTGTTGTTGCGGGATAAAAGAGAAAATCGGCTGCCTCTGTTCTAAGCTCTGGTAATGACTTTATTTATTTACTTTGTTGTTGCTTCTTTTCTTTTTTCCCACCTTTTTTTTTTTTAAACCTTACCAATCAATATTTTCACGATTTGATCTATAATTCCTAAGTGTGTTTGACTTCTCTTTCACCTTGAAATAAAGATCCATACATGAGTTTTGGCGTGCCGTGCGGGTGCAAAGCATTTCTGTCAAACCCTGATGTATGAAAGACAAAAATGTAAGCGAGTGTCCTGAATCCCATGCAGGCCACACGTTTAAAAAAAGCTCATCATGGTCACAAAATGAACCAGGTTTCATTTAATAACAGGCCATGAGACCCTTAAAATGCTTCATCTTCCTTAGTATTAGTTTTAAATATTATATTAAGATGCATCATTTACATTGTGATATGTTATCCTTGAGTGTGACTCTCTTAATGAGCTCTGAATGGGTTCATTGATTACTGAGCCGCTATTGATGACACTACTTAAGCAGCTAACGGCTAAAGCCACACAACTAGTGACTGTTCTCCAATTAGTGACGCAGGCATCATCATACTGCGTGTAGTTCAAGCAGTCGTAACCTCGTGTAACCGTGTAGCTTCAGAATTAACTTATGAGAATAAATGACTGCATGAGTTCACATTTAGTGGTGTTGCTTCATGACATCATGAAGTTATTTTGTGAGATAATACGTTGGGCTGTGACAATTCATTTTCCGGTTAATTAACGGATGAATGGTTTTGTCCATAAAATGTCAGAAAAGTGTCAGGTTAATAATAGTTTGTTTTATTCAAAAGACAGTTCGAAGCTCAAAGACATTCAGTTCACAGTGGTATAAAGAATAAAGCAGCAAATCCACAGCATTCTTTTTTTTTTTTGGCATCTTTGCTTGAAAAGAAAAAGAGACTGAAAAGATGATTATATTATTATTAATCATTTCTGTTCTACATAAAACAGAAACGTTATACCAAATCAAAACAGTCTAGAGTTTAAATGAATGAAAACAGCTAAATGTTGGCTAACTTCACAGTGAAAAAAAGCCCTAATTCCACTGCATCAAATAATGTTGGATGTGATACCACTGCAAAACACAAGCATCATGGTACATTTGGGAAAGCATGACACCACAATAACACATAATAAAAATAACAATAATTCAACAAAAAAAATGTTTCTATTCGAATCATCTGCTTTGCATAAACTGACTTGGAGAAAGTGTGCATGCAGGGTAGGAGACAGAGATTGAGCGAGGCGTTGTGTTGCGCCACACTGTGTCGGGCATGACAGCAGCAGCACCCCCCCACACACACACACACACACGTCTCCTAATATCAGCTCAGCTGAAACAAGAAACAACTACCACTGTCACTACAAATGCACCCCCCATCCAAACCAGACGCCTGTCAGCCAGCTAATGTCCCCTGACAAAACACGCTGTGAATTAGAATAGCCATAAATGTGTGTGTGTGTGTGTGTGTGTGTGTGTGTGTGAGAGAGAGAGAGAGAGACAGAGAGAGGTGGAAGGAGGGGAGGGGAGTAGAGAGAGTGAGGGGAAAGAACTCATCTGTGTCACAGCCTATCCCCTCGGGCAATCAAGGAAGGAAGGGAAAAAAAAAAACAGTCATTAGCAACTGGTGGTGCTTGCTCCAGCAAATCGCCGTTTGAGTGGAGATTTATGCAGACTCCTGACTGGAAATGATTTATTTATTTTAGCAGAGGCTGTGAGATCATTAACCTCCGCTGTGTCTCTGGGGAACGACATCTGCGGCCCCCCACACTGCTCAGACAAAAGGCCCCACGCGTCCCCGTGGCTTCACAGCACAGAAGGAGGAGGAGGAGGAGGTGGAGGAGGGCCGGCCGATGGGGCCTGTCTGCAGGCCATAGGGGGACACAAGGCCTCTGGTGTACAAGCTGGCTCGTTTAGCAATGATCAGGCTCACTTGTTGACATATGAGGACACTCACATGGCTCGGTGTTTAACTGATGTTGCAGGTCAATTTAAGCGCTATACATGTTGGTTCTGATTTTAGCTTTGACTGTCTGATGCTTCATACACGTATAGGGCTATTTTATGACACAAAAATAAAAAACTAAAAATAAAAATATGCACAAACACTCAAATGTTTAAAGTCAAAAGGAAATTAAAATGTAATCTTGCAAAGAAATATATATATAGTATATCATCATGTGTGATATTGTCAGGTTGAAATTGTAATGACCAAGCAATGACTCATTTTTGATAATTCTTTCACGATGATAGCGCCCCCCTATAGAGTGCTACAGGGACGACGTTAGCATCGCACCTCGACAAAAAGCCGCTGGGATCTTTCTACTGAATTTTGGATTATTGAAAAAAAATAAGCTTTGTGGCAAACACACGTTCCTGGCATGTTTTGTTCAGCAAAATAATCTCCACAAATGAGCACCACTTTTATGATTTATGTAACGTGAATGCGATTGGCATAACGTTAGGCTATAAAGAAACTACACAGTCTCATGAGCTCAAGTAGACCGTGAAGGTGGACAAGTCGGCATGATGACTCTAATTTAACCACTTGATTGTCTTTTTTAAGACACTTGAAATCTTGAAATTCCAATTGGGGGGAGCGGGGGTGTTAACCACAGAACTTATTTCAGGCATCTAACCAAAAACCCATTCATCCACAATATTTCTGCTGGCGGGCACCAAAAATAGTTTGTAATATCATGTCTGTTCAAACAGCCACAAAGGCAGTGGGCAGACGACATTGTTGACCGCTACTTAATCCCATTGGTGATTTCTTTGTAAATTTATACGTAACTCAAGTACTTAGTCACTTTGTGTTGTGACTCAAATCCCGGAATACTGTACGGTTCCCGTAATACTGAGGTTACAGGATTACCTGTTGCTGGGAGCTTTTCAAGTCTGGTCATTTGCCGTCACTACATTACACAAAGAGAGACAGCTAACGCTAGTTAGCTATATGGTCTTAACTATAGTGTGGGACAAACACAACAGAAAGTGTGCAGAAGCAGCCAACTCTGCCTGCGTCGATGTGGGAACCAGCATTAACATGAGCAAGCTAGGCTAACAAGCTCCCATCGTTTCTAATATGTCCAAAAAACATTTGATCGCCCATGTACCAACTTACAGAAACCACACGAATACACCAAAATGTATAAAACTTATCTCCAATGCCTATCATGCTCAACCAGCCCTTATGAAATGACCAAATGAGATGAAATCTCAGTTACACTAAGAGCTTTAATGATAGAGTCAGATGATCCAATGCATAATTTTGCATGCTTTAATTTGACAAAAGTTAAAGAACATGGCCTCTTGACATTCAAAACATTGCAGATCAGTTGGTCTCCAGGTGCCATCACAGTCCCAGTGCTCCGTGTACATCAATACACTGTTAATGACATGTACCACTATATTCATGTCCATCTAATTAGAAAAGTTGAGGAGGTCCCGTACAACTCCAAACGGATTCCTAGTAGCAGGAGAAATTAGAAGGGGTTGAAGCAAAATGACAGTATAAATCTGAAATTAATCAGGACTTGAACTGAACGCGGGGCAATGTGTGGCCTCACCCGTGCCTTTTTAAGTATGTGTAATTGAACACTTATGGCAATCTCAAAGCCGCGGCGAAGAGCGTCCGCATTAACCCAACGCACCTGGAGTGGAGGAGGCCAGATTAATTAAATCATTTCCCCCCCATTCCCATCCCCAAGCGTTGTGATCCTTTAATTTCATGTGATTTTGAACGATCTGAATCGTGGTTTCCTTGGAAGATGTTATGGAAATGTATACGGGGAGACAAGCGGGAGGGAGATGTAGGTTTTGTCAGTTCACTGGAAGTGATGACTGTGCTCCAACCTTATCAAGCAAACACTTGAGAGCACAACAAATCAAGATTTTTATTGGGGGCAATAAACTCCAGCATCCAATAGAAGATGAGAAGAGT
This sequence comes from Anarhichas minor, assembly GCF_050575085.1. NCBI lineage: Eukaryota > Metazoa > Chordata > Actinopteri > Perciformes > Anarhichadidae > Anarhichas > Anarhichas minor. Next base: position 1,060,933 of record NW_027466517.1, read on the forward strand.
AGAAATTTATGAGAAATGTTAACGGTGGCATAATTTCCTCCCCAGCTGGTGTGATGTTTTGGGATTTAAGGTCATATAACCATCTCAATATGCGCTTTAAACCAAAATGTAATCCTCTTGACCATAAACATGCCAACAGTAGAAACATCCGTCCATTGGTCTCTCAAAAAAGACTTACAAAGGGATTGATTTCATTGCAGAAAGAATTGCATTAATATAGTACCCCAATACAGCAAAAAGAAAGTCCGAAGACAAAAGAAATGAACTTATTTTTTGAGGTCACTGTGTCTGGTTATAAACAGCTGCGCAAATGAACAATGAATTATCAACAGAAAAAGGAAGCATGTTTCAAATTCAACTAACAGCATAGTTTTTCTAATTTAATAAATGAAGTTGGGAAATATGCAGAATAAGTTAGAAAGGGGGAGTGGGGCAGGGGTCATTTGGCATGGTGGGAAACAATATGGTATGGTGAGGGTAGAGGGGGGGGATCAGGGCTAAACAAACAAACCTTGACAAGGGCAGCGGTGGAAGATCAGCCTGGGGAGCAGCGAGGTCTGCGGTCGGGTGCAGACAGCCCTGTTTGAGAGGGGGGCTTGCCAAGTACCGACCCTGAACTGCGGCACTCTGGTGCTGCCTGGCTGCACTAAGCAGTGGCTGCCAGCACTTGCTGATTTATCAGGGGGGCAACGCCAGCCGCCACCTCGCTCTCCCTCGTGCCCTCCCTTTATAAAGAGCCTCCCTGACGGCTCTGATAGTGCAATCAGGGCTACGGCAGAGCCAAGGCAATTTCTCCTTCACTCTTTGATAACCCCGTGCCTTATTGAAAGCCAATAGCGATGGCAGCAACAACAACTCAATTGGAAAGAGTTGCTGCATTTTGAAGGGGGAAAAGGTTACGCCTTGACAAAATTATGGGGGAGTAAGGGGATGTCTGTCCCACTTTATGTGAAAGAGTCATTGTCCTCCAACAGGTGGCGTGATTCCTGAGTGGCCACTGTCCCTCAGCAAACTCGACGTGGGGACTGTCAAAATGTATTTTTCTTCCATCGTTGACATTCTGACAGAATGGCTGGAGTTCACATTTATTGTCCATGCTGAACAATAAATAACAGAGAGTCTGAAGCTGTGCTAGCATGCTCTGTGAGGCTGTACTTAGATGTACTCAGTGCTTTGAGCTAAATGCTAGCATCAGCATGCCTCACCATGCAACAATAGTGTAGGTATACCGAGTACAACGTTGTATAGCGCGCAAACATTTTTTGCATTGCAGGTATTCAGTCATAAAGTATTGGACAAATTAAAACTGATGACGGCACTAGAAGAAAAATCAGGGGGACAGGTTATTACAATTCATCCTGAAGGGACATGAAAGTCAGGACTAATTTGCGTGACAATCAAGACAATATCTTTTTCCAAGACATTTCCCTCAAAACTAATCCTGGAGATACCAAAGTCAGTGGAATTCATCCTCTGGAAGCCTGAATGTGTGTTCAAAAAGGCATGGCAATCCATATGAGACATTTCACCATAAAACAAGAATAGCAACCTCATGGTTGCACTGGAGGACAGGTTAAGGGATCACCAAAGTCAGAATAATTCCTCCTCTTGGAACCATGAATGTCTATACAAAACTTCATGGTAATCCATCCAATAGTTATTGACACAGTTATTAGTTATTAACAAAAAAAAACTAGAATATCAACCTCATGATGGCACTAGAGTAAAGATTAGGGGATCACCAAAGTTGGTAGAATTCATCCTCTGAGAACCCTGAATGTCTATGCAAAATTTCATGGCAATCCATCCTTTAGTTGTCACGGGTATTCCACAAGATATATGGTTGAGGGTTTGATCCCCACCTTATCTTGCCCACAAGTGTCCGTGGGCACGAAATTGCGCCCAATGTTCAGGTCGGCATTGAGCATGGTCTACGATGAGAATCAAATTGTCAAACCCTTTGGATAAAAGCGCTATATAAATGCAGCCATTTACCAATTTTGGTATTGAGATATTTCGGTCTTGACCAAAGTAGGTGACTGACCGAGCAACACCACCATCTCTGAAGCCATGTCGTGTGGCTAAAAAAGAAAATATTACATGAACAAAACTTTGCATTACAACACCCATGATATGAGCTGTTCCAAAGGACGGCCCCGTTATGACCTTGTCACTCCGTTTGCATTTGTTCAGTTCCTCCCAGATGTACGGTTTGAAAAAGTAAAGGGTGACAGAGACTATGGCTATTCACAAGCCTCTGATACAAATATTTGGTCCTTGGGATGAAGCAAATCTGTATGAAAAGAAACAGAATCGCAGGATTCAGCAGATGTCATATGGAGATATTTCCTAAAAGATGTCTTTCAAACAGTTAACACTTCATGAAAATAAAAAGGAATACAAAAACAATTCTTAGCACATCAACTTTTTATCATATAAGTAGGTTGAGGTTTTGTGTTGATGTCATCATTGATTAACACACTGCTTATCAAAAGCTGGTAATGCTGAAAACATTTAATTCCAAGATAGCGAACTTCACTGTAATGTTATTCAAGGCTGGTATAAGTCCATCTGCTGTCAGTTGAATGAAACAACAAAAACACGTTAGTTGAGTATCTCCATTTAGCACCATTTGCCTTGTATTGATTCTTCACATTTTTTCACTTCCAGATGTGTTTGTCTATGGGGCATTCATGTCATGGTACATTGTTCGAGCAGCCAAACTTTGAATTTGATGTAAAAGTAAAGGAGTGCTGAAAAACCACCGGAAGACAAATTGATTTTTTCGAAGAGGCGGGATCACGAGGGTAGGAAGAGGTCTCAGAACAAGAGGAATTTGCAGAAGGGGGAAGATCTGTCAGAGAGTGAAGCAGTTTCTGCCAGAGGACAACATTTTGCACATCATCGAGAGGATGCAGAGGAGGAGGTTTCCGAGAGTCAACAAGTTCCGAATGATTAGGATATTACATAATTTTAAGGTATTTTAGAGGTTGCAAAGGATAAAAGCACCATGGCATCAACAGGTTACAAAAGGCTAGACAAGGTTTCAGAGTGTGAGGAGCTTGCAGAGGATGAGCTTTACAAGAGGATTGAAAAAAAATGCAGCATTTTATGTTGTCGAGGCATTACTGTGAGTACACCCACAGTGTAACAACTTGGCCTCGCTCTGAGGTGTCATGTTATTGCCTGATAGCCATTACTGTATGTCACTTTGGTATTAGAGATCAAGGCTTCTATTGGGGAAAATGTGAGCCAAATAGTTACACAAAAACATTTGATTTAAGACAGAAATCCAATATATAATGATTTGATAATAAGATATTAGCTTCAAGGACAAGTGCTTCAAATTCCAACCTTTTATGCAAGCTAATGGAATATGTTCAACTTTGGGTGATGCACAGTCGTCTCAGTCAGCAGAGTTTTGATGTTTGCCAATCTCTGAATGCACCAAATAAAAGCACAATCAGCACAATGACAAGGTTTTTCATCTTTTACTATGCGGAGGGTTTTCTGATGGCTTATATTACCCAATCCACAATTATGTACATGCAGTCCAGTGCACAATTTCCTAAGAATACAAAGTTCGTGATGCGGGCGCCAGAGGCCGCGATTGCTTCCCGTCTCATATCAACAGTCGCTTTGCTTACCATGACCAAGATATTTCCCTCACCTTAACCTGGTCATTTCATTTGCCCAACCTGTGTGGCAGACCGGAATATGTTTGAAAACTGACAATGTGGTTAAATGTACAGGTCCACATTTGCCAACAAAGTCGTCTTGGGAGACTGACTGGTGCTGTATGGTCAAGCCTTTTGCCACACCAAAACATTGACATCGGACAATTTGGCAAAAACCCCAAAACAAGTTCACTGGCAAAAAAAAAATGATATTGGTATTCGGTTTGAATTCTTTTTACAAAAAGTGGTCCTTGGTATATTTTGGGTCCACCAGTTTTTTCTCTCTGTATCGCATCTTTTAAAGATACTGTGTATGAAGTGGTCTTTGTGCCCCATAATCTCACAATCTAAATGTCCTTTTCCCTCCTGGTATAACAGTCATAGCTCCACGCTTAGATTCCTCCGAGTCAATATTGCCTCCCTTTTTCTCAAAGTCAATCTTGGCTTTTTTCACTTCGTTGTGCATCAGGGTCTGATATGTGAGCCAGTGACAGAGGCCTTCCCTGGACTATGTACAGTAACAGGTTTGAAACACTCCCGTTGAGTTTACCAAGATAAGGAGGATTTAGGGCGATGTGTCGTTTCATTTGATTAGTGCGAATTTATCTACATTGTAAAAAACAAAACGACCAATTAGTCGACTAAATGACTAAGAATTATATCTTACATTATATCATATGTTAAATTGAGACTCCCGTTCAAATGTCATCTGCATGTACACCTTGTATAAAGAGTTCTGTTAATCAAAATATAGAGAACGGTAGTTTATTCAGTAAGAGAAAAGAGGAAATATGTTAAATGATGGAGAGCAGATGTGATATTGTAGGAGGTGGAGAGAAGCTTTTGTGCTAGATGACTCCTTATCATGGTACCGAATGACAAGAATCAGCACTGTGGGCCATGAGAATGTTTACTGGGAGTAACTGGGGATGAGACCTTGATTCACAATGTCACATTTAAAGTGAAGATTTAACAGATAAGGTGGTTTGATTAACATTCCGTGTCTAATTTTTGCATATAGGAACAATCTCAACGCGGCGTAGATCTTGAAATAGACATTGAGCAAGTGAGTTATTTTGTAATGCACCACCCCCAGGTCACAAGGAATATATAGTAAAGGAACATCTCACTGTAATGGGAATTACTGTTGGTGTTGTTAATTGGTTTATTTATCACAACAAGCTTTATTTTGCGCCCTATTTTCTATCTTTTTTACAATGTCTTATATGTACTCATACAGTCATAAACTATTTATCATCATGAGAAAGTCACATGGAAAGTGAGTCCTATTTCAGCTGAGCAATCCCAGCGCGGTGGTGGGCCCCGCCGCACCAGGTCCCGGGCTAAGCACTGATCCTCAGTTATTCCACATCTCTCTGAACTCGGCTGTCCTGCGGTGGAGCCGCCGCTCAGCCGGTTTGATCGACTTCAGGGGGCCTCAAGGTCGGAGCACAATGCCATTCTGAGGTGGAAATCCTAGGTCTTATCAGCGTGACCTTCAGGACTGCTGATACTACCGATGCCACACAATTCAACAATCCTTTTGCTACCTAAACGGTGCTACTGTGGCTTTTTTCTTCTTCGGGAGTTCTGACGAAACAAGAGAACACGGTGATGACTAAGGAAATAGAGACTTCCTTTTCAGTCTTACTTTGGAGGTTTGTATGTCAGTGCAGGATTTAGTTTTATCTGATTTGATGAGATTATTGATACAGTTTTGATTTGTGATTGCTGATCCAGCTGATGTTAGACAAACCCTGAATTGCACTTTATTTGTAGTAATAAAGGTTTTTCAGAGATAAAACATGAACTATTTTCAAGTATTTTTGCATATTATTAGGCCGGAGAGCGGCGGTTTCTTTCATAAGCAATTATTGTTTTCTTTAGTTTTCTTTGCTATTTTCTGATTCAATTTATTTTATCGCCATTTGACTATTTAGACAAAATGGCATACCCTTATTAGAACTGCAAGAAACAAGGTTAAATGTTTAAATGTTAAATCCATTTAACATTCTAAAAACAGACACATAATATTGTGTTTTTAACTTGTTTTACGTCATACTATGATACTGTTAAGTGCAATATACCAACCGTTGAAGACTTCAAACTGTTTTGCTAAAGCACTGCGCTCAAACTGGAGGACCACTTTTACCATGCGGTCTAAATATTGAATGTTGAATTTTAACTACAAAATAAATATTTTCCCATACTTATAACTGTTTTCTCATATCATATCAAACAGTGTGCTCCCAGTGTTTTACTCTCAGCAGCAGTAAGAGCAGCAGCAGCAGTGACAGATTCCCATTTTTAGCCAGAGATGAGCCTCATTTAACGCTCAAGGTCCATTCTTTTGAGACGAAGAGTGCAGCCGTGGTAACGTACTCCTTCATCAAGCAGCGGACCCATCCAGCGGGTCCGATAGCTCCAGAGCGACTGCTACATCCTAGTGTAACTTTGGCACATGGTAATAACAATAGCTCGTCATTGTAAGAGGCGCTGGCTTCGGCGTCAATCCAACTTTTCTGACGACACTGGGAGGGCTTACACCAGTTGCGGGCCGTCAGGGCCTGCAAGGCCTTCTCTGCTGGCCTAAACAGAATCACAAAGCTATATCTATTTTAGAATTTTAGAATTTTTCTTAAATACACTACATGTATTGTAATTTATAAACATATTTTTCCCATTATCTTATTTTCTCATTGTACAGCTACTGTCTTCCTCAGTTGCTCTGCTTCCAGTGCAGCTTGTTTTAAGTAGAGTTTTTATCCAATCAGATTTCACCTCTGTGTCTCTAGGTAAGAAGAGAGGCAGAGGCCTGCAGACTCTGAAGTGCATCCATGTGCAGTTTAAGTGAATGGGGACGATATTGTTGATTGGCATAGTCTTCAACCAATCAGATCTTTAGTTTGACATGTTGGGCGTATTCTTTGACGTGTCAGCACCTGCTAGCCGGCCTATAATGACGTCAGCATTACGTGCAGCTCATGTGCAGGTGCAGCTCTGCCGAGGTGCAGCGTGTGCTGTGATTGGTCAGTGGGCGAGCACGTGACTAAAGTGAAACGTATGCTTGCTAGCAGAACTTAGGTTGTTAGCAGTCAGAGTTCAAGTGGAAAGATATGGAAGAAATGATGGCATTTTTAGTTTTTTTTTTACTTAGCTTTGTTTTTTTTAACATGGTGTATGGAGCCATGCTGGATTTGGTAACCTGAGCTGCCTGAGCAAAGCCGCTACACGACACCAAAGTACGGCGGGACACTACGGTGCTCTTAAAAACGTTTGGAAGGACCCGAGTGGATCTCCAGATCAACGATCAAGTTTGCAGGGAAACGGAGCACGGATGTACTGTACAACCGCGTCATTGAACTCTTTGTGAACAAAGACAGAAGGATGGATTTTGTATTTAAATAGAACAGCATTTGGTAAGTGAAACTGCTTTTTGTTTTCTTTACATCTGCAGTGTGTTAATTTTGCCTATCGTGTCATTTATGGATATTGTTCCCTGATGTAAATAATATTTGAATGGCCCTTGCTCTTTAGTGTGAGTGTTGCTGGATTGTTTTGTCATGCCTTGTTTTAAATAAATATGATTCTTTCTTGTGAGTTCGCTCTTGTCATTGTGTTAATTACATCGATTTTGACCATATGCATTGTCCGTTAATTACGAAGCATACCGTCCTGCGTGGGGTTAGGGTCCGGATAATTGAATCAGTTTGGGCTGTTTTCTTTTACAAACAAGAATGATGGTCTGGAGAAATGGGGATTGTGTGGCGATTGCTTAGCCCTGTTTGAATCAGTAGGGAACAGCTGCCTAAACGCTGCGGGGAGAATGTAGCGTGAGTTTGTGCGCGCTGTTTTCCTTATTAAGCTAGTTTAGCATAGCCTCGCATTCGCGCCTCAGTTGTGTTTTTGTTTTGCTTCAGACAGACAGACCGGTGTCTCCACCGAAAACATTATATTTACCACAATTTAAGCTTCTGCATTTTCCAAATGCACCAGTATTATTGTTCGGTTCGTAAACCTCGTACCGAACGGTTTAAAACGAATAGGTGATGTTACACACCTAGAAACAAATAACCGTAGCTGTGGCGCCAACATGAGGTTATTAGGTGGTAAGACGGCAGTTGAAGGCCCAGGTATAAAATGCACGGCCCGCCACTGGCTTACACAAATGAGTCATGGGATAGACAATCCAAAAGGCCTACGCCACTCTTCTGCTAACTCTAGCAGGGTTAAGAGCACGACCTGAAGGTTGCCTCTTCAGCGTCCGTGCAAATGCTCTGTCGTCTCAACAGGTGGTTGGATGGATTCCAACAGGATGTCTGTGCAGATGCGTTAAGGCTGCACAATGCAGGAGATTTGTGTGTCGTTTGGAAGCAAAACTCAGGAACAGTTTTGAGAGATTAGCAGCAGGGGAACATTGAACAACGGGCCTCTTGCTCTGCAGTGTTCATTTGTGAAATGCAGCAACGGTGGTGTTCATTTTTGGTTTTGGGTTTCGATGACCCCGGATGAAACGGACCAAAGAGTTCAATACAGACTCACAGTTGAATCAATTGGTGAAATACATTTTCCATTAAATACAACTGCTAGTTTGTTTGTTATCGATGTTAAATGTGAAATGAATCCTCCAACATCCAGAAACAACAACTTTCTTGATGTAGTTCGTCTGCTTTTTGAAAGTCTTGTTCCCCTTCTTTTAATGTATAACATGACTGCAGATGAAAACTAGCGCTTTTTAGCTAAATCTCACATTGATGTAATTAATGTGTCGTCCTCGAATAAAGTAAAGTAAGGTAAAGGGAAGTCAATCTCTCCTTTATGCCAATGATGTGTTCCATTAATCTTTCGATAATTAAAACGTGTCTGCGGTGATTGTCAATATCCATGCATGGGTGAAATATTGTTTAGCCATGTGTTGCATGCACGATTGCCTTCACATTCTGGTGTTTTAATCCAACATGGTGAACTGTTGCACTGATAATGTTGTTATGTTCATTTTTTTCCACAGACACACACACAGGGCCTTTGTGTCATCGTCAAAGAGAATCTGAACATATATTCAAGGTCAGTCCGTTTAAAAAAAGATAGTCATAACTACCTGTGATTTGGGCACCGCCATGACCCAACAAATATATTTAATGATATAAATATATATATACGCACAAACACAGATAAATAATTAGGAAACACCGTCAATGTGTTCGCGAAGAAGACTCGTACGAACATTTGCGACGGTTAAATTACTCGAGGGTCTCATGGAGTGAAATATTCAGTGAGACAACATATTAAAGAGGTTGAACTTGAGCGTAAAAGTTGGCAAGTAAACTCATCAAGAATAGAAACTGACTTTGCATTGTTCCCGTTTGCTATTGAAGGCCCCCCCACCAAATTTCCGAAGAGCAAATTGATGAGCCCCTTAAAAAGTAATTAGGCTATTCGTGGCGTTAGGTGCGGCAGCGGACGGGGGACTTGTTGGCTGCGGTGCAGTCTTGGTGCGGGGGCAGGCAGCCGAGCTGTTGATTTGCAGACTGCAGTCCTTGCATTGTGAGGGCTTTATGGTCCCTTTATGGTACGCCAAGAGACACCTGCATGGGCGATATGTTGCCTGGGACATTTTTCTCTCTCCCACTCTGCGACTCCTTTGCTTTTGTATCATTAGCAGAGCAAGGGAGCCGTGAATCACTCGTCTCACCCCCTTGTCCCCCCCATCTTTTTCAAACCTCCTTCTACTCCCCTCCCTCCCTCCTTCGAGGGTGCTAAACGGCTTGACAGAAGGGTGCCCAGACCGTTGGCAGTAGCCATCGACTGGAAGGGAGAAGCTGCCAGGAGTCCTTGATGGATAGGCTCATTTTCCAGCCGGCAGCAAGTCTCGGCGAAGCATCCGTGTCATTTGTAATGTCAGCCAACAAAATGTAATCAAACATTCCAGCGGTTTAATCACAGAGGGCTGCTCGAGAGATGATTGTAGTGTCAATATAATGCTATTTCATTATCTGTTTGTATTTTATATTGACAGTGTCAGATAAACAGTGTGGAAAATTAAGATTAAAAATATGGTAATTTCATTTCAATCACCCCGGCTACAGTCGCTGGCCCATTATGCGATTGATTACTTCTGAATTAAATTTGGGGCTGAATGTAAAGTTTAATCTTCTTTCTTCTCTGCAATTCAGCTCCCCAAAGGCCTCTTAGTAAGTAAGTACCCATTTCATTTGATCTTTAATGAAAAGTAATGGCCCAAATGAATTGTATAAATCAGCTGTCATGTGCACCTAGTTGACATTCTGTTTCTCTTTCCCTTTCATTTCTAATCCAGCTCTTACACGTACAGCATTGTGACCCAAAACTACGGGGCCACACTCCGTCTGAGCTATTTATTTATTTTCCAGTAAATATCAGGATTACTTCACTCACTCTTAGGCTACTAATACTGCAATGATCCTCATCGCAAAATGATATTTTTGTTCAACGTATCACAAACTTTGGTCTTTTCTTTCTTTTAATCCAGTAAAGTGACAGCGTTCTCCATGAAAACAAGGTCACATACATGCATTCTGCAAGGTGCTTAGTGAAGAAATTAAGAGGACTGTTTCATAGCCTAGAGTGCCACTTTTAGGAGAAAATGCAACCTCTAAACCAGCCGAGGGGTGATAGACATTTTAATTACATGGTAAATTTTGATATTTTTTTCCCCGTGCCCGAGAAAGAACTCTTAAGCGCTGTCGTGTGCTCAAGATTTGGCATTACGTCCCCCCCCCCTTCCATTTCCGCGGCTATATACGAAGTGACACAACTGTTAACGAGAGCTCAGCAGAAAAGACGGGGTTGGGAAAAAAAAAAGGGAGCTCCTCTTTGTGAGTCCCATTCAGCGCGATTTGTCCCCCTTTGTAGTCCTAATTATGTGCCAAAGTAGGATAACAGAAGTTCTCAACTCGGCCATTATGCCAGCACAAAAAAAGAGACGCATACAAGAAGCTGATCACTTTGGAATTAGCAAACATGATACTATACGAGGAGAGAGAAAAAAAAATCATTAATACCGTCAGGGATTAGAGGTTCTGATTAAAGGGTAGCTTCTACCGTATGCAAATTAGTGATAGGCATTTATCAGCGCCTGGGCAAGCTGTCTTAGCTGCAAAGCCACATATGTTTTTTAGCTGATTAAAAAACTGCTTGAAGTTGCAGGCTTTTTTAATGGCGGGGAGGGAGAGGGAGAACGAGAGAAGGAGACGGAGAGAGAGAGAGAGAGAGAGGTTGTGAGGCAACTCATTTCCTTTTGGCCAAATTCCCACAATCGCTCAGAGCGTTTGCCTTAATTCCCTCCTTTATTAGCTACATTCTTTTGTATATAATTAAAACATTTCTCAAGTGAGCCTATGCGTGCTTGTTTTATTATATTTATTTATTTTCTGATATTTTCTTCTTCTTTTTCCATTAGCAAACATATTGTATTGCACACAGCCCTTTTTTGCACCGTATCACCACACAGCCTTGATGCCTTCTCCCTGAAAGAGCCCATGTTTAGAATGGTGGCTATGAGGGCAGAATTAGGAGAATTTGTCAGCAGTCAGCCATTGTGTGTGTGTGTGTGTGTGTGTGTGTGTGTGTGTGTGTGTGTGTGTGTGTGTGTGTGTGTGTGTGTGTGTGTGTGTGTGTGTGGAGAGGGGGGTCCTCTGTGTTATTATATTTCCTTTCATATGGAGGTGACCCCCTTTGTGTTAACAAAGAACACGAGGATGAAACTGAGCTCTGCGGGCTTCTCACCCGGCACTGATAATGACGTGGTTACCCAGCACCCCCCTCTTCTTCTCCTTGAGGGAGCACTTTAATTTATGCTTTTTCATCTCCCTGGGCGCGGGCCTGTTAACCTGCTCCGTGCACGGCTGATTCCGGAAAAGGGAAACCTCTTTCTGCACGCCAGACTGCTGCGTCAAAGTCTCCCCTCCTGACGCATCCCCAACCAAACAACAAAGTGAAACTAAGAGATTTATGATTTTTTGCATAATGAAGACGTCACTGCAAATGTCTCAGAGGGAGTAGCGTTTATCTAGCCAGTTACTATAGGACGCCTCTGGCCACTTCCATCATCATCACAATCTAGTTAAAATTTTCATCAGTAGGCCGCTTGTTGTCTAGTGACTCACAACTGACGTCAGACCATATTCATTCCTCACATTTTTTTTTAAGGTCGCAGCACAATTAATCAAACAAAATACTAAACGATCGGGGACACAAAATCTATTTTAAAGTAAAGTGTCGTCCAGTCTGACAGCTCTGTCCATTTTGCAACAATCAAAATAAGGATCTGCCACCGGCGGTGCAATCTAATATTATTAAAATTAGTAAAGTAATGTAAGTACAGCTATGAGGTACTTGTGCTTGAGTATTTTAATTGTTTGGTACTTTTTACTACTAAATACTGTATATTTTACTTTAACCAGTGTGCGAAATACCCAGTGGAAATCGGGAGGGGCAGGGTGGGTCCCCTCTGTTGCAGCCGTGTCATTTACGGCGGAAAATCCTATCTCTTGCACTCGCACTTGTGATTTTAGAGACAATGCAGCAACTTAAAAAACGGTGCAGGACGATAAAAGGTGAGGCTGACATCAGTGAGATAAAGTTTTAAACAATAACACTGGACTACGTACCGCATCGTTTCCTGTGAATTCCTTGTGTGTGGTAAGGCTGTGTGAAGCAGGCCTGGGAATGGCGGACTCTGCCAATGGAAACTACTAAACAGAGAGGCCATTAAGGAATAGAAATACATTGATAAAAAAACAACCATAACTAGTATCAAAAACAGGGTTTGATTTGATACAAAGTAAAATTTTGAGTGCAGGACTTTTGTTCGGTTTAAAGAATGTCAGCACTTCTTAACCCGCTGTCCGTCTCACTGTGAGATTATTTGTATTAGTAAGTATAGCTTTGTGGTCTTAGTGCTAATAAATGGTAAATGCACGGATCAAATGAATGGTAAATACACCTACATTGTAACAACGGATACAATATTCATGTTGAACCTCATTCATGAATGCATAAAGAATCCATGAGTAGGCCACATCTCCTCCCATGGGTGGACCACATGCTAGACACACGAGTGGAGGCCATTGTGGTCTGCAAAAACCATTACTTATTCACGGTGGACCAATAATACGGTGCAAACCAGTGATTCAATAAATGACATTGTGGCAAAGAAGTCATGTAATTGAAATATCTAGAAAAGGATAACAGTGACTCTAAATGATATAAAATGATGAAGACAAAAAAAAAAAAAGCACGGTCCAAAGATGGACTAGCGGTTGCCTTGAACGGTCTGGAAGGAAAGGCCTAAATAGCAAAGCCATAGAAAAATGATGAAAAGATCTATTGTTGCTTTTGAAGGCAACCCCTATCTCTCAAGGACATCTAATTAACAGACAACAGCTGAGTCCATTTCAAATGGTAATATTTTTTCTCTTAAATGCATCATTTTCAGTGCCTTATTGCTTACTTCACCAGACATTAGCGGTTCCTTTTTTTCCCCAGAGAGGGCTTTCATGCTTTATTTCAGTATACTCTATATATATATACTGTATATATATATATATATATATATATATATATATATATATATATATATATATATATATATATATATATATATTAATGCTTGTACAGGCATTTCTCTCTGATCTCTTTAAACATACAATAGTGAATTGGTGCTAAATAAAAGGTAAGCCTTTCAATAAAAGGTAAGCCTTTCAACATGCTTTTTCGTCTTCGGCACATCACAGTATTTCAATGAACTGCTTTCAATCTGGTCTCATTTAGCCAAAATGCAGCCTGGTTGAAATAAATTGCGACAGCCAGAAGTTCATATATATATATATATTCAAGAACGAGTGCTGTATTCGTGCTTTCGGTTCAGAGAATCATTCTGACAACTTCTTTGTAGAAAATACTAGTATGAGGTGGCCTTACATGCCACAGTATACCACTTTTACACCTGGTATTAGCATCACTCTTGACAGCTATCCACTCAAACAGGAACATCAGCACATATTTTATCCAGTCTGTCAAGTTCGAATTTGAAACTGAAATAATTCTTGTTTTGTGTGTAAGGAAATATAAACCGAAATATAAATGATAGTGCGGCTATTGAGCATATGTGCTCTGTGTTTCAAAAAGAGGTTGACATTGGTTTTGGACATATTTGTGGTGTTTCTCATTCCAGCGGTTGACAGCTGTTAACCTGCGTTGCTCAGAGACGCGCTGTTCACTTAGTGTGCTACTGACTAGAGAACATACAAGACATTTTTTTTCTATTTTTCAACAAGCTACCACAGCATTGGCTATTAACTAACTGTTTCAGCTTGTGTTCACCTCTGAAAAAATGGACTGCTACAAGCTAGGCTAACTCGCTTCCAACCGTGTTGTTCTAACAGCAGCTTCTGCTTACGACAGTTGTTGTGGAATCCAGCAAATGGCCAGACTGTTAGCTTAATAAGCCCACAGACCAAATGCACACCACATATACATATATGCTCATTTCTAAGCAAAAACATATTAAAATAAGTCTTGCTGAATATGTGACGTCACCAAAAAGAAACTGAGAAGCTGCTCAAAATGTTTCTATAGACATACATTTGAAGCTGTTATGAGAACGTTAGCTCAAATCATATTGTAACACAACAATGTCTTCATTACATTAAACTCTCGTAAATATAATGAAGAAATGTGTTTCCTTCAGAGGGTTGCTGAAATTTTGATTGGATCTGCCCGTGGCTGAAGCGCAAAGAAAGAAGAACAAATACACCCTAATTGTACAGTAAAAAAAAAGTGGTGTATGTAGATATAAACGTTACATGCACCTGTGTGTGTATACATAAAAAAGTATTTGGAGGCCTGTATATGCCTGCTGTCAACTTCCTATGAGAGATTTCATTAAATAAGTGTTTACCTGATGCAATTACACACATAGTCACAGACAGAGGCGCTAACTACTCACACTGTGCACCAGACGTTCTGTCTCTCCCTATCTAAAATCAATAGCAGCTACGTTAAAGATGTAGCTCGCCCATCTGACCTGTCCTCCCCTCGTCTTCATCACAGGCTGTTTGCCTTTCTCTCTCGATACCGTCCACCCCTCCCTCCTGGCCCCCCTAAATGATGTTGCCGCATGCTCTTAACAAGGCGCAAATTGTTTAAGACAGTCAGTCTGGGATGAAGTGATTCCCATGTCCTCGGGGCTGACTGAGAATATATGCAGAGTAATAGCAGGTCAGAGTTCAGACCAAAGAACTGATCCAGCCCTTTAGTTTCCAAGGAGGAGAACCGAGTGTGCTTAAATGTCTTGGGAGTCGTTTGCCTCTTGATTTTGGAATCAATGAAGGGGGAGAAAAGGGAGGGTGGAAGGTTTCTGTAGCAGAAAATGGCATTAGAGTTAATGACCAAGTTTGTCCCAGAGGGGTAGTCCATATTAAAGCTATTTCAGCACTGACAGCACTCACCACATGACCTGACTGATTAATAACAAAACGGTGCTCAAATAGGAATAACAATAAATGTCAGTCAGTGTGAAAGGAAAACAATTATTCAGCTGCACTTGTGCTGTTTTTGTATGGTTTATTTGTGAAAATATTTACACTTGTTCCTTTATACATTAACTTAAATAATTGATTATGAAGATGATTGACATTTTTTGTGAAACAACTTATTAAATGGTTGATTATTTGTTTTAGCTCTGAAATAGTTAGGTCACTCACGCAAGCCATTTGAAAGCTATTCAAAAAACTTAATTTGGATTGTTAAAAAGCAAATAAGACAAGAAAACCTTTCAATCATTTTTGCTATTTTTGCCAATGGGTATAGTTGAGAAATATAACTAAAACAGAAACATATACACTGAGGCCAAATCATCGGCATCTGCAGTCATATGAGCCACAAAGGTAAAGAATAAATAATCGGAATAGAGTGCTGTAGGAGAGATGTATTTTTGTAGGCCAACCTCGGAAGTTAGCATCGCACTGGATTTTGGATTACCGCAGAAAATGAGCTTCATTTTCATCTTCACAAACATCGTTTTTATGGTTTTATGAACCACCTATACCACGGTCATATGAGAACGAGGCTGTAAAGGCGGAGTAATCGGCATGATGACGTTTTGTAGTCTCAATTAGCCACTTGTTAGCAACCGACTTTTTAAGACACGTAAAATCTTCAAAATTCACAAGAAGGGTATTTACTGATGTATTTTATGTTGTAGAACAAAACATTAAAATATCTTATGCTTGTGTTAATCACAGACCTTACTTCAGGCATTGAACCAAAAACACACACACAAAAAAATTGACTTTGAGACGAGGTATAGTGCAAAAATGTTAACTGAATTCCTGCAGCACTCTATAGCAATGGGATGGACATAAAGTTCCAGAAATCTGACCCTTTTAGGGCTCAGAATGTTTCCTAACACTGCAGTTTTAAGTAATAAAATCTAAAAATAGAAAAATGAAAATGTACTCTGATAAATCAAAATAACAATGATTCTCAAACACGCATGCGTGACAGACATTCACAAAATCGCAAAATAAAGTAGATTTACATTCTGGTTTCTTATGTGGAAAGTCAGAGAAATTCCTTCTTTTTTTTTTTTTTTTTGCTCACATCTGTGAGTCAGAATGGTGCTTCAAACCACTTTTGGGCCATAACCAGTTGAAAAACTCCTGTTATGTTGCATTGTTCTGAATGCTGATCCTATCATTCCCGCGCGGCGGCAGAGGCCCCATCTGATATTTACCACCGCGAGTCTGCTGGGGGTGACGAGGGGGCAAGGCCAAGTCCCCCGTGTCCAGCTGGAGAGCAGATTAAAGTGCTCTGAAAAGCCGCACACCGCCGCCCGCGATGAGAAAAATAATAATGTGGACATGGCCTTCCCTTTATGACAGTAACAACACATTCTCCGGAGACCAATCTTTTTTTATCAATCCCAAAGAGCAACAAACAGCGCACACCCAAAGCCAGGATTGTACGAGAGGATGTATGGAGTATTTATGATGCTTGTGTGTCCGGGAGGCGATGATGACAAAAGCAGTCAAACAAACTTATATTACTGTCTGACGGTTTTTATCCAAACTGGTACATTGTAGCTTGTTATTTCTTTCAAATAAATGAGGCACTAGTACCTTCTTCTTAGAGTACCGTACAGAAAATAAAAAAAACATGGATCAGATATGAACAATTATTATGTAAAGTGGTATTTGGGCCAGACATCATTTATTATAAGACCAAGCCTGAGGTAAGCTTTGGGTTTTCATATTTCTTAAATACTCAAAAATAGACAAAAAATGAATAAAAGCCATACCACAAACAATAATTCAGCAAGAAGTTGGATCATTTTCTTGAGTAAAAGAAGTATTAACCCAGTATAGAAATCCAAGTAACAAGTAATGCATTAGCAATGTTACTTTAAGCTGCTACAATACATATCTTAATATCAACAATGGATCAAATTAATATCTGTACTGTGAAAGCAATCACCCTCAGTGACAAACCCATAGAACATTACCATTTGGTTTTACTGTAAATTCACTGTTTTGGTGCAGTCTCGGGGCAGGCTTGAGTAAAACTATAGAAGTATTGTCATGACTTTATAATTATAACACGACTTTATATTGACTATTTTATATTAATGGAGTATTTTGTATCTATGCTTTAAAGGGGAAGTCGGTTTACAGATCATGTGGAGTACTAGATATGGGGGGGGGGGGGGGAGTTGTACCTCTTGTGGTTCCAGATGGAGCTGCCTGAAATCTGATAAATGTCCTCAAGTGATGTCACTTGAGTCAGTGTTGTGGCTGAAGGCTTGCAAGTTTGAAAATGAAAAAAAAAAGTGGGGTTGTAGAGTTAAAAAGATGTGAGCTTACCAGAGCATCTGTATTGTAGAGGTTAGATGTTAAATGGAATAAAAAAGATTATATCTCTTGTTCTGCTGCATCGATTTTTATGTGTTTTTTTTCCTCTCAATTATGAGTCCTTCAGTTATGGAAATGGGAACAAAAGTTTTAACGTGTTCAAAACGTGTTAGCAGCACTTTAATGTTATTGCTAGTTGAGGTGGAGCTAATGTTACTTATATGCTTTACTTATATTCTACTTTACCTTACATGCTGCTGGGTGTTTTTATCTATTAAATAAATGTATCACATTGTATTTGTTGGTCATACACGCTCTGTATATAAAATGTAAGCCAGCAACTAATGCTCCATTTATTCTTGTGTGATGATGTGTAAGAAGTGTTGCCCAACTCCATCAGAAGCTATTCCACCATCCAACCAGCACTTCTAATGGGGTATACCGTAAACTGGCCCCTTACAGCTGTCAAATACATTTGTGAACTCCACAATATTTCCCCTCGGAAATATTGTGGAGTTCATGTTTAAAGTTGTTATTTCTTCTAAAATCCAAGTCTAGTCACTTGATCATGTATGTGACGCTGAGGGTGCAAACATCAGCAAGAGACACACGTCTTTAGTTTTCTTAGACAGGAGGACATTTTCCACTACCTGATGATGGTGAACTAATAAATGTCATGTACAATGATTAAGAATACAAGTCAGTCATTCTTAGAGCTGCTTTCACATCGGGTCATATAACCGCATGTTGTCTTGAATATTTAACACTGTTAAATGTTTGCGTCTATGCCATTTATTATCGCCAAGATAAGCCCAAACTACATTTTGTATCATAATAACGTGTGGCAGCTGAGTTGATCTTTACTTTTCATCAGTGATTTGTATCCTTTAACAAACTGTGTGTGTGTGTTTGTGTGTGTAAGGCTGCCATGCTGCTGTGCGTACAGTAGTCAGATAAAGAGGCTAAAAATCTGACTTGTAATCTGGTTTGATTTAAACGTCTTAGTGTGCGTGAAGGGTGTGTGGTTTCAGACTAACGCGACAGTTTGGAGATTACGCTGACCGCGCTTTGTGTAAAAATTAAAGTTCTTGGGAAGATCAGCATTTGAGCATTGCTGACTCCAAGGGGGAGCTGAGGTAGACAGACGGAATGTTGCATTCGTCTGATTCTAACAGAGCGGCGCTAGATTTTGGCATGAATTTGGTGGAGGAAATAAATAAACATGTAAGATTGATTTGTTTTCTGGGTGTTTCCCATTTTGAGATTTAACAAAAATACATCAATAATAGTAGAAAAGTATGGGACATGGACATTTTATGATGTCAGGAGAAGACCCACAAAAATATAAAGACCGAAATTATAACATACATAGGAACGCATAAATATATACACAAAAAAACATGGGTAACACTAGTATAGTACTGAGCGAGTACGTCCTCTTAACTTATGGTGTAATGTTGTATTTAGTATTTTAGTAAGAACTGTGTGCCTACAGGGCATTTTTATGTTTATTTTATTTTAACGACATTTACCGTGTCATTTCCCCGAATTTAATGTGGAATTGAGAGTGTAACTTCCAGACAGTTACCATGTAATGCAGTAAAGCCACGCCCACACTCCAGGTAAGCATTATGTGTATGCATTTACCAAAAAAAGGGAAAGGGAGTCTGGAACTGGTTTCCTTATATGGCATTTTGAGAAATATTTCCGGCACGTTAACATGAATGAACTTCATCCAGATTTAATCACGGTCATCAAGAAGACAAACGACCTGAGTTGAAGGGAAGAAAAATGGTCAAATTATCTTAAAAAAAAATGTGTTCAAGCAAGTCGATGACATAAAATTAAACATTTATATTTAAACATTTCCAGTCGGTAATGGTCACTATATGAAACGAGAGATGAATGTTGTGTATCCATGGACTCCTAAATATTTCAACACAACAAATGCGTGTTTGAGACAAAAGCCATAAATCTCAGCGAGATCTCCGCACAGTAAAACACAAAAGCACTTGATCCTTTTCTCATGTCTCACACTATGGAGCGCCGCACGGTAAATAGACGCCACACTGAGGGAGTAAAAAAGAGATATAAATAGATGTTGTTATTTCTAAACCATCTAATGTGAAACAATGTCATTTGCCCGACAATGCTTTCCCGGCTCCTTTTAAAACCAAACAGAGCGCTTTAATACCGCTTTTTGTTTCGCCTGTCTTTCCGCTCTATTATTGCAAAGAATTGTTGCTCCAGATCCACAGAGGAACTCACATGCTCCAGATTAAACTGGTCACCATAATCAGGCTGCCGAATTTAATTGTAAGAGCCTCTGCTGGCACTGTTTTCTCTCTCCTTCTCCTGTCCTCCTTGACAAAAATCTGACAGTGGCTTTGCATGGCAAACCTGTTTAATGAATGACTAATCCAGGAAGAGCGCATTATGGCAAACTGTCACACACACATTGTAGCAATATTAACTTGAATTTACATTATCATCCTCTGGTAATGCTGGAATATTTGGATTTCCATTAATGCATGGCCTTTTCTGTGTGAAAAGCAAAAACAGCAGTGAACTAAATCTGTTTTTTTCATCCCCCCCCACCTCTCTCTTTTGATTGGATGTTGGTGTTAACGCCGTACATTGGCGCTTTCTTTATTGGGCTGACAGCTCCGAGGCTTCCCTACTCCTCGTAATCAAGCCCGCAAACAAAAGACCCTGCTCGCGTTACTCAAAAAACCTCTTCCCAAGCAGCCGAGCCAAACTCCTATTACACCATTGTGCTGGTGCTGTAAATCAACAAGAACAATGAGGGGAGAGGCGCAATCACACAAGGCCGGCACCGTCATCCACATAGAAACATGAACCCAAAGAACAATGAATCAGACACTCTTGTGGAGGAAAAAAGAAAAGTACTTTTCCTTCTCTGGTTATTTATTGTGTTTATCTTCTAGCTCTCTATTCATTGTTTATGTTTTTATTATCCAATTTCTGACGCGTCGGACTCCGAGCTAAATAAATCCAGAGGGGATACGTTTAGTTTTTCGAGGATCATTTCTAGGGGATAGCGGATGGTTGTGGAGAAAAAAAATTAAATAACTTATTTTAAACTGGGGAATGTTTTTTTTAACATTACACTCCCTGTATCAGTGATGTAGTTTGCCTCAGAATAGATTTTATTCAGTGGGGTTGTGAGAGTCAAAGTGCGGCCTGCACGAGTTTCTCACGGGGGATTCCCAGCGGGTCAGGGGGAGAGAAAAAAGTCAACCCACTTTGCCTGAAGCCCATTGGACAACGCCTACGTACCTAAGAACCACTGTGCTACATGACAATAAGGTGTAGCAGTCTGCACTATGGACGGATCTGCATCACACACAGTGTAAATACTTTCATACATCATACGTCTGCTTTGAACTTTTGAACTGCTGACTGATACCATCAGGAAGTATTAGCATCTAGGTTTAGCTGAGATTAAAATGCAGAGTAAGAGACAAAAGAGTCTTAGTTTAATATTGCAACAATATGATGAAATAAATAAAAATGTGTAGCTACCAGCCTTGATTCACTGACACAGATCTGGCAGGGGGATCTAGGACAAACCTTATCATTTTGTCGAGAGGCCAATATTGTTCACATTTCTATCATTTGGAGCAATTGTTTTTCTTCCCGACGAAAGTAAATCCTTATGTGTAACTACTGTTCCAATAATAAAATGTTTGAACATGATATAATATTGTAAATATTAGAACCACCACGTACTGTACAAACAGCTACAAACAGCTTTGGCTCATGACCACACAAATCCAGTCAGTTCACCTCCGAGGAAAAGGGCACAGTATTTCAAGAAAATTTGCTTACCAAGATGTTTTCCAAGAAAAATTATTTAGTTAGCTAAGTTAGCTCGACTATATGTCTTTGTGCAAATATCTAGACCAGTGTTTCTATAAAGGGGGTACCAGTACCCCTAGGGGTACCTTGGAGGATTGCAGGGGGTACGTGAGAATTTTATAAAAATGTTAATATCAATCATACATCATACCTAAAATAATTTAACTATAATAACTTCAATAAAAAATGTAAATATAAGTTTGATAAACCCCACCTGATATTCAATACTCCTATTTTAAATGCAATCGTTAACATGCAGCAAACTTTCAACTGCCTTAACAGACGCAATTGCGCTCGCGTTCACGGTTGTGTTACATACATTAACATAGTGGTTCTCAATCTGTGGGGCGCGCCCCTCTAGTGGGGCGCAGTGGTATTACAGGTGGGGCGCAGGGGGAAATGCAGAATCTTTTTAATGTTTTTTAATTTAATTTAAGTAATTAATAAATACATGGCGAAATGCCTGTACTTTCGTGTAAAGGTTTACGTTACGCCGTTAACAGGTTATGCTTGCGCATGGGCGATGGCCATGATCCTTGGCGACTCACATGTGTGCCTTAGTGTTCCAAATGAAGAGACATTTGGCAGGCGGGAACAGAAAAGCAACCGCAAGCGATGCATCCGAGACGAACAGCAAGCAGCCAAGAAGAAAATATGATGACGTCTATCTTGCTCTGGGTTTCACAGTGAACGTGGTAGGAGATGAGAGACCAGTCTGTGCTTTATGTCTGAAAACTCTAGCTGCGGATAGTATGAAACTTGTTTTGTTTAGTTTTTCACAGGTTGTACTTTATTGTTATCTTGAAAAGATGTTTAGTGCAAAACAGGTTAATTGCAGCCAATTGCAATAAGCAATTTTTTGCCAAATTGTAGTTCTTTTTTGCACAGATATAACTTCATTTGCATTGTTCTAACAAAGTGATTGCACATTTTATTTGTTTTTGTCTGATGGAGCAATCTGGTTTACTTAAAAGTGATTGCAATTTTCTTTATTCTATTATTTGAAAAAGCACAGACGGAGGAGTCACAAAATGTTATTTCAATAAAAATTAAACAGACCATTTTGTTACAATTTTGTTGGGGCGGTGGGGCATGAACATTTTTCTTCTTCCAAAGTGGGGCGCGACAGAAAAAGTTTGAGAACCACTGCATTAACACAACCATTTTTTGTATTACAAGTTTTCTGACAGGTTTTGTTTAAATATGCAAATGAGGCATTATCTAATGGAAACTTTTGGTAAATTTAGGAGAAATCAACTGACACAAACAGACAAAGCAGCAAAATAAACACCTCAATGTGTATTTGGGAGGTTTTCCTTCCACTAGTCTGAAAGGAGACGTGTCATGGAAACAAAATCTCAAAACTGACCGTGCACGAAAAACCATGTTCAGCCTTAACCTAATAAATACATTGGTTGAGAAAAGTAGCATTATATCTGCAGTTATGTATGATTTATTTTGCTTAAAATGCAGTCTGTAATGCTTTATTGGTCCTGCAAACAGACACTTTACATCTTTGGACTTGCACCAGTTTGCCATAAATGCACAGGAAATTGTATCATTTGGGTTTCTAACAAATTAAATAACCATTAGCACCAGGATACCTTTCAGAAAACCGACTTCTGATTTCATATTCCAATGCATACTGCATGTTATCCTCATAAAACATTGTTTCGCACACTCCCATTTCTTCTCTGCACCACATAACTGACTGATCACCACAGAGGTTTTATTCATCATGTCATTGTGAGCAGTCCAGTGAAGTCACTCTGTGTACGTATATACAGTATATCATAGCGGCGCACAACCCAGCACTGTAGCACCCTATATGAAAATTTGTCGCCATCAATCTGCACTACTTAGTTAATAATGCTTACACTTAGTTTAGTGCGCTGGCAGCTTTTCACCAGTCACACATAATGAGGAAAGAGTAGGTGTGGAGAGGACATCCATAAGCCCCGAGACAAGCGGAGCGGTGCTGAGACGGAAGAGCAAAGCAGCAACTTTTGAATATTACTGACCCAGCACTTGGGGGAAAAAAGGCAATGCACAACAAGACGGAAAATGAATGCTTTTTTAGTCTGAAAATCCTTTCACCCTCTCACATTCAGCAGATCAGATTAAGAGAGAGGTTTAAGAAGATTTTGACACGCACAAAAAAAAGAAAAAAAAAAAAAACTTCTGAGCCACGGGAGGGGGGGGGGGGGGGGGGGAGTCAGGGAAGGTGGTAGGGAGCAGTTTGTAATTCAGTGGCTTCAGGCAATTCATCACAGAAATTGAGTTTCTAATGCAGCATCTTGTGAATCCCTTTTGCCCTGTCAACGTTTTAATACATTACATTGAGAATGTAAATCATGTTTGAAATTTGGCACAAACTATACAGCCCCCCACTCCACTCCTCGCACTCGCTGCGTCGCACCCGTACATGCGTGCACGGGTGTGACATGTGCGAAGATGCACGCTGTAGTCCACTTTAGTCCATGAATCCTCGCCATCGGTTAATTTAATATTAAGAAAATATCAAGTTGGGATTTGGCATAAAACACTGCAGGGATTATTGTTTCTCTTAACTATTATTCAACTCATTCAACAATGTGAGACAAAAGAAGCCGATACAGTAAATACAGTAAATCAGCAATGAACTATGAATCAGTATTGGCCATTTTAACAGAAAAATAGCTGCTTTTGTATTCAAGCAGACAGAGTAGACCAACATCACTGTCACTGCCATCACGTCACTGATTTTCATGAGGTTTAGGTTTAGATCATGGAACTACGAGAGGTACAATTGCTTACAATTACGGGTAAAAAAAAATTCAGAATACGTTGTAGAAACACGTCCCTCATGAAAAATATTTTTTACCCCATACTTTGTTATTTGTATCAAATTATATCCCCATTATTAGTCTGCAGATTCAACGATTTCCAAAGAGAATATTACAATGACAAAACATGGTTATATGAAGCATATTAGCCTATTGCGACCACATTATTACCATGTTATTACTAGCATTTTCCTTCCTCATTATAAACCCAATGTTTGCCCTATCGTTACTTAAAACGTCCTGAGCCGTTCTTAAGGATCCGTATTGGTATAGATACTGGCTAAAATAAAGCAGATCAAAACCCGATCCTTTCTTAACTGGTGTCTACGTCAGCCTGCTAGTGTTGCAGCGCAGCTTTCCTTTACCACAGCCGCAGTGTGAGTGTTTCAGCCAGTGCGAACCCATAGCTTTATCAGGGTTAAAATGTCAAACGCGGCTGGGTGCAGGTCAGGTCGGCTGTCATTAACTCTTATATATATATACTGTTTATAACTTATATTAACTCTGAGTATGAAGCCCCTTTCCCAATGGACAAAAAAAGCAACAACTTCAGTGGGAATGGTTTTCACCGCCATTCATGTCGGATCGGTACTCAGTATCGGCCAACACCCAAAGCCCAGGTATCTGTGCTGGGACTTAATAAAGGTTGGACCTGTGCATTCCTAAACCCAAAAATCCATTTAAGCATCATAGAAAACAAAGAAATATTCATAATCTTTGAAGAATTTGGAGTGAGTTTGCTTCTCTTTGGTTGCAATACAATACATGACTTTTCTAGTAAGTTAGTTTGGTAATAACTACAATTTAATAATGTGCATCTACTCAGAAGTTAGTTTGGACTAGGCAGACTCTTTAGACTGAAGTGGTGTCTAACCTTTCCTTTTTCCGACCGCAGCAAAACAATTTTCAATGTTTCTTAGAGTCGACAGCTTCCTTCATGAATAAAAAAATCCTGTTTCAAATATTTTCAGAGAAAGAACACAATGTCAGTTTTTAATAGAAAAGTCAAGATGCCGCAAAAACACTGCATTCACACGTATACTCGGATCACCAAAAGTTCAGTGAATTCCTCTTGAGCTGAGCGACCAGAGGCATTTGGAAAAATGAGCGGATGTTCAACGAGTTTGTGAGATGACACAAGTCAACAGTTTCCTGCTGTCGACAGCTCAAAATGAGTCCACAGTACCATTTACAGATGTCCCCGAGCAGCTTGATTTTCTTTTCATGCAACAGTTCTGCCACTTGATTACAGAAATCACAAACAGTTCTCTTTGATGAGCGTCTTAAGAATATCCAACTGTTTCGTATTATTATTTAATCAACCTTTTTTTTTCAATTAGCACTATGTAATTAGCAGTTGGCTCCACATTATGAAATGAAATACAAAAACAGTTGTAGTCGGTAATGCATTAAGAAATGAAGTCGCTTCAGGTTCAGGGTCTCTACATAATTATGAAATCCTTGAGTGTTGACTGCATCAAGCCTCAATTTTATTGCACCTTAATTTTAACAAAAAGGGGGGAAAAAAATGTATGCTGCATAGATTCTTAACGTCTTAAAGAGCGACTAAACCAAAACTGAAAATCTTGTTTTTAAAGAGCTTCAGCAATCTTACTTCACATTTTGCCGCAGTGATGTAGAAGTGGACTCCAGGAGATATTTCTACAACAATATAAATTAACTTTTTTTGTTTTTGAAACAAACTAGTAATGGATCGGTACTATGTATCGGCCGATACACAAGTTCAGGTATCTGAATAGGTATTAGGAATCTTAGTGCATATACAGTATATATCTATATGTATAGATATATATATCAGTGGTGGGCCGTCAGGGCCAGCAAAGCCTTCTCTGCTGGCCTCAACAGAGTCACAAAGTTATAGCTATTTTATCATTTAATAACTTTTCATAAATACACTACATGTATTCTAATTATTTTTCCCATTAGCTTACTTTCTCATTGCACAGCTACTGTCTTCCAGCCTGCAGCGCTGCTTCCAGCACAGCTTGTTTTAAGTAGAGCTTTTATCCAATCAGATTTCGCCCCTATGTCTCTCGGTAAGAAGAGAGGCCCGAGGCCCTCTCGGTAGACTCTGCAGATTAAAGTATCTGGGGACGATATTGTTGATTGTCATAGTGTTCAACCAATCAGATCTTTAATTTGACATGTTGAGCATATTATTTGACATGTCAGAGGTGTCTAGGTGGCCCAAAAATACGTCAGCATTAACATGCGCCGTGATTGGTCAGTGGGCTAGCGTGACTGTTGTGAAGCTGAAGCTAGCCAGCAGAACTTAGTAGTAGAAGAGTTCAAGTTGAAAGATATGTAAGAAGTTATGACATTGACATGACATTTTTAGCGTTTTGCTTGGTGTAGCTTTGTTTTTTTAACACTCAATGTCTGAAGGAGGAGAAACGGATTTGGGAGTTACTGACAACGCCTTTGTGGAGAAGGACATTTCCAGACAAGCTGGACATTATAAGAAAGGGTCGGCCAACCCCACAGCTAGCAGCCCTGACCCCGCCAGGAAAAGGATTTGTACGAACGGTATTTCTGGCTAACAGCGTCGGAGAAGCGGTGCACATTTTATGGCTAAGAATGCGTTTTATTTGCGACTGAGTGTCTTGGTGTTTGGAGCTAAGCTGGATTTGCTAACCTGAGGTAGCTAACCAAGGCAGCAACACGACACCATAGCACGGCAGGACACTTACAAGCTACGGTGCTTTTGAAAACTTTTTCAACCCGAGTGGATCTACAACTCAACGACCACGTTCGCAGGAGGACTTCTGGCTGGAACTGAACCGCACCGATGTTCTGTACAACCGCGTCATTAAACTCTTCATTAACAAAGAAAGGAGGATGGACTTTGTCTTTAAGTGAACAGCAGCTGTGGTAAGTGAACTGCTTTTGTGCTTTTACATCTGCAGTAGAGTTACTACTGTGTTCATTTGTCTATGTGTAGTTTTTATGATATGGTGAATATTGTTCCCTCTGATGTGAATAATATTTGAATGGTTCGTGCTCCTCAGTATACAGCGGAATACGTGTTTTAGCGCCGCAGGTTTACTGGATTGATTTGTCATGCTTTGTTGTCATATAAATATATGTGACTGGTTCTTGTGAGTTTGCTCCGGTCATTGTGTTAATTACGTTGATTTTTTACGTTGAACTCTGCCAGTTATACATTTTAACTAGAAGGGTTTTCAGCAGTGCAGTTTAATGCTTTTGGCCTTCAACATTTTTCAGTCAGGTGGTCTCCCATTTCTGTATTTTGAGCATTTTGTTTGCGATTAATTTCAGCTTCCAGCATTCCAACGCATTTTCTGCAGGAAAATCTAGTTTCCAAAGGTATGTGTCTCAAAGAAAGGTATATCTCCAGTACAGAAATGACGGGAATGATTTGTGGACTGTCCATCACGAATACAAGATTTAATCCAAGAGTATGAATCTAAAATGCAGAAAGGAGAGAAGCAATATGTCAATTGAACCTCAATGATACTGCCGGTAATATTAGAGTGTCTATATATATATTGCGACGTCTTCGGGCAGTAGCAGCCACGCTGTCAACATTTGTTGCGAAATTTTCTAGTTCAAACGTATTGTTCGGTTCGTAAGCCATACCGAATGGTTCAATAAGAATACGTGTATTGTTACACCTCTTGAAACAAATAATAACCCCTAGCTGTGGCGTCATAATGAGGTTATTAGGAGGTGGTTCAAGTGTAGTAGGACAGCACAGAAGGCCCAGGTATAAAATTCACGGCCCGCCACTATATATCTTGTGTATCAAATACATAGGCCAGACGTGGGGGGGGGGGGGTGTCTGACTGGCACTGTGTAGTTCCTATATATATATATGTAGTATACACAGCTATACAAATTCACACTGAGAGAATGGATACCCAGTTACATCCATTTGCACTTGGAAGTTACCCATCACACTCTTCTGTTGTTGTTCCGCTGTTGCAGTAGAGCTATAATCCACTAGAGCAGCTGGGGTTAAGCGAAATGGTAAGGGAAACATGATGGTACTGTAGGGCAACATTAAGGGAGCAGAAAAGCATTACACATTTACTTCCCTCCTCACATTTTTCCGCTCTAGTGATTCTGGTCCAAAGCCTGCTTCGCTAACCTTTAGGCTACGACAGCCCCAATTAAACTTAAGTACAACAACAACTCCTCAAACTGTGGATTTCTTCAAGTCAGTCATTCTTCATAATGCTTTTCTTTTTTTGTACCACTTGTGCAAATACCGCACTGTGAGCAGGTCTTCTTTGGTGGAGTGTGGCGCTCATGCTGCTCCGCCAGGTAAAGTGCACAATGAGCACATTTGCTTCAAATACGCTACTATCGTTTTCAGAGTTGGGGGATCATAGTATTCAAATCCGTATTTAACCTTTCAAGGCAGGAGGATTATGCAGCAAAGTCTCCATTCCGAGCCGTTTCCTCGCCCCCTACTCCCCTGCCATAATAATGATCATTATCATCATTGTGTGAAAAGAGGATTATCATATCGTTATATAAACCCAGGAACACCCCTACTATTATGAAGTAATTTCACTCCCATCAGTGGACCGGTACCGTGTGTGACAGTCAGCTGAGCTGTCACAGGTGACCATGGCAGTCTTCCATCCTTCTCTGAGCTGCCAGCGTCTGCACTGAAGGAGGACAGAGAGGCAGTGTCTCATTTGAAACCACAAAATGGAAAAAGATTAGGAAGCTGAAATCATTGTTTAAAAAAATGGCGTCTAAAAGGAACTTTTTGTATATTTGTAAATCATACTTTATGGTAGACTGATTCATTTTTTTTACACTCCTCTCCTGTTAGATATTATATTAACTCTCTGAACCCCAAACATTTTTCTCTCTGTAGCCTTGATTTTCACTGCAATATATAAGTGCTGCACATTTATGGACAAAGCACAACCATGGCTAGAAGCAAAGAGAACTCAAAGATGTATTTTGTGCAGTATTACACAGTTACAATGCCATAAATCATAAAAAAGAAATAAATGCAAATGTTCACACATGTTCAAGGACCGTCATAAAAGATGAAAATCTGACATTATGACTTTTTAAAATCTTCTCGCTATGACAAACGGTGTAGCTTTGGCCATTGTTTAAAGAAAACATGCTTTTCCATCCCACTGGTGGACTGTGGGGTTCAGAGGGTTAATGATGATTGTGCCGGACTCCATAGTGAAAAAAGTGCTAATGAGGAAAATAGAGACTTAAGCAGTTGCAGCATTGTGTTAATATGTATTCATGAAGAAAACGTACAGTAGTGATGTAGAATATAGACAGTGTGCAAGCCAGAGCCCACTTAAAACATATAATGTTGCGTCATTACAAACTCCCTGCACTCAATTGTCCCCAACAAATCAAGAGCATGCTCGATGCTGTTAGCGGGCTTCTTGGTTTTAAATCTTATAAACTGTATCAATATTTTTTTTTTTTTTTTTTTTGAGAGATAGCCAAAATACAAAATGAAAGTGTTGGCCACTGTCTATCGTTCAGATGTTCTTTAAAATTGCGAGGATGGGGTCTTTTTTTCTGTCGGAGAAGACAATCAGAATGATTCGTTTATCTATCAATGCACCATTTAGTGTTAGCTGCTGGCGCAGGAAATTATTTGTATGTTGTCGCTAGATAGCAGTCACAAAAATAGTAATCTTAGGTATCCCTGTAATGTAGTTATTGTCAACTAATGTGACGAAGTCGGTGCAATTTGGACATGCAATTCTTCCAATGTGGATAATCTCTTAATGAATACGCGATGGCGCTCTGTGCAGGGGAGGGGCTTCAGGGGCCCTCCGGACTGAGTCGAGCGTGCCGTCCGCGGCGGGCCTTTACAGGCTTATTGAGTGCAGTTCACGTTTGTTGCCGGATTGCTTGATATACTAACATTGCAACCAAACTCTTACACTTCCCTGGAGTCTGCGAGCGATGAGCGGAGAACGCTGCAATCGGCGCTTCTGGGGGCCAAGCATCAGACTGCTCTGAATGGGCGCCGCACTAGTCCAAATAAACTTGCAATTTCTTAAAAATGTTCATTTCTTTATTGTAATTGAAAAATATATATTATAGTTAAATGACTAGTAGTTTGCAGCAGCATTAACAGTATTGTTTAATGCTTGAATTGGATGAAGCAGTACACACTCCTGGCTCAAACACTGCAGGCATTAAGGTTGTAATGTACCGTCTTTTTTATTTAATGCAATTGGTTTGCATATGGCAGCAGTTTCTTTTCTGAAAGGGCCACTAGCACCATATTGTGGATAAAGTCAGCACTACTGGACATTGATTACAAAAAATACACCTAACGCTGATGACAAACATACAGCCGCCTGATTCAAAGGGTGCTTTTCTCTCGTTTTTCCCTTCTAATTATTTACAGCGCGCCGCTCGCTGTCATTCCGAAACTCAATGGCGAGGTCAGTCCCGCCACTCCCAGGAACCCCAATGTGTCTGCAACTGCGTTGGTACGGTCTTAAACATATGGACTCCTTTAATTAAATCATACCTTGACTCGGTCCTCCTCTCAGTCTTACTGACAGCAAGGTCATTAAACTATTAAAGGGAGTCGCAGGCAAAAATTGTTGTGAGCAGATTGAGGCAGGAGAGGTTAATTAAATGGCCATTGCTTCTCCTTACCTCGAGCAAATCAGCATTCTTCTATCCCAGACAGGCCAATGTGAGAGAATGTGGACTTTTTCTCTCTCTCTCGCTCTCTCTCGCACAGCTATTTTTTTCTGTGCCAAATGGTTTATCTCAAATAAAAAAATAAAAAGATTTCTCTCACAATGCTGCATGATACAAAACTGTGGCCTCTTCCTGTGAACCCTGCAACACAGTAAAACTGAGGAAACAAAAGCAGTGAGATAGCACCTCTCTTGTCTGCCACGGTTAAGGACAAATCGTTTGAGAGTGCTTCAGAGATTGTTCGAATACATCCAGATACCGTGTATGCGTGTGCCTTTCCTTATTACTGTTTGCAGAAAGGGTCGAGACTTGCCATCATGAAGCTTATTTCAAATAATTAGCGTTTTTTTTTAATATTCAGCAGCACTCAGTACATTAGGACTTTTTCTTTTTCACTTGGTATGTTCTTGTAAAACATAAACACGCCCTTACAGTCTTGCAGAGAGCTAAAGAGGTTACTGCTTGTACCGTAACAACATCATCTTCAGGTTCAGCACTGACGAGGTTTGGTTGACCTCACTGTGGCTGTAAGACATGCTCCTTCAAATATACTAACACGTGCTGCAAATCACATACTACTCTGAAATCTAAAGATATTCATTTATTTTCAAAGCAGCCAATCATACATACAAAAAATGTAATCTCAACATTCTTCACCACCCTGCAACTTCACCTTCCTGCCACTGTTAAGATTTTGCGGTAGATTGGGGCGCGAGATGGAACCTGTATTGTGGCTACAATCACGGCCCACTATTATAACCAACTTTGCCTCAGACAATACAGCGTTTTGAACTGTAGACAGCTCTGATGGATTTTACAACAGCTGGAAGTGATACTTTACAGATCTGGAGAATTTTATCTTCTCCATACCTGCTGCTGGAACTTCACAACAACCTCCCAGATGTTTTGTCTGTGAGTTATCTTCAAAAGCTCATCTAGTCTTTGTGATAATCTGTACATACAGTATATACTATAAATACCAGAACTGGCATTTTATTAAGTTGTGTGTATGTTACATTCAGGAGGGCTGCATAGTATTTTAAAGATCAGTTCAAACCAATTAAGGATATGCAACCCTGTCCATTCCAAAGGCGTGAGCAAATATGATGTAAGTTTGTGTTCTCCAGGATGGTTAGGGTACGTTAGATTTACACAGCGACAGTGGTTCTGTCATAATGTTAAATTGCACAATCATGGCTAGAAGTAGAGAGAACTCAAAAAAACTTGAAAGTTGCCAGTTACCAATAGCATGAAGAGTGACCTAAAGTACAATATAATTAAACTATTTAATGAATTGACTAAACTAAGAGGTACCGGTGAATTGGTTTGAATGATTTCATTCACATTTACCATTTTGCAGCCATTTTATTTGGTGACTCCCCAATAAATAGCTTTGATTGGATTCTGTCTTGTTTTCAGTGAGACTCTGAGGTGGAATTGTGGAATTTCCATTGATTGTTTTGATAATGTCGCTGATGTGAAAGCCCTTTGAGATTGTAAATGTATACTATAAAACCATATGATACTTGATTTTGATAATATATGTGCTCTCTTTTGCCTGCTCTGAGCTTTGTTCTGTCAAACACTGAGTCAATGATCTATGCAATACCATGCAACAATTTGGACAGTAACAAAGTGGCAGCAGAGACAGACCTGTGGGAGGAATAAAACCCTGAAAGGCAACGTTGTTGACTGACAACCAAACAGCTCCATCTCTTTATGATTGTACCACCTGTCATATTTCATCACCTGCTATTACCAACACAGTGAAGGTCTCTTTCATTTTGAGAAGTTGCATCAGAATGCTAATATCCAGCGATTAACATTTACATTTGGAAAGAACTTTCTTTCGTCTCATGTTAATGTTAATCACATTAGAGCCAAGACAAGAAGGAACAGGGTGTTTTAAGTACCAACCAGGGTTTTTGTCATCGTTCCATGGTCAGTGATCCAGCAGGGATAGTTTTAAGTAACCAACACAACTACAATATCAATACTAATCAATGCTGTAGTCAATGTTTATAGCTTGTTTCCCCCAAGTTGCCAAAATTAAATCAGTTAACGCATTTTTCAAGTGACCAGTAGACGTTTTTATGGATAACCTTAACATGACACATATATAAGCTAAATCCCACATTTTAACCACAGGGCAGAAAGAAGTAGCCCTCCTTTCCTGGTTAGTCGTGTATGGTTGTTAGATTTGTTTTGTTAGCTTTTTGTTATATTTCAAATGACTGGCAACACGTTTAAAGTTGTTCCAAGCGTGAAAAGAACTATGGTGGCCTTCAGGTAAATATAAAAACGTGAAAGGCCCTCTCTACAGCCAGTGTTTGGTTTGTCCGTTCTGGGCTACTGTAGAAACATGGCGGTTCAACATCCGTGAAAGGAACCCTCTCCCAATGAAGGTGTGAAGGGCTTATTATACGCTAACGAAAACACAATTAGTTTTAGGTGATTATACACGAATGAAAACATAGTTATGAATAATATATAATAAATATTATTTTTTTGCAGATAAATACCCCTAAATGCTACACACTGGTCCTTTAAAATGGAAAGGTTTTTAGCACTAGATAACCTAAAGCACCTAAACTGTGGCTATGCAATTTGCATAGCATAACTAAAGTATGTAAACTATGTCGGCATATGAGTAGCCTGGTCTCAGAGTGTGAATAATGAGGTTTCAGCCATTTAACATGCCAGCAATGACCAGTATCATCATTCAATCGGTTACGTGGAGCCTTGCAGCTACACGAAGACAACAGTAAAGATAGAAGCACTGAGTCCCAGGCGAGGTGTTCAAACTTGTGCCTGTGTAATTAAAAAGAATGAAAGTGCTGGACTCAATTATGAGATAGAGCACATTGTTTAAGGCACAATGTGGTAGTCTACGACGGCTGCTCTCGGAAGATGAAGTTAGCATGGCCTCGTCTTTTATGTCCACATGGCATGCGGGCATGATCAAGGAATTACTTCGTCAGGTAGAGGTGCCAAGAGGCGCAGGTGGAGACTCAGCCTTAGGGTTCGATCTCACAGCTGCTCAGACAGTGTTTATAATGAGATTCAAGGACTCCACAATGAACTAAATGAATGGGTAAGATGTGGATTTTTTTTTTTAGGAGTTCACTTGACAAACAGGTAAAAATACAGCAACTAAATTGTATGCATGTACTCCACATTGTATTGCTAGTCCTGTTCCCCCCCCTCCCAATGTGACCCAAACTCGCAACAAACCTTGTTTCCCTCCTTGTTATCCTGGTTATCAGAAATGTCGCTGGTCCGTCGCTTGTTTCTCAGCTACTCCTTGACATTGAAAAGAATGCGGTGATTGCACATCAGCTTTCTGTGGGTATCTTCTCTATTGTCGGATTGCGACTGGGCAAAGGTACGTCAGATACATTTTAATTAATCTTCACACAGCTAATCGGAGAAAAATGCGCTGTTAAGAGAGCTGCGATAGAATTAATCGTCATCAATTTGAGTAGGCCTTCGTTATCCCACTTTCACCAGGTATGATCATCCTTACTGCAGTGGGGGGAATCTGCAGCGCTCAATTCATCCTGTGAAACAATAAGCATTGCTTATCTCGCAGTGGAACAGATAACTGCCATTCTCTTGTCTGAGGACAATGTCACACTAAACTCTGCCAGAAAAAATGGCAATTTAACGTGGCCTTGATTGACCGCAAAGGTGCATTAATACACCATATATTGTAATGGGAGTCCTCATTGTCATCTTGGCATATACTGGAGGATGAGCGAGAAATATTAAAATGTTATAACCACTGCTGTTACTGGCAGAGTATTTACCATTGGAAATGTCTACCTGACGATGGATGCTATAGAAGTAGATTGTAAACTCTTGGGGGTTTACTTTTCGTCCAAATAATTGTGGGAAACAAATGGTAGATATATTGTTATATATATATATATATTTATTTATTATGTATTTCCAGTTTCACAGGCTTTATTTTTGCTGGCCATCCTATGAAATTGTTCAAAAAGAACAAAGCAATTTGAAATATGTATTTGACTAACAAGATGTGTTTTTAATGTCTTTCAAGTTACTGCTTCTCCTTTGAAAACTTGATTATCACTTACTTCTTAGTAGAGTTTAATCGTATATCTATTTCATTGTAAACACCGATGATGCACTTCCTCCAAGCCATTACCCCCCCCCCCCCCCCCCCCCCTTAAGATTCAGAAAAGTGAAAAAACTGACTATTTTATTTTGAGTATGAGTTTAATATATGCCAACAGGTATTTTCCATATACATTTTACCAATTATAAATTCGCTCCACAGTATGATTTCCAAAGTCTTTTGTGATTGATAAACCAATGAACCCACGATGCACTGCAGGAGGACAAAGTTAGCAACTAACTGGTGGAACATAGTGGAGTCTTTAGCCACTTAAGAGCCAGATATTTCCCTTTGTATTTAGTGGAGACCAAAAAAGAGCTTAAAGAAGAGTACATTCTGCACTACGGGCTACCGCTAACACTAGGTCTCTGTTCTGTTGTTTAGTTTTAGTTTAAGTTCTTGTAAAGTTGTGGTTTTATGGGTTGTATTCCAGCTGTGGGTCTCATATGCACACAGCCTTTAGAGACTGGAAGCTCCACTGAAATGTTTGAACACTGGAAAACCTTGATCAGCTTCTTATTATCCTAAAACAAAACGATTTGAACTTGTATCTCGCCTGCCGACATATTTATAGAGAATAGAGTTGAGGAAGTTTAAGAAGCAGACAAAGCTCAGGGTTAAGCCGGCAGATAAAGTGTGAAGAGGCTGGCAGCTCACTGTGCTGCACCGCTACTAATTATATACAACAAAAACTGCTATCCATCTTTTTCTTTGACAGGGACAGTGGTCAGAGTCAGGGAGCTGAGTTAAATGTGAGGAAGCAAAAAAACCTGCCTTCATTGCTGCCCTGGCATTACCTATGCAGATCTTTATCAGGAAGGCCGGTGACTCTATTGTGACTGTTTTGCTGGCCTTACAATGGCTTTCTGTGCACCTATGCTACCAGGAGATTGGCTGAAATTATATTCTTTTCATGCTTGGCTAGGCTGCAGCTTAGAAACAAGCTGCTTATGGAAGCCAGGGGAAGATTGCTGATAATAGAAGCTTCACATCCAGTTGACCTTTTTCCTACTCTCTTTTTCCTCCTTCGCAATAGCTCAATTGCAGTGACAGGAGAAAAGGAAACAATCTGTTCCGTAGAGGACACACGACCTGCACCATCTAAGCCAAGGCCTTGGCACTGAATGGCAAGGTCTTGGCTCCTTGCAACCAATACTGTGATTTCCACGGGGCCTAAAAGGGATTGCCCAGGCTTACTCATTATTTATGTCTGTCAATTTCCACATCTCCTTGCATCTCGTTGCCTACAGCTGGGATTCCAGACCATCAGGTCCTGGACCTGCAGTTGGCCATGGGCTGTTTGCCACAAGGCATCCAAAACATCCAAAAATCCTCAATTTCATCTGCCCTTTGTACAACTTTATAGGCGGAGTTACAAAAATATTGCAAAGCCTCTGGAAAGCTGTACACAAAGTTGGAGGCCCTCATATCCTAACATTATAGATAAATGTAATAGCGTCTCCCCAAATGTGTTTTTTGGAGAAAACATATTCAGAGGGAAAGTAATTGAACAAATCTAAACCTCGCTGCCAACATTATCTTACATATGGTATTTGTAAAAAAAAAAATGCCATCGTGGTAATAGCCAGATTCATTTTAGAAACTAACAGATCTTGGTTAAAGCGTGTAAAACAGATCATTCAAATTGGCTTCTTGCACTTGTGCAGGGCCCTCTTCTCGCCCCAGTGAAGCAGCTCTTGTTTTTCTGCCATCCTCCATGCGCTGCATGTGACCAAGCCAGAAGTGTGCACATGGATAGGATCTTTGCTTGGGACAAAACATCCCTGTTGGGCACCTCATCTTTCCAAGCGATGAAGATTATATTGGCATAAGAAAAGCATGGAGTCTACTTTTCTGGTGAGCCTTGAATGTCCTCGTCTCGCTGGCATATAGGAGAGTGCTCACTGTACAAGTCCTGTACACCTCAACTTTGGTGTTCTCTGTGAGTTTAATGTTTGTCTCGACCCTTTTGGTCAACCTTGCCAGGGTGATTGAGGCTATTCCAATCCAACTGCTGAGCAGAGACAGGGTGTCTCTGGAGACCAAACCGAGGTATGTGAATTTGCGGATGGTCTCTAGTTCGTAGGATTCTGTGCCGATGTGAGGGGGACTGTTCACATCTAGGCCTATAACATTTGTGTTTTTGACGCTGATGGAAAATCTAAAGTTCCTGAACGCCCTGGAAAAGCATTCCAACAGTTGTTGTAGGCTTTGTCCATCATGCGTAGGAATGGTAGCGTCATCAGCAAAGAGAAAGTATCTTTGAGTGACTGTTTGCACCTTCAGCCTTGACAAGGTAAACAGCTCCCCGTCATATCTAGTATAGTGCATCATGGATGGAACTTACAGAACTCAGGAGTGTTGGGGCGGCAGCCGATTCTCTCAGACCACCTCTGTATCAGCTCTGGCATCTGGTTTACTTTTAGGCATGTGAGCATTAATGAAGCTAACATTTTTACGTAATAATTTTAGTCGCAATATAGTCATCCCTAAATGGCATAAACTACTTTTGAGAACTACTGGACACATTAAAATGGCACAAATCATAAGCCTGAACTTTTTTTTGATGTTTCAAGAGGGCAATGGAGTCATTGTATTGTACAATAATTGTACTGTATCATATCTGTAAATGTGCTGACATTATCACCCAGATATGAAGTTGAGGCTATACGTAACATCTGAAAAAACTTAAAATATGACCCCAAATCAGAGAGATGCCAATTCGCACAGGATCAATATCATCTTATGACCTCTGTGTTTGGTGAAATATGGTCAGTAATTTGAAGGGCTGGACTCGAATATTGGAATATCGGTTATTCGTTCATTGGGTAGGTATTCGGTTTTCAATTTTGGTAGTCCGATATTAGTTCCAATATTCTGGGGGGGTTTAACCCCTCTGGATTAAAAATATGCATAAAACACAGCTGACCTTTTAGAAAAAGTTTTTATCAACTGAAAAAAAAAAATACAAGCAACAATATTGTAGAATAACAGAATCCTTCGCTGTTGATTACTATCAAAGCGCCGGAGCCCAAAAAATGGTATTCGGGACAGCCCTAGTAACTTGCAGTGGAATTTTTACATGACAAATTGTGGACATGGCAGATTCACATAGGATTAAGATCAGTGACAACAATTATTACAAATGACTAAAGGTCCCCAGGTAATAGTAGACCTATTTGCCATCCTGTTAAAAGGCACACTAAGACGTTTAGATGACTAAAGGTGCTATGGAGCATTGTTCTGATGTGCAGGCCCCCCTTTTGCTGACAAACATCCTTGAACCGTAGCAGTGTGACCCTACCAATGGTTTCACACTATTCCACAGAATGATTCAGTAAAGTATTCAACACATTGTGTGCATCAAGGATACATACAATGCAATTTTTATGAGAAACACTGAACGTAAACATAACTTTATTTATTTACAAGAAAAATACAGGGTACCTTTAATTTTGTCTTGAGTAACAATATTCAGCAATGTGCTAATGTACACTGCTTTACTGCATGTTTTCTATCATGTATTTTATCTACACGCAAGTTTGATTAATTCCAAGTTTAAAAGCAAGAATGCATCGTGTCTGAGTGTCAGAATTCCCCATGCAAGAATTGTTGAAACGTTACTGCACTGATTGTGTTCATTATAAAGGAAAGCTTTTTTTAAACAGTGCATCAACAACTAGAAAACTCACATGACCTCAAGATGTACCAGATACTGGTATTTTCCTCAACGTACCACAGTCGTTTCTAAATATAACATGTAAGTAAAGTAGGGCATTATTTATCGTTGTCTGCTGTACAGCACAGATTCATTTCAAATTGGAGTAAAAATGACAGACCTTGTTCTTCCTAGATTGTACACAGAGTCACCACCCACTACTTTTCACATGATATTGAAATCATTGAATGTTCAGTTTGAAAAAAAATCTGGGTCGTCCTCTCAAAGGTCCCGGGTGCAAATGCCGGTAATCTCTCCATGACCAGGGAGGGGGTCTGTCCTTAAGCCAGAGGGTGAAGTTTGCTAGTCACACTGAACTTCAAAAACCAGCATTTACTCATTCAGACCAGTAAACTGTAAACACAATAACAAATTCAATATAATTCTACAAGTTGTTTTAAAGCAACATTACAAGGACAACACTGAGAAAAAAAATCCTTTTCACTGAATGCAGAACTGCACACTCGGCTTGAACCCCGACCCACTGCCAACTGAAAAATGTGAGGCATTCTGCTGAATAATATTCTTTCATCTTATTAATTTAATGAATTAAGAATCTTTATTCAGGTGAAATATCTATATGAGATGGAGTCATTCAGAGCAAATTCTCTTCTTGTTCATTCTTCCTTAACACAGACTGGACTGGAGCGAACCGTGTGCGCATGCACATTCAAATACTGTATTTATTATTTGATGTGTAAGTTGAGAAAAGAGGGACGTAGGTGGTTTAGTTGATGCCAGAAATGGTTTTCACATATCATCGTTAACACTAAAAATGTTTGATTTTGGACCCCAATGCCTTAAATACATACCAAAGTAACTCTCGTGCCATTTGTACAGGTCAGCACGTACACCCACTACATCACCCATGTTCAATTCAGGGGGAGCTGTGAGATTTTACAAACCCTGCAGGGTAAATTATGTGTAAGATTAAAAGCCTGGAACCTTCATTTCTACAATTTACAACACTTAACCCCACACTATGTCGGCTTTAACACAGAGGAATGCTCATGTGTGATTTCTAACCTTACAATATTTAGCAGGCTTTCTATTTTATAGTGGTGTAACTGTTTATTTTAAGATACAATCTTTTATTTCCTATTCATTCGAATTGTGTTTTTAATGAAAATAACCACTGTTGAAATAACTGAAATGTAGAAAGACGACTCTCCACTTTTCACTTCCTATGTTTATATTTTGACTCGAATTTTGTAACAATTTCCTTTAGATTTCCAGTTTGTTGAATCTCACTCTATCTACAAGGATTTCACACAAACTCTCAAAGAGTTAAACTGATGAAGTCTCACATTTTTTCCAACCTTTCAAAAAAAAAAAGAATAAAGGTGATCCAGGAGATAGCTCTGGCCCTCATGTGGGGGCCAGTGGTTGCAGGGGATATGTATATCTGCAGATAACGCCTTCTGTTCCGAAACAGTATTTACCAGGCCTTTTTAGATACACATCAGCCGTGAAGCCATGGGTCCAGCCTTCATTATACTGTGTGAATCTTCCCTCATTTGGCAGGGATAGCATCTCCTTTCTTCCACCTCCAAATACCCCGATCCACATCGCCATTCGCTGCACAGCTAACAAGCAAGATGTTGCCATTGATGGTGGCAATATAGCTGGGAAACAAATGGCTTTGTTCGTTCGTTCTCCGAGCCCCCCCCCCCCCCCCAAGTCTATTTTATTTATTTTTTTAACAAAACCTCGAAAGAGCATGGGATTCGCAGTCAGTTTGGGAAGATTTGCACAAGACCACCGGCACCGGTGAGGTGATGAGATAAGTGAGGCAGTCCTTTGAGAAGTTATCGGCGAAGGAGAAGTCTATGATCTTTTTAAAAGTGTGCAGATTCATGTGAGAATCAGACACATTTCTATTTGTTCTAAATTATAAAATAGTGCAAACCCCCGAATACAATATTGCATCCAAATATCAAGCTTCTCGTGTTCTGACGGCCCACTTCATCATAAGGTGGTTACCGTGAGAGAGCGCTCACCGGTGACCTCTCTCTCGCTGCGGCAATTAGAGACACTCCGTCCTGAGCTTACCGTCCTGCCGAGTGACACAACTGGCGAGACAGAAAAAAATCCTTGCACGCCACAAATGATCTGCCCTTTGCATGCATGATTCACATAGTAAAATAGACACATACAATATTTAAAACATGCACATGTTTTGTCCTTATGTCTGAGAAAGGCTTTTATGATGCTTTTGGGGGGGTCAGGAGACACCCTCTCATTGGCGAGATGCTCCCACTGACACTCTATTGACACCCCCCCCCTCGGAGAACACAAGGCCCCGGGAAGCATAAACATTGGCTTGCAAGGCATGCACTTGCGCTGATGTTGAGATGGGACCATTCCCCTATCAGATTTCCGTCGTATTTCTCCGGCTGACTAGACTAAGCACAAGTCAGAGGTATGAGCCGATAAAGGGTGTCTTTCACACAGCAACAACACGTACCAGTGTGCTTATCACCTCGGTGCCTAACATGCAATCACAAGGAGGACAGGGGGAAGATTGTTACATTTGGTGATTTGTTTTTTTTTGCTTTTGGGCACTGATAAAGAATGTGGAATCTGAGCAGGAAAAGCCCATCTCTGCAGGCACGACATGAGCCGTTGCCGAGGCGGGCCTTGATTTGCTCCCCTATGTCTTAATGTAAATAAAATGCTTTTGTCGGGGCGGCAACTGAAGTAAACACAGAAGGTGCAACCCGGAGCACAAAGACATCTGTCGAAAATGAGATGAAATAGAAATGCCGTTTGAAATGATCCGTCTGCACGCATGTTGCATATTCTGCTTTTAAAGGGGAGGACAAAAAAGCATCTCATGGAGATATGTGACAAAGGGGAGAAATAAGTATCACATATGTCTTTACTTCTTACACAAGCTATTTAATATAAGGCATAAAAGGTTTTTTTTATTTCCACAAAAATGTCGTCTGAGCTTTTCGTCTGAAAGCCACCGAGGCTCAGGCTCGCCTTTATTCCTTTAGCTGTAATGGCAGCAATTAAAAAATATAAGGTGAACTTTTGAACAGCCCTTTTCTCCGGCATGAAAAACACTGTGTTGCAAAACGGTAATAATATATTCATCCCTAGGTAAACATCCCTGCCATGTCCTTTATAAACAACGGTGGCGAACAAAATGAAAGTGATAATTTCTCTCCCTTTGAGAATTCTCTTCTTTAATTCTGACAGTAAACTCGTGGCTGTTACGGGGTGTTAAGTAGGATTTAAAACTTGTCAGACAAGACATGTTTGAAATTGCTTTAAATAAGTGCACTGTGTTGCTGTCAACCACAGGCTTAGAGGAAAATATCCCCACAATTGAAGCACTCATCTGGGCTCAGAGAGCTGTGCCCCAGCAGCCTCCGCCAAATTCTCCCTCCTGCTCAGTCGACTTCGAAGCCCTGTGAGCCAGCACCCCCTGCTGGGCAGAGGGTGCACCGCCGCGGGTCCTCATCAGCAGGAGTCAAAGATGTTTGCATCTGCGTGGTTAACTTTGCATTCTAAACAGCATGATTTTAAAAAGGCGTTGATAAAAAGCGTTGTATCAAGTCAACGTTTGACCGCTGAAATCTAAAAAACCTTTGGGGGCTTTTCTTTCCGTTGTTGAATGTGTTGCAGTTCTTTGTTTAAAAAAACTCCAGCCATGTGCCTTCACTGTGTCAAAATAAACCAGCCTCGATCCTCTTCGATGCCTCCACTGAACTCCCATCATTCTCCGCCTTGTTCTTTAATGCATCGTCAATGTTAGTGCTATTGCACTGCAGTGACACAGGACGAGTAACAGTTATTCTAACGTGATAATGAGAGTCACTTAATAACAGCATTCGAGCTCTTTTCTTTCCAAACAGATTGTGATTTTAATAAATACTCCGATGTGTCTTCATCTATCATTCCTCCTTTGTTGTTCGAGTAAATTTAGATACGAGAGAAGAATGTTATCACAATTTCAGCAAGATTTTTGATTTGAATTTAGGACCCCAGGAAGGTTTATAAGATTCCACCTGGAGTCTTTTAATTCCTGCAGCCTATGAAGCTCCACTGAGAAGCCCGTTGATCCTGTAAGCATGGAAAACTGAACTAAAATGTATTTTTAAAAAGGAGAAAATGTTACAATACACTCTCTTAAATCCCAGTGTGATAACTTCTCAGAGTGACTGCTGTGAGGACTTAATTGCTGATAAGTCGGTCATCATAACATACTCATTGTGAAGATTGTGAAAGAACACGAGTCTAATGTGCCACTAGAATAGAATACTTTTGTCACGTGTAAAAGAAAGTCAGTACAAAGGCTAGTATTATTTGGCACATGCAGTATTGAAGTACTTCAGATATATTTTTTCATTTTTAAGCTGTTTCATGTGGTTGTCTTTTCTCCAAAAGGACAATTGCTCGTTCAAATTGCAAGCGAACTCTTCTCAGTTTAAGATTCGTTACTAATACAAACTATTTTCATAGCATGACACTAATTATCGCAGACCAAGGGAGTTTTGGAAACTATTCTGCAACTACTTCAGTATTTGTTTCATTGTTTTTAAAGCCCCCGTGTTCGGATCTTCTGCTTTTCTCTCTTTCATATTTTCATGTCTGTTGGACAAAAAAAGATATTTGAAAACGTCACCCTGGACTCTGAATAACAGTTAGTTTTTTTACATTTTGTGCACCAAATAATGAATCAAGGAAACAATCACCAGACCAATTGATAATGAAAACATCTTTTAGTTGCATCCATATTTCAAACCCACACTGATCTTAAAAAAATGTCCCTCCCAAGTGCTCCCACGCAAATTAACCGTCGTTTCCAATGCCAGAACGAGGCGGCGGCGCCAGAATATTTTCAGTGCACAAACGTGGCCTAAATGTGACTGGAACGGGTTAAACCAGCACGATGTCGAGCGCATCACACAACTTTTTGCATTAGCGCAATAACTTCTGGCTGCTGAGGTCTCACTTTGCGGGTATTTCCCCGGCGAAGAGAAACGAGGCAACGAGAGAGAGAGCGGGGTTGTGTGATTTGAGGGACTAAACCTCTGCAGCACCTTGTCCTCTG
Source organism: Anarhichas minor (assembly GCF_050575085.1). Taxonomy (NCBI): domain Eukaryota; kingdom Metazoa; phylum Chordata; class Actinopteri; order Perciformes; family Anarhichadidae; genus Anarhichas; species Anarhichas minor. The sequence continues at coordinate 1,104,832 of NW_027466517.1, forward strand.
ATCTGGCACACTCTCCTGCCAAGACGAGTCTTTATCATACAAAGGGATTAGATTGCCCAGTGTAAGTGCCTTCAAGTTATTAGCACCTTCTTATACAAAGTATAACAGCAAACCCAAAGACATTGATTGCAGGGAACAGTTCAAATATGATTTCCTTATAGCTATTAATATGTATGCCTTAAATAGAAGCACACCGCTAAGCAGCTTATGATATTATGAAAAGAATGTTCCCTCAGGGGCATAATATGCCAGCAGTGACAGTAAGGAGAGATTCGTATTTACCCAGATTGGCTGTACTTACGTCAAGCATTCTCAGAGCTTGTGGGAGGGAAGATGGGGCAGTGGCAACAGCTCGGTTTCGATAAGCACTTACCGTGAATAAAAGACAAGCATGAAAGTGAGGTTTAGCCTCTTTAAAGATTCCCGACCAAATGTAGAGGCAGATAGGGCAGGTGCCTTTGGTTCCGGACGTGATTAGCCGTCTGTGCAGCACTGTTCCTACAGAAATGAGACATAGCAGAGACATTGTCCAAGCTTGTCCAGGTGGGGGACCTGTCATCCCGAACCAGAGCTTAGCAGTGCAGCGCTTGGAGCGAGAGATTAGGACCCAGGAATTCAGATTTTCTCTTCTCTCTTTTTTTCAATGAATGCTTAATTCAAAACTGTTTTTTTTTCTTTCTCCCTCGTTCCTCCGGCTTCCCTCACGCCAGCCTTCATTCTATTTCATCCGTCTTTACCTTCGTATTATATTGATCATTTCTGCCTTGCCTCTCGTGTCTCACGGTAGCTTTACGCGCTTCTGTGTCATGCGGACATTTTTAGGTACAAATGTGCTTGACAGACGCCGCCACATGCGCTAGTGGAAAAAATATGAGACTGTGCACTCTTTCTGCTGCTTTGTTAAGAGATGCAACATATTCAAAATGAACACTGATCTGTATAACTGTATTCATTTCTTCTTGTGACCTGAGCTCAGAGAACAGAGGGGAAATGATCCTTTGAGGTACATCAGGCACAGATCCTATGAACACTGACAGATCTAATTAGGGGGGACCAGGGTTTAACTATTCATTGTAATATTTGGCTTGCTTTGGGTTTTTGATCGCACCACTTGTCAGCACAAATCCAGGGGATGGAGAAAAAAATTGGGAAAATGAGGGCAGGGGAATGGAATACGTAACCGTCTATCTTTCTTTGGTTTAGGTGGTTAAACAAGGATCCCAACTGCACCATGAAGCTTGTGGGTAGTCAAGCATGAAGGGCAGGATTGTGGTGTCAAAGGGGTTTATGGCTGAATGCATGAATGTGAACCAGGCCACAGCTGAAAAATACTCAACTAAAGTCAACTGTGGTGTTTTAATACCATTTCGTCCTTCCCTGTACCAATGCTGGTACCTGATACCTTGCGTAGTGGCTGATTGCCGAGTACTGATCTAATACCAGTGCCTTAAAAATAAAAAAAGAGTTGTTAATTCCCTCACTTATATATTGCTGTGAAAATATAATCTTCAAATTTCTCGACAAAAACTACATTTTACAAGATTACATTTAACCGAATCGTGATAATGTTATAATTTTTCTTCACCCAATAATCATTTTTATTGAATAGAGCTTGAACGCATCATAATGTAAGTTACATACAGGTTGTGCACAGGCAACCTCCAGGTCTGAAAAACTAAACTTAAACTTGGATTCTTTCTAGATGATGGTCCCATTGAGAGTCAAATAGACTCGGAAAGTCGGACAAAACTCCCCGACCTCAAAACTCAAAGATTGCTGACTATAGCTGAGAATGGCTCACCTGGCTGGAGCAAACCTCATTAAGTTTCCTGACTTGTTGTAATGGAACGCGGTTCACTCTGGAGTGACGTAAGTCCCAGCTCAGATACCAAGTTAAATGGAACGCAGCATGCGCCAACTTCTTATGGCCCACTGGATGCTAACAGATCACATTAAATAGCTCTCCTCCTGATGATTTCAACAGAGATTTGTTGTTCACAATGTAGCATTATCGGGGGGAAAATAGCTTTCTCGAGAGTATTTAAACAGTACTAGTTTGCACATGCGTGTTGATGTTGTTCCTGTGTAAATGAGATGATAAACATGATGAGATGATAAACATGACATCTGATTGGTGGATAAAATTGTGTTCTTGCTGACACCCAATCCAGCATTTTAGGCAACTCCCATATAACTCTAAAAATCAATCAATATTTTCACCAGGGTATCTAGACTAGCTGTTTTTTTTGTGAAATGCTAAAATACACCATGAAAATGATATCAAGATTATAAATTATATTAAGAGTCAAAAGGAAATTATGTGTGAAAAAAACCCATGTGTCCAACACTTTCCCTTTGTGAGGCTTTAAAGGGAAATAAATCCGATTTACTGCCCCAGAGCTCAAGAATATATCTGTGATGGATTGGTAGGAGTATTTATCAATACCAGTGACCAGATGACTGCTTTGCAAAAAGAAAGAAATTTGTGGCTTTTCACAAACTATCTTTCCAGCCAATCCAGGAAATGAAACGTACGTCATGTCTCTCCACCAACCTATTTAGAATTGTACACTGCTTAGTGATACAAACATTCGATTAAATATACACACTGATATGTTTATTATCACCTGATACAAGTCAGCTCTACTGCAGATTGATGACTTCATTGTTTAATTCATAAGAATCAAGATGCATGACAGATTTGGAGACTGTGCCACAGATTTGTGTAGGAGGTGATGAGTTCAATAAGTGCTGCAGGAATTCTTACAGGTCACCAATAGATGTTGATAAAGGTCATGGATGACATAATGCCTTTTATTTGCATCAGACTATTGGCAGCATCACATGGTAGAAAGAGGTGTGCAGTGTGACATGCAAACAGGTGTAAAAGTTTCACAATCATATCCAAACAGTAAGAAACATTTCTGTGGCTGAATGCACCAATTTTAATGTTATCTGTCCAACTGATGGTTGCTGTAAAACCAATGATTCATTTTGTAGTGTTGTCAGATCATTTTCTCATTTTCTCAAGTCATAAAACAGTTATGAAACAATTCAAGTCCTGCATTCAAGAACATCTTTCTGCAGACAAACGTCTCAATTGATTGTGTTAAATGATGCATATATGTAGTATATATAGTATGGTTAAATAAATAAAATTGCTTTAGAAATTTTATGAAGTATTCAGTAGCGGTTAGTGTAGTGCAAGTGCCTCAAAACCTATTGAAGACAATGAAGCTTTTGAATGTGGTGATATAAATGTGATTCATGGTGCTGTTTAGATTGCACGCAATGTTTCTGTAAGTTATTGATAATTCAAATGTCACCGTTATGACTGACGCTTCGAAGCTTCAAACTATTCGGTACAGCTGTAGATTATAATATTGTTATGCTGGAATTGGACATTCTGGGCTACTTAGTCTACATGAGCCACAATACATTGTGGAGGAATTACGGGCGTATGCAGAGGAAGAGGCCGCTACAGCTCAGAGTCACGCACTGCCAGCCGGTGAAGATAGCGGTGCAGAGCTGCCCCATGCCGGGGCCGACTCGTGGAGCAGCAGCTGTAAATGTGCACTAATGCGAATTTCACAGAGGCCAGTTGCTTTTGAATCAAGTTGCTGAATCAAACGTTACAGAGGGAGGGGGGCAAGCATGTGTAGTCCTACAGCCAAGCTTCGTGCCACATATGGACAGAGGCTGGAGACATATTTCAGGATGCGAAATAAGGCAACCAAAGCCAACGGGGCAAAAAATGGACGTCTGAGCAAAGAGTGCATCTGATAGCGATAGTTTTTTTCTGAAATGTCACTTTGAAACAGTCAGTGTAAGAGTAACATTATCACTGAAAACAGTATTGCACTTTGGCCTTGGGACCTTTGTTTCATGTCATACCCCTCTCTTCGTCTCTCTCTATTTCTAAACTTCCAAAACAAATAATCTTAAAAACAAAAGAAAGAAATCTTTGTCTTTGTGTAAGTGGGCAGAGATACTCAGAAAGACTTCCTTTTTATTTGTTAGCATGAGTGTGTTGAAATGACAAATGGTCTTCGTGCTGTTCTTGTGATTATTCTGATATTTGGAATAGAAGAACTCACTAACACGGGATACTAACACACTACAGAAAAGGCAGTGTTTAATAATATCCTCGTGAAAATAATATTCCAAAAACAACTGTAGATTGAGCCAACAAATATCTCTTCAGCAAAACATTCAGTGAAATGTTGGATTAATTAGTGAGGTGTAAAGAAAAGATTTACTACGCGATCTCAAACTATAGACATTCAAATATTAAGTTTTGAGTATAAATGTAGACTTTTTAAGGGTATTTGAGACAAATATGAATCTAGAAAATAAATGTCAAACTTTTCCTTTCACATTGACAGTCAGTATTAACCAATAATAGCATGTTATTTGATTCAATTGTCCATCTCCAAACCGCTCTACGGCAATGCTCTGCCAATCTGCAGCAGAAGAAGAAAGTCTCTCAGTCAAGTGAGTAAACCAAACAGCTTTTGACTCACTTACTATGCATATTATACATAACATAGAAAGACAGAAACTGGTTTCTATCGTCGAGGTCACTCAGCAGGCGTTCAGCAGAGAAGCAGAGTTCCTGGAACAAATAAAGGAATTCAGGAGAGCAGGATATTGTGCCCACTCTGTATCGTGTGAAAGACAAAGTTGCTCGTACTACACTGTATTCAGTACTGCTTAGAAATATGAAATGTAGAAGAATGTCCTTTCCTGTTTTCTGAACTTGAAAATCTCACTAAACGCTAACGTAAAGGTGCTCTCAGTAGAGTACAGATCTCGGCCAAGTGTGTCTGCAACAACCACCGCTGTACTGTTTGATTGATTGAACACAACCCACAATCCCTTACACAGCAATATCAAACTAAAGTTTGCTAAAAGTAGCTTACGTTTGTCACTGGTCATACTAGACCGAATAGTAAAACTATTGAGTGTATTCAATTGAGCAAGGGTTCATTTATTTGCTAAAACTTTTTGGAGAATGTGTTGTTTCATATATTTAAAGTTACATAGTTACATACGTTTGTGAATTTAGGAGCAGTTTCTAGTTTTTTGTTTGAAATCAAGACGAGATCGGGAGCATTTCTATTGCCTCTCACCGGCTCGCAGCTAACGGTGCTAACAGCGCTAACAGCGCTAACTACGGCAACAGTGCTGACAGAGCCAACAGTATTTACCGGAGGAGGAACCTGAGGTTGGGTGCAACGCTTCAGTGACGACGCTGTCGATCGGGGCGGCGTTATCCGCTGTAACCGCCGTTTAAAAGCAGTACAGAGCAGCAAACGAGTGACTTCATACTCTGCTAAATTAAACATTGTTCCACTATATCTTTACACAATAGTTGTTTGCTGGTATATTAATGCTCTCAATCCCGTATATTCCACCTCCAACTTGTCCGTTTTTCTCACTTTAAAAAACAAATTTAATTTAAAAAAATTCCAATTTCTTAATAGATATTTTCATCGTCCTGAGTTTTGTTGGAAAAATAGCTTTCATCATGTACAACTAATGTGATAATTTAACGTGTGCACGTCACAGTGAAACTCAGCATGATAACCATTTCAACACAGTTATGGCATAGCCATCGAATGGGTGTCTGGTGGATGGTTTGCAGTCTATCTCCAGAAACATAATTTCAGGAAGTGGAACAGCATGAGCTTGTCGCAGTTTCTTATTTCATTTCGACTGAAATCACTCATCATTGCAACCATTCATTCATGCATTTATATATATTGAAGCACGTATAAATACATCATCAAGAGTTCCATAAATTCTCTTGTTGACTGATAAATCCTGAACTTTAACGATGTGAAAGGTACAATGGCTGTGTCAGCGGTGCCGGTGACCAGCAGCAAGGGCTCCAACCATTCAGGCTGATGTGCATGTTCGCAGCCAATCACGTCTGTCACAGTCAGATGTGATTGTCCGGGGTCAGATCAAGGCACATTGATATTTCACATGGCCCATTTCTGCCGAGCATGTCACAAATGATACAAATTTCCACATCATAAATGTAGTCTGGTGCAGAATTAGAGCGGTCATACTTCTTCAATTTTTCCTCTCAGATATCAAAATAAATTGCGCAGTGGTTTGCAAGTTGCATTATAAGACGCAGCTCTATGTGGAAAACGCTGTAGCAGGCGGGCGGTCGCTGGGCGACCCTAAATGTCCCGTTAACACAATCACAGTTATGGCGAAGTGTGCTCTTCCTGGGTCAATTCCCACTGTTGTGGCGGATAACAAAAATATGGTAATATGCGCATTGATATTGGACCAAGCGCCTCCTGAAGAAGCCCGAACAATGATCTCACCCTGACCCTGGTGTTTATCGACTCAATTATCCTTCTATCTCCACATTGGGACCGTACACTTGGACTACTTATTTGTCCTGTACAAAAGATGAAAGCGAGCAAAAAAGTGTGGCGAGTGAAAAAAAAATAAAAATGAGGGATGGGGAGAGGGTCAAAAGAGTTTCATTTATAAGAGGAGGGAGGTATTATGAGCACATTTATCCAAAATTGGAAAATAATGAAGTAAGATTAAAGCCCTCCCAGTATTTTAGATGCTCCAAATGGACAACCAGTCCTGGAGTTGACAATGGACCACAGAGAGTTCCAGACACTATTATGTGCCACAAATGAGAGTGACAATGTGAAAGCCTCTTTGCAAGCTAGAGGGAAAGAAACTTGAGTAAGGTCTACTTGTGCACATCCCCTTTAATACATGCTGTGTGACAAGAGATAAGCACTCACTGTCTTAAATTAAGTTTAAAAAAAGAGGCTTTTACACCACCCATTTTGGCTGTGATTATACTCCACCTTTGCAAGTGCAGAAGCTCCATCCGGGCTAGTCCTCCTGACCCCCTCATCCCTCTGTTCCCTGTTCCCCTGCAACATGTGGAGCCAACACAAAACATGCATGTGGCCTGCTCATTCACTCGTTGTTGCCATCCCTGGTTTACTTCCAAAAGCTGCAAAGAAGAAAAAAGAGAAATGCTTTCATTACTTCAGTTTTTTCATCGCAATGCTTAAATTCTTGAATGATTCGGCTCCAGTGAACCACGTTTTTCAGCTCGGCGTGACAGGTAGAGCATTATGTTCACCCCCCCACCCATCACCTCGACCTTAAGCTGAGAAAATACAGACAACCAGGTCACAGAAATTCTGTCACAAGTTATTGGGCACCTAAGAGTGTGGGAAATCCTACGGTGCAATATTATTCTCGGTAAATCTCAAACTGTGAATAACACAAGTCAAGCAATTTAGGCAGGAAGGTCATAGCAAAGTAAAGCAGGAAAATTGCCAGAAAAAAAAAAAAAAAAACAGGCTTTCTGAGAGAGTGAAATAGATGAGAGATGAAGGGAGATGAAAAGTTGACGGGTTACCCAGGCAGGTCTACAAAAAGTAATGAATATCCCTTGGTGTGGAGCGATTTTGAGGAACTGTCATTCTGAATGAAGTGAGATAAAAATTATATTTCGCCGAGATAAAAAAAAAGCAACCAATACAAAAGCAGAAAGGACATATGTCTGCCTGATGCTGCCCTTAATCCAAGACAAGGCCTGACAGCCCGCACCATCAAATGTCAGAGCGACTGATGCATCAAAACAGCATGATTATACAACCCGTACGGTCGGAATAGAAACAGGAGCAAAAACAAACCCAAAAATATAATTCAATGTTACAATGTGGGGCGCAATCTAGATCAACTCTCCTCTCAAGCACCTTTTGATTACATTCCTGGCATTTCCTGGGGAAATGTTGAAACGAACGTTAAGAAACGGAGATGCTTCATTAGTCCAGCATTTCATTGTCCTTCTGTATTAAATAAAACATTCTCACTGTTATAAAAGTAAGTCAAAATTGACGCGCAAGGTCATATCTTAAAAAGGCCCAGAATGGAGTACATGGCTATCTGCTTTAAAATCGCCGCGGTAACCAGTCAAACATGGGGCCTATCTATGAATTCAGACAAACTTCTTCTTTTTTTCATCCCCCGCTCCCTCCCCCTCTTATCAATTCAATTTCTTTTGTGGCCGCAGAATGAATTGAGCAGCCGCCGATTTTGCCTTGTGTTGTGGAAAAGAACGTGTCCTTCGCAAAAAGAATGGTCATGCTTCTCATTCCAAAGTCTTAATGCTTTTTTTTTTCTCTCCCTTGAATAAATCATCCACTTCTATTGACTCCCTTTCATTTCGCAACACAGGCCCACCATTCAAAGTGAAGAAGAAAAGAGTCTGAATTACTTCAAGCTGGAGAGTTACCTTGCATAGAAGGGAATTAAGGACCATTTGCCAATATTGTGGATCAACTGTGCTGAGAATAAAAGCGGCATTCTTGTGTTACCTGGCTGAGGGAATACAGCCACAATGGACTTCAAACAAGGACCGGCGGCACAATCCGCGGATTGATTTTTTTACTTGAGGGACCTTGGACTTTTCACAACAAACATTTTCCAGCAAAACAAGCATAAAGGGAAGCGTTTGAATGGCCGTTGTATTACCCTCTTGCCCTTTGTCGGGGAGAATGTAGGCTGCTCATTGTGCGTCAATGGGTGACCTCAATCTCATAATTTATCATTGTGGCACAGGAAAGTAAAGAGCTCCTTTTGAAGGCGCTTGTTCGGGCATTGTTCACAAGCTATTCGGTGCGGTTTGAAAGTTTTCGCCTATTTGTGTGTACTAGTCACCTTCGCGTGCCCTTTTGTGCATTGTGCAATGGTTTCTAATGCGGAGTGACCCAAAACAATGATGAGCAAAGAATAAATAATGCCAGCACTCTGTGTGGAGAGAAATTACACTGAAATTGTTTGTTGTTGGGTTTCTTTCATCCCATTTAGCCTCACGAGAGGGGTCGCAAAAGTTCCGGCTTCCGATTTCAAATCAATCTTGAAAAGAAGAATGAGGCAAAGTGAATATGTGCAGGTGTGGCGTTTGTGAGTTTCATTGTCGGTACTGTAAGCCGACTGACTATCCCCGCTGCTCTTAACGGTGCCCACACTCCCACCTGAGTGACACTCACTTGAGCTCTGCTCCAGTCTCTAGCCCCTCTAACAGCAAGATAAGACTCTTATCACCTCCAAGAGTGAAGATTTGGCCTCAATCCAAGAGAACCAACGGAGCAGGAAAACCACTGTCTAGACACTTAAGGTGAACTAAAAGCAACAATGCTCTGTTTGACAGGAAATACTAAAAGGGCTGTCGCTGAGGCGCGGCACGCCGAGGAGGCTGTGGTTCAGACAATGTCATTGTGCCAAAGCGCCCGGGCCAAATCCCCTTCCCCGCAGTCATTTTTCATCGCCATCCACCATGAACCTTCTGGCAGGACAGGGGAGGTGGAGGCACACACACGTTATCCCAGAATGCCATGAGTTGCAATGGTGTGAATGTCTGTGATACATATCGGAGCGCTGAGGTGATCTCATGCGGTTTTATATCCCAGTGGACTACAAGTGTCCTGTGAAGGTTTATTGTAAACAAACTAGAGACGTGTAGATACTTTCTTTTCCTTCCAGATACATATTTTGATAATGGGCATCGGCCGATAAAAAAAGTTAAACATAATTCCTTATCTAATATCTATTTTATATTGCTGTTGCAACATCTTCAAACAACTTTATTTATTCTGGTTTCTCGCCAAAAAGAGATTACATTTGAACACATCATGATAACGTTATAACTCACTTTTCCCCTAATACTCATTTTTACTGTACGGAGCTTGAACAACCTGTAACCTCCGTCAACGTTAGCTGTTAGCTCTGTTCATTTAGCCGAGCAGGACTGAGGCGTCTACCATGCTAACAGCTAACGCTAACTCCTCCTGCCTATTTCAACACAAATTTGTTGTTCACAATGTAGCATTATCAGAGTGCACTAGAGTGTTTAACCACATGTGTGTAGTACTAGTTTGCACATGTGGGGCAGGATGTACAGATGTGTATAGACTTGCTGTACCTATAAGGCATTTCTGAGATATAGGCATCAGAACAACTCTAATTAAAGTTTATATTCCCTGTAACTCACCAAAAGCCGTTGCATGTATCCTTTAGGCCTGACAAGCGTCTGTCTAATTCATTTCTCTCCTTGAAAATATTTCACAAGTCAATATTTTGTATTCTAAACATCAACTGTTTGCTTGCTTGCGGTCACCATCTGCCTCGCCTTTGTCGGTGCATTTTGTTTGCATGTCACAGAAACTCGCTTGAGTTTTTGTCATCAGTCAAAGTCAGCGTGCAGGAATCTTTGATACCGACATTATGTCGCACAATTGTTGTGAGGTAAGAAAGAGTAAGCTTTTTGAAATGAACCGTATTCCCACACAACAATTAAAGCTGACTTGGTGTCCATTGGGATGAATTACACGCCTCTAACAAGTTTCAAGAGTCTGTATGAACACATTTTCATAGAAAATAATGAAAACTAACTAGGCTAATAGTCATTTATAATTTAATATGGAAACATTGCTATCCCTAAAACTTGCTTTAATCTAAATAATTACATTGTCATTTGCATTGGCTTTCATGTTTAATATGAGACAAAGAGACATTTACATTATGAGCTGGAGATTCAACAACAAAAAGCAAAGCGCTGTGCGATCTCGTCTGTACATCAGTTTGTTGTGGTAAGGTTGCTTTAAAAACAAGGCTGAGCAATGAGCAATAGCAGCAGCTGCGGGTTGGAGCGTGCAGGAACATGAGGCCATTTGTGCTACCGAACACCTCTTCAGGTAGGAACTCACCTGGAGGGGGGGGGGGGGGGGGGAGTTTGTCTCTCTACACTTTGTTTTAGTAGTAAAAACATAACTCCTAACCATCTGGGTGACTAGCACATGGATGTGTTTTGGTAGAAAAAATGCCTGACCTGATTACTTTTATAAAATGTCTGTTTTATTTGGATGATATTCTGTACAGGAAACAGAAAAAAAATAGGCATTAAAGGGATAGCTCGGAATGTTTTTGTGTGGGGTTGTGTGAGCATCCATCCATGCTCTTTTCAAAGCCACCAGACTCCATTGAATAAAAAAACCTGTAATTTTATCTATTCATTTTTAACGCAGGAGTTGCTGGTCTACCGCTGCCTCGATAGCTTTGTTTCTGTTATTGGGTGACTTTGATGTCTTATAAAGGGTAGTTCGGATTCAGAAAAGTTACACAATAACACAAACTAACTAACCGATTAAGGCGGCGGTAGACCGGGAGCTCCTGGGTTTTTGCATGGTAGAATTATTGTTTTTGTCTTGTGGCTTCGGTATGACGGCACCGTAACGCGGTGAAAATATTCCAAAGTTGTTGTTTTTAGGTGTTTGAAATACACTGCATTTCTTTGTTGTCGTGCTGGTCTGTTTCTCCAAGACACATGCAAACTGTCATTACAGTAGGTAATACACTGACTATACATACAACCCCCCTTCAAAACATCTAAACTATCCCTTTAACAAACTCGACTTGTGACCGTGTTGACACTAAATAACAGCGATGCATTGAGTATTTAATAAATACTGTTTGAAATGATAATACTTCAAACCACAAACACCTTCTGTGGTTTTATATGTTCACTTTCCTTGCACTGGCTCCTGTTCTGTTCAATTCAAGCAAGCAGTTGTAAAGCACTTCAGCTCCTGTTAGTTAAAAAATGTATTTCTAATGGGAACGCTCCAAATTATTCATTTAAGCTTTGCTTGGAGCTAAAGGCCCAATCAGCCATTTTTGAACCACATAAATCACAGGTATATTCACATGCATCATTGAGGGATTAGATGAAAAAATGAGGATTTTTGTGGGTTTATTAACTGATCATACTAATATTACTTCTGTTAATAAACCTTTAACAGCATCAACAAATATGTAAGCCTCTCTCCCCTCCAAAAAAGAAGTTCATCGCTTATTGTTCCTTCACTTGAGGGGTACTTTTAAGAATTCATAAGTAGTTTATTGAACTTTTTTATTGTTATTATTATTCAAAAACGTGTGTTTAATATACAGTATATAATAGATTATTGTCTGGTGCTATAGTCTGCATAATAAAAGACCTGTCAGTTTGTACAGTAGATAGAAAAAACGGAAGTGGTTTAATAAATGACAATATTAGGTAAATAATGTGACGAATCCCAGCAGATTTCGGTGGTGGCCTACCTTCCGGTTAACATCTGGATTTCGGACAGTGCCCTTTAGGTGAGTGGTGATGTCCCAGACCACATGTGACCCCTACTGGTCACCATAACGGAGTCCTAACATTAAAAGCCTGCCTGGTCACATCTCTCCTTCTTTACCTTTTCCCCTCTCTTCTTTTTTAACAGAAGAAGTGCTGACACAGTCCAATAAATGCTTAAGGTGTGTGGACTATCCATTCTCTGGCAAAAAAAAAAACCGTAGGATGCAGCGCTCGTGTCCCGTCGACGGATTTCAAGAACGCACTGAAACGCGGCCGCTGGTTTTCAACTTGACCGAGCCAAACCCAACGCAGGACAAATCAGAAGGCAAATTGGATGGTTTCCTGCTTTTTTTCCCGTCTTTTTTTAATGGAAGTCTTTAAGTTCAGCAAAATTTCACATGGCCAAGCCTTTTTCTGTGTGGGGGGTGGGGTCGGGGGGACATTGTACTCACTTGCATGTGAATGCGTCGCCTCTCATCATTTGATTGAGCCCTGCCAGTCTCGATAGCAATGGATTCCACAGTCTGCCTGTGCCATTTACCACCAGGGCCCTAAAATCCAAATTGACCCAGACAGACACACAAGTGGAGTCTTTTTTTAAGCAAATAAAATATGAAAATTAGAGATTCAAGCCAGAAGACACTTCTCTTTTTTTCTGTGTCAAAATTGCAGAAAGTTTAAGACGAATACCACAGCTATAATATTCTCCAACCGTGGTCATATTCAAACACACGGGACGTAAGCAATCGCCCTCATTACGCCTGCGTGACACTGTAATGCAACTCATTTATTTGATCAATCTGTGCTGAAATAGGAATATAGAATATTAAATATATCCCTTCAGCAGAAGCTGCTGTAGAGCCATCTGTGTATCTCAATGGGACATTCTCTGTTTAGTAATAAATGGCCTTTTAAAATTACAAGGTGCAGGGACAAGAAAATATATTCATGTACATTTCTGTTTAACGCCACAAGGACAGTAATCATTCAAAACAGCAAAGATTCATCAGGAGACAAGCAGTCAGAAGGGGAAAGGAAACTGGACTTGAAATATTTGCACAAAATAATCATCATAATGTTACTTGATTTCAGCTGTGCTTTAAAAAAAAAAAGGTCATGTTCAATGAAGACATCATATAATCTAACTCTTCCTTTTAGCATCTAACAACTGGCCAAATGAATAGTAGATGGCAGTAAAAGATTTATAGGGATTTATACACACTGGGCGAGCCGAGGTTGGGTGTGAAGGCTGAGAGAATATCAAATTCAAGTCTAGCAATGCCATCTAGTGGAGAGAGGAACGCTCGCTCTGAACATGCACTCTCTGGAACACATGCCGAGGCTATCTGATGCTGTACAACATACACTATCAAAATAACGACAGTCATTCTTTAGTGCTAAAATGAGTGGGATAATTAAAGAAATGGGTGGATGTAGCTGGTCCCATTTACTTTATATGTTAAAGATTCAATTCAAAATAGAATAAATGTACTTTTGGGGGCATTTAATTCAATACACAATAACCCATAATGTGGTGTTGCGCTACCCCAGATTGGTTTTAAGACTAGGGCCACAACGATTTATTTTCATTGTCGATTACTAGTTTAGTTTAGATTAGTTGTTTGGTCCATCAAATGTCAGAAATTGGTAATGTCGGTCAGTGGTTTCCCGAAGCCCAAGATACGTCCTGTCCACAACTCAGATCAGAAGATATTCAGTTTAATATCACAGAGGAGTAAAGAAAATACAGAAAACGTTCACATTTAAGAAGCTGCATGGAATCACATCATTTAGACTTTTTTTCATTAAAAAAATCTCAAATTGATTATCAGAAGAGCTGCAGATTAATGAATTCGCTCTATACTCAAGACCACTTTTTGAAGTTGTCGTGTCTCGCTTCGGAATCGACCACATGTCTTGATTAGGACAAAGAGGACTTTTATATCAAGACCGGTCAAGACAACTGTGGGGATATTGCTGAACTGTCTGATTTATCTGTTAACATCATTACTGCGATTGGTCATAGAAAACAATGGAGGAATTCACTTCTGCATTGCCTTTTGATTATTTTATCAAGCCATCTCTCATGGTACACTTGTGCATACAAACACATACAGTACATGAATATGGTAATGAAAGAGGCGAGTGGAGAAGAATCTTCTTTTTTTTTTGTGGATGATTTTATGGGAATGTGGATCTTTCAGATCAATTTGAGAATTGCCTATATGGACGTTCCACAAGTGTGTCAAGACTGGTCTGGTCTTGGTTGTGACTTGGTCTCAACCCCTCAGAGTCTTGGTCTCGTCTCGGGTCTCAATACTCGGGGTGCAACGGATCACAAAACTCACCATTCGGATTGTGTCACGGTTTTGAGTCACGGGTCGGATCAGCAGAAAAAAATGGGATCAAACAAGAGCTTTGAAAGATGCCGCCCCGCCCCCCCCCTGGTCACGTTGTTTCGTTGCCAATCGCCGATGAGCCATATCGGTCGATACGGATCGTTTTTGTTGTTGTTTTCTTTTGTCATGGCAGCTGGTATACGAGGCTCTAGACTTATTTCTGTTACATCACAGTCAAGTGTTTACTAAATTGAGAAGTTATTGCTAAGTTAAAACCACACAGACTTGTTCTTACACCCAGTGACTGAAAGGTGTAACTCGCTAACATAAGACCTGTTTAGACTGAAGAGTAGAGGAAGTGGTCGACATATCTACGCATGACTAAAGTCTTTACTTGCTAAGTATTGACGGTGCAAACAGAGTTGATAAATTACTAGTTTAAAACTAGTAATTGCAAAGATTTATGAATAGCTAGTGCAATCCGGTCCAGGTGGTTCCAAATGTCTGGTTTTATTCCTTTGGACTTATGCCTCAACATAATAGGCCTTTTTTTCACAGGAGACATTTTGGACATGTCAAAGTAGAAGAAGCACAGGTGTAGATAATCAAATTACTGATGGCTGAGTTCCATTTAGCTTTTTCAGTTTCAGGGTCCTGGTATTGTTCATGCTGGCTCACTGTCACAATGTCATGGCTTACGGAGTAGAATATTGTTAATGTTATTAGTAACACTCGTGCTTTTTACTGCAATGACAATTCAAAAAATCTGCTGTGAAAAAGGGTTTTGAATGCCCAGGATGGCTTAGTTACTGGTCCGGGGGAACACCGTGGATTGTGGGAACTTATATACAAAGGTGTGCGCCTTTCTAAATAATTTCCAATCAATTGAATGTGCCACCGGGGGGGAGAGTGCAATCAAGTTACATATCTCAAGGGTTATGAACGCTAACAGGATGCACCGGAGCTTCACTTGAAGTGCCATAACAAAGGCTATTTATTTGCAAAACAATCTACAAACATGTTCTTTCTCTGTCATCGTGGGTTATTGTGTGTACACCGGTGGCCAAAAAGTACATTTAATCGATTTTAAGTTAAGATTATAACACCATGAAGTGTGCAAAAGGGGAAGGGGCCTGGCTACTTTCCAAAGTCACTGTATATCCTCACAATATGAATTCAATTTTACAGTTTTATTCAAAAATGTACAACGTAAGTTTATTTTGTATGAATTTTATAATACTTGAAAATACAAAAAAAAAAAAACATGGGCAAAAATAGGCATTCCATGTTTTATCAATACAATACGTAATGCAATAACGTTTTCCACCAAGACAAATAAAATAATAAAAAACAGAAAATATATCTTCAGAGATCTGACAAACTCTCCGTTCTTTTAAATCAAGGCTTAAAAAACATTCATATCTCTCACTGTACTGTACCTGCACTGAAATTGTTTTTCTTCCCTTTAATCTGTTTTATTCCATTTTAGTTTATCTAAACCTCCAATTTTTTAAATCAGTCTTCTGTAAAGCAAGTAGGGTCGAGGAAAGACGGGGCAAGTTTATTCATTCATGGCAAAGCTTTGTCGTTGGAAGCTGCCGTACAAATAAACTAGTCTTGCCTTGAACTGACACCAAGCATTTCATTTGGATGTGTTCTTGTTTTTTTTTTTATTACTGAAGTCTGTTATGAATTTATCAGCTGCGAGCAGCTAACATCCTGCACAGATTTTCACCTCCGCACGTGGTGATCTCATAAAGTGTGTGTTGAATTTTGAGTTTGTCATTGGATGGCAAGTGAAAGACAGAATAAGGGGAGAAGGAGAAAGAAAGTGAGACAGAGATAACGGGCCACTTGGCTCTTTCAAGTCACGAGATGCAGAAGCAGATGGCAGCAGAAGCAGGTAATAAGACGACAAAATGCCCAGAGACACAAATCCAACCACTCCAAATGATTCTTTCATTTTCAGAATCAAAACCATTTTACCTTACGGCCAACCTCAATGGGCAAAGAGATACCTGAGGCCACCTGGAACCCACTCCAAAGAGTTAGCCAAGACAATTTCCCTCAAATCACCTGCTATCTTAATCTGACAGCCAGACTCGATTACAAGGCGTAAAAATTGCTTTTCTCGCCACCAGCAGTGGTTGAGAAATTATCTTAATTGTGTCATGATTATGCCTCAAAGCTCTGGTGAGAGCTTTACGTTGCTCCTTCCTTTCCGATACACAGAAAGGAGTGTTGAGAGAGTGCACCTCTATCGGCTTTCAAGAGGAGAGAGGATGAGAGGGAAATATATTTATCTCTGCTCTTTTCTGAGTCTATTTAAGTATTTCACAACCAGGCGCACGTGTAAACCGCAAAAAGGTGGAGATCTCTAAAATGAACGGAAACTGAAAGAGCTTACCAAGAAGATGAAAAAAAACATTAATTACAAATTGCCCTTACACGTTTTAAGATGTATGGAAGGTAGTTTAGTACTTAGTTTGGATTACATTTGTAGCTTGTTGCTATCTGAGAACACTTCAGGTTGGATACGATATGTTAGTTATGTTACAGAGTTAGTGAATTATCAGTGGTACATTTAAACCACATGGGGCTGGGGTCGGCTATTGTTTTAAAGGGTCCATTTAAATTGAACCTTTCCCTATACAGCTATTTTAACTGTAGTGAATATCAGAAGCAAAATTCAGTCATCTAAATAAATAAGGTATAATATAGAGAAGGTAATTTTCACAACATATCTAACAAATTAACTCAGATTAAATGTTAGTAAATCAACAGAAAAAGTAGATATTCTATAATCGGTTATGAAAGAAAAATGCCAAAAGCTTTTCTCTGCTTTACATCATTGTAATGTGAATATATCTGGGTTTTGAACTGTTGATCGGACACAATGAGTGATTTGAAGGTGTCTCTTTGGGCTTTAGAACCATGGACACTAAAAGCAGCACATGCGACAGACACTTCACAACCATGTATAGTGAATAGCAGCCACACTGCGACAGAAACTTTAGGAACACGGACAGTGAAATACAGCGACACTGCGACAAACTTCAGGACCACGGACAGTGAAATACAGCGACACTGCGATAGAAACTTCAGGACCACGGACAGTGAAATACAGCGACACTGCGATAGAAACTTCAGGACCACGGACAGTGAAATACAGCGACACTGCGACAAACTTCAGGACCATGCTGAGTGAATAACAGCAATACTGCGACAATCACTTCATAACAGTGAACAGCAGCAACATCGTGACAGACACTTCAGAAACATGGACAGTAGCTACACTGTGACAAAAAGAAAATCGCAATCAAGTATTTTTTGGAACTTCATCTGGGTTCAGCAAACACATGTGCTTCGATAACTCAATATCGACTAATCTGATAGACCTGCAATAAAAAGTGTCATTTATGTAACAAGCAGCTTCATTGGAAGAAACATCACACGTCAAAAAAACATGTTTTTTGTTGTTTTTTACTCTGACGTTGCAGGTAGGCTTGTATGGTACCTGGGCTTAACAAGGATGTTTACCAAACCAAACCTCAATAAAATCTTGGAATGTTGGAAAAACGACATTTGGTAAAACCCTACTAATATTATTGTCATTATTAAGGCCAGTATCGTATCTCTCTCACTTCCCTGTCGTCTTTGCCATTGTACACACCAACCGAAAATTGTAGCACCAGCTAGGAGAGTAGGAGCAAAAATCGTGAGCCGAAGGTTGTATAATTGCTGGAGTTGAAATCCCTCTCAAAGGCCATGGTTAACTGCACCAAATGGAGCTCCTGTGTTGGTCTTCTTCTGCCGATTAACTCAAACTTTACATAAAGGTTCATCTCTAAAACAGGGTGGATATTAAATTCGCAACGATGTCCTCCTCAGTCCTCATCAGTAATGTTACATGCAACGTTATTATGAATCCCGCTTCTTTTCTTGGCAAGACCCGCCCTGTAGCTTTCAAGCACTAGGATTGGCCAGCCATCAGAGGTACCAGTAACCTGTTTTGTTCAGGTCCTATGCCCTGACCAATGGGCTATCCTGACTAACGTGTTCATAGCTGACGTCTTGAAGTCACCGGACACTAACAGGCAAATAGCTAGCTAGTTTCGGCTAGCAATATGCCTGTTGGCTTTTCTTTCAGTTAGCGACAACATAGCGCAACCATTTAAAGTGAAAATATGATTCTCATTGAATTAATATTGCTAGTCCTCACTTTATAACATTCCTGTCAAAGAATCAGTGACGTATTTGCTGATAATCAATTGGGATAAAAAAATCAAAGTTGGTCCGAACAGTTTTTTACATTCCACATTCCAATAAAAATCCACTTCAAATACCGGTATAATTTAATGGTGTTAGACTAAAGTTAAACTCCTTACCTTTCTAACTGAATATCGTTTTAATTATGAACTTTGCCATTACCAGAGTCGGTGAAAAGATGCTAACGCCGGTGAATTAAGCATGCGCCGTCCTTGTCCTATAGTTCGGACTAGCTTCTATCCTCGTAAACACTGAGCGCTGCTTTGTTTTTCGGGGCTATTAAGTTGTTTCAACGTCGGCAAAATTAACATCAATGCTGTAAACACATGCGGGACCGTACTTCAGTTATCCACAATAAGATCACGCGTCAACAACTCCAAATTCTGCATTGAAAGATCCTTTTTTCCCATTTGAGTGTAAACCACCACCTGCTGGATGTTTTGTTAAACTCTTCTCATTTCAATCACTTGCAAAATACCAGCTGAAGCATGGAATGTAACAGTAATGCACACATATTGTGTATAACAATTACTATCATAAAACACAGTGCAGGGTAAGAGTTATACTAAAATAACAGAAAAAGCATAACCATGTTTTGTTTACTCTCCATCATGGCTAATGGCAAACATGTTGTATTGTTGCTTGTTTTATCAGATGATATGAAACAGTGGGAGGGAGAGGAAGGAGTTTGGGACCCATGGAGGCCACATCCTGTTGCAGAAGTCTCTAAAATAATAATCATTATTTATTACAACACTAAATACATACTAATGTCTATGCATCACAACAGTTAATACATTCTGATTTATATGTGAATTCCGGAGCTGCCAGACAGGGTACAGGAAGCGGATGCCGGTGTCTTCGGCCCTCTGCTGCTCTCTGTCTCTTCTGGTCACAGTTTGGGCCTCCCTTCTTACAGCACGGTCCTCTGTCTCCTCCATGACGTCGTACATCTCCTGAGCCGTCAGTAACCCCGCCTTGGTGATGTTCCTCCTGACCTTGCCAGTGTTATGGTTGTAGTTGATTTCGGCCACGAGGTGGGCCAGATCCACTGTTAACCAGCCTGATGGTAGAACATGTGTCCCAATAAGATAAACTTTTTGCTCACTTCATCTGTTAACCCCACCGTGTGAACGACTCATTTTGTCCTGGAAGAAAACCACTTTACACTAGTAAGCTAGTTAGCTAGCTAGCTAACTCAACCGTCAGTCAACAATAAGGTAAGTCCTCTAACAGCTAGCTTATTAGCTCAGTGTAAATGCCTGTTTTCACACACAGTACAAGTTAAACACTCATGAAGTCGATTTTATTAAACTAAACTTTACTTAAACATATTTCCTCTGGTCTGTTAATAGTCAAATTGTTCACCTCAAAGAATTGTTGAAGAAACTCAATAACTCAAATATATAGCTTATCATGCAGATTGGCTCAACGTTTTATATCATATTTTATATTATTGGATTATTAATACTGATTCATCAACATGTACACTGTATTTCAATGTAGCATGCTGAGCAGGTAAAACCAGTTATACACTTTATATATTGTTGGGTAACTTAATTCACTCTTTAAAAATGCATCATATTTTATAAAAGTAACGTGTTAAATAAGTTGTGTAAAATGTTTATCTGTAAAATAAGTAGGAACTGTAGCTGTCAAATACGTGTAGTGGAGTAAAATGTAGTATTTCCCTTTGAACTGTAGTACAGTAGAAGTATAATTAGCAGAAGCAAAACATTGTATTTTACAGCGGGAACTTTCCCTCCAGACACATCGTGATTTTATTATTCTGTCAGTAATAGATTGTTATTGTGTAGCTGTGTGTTTACTTTAACTCATATTTCTAATTCAGCTATTATTATCGTCATTTTATTATTAGTAGTAGTAATTATTCTGAAAGAGAGAACTAACTGTAAGAAGACAGCAAACAAAATGTCCTCCAACATGGATCAGAGTGCAGAATTACCATTGCTGCGTCAGGGCGATTGGTTGCCCCGTCGCTGAGAGGTCCCTGCGGTCACACCTTTTTTTGTCCTGGCCCCACAGTGGTGGAATGAACTCCCCACTGACGTCAGGACAGCCGAGTCGCTGCCCATCTTTCATCAGGCTGAAAACTCACCTCTTCAAGAAGTACTACCCTGATCCTTCCACTTAACACTTATTGTATTCGTATTAGTTTGTTGCACTTACTGTCACGGCCGAGGAGCAGATCAGAGATTCAAGCGCAGACACAGACGACGCGGTTAGGTAGAATGCAAGGTTTTTTACTGGGCACCAAGCAGTCAAAAACAGGAACTCAAAACAACTCCAACCGGGAGCGAGCAAAAACAAAATCTGAAAAAGGCAAAGTCAGAAAAAAAGGCAAAGTCACAAACCATGGAACGTAGAGAGACAACACGAGGGATAAACACTGGAGACACGATGAGCACACGGGGAGGAGCAAGGCCGGAACATGAAGCACACAGGGGAACGAACAAAGACGATCTGACAACCAGAACAGGGAAAGCAGGGGAGTATACTGTATATGTGTGGGTGATGAGTAGATTGCAGGCAGGTGAGTGGAATGAGTGCAGTGTGGGGTTGGCAGAGGAAAGAGCCAGGGGCAGGTGATGGAGCACAGGTGAAGTGGATGAAAGCAATCAGGAGACACTCAAACACAGAGACACAGGAGGGAGCCGGAAGGAGACCAGGGGCAGAGCCACACAGACACAGGAACACATGAACACGGGGCAAAGCCTAAACCGTGACAGTTACTGTACTTTTGCTCTAGTTTATGCTCTTAGATGCTTGTTTAAAAAAGTAAATGCACTTATGACTTCTGGTGACTAGTAGTTCTCTTGAATACCTATGTTGAACACACTTATTGTAAGTTGCTTTGGATAAAAGCGTCTGCTAAATGACTGTAATGTAATGTAATTTGATCTGGATCAGGAGTTCAACGACCTGCTATCCATCCTCTGGGATGTGATTTGTGATCCAACACCACCTCCAGCTCCATCTCGTCCTATTGCCCCCGCTGGGATGGATGAATGTTGGACCGGCTGCTTATAGCCAGGGAGAGGTAAGATACTAAGAAGAGGTTAGGGAGAGATGTCATAAGAGTTTTATCAATACCTGCATCAGAAACGAGCAGCATCAGTCAGAGCTGAAAGGATCGGTCCATTCATTATAAGTCGATCTGCAAATATTTTAAATAATCAATTCATTTCATTTTTTCAACAACGTCAATATATTAATGGTTACAGCTTTTCAAATGTTAATATTAGCTTTCTGAATATTTTGTGATGAACATTTTGTGAACTATTTTCTGAAACTTCACACACCAAATGATTAGTCGAGAAAACAGACGACAGATCAGCCAATGATGGAAGTGATCATTGGTAGCAGCCCTGGTATCAATGGTGGATGCATTAGCACAACAGAAGGACAGAAAATGATTTTAAGATAAGTACACTTTGTTATCTCATGTGATGTTGTTCAGCAGCCATGTAAGACTCTACTCATCAATAAGCTTAATAACTGCCTATTAGTCATAATTCAGAAGTATTAATCCAAGAGTGCTCATTGTAGTGAAGCCGCTCAGTGAAAATAGAATGAGGTTCACTGAAAGTTAGAAGTAAGAATTTTAATTTGTGGGAAATCTCCCACTTTGTCTCAGAGGCTCAGAGATATGACCTGAACCAGAACCTGCCTATCGTCTATAACGTCCCGAGTGCAGCGGCCACCGGTCACCCTGCTGCTCCTCCACAGCCAGTAAGATGCATTTATTTGTTAGGATAAATAAACAGCTCAAGTTCAATTTATAATTCATCTGAATTGCAGCTTAATTCGATCAGTAAACCAGTAACATTGTCCAGATGTTGTTGTAGTGATGTAGCCTGATAGACAGGTGACACTATTCCAGCTTCTCTAACCAGCTGCTCTGTGTGTGTTTGTGTCTCCAGTACAACAATGTTCCTGTGGTGCAAGACCTGATCCAGAACCTGCCTATTGCTGGAGTCCTGTAAGTAACACACACACACACACACACCGATATTGAGCTTCTGTTTCTATTTTCAAACACAATCTTTCTATGAACTAAAGTATCTCTGTCTCTCTTTATCTGTGTGGACAAGTCCTGTACAAGCTTCCAGAACGTTTGTCTTCTTTCAACTCGGCTGCTCCTCCACCGAACACCGCTAAGACAAAGTAAGCTCTGCCGCTTTGGTCAAAGTGTACTTCTTTATGACGGTCTCATGATCTTTGGCAGTGCTCACCAACTCTTAAACAAACCACATTCACCTTTTATTATTTTTTCAGCTGTTTGATTGAAATGTTATTTGTCGACCAAGATTCCTGCATGAATATTATAATAATCCGTCTTTCTTAATGAACAACAGCACAGACGATGATGCATTTCACCCATGTCTTGTATTATTCTGCTCGCTTTAGTGTTTCTTCCTAAAATGCTTCTGTTTTGTTCTGTATTCCCACAGAAAGAGAACACGTGAAGGCCAGCACCACGATGGGCCGTATGTCAAGAAGCCGCCAAACACCTTCATGCTGTTCATAAAGGAGCAGAGGCCAAACTTTGAGACCAGAATGAACACCAGCGATGGCAGGTGTCAACACCATCCTGGGACAGAAGGTAAGTGTGTTTGCTCTGAGAGACACTCGATGTTACACAACCTTCATGACAGTTTGGTAAAAGATTATCTGATGTGCTTATTCTTTATTGATCAGTGTCCAAGAAAACTCTTTCCTCTAAATCCAAATCTTTACATCTGGACAGCAACTTTTGATGATTTTCAGTTATTGTCTCATAACTAGAGAACACGTCTAATTGCAAAGTGTTCTGACACAAATGCATTGTGGGAGTTTGTGGAAGCCCGCTCTCATTAATGTTGTCCTCTTTCCACAGTGGAAGTCTCTGTCCAATGAAGAGCAGGCCAAATACCAAAAACAGGCAGAGATAGAGAGACGTCTACATGCTGAGCGCCACCCTGACTGGTCATTCAGCAACAATTACGTATGTACAACTCATGTTAACACCAGAATACTAGAGCTTATGAAACAAACTCACAGAAACAGTTTTGTTTTTATCAGCTCATGTCAGATGGAAAGTCTAACGTGTTTGTTTTTGTGTAGGGAGTAAAGAGAAAGAGGGCCAGGAGCCAGGCCGCCAAGATGGCTGAAGGTAAGACAATATTTCTGAGGATCACAGCTTGTTTTCAGGTGAAATGGGATGAAAACTCCATGACAGGCTCATATTGGACTCTGATAGATCATCCAGAGTCAAAATACATAGAAGAAGAAACTTTTACCACCTTTTACCAAGTCTTAGAGGATTGATCCCGGTATCTTTGGCATCCTGCATTTTAAATACTAAGTATTGGGAATATGTATGTATGTATGTATGTACATAAGTGTGTGTGTAGGTATTGGGTCTATGTATAAATGTTTTTTTCTTTTATTGTTACACCAATGCTTGATGTTTATTTTGTTTGTATTTATTTATTTATTTTTTGTCTCTTTGTTCTTTTATTATTCTTTTAAATGTGAAGCGTTTTGAGTTTCAGCGCTATAAATAAAGCTGCCTTCCCAAACAAAGTGCCTCTGGTGGTTCACTGGCAACAAATATAACTGATTCATTTCTCCAATTATCAACAAGCCTGGGATGGCACAGAATGAGACCCTGAAGTGTAAAACAACAGATGAAGTCTTACATTTGGCTCCATCTGGTGGCAGAACCCATCTTTGTCAGAGTCATACATGGACACGCCCCTCTCGCTAGAAGCTTGAGGAAAGAGGAAAAGGGAGAATATGGAAATATGACTGATGATTAAAGTAATTACAAAAAGAGGTACAGAAATGCAAATAAAATGCACGTTGAAAATATTAATAACTGAGTGCAAAATCTGAAGTCAATATCAAATATGCAAACATTAATTGCATGTAGGCAGAATGGAATAAAACGCCGTCTCTGAATGTAAATTTACACTTTAATATACTATTATATCTTAAAACGAACACCATTAAACAGATACAAGATATCCCCGATCAGAAGAATATCTGCCTCTATGAACAACTCATGAAGGGCAGCAGATTGTCTGAACTTCAAACTATAAGAGCTCACTGTGTTCTACTATTTACTGCCTGCAGACATTTCTATTGGTTACTGTGCAGTCACACTGTTAACATGGTTCACAGTGAGTTGGCTCTTCTCAACT
The DNA here is from genome assembly GCF_050575085.1 of Anarhichas minor. Classification (NCBI taxonomy): domain Eukaryota; kingdom Metazoa; phylum Chordata; class Actinopteri; order Perciformes; family Anarhichadidae; genus Anarhichas; species Anarhichas minor. The sequence continues at coordinate 1,129,830 of NW_027466517.1, forward strand.
TCAGATACTGCTGCCTGGTCCACGGTGACACAGGTGTCACAGCTACTTTAAATATCCTGGAAAGTTCCTTATACAGTTTCATCCTTGATTGTAACTCTTGGAGTGACACATACTGAACATACTGGTGAATCATTTGTGTACCCATGACATCACTTCCAAAATGGCTGCCTGGCTGGTCAGCTCATTTGACAGAACTAGCTCATTTCAAAAGGCTTGTTTTTGTTGCTAAAGGTAAGTAATTTAACAATTCTAATGCTTTGATAACACGTCCTACATTACATCTAAACTATTCTAACCATGTTTATCAAACTAATTTATGTATAACAAGTTATGAAAATATTACAGATACATCAGGCTTTTCTCACAATAAGAAAAATAATAATGAGCTGCTCAACTCATTTAGCTGATTCAATTATGAATTTGATTAAAATATGTTCTGTTGTTGAATTCAAAACATTTAAACAAATGTAAACAAATAATGTCAAATTTAATAAATTATTAGTCAAATGTATTATGGACAAATTTTTGCATATCAGTAAATAAAAGACACAAACAAGATGTAAATATCCTATTTCAGTCCTGTTTCAAAGTAATGTCATTATTTTATTGGCAGCATGGATTAGAATGAACGATGCAGTGTTCAGGATGCTCTGAAGATCATCCAAGGAGAAGACATTTCTGTCCTGGAAAACAAATCTGAAATAGATGTTTTGGTTAAACCTAACCATAAAAGTTATAATTTAGATATGTGTTGTGAAAATGAAAATAAAAAGGAATATCTTTATTACGTCGATTCATTTTCATATGAGGAATACATTTATACGTAAATGCCCAATGTGACATACGTATATGTAACATTTCAGATCTTTGCCTCTAGGGCGTAGTATTTAGAAAATATTTTCATAAATGTGGTCTGTGTGATCCATTTAGTCTGTTTTATATCCCCTATCATTTTATTTTAATGAAACATGGGTTTGGGTTCTTATGGGTTAATCTATAATAAACACAACCATTGTAGCGATAATCGTCATCTTGATGTATCACTATTTCTTGATAATTAATAATTTGCATTGATAATCTCAACTAAAGAGTGAAGAAGTATATTACCCTCTGAAATGAGTGGAGTTTAAAGTGGAATAAAATGTAATGTCAGAGCATTTGATTAATTGATTGCTGTCAGGATGTAATGATAATTTCAACAAAAATATCAAAAATGTTGAAAGCGTAGAAGATTAGAGTGGTTTTAGTAAATACATGGGGTTTTCCATGTGAATTCCTGCACATTATGGCGTCCAACCTGACACGTCCGACATCAAATGTCCATAGAGCAATTTCAACCGAAAAAGCACCCAGAGGTAAAGACATATACCACACATTTTGGCTAGATTAATGGAGAACAGTTTATTGTAGAGTTCACTGACATACTGGAATACCATCATCCGGACACGTAACCCCAATTTCAACAAAATCTGATTACAAAAGGAAAAACTCTTTCAGTGACAGAAGTATTTGGTACAGAAAGTTAGGGTTACTGACATTTCACCGTTACGTCACTTGCACCGCACTGACCGCTTGCACAGTGGTCACCTCAACATTTACCACGGTTTACACCCATCACAGCCACAGGGGATGCCAGCTTAGTTTAGGAATCTATATGTCCACAAGCTTGAACATGGGATGAAAAACAGTTATTGTTAAAAGCGTCTGTAAATGACTGTAAGATGCCCTCCTTTCGTTTATATTGCTCGCATGAGTGCTCATTGATAAAAAGTAATACCCTGAACAGAATGATTCTGATGTACAGTGTGGAACTGTGTAGAGAAGACTGGTTGAAATCCCTCTCATCGCAGAGATATTATTCTTTGTCCAATTCAAGATCCTACTTTTGAATCAGCTTGATCACAACGCTGCAGTCTATCCTGCTGGCCATCACAGGATTTCAAACTAAAATAGCATACTGTAAATGACACTGGCAAAAGTACTTATTTTAAATAATAAATAAACTTGTCACTATTATGGACTAATTCAAAAGCTTTTATCACTGAAACACTACTAAATGAAGTCACTAGTAATATATGTTTATTTGGCTGACATTTAACAGAACCTTTCAATGGTAACATTACACTACAGAGTGTATTGTATTATAATACCTTATATATGTATTTGCAGGGATGGACATACGGGTATATTTGACTTCAATATCGTCTTAAAGCCTCTGTTTACCCTGCCATACCATGCATAGTGCACAGGATCAATGCACAGTGGTTTCACATTTAAAAAAAACATCATTAGGGCATTGTGGAGTGTGGTGATTTCTCAGTTGCTATAATGTCTAACTACTTGAATGTGAATGACTAACTCACAGCAGCCAAGCTGTAACTGTGTGTAATGTTACTTGACTATTCCCATGGTAACTCATTTGACTACAAGTTTGTAATTTTATTTCCATTGTGAATAAAATAAGTGGCCCCGTGGCCCCTTTGTGATATAACTCAACGCCCATTTGCAATGTCTGAAAATTGAATTAGGAAAATGGAGTAAGGAGTCCTTTATAAGAATATCTCAAAGTAAATATAAAATTTGACAATTATTTCCCTTGTCTTTTTAATATGTGATTATTATTGAAGGTCAAATGTCATCTGCATTTTAAAGAATGGAAAAACACTAATACCCGTGTCTTTTATTACTCATTGTAACGTTATTATTAAGGGAAATATATCTAATAAATCTCATTAAAACATTATTTGTATGTGCTGGATTACTCACTGAAGGGAAGGAAAGGCATTACTGAAGTCCTCCATATACACACGCTAATGAGGAAAATTGTTACTAGCTAGCTAATACATTTGGGTGCGAATAAAATACTCATAGGAACAGTTAGAGATCTGGAGAGATATGCTTCTTTGTTGTTATGCCCAGAGTCATGGATTGATATCAATTTCACCTCTGTGCATCTTGTTCATAAATAGGCCAGGGACGTGTTCAGCCTAGCTTAGCGCTAGGGCAGGAAGCAAGGGGAAAGAGCTAGCTTAGCTCTGCCAAATAGAAGGAAATTGCACATTCCAACTACCCCAAGGATATCATATTTATACTGGGTATACTATGTATGAAACACCATAAAAGAGAAATGCAAAACCTTGTGGTTTAACAAGCAGTTGAAGCTATTTTTTCACCAGTAACTGCTTCGTGGCATGCATTGTCTCAACAGTCCTGTCCCATTAGTGGGCTTGACAAGTTGGGGACTAGCTTGCTGGCTAACAAGACACGTCTGATATCTACCGGTATCATAGCTTTGGAGTTGTTAGCCATAGATTTCAACTTGGTAGCCACAGCTAGGCTAGCCATTTCCATCTAATTTGTGCTAAGCTAGTAGCACATCCCAAAATGCACAGAGATGACACTTCATGACAATCTCACTGGGTTTAGGGACGCCATACAGTTATCTTGAATAGCTTAAAACTTTGGTGGTGTAAAAAGCCAAAAGCATAGCTTGAGCTATAGTAGCTTCCCTTCCTGGAGTCACTGAGGCACTACTTCCTTCAAAGAAGCCAGGGCTGAATGGATGCGGACATGAAGCCTGTTCTCGAAGTCGTAGTTTGTAAAATCCTCCTAAAACATTTTAGACAGACAGACAGACAGACAGACAGACAGATAGATAGGTAGATGGACAGTCACTTGTAATATGTAATATAATTCTAACATTATCTGGGGAATTCATACGAGTTCTAATTTAGCTGATTGCTATGTAAATATTTTACCTTGGCTTGAAGTAGCAATGATCTCCCCTTTCCCACAGTCTGGATTGCGATATAAAAAAAAGACCAGATTATAACTGAGCATGTGTTATCGGTACAATCAAAATCAAAATGTGAATGCTGTATGCGTGCAGCAGACTGACCTCCGGTTTTGCAAGGAGTATACATCCAAGCTCGTAGACGGCGTACGGCTGAACGTATGAGTTGATCTGCCGTCCATACTCATCTCTGGCCGCCAGCTGGAAGGACTGGATCGCATGTAAAATGGACAGGAGAGCAAGCTGAGTGACATTCAAAGTGTCGACTTACCGCAAAGTCATTCAGTGCTGAATGTAGACTGATACCTGAACAGCATCCCTCATATTCCCATGACATTTGTGAATGGCACCAAGAAGGAGGTGTTTCAGGCCTCTGCACGAACCCTCATCTAGACTCTGTAACACTGAAGAGGCGTAAAGAGGACATTATCACACCGGGGGGGAAAGAAATTCATAGGAATCCAGCTGCAGCTAGCACATGTTACCATGAAACCTGAAGGTTACATTTACCCTGATACATTATCTGCAGTTTGGACGAGGAGCAGTTCGGAAGCGCCTTCCACAGATACAGCACTTCAATTACGCCAAGGATGCATAGCTCTCTGGTGGGCGAGATCTTTCTCAATCTCTCAGCCTGCAGATGGAAACCAGACAGAGGAAGGGGGGGGGGGGGGGACTTTTGTGACACACTTGGGATGACTCTTTGAAAGAGAGAAAAAAGTCTAAATCTGCAGCGTAACCCACCCTTTTGACAGCAAACTGCTCTATCTGGTTGTTTTTTCTCTTGAACAGCTTCTGCACCTCTTTGAAAACCCCGCTTGCTCCGTCCAGGTCGCCCGAAGCACCCTGACACACTGGGGGGGGGGGGGGGGGGACACAAAAGGACATAATAAAAATATAAAAAATACAGAGTAGAAACAACGTTCATTTGGTGTGTGACGGGCTTACCTCCAGTCAAGTAGGCGTAGTAGCACTGCGACCAACGCGACTCATTCTTCAGCCTTTCGAACGACCTGAATGCGTCTTCAAAACTCATCTCGATCATGCTACACCAACCTGAAGCAAAGACGAGCAGACGGAGACAGAATGAGTCCCTCCCTGCGCTGCTGGGTTTCAGCATGTCACAACTAACCTGATGGGCGATCACGTACCAATCTCATAGAGACACACGTGCTGGATCTCTCTTTGGTCTGATGCGAGCTCTAAAGCGTCCTGGAAACAGGCCAAAGCACTGTTGATATGGCACTGCGGACAGAGGAGAGAGCACATTGGATGTTGATGAGACATTGAAGAGATCATGCCAGCTCATTTGTGTTTGAAAAGTTAACGTTTGGCTGATCCGTCACTGGTTGTTTGCAACCCCGAGCCTGCAGCACATTACCTCTAGCCTGTGAACCCGTCCTTTGAAGAACATGAAGAGGGATGAGTTGGGGTAAACCACCGACTTCCTCTGCAGAATAGCTTTGGCTTCCTGCAGCCCTTCGTGTGTATCCGAGCCATCCAGAGCAAAAAAAGGCAGCACTACTGTGTGGTACCACAAGAGGGCCAACCTGGGCAGCACAACGGGAGACAATCACCTTAGTCGCTCTGAAATGTGGGATCTGAAGCTCAACTCATCTGTATTACACTGAGGATTTATGTTCACTGTTATGATATAATGGCATTATATAATGTATTACAATAAAGGTAGGTCTGTGTTTCACATGTAAAAAAAACAAATAAAAATGTTCTGAGAGTGACCTTTAACCAAAAGTTTAGTTTACAGTTTGCCAGATCACTTAATTAATCGCAAAATAGTATATACAGTTATTATTATAATCTAATATTCACCATAGCAGTGATAGCAGAAGGTTACTAGAGATGGTGCTCTGCAGAGGGCCAGGATTCAATGGATTAAAGGAGCAGTGTGTAGGATTTAGTGGCATCTAGTGGTGAGGTTGCAGATTGCGTCCAGCTGCTCCGCTTACCCCTTCCTTTAATTTAAGCATGTAGAACTACGGTGGCCTTTAGGTCAAGTAAAAACCAGTGTTTGGTTTTGTCCGTTCTGGGCTGCTGTAGAAACATGGCGGTGAAGAGGACCCGCTCCCTATGTAGTTATGAAGGGCCCATTCTAAGCTAACGAAAACACAGCGATTCTTATTTTCAAAAAAAACCTAGTTATGAACATTATATTCAACTTCAGCTAATAGATGCCGCTACATGCTACACACTGGCCCTTTGAAAAAGTAAATATATTTCTTGTATACAAATGTATTACCTCTAATGTCAGTGATGTTCTTTTAAAATTGTGTAACGGGTTGCTAGTAGGCATTCATTTTAAAGCGCTCCAAGAAAATAACATTGAGAACCAGTGACATTGCTCATCCTCACAGCTCCCGCGCTCTAGTGTCACGGGTTCTTGGTTTTCAACAGTTACTGAACCTGCATTCATTAATGCAGAGTTGGGTGTTAATCATGTGTGGGTTTGTCACTATGTCGCAATGGCACACATCAGATCAAACTCCTCCTCCAATGCAATCTGTCTCGCTCTGTCAGAAAAAAAAAAAAACTTGCAACGGAGCCTACTCACGTAGCCAGCGGGGCTTTCATGTCCTTGCTCTCGCTCGCATACATGAGGGAGGACAGGCCCTGGAGACGGTCGCCAGGGAAACCCAGCAGGTTGATGATTTTGAGCAGGTGTGGCGGCACCATGGAGATGCACAGGTGGAAGAGGCCGTAGCCGAAGCTGACTGAGCCCTTGAGCCGGTCCAGGGCCTCGGCCGTCACGCAGTTCTCCTCCGGCGTGTTGTGGTTGGCGTTGTCCGTCGGGGGGGACTCCTGGTGGACCGAGGGCCTCCGCTGGCAGGCCTCCTGCAGCTGGCTGATGTCACTGTGGCACTTGTTGTACATTTTCCACGCCTTACGTAGAATCCAGCCTCCTTTGATGTAAGCTGTTAGTGGATACGTAAGAAGGTCATTAATTCATCTCTGCAGCTAATATGCATATTCATGATCAGTTAGTCTGTTGATTTTGTTTTTTAACCTCACTAGCAGTGGTGCGCTGACCAAAATATCTCAGCAACTCTATGAAGTTTGTATCAGATCTTCATGTTCCCCTCAGGATGAATTAGCATTAACTTTGGTGATCTATTCACTTTTTTATCATTGCTAATTAGCGAATGTTAGCATGCCAACTAGTGGTGGAATACTACATGTATTCAAGTACTTTAGGTACAAATTTGAGGTATTTCTACTACACTTGAGTCTTTTCTTTTCATGTCACAGTTCAGAGGGAAATATTATCAGTTCAACTTCACTACAACTATATGACAACATGGATCATTACAAAGTTAGTGTAGTAGGAACTTTTTGAGCAAACCAACAATGTGTATCAATAAAGTTCCTGAGCTTTAGAACAAATAATAATGTATTAATATTATAATAATATATTAAGTCGCTTGACTGATCAACTAAACTTGTCAGCACAAAAATTCACAAACTAATATTTTATGCTTACACACCTGACTTCACAAAGCACCTCAGCAGTAACGATATTATTCCGTTAACTCAGTTAATCCTCATTAACATTTCTGAGCATGCTCCTAAATAAAACCAGGTAAAGTGCTCTACACTGTTAACTGTAATATGACGTCTTTATAATGTCCTGTTCTTGAGTTATACCATTCACACTAATGAATATACAGTCTATGGTCTACATGCAGTCAGTCCTTCAGGCACACACCGACATGATGACATGGTCACTCTTTGTACCTGAAAGCTCCTGCTTGACGAAAGAGAGCACGGCGAGGTACACCTGACAGTCGGCAACAATAATCTGTCTCTGTAGGCGGTCCACGACCACAACACCCGACCTCTGGGAGTCCATCTGTAACACACACACACACATTCAATACAGCGGTAATACTCATAACCTGCATGCTGAATGACCCGCAGCTGCTAGCCAGCCCCCACACTCCTCGCCCAGTTTGTTGATTACATTTCACAGAAGCACTTGTAAATCTGCGAGTGGGTTTGGCATGATCTCACTGCTGACTGCATCATTAGACACGACGGCGAGGATATAAACATCGTTATCTGAACAGCAGCCTGTTCTGGGGCAATATTAGGAGATAGTGATGGTGGAATTTGTTCACACAAATCACGTAAAAAAATCTATATGGGTGAATTGGTGTTCTCGCCTCTTAGATTTTGACAAAAGCAGTATTATTGTCTTTTATGCCACAGTCCGTTGGGGGGTGTCCTCAAATTAAAAAAATTCTCAGTCGACTAACACTCATTAATTTAATAACAGATTACTGAACAATTAACAGATCTGTGAAACTGAGTTTCTCCACAAAGAATCACACAAAAGCACCACTTTTAGTCTCGTGTTTACCAGAGATGTGTTCATAAGTTTGACTAGTCGACTAAGAGGTGTATATATACACTCACCGGCCACTTTATTAGGTACACCTTGCTAGTACCGGGTTGGACCCCCTTTTGTATTCAGAACTGCCTTAATTCTTCGTAGCATAGATTCAACAAGGTGTTGAAAACTATTCCTTGCAGATTTTGGTCCATATTGACACGATGGCATCACGCAGTTACTGCAGATGTGTTGGCTGCACATCCATGATGCTAATCTCCCGTTCCACCACATCCCAAAGGTGCTCTATTGGATTGAGATGTGGTGACTGTGGAGGCCATTGGAGTGCAGTGAACTCATTGTCATGTTCAAGAAACCAGTCTGAGATGATTTGAGCTTTGTGACATGGTGCATCATCCTGCTGGAAGTAGCCATCAGAAGATGGGTAGAACACTGTGGTCATAAAGGGATGGACATGGGCAGCAACAATACTCAGGTGGGCCGTGGCGTTTAAACGATGCTCGATTGGTACTAAGGGGCCCAAAGTGTGCCAAGAAAATATCCCCCACACCATTACACCACCACCAGCAGCCTGAACACACAAGGCAGGATGGATCCATGCTTTCATGTTGTTTACACCAAATTCTGACCCTACCATCTGAATGTCGCAGCTGAAATCGAGACTCATCAGACCAGGCAATGTTTTTCCAATCTTCTATTATTATTTTAGTGAGCCTGTGAGCCTGTAGCCTCAGTTCCCTGTTCTTAGCTGACAGGAGTGGCACCCGGTGTGGTCTTCTGCTGCTGTCGCCCATCTGCTTCAAGGTTCCACGTGTTGTGCGTTCAGAGATGGTGTTCTGCATACCTTGGTTGTAACGAGTGGTTATTTGAGTTACTGTTGCCTTTCTATCATCTCCAACCACTCTGCCCATTCTCCTCTGACCTCTGACATCAACAAGGCATTTTCGTCCACACAACTGCCGCTCACTGGATATTTTCTCTTTTTCGGACGATTCTCTGTAAACCCTAGAGATGGTTGTGTGTGAAAATCACAGTAGATCAGCAGTTTTTGAAATACTCAGACCAGCCCCCACCAACAACCATGCCACGTTCAAAGTCACTTAAGTCCCCTTTCTTCCCCATTCTGATGCTCGCTTTGAACTTCAGCAAGTCGTCTTCACCACGTCTAGATGCCTAAATGCATTGAGATGCTGCCATGTGATTGGCTGATTAGATATTTGTGTTAACAAGCAATTGAACAGGTGTGCCTAATAAAGTGGCTGGTGAGTGTATATAATTTGATTTGATTTTTTAAATTAAATATCCATAGTGTTGTACTCACACTTTTTTTAATCTTGTTCCTGATTGTCTCTATGACTCCGGCGCTGTCGCTCTCACACAGCTTCTCGGTGGTCCTCAGGTCGTCACAGGCCGTCTGCATCTTCTCCTCCTCAAATGTCATCATGGCGTTCTGCAACGCAAAGCAGTCACAACGTTTTGCTCTTAACACATCTTAAAAAGAAAAAGAAAAAAAGCTCCAATGCATTGTTTGTTGCGCTCAAGCTGGATTACAAACAGAAACCGTCTTGTAATACGAGGGAAGGAGTGTTATGTAACAGTGTTGAAAAGGACAAAGGGCCCTTTCTGCGTGACAGTGAGCGCAGGAACACGGAGACATCTGTGCAGCTGGAGGTTTGAAGACGCCACACAGCCAGCACAATCCGAAAATCTTCACTCCGTTGTAGCTGAAACCTCTTAAGATCAGCTTGAAACGAGTGAGGAAATAATGAAGCAGACAAATGTAGTGAGATTCAACTGACATTTGTGGTTTCACGTTTTGACATTTTCTTGCATAACTGCGGCATTCTCTCCACTTATGTTACATGTATGAATGCCCACCAGGAGGGTCAGATGCCTTCAGGGCCATTTAGTATCTGGGGGACAGAGGATGACATCATCTTTAGCTTCATGGTGTGTGTGTGTGTGTCTGTGTGTGTGTGTGTGTGTGTGTGTGTGTGTGTGTGTGTGTGTGTGAGCGTGTGTGTGTGCGTGTGTGTGTGTGTGCGTGTGACCATCACAGCATGAAGAATCTCCCTCTCCCATCAGCGATGGATGCAGCGTTACAGTAAATGTGCTTCTCTGCAAGAGCGTGGCTGTTCTTGAGAGAGAGATTCATCCATTATGTTAATGGACGGAAACGCAGAGGAGAGGAGGCCAGTGGTGACAACAGTGAGCGTTCAATTTGACAGGTTGGGTTATTTCAGGTGATACTGGGAGGGGGGGGCTCTCCCCTAATAATCCTATTTATCACCAGCTGAGATGAAACTCACCAGGAAACTGACGAAACTGGCCCCGAAGCTCATCAGCGGGCTCTGGGTCCTACACGGAGAATAGGGAAGGAGAGAGATGCATTCACTGTCAGGCCAAAGAGAATGAATAACATGCAGAACTGAAAGGCTGGTGACTTTTTTTTCCCAGCGAGCGCGGACAGAGCGTGCTCAGGAGCAGGTGCAGCCAGCAATCCCAGTGCTCAGCTGTCACGTCTACTACTATGTGTTCGTTTGACGTGGAGCGTCCATCTCCCACTATTCACCATCTGTTCTTTGTGTGAGTTTTTCTGAAAGGCAAAATGCCCCCAAAACATATACTTAAAAAAAAAAAAAAACATGTTAACAGTGGCTGGGCTTGTCTCCATGATGAAAATGTTCAATCAGAAAGGGGTGTGACAATGTTAAGACTGACAGCTGGAGGCCTTAAAGCCTCACTCACTGATAACATGCATTTGGAACCGCATAGCCTAATTAGTAATGTGTTTGAATGACACTGTTAATTATGTGGGGCACTGTTTTCACTCTTTGTATAGCAGTAGAACATGCTGTACCCGGTGTTCTCGATTTCACTGTGATGTTTTAACCGCTTGTGACTTTATTCTTGGAGTAATACCTTGCTGATAGTAAGAGGGTTAGGCATGCATTATACTGCAACAAATCATCATGGCATGAAATGACTACCTGTATCTCCTGAAGAGCTCGTCGCTCTCTTTGAAGCCGTTGTTGAGCAGCAGGTTAATGCCTTGCAGGGCCATCTCGGCATCATCTAGCTGCTCGGCCTTCTCCTCCACCTGCTGCTGCTGCTGGGACTGCTCGGGACCCGCCATTGTTTGTGCTGCAGCGCAGCCGGCTGTTGGATTGAACCGGTGCGACGGGGAACAAAATACGAACGCGTTTCCTCTCCAAAGCAAAGCCGCATTGGTTTATTCCCGCTGGTGTAGGAGACGGATTGAAACAGAGACGCGACTCTGGTCGGCTAAAAAGAAAAACAAAAAGATAAAAAAGTAGTGCGGCTACCGCAAGCTCCAGACAGTGCGCTTTTAGGGGTATATGGGACACTGATGCCCAGACGGGCTCGCTCACTCCGCTCTACAGCGACGCACTCTTCATCGTTGTTATTCCCGACTATCTGCGCGTTCACACACTAAGGACACGCATACCGTTATTTGCCACTAAATCTGCCGTCCGTCAGTTTCCACCTCCACCCCCTCCCCCCCGCTACTATGCTACTCCCCGCCTTGCAGCAGCAGCATCCGACGCGTTACATAACGAGGATCCAGGCTGCTGTGCTGCTTCTGTCTGCCAGCAGCACGTCAAAACGGCCTGGCGTCATTACGCACGCGGCGCATCGCCGGAGAGGAGGATGGAGCGACGAGGCCCGCTGAGGCGAAGCAGCATCCTGTTTAGCCATCCTCACCCCCAGAGGCTCATCAGAACCACAGCCCTCTCTTCCGACCGACAGCCAATAGACATAATAGTATATATAGTATAGTACTATACTTGCTTTTGTTCTTTTTTAACCAGGTTATCATCGCTCATCTGCAGGCCTGCTTCTCGGAGGCTGCAAGAGCATGCATTGCACTACGTTTCACATTTTGCACTTCAGTTGAATAACTTCAATAACAAATAACAGTCTATAATATATATATACATATATATAATACATACATACATACAGGCTGTTATTTATTCGAATTGAGGCTAAAGTTATTCGCAAAACTGTAATTCAATTACAGAAATCATATACGTGTCATGCTTTATAGCATTTCCTGTTTGTTTGTTTTTTGTTGTTTTTTTATGTCGTCAATACCTGGCAGTATAGGGGACCGGAGTTTGATGGTAGGCTACGGGTGCCCCGTTCACTCCAGAAGAACAGCTGCCTGTGTAGGCCCCTTCTCACAGCAGCCACTTGGACATGTCTTTGCATTGTAAACACAGGTGTAATTAATAACTAGCAATTCATTATGGCCATTTAGGTATGCATGCTGGCATGTATTACTAATTTATATAACAGATAATTTACGCGAATGCCCACTGACATGGTTTATTGGTTTTAAAAAGCACATATTTAGATCGGGGGAGGGGGGCACGCCTCGTACCTTGTACCCATAACACCTACACCATTTTGCTGTATAGTGCACCGCTGGTAATTCAGATGCACCCAAAGTAAGTTATTTTGTTCTGTATGTAAACTTGCACGTTATGCCGATGGTATAATCTGTGATTGTTGAAGGATTCCTGTGTTCACATGTGGGATCCACACGCTGGGTAGCACAGTGTCACAAGCTGGAGGCTCAGGATCAAACCTAACATGCCATTTGTTGGCATGTCTGAACACTTCCTCCACTCTGCGGCCATATCACCCCTGTCCTCCACACGTGCAAGGGGCTGGTCGGGCATGGCTGGATCTGAACTTCAACATGTCAACACAGACAGGATGAGTCAACAAATCAGCAAGGGGGTGGTGCCTCGAGGTCGCTGACTTGCTAAGTTTGAGTCTGAAGTGTAGCAGCAGAGTCTATATCCTCATTAACTCTCGGTGAAGACAGACATGGAGATGGGATCAACGGTTGGTGCCGTGAGGAGTAAGAGGGTGCTGCTCGGCGACCAAGTCCGTCCCGCTGTCATCGTGATAAAGGATGGGAAGATCCATCAAATCCTCTCGGACAGCGACTTTTCTGGAGGTGAGGTAAGCCGGGTCTCATTGGTCTCAGCATTTTTAGGATACTTCCCCATTGTACTTGTACAAGGCCATATGCATTGATTTAACCCTCCTAATACATCTATTTGCACTCAAACAATGGCGTTGTTGCGATTGCAGGTGTTGGACGTGGGCGACAGCGTGGTGATGCCGGGCATCGTCGATTGCCACGTCCACGTGAACGAACCAGGCCGAGCCTCCTGGGAGGGCTTCTGGACCGCCACCAGAGCCGCTGCAGCTGGAGGGGTGACAACCATTGTGGACATGCCGCTGTAAGCTCACTCCCAAAAATCAATCGAAACCTATGAAGGCAAATCACTGTCAAAATCCGAGAGAAATAAATATGGAAATAAATAAATGAATGTATAGATAAATAAATAAAAGTTGATAATCAAACAGGACATAAAGAAATACATATCATATATTTATTTCTACATTTCTTTTCACCTACATTTATTCATTTATTTATTTATGTGTCTGTATGCCAATGAGGTGGGAGGTCCTAACCTCTGTCTAAAGCAGGATTGGTCACAGGAGTGTGATCGCTTCTGGTCTACTGCTTCTGCCTTGCACAGTATCGTTGATGTTGGCCAGCCCAGTGTTGCCAAATTGACAACTTTCTCGCTAAATCTGTCGAGTTTCCAAATCCCCTTGGCGACTTTCTTCGTCAAAAGCAACTAGCGACAAATCTAGCGACTTTTTCAAGTGTTATTGAAGACTTTTGTGCTGTTTTGGAGACTCTGACGTGAAGCACATATCGTTCTGCAGTTACTGTCCTCAACCAGCAGCGGGTGCTGCCTGAGCCCCTCCAAAGCACTCACAGGCGGTCAGTCTCACAGTAGCCTCGCGCAGCAGTCCCAGCTGCAGACTGTGGAAGCCGACCCTTTAGTGCTGCTAGATATTTTTTTGACATCGTCTACAGGGATGATTTGCTAGGAATCGGTTGCTTCTCTCTTGCACCCCTACTTGACCAATCCTGCTTAAGAATGAGGAAAATATCTGGTCTATCCAAAGAGAGGATTGTAACCAATTAGATGTAGAGATGCAATGGAGACTGGGTCCACCCACTTACTGTCAAAAAGAAAAACTAGGTTAAAGTTTCTCGAGCGAATTTTGCTGGCGGAGTGATTTAAAAGCACTCGTCAAAGTAAAATACGCTATTTGCTTTGCGCTCTCGGATTTGAGTGACAGTGATTTGCCTTCATACAGTAGCATAAGTTATTATGTCTGGTAATATTAGTACATTTGAGAGTTACATTTGTGTTTTTTTTTTTCTCTTTTTGTTTAAAATTCCCACAGAAACAGCATCCCTCCAACTACCACGGTTGGAAATTTCCACGAGAAACTGCTAGAGGCGACAGGGAAGTGTTTTGTGGACACGGCCTTCTGGGGAGGCGTAATTCCTGGCAATCAGGTACGGTGGTGGAGCGGCTCGGGTACAAAAAAATAAAAAATACATTCTCAGCCGGACTGCGCTGATATTGCGATAAAAACACCAAACGACGGGTGTCTCCTTTGCAGCTGGAGCTTCGGCCCATGATCCAGGCGGGAGTGGCTGGCTTCAAGTGTTTCCTCATCCACAGCGGGGTGGAGGAGTTCCCCCACGTGACGGACCGGGATCTACACGCAGCGATGGCGCAGCTGCAAGGCACAGGAAGTGTCCTGCTGGTAATTTACCCCCCCCCCCCGCAGCACCTTCCGTAACATGCCCAAATAAAGTGTGGTAACGTCACTGAAGTGTCGTCTGCTTTGTCTCCCTTTAGTTTCATGCAGAGAGGGACGTTGAGCAGACAACACAGGAGAATGGCGGTAACAATCATTTTAAAGTGCACTCAGCTAGAACATCCGAAAATGCGATTACTTTACTTTTTGGGCTGATAAACATTACCTTTAATTAAGCTCCAACTGCTAATCCATACATTAAGGTTCCCAGTATTGATATATCTAAACTCCATACCCCTGCCTACACCACTAGACCCTTGTCAGTACTCCACCTTTCTGCAGTCCAGACCAGATGTCATGGAGATGGAGGCCATTCGCACCGTCGCAGAGCTCTGCCTCCAGTACCAGTAAGAACATCAGCGTGGTGGCAGATGACCATGATATCATAGAGGATCCCTCTGGATAGCATTTGTTCTTGTAATTGTAGCATTGATGCCACACTGAGCTAACTCTCTGCTCCAGGGTGCGGTGCCATATCGTTCACTTGTCCTCTGCTAAGCCACTGGAGCTGATCCAGGAGGCGCGGCAGGCCGGAGCCCCCCTGACGGTGGAGACCACCCACCACTACCTCAGCCTGTGTGCCGAGAACATACCTGCGGGGGCCACGCAATTCAAGTGCTGCCCCCCCATCAGAGGATCTGTCAACCAGGTGAACAGAAGAGGATGCACAGTAGATGAAAAGTCTGACTGTTTTCAGAGTGAGCCTAAACGTAAAACTGGGCTTTATTATTCTTTGATCCGTCGCAGATGATTGATTTATTTCCCCACAGGAGCAGTTGTGGTCCGCGCTGAAAGCCGGGCAGATCGACATGGTGGTGTCGGATCACTCCCCCTGCACCCCAGACCTGAAGAAGCTAGACAACGGAGACTTCACTGAAGCTTGGGGGGGAATTTCTTCTCTACAATTTGGTATGAACTAGTGACAACGATTACACACACACACAATATTTTTTTAACCATCAAAACTAAACCGGCTGCTAATAAAAAAACTTAAAAAGTGACTCAATCCCCATATATACGGCTATTATAAAATGCCTAACTGTACAGCAGAGTTAAACATGTCTGAAGCTTGGGCAGAATAAACAGTTTTGGTGTACAGCTAATTTCCCTGTACGCTATATGAACGTTATAAGGCAATAATATGTCAGCGCTTTCTTTACAATTAGTTTCCCTGCAACCGAGTTGCAATCATGCAGCAGATTCAGCTCACTAAAAAGCAAAAAAGTTTTAGAAAATTTCACAACTTAGGTTACCTAACCCAACTCGTGGGAGGTATGTTTGATGTGACATCATCATGCTCAGTCTCAAAATTGTGTCAAAGGTCATCGACTCATCGGTGTCCCACACACACCGAATTAATCCACTGAATGATTCCTTTTTACTGGGGAGTGATATGAGCGACGTCACGTGACACTAACATACTCTACCACAGATAGATTTTGTTTGTGAATTGACATTCCAGTGAGTGTCTTGATATCCGAATACAAGGCTTTGAGCCGTGAATCGGATAACGCACCCAAGTTTTCCGTGGCAGCTCATCTCACATTATTCCCCGTCTACGGAGCAGCTCCAGGATTTGTCTCTACACGACAAATCCTCTCTGCTGTTGAAGCCTGAAAGAGGCACTGGCTAAAATTCGCCACTTAAACCTGGCCTGTGCGATATTACAGGGAATTGCTCCCTCCCTCCGTGTCTCCTCCCACCCATAATGCATCTGACAATCACCCACACCGGGCGAAGTTCACAGGGAGGTAAACAAGAGCCGAGTGGCAGCTTTAGAGGACCGAACAATTATTTACTGTTGGGACACATTGAGAGGGAGGTCAAAGTCTGACAATCCACAATGTTTACTTTGAAATAATTCACGAACGCAGGAGACAAACCTCAAAATATTTGAGGGTGTCAACACAATTCTCAACAGGCCTGTCAATCTTTTCAACCATTTTTTTTTTTTAACCATTCGCAGGTTTGCCTCTGTTCTGGAGTTCAGCCAGTAAGAGAGGCTTTCAGCTGTCTGATGTGGTGAGACTCCTCTGCCGGCGAACAGCCCAGCTGAGTAGCCTTCACAACCAGAAGGGCCACCTGGCCCCCGGCTATGATGCCGACCTGGTCGTATGGGACCCAGAGAGAGAATTTGAGGTCGGTATTAAATCTGCTTCCATATTTGGGACGGAGAAGAGCTTGCTTTCATTGTATTCATTTAATTTTCTTCACAGATTAAAGAAGCAAGCATACATCATAAAAACAAGGTGAGCTACATTAATTACACGAATGATGTAAGGAGCATGTTTTTATTGTGACTGAGCTTATGATCGTGTGTGTGTGCGCAGCTAACTCCTTACCTCGGCGTCACACTGCGAGGAGTGGTGTGTGCAACCATAGTCAGGGGGCAGCTGGTGTACAGAGAGGGCTCCTTCTGCCCCCAGCCTATGGGGAAGCATCTCTTCGTCCCTCCGAGGAAAAGTGAAGCCCAACTGTGAAGCACAATAACAACGAGCCGTAATAAACCTCAACTTATCGAAATCATTGTGTCGTCTAAGTCCGTAAAAAGCGCACCCATGTTGTTTTTCGTCATCTCTCTCGCAACTTATACATGCTTTTTGTTTGATTTTATTGCCTGAACATTTGAACATCACAATTTGCATTTGTAATAAAACTGGGAACACTGACAAAGAAGTAGAAAATAAATAGATGAACACTAATTAAACAGTGCCTTCTTTTTCAGGCCTTTGAGACAAATGTAGCACACTCAATCATTCCAATTTTTGATTATCTGTAAACCAGAATATTTCAGGGATTTGACACGGCATTTTTACAAAAAATAGGACTCTCTTTCTACTTCTTCCAAATCACACAGAGCACACAGTTACATCTTTTGGCTTCTAGATAAGTGAGATGTAACATTTAATTCAGGGCCATACCTTCTAATTTAAATAAAAGCTTTCAATGGAGTTCACATTGCAACACAGAATGTTCATGTGTATATATACATTACATGCATACGCCTCCTTATAGATTGAGTGGTTACGAATAGTGAGGAGTCAGCAATCAATGACAGTATAAAACTGGCAATACATTTTATTTTTGAAAGTGTGAATACGGTCATAAATGAGCACAACAAATATTAGGCTGATGGGTCCAGTAGTATGAGAGATTAGCTGCAGACAGAAAGACGCACGCAGAGACGCTCACACACTCACAACCGAATACATAATCTCCTGGTGAAGATGGTAAAAATGCATTACTGTTCATAACCTTAAATCTGTTACTTTTACTAGACTTCTTCAGACTTTCCAACATTGTTTGAGCTCATGTAACAAGTTCAAATATATATACATTATATATATGTATATATATATATATATATATATAGGTAAAATCTATCAATCTTACAAACTGTAATTTATTAGAACTTAAAATGAACTGATTTAAAATGGAGGGTAACAAGAGCTCTTGTAAGTTTGTGGAAAAGACGTCAAGCACAGCAGTATAATGGTTAAGCGAGAGTCTGTGGTCAATGATTAACATTTGAGGACATGATGGGTGACTTCCCTTATCTTTAAAATGTTTCCAGCTGCCTGAGCTCATTGTGCACAGAAGGCAACATGTGTTGACGGAAGAAGCCAGAGATAAAAGCAGAAAATGTTGTGACAGACTCCTGACCTGAGGACCTCACTGGTCAGACGGAGGGGGTGGGGCTCAGCTCAGGCTGTACTTTTACCTGCTTCCACGGCTTTTTGTGGTTTTCACTGCGCCTGTCACGCTTGCTGGCAAACATGTCGTCCGTCTCCGTCCCACCACCAAAATGCCTGCAGAAACCGTTGGTGGTTCCTCATCGCCACATGTTTGGACCGGGACCTTCCAATGTTCCCCCGCGGATCTTGCAGGCTGGGGCCAATCCTGTCATTGGACACATGCATCCAGAGATATTCGAGGTAACACGGGTGTTTAACACGCATGATGCAGCCGAGAAAAAATGTAGCATCTACATACATTGGTGGAAAGTAATTTAATGCCTTTACTGTGGACTGTACTTAAGTATAGTTTTAATGTTATTGTACTTTACTTGAGTATTTCCATTTTATGCTTCTTTATACACTCATTTCAGAGGGGAGTATTGTGCTTTTAACTCTATATCTGCAGGTACAAAACAAATAACCAAACAATGAAATATGATGCATTTTATAGATTTGAAAAACCCAATTTTGATATTGTAAGTACATTTAGCTGACAATACTTCTATATCTTTACCTAAGTAAATGTTGAATGCAGGACGTCTATTGTTAGAGTATTTCTTCACTATGTTATTGCCACTTTTACTCAAGTAAAAGATCCAAGTAAGTCTCCCAATACTGGAAATTGCTTAACTGCAGCCAAGCTATGTCGTTTTGATTAAGTCTTCTTCAAAAAACAGTGCATGTGTGCCTGCTACCTGTGTTAGGCCCTCAGTCTGTCACACATTGTAAGGAACAGGGAAGAGTTAAAGAGAAAATATATTTCTATTCAAACTACCTTCCCCCCCAATTGTTTGCTTGTTATTTGTCACAGATAATGAATGACATCAAAAGTGGAATCCAGTACATGTTCCAGACTCAGAACAAGATGACTTTTGCTGTGAGCGGCACTGGCCACACCGCGATGGAGTGTGCCATCTTCAACACAGTGGAGTCTGGGGAGAGTGTGCTGACCGCGGTCAACGGCATATGGGGAGAGAGAGCAGCAGAAATGGCTGAGAGGATAGGTAAGGCTGCTGGTTCTCTCTATTTTTCTGTCAAGAAGTCCCATGAAGAGACCAAAACCGACACGGTATTAGTCCACCTCTCAAGATTTTCGGGCTTCCCCACCCTATTCCTTGGTTTCATCTGAAGATGTAAATCCTAAGAAAATAGATCCTAAATATATAGTTTAGTTTGAAGGAGGCTCAGTAATTTTCTACAAAAACAGCTGGGCACTGTAGTTTTCAGCAAAGAGCACCTGAACAGGAGTAAACAGTACATTTGTTGGGGACTATTTTCAGCAGTGGAATAATACACATTTGGCACTCTAGGATTGACAGCAGCAGTATGATGTATATGTACACATTCATCATAATGAAGGAACATCCAGTGCAATGGTGTGGCTCGTTTTCAAGGGGTTTGTTGACAATGATAAAAACACCTAAGCAGTAATTGATGAAATAAAAATGATTCTGAAGTGATTCCGCCACATAACAACACGTGTGGTAACCCAACAGGAGCCAGAGTAAATACCATCGTGGCGGCCCCTGGTGGTTTCTTCACTAATGAAGAAATAGAGCAGGTATCACTCTGACTCTACAGTTATCAGGTAACTCAAATAAATTCAGTCCGTGCGATCATACTGTTATCTCATCACAGGCCTTATCAAAACACCGACCAGTGGTGTTCTTCCTCGCACATGGAGAGTCTTCTACGGGAGTCCTGCATCCTTTAGATGGCATCGGACAGCTGTGCCATAAGTAAGATGCGGCGCTCGCGCCTCAGTCATCATCACATCTGTAATGATAATAAGGGCAGATAATGTTACGGTTTGTTCCTACAGGTATAACTGCTTGTTTCTCGTCGACTCCGTGGCGTCAGTTGGAGGGGCCCCTCTGTGCATGGACCAGCTAGGTTTAGTATTAAATCCTGCTACATGTTCCCAGTCTCTCTGGGGCGACTGATGAAACCATTTTATTGTTTTATTATCTATTTTGGTGACACAAATATTGATTTATTTATTTTTTCTTCTGTGGATGTTTGTATTTTCAGGGATAGACATCCTATACACAGGCTCCCAAAAGGTTTTGAATGCCCCTCCGGGTACAGCGCCCATCTCCTTCAGTGAAAGAGCATGGTGAGAAATGTACAAACAAGTAATACTTTAAAGTATATGTAAAGTGTACTTAAGGTTTTATCTGTCCACAGCCAGAAAATATTCAACCGCAGGACAAAGCCTGTGTCGTTCTTCTTGGATTTGAGTTGGCTTGCAAACTACTGGGGATGTGATGGCAAGCCGTCAAGAGTGTAAGACGCCCCCCCCACCACGGAACCGATTCAGTTTTAAATGGTGCTCTCATTTTTAGCCACTATTGCACAATTCCTGAATATTGCTCTGTCTTTTCTATTTCCTCTCTATAGATATCACCACACAGGTCCAGTCACTGCTTTCTATTCCCTGAGGGAGAGTCTGGCGGTCCTTGTTGAGGAGGTGGGACGTGTTCGAGTGAAATATTTGGATTTTGTATCTGTCGGAGCTTCAACAGTTCTTTTCAGATAGCCACTGTGCAGGTTGTACAGTGACACAAAAATATACCATTCCAACTCTGTGCCAATTATAAATAGTCAGAACAGCTAGCTAGCTGTTGCCTTGAGACGCACTCTATGAAAGCACAGTTCTAAATAGCAAAAGTTGCCATGCTCAAATAAGGGCACATGGTAAACGCTACATAACATTAGCATGTTAGCATTGGCATTGCATGCATGTTAGCATTTAGCTCAAAGCCCCGCTGTGCCTAAGAAGAACAGCCTCACAGAGATGCTAGCATGGCATTGTGTAGTAAACCCTGAAAATGAATATGTATAAAATGAAAATATGAGTTATTAACACCTCAGCTGTACTATATTTTGTCTGTTTTTATGCCTTGTTCTGTTACTCTCAGGGCCTGGAGAATTCATGGGAAAGACATCAGAAAGCAGCAGAGTATTTCCACACTGGCCTAGAAAGCATGGGACTCAAACTTTTTGTCAAAGAAAAAGTGAGTTTCAAGTTTCAACACTCCCATTTCATTTTATTATATAATCTACAAATAATTATAAAAAGGGAAACATGTTACTATTACTGACTTAAATGGTTGTTACAGAAAGCAAGGCTCCCCACGGTTACCACTATTGTTGCTCCTCATGGATATGACTGGAAAGAGATCACAACCTACATCATGAAAACACATAATTTAGAGATTTCCGGAGGGCTTGGACCATCAGTTGGCTTGGTAAGAGAAAAATTCGTAAAGATTATTTGCATAATAATTTGTTTCTACTTGACTATTCCCTCCAAGTCACTGAAGTCCTGTGTAGCCTAAATCCCGGTTGTTTTTTGTCCTCTTAGGTGCTGCGTGTTGGACTAATGGGATGTAACAGCAGCAAGGCCAATGTTGACATGGTGCTGGCAGCACTGAAAGACGCTCTGAAACACTGCCACAAGAGCAAAGTGTAACATGTTACGGTTAGATGCTGTAAAGATGACCAAGGAAGAGACTGTGTAATAAATCAATCATTGTTCTCAATAATTGACTTGTGGCTCAATCACTACTTGAATGGGAACAGTGGGCTTTTCCACATAATGCTGTGGTACCTTTTGTCAGCGGCAGTCTGTGATCATATACTTTACCTATTATTTTTGTTTTTCAGTCCAATACAAACAGGCAGTAACGAATAGTTTGACCAATGTTAATGGTATATTAGAAACATTTCACGCATATAGCAAACCATATTTTGCCCTCTATATAGGTTAATTATATCAGTGGGTTTTCTCATGGTTGGCATCTTTCATCATTCTTACTGAAAACTTTACATTCAGGTAATCTTATCAATACCAGCTGGTGTTTTTTTTTTGCACTTGCTGTGCATTGTGGATTTATTACATAACATATCAAGAGTTCAACAATTAAAATGGAAAATCCAATCAATTTCTATGAAAATAAATAAAATTGTTTTTATTTAATTTTATCTATTTTTAATAATCTTCCCAAATTATATTCTAACCATAGACTGTATATAAGTAATTAACTTAACTTACTTTTATTTCAATAAAGTTGTTAAAAGAAACTAAAACAAGCGAAACCGGAAGTGCGTCATCGTACTTCCGTGTTGACAATTTACACATAAATGGCGCGTAAATGATGATAAGGAAACTACCGTTGCGTGGTGAGATTTAGCCAACAAACTCGTTCGTCAACCACACAGCACAGTGCTGACAAACAGCCGTCAGCAATGGCGTGTAAGAGAGGAGCGCTCATTGTGCTGGAGGGAGTGGATAAGGCCGGCAAGACTACGCAGTGCAACAGACTGGTGCAGGCGCTGCAAGAGAGCGGCCGACCCGCAGAGATGATGCGGTTCCCCGGTGAGGCATGTTATTGGTGTAATACAACGTTAGGGCTTAATGTTAGCATTATTGTTGTTCCAATGCTGTGCAACATTAACACAATGTGCCGTGGTGCGGTTTCTCGGAGTCAGACAGGACCACGACAATTGGACAGCTGATAAGCGCCTACCTGGAGAAGAAAAGTGACTTAGAGGACCACACGGTGCACCTGCTGTTCTCCGCAAACCGCTGGGAACTAGTGTAAGTTGCGTTTAAGTGAACGCAGAGTTTACGTGAACTGAGCCCTTTTAGCGGCAGACCTTTTTGACACGTCATAGCAGGAGGAGCACAGGTGTATTTTATAACATTAATGAGGGCATTAATAACTGCTGCTTCTCCTGCTATGACTAGTCGAACATGTCAGCTGTGGGTCTACAAAATGTAGCTAAGTACTCACCATGAAGAATGACACGTTCAGCTGTCCCACAACTTTAAAGGGTTAGTTCACGGGAAGTTGTACTTTGGTATTAAAATACTGGTAAGTTTCAAAAATATGAATTCTCTCTAGTGCTAGTACCTTAAAGGACAAGTCGAGTTACGTGGATATATATATTTTTGTAATTGTCTAGAGTCTAGACATTACATGAAAAGACCAAAAAAACATCAAATTGAACCTTCTACTAACGAGTACTGTCAGCCTGATCCATCTTATGTTTACATTCCAAAACCCACAATGAGCCACCCTGTTGCACTGGACGACTTGTACCTTTATTACCATGACCCTGCAGTTTACTTAGGAGTCAATTCCTAGCTCACCATCCTGGTGCCCTAAATACTCACCACGGTGCCAAATGTGTTTTTTTAATTCCTGGCAAAAAAAAAAAAAAAAAAAAAAGTCCCCAGCAAAAGCAATATTTACCCGAGCCTTTTAACCTTCACCGAAATCTACAGCGCCCAACTATATGAGGAAATAGTTTAGCATATCTGAAAAATGAAACTATATAGTTGTGACTCTTTGTGGGAGCTAATGGGCTTGGGGCTTCAAGCCACAGACAGAGTAGGGAGATTGACCAACATTGTTGATTTGTCTTTTCATTTACAATAACAAAAACACTGCCAGCTTTATCCTTCTTTTTAAAAAAAAAAAAAAAGCACAGAACTCTGAGTAAATGTGCTTTCTCCTTCCATCTCAGAAGTTGCATATATTAGCAATGATGCAGATTCTTTTGTCATTCGCTTTGATAAGTGTCCTCTAGCCCGTAAGCATTATAGTCTAAGTGCAGCGTACTAAAACACTTGTGACCGCAGGCCTCTAATGAAGAAGAAGCTGGAGCAAGGCATCACCCTGGTCGTGGATCGGTACGCCTTCTCTGGAGTTGCTTTCACAAGTGCAAAGCCGG
Source organism: Anarhichas minor (assembly GCF_050575085.1). NCBI lineage: Eukaryota > Metazoa > Chordata > Actinopteri > Perciformes > Anarhichadidae > Anarhichas > Anarhichas minor. The sequence goes on from NW_027466517.1 coordinate 1,154,200, forward strand.
TGAGTTGTCTCTCAGCCAAACTCTGCACCCATCAGACAGCATGATTTGTGTGTGTTGGAGAGGAGCAACAGATGGCTTGAACGTGTTCATCTCCTCCTTCAGGGCTTCTGTCTGGACTGGTGCATGAAACCCGACGTGGGGCTGCCAAAGCCGGACCTGGTTATGTTCCTGCAGCTCAGTCCGGCCGAGGCTGCTCACAGGGGTCAGTTCGGAGAGGAGAGGTACGAGACCAGTGTTTTCCAAAGAGCGGTTCAACAGAAGTTCGAACAGCTGAGGAAGGATCCCTCCGTCAACTGGCAGGTATGAGGCCGGTGCGGAATGCTCATTTAATCTCAGGCGTCCATTTCAAATCAGTAGCAATAAACGTCTTGTGATCTAACTTGTCTGCTGCAGGTGATCGACGCTTCTCAGAGTGTTGAGGATGTGCACGAGAACATAACCACCCACAGCCTTTACACTGTGAACACAGCTCAGAACCGGCCACTCGGAGAGCTGTGGAAGTGAACCTGAAACTGCTCGTCTTTAAACCAAACTATATTCAACCCCCTTTATTTAAAAGCAGAGGAGAACTGCCAATATAATTATATTCCGTCTTGAAATTGAAGAGAGACGTAACACTGTCATATACCAGACTCTGACTTTATTTGTTGTTAATCCTCTTACATGTGTATTGTTCATTCACCCGTCTGTTGTGTTGATTAAATAAATAATCTTCAAATGAACTAGCGCATATGTTTTTTTTAACTTGGCAAGGATACTTTGCATGAACAATTGATGCAACTTGTCTGCAGATTTGCCTTGATTTGGTTTCATTGCAGGCCGTTCCAGACTGGAGTTGTTGGTGACAAACCGCGTTCAAGCCATTGGGGTTTCTATACAACATAAAACTGTTATGGCAATTTAACTTCTGGAGTCAGGGAAAGGCACCATATCACTTCAGAATAAACATTTAAAGTGTTAAGACTTGAATGGAAACGCGCGTGATGTGACGATGTGCAGACAGAATTTATCCTGAGCTCCTGCTACGGCTCCTGCGGTCTCGATGTTTGGATACAAAGAGCAGTCAAGAGGCTGTTGAGAAGAGCACTGTGTGTGTCTCTCTCTCACTCTCACACACACACACACACACACACACACACACACACACACACACACACACACACACACACACACACACACACACACACACACACACACACACACACACACACACACACACACACACACACACACACACACACACACACACACACACACACACACACACACACACACACACACACACACACACACACACACACACACACACACACACACACACACACACACACACACACACTCAAGAGGTCTCAGTTAATGTTCGTCCCCCTGCAGGCTTCCCATTCTGATACAGAGAATCTCTCGTGCCGACTGTCCACAATAGCAAATCATTGTTTGTGTGTTCCTCAGAGGGAAAGGATCTCGAACTCCTCGTCTTCTGAGTCAAAGAACCGCTCCAACCTGTCGGGGTCTGAGAAATCTAGGAAGTGAGGAAAAAAAACATTAAAATCCATTTCCTTTTTCTAATATTCTTAGCAACAACAAAAAAAGCAGTTACTTTACCAGGAGTAAGGTTGAGGGCATCTATGCTGACCATGTGACAGGGCTGACTGTCCACTAGCTCAAACATAGGCAGCCCCCCTCTGTTGCAGGACAGCTAGAAGAGAAGGAGCACCACATTATGACGCACACGTTTCCTCTAACAGTGACCGTATTCAAGCGGAACAAGAGAGCAGTGTTAACGGAACCGTACCCTTCTTATGCGCATACACCAGTCGTCAAACTCGTCCTCTGTTCTGCAGAAGAAACCCTGGCGGACACCAGAAGACAATAAGCTACAAACCACTGAGCTACTGTTATAAAGAATAAATATGTAACAATGGGCTTTAGTTTGAGATACAAAAGCCTTGTGCCATTTAAAAAAAAAAAAAAAGAAGCCTCCCTAGCATTCCTACCGCTGCGATGGATGGGTCCAGCTCGCAGATGTGCATGCGGCAGGGCGGGTGCTGACAGTGATACGTCTCGTCTGGGACTTGGCTGTCTTCGCATGGATCCACTGCAGGCTGTGTGGTGTGCGGGTCTAAATAGATGAGTTCTTCTCCTGGGAAGAGAGGAGAAAAAAAGATTCATAATCAGATTGATTGTCTTGGTGTGAGTCAAATTAATATGGTGAGTGTGCGGTGCACAGCTGAGTGTTTATTTCACGAACACAGAGACCAGACATACCGACATAACCAATGAAGTAATGGGCACTGTTGGGTTTTCCCCCAATAACACCCAGGGACTGAGGCAGCATGAAGCATTGCTGTGAAAAGAGACGAGAGGGTTTATCTCACCCCAGCTGTAGCTGGCTTTGCCTCCATGCTCATCTTCTAGCCCATTTAGTGCAAACAACATAGAAATGACATTGTGACCATTTTCTTAAGTGTGTTGTTTTGATGTGGGTAAATCTACAGCAAGCACATCAGAAAGCCCCACACACAAAAAGAAACAGGTCATTTTGTCACTACAGTGTCTTTGTTTTGAAATGAAGGCTACACACATGCTCACCGCATAACCTCCACTAAACCAGCGTGTATCTTGAAGCTCCTTTCCCCATACACGAGAGGCTGATAAAGCAAAACCCTGGATAAAAGCTTACTTGCATATTCACATGCCAACCGCAGAGGCTGCAAGGAAGCATGCAGGGACCCTTAAGATGGGTGATCCATCACAGTGAACATCTCATGTATTTTCATTAAAGTAACCTTACTATTGAGAGACTGCAGTTGACAGAAAGGACTAATTTGAAGCAAGAGTATTGTAACTTTGACAACTAATGATAACACATAACATGTCTGTAGATATCAGACTAATCAAAATATCAAGCAGGAAATTCAGATGTCTCATTTTGTTAGGTTTTCAGTGACAACCCCCCTGTTTTTCAATAAACTTCTAAGATCGAGAAAGTCTTCGTTTTAACGCAGTGAATGCCCCCGGAGGTGCTTCACCTTGAGGGTTTCGATGTAGGCCTCGTTGATGTCGCTCAGGCCCAGCCTGAGGGGGATGAGCAGGACCAGAGGTTTCCAGAGAGCCGTCTCCTCCTCCGCCAGCGCACACGCCCCCCCCAGGCAGCCGTTGAGCTCCCCCGCTCCCTCCGGTTCGCAACATGCAGCGTCCAGCCAGGGCATGCAGAGGCGCTCTGTAGCGGGGGGAAAAAAGATCACTAAATTACTTTCATAATTTCTTTTATCTATGCTGCAGGAAAAACAAAAGGTAAGGTGGTAGACTCAAGGCAGAAAAGGATTAAAGCCCTTTTTGGTTTTTTTACCTCTCCGCTTTGTATATTTGCACATGGGAAAATCACCAAAATACTGTTGATGGATGAACTCCTTTCCTTCACTCCAACTCACATTTGTATTTGTTTTCACCCATAAACTTTATCTTGTAAAATGCAATGTTTAGCTGAAGTACTACTTCTGCAAACCCCAGCACAGCCCACAGTTCAACCCGGAGACCCGTTCAGAGCGCACTCACTGATCTCCTCGATGACCACGGTGTTGTCCATCGCCACGTGTACGACCAGTCTGCTCCACGTATCAAACACCGCCAGCTTCCTGAAAGCAAGACGGCACACAGACACTTTTGTGCTCTACCAGATCGGAAAGATGTTCTTTCTTTAAATAGTTTTGAACCTCCTCGGTGAACAGCGCATCATCTTTTTTGTTAATCGTTGGACAGCGGGATACGTACATACTGTACATAGATGGTGGGAGTGGAACAGAAGTTTTGCTCGTGTGATAATGTCAACGTACTGTTCTGCCTCTCCTGAATGTCTTGGAAACAAAGTGGCTGTTTTAGATTCAAAGAAACTTTGCTGCTCACACCGATTTTGCTTTTCCAGTTACGACAGCAGTTGCGATATTTTTATTTAAAAAATAAAACCAAAGACCTAACGTGACAAAGTAATGCTGAAGTGATTAGTCGACTTTTGATCACTGATTAAAGACACCCTGTGCAGTTTTTTTTACCACGAGTGGCGCTATGGAGCAGAAACCCTGAATGTAAACATAACTTCTGTTCGTTCTATGCAGCACCTTTAACCCTGGAACTCTGAAGCAAATTACCCAGCGGCTCTAGCTATTTTTATCACATGTATATCCATGTAAGATAAATATATATGGTTTTAGACTTTAACTTGGCAATTTAAAGACGTCCCTGTGGGCTCTGATCAAATCTGGAAACAACTGAAATTGAGCAGCTTAGTAACGTGTAGTTCCTCTACAGCAGAGGTCTTCAACAGAGGTACTGCAGGGGGTCCGCGAAATTTTTGGTTCATTCGAAAATTAAAAAAAAAAAAAAAAAAAATTAAAAAAAATGTTTCTAGGCAGTTTCGAGATAGGGTAAGGAGCTCGGTCATCAGGAGGGAGCTTGGAGTCGAGCCGCTACTCCTTCGCGTCGAAAGGAGTCAGCTGAGGTGGTTCGGGCATCTAATTAGGATGCCTCCTGGACGCCTCCCACTGGAGGTTTTCCAGGCACGTCCAACTGGGAAGAGACCCCGGGGAAGACCCAGAACACGCTGGAGAGATTACATCTCCCAGCTGGCCTGGGAATGCCTCGGGATCCCCCAAAATGAGCTGGAACATGTTGCCGGTGAGAGGGAGGTCTGGGTCGGCCTGCTTGGCCTGTTGCCACCGCGACCCGACCCCGGATAAGCGGAGGAAAATGGATGGATGGATGGAAAAAAATGTTTCTCTAAACATGAATGTGTCCATTATTTTAATAGTTCAGTATTGTATGAAAGATAACAGGTATCTTTATGCATGGCAGTGGTACTAGTAGGCCATCACTAATTTTTCATTTCCACGTTTAAAATGAAAACATCCATTTGAATAGCTTGTATGCATGATTGCAATTGACAGACAATGTTGATATTGGCATTGGTATCAGCTGACAAGGTATGTTTATAAATGGCAGTGGTACGGCCACCCTACTCACTGTACCTTGCACATGTTTAACATAAAAACATGAATATATGAACCTGTGTATTATTTGAATAGCTTAGTAATGAATGCACAACAAAGAGGTATGTTTATACATGGTACCAGGCTCATTTAATATAAAACACAATGTTATACAATATATATATAGTCGGGGGTCCCTGCTCCATCTCTCTATCAGTTTGGGGGTCCTTGGCCTGAAAAACATTGAAGACCCCTGCTCTACAGTACTTACTTTAGAACCTGGGCCACTGTGTTCGGTCCATACCACTGGCCGATAGGCTTTCCCTCTCCAACTCCCATTTGGGCTGCAGCGTTTAGGAACAACAACAAAAAAACAACAACAATGTGACGCAAACTCTTTACTGCCTGAGTGAGTCCCTGATCAAATTGGAGCGGACTGACACTCGCTACTCACCAATTTGATGGATGGAATAATAGCTGTCTTTCTTGTCGATGAAGGCGTTGAGAATACTGATGTACTCTTCTCTTTGTTTCTGGCCTCTGGCCCATCTCCAGTCTGAGAACAACAAGCCAGTTATCAAGCCTGTAGTCTTCTCACTGGAGAAGAGCTGCTAGTGCCACACGGTGATAAAAAACGGATTTCATCTATGTGTATAGATGAAACCTTTTTCTTGGTTTCTTTAAAGATGTCTTACCTCTGCCTACATGTCTACACACCAAGGCCTCGCCTAGGATCATCTGGCCGCACCGTAACATGCATCCCCATCCTGTATCCGACGTTGGTCCTGTCCCACCTGTAACACATTCAAGACTCATGCACGAGATCCCTTTAACATCAAAAGTAAAGGTTAGGGGCTCAACTAAAACACACGTCTTCACTTACCAATGGGTGGAAAGTTTTTTCTGTATGTGAACCACAGTCGTGAAGTGACGTCTGATAAAATCTCATCTTTCTCTACATGAAGACCAGAAATCACCATATTACAAGACAACCTCAGGGAAAAGTCCACGTCTGCTAAGATGATTCTTTAAAGTTAAAGTACTCATTTCTCTCCGTCTCACACACACGTTATATTCCACAGTCCTACCTGTGAGTGCATTGTATTCTTTCCCCAAGATCCACACAGGCTCCGAGGTCTCGGGAAAATCTTCAAACTCTCCAAAGCGAAGTGTGTCGTATGTCAAGGTTGCTGCGAAGGAATGTTAAGAATGAAGCAGCATTCCAACAATCAGAGGAAGAAACGGTGGGGCACCTATTCATTAAGTTCCTTGAGAAAAATCCCAGTTACTTCCAGGAAGGTTGTTCTATTTACATCCATCTTTCTTTATTTCTGTAGACTAACCGGAGTCTCAATTTATATGCTAGGAGAGTAGGCGAGGGAGGAATCTCCCTATGTGATTAAAAAAATAAAAAAATGTATTTCATGGTGAAATAAACACATATACAACTTAAATTGTATTTAAGAAACGTGGTATTGTTCATCAATTAGAAGGGAGGCTTTTCAGGTACTTAAAAAACCCGAATGGTCATATTTGTTGCAGCAGATGCAAAGATATGACTTTTAGTCCCTGGTATTGGTAAAAGCTAAAAAAGAAAATGCTCATTTATACACTTCCCATAATGCAGCTGGATATTGATATTTGTTGTACCTTGACCCTCCCTGCTTGGTAAAGGCTCAAATATTGAAAACTTCACAATTATTATTATTCTGGCGTTCAGTTACGAAGCTGTAGTCTTCAAGCACAGACCGGGATAACTTTGACGACATAACTATTTTAGAGGATATATAAATTACAACATACATGACACACTGAAAAAAAAAAAGTCAAGCAACTATATCACACATATCAATATCTAAACATGCATCTCCCTTGTGCAATTATCTGGCAATAAATAAGTAAGTAAATGAGGAAGTAGGTGCTTTTAATAAAGTGTAGTGTCAAAAAGCAATCACAGTAAAAGTCTGTATTGGCAGAGCCGGAAATACTGGGATCAAAGCCAAATATAAAATTGGGCAAAACAGTAATGGACACCATTAAAGGGTTCACTTCCCCTTCAGAGAAACATCTGAGTTTGGCCAACTGGTGCCCGCAGCTATTCACTGAAATATGCATTTACGCTTTTGATGGAAGGTTAAAAAAGGACTTTTGCGGTTTATTGCTGACACGTCACTATCCACATAACTAACAACAGACAGGAAAAGTTGACTAGCTAGCAGTGAGTTAGCCTGGACACATAAAGCAGAGATTTACAGGCTCGTGTATTTGCAGTCGAAGGAGACGGGAATAGAGTAAGAAGTGGGCTCGCATTCCCTGAAGAGTATTAAGTTATTATTAAACTACATGCGTGTTGCTGCATATCATAACTTAACCTCCTAGCTTATAGCAACGTTAGCCTATAACTGATGTGATGGTGAGTGACAGTGCATCGACTCATAGGGCGTAACACAGCGTTAGCATAAACAGTCAAACCGAGGACTGAAGGCAAATTATGAAGAGTGAAACTTAACAACACATGTCACTAACAACGATAACATGTGAAGCAACAACAAGACGTTTCACGGCAGTGCAGCGAGCTGTCAAAGCGGGGAATCCACCACATTTAGCAATAACAGCAGGCTAACGCTGGTTAGCTTTAGCTTTAGTTATCATTTTATCAGGCTAACGCCACCGAGGCTACACAGCAATAGGGTCTGTGTTGGAGTTGGTAATCCTGTCATGACAAAGCAGGAAATGTGTTGCCAAGTATGATGTGGTGTTGTTGTGATTAGTTTGTGTCAATACTGGCAGGGTAAAGGAGAGAAAGAAACATTATTTTACTATAAAAATCTGGTTTACCTGCATCCATCCCGACGGTCTTCACCCTACCTTGTTTGTTGTTCTCTGGACTCCGACCCGGCGGACCAATGGGTATAGAGTCCTGCTGTGGAATTTGGCGAGAGGCGGGACATTTATTACGACATCCAATAAGAGAAGGGAGTGGGGTCACGTCACCCAAACCAATCAGTAGTGGCTGACGTCGCCGTCCCGTTGAAAACAATCTATGGTGCGTTCATGTTACAGAGTTAAGGAGGCTTGATATCCGTGAGGCTCCCTTCTCTGACCATAAGAGAAGTTACATTTTTCTCCCTCCTTTCAACAAATTACTAGAGCCTTAAGCTAGACAGTTAACCAAAGCCTTCTTCTACACGACTGTAAAAAATGATGTAATCTTTTAAAGCTCCAGAATTGGGAGAGTATACGGAATATACGCTACTGAAAACCTTTGAGAGGAGGAACCACTGCAAATTAGATGACTTCAGTTGACAGAAAGCTCAGGGCATTTCTGAGAAGGAAGTGAAAACTCATCTTTTGTCAAGAAAAAAAACACTCATGATTAATACTTATTGTTTAGATGTTTACAGTGACCATTCAATTTCGTACGTAGATATACAGTATTGCTAAAAGGGAAAAACAAGTCCTTGAACTAAGATTACACACAGTATGATCAGTGGAAGGTGTGAGATGCAGCAAACAAATGCATTGTCATTTCGTTGGAAAATTAGGTAGAAAATGTTTCCATGTGGTTGGAGACTCGTTTAATTGACATTTCATCATGTCATTTACAGATAAATCTGTTGGCCAATCTGTGTCTAGTGATTCTGATTCAACCACTAGGTGGTCACAAATAACCATCAATGTTTCTGGCATCGCTTATTCTTTGCAGTCTGTAAATACAATCATTCACACCAAGATCTAGCTGAGAGACAAACACACGCAGAGAAAAGCAGACTACAATTTTAAGCAAAAGGCTTATACTGCAATTAAAACATTTACATATCCACCACTTACACACAAAAAAATACTGCAATTAAAACATTTACATATCCACCACTTACACACAAAAAAAAAAACATTTACCAGACGTCCAAAAATGTTTACTTCTTTTCCGTCATAAATGTTTGAAAAGGACTTATTCATTTTCATTGTTTGAGACTACAGACAGCTAGAAAACTAACTTTTTACGTTTGGTTGATGTAACACACCAAGCAATCAGTTCAGCACCACTTGCTCACAAAGTGCCTTTAATTGAAGCTTAGTAAGCCCTTTATTTCATCTGAAAGACCACTTACCTTCTGGGAAAACAGCTTCAAAGCACAATCTGTTTATAAAAATGTATCATTATTTACTGCTGCTGACTTGACAAATTGCCGTTAGAACCATTGTATTATTGTTCATATTTACAATTGCAGATGACTCACAAACGTGTATATTTTCTAGGACTCATAGTACTACGTGCCGGTGCCGTATAAAAGTGAAATTATTCATGGAATAAATTATGCTCACAAAATGAAATGTTATCAAAGTGCTCTAGCTTAGTGAACATGTACTGTAACTAGCGTTACTGCAATTACAGTACAGCAATGGCATACACTGCCTCACAGTGAGGCAATGAGGAAGGAGAAAAAGTTGCATTAAGTGTATAGTGCTGTCTGAAATACACATATGTAGTTATCATAGACTCAATTCATCACTCATTAGGGACTGTACAAACATTATTAGGGTGGGGAAGGGGTCTGAATCTTAGTTTATACACATTCTTTCCGAATATATATATTTGCTTGAATAGAAAAATGTAACACTACTCTAAAAATATTATGAGAGTACGGAGGAAAAGCAGAAATAATAATTTAAGATGGTGTTCCCCAATTTAAACATGTATAAGTTAGTGGAACCCCGGTCAAAACATTTCCTTTTACTTTGCTAAATTATTAGAACAAGTTGGCAATGAGTGAATATGAACTTGATTTATATTACAGGCTTTATGACACGTTTCATTTGTTCTACCTTTGTGTTGTGATGCAGAATAACATGAAAGAACAAATGTTGGTAGAGACAACATTTACTCACCAATATCCACACAGTCAATCGTAACTATTTGGTCCCTTTTTAAATTATTCTGGCAAGGGAGGGCTGAAACACATTATAAATCTTGAGGGAGAGGAAAAGCAAAGATCCTCCCATACTCTTCCCCAAATCATCTTTTGAAATAATATCAATTAATAATTTCCGTACAGTCCCTTAATTGGAGAAAAACATGTTGTATTTTGCATATATATTGCTATAGATTTTTGTACAACCAAGTACAGTAGTTACAGTTTTCAACCACTAGGGGCAGCCAAGCCTCTGCCAAATAGGAAGCGAAACAAATGAGTAGTTCTGCTGATTGTGGAACAAATTATAAGCTAAAAACATTAAGAGTGGGTGATTCTATACATTCGCGTCAAAAGTGTGCCATAACCTTACCATTAACAATAAATAGACAATCTTGCAGAGGAAGCACGGAAAGTCCTTTTTCTGTGAATGGACAGGCGTTCATCGTCCACGAAGGCTCAGTGCAAACGAGTGTAAACATAATCCAAAGCAGTGGAAGCTTTAGTGGAGTGCTGGTGGTGGTGGCGGGGTACAGTGTCGGTCAGTCCGCTACAAAAAAAAAACCAGTGCGTGACTTTGTCTTTCACGTGTCTCTGAGGAGGTACAACACAGTGGCCTTCAGGTAGTGTCCGAAGGCACAGACGGCGGACACCAGCCAGTGAGAGCGGAAGCTGGGATCGGTGTTCACCACGCATTTCGTTACATCCACCTGTGACGGCAGAGAGGACACAGAGCTCACCAAATGAATTCAGACTGTGGAATGAAACAATGAGAAAAAAAACGGAAAAAAAAACAATAATTCCCAACATGTGTTTCTTTCAAAGCAAAAGCCCACACTGCAATCTCTGCAATGCTTACTCGAAAAGTCTACTTATATAACTAGAGCACTTTCGTAGACAATGAGATTTCACAGAGAGCACAGTTTAAGTGTCAGTCCTGACACTAAACACTTCTCCCTCCTCAGATCCGTCACATCACAGATTGTTATGGAGTTTTTCCCACACGCTGATTATCTCCCAGTGTGGAAATATTACAGTTTGAGTTTAGACCGGGACGGGTCCCTCATTTGTGCTCATGAGGTCAGTTATACAATGCATTGCTCTTCATTTGGTCACACTCCACTTGCCCTGAAAACAAAACCGACTTGGGTGCCATGTCTCTGAGTGCATGGGCGCATTTGTTCACTTGTTTTGCTCTTTCCAGCAGCGCAGAGGCCCGTTGCCAGGCCTTGTTCCTTCTGGTGCGCTTTGTTGTCTCTGTAGGATTTTATCATAAAGGCTTTTCTTATTGATAGGATTCTGCAGAATAGACTTCTACTATTCTGTCTGAAGCTGTGGGGTGGATGTAGGTGTGATATTGTCAATACACGGTGTTTTAACCCTGTTATCATACAGCCTTTGAAGACTATATTGAGACCATAAAATCATGTTTACAATGTTTACTGAGGTAATAAATCAAGTGAGAAGTAGAGTCATTTTCTCATAGACTTCTATACAACCAGACTTCTTTTTGCAACCAGAGGAGTCGCCCCCTGCTGGACATTAAGGAGAATGTTTAAGTTTAAGGCACTTCAGCTTCACTTTTCAGACCCTGAGGATGCCGACAATTTGAAGCTGCCACCTTGGGCTCTGGAAAAATATTAATGTTTATTTTTCACGTTCTTCTGATATTTTATAGACCTAACCACAAATGGAATAATCATGAAAACAATCAGAGGATTGCAGCCCTAATATTCATAACACACCCACCAACACAGAAATATGAAGAAAAACAGATTGAAGCACTTGTTTACTTACTTTAACAACTTCATGCCCAATAAAATATTTCCATAATATTGACACTGGGACTATTTTTTTGTAGTTAGCTTGACATACTTTGCCACATCCAGCATGGCGGAAACAGGAGAAAACACACCCACACACACACCTTCAGTTTACCACTGTGAAAGTAAAGGTCTTAGAGTTATTTCATCAGCAACACTTACACAAACAAGCGATCAGGTAAAAAAAGAACTTGCCCTTACCCAGCCCCCTCTCCTTTTTAACCAGGAGATCAGGCTCTTGCGGACAAACTCCCCCATGCAGTCAACAATGGTATGGACCATAGCCGGGTGGCCGTGGCGAACACAGTCCACTGCCAGGGCTCCTGCCACGGCGTACAAAGACACCACCTTCCCCCATGTCACACCTGACAGGAAATACACTGTTAGAACAAACTACACTGCATCCTTACTCAAAGCTTCATGCACAGAGCCATTTACGTCCTGCTATGTGATATATGAACGCATATTTTGCAAACAAATTATTATTTGTTGATTTGAGGGTTCTCAAATCAAAGTGGAGTGCCTATTTTTGAGGAGTTTTTAGTGCAGCAAAATTCTGTCAGCAGCTCTTATTCAAAGATGGATGAACAAACTCTAAAACGTCAACAGCAGCCAGGCAAGAGGCCTACATGCCTGTCTGTCCCACAGAGAAGAAAACCCAAACAGAAGGCTCGGGCGCCAGGCAGGCAGTTCGCCTTGCTATATTAGTGAGCAGATAATTTTTCTTGGTTCACTTGTTGAGTTTCTGCCGCAGCACCATTTACAGTCAAAGCCTCAGACTCTTTTTGCAGTGTTTACATGTCTAACGGATACAAAATGAGCCCCCAACTCCATCCATCTTCTGTATCTGTCATCCGATTCATTCCTAGGATCTGGTAAACGGAGGTCATGTTTCTCTTTAACTGTGAGACCTGGAATTTGCAGAGTGACACTCTCCACTGTGTGCACTTGCAATGCTGCTGTCCAATTTATGGTGAGTTCATCGATTCTAAGTAAAGGTTTACCTTTTAAAATGAGTAATTAAAAAAATAAATAACATCTGAGAAGTCACACACACTCTTGCCACAGTGTAGGAAAAGCACATTGCCATCGCCAGATGAGTAACAACTCTGTTGTTTTCTGTAAAAAAGTCTGGCATTTAAGCATTGCGGAATTAACAAGCTAGCTAGCTCACTAGCGGACAGCTGGCTAGTTAGCGAGCTTGCTGTAGTAGTTTAAGAAAATGAGCCAAACTGCGAGCTTCGGCAGTAACGGGTCTCATGGTCCCTTCCCTTTCCACTGAAAACAGCTACCAGAAACAAGTGAAAGTGATGAGACTGAACCGGAACAGTAAAGTTGAGGGCCACAAAATTCAAAACTGTGAGCTCAAAGACACTAAAAGCTCCGTATTCATAAGGGGAACTTGCGGTTGGGAAAGAATTCACTGTGGGTTTAAATTAGAAAGTTTTAAAAGCGGATACCGGTGTAACATGCTCGGTGTGGGAATGTGTTTCGGCTGTAGTTTATCTGTGCCTTGTGTAAGGCAGCATGATGTTTGTGACTGAGCTCAAAAGCATCAGAAGAGTTTGTGGTCATTATCTACAGCTGCCCATGACTTCCTCCTCACAGTGACACGTCTAGACTGTTACACAGTATGTCCAAATTTACATTTGTAGTCATTGAGGGCTACTTTGTCATCCTGTATACTGAAACTAGAGCCTAACCGCAATGTATGTCTGCCCATGTACTTCCCAGAACATGTTTCGATTTAGGTAGATATTCTTTCGCAATGATAGGTCTGAAGTAGTCAGTGATATTTCTAAGTAACTTTGCACTTTCAAGGACCACACAAACCTGATTTTCTTCCGTGTGCAGTTGATTCCTAATTACTTTTGCAGCAGATTGCTTTGTTACAGCCCCGAAGGTACAAATCTGCCGAGGCTGATGACTGAACTCCGTGGGTGGGGTCCAAACTGTCTGTAACAATCACTCGCTCTGGCAACATGTTAACCTAATATGGACTGAATGTTTTCCCTGCGGTTCCCTTCCTGTAAGGGGATAATGACTGCAACAAAATGTTTCGGACTAACTGGAGAATTACGCACTCACCCTGCAAAAAGGTGTTTACATGAAAAAGTTGGCTGGAATTAGTTGATGTTTGAGGGGGAGGAAATTATGGCTTGCTCTAGTAATTCAATAGTAAAGCATTAATAGGAGCAGTAACATAGCTCTCCAGACATTTAAATATCTTTATTGTATTTGTCTCAAGCTATGCTCCTCCTTCTCGGTTTCAACAAAAAGAAGAACTTCCCTAAAACAGCAAAAACGATCCGTAATCTTCCTTTGTATTGAAGTTTGCGTACCTGATAACAAAAGCGCTACAGTTAGTTCCCATCATGCAGGCCTGCACGCATTGGCTTGATTTACAATACAGCCAGATACTGATGTGGACCTACCTGTGGAGAAAATGTCTGCAGCCACAGCCAGGAAGGCGTCCGACACAATACTCTCTGAAGCCACCGTGATGTTGAGCTGTCGCGCTACGTTGCGGTACACGTTGGGTCGAAGGTACTCCAACTCATCACCTGGCCAAAACACAGGAGACTAAACTCAGCGAGAACATTTTTTATCGACTGTAGTGCCTCTGACTTTAACTGCATTTGGGCTATCCACACAACTAAAGCAAGACTTGAAAGAAGCAATAACTTCCTCTAACAAATCAATAGTTGACTTCATTTGCAGCAAAAAAAACAACACTTTAAGACCAGTAGCTTATGGTAGCTAATGTTAGCTTTAGGTGAACATTGCTGTACAACAGACAAAACTGACTCAAACAACTGGCTTAACTGTTCTCCACTTGTGCTATTGTAACAATAGCTGAAACAGTAGCTCAGCATTTGTAGCCACAATGGTCATATTCTGGCAAAAGCTACATATTCTCGCTTTAAATTTAAAAGTGCGTTCTTCTAAATGACCCTTTGCTAAGTCCCGCCCCTCGAATGCAGACTGGCCAATCATAGCGTAGCGTCAACCAGCTCCGACAACCATCTGGCTCTGGTCTTGTGCAATCGTTTCAGGTTTTTCTTCAATTTTCAGGCGGGTGTTGTGGATTTGGAGCTAGTCCTGGTTAAACGTTGCGTAATAGTGATACTCGTTATCCGGAGAGGTTGGAAGGAGATGTGAGTTTCTAAAACATTACGTTTCTACGTAAAAACCTGTGGAGCTAACATCAGCAAAGTATATTAGCACATCGTTAACTAGCGTTAGCCCTTCTTAGCTACTGAATGTATAAACATGCTACTTTTCTTTTTAATTGTAACAGTAAATAAATAACTTGACCCTTCTTTATAGTGTTGTTTCTAACTTCATTGTATTCTGTCTCCATCTCCAGGTGATGTGGTGGTTCACTTTTACACTGTAGGCTTTAGCTTATATCTTTATCTTTATGACCCGTTTTCACTGCTGAATTCGTTTAACAACATGGATTTATACTCCAAACCCCCTTCTGTCTGATTCTCTCGGAAAATCGCTTTTTTCATTTTTCCAAAAATTCTATAATATTTCTTCAGGGAATGCAGTTAGTGACAGTGTGGGCTCCATGGTAACATAGCTCTGCCAGCTTGATGGAGGAGCAGCAGGTGGGCGGGGCTTAGCCACGAGTCAATTATGAATCTCACCAAAACCATTAAGCCCCTGATGTTTGTCTTTGTGCTATGCTAAGCTACATTTTTCTGTACAAAAAGGAGAGTGGTATCCATCTACTCATCTAAGTCTCAGCAGAGAAGCGACTAAGCATATTTTCCAAAATGTCAAACTATTCCTTATATTCAAAATCTGATTTCACCTGATTTTTTAAATATAATTCATGTGCAGCAGATGCTTTGTTGTAACCTGGAATGACTTCATATCCAGTATTTAAATTAACAAAGTCCAACAGTCTGTAATCTAATCTCTTCAGTAGATTCTTGCCGTACTCTGTTTGCATCACAGTTTTTGTTGTCCTCTCTCTGCTGGAAAGTGTTCACAAACATGAAACATCCCCTCTGTTGTTTCCTTTTAATAAGCACAGTCTCTGTTCGATCCGAGTCTCCAGTGAATTGCACAACTAAACTGGCGGTGGTGTGATAACCACAAATGGTAAAGTGAAACCTCAGAACTGTATCGGTTTTCATACTGGGCAAACATCCAAACATTAGCTAAAGGAAACTGTGAATATATTATTTTCCTGGGAATCCCTTAAAGGTGTTTCAGTGAAAATTAGTCATAGGTGCGCCCCGCCAACCACACACACCTGAACATTTAGTCAAATGTGTTTTAATGTTCAATTGATTCATTTTTTTGTATTATTATTTAAAAAAAACAAAGGTTCAAATAGCGTTTTCGGAATGATTTCAATGGGTATTGTTTTTGAATGCAGCAGATATCACTGCACTCTGAGGTCGACCATAAGTCTCTATACAACTGACTGGTCCAACACAGTGTTAAGCGGACCGTGCTCCAAAAACAAAAAAAAAAACTCACCCAGCCACAGCAGGACCGACGATATATCTCCCAGCGCCCCGCCTGATGCAGCCCGCCCGTGGTCAGGCTTCGACCAGCCTATCCCGGCGCGGTTGAGCCTGGAGTAAATGTAGTCCCTGCACAGCGCCTTGGCCTGGGACACCAGCTCCTTGTCGGTGGGCGAGCGGTCAAACACTTCGGCCGCGAACACAGAAGAGCGGCGCAACATCTCCATGCCCCTGTCACCCGCCGCGGACTGCGCTGCTCACCTTCCCCCGCCACCGCCGCCTCTCACGGCAGCCACTTCTGCACCGGGACACGTCCCCCCCCGCCTCCTCCTCCCTCCTTCTGTAGTAGGCACTAGGAAGACTTGTGGAGATTATCCTGCATAACAAAACACGCGGATTAGTTTGTTGGTTGGACATCTTTTGCCTGGATAGAGCTGTCCGACGCAAACCCAATCAACGCACGTACTGAAGCTGCAGGTTACGTAAACCCCACGCGGAAGAGCAGGAAAAGTTAGTCCAGAAGAGGTATGCATGAATCCATAAAGTTACAGTTAGTGCGCCCATACTGCCTTATAATGAAGGTATGGACAATTCAAATAACACTTACCCGAGAACATGTTATCCTGCATCCTAACTCGTCACTGAGCAGAAAAGTTGGTTTTGATCATTTGACATTTAGGAATTTAAGAGTTGCTGCCACTCAAATCGAAAAAAAGAAAAGAAAAGCTCTCCAGTTTATAGTCTGACAGGCTCTCCTTCTAAGGGCACTTATTGTGAAGTCCTAAAGCGGAGATACACAAGCCCCGCCCCTCCACCCCAACTCATACAACACACACACACACACACACACACAGAGAGAGTACATGACCCAGCAGTACTAACTGGATCTGTCAATTAAAGGTGCACAGCATTGATCTGACATCTATATGTTTTGTGTGCTGTTGCATTAAGCAGCCCTAGAGCTGTTGTGTTACAAAACCAATGAAGATAAGGTGTGCCTGCATTAAAAAAAAGAAATCTCAGATCAAACTATTCGATTATCTTCTACCCAAGAGGAAACCCACAGGAGGCTTGTCAAAAAAAAAAACATTTAGTTTTTGCCTATAAAGTCTAATAAAGTTGGGGGACCTGTGAGAGACAAAAAAAAAAATCAAAGGAGCAGACGTAATCAAATTCTGACTTTAAATCCCAATTACAGGTCAAACTCCCTAAACACCTAATCCTACGTTTCCCATAATGCAACCAATGACATCTTTTCATTAGTCGCTCCCTGCCGGGGTCAACGTCCACATCTTTTAAACTCCACATCTCTTCACACTCTTCTGTTATGATTTTAAAGCCCGAGCTAAAGCGACCCTGATGACATCACTATGACATCATCAGGGTTATTCTCTCAAACTTTAAAAAGCTTCCACCAGAGCCACAAAAAACAGGACACAACTGTTTTTCACAGGCTCGTTACATTCTTATTGATTTGATCCATACCTCTCTCTGTCCTTTAAATATGAAGCTAATATGCTAAGCTAACAGCTGTTAGCTTAGCATACTAGCTTAGCACACAGACTGGAGAAGGGGGTCAAACAGCTAGCCCTGATTACACACATGAGGTATGATGCATATCCTCTATGACACACTAACAGGATTAGAGTTAGCCTATGATAAAGATGTGAAACATGGAATACAACATATTTAAGTATTTAAAATAAGTAATCTTTTTTGGCTGCCATGTTGACTGTGGCAGTAGTGTGCATACATGTGGTTTTGAAAGCACAAACACTGACAGCAAGCAGCTACACATCTCCTCCACTCCCCAACAGTTGATCATTTAACTAGATTTCCTTGGCAGAGGAGCGACATTGTCATCTGTGGCCCGGGGGAAGCCACCCCACCCTCCGTTCCCTCCGTTTGGGCCTGCCCGAGGAATGCCCTGCTTTGTTTATGACTGCTCAACAGATTTGCAGATCCTTGTTAAAACCAGAGGCAAAGAGGCGAACTCCTTCAACTGTCACCGACAGCTCGGTTTGCAAAATACTTAATCCAAAAAGCCAAGCATGAAAACGCATGTTCAGTCCTCGGAGTACGTATCAGCACACGTTTTAAGGCTCATTGCCAAGTGTGCATATCATTGCAGCATGTGTTGCAAGTATTTCTCCTCATTCCAACACATTTCCAAGGTGAGCGACAGTGCAACAAAACTGCTAGATGCCAGTAGTTGATTGGCATTGATACATCTATTGTTCATTCTTTTTTTCTTAATAAAGCAAAAATGCCAAAGGATATGGTTCCTGCCTCTCAGATGGGAGGATTTGCTGCTCATCCTTTGAATAATTATTTGGTTGGACAAAACAAACATTGCGCGAGCATCACTTTGTGCTAGCAATGATAGACATTGTTAGAATCTTTGCAATTAAACAATCTATCGATTAAGGGAGAAAGTAATCGGCAGATAAATACACAATGAAAATAGTCATTATGCAGCCCTATATGAAGTAAAACCCTTCTTTTATATTAATGCATGAGTAATAACAAGTTCATGATACAATATATAATTGTACAAGCATCACAGGGATATTTTTCTGCATCGAGTACTTTTATTTTTAATACTCCCATTACTTTATTTTGCTGAGTATAATGACATACTTTCAGTTAAAAAAACATTTTCAATGCAGGACTTGTAATGAAGCATTTTTACCATGTGGTATTAGCACTTTTATTTTTAAGTAGAGGATGCGAATACTCGCTTGTCAGTTCCCACATTGATTTTAAAATGATTCTTCTAGTCTTTAAAGGCGTGGTCGATGCATTAGCCGACTCGTCTGACATCCTTCCAATGTGTGAACCAGGACGCCCCTCAGGTCCTCTGGCACTAGTCCTTCACTTGTTACAGAGTGCAGAAAAAAAAACTTTGAGTGAGGCAGTTATTAGTTTTTATGTTTGCTTGAGGAACTGAGAGCAGCTTAAAGTTATATCTTAATCTATTGCCCGGCTTTATGGACAATATTTATTTAATTTAATCATGTATTTAATTCATGCCTTCAATGTTGATTTTATTTGTCCTCATCTTTTATTTTATTAATACATTTGAAATGTCCATGTGCATTAGACCCAAAATAGTTTCACTGTTTACATTCATATTATCAGCTCGTGAGTCATCTGTAGTTCACTTTGAATAGCACTAACCTGTACTAGAGTTGCTTTGCAAGTAATGTTTGATGAAGATAACCTGGCGGCTAAAAATGATCTCAACATAATGTAGCAACTGCAGCCTCTTATACCGTTGACATGTAAAGAAACATACAGCAAATAGAAAAGTCCACCACTGGACATTTGGTATGTATCTACCGGCCACATGTTCCCTGATAAATATCAGCACAAAGCCACAGAGAGTGTGATTGCAACGATCTTTTTATTCGTTAGGATCTTTTCAATGGAATAAAATGAAGACTACATGTGGGGGGGGGGGGGGGGAGATGCGGGAGCAACGGCCCTGATGACGACTCTAAACAATAAATAGGAGTAACATATACCGTTTGTTAACCTGTTGCAACAGTCAGTCAGTCTCTCTCTCACACACACACACACACACACACAGAATGTCAGATGGTTTGGAGAGGACCTCCATCATCACCTTACGTGAGCAGCTCCAGTGGCTTCTCCGAACACACACACACACACACACGCATACAGTGGGGGGGTTAAAGATTCCAGTCTTCATACAAAAAAACATAACGGTTAATATCACGTGTGCATGTAGCGCACCAAATAACCGACAATAAGCGTCGTTGGTGTCTCCCATGAGCCCCGACATCATTACCGAGTACAATTACTTCAAAATGTGTTCTTCTGGTTCGCCTTTAGAGGGGAAAACCTGTGACTTTTGCACACTAGAGTCACCACTGCACAATATTTCCTCATGTTATCCCTATGCCAAAGAATAAAAGCAGGATACATTTGATATTAAAGAGAGAAATGTAGCACCGAACTGGCCGCAACGCTGCCCAACTACAGGTTAAAGCAGCTCCCTTTGAAACACGTGAAACCTCCCATTATCAGGAACGCTGCTCATACTAATACTTCATACAGCTTTATTCTTGAAAAAGATAAAAAAAATCTCACAAATGCTGCCAAACGTTTGCAACCAAAATCGTGTGCGTGTCAGATTTTCTCTAAACCTCCCATGCATCTCCAGACGACTTAAAACTTGCTTCAACATCCCGTGAACTTCCTGCTCGCCTCCGTCTCTCTCGCGCACACACACGCACACCTTCAATGCAGAGAGCACATTCTATCGTGCACCTTCATTTTTTCCCCACATACTGTGTATCATCTGTGTCCCAACAAAGCTTCAGTCATCACGTGCTAAAGAGTAAAATCCCCCTTTGTGTTGGAGTTGGTCCCATATAACAGTGTTTCCAATCAGTCCATCTATGTGAACGGCCCAACTGAGCGCTACACATGCAAAGAAAACACGGATCAAAATGTCTCCCTTTCATTATGTCCTGTATACTGACATGAACGTAAGCATTTTACAAACCGTTAGAATTAAATCCTTAGGCTGAGAAATGTTAAATACTATTTTAACTGGCTGCATCTTTCAGTCTGCTATTGTCCAAATCTTTGCTCCGCGTGAAAACGACAAAAAAAAGACTTGATGGTCTCTCTGATGCCCCGGGGAGGCCCAGCCTCCAGGTGCGGGCAGCATCCGATTCAGTTTCCGTTCATCTCCACGGAACCTCCTTTGGGTATGAGCAGGCTCATCCGGCCCGTGGTGCTGGCCGCGCTCTTGATCACCTCAATCCATCTGCGGAGACAAGCACACAGGGTTGTTTTTTTTTGTTTTTTTTATTAAACAAGTTTCTGCGGTTGTGAGGGCCGACCCCTCGTGGCGTGCGCCGCAACGAGTCGCTTACCTTTCGAAGGTGTACTCGCTCTCCGCCCGGAAAAAGTAAACGTGGGACTTGAACTGCAGCTTGAAGACGTACTCCTTGTGGATGCCGTCCGACTCTTCGGGGGTGCTGACCGTGTAGCCGAGCAGCGGCAGGCTGGCCAGCGGGAAGTCGTCCTGCAATCGAGAGACGGGGAAACGCTTTCTGAATACAGACCGAATGCCTCGCCACTCTAGCAGCAAATGAATTCATCTGTCAGGTCACCAGTGCTGACCTGGTGAGTCTTGTAGAAGAACAAGCAGAAGTTGGTGAAGACCACCCACAGTTTCTGCCAGCCGTTGCTGTTCTTGAACTTCCTCAGGAGGTAACCCGACAGCTGGTTCTAGGCAGAAAATAATAAAAAAGGTTGGACGGGTGATTGTAACTGATGTTTTGTTATTTGTGGCTGTGTGGGAGCGCTTAGTTGTGACACCAATTACATAGAAAACTTTTGCGTATTTACCAGGGCTGTAAAAGTGTGGAGGTGTGCTCTAACTTTAAAATGCTCACTTCTTTTTGCCAATAGAGGCTTTGTTTATGTAATAATGTGGAGATGAGTCGCTGTTGGGTATTCACGTTTATTTCCTTATTTCCATGCGATTAAAGGACAATTACATTTTATCCTCCCCTCAGCTCTGGCCATTGGTTAGTTATAGTAAAATTGGATTAACCAAAGTAATTGCTGGGATCTTGGAAAGCCGAGATGTTGCTAAAAACTACCAGGTAAAAAAAAAAAAGACTTGCTTTACTTTCTATGGCTGTGAGCATTCTGTGAGCAAGACTTCCTTCAATTGTGAAGAGCCAGACATACTCTGTTCTGGGTTACATTAGTAGTCTCTATTCTATAACATTTTCCTCCTTTTGTAACAGTTTGTAGTTGCTTTTTTTTGTGTGTCTTAAACCGGAGAGCTGTGGCTGCGTTGTGTGTTTTTGTATTTCTATTTGTATTTAACTTGTTTTGTTGTGTAGGTACAGTTTGAGATGGATGATGAGTGCTGCAATCTGGTTTTATGCTGTGTGATCTTGTAGAAATAGACGACAAAATGTGATGCATCAATAAACAAACCAGTGTGAAACCTTAATAAAAATAAATCAGTCAAAATGTTTGATTCTCATTGGATTTCAACATGCAATTAAAAAAAACATAATTAGCCGTTTTCAGGGGACTCTGATTTCTACTGAGAATCCAGGGAGAAAGCGCGTGGCCCCGGTACCTGGTTCATGCGCAGGTAATCAGTGAGAGAGAGGTTCTGGTTGCGGTACCAGCAAACGTGTGTGATGGTGTTTGGTCGTTGGCCCTGACCGAGGAGGTAGCGAGGAGGAAGCTCTGGTGAGATAGCCGGAGAGCCGTAGACTGAGAGGGCGAGGAGACAAAAGAAAAGGGGCGAAAAGGGTGCAGAGAACAGGGTTAGCGTGTTAGCTTAGAGAGGAAGAAAGGGGGAAGAAAAGTCCTCGAGGTCTGTGGAGGAAGAAGGTGGAAGAGAAATCATTTATTGCGTGCACATTATTAATACCCTCTCGATCACAAAGAGCCTTCCGGGACAGTCAAACAGATGAGTTGCAGGATATCAACAGACACCAGGAGGGGGGAAAAAAAGAGGGAAAATGAAAATGTTAGAAAGAGGAGGTGACACGCAGAGACGACGGCAGCCGCTCAAATCTGCCGCTGCAGTGGTGATGAATGTCAGGTGCACGCGAGTCGAACTACTCGTCGTCTGTGTTTTTCCGCTGATGTGTGAATGGGTGCGCGTGTGTGTGTGTGTGTGTGTGCGTTAAACGTGGGCGGAGGAGGAGTACCTCCACAGCCTGGCTGTGATCAGACATAGACACACTGGTGTTGCGGTGCCAGCACACGTGCATGGTGGTGTTGGCGCGGTGGTGCGTCTGCTTGTCCAGCGACGTGTGTGACGAGTTCATGTCGTCCTCCGACTCCTGCTCCAAAGAGACCTCGTCGGACGATCCTGGGGAGGGGGGAGGAGGAGGGAAGGAGGAGGCGGGACAGGAAGTTGTTTGGAAGGGATTAACTGAACATTTGAATGCGTTCTGTATCCCAAGGAAAAAAATATTTTCTTTGTCACTTGAGGAAAAATATATATATTTTTTAAAGTCTCCACTCAATCAGTGCGGCAGTCAGTGTACGTCTTCAGGTAACACTGAGGGAATAGAAGCTCTTACGGTTGGAGTGGTCGCCGAGTCCTGCATCAAGGAAGATGGTGGACTTCTCTTGGGACTTCTTGGCCAGGTCAATGGCCATGTTCAGGTCCTCGATCCACTTCCCCATCTCCACTTTAGAGCTGGAATCACAGACAGGACAACCGTGCACCGAAATTACACGTGGTGACAAGTTGTGTGCATTTACAGCATAGAAAACATAACGTAAAATATAATATTCATAATAAAAGATTCTATATTATTTATCTAAAGAAACACTACAGTGCAACTTTTGGTCCAATAAAAAAAAATAAAAAAAAAAGGTTCTCGTTTCTCACCTGGCAGCCACGACAACGGTCCTCTGAGCAGAGTAGATGGTGAAGCAGTGAGGGACCGACCACTCGTTTTCACTCTCCTCAAGCTAGGAACAAAAGAGAAACCCAGACAACGTCAGCCTGACGCGGGAAGCATTCCATCCAAAAGACACATCTGTCAACAATGAATGACTTGAGCTTGGGGATAAAAAAGGGGGGGAAACGCAGGCGGGGAGTCTGAATGGAGTCACAAACAGACCTCCCAAAGGGCCTCTACCGGAGCATTAACATGCGTCTGTGTGGAGGTAAACCGTGATGATCATACAAACACCTTTTGGACCGCAGGAACTTTCCCCAGGTACTAGGAACCTTTTGAGGAACTGTTTTGACAGCAGGGACCAGGGTCTACGGTAAGCTTTTTACTTTTTTGAAAGTACAGGAACTTTCCGGGTGTGGTCTACAGGGTTGACCGTCGTTGATTGGTCAAACACACAGTACAGAATTCAATCATCAAACAAGGAAGAATCTCTAGAATGGATTCAGGACGAGGGGAGAGCGTTTCTCTCGGTTTGATTACATAAAAGTCAAGTTAGGGAGAGATTAATAGAGATCGCGCGAGTGAGAATCACTGTGCTGTTTGACGGCGTTTGTTTCATTTCTCTCATTTCATCCATTACAAGGTGCATCAGTACATACTATGCTGCAGTAAACGTCTTCGCAGTTTTTAGATGAAACAGGCGTGCACGCTGACCTGCGACCACCACCAGCAGCAGCCCTCGTCCCATGTCATGCAGGCTAATTTGCCTAATCTCCGCAGGTCTTTAGACCTGCTATGGAAACGCAGACAACAATGGGCTGCGGGAACCTTTTAGTCTCGAGACTAAAATTCTCGGGAACTTCTTGGCTGGATAACGTGGGTTTACCTTCCTATCAGTTCCCACCTTTAAGTCCAAAACACACCCATCAGTTGTGGCAAAAAAAAAGAACATCTCTTATGTCCTTGCTTGTACTTTATCATTTGAGACGTCCACGGCTCGATATACAAGCACAGACAAGATTTTTGCATCTTGAGCAGTCTTTTGGCGACCCGTCTACACGAGCGCGGGAGAAGAAGGGTGGGGCCGGCGGAGCTCAGAGGACTTACCGGTGTATCCAGCACTATGAGCTGCAGCCAGGAGTAAAAGCAGAGACATGCAAAGTTAGGACACCCAGGGGCCCTTCCCTTCTCGACACACTGATCACATCATACACACATCGGGGTTTACTATTCCTCTACTAGAGCTGTGGTGGGATAAACGTTAGAAGAGGGCCAACGAGAGCGTAAACACTCACGATCATGCCGTGAAGGGGCAGCTGGCCGTGCACTTTGAACTGATTGGTCGCCGTGACGCCTTTGCTCGTGTAGAGGAGCATGTCTGAGAACTGAGAAGAAACATTTAGAGTTATCTTTTAGGAGCATTGATGTGTGGAAATTACAGTAGAAGTAAGCAGTAGTTTCGCACTAACCAGGAAGAACATCCTTTGCTGCAGTCCTTTCTTGGTGAGCTTGTACAGACACCCCTCTCGTATGAACTCCTATGAAAAAAAAAGAAAAAAAAAAAGAAAAGGAAGGTTCATCAGACGGCTTCCCCAGCACCCTCTACCCCCCGCTCGCCGTCACTGCACTCACCCTGCCTGGCCCCGTCAGGTTCTCTATGCCGATCAGGTCTCTCTGCAGCTCTGTCAGCTTCTGGAAGTTCTCCAGCCGGATGAGGCTGCTCTGGAGCTGGGTGGCGATCTCGGCCACTTCCTTCAGAGCCTCTGCAAGGGAACAAAACCCACAGTAATGGTTAAAAAAAAAAATTGAATTAAGACCAGACTACATAATATCCGTCTGATCATGGACGGGGGGATGAAAACGAATGTTGAGCACGTTGACCAATAGGAGCGCAGAGCACTCTTTCCGAGCAGCGCAAATACAAACGTGGCAAACGGAGAAAAGGAGTGAGGTTTCACCTCCTTTCAGTGACCATGCGACCATTTGACCGCCTGCTTTTGGTCGGGACCGTTGTGTGAAATGAATCACACATGACTCTGCATACATTATGCATGAGAAAAAGACGGAGCGATTCATTCATAAAACCATGATAACACATGTGAACACTTCTTATTTTCCCCCATTCCCATGAGAAAAAGCTGTGGCTGGTAGCAATAGAACCACTCTAGTCTTGGTACCGCCTAAGGCCAAAATCTTCATTCTCGATATTTGTCATCTCATATCTCGAAAGCAATACATTTCATGATGTAGCATGTTTTCTGGTCAGTCAGTCAGAATGTGAAATAACCACATGTTTAAGCCTGAATTTGTACAAATGAAGTCCAAAATTATCAGATTTTCTGAGAAATATGAGTTAACATGTGCTAGTTTATTACTACGTAACTGTGTATCACGATACCTCCATATATGATTTCATATCTTCCTTTGAAAGGGGATAAATCATCATATTGAATTATTGCCCAGCTGTAGTTCCACGTCGGTCGAGGTTCCAGGCGAGCTGAGCCGATTTCCTAGAAGGTAGAGTTACGACACTGCCGACCACTGATTGGTCAGAGAGAATAGTGATGACCGCCCACACAAACCCGCTGTTTTATAGTCAACAGCGACCGCAATTTTTTGAATTCACTCGACCCAGTTTTTTTTTCAAATGCTGGCTAGCAAAAAACTATGCAGTACAATTGACCTGGTACAGATCCTCGGTTTGGTTGCTGCTGAAACTATTTCAGCGTCCCGTTGAAGAAGATGTCACGGCAGTTTGGTGACAAAACGGAGTTGAGTCGAGAAGAGCCGTATCATGCAGTGAAAAAAAACGAGGCATAACTAATAGACTCTCTTTACACTCTTTAAAGTCATGAAAGAGGTCTAACATACATGTCTGTCATGTATGTTGGACAAGTCATGCAAAGAACTTATTCTGTGATCACCCGACTGGACACAAAGAGATATCATCTAGTCAGATCCCAGCGTGATTAAACCTTTTTTACTTTTTATTTGCCATCTTTTCAAATGTTTTCCTCATGATTTAATATAAAGGACTTGGAGCTGACTTTCATTTGTGAACATTGTGATGCAAATGTTTTGTCTCCATCAACTACCACTATCTCAACCAACTAAATGAGACTGTTATACGTTATAAATAACCGCCTCATTGAAGAAAAGTGATTCAAAAGTCATATGATTATTACCGACACCTAGAAAAGCGGAGCGCTCACCTTTGCAGTCGTCGTGATCGCGGTGGGCGGGAGAATAATGCTTGCACAGTCTCTCCAGGATGAGCTTGTAGTGCATGAGGCGCTGGATGGGCTTGAGCAGGAACGTGTTGAGGGGCAGGTAGCACACCTTCTGCAGCTCGAACTCCTTGTAGACCGTCTCCAGCTTCTTCAGCCTCTTGCTGGCCTTCTCCAGCTCCGTCAACACCTCGTCGTGTTTCCGCAGGAAGCCGGTGAACTCCTGCGGGCGGCGACAATAAAACACACGTGCGGCGTGAGGCACGGGACGTTCCTGCTCGCCGCTCTAACGCGTGTGTGAGTGAGAGTGAGAGAGAGAGAAGCGTTCTCACCTTCAGAGCGCACATGTTCCTCAGCATCACGTCGCCGATCATCTGGTAGTCCCCCTTGACGTGAGCGTTGGAGCGTCCCTCCCTGCGGAATTTTTTTTGTCTTTATTAGCATGTCATCGGACACACGTGTTGTCACACAGAGACACACTTGAAGGCAGCACCTACCAGAGAGCCAGCCTCTGGTCCAGCTCCTTGAGGAAGCCCCGGTGGAACTCGTAGATGGGGTCGATGTTGGAGAAGAGGAGGGTCATCAGGCCTTCGGGCATGGCGTTTTCTTTGATCACAGCGCTGCGGAACCACTGAGGAGCAGGAGAGGGACGACCGATTATTCATGCCTACTACACAGACTGGTATGTAAACATGATCATGTATGAAAATGAGGTTTATGAGTCGAGCATTTCCTCTTTAAGACGTTTAACAGAAAAAGCAAAGCAACCGAAGTCTGCCAGAGGAAGAATTGATGAGAGTCCCAATGTAAGGCTTCATGTTCAGATTTATTGAGAGTTTTGTTAGATGTTTTTCTTTTTTATCCTCCAGTTCAAAAGACTCATTACACAAAATCTTCCATCTGTTTGAGAGCCTGTGGGCCACACAGAGCAAATTCTTATCACGTCATTAGGTCCTTTCTGGCTCGTGGTTCATGAAGATTTAATGAGAAAAAACATTTACATTTAAAGATACGTAGGAGAGCTGTAGGGCTGCCCCCTTAACTTTAGATTGTTCAGTCGAGAATACTTTACATCGATCATTTGTTTAATGTGAAATGAATAATTAAAGTCACACGGGTCTGGTTCACTGTTAATCGTTTTACCCGTCTTTTGTTATTTACTTTCTTTTGAAAAGTTCTACATACTTAATTTTTGTATTATTTAATTTGACCATTTTTGAAAAAAACACAAGTAAATACAGTCCAGGCTTCTACATTTGTTTTGAAATAACCACATTATTTCTACCTGGCCTCGGTAGCAAACACTCACCACAGTGATGACCTCGAGGTCCTTCAGGTACGTCCGCTCCGTGGTCAGAATCTCTTTGGCGATGAAGTAGGCCTTGTCGGTGGGATATCGCTGAGGGAGAAGAGTTTCAAAACTGAGCGATGGACAACATTCCCCTGATGACGAAATACAAACGCCTTCATACTGACAAACGGTTTAGAAAATCATTTCTACCCTTAAAAAAAAAGGGGGGGGGGCATGTGAGCGGTGTACCTTCCTCCTGCCCTCCTCCTCCTCCTCTAGCTTGGCATTGCTGCCCACCTCGCTCAGGATGGGGCTCTGCAGGGGCGATGGGTTCTGGCCCGGCAGGCTGAGGGTGGACATCTGGAAGGAGGGAGACAGGCAGAGGGGACCCTTGGAGCTGAAGGGGGAGGCCTGGGGGCTGTCCACGGCTGAATCTGTGGCAGAGGGAAAAGTGACATGGAATAAAATTAGATTTTAAATCATTTAAGTCTAATAAATATCCTTTAATTAAACTACAGTGTGAGGAAGTTGGGGGAAGTAAAATGTGAGCTTTAGAAATTGGTTGAAGTCAAATCCTTAACTTCATCTTCATCTAACCTGGTTTCCTCTCCGAAAGAAAAAACACCGCCCGAGTGTTGCACGTCTCAACAAAAGCAAGCCGAACGCCTCATCACACGCGTCGGGCCCACAAACGTAAAGGGGAGACGGCGGAGCAGACCAAATTAAGTAATGGTTCCCACATCTCCCCCCCCCCACCATTGTTTTCAGAGCCCTCAACAACAAAATGATTCATAGCCAACTTATACGAGCTCCGTCTCAACAGAACTCCTGCTTTTGTTCTGCCTCAAATTAGGAGACAAGACCAGCAGATGAAACACTGGGCTACACAGATCACCACAGCTGTTCTTCCACTTCTAATGGAGAGAGAGAGAGAGAGAAAAAAAAAAAAAAAAGGAGGGGGGAAGGCCTAAAAGGAAAAAAACACTACTCGACCCGGAAATAATTGCTCACGCAAAGACTTATCAGGAATGTGGCTTGTCTGGAGGGCAAACGGTCGTTTATAGTTTATCCGACAGGGAACGACACGAGAGGGGAAGAGAAGGAAGGTCGGACGACGAGTTTGCTGTGGAATGACTTGGCACAAAGCCTGTCCAAACACACACACACACACACACACACACACACACACACTGAGCTGGAATTAAGTTGAGGAATCTTTGTGTACGAGTGCACCCCAACCCCCGACAGCAGACAAGTGTGTTGCCTCAAATTTAACAAGGCGGCGTGTGTTTACTTGTTGCACGTAGGCGTCTTTTTTTTCTAACGTAACAATGAAGAGTGTTCCGTATTAATAGGAGGATGAAAAAAAGAAACGGACCGACTAAAGTGAGGAGTCAACAGAAGCTGCTGCAGCTGGATAAACAAAGGCTTTTAAAGAATTCTATGTAGGATCCAAAATTGATCCTGGGGAGTTTCATTCGTTTTTTTTTTATTATTCAGAAAATGATGAGGCTGAAACAGCTCACCGTTACACAATATCTCCAGTCTGTTGTCTTTGTATAAACCCCCCCCAAAAAATCTTATATACATATCAACAATGCCGTTTTCAGATTTGGGACTCAGAAGACGAGGGCAAGATAAACTTCTTCCGTCATGATCTGAACGTGTAACACTACTGGAGTTTCTGTTAAAGTTTGTGTGTTTTTTAAATGTCGGTCTGCGTCTGAAAAAAAAAAAAAAGAAGAATTTTAAGTCTGACATTCATGGTACCCAAAAGTGATGACTTTATTCTTGAGTAAAAACATACACACATGAAGTACAGGTTGTTTATAATAAGTCAATATACATGTTTCAGGGTTACGTGTTGATTACTTGGTACCTAAGTGCAGTTAAGCGAAGCTGGTTATGGTCATTGGTTGGATCTTTAGTCGAGATGTGGGGAGAATCACAAAAATAAGAAAGAAAGGCCACCAGGACAAAACCCTCCATCAGACCGACCAGCTCCACACGCTCTCATAGTTTAGTGATGGCACATGAAACGACAATGGCTGCTCACCATCCTTCAAAATGACAATGAGAACTGCTGAGTATGTAACTATTGCCTAAAAGAGCAAAACTGCCCCTTTCCCACATGGATGTTCACCGAAAACATCCCGACGCTAATAGAGAGTAACCCGGAACGCACACCTGAGATACGCGTGAAAGGCATGTTGGGTGAAAGAAGAGAAAGTAAGTGCTTAAAGGCATGGCGGTGCGAGACACACAAAAAGACTAACCTGTATAGAAAATAGCAAACTCTGCAAAAGCCAAGTGGAGTCAAGTGGGCTCAGACAAAAAAAACATTGCACTTTGCAAGTCAAGACTTTCTTGAGGAGGAAATGACATCAGTGAATGTAAAAAATACGACCGATTTAGTTAGATATCAACACAGTATTAGCTTGTAGTGCTGACTTTAAGACGGACTTGTCGAGACCAGACGGCACACGCATGTTTTTGAGGCCTAAAAAAGAAGCTCTGTGCATGCTAGTGTGTTAGCGACGTACCGTGTTAAAGCTATCGACTGCTCCTATGCCAATACTTGAACATGAAAAAAAAATAATACCAGCTGATATAAAAGCACTGAGATATGAATCGTTATTGTTACTGTGCAAAAAGACCTGCCACGATTCCTTCCAA
The DNA here is from genome assembly GCF_050575085.1 of Anarhichas minor. Lineage (NCBI taxonomy): Eukaryota > Metazoa > Chordata > Actinopteri > Perciformes > Anarhichadidae > Anarhichas > Anarhichas minor. Next base: position 1,185,026 of record NW_027466517.1, read on the forward strand.
TAAACAGCAAACCACCTCGTTGGTACCCTGAAGACAGCTAAAGCCAAAAGATGCTGAAGGGCCACGTGCCAGAAAAGAGACAAACATCAACCTCTAGTCGTGAAATTACCTTTTCCTACTTTACCCAAAGGGTGTCCTTGATTTCTAACAGTTTCAAATGTTGATAAGACCTTCTCAGCTTTAGTAAGTAGGAAGTATCAGACACTATAATGCATGGTTTACCAACTGTGTGCTACAGAAGCACAAAGCCTTACATACGTACATGTGAGAGGATACATTCATTCAGCAGAAAGTGGTGTCAACAGTGTAGTTTACTGGCTCACTAGTACACTGCTTACATTCTTTAACTAAGCTCAGCATGAAGCCAAAACACTCCGGTGTGTCTATTTCTATCCTTCAGACGTAGTGGGCCTACAGGACACCCACTACGTTCATGCTGTGGACCGGTGTGATGTGAAGAACAGCCAGCAGATGTCAGTGAGGCGCACAAGTGAGGATCACTGAACCTGGACGACTATGTTGTCTTCTTTACCCTGAGATTAGAGACGCATTAAGGATTTTCCGCGATATCGGTTTCATTAAATTGAAACTATTAAGGTGGATGCAGAATATTATTCTGACATCCCGAGTTAAATTCCTATGTTTTTAGCAAAAGGGAGGCAAAACTAACAAGACATTCCTACGCTCATGTGTACTTTAGTGTTTTAAAAAAGGACTTGAAAACATGTAATAAAAAAGATACAAAGCTTCCAAAGTAAAAGCACAAAAAAGTTTTGCATTTCCTGAAATGCTCGAGGGATTCACCCAAAATGCATGATCGACATCTGCTCTGAACGGGCTGAATGTTGCGGATAAGACAAAGAAGACTGATATATATATACTACAGACTGACCGTGGCAGGGCTACAGCAGGTCAAATTACTGATCAAAACTTAAAAGCAATAAGTGCTGCTGCAAACCAACATATGGAACAGTTGATGTTTCCCGCCACTCATCAGCACGGAGAGCTAAAAATGAAAGCGTGACCACAGCGGGCGGACGGAAATCCCTCCACGTTTAAACACAAAGACAGCCGGACACGTTCACGTGGTGCAACCGTCTTTGTCTTACGATTATTAAAGGTTGCCGAGACCGTATTATCAAAGAGTGCTTAAAGTTATTCATCATTAAGTGCTGGAACAACACGGGATTCTACATTTTAATATGAGGGGATCCGGACGGGTCAGCGAGTGCCAGGGCCTGCAGGTTGTGGTACTGCCGGAGGAAACCCTCTATCCCGCCGCTGCCCAACAGCAGATTACTGTGAAACAGTTTCTGCTCGGGGGGGAGGACGCTGTCGGAGCCCCAGTCGGAGTCCGTGTCCGAGCTGCCGTTCCCGGAGCCCTCGGTAGCCGTGGGCGGGTAGCTGAGCTGCTCGAACTGCTCCACCAGGTCACCGAACTGTGCGGCGGAGCTGCTCTCCGACCGCACCGAGTACGCCGGGAAGTTGACCATGGAGCTGGCCTCCGACTGGATGTCGGAGCCCGGCAGGCAGAGCGAGGACGAGTCGCCGCCTCCGTAGCCCGCCGACATGGACTCGCCCGCCGAGATGAGCCCCAGGTTGTCCAGGTTGCTGCACTCGGAGCGGCTATTGACCAACGAGCTGGTCTCGGAGTGGCCTTCGAAGTTGTCGGGGAAAAGGCGTCTGTTCTCAAACAAGTCCTCGATGCCCACGCTGGACAGCGCGTTTCCGCTGGGGTAGGAATCCTCCGCGTAATTGAACCGATCTTCCTCGAGCCCGAAAGAGTAGGCCTCGGCCCCGCCGCCGTAAAAGGAGATCTCGGTGGGATCGTCATCTATGAACTCCTCGGTGACGTGCAGCGGCGAGTTGGACATTGAGAGCGCGTGATTCTGTGTGGCACGCAAAAGCTTCGCTTCGAACGCCTCGGGCGTAAGGACCCCCTTCCTCTTCCCCCCACCCCCTCCCACCGAGGACCCCGTGCCCCTTCGCCTGCCGCGCTCATTATCCTCATTGCCATTTTTGGAGGGCTGCAATTGGGAAGTGCCACCCTCTACACACACAAACAAGGGGCTGCAGTGTCCTGCTGCCTGATTTCTAGGGGCACCTTGAAAAGCGTAGTGAGACGGAGACGCGGCCTTGACAGGTTCTTCCTTCGGAGGGCTCGGGGGTCTGGTGGCCTGCAGAGGGGACTGAAGCTGCTGCTGCTGGGGAGGCGCTGGAGACCGGCTCGGTGTGGGCAAAGGCCGTGGCTGGAGCTCTGCTCGCGGGAGGACGCTGGAGATGTGCGCCGGGTGGAAGGACACGGTGGCGGAGGAGGGGGAGCCTGGGGCACCGAGACTGTCGTTGAACAACAAGCTCTGTACACAAGGAAAAAACAGAGTGGGGGGAGGAAGAAAAAGAAAAAAAAAAAAGAGGAGAAATTAATAAATGAAATTGTATTAGTTTACTCATTAACGTTTTTGCTCCATTTGTAGTGCCACTGACCTGTTTTGGCACATCTGTGGTGAAGGAGCGAGCAGACATCTGGATTTTACTGTTCCTCCTGAACGAGAAACAATTCAATGAATCATTTATACGAACGCAGCGTGGAAAACATTTCTCAGTCAATACTCGAGAAGACAGCGCGTCTTTCTGATAAACAGCGTGAAGACTTTGTATGAAAACACTCACCTCTGGTATGGAGTTCTCTTCGCACCGTTTTGCCTGACGTAGTCCACGAGTTGCTTCTGAGTCCGTCCACTGACAAGAGAGAGTTCTGAATTTAAAAAAAAACACCTTATGGGATACGTGCCTTTGTCTATTGTCCGTATGTGGTACCTGTATCTGAAGGAAGAGCCTCTGGTGAAGAGGATGGCTTTGGATTTGGGCAGGGGTTGGTCGAACATGCGGAAAAACGAGTGGTACTCCACGCAGATCTTCCAGAAGATTTTACACTGGTCTCGAGTGGCCATCAGGAACTCCAGTGTGTCCTGATGGGGCCCCTGAAAACACACAGAGAAAGACAATTAAAACCACACAGTATATTGGTCCCTTTTACGGTGGATGTGGAGACTTACGGATAAAACAACGCCCGACATTGGCATTTTCTGAATCAAGACACCCGATACGTACGTGAACCTCTGGGTAGAGCTTGATCAGGAACCTCTTTCTCTTGAAGCTCAGTTTGCGAATCTTGGACCAATTGAAGGTGTTTATTTTGGTGTTGCCCTGGGAGAAATGTTAGAGGAAAGAAATAACCTTTAGCGACATTGTTAGGGCCCGAGGGTCACGTCCACGAAACACAGCTGGCGTGAGAGCGGCAGCCACCTGGAAAACCTGAAGGCCCATGTGAGCGACGGCGAGGTTGATCTTGGAGCCTTCCCGGTCGGCCGCTGGGTGGAAGCGGACGCCGTACATCTCCAGTTTACGGGCAATTTCCAGGATTTGGAAATCTGATTCAGCTGGAGTATGGCCCCTGGAGTGGACAAAATGTAGGAGAAAAAAAAACATCAACACTTGTGGGTAAGAACAGTTCCTCCTTGGGCCTCTATAAGGCTCCATTAGACCAAATTATACAGAACAATGAAATTACCCATTGTGATTTAGCAGAAAACCCCCCATTTACCAAAATAACTACACCGACACAAATTTTCTCAGTGCAGTGAACAAATTGATGATCGGCCTTCAGCTCTTTAAAAAAAAAAAAAGAAAAAAAAAAAAGACTGGTAATATTTCACCACATTTGTTACAACAAAAATATATCGGCCTTCTATCAAACGACTGTTCTGTCAATAGGCAGATACTGTGTGTTTGGGTTTTCTCTAGAATAACTAACAGACATTGCCAGCAGCTCATAATTAGCTAAATCAATCATTTCTCTGAGCCCGGTATTTTCCAGGAGCACATTTAGATGATGGATTTTGTTGAAGGCGCCATCAATACTGAAAGATTTTGTTTGATTCTCCGTTGAATACACGATGCCAGAAGCTCACTGAAACGGCACTCTTTCTCAAACTGAAAAGGTTAATGATCACAATCAATGAGGCTTCAGCAGTGTCTTTGATTTCAAACACAGTTGTTGCATCGCGACTCGTTTGCAGCACAGTGTGTCCTTAAATCCCTCACAATTTCCAGGATTTATTTAAAACCATGGGATTACAACCAAACAGCATGCTAGGGAGACCTATCCATCCAATCATCACCACATTCTAATTTTGTTCATCTGCTAAGCACTGGAAATCTCCTTAGGGCCCTCCCCTGCCCCACTGGCCTTATGGCTAATAGAGCAGGCCAGAGCAGGGGATTAGGTCGAGGGAACTCGCTGCTTGTGCTTCCAGGGAAGAGATTAGCAGAAGGTCTTTACACGCTGGGCTGAAAGGAGCCCCTATTGGCCGTAGAGTAGCGCTGAGCTAACGAGGAGTCTGGCGGTGGGAAAAGTGCAACGAGCGGGTTTTGTGAGACTCTGGACTCTTTGAGACGGGGCAAACCCTCTCATTACGGTTGTTTAGCAGGAACGGGGTTTTCTCAGCTCAGTTACCTCATTGCAGTTTGTGTTGTGAAGCCACATTAAAAAAGAGACAACGTGCCACTGTTTACACATTGCAAAACATTGTTTTTCCTGTGATAAACCCTGTGGGATAGGAATAGCGAGCGGCGCTGTGTGGTCACGACTCAAAATGTCGGGTTTTATTCAACATTTAGCTGGAAATGTTCAGTAGCATTCATTTGTAATTTGTATTTCTTCCACTGCGATCTCAGGGAACAAACCCACGATGTGATGGCGCGGCGAGGTCAAACAGCAACAGTCCTAACAAATCACATTTACTCTCGTTACTCTTAAGAGACTGAAAAAAACAAAAGGTATAACCATGCTACAGCACTTTCTATTTCAACTTTGGACTTTCATTTTAAGTCTCATCTGTTAGAGACTAAAAAGAAAACCAAAACAAAATAAAATATATATATATATGACGGACTGTACACACGAGAGTTGAGCAGAAGCGTCCCGTCTGCAGCTGCGACGCAACAATGTGCTGGCACTCAGCTGGTCTATTGTGTGTTAGCGGTGAGACAATGTGCAGAAATAAGTGTGTGCTACTTAGCGGCATCAACACAGCTGCTGAAGCAGCTGTAAGGGGGTTCGCTTTGTCACTGAGGTTCAGGAAAAAAACGATAACTCTTTGGTTTAATTCAAACTGGTTTACTCCCCGACTGAATGTTCAGGATGTTCGTTAGATTTAAATTTTTTTTTTACTAATGAAGGTTACAAACAGAGTGAAATGACCCTGAATGAAGTATCCAAGCGGCAGCCATGATGAGAGCTGGTCGAATTCTCGAAAGGAAAAGGTGCTTCACTAATTCCTTTCTTACCTCCTTCAGCGTAGGGTACACCGGACCATCCTTAACGAAACTAAAAGGAGATAATGCCCACAATGCTTCGGCAGCAACATTTAAAGTGATGCACCACTCGGCGGTCAGCAACGTCTGACGGCGCTGTTTAATTGAGCATTAATAGAAAACATTCTTCTTAGGAGGTGTGATTTGTTTTTGCACAGGACTCGTGGAGGTTGTCACGGTGCTCATTTCCTATGTGTTATAAATAAAGTCGCCTAGCACAAGTCCAGTTCTTGGTTCTCTTAGCAGAAGTCCTCATGAATCCTCCTTCGTGTCTGACCTCGAACCTCATGACATTTTCCAATCGAGGTCAAAGGGAAAGTGGTTAGGAGAAGATGTAGGAGAGATGGGAGTGGAGCGACTTACAGGTGCCTGCGGTGGAGCTCCATGATCCTCTCCTGCACCTTCTCTTGGTACGGCAACAGCTTCGTCGTCTTCAGGAAGTCCCGGTCTGCTGAGTCGTCGTAGTCGCCGATCTCCGCTGTGGTTTGTGGGAGAGCGACACGTCAGTTTTTCTGAGCGAGTCACGGTAAACGTAAACATGAAGCGAGGCCCCGTTGGCTTTTATTTTGAGCGTGGGCACAGTCGTTTTATAGCAATACCAAAGATTTGACTTTTTTTTTTATGCCTAGCTAAAACGCAGTTTAATATAACAGTCAAATAAAAGTTAGCAGCTTAAAACGTACACTGGACGAGGTGAGAGGCCAGCAGGGCTCCGGTGTTTTCTGTGCAGATCAACCTGGACTCCATCAGATCTCTTTTCATCTGCAGCGAAAATAAGTACCTGTGAAAAAAATAAAAATTAAACAAAAAAGGCTTAGTGTCCATCCAGTAAAATAATATCTCAAAGCAGGCCTTCACAAAATACCTCCTCAAATAAACACATGCATCGACACTACACCGACTGCAGCAAAGCATTCAAAGAATTTCATTAACATTTTTGGGAGGACAAATACGATAATGCTCTGAACACCGTAATCGTGAGCTTCTGAAAAGAAAAAATCACTGTATTTTCTAAAGCCCCTCGACACAGGCACGAGATAAAGGCAATATCCAGAAGGAAATTACAGTCACTGACCTCGTGAACTCCTCCTGCAGCTGACCGGGGTCCGGAGGAAAGAATTTCACCGACAGTCTGAAGAGCGCATTTGCCGGTCCTGCAAAGAAAAACACGAGACTAGATGCTCAGCGCACAGATACACTTTCATTAGGCGGGATTTGAGCTAATGTTTGAGCTCACTTACTCCTGACTTGTCTCGCAATGGGTTTCGTGGGTTCCAGCCAAACCTGAAGAGAAAGAAATAGTAATCATCTTCGCCATAATATGAGAAATGTTTTCTACGAAATGTTAACAGATGGTACCGGCCGGACCGTTAATGACATAGTGATTGTAGGTTATGTCAGCATCTAGCTGATAGAATGATGTGTGTGTGTCTTCGCTGCAGAGGCCTGCCTGCCCTGCTCCATCTGGGCCTGATTGAGAGAGGAATGTGCTCGATGCAGACAGACATGTTGCATAACACGGTGGTGCGGAGATGACGCGCTTTTGTAGGCCAAACCCGGAAGTTAGTATCGCACTGGTTCCCTCCACAAAAAGCCAATGGGTTGTTTTTACATTGGATTTTGTATTATTGCGGTAAAATAAGCTCTGTGGCAAACAAGATAATGTTCACAAATGTTTGAAGCGTAAATGCAATCGGCAGAAGTAAAAAGCTAGCGAGGGAACCTGAAGTGCAAAAATGCTGACTCATTTCCTGGTTTTTAAAAAAGGACTCCTTCCTGGCATCAGCTGATATTGGCCTGAATCTTTTTCTTAGTTTCTAATTACAAAAGGTGTTGATATTCAATGATTCAATGTTACAGTTTAGACTTGTGACATTATCGGCTGAATGCAACCGAGCGACCAGCCGGCACACCCGACGATGGTTTTAAACCAAAAAGCTTAAAACTGCAACAACGCTTCTTTGCGTTCTTCTTTGTTTTTTCAGGACTAACTCTTCTCTTACATGTGGCAGAGGAACAATTAAAGAAAAACAGAACTGCCAAAGTAAGATGTAGTTGAACTTTAACCTCAACTGTCATTTCCCTTTTTTAGTTAGAGGCACTTAGTCATTTCCATTTGTAGTTGCTGGGCTTTGAACATAGTGCTCGACTCTTGGCGTGTAAAAGCGTCTTTCAAACAAATATGTGTGTGTGTGTGTGTGTATATATATATATATATATATACATATATATATATATATATGTATATATATATATATATATATATACATATATATATGTATATATATATATATATATATACATATATATATATATATATATATATACATATATATATATATATATATATATATATATATATATATATATATACATATACATATATACATATATATATATATATATATATATATATATATATATATATATATATACATATACATATATATACATATACATATATATATATATATATATATATATATATATATATATATATATATATATATATATATATATATATATATATATATATATATATGGGGTATGGCTTCTTAATGCTCCTGCTGCTGAATATATGAGCTAAAAAGCCAGTGGGCCAACAGAGGCTCCACTCTCCTTGAATAAGATATACAGTGTGTTCAATATCTCTTCTCTGTTGCTTTACAAAAAGAAGAAATCCGGTGGTCTTGAATTCCACTTATGTTTCTGGAGGAATGAAACACTGGAAAGTCTGACATTTGTGTATAGGGTGCTTGTGCCAGACGAGTTAAAAATATCCCTAGATTATATACTGTGTGAGTCCAGTAAAAACAATACTACATCACCGTTTTGCACTGCTGTGGAAAGCTACAAGAAGAGCAACTGAGAAACAACTGAACAAGTTGTTGCCAACAAGCTGTAACCTTTGCTGGTCAATACCAGACTGACATGTGGGTTCCTGGACGGTCGATGCATTTGAACCAAAGACGCGGCGGCGGCTGGTACGTACCCAGTTCAACTGCATGTTCTGAAACTCCAGGCCAAAGTAATCCCTCTCTATGAGGTTGCCTCTCAAGAAGACCTCACAGAGGAGAAACTGTCCAACAGCTTTCGGCTGAAAGAAAAAGAAGGAATCATTATTTCCATCACCGTGCCAACACAAAGGTCTTAAAAGCCCACAGATGAGACATCTTACAACCTCAATAAACAGAAAGTTTTCACCACAAAAAAAAAAAAAAGTCTGGAGAACAATATAGCGGATCAACAACATAGGTGATCAACAGACAAAACTACATTTGTGTTTTTTTGCTTGGGCTGAGGTGAGGAGGGCCATACTCGTGTACCGTCTGTGTGGTGCAGAAGATATTTGGCATCTGAAAATGATCCACTTCACGTGTGCTTTATGGCTGCTTATGTTCCATCTGTCAGTTCAAATAGTTTCTGGATGAGCAAGTCAAAAGGCTAAAACGCTTCCCACTCTACAATAAAAGAAAAAGTTATCTGGAGCGCAGCTAAATCTGCCCAAGTTCACCCTTTGGTACGCTCTGGGGTTTGTTTTCACTAAACGACGAGCTAATTACTACGTACTAAGAACACACTGCACTTGAGGTTTTGGAATCCTGGCCCTTGACTTCTTTTTTTTTTTGGAGGGGGGGGGGGGGGGGGGGGGAATAGCCTGAAACATCTGGTTGTAATGTAAAATAGTATTTTTAAAAGCCGTATTAAAAAAAAAAAAATGTAAAAAAAGAACTGCTTTGCATTGGCTGAAGTAAAAGATTCCCACTCAAAGAGCCGCGGGAGATTTACTGTAGTGAAGTCTTTTCATTGCTTTGATACAATCGTGTGTTCTGCAAAAATAAATAAATTGCAGGTGAAACCTTCTGGCATGACGTCTATAAATGTAGGAATCTGTTGTAAAACAGCCCTCTTCCGTGCATTTACAGTGTCTGATTACAGCCCGACCTCAACCAAAACGTGTGTTAAAATACTTTGTCTGAGTGCGGAACAGACGTCCAATCCGGACAGCATCAGTAAACGTATCAGCGGCCAAAAGTGAGGAACGTTTTTTAAAGGGACTCTGCCTCAGTTTTGACTGGTTCAGGGGAGTTGTGCCAATGCCGACTCAACAAAAGAGTCAGCGTCGTCATGCACCGAGCTCTGAGCAGACGGGGTCAAACATCTGAAGTGCTTTTGTAATCTTCCCTCTGGATTCAATAATCCAATAATCCGTACTTTCCCTTTTAATGTTCACAATGTTGACCTCTTTCAGCAGATTTACAGCATGCTAAACCGGCACAATGCGTCCAATCAACTTGGACATGGAACTCAAATGTATCCACCTCTTTTTTTCTTCAATTTTCTTTTAACAAGCTATAAAAACTATTTAAATAAAGCGATTGGTTTGACAAGAGAACCTGAACAAAGGGAGATCACAATATAAACAGATGTTTTCCCCCTCAGGGTAGCAGCCATGAGTGAAACTACTCTGTGTTACTCATTAACCCTCTGCAGGAATGTGAAACTGCATTCACAGCACTATTCCGTCTTCTTGAGGGGGAGAGTAAAATCCTTTATCTTCCAAAATCTGAGAACGATGGATGACAGCTGGCAAAAAAAAGGGACACGGTACGCTACTGTAAAATGAAAATAAAAATCACCCTCACATCCTCCTGCATGAACATACAGGAAGTTTGAATCATCTACCTGGTTTTATCTCCAGAGGAGTTTCTACACGGTATCTCCTCACACCGCAGACATTTGCAGATCACTTCCCCTCACCGCTGACCACGCCGGCTTATCTGTGTGGTTGCTGTGTACACTTGCGGGCACACAGTTGTTATACCGGCCTTGAAATATGCTCGGCATTTCTGCATTCCAGAACAGTGATGAAGATTGAATTCATGAATATATACGATCTTTGCAGTCGGCCGTTGATTTGCTGTTTTATATTGTAGCCAAATTGAAATATCTGGGTTTTGAACTGTTGGTCGTGCAAAACAAGCAGTTTTAAAACAGGTACTTTGGGAGATTATGATGAGCATTTTTCTAAATTTTATTTCACAATTTGATATTTTATTTTAAAAGATTATTTTCATTAATAATACCACTGATGAATTGATAAAACAATTGTGAGTAGCAGCTCCACATGTTGCATTAGAGAAAAGTGAGTATTGTGAATCCCTCTAGTTTAATGATCACAATTATCATGACTAATGATCATTCCTCAATCATCTGAAAGCATGAATAAAAACGAATTCAATTAGATTATTCACAAAAAATATATCAAAAAATGTGGTCGACATTAACCGACCCGTCTTCAACCACGATTTATCTAAAACCATTCTGCCGTGAAATCCTGCGGGCTGCTACCCAACAGTCCATCCGGCGTTTTTCAGTTCGAGCGCATCTGTGAGTTTGTTCACACCAAACTTGAGACCTCCGTCTCATCTCTGGGCTCTAACGTTAAGGCCGGTCAGTGGGTCACCCAATCAAGCTCAGAGAGCAGTAGGGATTATTAGCAGATGTTTCTCTGGGAGACAAATCTTCCCGTGTGTGTGTGTGTGTGTGTGTGTGTGTGTGTGTGTGTGTGTGTGTGTGTGGACGTGTTAGAGTGCGTGTTTGTGAGGGGAAGAGAAGGGGGGGGGGTGGGGGGGGAGTGTATATACACGTGCAGGGTTTGAAAGCTGCTATGCACATAGAACGAAGAGGGGAAACGCATAAAAGCGCAGGTGACCCAGACGTCACCCAGCCCGATTTGGAATCAAAGGCCTGGGTGTAGCTCGCATGACAGGTTTTGAGCGTGGTTCATACTCCCCCAGCCAACCAGTAAACAGCAGTGGGGCTGGGGCAGGACCTCCTACTGACGGCAGGGGGTGTGTTGGGACTTGCATTCGACACAGCGGGACGCACATTGTCAGAACACGCATTTTAAAAAGCCCTGCACACCGGTGGCCTTTGTCACAAGTCTGCGAGGAGACATCTCTCAGATCGAGCGGTCCTTTGATGCTTTTCTCAACTAGAAGACTTTCATTTAAAAAAAAAAAAAAGGCATTGGTCAGGATACACCTGAGCAGGAGCGTTTGTTTTGGCAGATACACGCAATACTGTGGTAATCGGGATCAGGTGGTTTATTTCTCTTTTTTTTTTTAGTGTGCCTTCTGCTCAGGTCACCTGTGTAACCCAGATACTGTCAACACTCGTCTTGGCCTCCAAAACACAGAAGAAAAAGTATTAAAAAAATAAAAGAGATTACAGGTGGGAGTGGCTGCCAACTGCTCCCAACGGCAAAATACAATACCAGAACAATAACAGCAGGAGAGATCACACAAAACAAGTCCTTCTATGCACTTGAGTGTTTGGCTCCTTCAGCATACAGCGTGACAGTGGGAGCGCTTCGTAGAGATGAGAGCCAAGTGCTCAGCTGTACTGGCTCATTGTTTTTGACACGAAACAGACGCCCAATTCCGCTTTTATAACCTCCAATACTAGTCTGATATGACTTTATCTTTTAACTATTGCAGGATAAGTAAAAATAAATATTTCACACAAAACACAACAACATCCAGACCAAGTCCATCTTGGAACAAACAGAAAAAAACAGCACATGCACAAGTTTTGCAAAAAACAACAAAAATTGATTCTGCTGCAGGCCAGTGGTTGAAATTCCAAACTTTTAGCAGGGCTCCACTTCTGTGTGTGTGTGTGTGTGTGTGTGTGTGTGTGTGTGTGTGTGTGTGTGTGTGTGCGTGTGTGTGTGCGTCCCCTCCCCCACCGCCCTGACTCAAACTTTGTACTGGCCACGACTGCTCCCTCTGAAGAGCTGCTCTTTTAACACCAGAGGCCATCCACCCCCACCCCCACCAGCAACCCACTTGGTTGTCAACCCCTCTACTTATGTGCTTGTTTGCTAACACTAAAGCAAAGCCACCCCCTCCCGGATTCCCTCCCACCGATGCCCCGACTGCACCGCACTTTCACACGGCCGTGGCTCCACGTCCAAACCCTGGGCCCTTTTTATTTGAGAGTTAGGGCCCCAGCAAAAGAAGAAGGGGGCTGGCTGTTGGTGGATAAAAGGAGCCTGTGTTTCCCCTGCCATGCCTGGGCCTGGCCTGCCCTGTCCACAAACCACAAGGCTGAGCTTTCTCCTGTGCTGCTGGCAGCGGGGAGGGGCCCTGTGGACGAGAGCCATGCGAGAGCAAATGTCTGCTGGATGACGACGACCATGCTGGGTACCTGCAGCAGACGGAGGCCACGGATCAAAGCAGCTCTGATCTGATTTGGCCGTCGCAGCACCACGAACACGCGTATTCAAATCGTACCACGTGTCCACGCGGTCACCCCATCATGAGAGTAAAATCCGTTACGCATTACAGGTGCAAAAGCATAAAGCGTGGCAAAGCCAGGACAATATCTAGTGAGAGGGTGCAGGTAATGACGGACGATAAAGACTTTGCACAAACGACCAAGGCAGCTGAGCAATCAAAACGCCACCATCGGGGGAGGCGGTTGCATGGACGACACAACCATTCAACGCTGCAATTTTGTATCTATTTTTGCATGAAGAAAAAAAAACTACAATCACAATGCATTTTTCATTAAAAGGGGATTGTGGACCCATAGACGATATATAGCACACAGGCAGTTCTGAACACTAGTCATGTTAGCGGATGTTTTGCTCTGCAGCCACTCAGTGCATAGACAGAAATACTATTCTCCTAACAGCCCACGACCCTTTCTGTGTGAATGAACAGCGACATCAAGCAATGTTGGCCACCAGAGCCTCTCAGAGGCCATCTTGTCCCCGGAAAAACTGCAGTCTGCTTGACAACAGGATTGCCGTCATTCCCCTTTTTGCAGGAGGTATGTACTTCTGTCTGCCACCTCCTATAAACACCAATGTCCAGAGCATATACTTTGAACTCTCTGGGTCAAACTGACACAAAAAACAAACTTCTTGAAAGTTTATTTTCCTTTGAGATGAGCAGGGATCCGCTTCCAGACAAATTAAAACTTGTTCCCGTCACATTCTATTAACGCAAGACTTTGAGACAACATATGGTGCATAAGATTATGAAATGTCCGTCTCAGCAGTGCCCCCAAACTACATCTGCCAGAACAGTTAGTGTTGTGGCAACGCAAGGATTTAGGACAGAGTGGTTGCACAAGTTAAACACACCAACCTATTCTCGTAGAATGAGTGGCCCATAAGTCTAGATTTATTACGCTGCAAATAAAAACATTGATCAGTCACTGACGTAGGCGTTTATTCATTGTGGAGAATCCACTCCGATACCCCCCTCTCTCACACACACACACACACACACACACACACACACACACACACACACACACACACACACACACACACACACACACACACACACACACACACACACACAAAAGACAGGAAACTTGCTCTGATAGAGTGGCTTCCTTATTGCTTCCTATTTGCCTTCTGAATGACTCCAGCGGCAACTTGGCAAGTAAACATCGGAAAGCACCTCAACAGTGTGGATCTAAAAAGTTTGCCTAAACTAACAGCCAATCTTTAAAAAAAAATAAAAAAAGGATTAACCTCTCTGTAAAGTAATTACAATGAAAAGGAAACATGACAGCCGTCCTGCTTCGTTACAGACCATGTTAATGGTAGCTAATTACTTCTAAAATTCTGTGTAATTTGCCTTGCACTGTATTGCTTTAAAATTTATTTTTTATTTATTTTAAATATGATTATTTTGTTTTTGTAGTTGCAGGGATGATGGCAGAACAAAGGAAACCAACATTTGGGAGACACTGTCCTGTTTGCCAATTTCATCAACATTCAAGTCAAAAAAAAGAAAGAAAGCATAACACGAGACTAAAAACAGGAGAGAAAATATTATTGGGAAGCTATTCCAGCAACCTCCACACAGGAAAACACAAGCTGATGATTCAAGAATGAACCAGTCGTTTCCCTTGAACACACAGGCTGAAACAAATTAACTTAAAATGGTAAACATAAACAAGCTCGAGTCCTGGATGGCCATATGATTTGCCAATGCTTAGGAACAGAAAGTACTTAACTACTACTTGAGTTGAGGTGACAGCCAATAAACTAAAAAAGTACCCTGGTGAGTTACACTAAGTTACCCGAATAAGAAGCCATAAGGAGGGAAGGGATTTCAGCACCAAAGCCATGTGGCATCTGTCACCAAACCCCGAGCCACACGCACCCCCACGGTAGCCCGGGTCAGATGTAGCCTGCTGTGCGGCACAACCGTATCAACAGTGTCAATAAAAGAGCATGCAAGATGCACGGGGACTGTGCGCAACAGTCCAGGAGACACTTACGTCGACATCAAAGAATTCCTGGGAGTCGTCCAGCCCCTGCACGCGGATTTGTAGCCCTCGTCCGTGGTTCTTGCTCCCGCTGACCATGTTGCCGCCGAGGCTCTGGCCCGGCTCCAAGGTGCTGATACCGGGGTTGAACTGGGCTCCCAGCCGTATGCCAGGGGTCTGCAGGACCCGGTATGAACCCTCGAGCTCCCCCATTTTCTGCTCAGAGCAGCTCCCCCCACCTCACTCCTGCAAGCACGAGTAGGACGGAAAATGATCACCGAGTTTGGCGGGGGGGGGGGGGCAAAAACACGAGGAACCTTTTCGTGGTTAAAGTAATGTCGCATTGTGTCTGGGGTGAGTAAATGTGTCATGAAACGTGTGAGTGTTGTAGTATAACTTCAATAGCGTCTGCATGTTACGTTCCCAAAAACAAGTAGCTTTAAGCCGTTTGCAGACACGCGAGGCTCATTCATAATACGTGTAACACACAGCGTTGACATATCGGAGACCAGAGGCTAATATACACCCGAGGTATCTATGTGGCATTCAACAGGAGTGTAGGTGGAAACCCACTAGAAAGGACGACATTAAAGTACAAAACGAAACTACGGAGGACCCATAAGACTCTACGTTTATTAGCGTGCGTTGCATCTGGGCCTAAGTGGGTCAGCTACACTTCAATGTTGCACTTACCAACATTATTAAAGCGAGAAAAAACGTTCACAAACGATACATAACTCAAGTTTATTTTCTTTCTTTTTTTAAATGGAGCTCAGTGGATAACGTTGTTAGTTTACAGACGTGGAGCGAAACGAAGTATTGATACCCACAACCGAGTTTTCTCTCGGGGGAAAAAAAAAAAGTCACACGAAGCTAACCAGAGTGTCTACATGTGTAAATGTGTCCATAAAGTAGCGATAAACTTACCGTCTTGATCCGTAACGAAACTAAATGCTAAAAGTTAGTTACACCGCAGGACACTACTGTCCATGGTAGTCGTCGTCCGACGGAGTGCGTATTCAGACTAGTTTGTCATTGGCTAAAACAGTCCCAGTCGTCCTGCCATTGGTTGAAATGGGGCCGAGGAGTGAAGATTTGCCCTCCTTTACTTTAAATAGCGTCGATGGACGGACGGATATACTGCACTGACCGCCTGAAAAATTACATGTTGTGGCTTTTTAATAAGGCGTCGTGGAAAGTTTAAATAGTGTGCGGGTTCGTTCCTACGTGTGTTGAATCTACAGGCCGGTGGTTGTCGACACCCAGAAGGAAATTTATGGAAAATATAGTTTTATCTGATTCGTTTTATCTGATTTGACTCACAGAGCAAAACAGCCGTTATTTAAGTTTGGGCTACACTTTGACCCGTAGATAAAACGAAGTAGATGTAGGTTTTTTCTCTGTAACCTTCCAAAATCACTAAATAAAGTACACGTTTGGTCTCTTGGCACATTAGGTAACAGTGCGTGCGTCACGAGACTATATATCAGAGCTTGTTTACATCAATCATGAGGAATGTGATGCATATATTTGCACGTCGGTGCGTTTTTTGTAGGATAAGAATCAGAATGAACTTTATCACGAGCAGGAAAAAAAGTGATTTCTGACGCTGTGAAGGAGCGCCCCCTGCTGTCTTCTATACTTCAAATCTGTAGTAAAATAGACCCCATACATAATATAATAGATAATGGACTATATATGTTTGCATTTGTACTTTTTTTTTTTTTCATATATGTGCAACCATGTAGCAGACATATTAGTTTCGTACACATATCTTAATAAAGGCACTTGTGTATTTCTAATATTTGCTGATATGTTGAAAAACATCTTACTGTGTAAAATCAATGACTATTATATATATGAGGTGAAATTGAGAACGAGGTGCACTTTATGTTTTACTGTCCTGTCTACAAGGACATGAGGGATGTAGTACTCTTTAACAAAATTACTTCCATTTATGTTGATTTCTTTTGGCTGGATGACTCCAAAAAACTTGAGTAGTGGTTCAGGAAAGGAACCTTTTATGTAGCAGATGTTATTTGCCAGGCCTGGGAGAGAAAGCAGAATATTTTCTTTAAGACCGAGCGGTGAAGTAACCTGTATTTATGGTGTCTCATAAACCTATGAGGGTTGGTGTTGCTATGTGCATGACACGGAAAAAAAAGAAATCAATCAATCAATCAAAAAAATATGTTTTTGATGTGAAGAAAAGGGAAATATCTTTTGTAATTCTTACTTTATATATGATATGATTAAGTGTTCATCTGGCCTATATGGTAAACTAAAGTGTTTCTGGATTACAGTTGACAATGTGATATATTTAGATGACATGGAGAAATATTCTATGTAATCTGCAGGAGAGGGGTGTTATTGTCCATTGATTCATCATATCATCTCATAATTCATTGTTTTCACCTGCCAATTTGTTTTTCAGGGCCAAGGAGTGGAATCTTTCCCAGCATGCAGTGGGATGAAAGCAGGGCATCAGCGAGGTCATTGGTCCATCACGGCACTCCTTATCTGCTTAATTCCTGCAAACACAGCGCTCATCCTTTCCGGCCATGTTGATAGATGATCACATGACGCACTTGTCAAAATGTACTTATGTGTCGTTGAACTTTTGTCTTCGCCTGATTTGTAGTTACAAATGCATCATGGTTGTTTTTCTGTCAGCACATTGTTGCTTCTATTTGCTGTTTTCCTCTTTGCATTTAGCAGATTTTTCTCATTCTTTATTTTCTGCTGTTGATCATTCAGGAGAAATATACAGATGGTATCCAATCGTGGAGTCTGGACTGATTTGATCATTGGGCATTATCTTCAAAGGGCCCTGGTCCTCCTCACAGTGGTGTGATGACATTAGTCTGGTTGATGTGTGTTTCAGTCAGAATATCAATGCTTGCTTAAGGGTGGATACTCTAAGAGCAACACATGTGCGCTGTAATGCGCATTAGTACAACAGTCTTGTTATAAACATTTGTTTCTAGCATTTGTTTCTAGAGAGGCGTCTATCTGGAACGTTTTGAGGCTGTAGAGTAGACTATGGTGCTACTATATCCATTATATTATAATGACCACTGAGCAAAAAAAAAAGTAGCTTACCTCTCTAAAACTGTTTCACCTCAAAGTGATCATGACAGAGTATTTTGAAGATTGTTATTGTGGATTTTGTTCACCCTCTGTGTATCCCCTCTCTGGTTTCACTGTACTGATGTCCCCAAAAATAGAATTATAAATAATAAAAAGTAAATTGATGCTTTCCAGTATGTTACAGTCATCATTGCAGAATTGGTGGATTTAGAGAAAGTCTAGGGTAGGGTATTAGCCAAAGTTGTTCAATCAACATTTATTAATAAGATTGTAGCACATCTATAAAACTTCTAGCACAAAATGATTGAATGTGAGCTGTAAGGTTCATTCTTGACTTGACAAAATATTATTACAATCTCAAGGTCGTTATTACATTTCTTCTGGAGCTTTCGGTGTCATCTCATGGCCCTCATCAGCTGTCAAACTGAGCAAACTCCACCTGCCACTGTAGGACATGCAGTGCATCTAAATGTTGCAGAAGAAATCTACCAAGTGAAAATTTGAGTTAGTATCTCAAAAAAGAATTTCAGGAAATTGATTTAACTTCAATTAAACTGAACTGGAAATTTGAAATAACACTTGGAATTTGTATTAGCCTACATAATCTTTGTGTATGAACGTCTCCACTTCATTAAGAAGTGATGTGTAGCTACAGTCTCATGTTATGTTACACATATTACTGCATAACAATCTCTTCTTTGTGTTTGGGAATCCAGCTTCAAATTTGCATCCTGATAAAAGAATTTCTGAAGGATTTCCTTCTGCACATGGACAACAGATGGATTTTTTTCTGTCATTTTTAAGATTTCTGATCAGAATGAATTGACTTTAATCATGGTTGGATTATGAGACAGTGGGCCTCTGGGCACAGACACACCTCTCTTACATATCTTGCAAGACACACAGACTTCATACTTCTTTTTTATTATGTTGTGTCTCTTTGTAGTCGATTTGTGTCTTGTTGAGGTCATTTTGAGTCTCTTTGCGTCTCAATGAAGTATTTATGTGTCTCTTTGCAGTCGTTATGTGTCTCTTTGTGGTTGTTTTGAGTCTTCATCTGGTTGGTATGTGTCTCTTTGAGTGACATTTTGTAGATGAAGGTCAAGGGGGCCGCCAGTCACTAATCCATCCATGACTTTTGTCCCTCGTAGCATGCTTTGAGCTCAATTACAAGGTGCATTTATTTGTATTTGTGTGTTTCGCAGTCCACTGGCTGTAAACTGTGGATTCTGTTACTTTGTGCTGGAGTATATCCATAAACAGCTAGCTGAGGAATGACCTGAGAATGCAGCCTCCCTGAACTTGTATAAGGGGAAGTGTTTCTGCACATGCCTATGTTGTCCTCCAAGATAGCTGCAGGATTGTTTGGCATGTGCATATTGCTCTCTCACAATTCACGGCAACAGCATTGTGAGCCTACCTTCATAACATTAAAAAGGGATAGCAGTGAAGGAGGATTGGTGCGGGCTCATCCTTTATCTGATCCCACTAAAGAGTGAAAAGACATTGAGGAATTTTCCCATGTTGAAATGTGTGATTAATAGTAAGTAAAGAATGAATTTGCCACCTCATCTGGTCTTTTTTGAGCATGAATACTGTCCTCTGGACATGATTTTAATCCACCCCTGATCCAGCCCAGGCTTAACAAGGGAAACAACGTTAACCACATTTTATCTGACGGCTCATTTTACTATGCTATGTAAACAAAGAGCTGAAGTTGTACATGAGTCTGTAAGTCTTGGATATGAAAATAAAGTATTTGTAATCGGACTCTTTGACGTGACGTTGGAGGATATGATTGGTGGGCGGCACTGGTATATATCCGTCAGCCTTCAATCCCACCTTCTCGCCAGTGGAATTTCATCTCAGCTCCTGCACCTTCAGGGCACACGAGAACATAAAATAAGTAAGTACTCCACTGTTTTCTCCTGAATATGACTGTATTGCCTTTACATAGGACCTTCACCTGTACTATACATGGCGGAGTGGTACTTGTTGGAGAGACAGTTTGTTGGTGAACCTTGGACGTTACAGTGTGTTCTGGCCTGACTCCGTGTCGTTTCTCCTCTGCTCAGCTGTATGCCTACGTGGACTTAGCGAGCTAGTAGAACCGACTGTAAGCTAACATGAGCTCGCTGGCTAATGCTACACTTCAACTTGTACTTTTTACGACCGTGTTAGCGTTGGCTAATGTATATTAAAAAAAGATCCAACCCCCGTGTATGAATATGACAGAGTTATTATACGGCTTACATGTTCAATCCGCGTTAGCTTAATACCATTAGCTGGCTAAGGCACAGCTTGAAGTTGTGTGTAGGGCTGTTTGAGAGAGCCAAGCTACATGTAGCCGAGGAGCTACGTGTCACAGTCGCACAGTCAAAGTTTTTAGCAAGTTTGCTAGCTAGCGCTAGCTTAGGGTTTGGAGCTAGTAATCCACGCCACAGTGATTTTGTTACTGAAGATGGCACTTTTACGAAGATGTTCTCATATTTGCTGAACATCCGACATTATATTGGCATCCCTGGGAGTTGAGTTCACGTTAGTTCATCTCGATTTCAGTACATTTTACCGGTCACTCGACGTTAGCCAACATGACGGCAGCTAGCACACACTGTAATGTGTCGTTGGCAACTGTCAGCCACATCGTTAACTTGATATTGTGTTAGCTAGCACCCACACTAACCAGCTACTTAAACCCTTAATCTGGGATTTGTGTATAACATTATATAGGCGCTAAAGTGGCCATGCTGCAGCTAACGTTAATGCAAATGTAACTAGCAGCAGGACGAGCACGTCAGCGTTAACTTGAGCAGCACATTTAGTGACCTCGTCGGTTAGATAATATGCCGATGTATTTTGCTACGTTGGTTGACCGCTTTGTGTGATTGGGCTTTAATGAGTTTATGGAGCTCCTGACTAATGTAGTTATTAGTCCCCAGTTCATACGTAAAATGCGTCCTTGACATGGTAACGTTAGTTAAGACAAAAAAAACTGGCATCGTTGTGTTGTAATTCACACGTGTCATTTTAAGCCATGGAGTTACTGTCTCTATTTACTGACTGCTGCTGGTGTAGACATGGCCAGTAACAATATTTGTTGTTTTACTGGTGTTAAAGGGAACAGGCCGTGTTTTGTTGCCTGTGCTAACACTACTAGGCCACACAAAATACCGTTACTAATATTACGAGTTGGTTAGTTAACGTTATATCTTCATTATGCTTACGTTATAAGTACTACGTGTGCTTAAATGGGTCTCTTTCCCCTTGACATACATGTGCAGACCTTAGTGAGAGCACAGTTGGTTTCGCCAGTGGCAAACTAGTAGAATAAATGCAGATGTTTTAATGACTTTAGCACAAATTGGCATGCCATGTCAAAACTACACAGCCGTTATTGATCAAACCCTTTCAATTAGAAACATATAGTGTGGTTCTTACACAAGAGAGTAATGGCCTATTTACCTGGTTCACCCACAGCAGCTTCATTAATTGCCAGGTCTGTCCTTCTGTCTGATGGGACAGTGTCCAATTATAGAATCCAGATGCTTGTCAAGGAGAGTGATACTTAACTGGAGTTCAGTAATGCCCATCTTGGCCTCAACTTTATCTGAATGCTCTTTCATTTCTGGATGGTTTCAGTTGTCTATGGTGGCAGTATTTTGGAAGTATTTTTTTTCCTGCTGGTCTTACTAGAAGCCCTACTTTAAAAATATATACAAGTTACTTTAACACTCTGAGTGATGCTGACTTTTTATTTCCTGCCTGATGTTTCCATTTAATGAGTTTTAGCTGTGTAACTAATAACTGTTGTAGAAAGAAAATCTGCCATTATAATGTCATTAACCATTTTTAGTAGTTTTTAGTTAATGGGACATGATACACACATAAGCAATAATTCAAATTGATCACACAGATATTTTTGAGAATAATCTTTTCTACCCTGTAGTAGCCAGTCTGTGCATAGTTTTTGAAGAGACTCTTGAAATAATTATTTCTTTATCTGTCTTTGAAACTAAGATGCCATCCTGGGTATTGCAATGCAGCTGATCCCTTTTTTCTTTGTGGTCTTTAGGCAAAAGCTGGCAGGCTGACGGGAAATTGCATCTTTACAGGACGGATTATCTGGTAACTGACCAATTAGCTGGTAAGTTAAAACTATTCGCATTGTAAATTGCTGTCACTAATATCATCTTCAGCTATCCGCAGCGCACCGTTTTGTTTACCCTAAATGGGATTCCACCCACCCCAACCGCAGCTTGAAGATTGGCCCCGTAGTAAAGAAGTATAATTAGGATTGTGGAGTAGAAAGCTTCAGCACTTTGGCCGTACAGCGTTTTCTCACTGACATTTAGCACCAGTTTATCCTTCATACATGGAAACTCAGAGTAGTCCGCCATGCCTTGTACTTCACTTGTTAGCAGATGAAGTTTAGCCCACAGGGGATGCTGGATCTCCAAAAGCAAGCTGAGCAACGTAGCCATGATGTGAAAAAGACTCAATTTATTTAATCCCACAGTCCGTTAGTATCTATCGAGCATTGTAATTCATGAAAGAAATTGCTGTTTTAACTTGACGTAAAATGGATTTTCTGGACTCTTAGTACTCAACATCCCGTCCACTTTTTTAGGGTATTTATTCAATTTAAAGCCGGCCGCAAAGGACATTGTTTTATGTTCAGTCTCTTAATACACCTGGCCTGTTCTGGAAAAGCCACGATTCACTATTAAGTGTGTTGCAAACCTTTTTTTATTTTTTATTTTTTTTCGCTGATATTGACACATTGAGTTAGAATATGCACCTAATAAGCAAATACCTGTTGAGTAATTTGCAATAAGCAAATATGTAACTGAGTCTGTTTAGCATTGGCGGGCTTCGTTTACCCCCATGTGGATGACTTCGACATGCTACGCACTTTCTCTGGCCACAAAAATGCCAACAAGGCGGGGACGGCCTACCTCCAAAATCCAATTAGTTGTTTGCATGCTCGCGCAATAATGAAATCCATACTAAGTGTTTGATTTAATGTTTAAATGAAGGATATTCGCACACTTGACTTGGCAACAGGGTTTGCAAGTAGTAATGAGTGCTGGGCAGAGAGCAGCCTTAAGTTTATGAAGCCTGACAAGGAAGAGGCCACTGAAAGGGTGGTCTGAAAAGTGTAGGGGGGGAAACTGCCTGCTAAACCAACGACTGCCATGTTAAGGCTCCAAGTCAATTTCCTTTAATTGCCTGGTCTATGGAAAGAAAACTCTTTTAATATCAACAAGTTATCTGTGACATCTGGGAGTCTCTCCGTGCTTTCAGATGAATTTCAGGCGTGCTTGGGGGCAAAAATCCACCGTAAAACAATTCACATTCCTCTGCTCTTGGTTGGCCGGGGTTTAACTTTCTTTGCTAGCCAGAAAAACAGAGCAGTGACTCCCGATGATGTATTCAGTTTCATTATTGACAGTGAAGTGGTGTCATGCTGTAATCAGAGCACTTGTTTGTTTGTTTCCAACTTTGCAGAGCAAAAATAATTGTTAATGGAACTCAATCAACACAGCCAGCTTTGTATAAGTCAGAAATCTGTAGGTCTCTTTTGAAAAAGGAAATATGTCATAGATGAGATGTTATGCTTTGTGCTTGCTTTCTTTCCTTGAAAGAGTTCTGTTCAAAGACCCTAGACAGGACATCGGAGTTTCCTGTTGGTGGATTTTTGCTTTAATCCTATCCAACATGGACATACACTAGGGTCAGTGGGGGAAAAAATCCTCTTAACCCTGGAGCCAACTCACTAGGTTACACTTCTTAGAATAGCACTGGACAAAGACGGTCACAACAGAAGACAAACTGGTTTCTTGCAGAGAGACAAAATGTCCTGTAGATGTGGCCCTGCCCACACCAGTGTTTATTTTTGTCTTTTCTTTTGTGGTGCTAAAGCATTATCTATTTACTCACCAATCAGTCTCGGCATACTTTAACACAGGACTAACATGCTAATGTGACAAGAAGAAGTGTGGTTATTCTGTGAGAGACACGTTTTCTTTTGACGAAGGAAGATCAGATAATGGTGAAAATCCCAAAGTCCGCCTCTGATAAGCTTGTATAACATGCTTAACCTGTGCATGTGACACTTTTTTTTCTGTTATCTAGTTTTTATGACAAATGAGTGTTTGCCAAACTCAATTTGTGAATTAAATAAGGAGCCGATCATACTTCTATGTCGCTGTTATTTCTGTTGTGCGAAACCTGTACAAAGCGATTACAACGTGTTAATGTGTCCCAGATGTGCAAGAACACGACACAAATAAGAGCAGTGACGAGTGTTAATCGATCCCTTAGATGTGAAGCAAGTTGCTGTGTAGTTTAGACTGACGCCAAACATTCATAACTGTGTGAATTTCTATTTTACATTTATGTAACAAGCTTGTAACAAGATGGAGGAAAAACGACATACTGTACGTTCTCAAAGTCTTGTTCAAGCTCCTGAAAACATGGTTGCTCTTGGTTGCATGGTTTCCTCTTGAGCATTTCTCTTTGATTGTTTATTTAAAAACAGTCCTTGGGTATTTAACACAAGTTTATTAATCAAACTTTGCTAATCTGCCCCATCACTCATAGTGAGAAGCTGATTTAGAAAATAAGTGTCTTAATACTATGCGCTTCCTGTTGTCAAACCCTTTAATAACAATAATGCTTCCTGTCCTTCCAGTGGCACACTCGGACTCAGTGTAAACGTGGGATTTTGACCATGAGCTCAGTCGCTGTACTAACGCAGGAAAGCTTCAATGAGCACCGCAGTGGGCTCCGCCCAGAGCAGATTGGTGGTGAGTGTTTGGAGTTTTAAGGTTGCGCTTGATTTTGTAAAATGCAAACTAAGAGCCGTAAATGGATTCATGAGTGTGTTTTTTTTTTGTCTGTGTTCAGCTGCTGGGGCAGGACCCAGTGCTAAAGAGGAAGAGGATGCGCTTCCTACCTACAAGGACGCCTTCCCGCCTCTGCCCGAGAAGGCGGCCTCACCTGAGGGGACCCAGGAAACTACCAACGCCTGGACATCCAAGATCCGACCTCTCAAGTCTTCTGTTATCACCCAGGTAGAACGCTTTTCAAAGTTACCAAGACATGAACTGAAAGGTTTGCTAGCTTTTGTATGAATATGTTTTGAAATTCACTGATTGAGGTTGGACTTTTTATTTTATTTTATTTAAAAAAAATTTTTTTTTATAAATGTCTCAGAAAACATCAGAAAACTTTAACAAACGAGGGAGAGAAAAAGAAAGTGAGTTTGGGTGAGCGGTAGAAGAGAGAGAGAGAGAGAGAGCTTGGTGGTGTTGTGAATGAGAGAAAGCGTTATGTTCTGCAGCAGTAAATACTATGCAAGTGTTGTCGCAGTGAGACATTTATTTTTTTTAGTTGAACACTGCAGAGTGTGTTCACCCTGTGACCACCAGCAGCCCCCATGCCATGTTGCTTTTTCAGAAGTCGGCGGACTAATTTGCCTAATCTTTGCAGGACTTTAGACCGCTATGGAAAGGCCGACAACAACGGGCAGAAGGAACCGTGTAGTTTACTTGAAAAGTAGTCCCGGGACTAAAATTACCTGGAACTTTTCCCATGTATTAATACGGGCGTACCAACACAGGTGTTTTTAGTTAATCTGGCTGATTAGACCTCTCCTCAGGTTGAAGGTGGGCAGAAGGGTTCCAGGAATTATGAGCTCACCAAAATCCAGATTCATCCACAAGGAAGGGGGTAAAAAGTTGTAAGTTGAGCTGCCTAACAGGGTGAGTTAGCACAGTCTGTATACGCCCCTCATAGTCCAGAGAAAAGGGTTAATCAGGCAGCCTGTGTTTGTGTACTACACATGCTTTAATATGTGTGATTTTAATGCATACGTGTCTTTTTTTTTTTTTTACAAGAACTCTACAAAACTACAAGCCATTTTTTAGTGAATCCCTATTGTGAAAACTGATCAATTTTCCTACTTTTTAGCCAAATACGCCTTTTCCACTGCAGACGTTTTGGCTTGAAATAGCAGGAAAAACACAGGTGCAATAATATTAACTCCAGCTATAAGCAGTATGCCGTGACAGTGAGCCCGCCCACACAACACCAGGGCCCTGGAACGGAATGAGATGTAGTGTTGGTTAATGTTATAAATCACTGCCATGCCAAAATATCTGCTGTAAAAAGGCCTCTTGACTAAATATTAGGATAAAATAATGTTTAGCATTCAGTACGCTGACATGTGCCTCTAGCATACTCCAGTGGTTCCTAGTCCGGACGATCAAAGGTCTACATTCATTTCTATGATATCTCGGTTTCACCTTTTTAATTCTTGGATACTTTTTCAGGCCTCCAAAACTAAATAAAAGAAATCACTGTTTGATTGAACTTTCAGTAAAGTGAGGCAGACCGAACATTTGACCAATTTACTAGCTTTACCGAGCTAAAACACGATTGGGAAAGACGAGCAGACTCTCTGCTGTTAGCAGTTTAATAGTGTCATTTTAAAAATCAAAAAGATTTGGTTAGGCTTGTCTTTTAGTTTTGGTTAGGCTTGGCTTTCCTATTCAAGATCAAAGGCAGTGAGAAATACCTAGAAATGTCCCACTGGGACATTCAGAGAACTTGAATAAGAAGATGTTAGGACAGTGAGTTAGTTTATAGAACCCATTCGCTCATGCTTGTACCCTACAATGTGTGTGTATGTTGCATGCATGTGCAAGGGGTGGCTGTAGTCCACAGTTTCAAACTGTTTTTGTTTTCGGTGCCAATGGGTCCCGATTTATTTTGAGTCCTATCAAAGCAATTTATTCTGATGTAACAATTGTTCATCACATCAAATTGATGTTTTTCTTTTTCCACAACCAGGTTTTCCATGTGCCGCTAGAGGAGCGTAAGTACAAGGACCTCAACCAGTTTGGGGAAGGTGACCAAGCGAAGGTCTGCGTGGACATCATGCACAGGACCGGAGCCCACCTGGAACTCTCCTTGGCAAAAGATCAGGGTCTCTCCATCATGGTTTCTGGAAAGGTGGATGCCGTGATGAAGGCCCGCAAGGAGATTGTGTCCCGACTGCAGACTCAGGTCAGGAGATCCGTCTCTTGTCTGTGATAACTGTACGCAGTATTAATGGTAGAGTACAATGGCGCCAACTGTCCGTTTTAACCCCGACAGGCCTCAGCCACTGTTGCCATCCCCAAGGAGCACCATCGCTTTGTCATCGGCAAAAACGGGGAGAAGCTTCAGGAGCTGGAGCTCAAGACTGCCACCAAAATCCAAATCCCACGACCCGACGACATCAGTAACCAGATCAAGATCTCTGGTACCAAGGAGGGCCTGGAGAAGGCCAAGCATGAGATCCTGTTGATCTCTGCTGAGCAGGTAACGTGTCTCCTGAGACGGTCAACTTGCTCCGTTAACATACGTCCCTCATATCGCAGTTTTAGGATCTATTGTCTTTTTTTTTCCTCTTGCTCTTTTTAGGACAAGCGTGCTGTGGAGAGAGTGAACATTGACAAGGTGTACCACCCGTTCATCACCGGCCCCTTCAACAAGCTGGTAGGAGAGATGATGCAGGAGACCGGTGCCCGTGTCAATGTCCCCCCTCCGAGTGTGAACAAGACGGAGATTGTTATCACTGGGGAAAAGGAGCAGGTGGCTCTTGCTGTGACAATGATCAAGAAGGTTTATGAAGAAAAGGTAACGTTGAAATCCAAACGATTGCGAGGAAAGCGAGCGTTGGCACAGATCACACCAATTCCCTGCTCGACTAACTTTTTTTTTTCTCTTCCTCTATCGTAGAAGAAGAGCACCACCACTATTGCGGTGGAGGTGAAGAAGTCTCAGCACAAGTATGTGATTGGCCCCAAGGGAAACACCCTGCAAGAGATCCTGGAGAAAACTGGCGTCTCTGTCGAGATCCCACCGTCTGACAGCAGCTCCGAAACTGTCATCCTTCGCGGGGAGCCGGACCGTCTGGGTCAGGCCCTCACTGAAGTTTACGCCAAGGTGTGGAACTTTAGAAAATACGACCCTTTGACGTGGTTTATTGTTTATGAAAAAAGTAACTTAAAGTGCATGTTTCCCTTCGCAGGCAAACAGCTACAATGTTTCCTCGGTCACAGCTCCTTCTTGGCTTCATCGTTTCATTATTGGCAAGAAAGGGCAGAACTTGGCCAAGATTACCCAACAAATGCCCAAGGTCTGTTGAATTGTGATTTTATTTTATTTTTACGCCAACATTTTTAAATACACTTTTCTTTCTAATTTGTGACTTATTTTTTTCATGAATTTTGCATCCAGGTGCACATCGAGTTCACTGAGGGAGAAGATAAGATCACCCTGGAGGGTCCCACCAAAGACGTGCAGATGGTGCAGGGCCAGATTGAAATCATAGTTACAGATTTGGTGAGTATCTGGTTAACTATCGAACTGTATCAAGACACAAAGCCTGATTGACAATCAAAAGGCTTCTTTTAATGTCACAGTCATGTGCTACAAAGTAGGTTGTGTAAAAGGAGGACCAGCATTGTGTAGCGTAACGCACCTTTGACAACACTTGCAAGCTACAGTTGATATATTCCAGTGATTTTCATGTTTTTCTCTACTTTCACCGTTAAAAGGTGAATCGTATGGACTTCACCGAGATCAGTGTGGATCCCAAATTCCACAGACACCTGATCGGAAAAGGAGGCGTTAACAGTAAGTACTGTGTTGTTGTCAAAGCGCTGGTGTATTAAATTGCAACAGTGCAACTCGGGGTTGTTGATATATTGAACATACTCTACATATTGTAGCCTGGAGACGGCGAAAGAAGTGAAGCGCCAAAGCGAGTTTATACGAGTTGAGGTCGGATGCAGTGATTGGAAATGCCAGCCTCCATTGGAAAAAGATGGGCACACGACAGCCGCCATGTTTTTATTTTTTTGCACCACGTATTTATACTTGGTGTTACAGTTAGACCGTCTAAGAACTGTCTTCAAAATAAAAGCCACCCTCTGGTGAATGTGTTCAGCAATTTCGCATTCATTCAATAAGTCAGTCATGCCAGTAATCAGGAAATATAAATGAATGCATATTAAATTAAATATAAAACGAGTTATGAAATATTTATTTTTAACTCCCTCCTTACTGTATTTAAAAAAAATACAAATGCATTAGTTATTGTGCTAATGGTCAAACATGATAATAATAATAATAATAATAATAAAGAATACTTTGTTGTTCAGATTAGTTTGCTGTGATCATGATGCGCATCATCATTTTGCAAAGTGCAACAAAAACTTGATCGGCGTCCTTCTCAAGCCATATATATTTATTGATTTTATTTATAGTCAACCGCATCAAAGAGCTGCACAAGGTGACTGTCCGCATCCCCCCCGACAACGAGAAGAGCACCGTGATCCGTATTGAGGGGGATCCCCAGGGTGTGCAGGAGGCCAAGAAGGAGCTGTTGGAGCTTACGACACGCATGGTGAGTACAACATTCACAGGCAAGATGCTGCAAATTGGATCCTGATGTGCCGTCGCTAAATACACCATCATACTCTCTCTCTCTTACTCTCTCGCTCTCTCACACTCTCTCACTCTCTATCGCAGGAGAATGAGCGTACAAAGGACCTGATCATTGAACAGCGTTTTCATAGAGCCATCATTGGCCAAAAAGGGGAGAAGATCAAAGAAGTGCGGGACAAATTCCCAGAGGTGAGTTGGTAACGTTGGTGGTGGTGGTGGTGGTGGTTTGTCTGTACATTAAATGTACCCTAATAACTCCATGACCACATTTCTTCCAGGTCATCATCAATTTCCCCGATCCAGCACAGAAAAGTGACATTGTTCAACTTAGGGGCCCACGGAATGAGGTTGAAAAATGCGCAAAGTTCATGCAGAAGATAGTGGCTGAAATGGTAAGTCTTTTCTCCTACATGGGTTATCTGCCATAGACGGGTATTTTAAAAGGTTGGTTTGTTTTGGCGTCCATGAACGTTAACTCTCAGGGATTCCTTTTGTCAGGTGGAGAACGGCTTTTGTCTCTCAGTCCCCATCTTCAAGCAGTTCCACAGAAACATAATTGGAAAAGGAGGATCAAACATCAAGAAGGTGCTGTATATTTAAAAGAGAATTCATGTAGGTCAACGAGGTCTTGGAGGTGTCCCACGTTTGACTTGAACGATACGTTTCCTTTCGCTTTCTAGATTCGGGAGGAAACCAGCACAAAAATTGACCTGCCTGCTGAGAACAGCAACTCCGAGATGATCGTCATCACAGGCAAAAAGGCAAACTGCGAGGTCGCACGAACTCGCATCCTGGCCATTCAGAAGGAGCTGGTAAGCACGGGCGTGCACGTATATCGGTCGCTCCAAAGCTTTGGTAGACTGGTCTGAATCGACGTCGTATTAGTGTCGTCACGATGACTTCGATACGATACCCTGCATGAATATCTGGATACAGATACTGAAACGATACCACAGCGAAACCTAAAACATGAGGAAAAGTAATGGAATAAAAGCTGCAGAAATCAGTAAGACACCACAGTGACTGTCGAGAGCGCTGTGTTGTGTCGACGTGGTGTTTGTGAACCAGACTGCTTTCTCTTTAGCATCCGTTTCACATTCCAGAGAAACGGGGTAAAATAATATTTAAACGAATACTCTTTGGTGGATTATGTGTTTGTCGGATTACAGGAGATGCTTGGACAGATTCAGAGAAGATGGTGAATCTCATTTTATCGGTACATTCGGTCGTATTTAGAGCTACATCGTTTATTTTTTTGTTTCTTTTCAATTTCATTAGTTGACTTCAAAGTGAAAACCGCCCGCTGCGCAGAACTCTGCACACACACTTCCCCCGCTGTCTCAACGCAGCTCCTAGGAAATAGCCTACCGCGCTTATTAGAACACTGTCATTCCGGTACCAATTAAATGGAACGTCGTACAGTTTTTAACGGCAGGGGATTGCAATATTTTCTGTACACCTATCAACACTGGTCCAAATACCTGATTACCGTCTCTCTGTGCTCAGGCGAACATCACCGAGATGGAGGTGTGCATTCCCTCCAAGCTTCACAACTCCCTGATCGGGTCGAAGGGCCGCTTTGTGCGCTCCATCATGGAGGAGTGTGGCGGCGTGCACATCCACTTCCCCACTGAGGGCTCAGGGATCGATAAGGTCACCATCCGAGGCCCTGCGGAGGAGGTGGAGAAGGCCAAGCAGCAACTGCTCGTCTTGGCAGAGGAGAAGGTTTGTAGAAATGTGACGAGCTGAACTTCGGTTGACCTCGCTAAACTGTCAGCCGTCAGGCAGAGGGAGGGCCTCTGTGCCTCATTGATCATACATTACCACCTGCTGAGAGCTTCTGTCAGTGTCCTTTCCACTGTCGGAATCAAAACGAGCTGGTGCATCGCTTGTAGTCAAGATGAAGGTTTGCTTGTCTGCTGCACTTCTCTCCCTCAAGATTAAATCACGTTAAGCCCATTCAAACTTAAAATCAGCGACAGCATGACAGAGTTTTCCATCCGTTCTAACTTTGAAGTTCATAAAAGCATATTTTGTGCCGACCTTTTTTGTAGTTGGAGTTGACTTGTGATCGATTTCTTGTTCTAGAAATAATTGAGTTCATATTTTTACCTCAGCAAACGAAGAGTCACACTGCGGAGCTGCGTGCCAAGCCGGAATACCACAAGTTCCTCATTGGGAAAGGTGGCGGAAACATCCGCAAGGTTCGCGACAGCACCGGGGCCAGGATCATTTTCCCCATCGCGGAAGACCAAGACCAGGAGCTCATTACCGTGGTTGGCACTGAAGAAGCCGTACGGGACGCTCAGAAGGAGCTGGAGGAACTCATCAGGAGTCTGGTGAGGCTCCAAATGAGTTTTGAACATGGCAGGACGGCGGCAGATTTAGGCTTTAGTTCTCTCACGACGCCTTTTATTTTTATTTATTTTTTACAATGTATTCACTCTTTGGTTTCAGGACAATGTCGTCGAGGACAATATGACCGTTGATCCAAAGCACCACCGCTACTTTGTGGCTCGCCGCGGCCAAGTCCTCAGGGACCTTGCCGATGAGTATGGTGGCGTGATGGTGAGCTTCCCTCGCACGGGCACTCAGAGCGAAAAGGTCACCCTGAAAGGAGCCAAAGAATGTGTGGAAGCAGCCAAAAAGCGCATGCTGGAGATCGTTGAGGACTTGGTTAGTAGATGCACTCTAGACGGCCTTTATTTTGTGTGTTTTATTTTTATTTTTATTTTTTCTCTTCTGTTTGAAATGTAATCAATGTCCCCCCCCCTCCCCCCATTTGAACGTGGTCTTTTCCAGGACGCTCAAGTGACCATTGAGTGTGTGATCACTCAGAAGTTCCACCGTTCTATCATGGGTCCCAAGGGCTCACGGATCCAGCAGATCACTAGAGATCACAATGTGCAGATCAAGTTCCCAGAGCGCGAGGACCCGCAAGGTAAACGCGCGATCCGCATGAAGACTTTGAAATGGAGTCCCTAAATTACATAATGTTCTCATCAAACTTTGTCCAATTATTTTTTTTTTTTATAGCAGCACCTCCTGCGGAGGCCCCAATTCAGGAGAACGGCGAGGCCAACGGCGAAGTGAAGGAGCCCGTTGATCC
The DNA here is from genome assembly GCF_050575085.1 of Anarhichas minor. Classification (NCBI taxonomy): domain Eukaryota; kingdom Metazoa; phylum Chordata; class Actinopteri; order Perciformes; family Anarhichadidae; genus Anarhichas; species Anarhichas minor. The sequence goes on from NW_027466517.1 coordinate 1,217,403, forward strand.
AAACGCGCCCAAAAAGTGTGACGTGATTGTGATTTCTGGCCGCAAAGAGCGGTGCGAGGCTGCCGTGGAAGCACTGAAGGTCTGCTTTCAAAACTGAGCTCATTATTTTTTATTATAATTATTATTTCTCCAAATAGTTCCTCTAACTGTCTCCTTTCCTTAGGCCTTGGTTCCTGTCACTATTGAGGTGGAAGTGCCTTTTGAGCTTCATCGCTACATCATCGGACAGAAAGGAAGTGGAATTCGAAAGATGATGGATGAATTTGAGGTGTGTGTTACAGACTTTGAGTTTGAAGCTAAATTAATAAAATAAAACACACAAAAATCCCATTGTGCATCCCCGTGTCAACTGCGAGTAACCTTGCTTTCTTCCTCCAGGTTAATATTCAAGTGCCTGCTCCTGAGCAGCAGTCTGATAAGATCGCCATCAGCGGCCTGGCCAATCACCTCGACCGCGCCAAAGAGGGCCTCTTGGAGCGCGTCAGAGAGCTGCAGGCCGATCAGGAGGATCGGGTTAGTATTGTGTGGATGTATTCACAGTGAGGGATTTTAAGCCTTTTTTTTTTATAGCCGGTGTTTTCAGAATTTGTAGAGATGGAACAATAAACTATATCAGACACTTATTATAATGTAATTCATTCACATCAGGCACAGTCCTGCTGATATCGGAGCTAACAGCTAATGGAGATTATTATGATGCGTTCAAGGTCTATGTTTAGTGAAAATGAGTATTAAAGTAGATTAATACGATCATAATGTGTTCAATGTAATCTTGTAAAATGTAGTTTAAGGCGAGAAACTTGAATAAATCCAGTTGTGTTCACAGCAGTACATAAAGATCTTCAAGAGGGAATTATGACCTGTTTAACTTCATAACATCAGCAGCTTGTAATACACCATTAAAACTGCTAATGCCCCCCAAAACATGTTTTCATCAAAGCAAATATTTAAATAGAAATAGTCGTACATTTCTAATCATTATCGAGTCCAATTCATTTTTTGTGTTTTATTCAAATAACCAGCACAGTACAGACAATAACAAAGTTAACGGATACGATTTAGAACTGTTGACAGTTGACAGTGATTTTGGGACCATTGAAATCAGTCTTCGGGACAGTGATTGAAAATACAAAAGGTTGCCAGGTCAGAATTTTAGGAAATCTGAATGAGCAAATAAAATTCCGATTGGTGCATCTCTACTGGTGTTTACTGAGGGGAGTCACTTCTGCTGAATCTTTCTGGTGGAAGTGTCCTTCAGTGTAGATCATTCACATACATGGAGCACTTAAGTTATCTTTGAGATTACCTCAAAGGCCAACTGAGTCGGGAAAGAAATATTAAATATTAATAATGAACTTTCTTTCCCATTGTTGGTTGCCCACCAGTTCCAGCTGAAGTAGAAATGAGTCGTGTGTGTCAAACTCGGTGGAGTTCTCTAACCTAGAGTATCGTTTCCACCAACCTCTCCACAGGCACTCAGGAGCTTCAAGCTGACCATCACTGTGGACCCCAAATATCACCCCAAAATCATCGGCCGCAAGGGCGCCATCATCACCACCATCCGCACTGAGCACGACGTTAACATCCAATTCCCAGAGAAGAACGATGAAAACCAGGTAACTTTAGTTCATTTTTAATCAAAAAAAGACTGGAGGTAAAAGGTGAACGTACTCCATCAGCACAGCAGGTGGTGCTAAAGGACCGGTTCATGAGAATAATAGTTAATCACAACTATGGTAGTTACTATCATAGAATTTATGCTGGCAGAGTAAGTCATGTTGAATTTGCTGCCGTTTTCCTCCACAGGATCAGATTACTATTACAGGGTATGAGCACAAAGCCATAGCAGCACGAGATGCCATCCAGGCTTTAGTGGATGAGCTCGAGGAGATGATCTCGGAGGACATCACCCTGGACAGCAGGGTCCATGCCCGCATTATCGGAGCCCGCGGCAAGGGCATCCGCAAGATCATGGACGAGTTTAAGGTGAGGCTGCTGAGAGGAAACGTGCTCATCGGTGGATTACCACATGAAATCCAAAAGCCTGACTGTAGCACACCTGATGCTGTGGTGTTGTTTTTTCAAGCTTTCATTGTGTTCACCACTAATAACTTATAAGCCTATTTTCTTTTATTTTTTGGGGGGGGGGGGGGGCAAAATCTTACAGATTATTTCTCCACATGGCAATTCAAAGGGAGCTTTTATTAGATTGTAACATACAAAAAAATTAACCTTTTTTAAAGTATAAAGTCGGAACAGTCATTTTTCAGTACCAACCGTTCACAACTAGAACTACACCTGCATGCAGCTAAGACGCACATAACCACGCCCTGCAAATTAGCTGCTGACATCATCAAATAACATTATAAACTTCTGCCCAGCTCAGACTGCTGGACACAATTCCCATCATCTCCATTCCTCTGGAGAGAAGTTGACCTAATTAAAGGGACGGTTCACCCAAATCCCATTTGATCTAATCCCATCTGTGCTCACACCTGCAGATGATGGATGACCTATAGATGATGATGGTGTCATGGCTCTACCTTTTAGCCTGAGCCAGGCCTCAGTTCTGGTTTGAGTTAGATGGATTGGGGCTCTTGTAATCCCTACTCCTAACAGCTAAACATGAACGAGCTTGGCAACGACCCAGCTCTGTGTGACGATGGTCCCCTAGGTGGGGGATACCTGAGAGAGCAACTTGGATATATTTTTCTAGAAAATAAAAATCCCAGTCGGCGCTACTCTGTCCTGGGCTGCCTCTTGGCCCGCCGCTGGGTCTTATCCTTGAGCCACCCCTTTTGTGTGTTTTATTTCTTATCATGTTACGTCCCTTTTTTTTGCGTTTTATCACTTCAGAGTAGCCAGTCTTTGACGGGGCTCGGCATGTCCATCTCTTTCAGGTTGATCTCAGGTTTCCACAGAGTGGAGCTACAGACCCGAACCTTGTGACGGTCACAGGTCGCCCCGAGCTTGTGGATGAAGCCATCGACCACCTTCTGAACCTGGAAGAGGAATTCGTAAGCGTTTTTTGCATGCATGATAACTATTTTTATCTTTTTTATTTTATTTTTACAGCAGATGGTATAAGATATGCCTGTAATGTTTGCCGTTTCCCTTTTTATCACTGATGCATTTTGCTGTGCTGCTTTTGCCAGATGGCAGATGCTGCGGAGAACGAGTCGAAGATGACTTACATGAGGCCTCACGGGGGAAGCGCTGCCGCCATGGATGAACAACGTGGCCCGTCCAAAGGCTTTGTGGTGAGGGAGGCTCCCTGGACCACTGGCAATGAGAAGGCGAGCATTGTAAGTGTTTTTTTGTTTTTTTATTGACACTGTTTGAAATTAGAATCGATCTCACCTTCCTCCCTTAACCCTGGTGTGTTTGGTTTTTTACTTTCAGGCCCCTGACATGAGCAGCTCTGAAGATTTCCCCAGCTTTGGAGCCCCAGTGGCAGCCAAGAGCTCTCCCTGGGGACCCAAGCGCTTCTAAGCCATGCTGCTACAGATGGGCCTGAACTAAACCGGACACAATCTTCCCTTCTATCGCCCCACCCCACCCCGCCCCCCTATTGACCCGGACTGACCGCTGACCCTACGAGTCTTCAGTTCTGAGAATGTCATCCTTCTCTGTGTACTTATCCCGCCCTGCCCTCGCAGATTCATCAGTCTAAAAGTGCTTTCAGATCCTGTAGTTGACTTGTGAGCTTTTGTATCTGCATTTAATAATGCTCTCTTAATGCTTAAAAAAAAAGAAAAAGAAAAAAAAAAGGTTAAGTCTATACAGTCTGTACGAGACTGACGTGGTTTGAACTGTTATACCAAATTCAGCGGTGGACAGACATGAGTTTTATTTTGTTTTAGTTTTTTTGAGCTGCTCTTCTCTTAGTTGCCTTTGCAGGTTTGAGTGAAGGATGAATTACAGCTGGTGACGTGTTCTGACATGATGACTGACCGAAGAGGGGCCAGCTGTTTCAGTAAACCCCTCCTCACCCCCCCCCCCCCCCCCCTCCGCTCCCCCCCGCCTGCTTTACTCGTGTAGCCGAGTGAGAGTTTTCAGTCGTTAGCTCTCAAGCACACTGCAGTGGTCGTCCTCGTTGTCGCATCTTTCCATTTGCTTGTTAACTGTGCTTCTGTGAGTAGTGGCACGTACCTTGTAGCCTTTACGAATTGGCAAACTTTACAGGGAGGGGGGGCGTGGGGGGGGTCAGCCGTCGTCGTCGCTGCCGCAGAACGGCACCCATTCAAACTGCCAGATGCTTGGAGATCATGCCCCGAACTAAACTTCTTACAACACTATGGCCTAGCGCTCCAACGTATCAAACCTCACACTAACTGTTGAATGAAACTTTTTTTTTTTTCTCTCTTTTTTTTGACATTCAAAAGTAAATCACTATACAAAAATCTAAATATGACCGTGTTTGTGAGCTAAAACAGCAGACCATCTCGTGCCAACTATGTGTCTAGTGGTGTCCCGTGTTCCTCATCTCTGTAGTGGGTCAGTGTCCAGTCCCTTTGTCTTCCAGTTGCTATGCAGATTATTCTGTTCTATATAGCAATGGCCCTTTTTTTTTTTTTTTCTTTTTTTTTTTTATCAGCCTTACAGTTGGAAAGATACAAACCAGGTAGAGGTGATGTCTAGGTGCATTTTTAATGGCCAACGGGGAAAGGTATGTTCGCTCATGTGAAAGCTCTTGGAGATCCACACCCCCCCCCCCCCCCCCCCCACCTCAGTTATCCTAATGAGTTTAATTTGGGCTGAGGAGTGCAGATTTAGCTTGCTAGCTGCTGATTGAGCACCTTGCATCAGCCTACCTTGGTTTTTATCCTTCTAGCATTGAATGAAAGTTTATGCAAATACCATTGAAGTGAACGGTTACGGATGACACTGGAAAAGAAATTGTCCAAAAAGTCAATAAAAATTGAAAATCTCTGACGCTTCCTTTTGATTTATTTTGTAAAGAGCAATGTTATTCGTTTAATCGTGGAATATATCCACATACAATGAATACAAATCAATCTGGCACGTTGCAAAGCCGATGCAACTGGCAGTGATACTGTTGTCATGGATACTAAGTGGATCTCAGTGTTTGAAGGCTTGCATGACTTCTATTTGGCCTGAGGATGGTGCTAGAGGAGAGGCCATTATTATAATCCAGTCCTAAAATGTATTGCTCCTCGAGTCATTCCAAAGCAGATCTGGAGAATTAAAACAAATGGCCAATATCAATTTAAAAGTGGCCATGTACTGTATAGAAAGTAGTTCTCCGTAGAACTCCAGGTTGCAAAAGATAGAAATTAAGCTCTACAGCCAGAACTTGAGCTGTAGAAAGTTTACATCATTCAAAGCTGAAAAAGAAAGGAGTGACAGATGGAGAGAGAGACCTCAACCATCCAGGAACGGGTCACTTAGCTCCAGACTGAACTTGCCAATCTCAAAGAAGAGCAGAAGGACGAGACCAGGGAGCAGGAGGAGAAGGAAAAGTCTCCCTCTATGATTTACCCGATGAGCTGCCGGACGAGATCACAGACTCTGAGGAACAGTTTGAGAAGAACAAACAAAAGAAACCTTCAGCATGGAAAATAATTCAGACACCACATACGTTCGAGGAAGACTAAGAAGAAAGAGGAGAAGCTGGAGGACGAATCATAATCTACCCGAGACATTCAAAATCTATTTTTATTTTTTTTTTTAAAGTCAAAGCTTTACAAAATACAAATGTCTGCCAGTGTTGTATTTTAATTGTTGACTTGGAGATGAAACAATCCTCTTGAGTTGGGTCGACACTGGACTTGTTTTTAAAGAAGCTGCTAATAAACCTTTGAATCGGATGCAAAATACTGAAGACTGACACGATGCATTCTGGACTGCTTGTGTCCATTTGTTTTAATGACCGTTTTAAGAGCAAATAGATAATATCCAAAAGTTCTGGATTTGAATACAAACTGGTTCATTCTGGTTCCTTTGTCAACAAGTTATAACCCTTGAGGTTTTCATGAAATAAATTGCCTTGTGTCAACGGTTCAGGCTGCTGGTGGTGGTGTAATGGTGTGGGGGATATGTTCTTGGCACACTTTGGGCCCCTTAGTACCAATCGAGCATCGTTTAAACGCCACGGCCCACCTGAGTATTGTTGCTGCCCATGTCCATCCCTTTATGACCAGTGTAACCATCTTCTGATGGCTACTTCCAGCAGGATGATGCACCATGTCACAAAGCTCAAATCATCTCAGACTGGTTTCTTGGACATGACAATGAGTTCACTGTACTCCAATGGCCTCCACAGTCACCACATCTCAATCCAATAGAGCACCTTTGGGATGTGGTGGAACGGGAGATTAGCATCATGGATGTGCAGCTTCTGTGTGATGCTATCATTTCAATATGGACCAAAATCTGTGAGGAATGTTTCCAACACCTTGTTGAATCTATGCTACGAAGAATTAAGGCAGTTCTGAAGGCAAAAGGGGGTCCAACCCGGTACTAGCAAGGTGTACCTAATAAAGTGTCCGGTGAGTGTACATATACAGTATATATATATATGTATATATATATATATATATGTATATATATATATGTATATATATATATATATATATGTATATATATATATATATGTATATATATATATATATATATGTGTATATATATATATATATATATATGTATATATATATATATATATATATATATGTATATATGTATGTATATATATATATATGTATGTATATATATATATATATGTATGTATATATATATATATGTATATATATATATATATGTATATGTGTATATATGTATATATGTATATGTGTATATATGTATATATATATATATATATATATATACATATATGTATAAACAAATTCACACTGTACTGACATTTGCATTGCTTTTGTAGTTTGTGTGTAGTTTGTGTGTAATAATGTTTTAGGGAACCGTCCGATATTTAAAAAGTCATCAGTTTTATATATTAATATAGTTTATTTTTGTGTGTTTTTCTCATGGAGCAAAATGGGACTACAAACTGCATTATGTTGCACAACCCTGTTGTAAAATGAGAATAAAATTAACTTTTTAAATGAATGAGCCCCTTCGATGACCAATCAGAATTTTGCTGTTGTTGCTCGGAGGATTGGTGTTCCAACTGTAAATTGACAGAGGGCCAAGTAATAGTCATTTTTCTTAATACTTGGCTGACAATACAAGTAAACATTGATTTAATAATCAAACTAAATAGATATAAAAGCAAATGAAGGGATAATAAGTAAAAACATAAACATACAATTTAAATAAATAAAGTAACATAAAACATGCTGGGGGTCAACATGAATAAATAAACAGTAACTTAATTAAAAACATTAAATTGTCATAGTTTTTGGTTATACATTTGCAGAACAGATGGTTTCAGTATGGGAATTGGGACCCATGGCGAAGTGTTTAGGAGCTGCAGGTATCTATTTTTAAAGAAAAAATTCTGATAATTTATTAAAATGCCATTACAACTGAATAATTGATCCACCCAAAATATGTTATCCTTGAGCCGTTTCTTGAAAAATAGAAATCTGCTTTCGTATATTTAACATTTCGTATTATAAAAGTGTGCTTGTACACAGACCATGCAAACAGTGCTACTTTGATTAGATGTTGTTTAAGTTGTTTATGTTCTAGTGTTACCTTTTAAAATCATCTGTCATATTTCCATATTCTCCCTTTTCCTCTTCATCTTTCCAAATTCCTCAAGCTTCTAGCGAGAGGGGCGTGTCCATGTATGACTCGGACAAAGATCAGTTCTGCCACCAGATAGAGCCAAATGTAATACTTCATCATCTGTTTTTTTACACTTCAGGGGCTCATTTTGTGCCATCATGTTGATAATTGGAGAAATTAATCAGTTATATTTGTTGCCAGTGAACCACCAGAGGCAACGCTTCACATTTAAAAGAAAAATAAAAGAACAAAGAGACAAAAAATAATTAAATACAAACAAAATAAACATCAAGCATTGGTGTAACAATACAGAGAATAAAAGAAAAAAACATTTTTATACATATACACCCAATACCTACATACATACTTACATACATACATTCATTCTTACACGCACATGGTTTGCTCACTATAGCACTGTTCCTATAGGCCTGTGAAAACAGTAAGGTTTTCAGTTTAGCTTTAAATGTACATAAAGTTTTATAGATAACTAAAAGCACCTTTACCAGCTCCAGATCTTATTCCAGGTATGAACAAAGAGCAACTGTCTGAAGACCTAAGAGCTCTGATGGGGTATATGGTGGGGGCTGAACCACGTATAGTGCCGTAAACCAATGGGAGGACTTTGAAGTGAATTCTCTGTTGAATGGGAAATGAATGGGAAAACAACAAAGGGATTTTAAGTACCTTTAATACATAAAATAACTAGTTACGCAACTGGCGACGCAAACAGCCGTCTCCCGGGTGAAAGTCCTGTGTTTGTTTGACCCTACCCATCCCCACCCATCCCTCTCTTAGTGGACTTCCTCACTCTTTACACGTCACTTCCTCTGACCGTCTAATAATGAAGCGGGTGGGTTTACATTGGAGGTAGCTTTAAGGGAATGAGACCGGATTGGCTGGAAAGTGTTACAAGCCATTTCAGAGGACCCAAAAGTTTAGGTCAAATAGGACCTGGACTAAAGATTCAGCAACGTCACTCCAAATACGGTATTTTATCAAGGATTAGAGATGAAATAAATGCAAAAGTTGCTCCTCTCACACTCCCTGTTGAATCAATGCTGCAGGAATTATGCCAGATGAAATATAGTTGGGATGATCCAATATGCGAATCTTTGGCAGACCACTGGAAGAATTAGTCAAAAGCAGTTAAATTGTTTGTTTCCACATCCAATAGGACTTGGGTTGGAAATTTGCTCAACAGGCTTTGATAGACACACGCCAAGTGCATCTCTTAAAGAAAACACGTCTGTCACACCAGGCTCAAGGCAACACCTCGCTCTACCAATAAATTATTCAGGCTCCTGTGCCACTGCATTTAGACATGGCAGAACAGAGCCGGGAGGCTGGGCAGAAACAATATCAACCGCTCCCCCTGCTTCTTCCTGTAGTGGACGCTGGTACTTCTAAATAATCAAAGGCCATTCCTTTTTTTATGTTCACTTATAAAACTGAGCCTTTAGCTTGGCCCACTTTTAAAACCGGGGAGGACAATCGTACCCGGGTTACCTCAGGATTCATGCCAGTGACATCATCCTTTATTATCCGTTGTGATTCACGCTCATTAATTGATCCCTCTCTGTCATCTTTATCTCAATTTTCTGCATGGTGTTGGCAGACCGTGGCTACGCTGCAAAACTGTATCTTATTTCTGTACACGGATTAGATTGTGAAATCTTAATGCTGATGAATTAAATAAAGCAATTGCATCAGATAGAAGTGGAGAAGATGGGGGGGGGGGGGGGGGGGCAAGAGAGATGTTTCACGTCAAGCAAATGTGTCCAAGCGGGAAGGGGGGGAGAGAGAGAGAGAGAGCGAGAGAGTGAGAGAGTGAGAGAGAGAGAGAGAGAGAGGGAGAGAGAGAGAGAGAGAGAGTGAGAGAGAGAGAGAGAGAGAGAGAGAGAGGGAGAGAGAGAGAGTGAGAGAGAGAGAGAGAGTGAGAGAGAGAAAGAGTGAGAGAGAGAGGGAGAGAAAGAGTGAGAGAGTGAGAGAGTGAGAGAGAGAGAGAGAGAGAGGGAGAGAGAGAGAGAGAGAGAGTGAGAGAGAGAGAGAGAGAGAGGGAGAGAGAGAGAGAGGGAGAGAGAGAGAGAGAGAGGGAGAGAGAGAGAGTGAGAGAGAGAGAGAGAGAGGGAGAGAGAGAGAGAGAGAGAGTGAGAGAGAGAGAGAGAGAGGGAGAGAGAGAGAGTGAGAGAGAGAGAGGGAGAGAGAGAGAGTGAGAGAGAGAGAGAGAGTAGGCAATAGGAATGGTAGGACTGTGCAAGGAGCAAGGTCACAAAACACAATTGCATTGTGTTTCACTCAGGCTGAAACCTGAGCAGCCAAATTATCCTTCTACCAGAGAGAGAGTTCCTGTTCACTACCTTTATTGCTGCTAAACCTCACGTGCAATTGAACTCTGTATTTCTTTTTAATACATGCAACAGAAAGAACCAGATCTATATAATTTAATCAGTTCGGAAGTACTTTAACATAAGCGTTGCAGTTCAGAATCCAGACAGCGTTGTGCTAGAAAAATATTCCACTGTGCAGAATAGTTTCAATAGCTTCAGATGGATGATAGTGAGAAGAAAATGTATGGATCTGGACCTCGTCAGCCCACCAACCCATTACTGTCCTGTAGAGTGTGGGTTAGGTCACATGCACAAGGACACGTTGACATAAGTTTGCTGCTGCCACAGACAAATTTCCCCTTGGGGATGAATAAAGTACATTTCTATTCTATTCTATAATGAGGACCGGTCCTCTCACCTCTCCAATCAGCTCAGTGACTGTCTGAGAGCTTCGCCAACATCTGTCCACATGTTACTTTTCATCTTCGTCTGTTTACACTCAATTCTTTATAGGTCTAACATTTACACAGGCCGCACTACAAATATGGATATTTTTCTCTCTGACTAAAAAGAGGTTCCATTATATGTTGATATGATGTTTATTGTTATTAACCCTCATTTTTTATTTCGCTGATATTTACATTTTACATTGACTGTTTTTTTGAAAATGTAAGATATTCTATACTATAGTCCACAGATTCATACGTTTTGACGTGTCACAGAAAAATCGCAGGTGTAAACAATGAATGGAACGTAGCCATCGTTAATGTCATTAGTAACACCTGTACTTTTCCTATGACAAGTAAAATATCTGCTGTAAAAAAAGGCCTATATTGTGTGTTTACCATTTAACTTTTAGTATTTGCACAGTTAACAGAGGCTGTAGGCACAGGCTGACTATAAAACCTGCAAAACTGCTCGACAACCATCAGAAAGATGCATACAGGGACACCACATCTGCAAAACAAACGTGATAACATTTCTGCTATATTTCTGTTTCTGTGATCAGAAGCTGCTCTGAGATCAGCTCCACTAAACAGGCAGTTTCCATGGTGCAAAGACCTGCTTTGAGCCACTTTGTCTCCCCTCAGCTGGATGTCCCTGGCTTGACCTACTAAACGCTATTCATCACAAACGCGTTTTTATGCTCCTAATTGTCCACTGTTTTCAAAACTGTCCTGGAAGTAAACTCTGTTTAAACCCTAACAAAACTATTGTATCCCAGCTATCTGCTGTTGTTTAAACTTAAAATAAGAAGTATTAACACCGCAGTTTGTATTAAAGGTGTTATAAGAGGGATACTAATCTTTCTCCCAGCCTCCCCCTCCTCTCTCTCTCCCTCTCTCTCCCTCTCTCCTCCCACTACTGCATTGATGCTGTTACCTCCCTCGGCGGTGATGTCACTGGCTCAGTGGAGCTCGAGCATCCTTACCAAAGACAGGCAGAGACAATAGGGCCATTTTGACCGCTTTGGAGTGCGAAAAAGCGGCCGAGCAACCGACCGGTGTCCCCTTCCTTTTCCTCCCCACTGGCAGGGCAGGGCAGAGAGAGAGAGAAGAGAGAGAGAGAGAGAGAGAGAGGAGGTGGGTCGGCGGTAACCTCAGCCCTTCCCGTGTTCATGGAGCGGGGCGGCTGTTAGCAAGAGGCAGTACCAGACCTGGAGGAGACCAGAGGAGGTGGAAGTAGATACGGAGCTGGATAATAAAACAGACGGGCACGACAAACACGGTCTCGACACGGGAGCACGTCGCTATTAGCACTGCGGAGGTAAGGTAACCTTTTTTTAAATGTGTCCATTATTCCGCCTGTAACGCAGTTTCAACGAGACATCCTTTATTTACTTAGTGTTGAATCTCCTGGGAGGAGATGAGCATAGGGTGCGGCCATTGAAGAGGCTGTCACTGTCGGAAAGATACTATAGAGACAGCATGACATTAACGCATCTCTGTAACACAGCACACCATGATATATTATAGCTTATGTTGTTGAATAAAATGTGTTTTAATTCCGTGAGCAGGACGACGGGAATAAACGCCCCGTCATTGGGCGAAAGGTACAATTCAGTGTGTTGCTGGTAGACTACACCTGCTGATTTCAGTGATGTTGGCTTGTAACCTATAAGCTCTCAAAATGACGCAAGAAATATTTTTAAAGAAAGTATTTCACAGAGACGAATTATCAGTTTTAGCCCAACGAAATACGAGTCTTAAGCTAGCGTTGACCTGAGGTGTATGGCCTCACTGTCATGCTAAAACACTGTCAATTAAATATGTTTTTATGAGGGATAAGGAAAAAATGTATCAAACTGTCGTCATGTTCAAACACACACCAGCATGGTTTATTACATTAGCCTTTGTCGCCGGGAAAATGGTGGCCGCCCAGCTGAGCTGCATCATCAGCTGATTGGTCTGAGCATCTGTAGGAGAAGATTATGAACATGGGTGTTGCAGATTTAAATCAACAGAAATTTGTTTCTATACAAAACATAGTCTGTGACAGTGGGTGAACATAGGACATGCTTTAAGCATGTGGATCTTCATCCCGTCATGTCAGACATCAAAACAACATGGCATTTGATGTGGAATCTTTTCTATTATTCCTTTTTTTAATCAGTCCCAGTTAGTCTTCAGTATACGGTGCGGGTTGACCTTAAAAACCCAAATACTGTTTTCCTATAGCAGCAATGTTAACCTGCATACATTTTACTAATGAGTCTGTTTAGGGGCCAGCTGGAGAGGGTGTACCAGGAAGCAGGGTGACACAGCAAATTTACAACACTCAATTACGATGACTAACATCTGAGTCACAAAGCACATAGGGACATACTCTGAATATTAATGCAACATCCAACATTATCCCACATCTGGGGCATAAATTAAGTTACAGCAATGACATTTTTCCCTATTAATAAATAATATATTTGATAGCTATAAATGATGATAGCTTTATGATATTCACAGTCAGACGGTGAAAGCTGCTTGTATCCTGTTGCTCACTGTTAAAGCTTATTGATGAACACATTAAATGATTGTAATTTGATCGCCACAGAGGATGATGAGTCACGGTTGCTCCTGATACACTCGCGATGACACCACACGCTAAACTCCCACAGTGATTTCATGTTGATAATTCGTCTTTTAGGGGACGAGTTGTTCATGAGACCGAGCCGCCGATCGGAGCCAGACGCTGGATTTGTGGCTGGTTTTCGGAGCCATTGTCAGCCGGAGAAATAGCCTGACATTTAGCTGCTGCTGCTGCACTTCTTTTGTTACTGCTAGCTTTATTATCCGTCTCCCTTGGCTGTAGCTGACCATGCGTGGTCTTTTCATGTTACAGCCACACAGCCCTGCCCTCTTCAATTGTGCTCGTCACGTCAACCATAAGGTCTCATGTTCTGTCCTCACAACTTTGAACACAGATGTAAAAGAAATAAAAAATACACCTCAGTTTCGTGACAAAAAAGGTGACGTACGTCTGTTGCAGCATGTCCTGTGCACATGAATTGATAAAACTAAGAATTGTATTGATCAAGATTCACTTTGTGCTCCCTTCTACAGACCTGCGGGCCCTACACCTGGCCACTAAAGAAGGCACCCCAAGGTGCTAGGAAGACAGCGTCATGGCAGGGGCCTCTGTGAAGGTGGCGGTGCGTGTCCGCCCCTTCAACTCAAGGGAGATCGGAAAAGACAGCAAATGCATCATTCAGATGTCTGGAAACACCACCAGTAAGAAAAGCCTAACATTCACCTACAGCATGTGTGTTATGTGTACTTGTTTTTATTGTTTTTATTCAAGGCACCCAGCTAGATGTAAGCTTTGAGCTGGGAAATCCTTTTTTCTACCAGAAGGCGCAGGTTCAGGCTTTTCAGAGCGATTGCTGACCTTGACCCCTGAACCCCCTGTCCAAGGGGTTTACTGGAAAGATGAATAGATTGCACAGTACCAGGAGTGACTGTGCAAATCTCCTGTGAACAAGCAGGCCTGTACCAAAACATGTGATATGAGCAGGAAATGTATTTAGAATCAGCTTTAATTTCATGAGAAGAATATTGAAGACGCAAAGTATTTTTATTCATCTACGGAGAAAATGTCAACCTTGTTGAGATTGTCTAATTAAGGGGCCACTCTTAGTAGAGCAGTGATGTAAATGTATCACTGCGTCAGGAAGTCTATTGATCATCGTGCTCGAGGTGACATAATCTCCTGCATATTTCGCCTGATATTTATTTAGGGCAAGGCCTGTTATGTGTTCATGTGGCCAGATTAAGCCACGTTTAAAAATGGCTCCTCATTCAACATTTTCAACGTTAGTCTTTCCATTCAAATCTGCCCCTAATGTAACTATTTAATACGTATGATAGTAGATACATTTTTTTAAAGAAAACGAATGATTTTGTCAACATTAAATACCCCATACAAACATTTGTGTACCTGCCTATAGCTACAGTAAGGTTTCCTGCCTAAACCTACTGTATTTGTTTTTGCAGCCATTTGTTGTATATATTCTTTAAGTATGTAGTTTAGAGCACCCACATTCCTTGGGTTATCCGGTGCAGAGTGAGGAGACTGGAAAGATACTCGATATGTAGTCTGCTTAGGAAGGTAAAGCCATTGGTCAATAATGGATGAGGCTTCCTGAAATATTTACTGTTTGTCCTAATTTAGCCATCTCTCTCTCCCCCCCCCCCCCCCCCCCCCCCCCCCCCCCATGTCATGGGTGACTAGACAACAAGCTGGGTGGCTTTTTTGGGCCGACTTGTTTTAACTGTGCGATTTGTTGCGTTTTGTGATGTAGTTCCCTGTTAGATTAAACACTTATAATCTTTAAAAGGAAATCTCAAAACATGGGTTCTTATGAAGTCCCTCCAGGATCTCCCAGCGTGAGGGCGACTACATTTTGTTGGCACAGAGCTCCTTCTTCTGAGTATTTTGCTGTCAGCAGCGTAAACTTCGATGTATTTGCCATGTGGATACCACTGAAATGTCCTTGGCGACGTCCTGTTTTGACTTAATCTGTGAATTAGAATTTTTCTCATCACACAAAGTGGATCCGTTGTTTTTAATGAAGCATGTTACCATGATAATTAGTATGGTGTTCGCTTGTTCTTCACTTAATTCTAATTTGGTCGGCTCCTGCTTATTCACGAACGTATTCCTAAACTGTGTTTGTATGGAGACCTCCTGAGAGAACCCACCACAGTAGCTTTGCAGTACAAACTTACTGTGGCTCATTCAACAAGATATAAATATAGAGAAATATTGGGCTTTTGTTTTTCAAGAATGTAGGTTTTATCTATTTATAAATTATAGTAAAATCAGAAATAGTTATAATATCTAATATAAGCACCACAAGACTGTGCAAACGATTTCCTCAGACCTGCATCCACCATTCAGTTACCTTGTGGGCTTGATTCCCCACAGTACAGTATATATCACTTCTACAAGCCGGTAAATTGCAGTGTCATGTAAAATAAATATTGCAGTGGACATTTTGACCAATAAGGAAGCGCCCAACACTGATCACCTTTAAAGACATTAAGGACGTCTGTATTCAGATTTTTAGAGAGGCCTAAGTGACGATTCTGTATAATCAATGTACCTTAATGAAATCACATAAATGAAACAGACTCTATCAATAATGTCAACAGGTCTAGAAAACATCTTGCTGGTCACACCCACACAACACAAAGCCGCTCTCATTGAGACGGCATGTCTCCTCCAAACCGAGTCAATGGCTCTGGATGTGGACTGGAGGACGTGAGCAGGCCGATGTCATGAAAAAGCCCGTTGGTTGCAGTGTCTGGAGGGGATAAATGCCCGCTTGTCTTTTTTGTAGTCTGGGCAGAGGAAAGGAAGAAGAAGAAGGAGTGGCTTTTTTTCTGTGTGTGCGCCGCTCTGCTTTGTGCTCTCTGACACTCATGAGTGGGTCAATACCCCCGTTCCCACAAAGTAGGAGAATGGCAGTAATCTTGTTGTTTGAGAGATCTTTCCCTCCCACACCGGCCTTCATTAAGATGCAGGGGACAGAGCTGAAGGGAAAGTAGGCCTCTCTCTAGAGGACTGCTGGCTGCATATACTTGGCGGATAGACTGACATCTATGTTGCAGCAAAAAACTTCTAAACTTGTAGGACATTTCACTAATAGTGGATGCAGAATATCTGGACATAAGAACTCTTGCAAATGTCTTTTAGTGTGGTATGTTCTATGTGTTTGAATGTAGACCCAGATTACATTTTTTTTAAAGATTCATGTTGCTTTTTTGAATTTTGAGTACCTCATTAGCATCATGTTTACGGCTCCATAATGCTAATTCTGGGTGTCTTAGTCTTTATAAACTTGGATAGAAGTCCAACATAAAGCGGCAGACAGCATAGCACATGCTGCTGCTGCTGCTGCTGAAAATAGTAGCATCTACGTGGCTCTCCTCCAGTCCCTGTCAGTGGGTTCACATCCCCTCAGCCAGACCTGCTGACGCAGCCACATTTCCTCCCTATTGACTGGGGCAGGTCACCCATGACGGTCTGACCAGCATCACTCACTCACAATTAGGAGGACAAACATGGAATGGGCTATGATAGGATGCTGAAAATATGCTTTATATTTATAACAACTCAAATGAAACCAGAGCAGACATGTGGGCATCACTGACAGAGATAAAGATGAGCAGTGGTGTAGTTTTACAAAATACTGCTCGTTTATACACAATACTTACTGTTTTACAACCTGTTTACATCTCTGTGTATATATTGATTACTTCTCATTGCGCAAATACATTTACATTATATTCCTGTTAAATCATAGCAATTACTGCAGACCTGTCAACCACAAATTGATATTAATTCATTTTATATTTGATTTGTGTATATTTTATCCCTATGTTTTAACTTATGCACTATTTTTAAGTCTTATATATATATATACATATTTAATGAGGATTTGTTGGACGGAGCCTGAGATCTAAGATTGTCATTGCCAGCCACATGACACGAGTAAAGTACTTCAACTTGAACTAATATATATATACATATATATATGTATATATACATATATATATGTATATACAAATATTGTGCACACTCTTTTCAATTAGGGTTATATCGAAATATACAATATATATTTATTTTCAAATTCCAAAACATTGTTTTGGGGAATTAAAATCCCTGATGTGAAGTCAGAACAAACCTACAGTATCTTCAAAGAAACATATCGATCTTGAAAATGTATTTGCATTTGAAAGTATTTACAGTGAAATGTTTAAGTCTCACAAAAGTGATCAGTTTGAAAAAAGTTGCACAATTGTTGCATTGCCATGTAGAACACAAAGTTTGATCATCAAATAATTTAAAGTAATTTTAAAGCAAAACATATCTCCCCCCCCCCCCCCCAATTGTTTCAAATGGTCTAGAGGTGGATGGAATTTTTGAATGGATCATATTTGAAGCATTAAAATCAGATTTTGGGAAGTCGTCTCTTCAAGTAGGAAATTACATCCAGCTTTTATGAATTGTTGCTGCTTATCTTTACAGGACACAAATCACATCTTTGAAAGAGAGAAAGTAATAAGTGTGAATGGCAGTAGTGTCCACCTCAACCCACCAGTAGAAGAGCATGACGCTGATAGAAGTGGACACTCTGTGGGTACGTGCACAGACTCCTGACCTCCTCCTGTCTGTGAGCACACCGCCGGAAGAGAAATGACTTGCTGTTGTATCGCTTCTAATTACGATCCCCCCCATGACATGACTTCCAGACCCGCCGTCGTCTATAAACTCAACACCTCGTGATTAAAAAGCGTTTCCGTCATAAAAAGAGAAGACGGATAGTAAAAGGGAACATGATGAAGGGTGGAGACGTGCTCAGCGTGCTGCTAAAACCGGCCTCAGGTGGAGATCGCTCTGACACGCAAGCTGTGACCGCTGAGAACGTCACCAAAGCTACCGGGGGCAATTAAACAGGCAGCCCGGCCCCACGTCTCACTGTAACGCTCACATATTCTGCCCATCACTGCCTCCCTAAAGTGATTACCTTATCGGAGAGCGAGGCAGAGTATGTTTGGGGGGGGGGGTCTTGTATGAATCATACCGCAATCAGGGATGAGTAAACAAAGAGTTGGACTGCAGAGGCTCTGCTTCTGGGTAAATCAGATTTATTTTGGTTTATTTTATGTCTTTCTTCTGTTATAGAACCCACTTTTCCTAAAACAATGTCGGCATTATTAACCAGGAACACCAGTGTGTTTCTTTCCTGTTTTCATCACGATGCAGCCTGAGACCTTCCGGGACCTGCATTGATTGTCAGGCTGTATTAGATAAATACGTCTATAGAGGCTTTTCACAGAGGACCTTTTAAACGTCCGTTTTTCATCAATGATGGGAGGATGTTTGCATTTCAGAAATGCAGTATATGAAGTGTCTCTTGCAATGAAATCACAGCCCAGACCAGTACGTCCATCCGGTCCATTCCCGTCAACACGATATCTCAGCAACACCTTTGAGGAATTTATTTATCGGAAACGCCCTCTTGGATTCAAGGATGAACTAATTAGAAGGTGGTGATCACAAAACACTTTTTTGATCTTAACTCAAGAATAGGGTAAAATGCTAAAGTGATGACCTCTTGTAAAGACTTGGAAGTAAACTGCAACCCGACTGGTTGATAATTAGAGATACATGTTATTGTAAGCAAGGTGCAGTGTGACACGCTGACACCCTTTATTTCAGTGTTTCACCTGCATCACTACTGCACAGAATCTGCGTTTTCTTAGGAAAGTGGTTAGATAGGACGGGTGCAAAGCCTCTGTTAAGTACTGTTTTATTCAAGTCGACTTTTTATTGTAAGATTCAAACAACTGCACGGCCAAAGCCTACTTCCAGAATACGTGAGCAGTCTGGCTCTACTGGAACAGGTAATAAGGCTGAACTCAACAGCATCACTGAAACACAAATGTGATGAGTGGAGGGATTGATCGCCATCGCTAGATTCATGCCAGCTGTCCCTCCAATTCTAAGTAGATATTTCGGTCTAACCGGAATATCTGGTGATGTCATGATGTCTCTGATGTCGTTATTGTAGAGGACGGTTTGTGAAAGGGGACAGTGCACAGCGGAGGAAATGAGCAGTACGGAAAACATTTCTAGCTAATTCATGAAATGGATTCTGTGGCTACGGTTAGCAGCAAACCTCTTTGATTTCATGACGACGGTAAGCGCTGAATTCAGATAAGTCTTCCAGGGAACGTGGTCACGTCAAGCCTGGTAAATCAGGCCTCATGTCTGTGTCACGGGCCTGAAACCGGAAACCCACGTCAGCCCCACTGGCCCATATATCATGGCTGGGAACCCAGTAGCAGTGTAGAAAGGAAGTAAACGTGCGCCCACTTACTTGAGAGTGGACTGAGCCCGGGGCCTTTTCCTCTCTTATCGACCACATGCATTAGCAGAGAAAATGGTGTCTGGAGCTCCGGGAGAAGGAGGAAGCATTTTCATAGAGACCACACCAGATATATTGTTCTTGTGAGAGCACGATACCACGGACTGTGGTATTAAGTTCAATATTTGATTTCAATACCTGAGTTTGACAGATTCTTTTGGAAAAAAAACAAGCAATTAGCATTTATGTATCTGATATTTTGCCTTTTAAGACTGTATTTGTAAAATGTCTCTAAATCATGAAAATCACGGCTTTATTTGGTTCTGAAAGCATTTTTCTGCAGAACTCTCATTGCTGCATGTTGTTTTTTTGCGAGTATTATACTTCTTGTGGCTCTGTTGTCAGATCAAATGCATCATTCCAGAAGTGAAACATCTGGACAAGAAAGAAGTTATGAAATATAAATCATCAATGTATCAAAAAGTCCTGTGTTCACTTTCAGACATTTCAGGCATTGTTTTGTCTGATTCATGACGATGCATAACCTTCATAACAGCAGAATACATGGGATAACATGGTAACAGCGAACAGATGTTTGTCATCATGATGGAGTGAGTGAGTGCCTATATGCCCCTACCAGACCAGAATATGACATTTAAATTATAATAATATTGATTATAATTTTAGTAATTGATGTATAAGGGAAAAGGTTATTTTCCAGTTTGAGTAGAAAGATGTCAATTTGAATTTGTTCCATTTTGATTCGTGCTAAATGGACAAACCTGTGATTTACAATTCAAATACTTTAAATTAGATCATCCGTCAGTCTGGACTAAATGAATATTGTGAGATCCACTGAGGTCAGTAGGCTGACAAAGATGAAGTGAGATCCTGATGAAGTGCAGCTGAGGCTGACGGTGGTTTCACAGCGGCGCTGTTGAAAGATGAGCCGAGTCTGACGGGCTGAGTGTGAGCTGTCCTAAGATGGCCACTGCTAGGTAACAACGTGGCTTTTTAATCTGGCACCGCCGTCAGGCAAGTAAGAATAAAATCCAATATTTAATTGCCATGTCAGCACAGTTGATGGGATTGTTCCTCAGTACATTTGTTTTATACTGCGTGTTCCTTTGTGCCGCTACCTCTCTATTTTTAAAATGTTGTTCTACGACTAAAGATGCTTGTGTGTCTGAGTTTAAGTGTGGAACAGCCTCAGGATATGTGTTACTCCTGCAGCGACATTGTCCTTCACCTGAAACTCTGGAATGTCCTTCCGGAGGGGAGGGATTTGTAGAGGGCAGAGCAAAATAGTTTCTTTTTTTTAACCTGACAACTTTGTGTTTTGGTGTGTAATTAGTGTTGCAGCCTCACAGAGCCTCCAGCAGGGCCGTGAAGGAGCAGTGCTGAAGATTCATCATGAATCTGGCTTTTTGGAAATGTATGCAGATTGGCACATATTTGATAAGATTAAAAGTACATTTTCAGAAAAGTTGTAATCCATAAAATAACTGTCTTCATGTAAGTAAACAACTTGGGAAGTTTTTGTGTAGTAGCTTAAATGTTTACCCTATTTACCTGTAGTGTCTCTCCTTAATGTGGGCAAAGAGACTGCGGTTAGGTTGAAATGTCATTTTGCAATAACACGATGTCTGAGTTTCAGTCAACGCAGGAGAGGAAAATGTTGTCCCAGCATTCAGTGTTCATCTTCCAGAAGCTGCCAGACGGTTTCTTGTCCCCGTGTGTCTGATGCTTTGCTGTAGTGCAGAGGCCCAAACACTACCTGTGACTGTTGGTTCAGAAAGAGGAGGCGACCCGGGCCTTCCCAGTTCTATCAGCACAACACGACACTGCGCAGATACGGTTTCACGTGGGCGGCTCTCTGACTCGTGTTCCTTGTCCTGTCTTTCAGCCATCGCCAACCCCAAGCAGGCCAAAGACAACAAGAGCTTCAACTTTGATTACTCCTACTGGTCCCACACCTCGGTAAGTCTCTCTGCACCCCCACAGCGTGAATGTTGTACTGACACCCCAACAAAGACACACATGTGCATCACTGTGGATGCTTTATGTAGGGCTGGGCTTCATGGCCGCAATCTAATAGATTTGATATCTGGATTACAATATATATATATAGCACATTTTCTGGTAGCTCAATGAATACATAGTCAATATGAAAGAACCACATGGTAAAGCCTTGTATATTCCTGTGAATTAAATACCTGACAAACTTACTCAGTGTTTTATCACTTTATTAAGAACTTTTGTGTGAATTGAACATAACAGTCAGTGACATTATAGAGAAAAAAAATATTTCATTGACTGTTTACACTGTTTACACAAACACAGTTCGGTCAGATTTAGACAATTGTTTGATTTAACAGATTTGAAATTTGAGTTAGTGTGTGCTTTTTATTTAAGGTTTACACAACGTACTTGATATATGATTTCATCACGATACGATTCCACTGAACAATGATAAACGATCACATTGAATTATCGCCCAGCCCTAACTTTATCGTTTGTCAGGTTTACGAGAAAGTTTAAGATTTAAGTGGCTGATTATTGATCTCTGTCCGCAGCCAGAGGACATCAATTTTGCCTCTCAGGTGCAAGTGTACAAAGACATCGGAGAGGAAATGTTGCTGCACGCCTTCGAGGGATACAACGTCTGCATCTTCGCTTACGGCCAGACGGGCTCTGGCAAGTCCTACACCATGATGGGGAAACAGGATGTCAAGGATCAACAAGGGATCATTCCTCTGGTACAGACTTACTGTGATTACTGGACCAGTGGTGATGATAAATCAAAGGGGACATGATGTGACTATAACGTTCATATTTGTCTTCTTCCAGCTGTGTGAAGATCTTTTCACTAAGTTCAATGACAATGCAGGCAACAGCATGTCTTATTCTGTGGAGGTAAGCATCAGATTCTCTCTGTCATGGGCTCCTCCTGTTTATTACATTTATTCATCATTGATCTCACACAAGCAGAATACATTTACTGTACGAGCTTATTTCCATGTGCAGTCCCTGGGCATGTTGACACAAACACCTAATGCAGTTGATACAAATAGAGGTCTGCTCTATGTGCTGAGCTAATATAATGATTCTGAACAGGTAAGCTACATGGAAATCTACTGTGAACGTGTGCGAGATTTACTGAACCCCAAGAACAAAGGGAACCTGCGCGTTCGAGAGCATCCTCTGATGGGACCTTATGTGGAGGACCTGTCCAAGCTGGCTGTCACCTCCTACAACGACATCCAGGACCTGATGGACTCGGGCAACAAGGCCAGGTGATGGAGCTGTTTATGCATTCAGGCCCTTCACCGTTGTTATAGATAATATGGTGAAATATACAATATATGGTTCAGATTCAAGGCCCTGAAGGTCAAAAACTAAAGCTCTTTATAATGTATATTAAGGTTCAGCGGATTATTATGTTCTATCTATTTCAATTCAAATTCTGTTTATTAAGTTTGTCAGACCTACAGTAGAAATATCAGGACTAGTATTTTGCTCTGTCACAGTAAGAGACTCATTGTGGAGCAAACAGCTGATGAACGTGTCTCCATTGTGTCCACAGGACTGTGGCCGCCACCAACATGAACGAGACGAGCAGCCGCTCGCATGCCGTCTTCAACATCATATTCACTCAGAAGCGCCACGATGCCGAGACTGATAACACCTCTGAGAAGGTCGGGTTCTATCCCATCCCGACTGCATTTATTTAACATTGAGCTGCTGCCACTGCTTATCAATGAGCTGATTGATGACGCTGATTTAAAAGGAAATCAATGATTGCTTGAAGGTCGTACTGTAATTATAAGGTTACGTTGCGCAGATGTTTTTTTAATGAGACCCGTCTCCTGAATAATGATGAATAGCTTTAGGGGTTGTTTCTGTTTGTGTAGTTTAAATAACGGAGTCAGTTTATTGGATGTTCTGTTGCAGGTCAGTAAGATAAGTTTGGTGGATTTGGCCGGCAGTGAGAGGGCCGACTCTACTGGAGCCAAAGGGACCAGGCTTAAGGTGAAGTGTTTCCTACTAATGCATTTTAGATATAAAAACACAGATCTAAAAACACATTTCCTCTCTGAATATGCCTACAATATATGTCAATATTAAAACAGTGAATCACTGTGTTTACTTGTTAATATCATTGTCTGCTTCTTGCTCTATCGCAGGAAGGAGCAAATATCAACAAATCTCTAACTACACTGGGGAAAGTCATCTCTGCTTTGGCAGAAGTGGTATGTATTATATCTGCATGCTGTATATTATGAGACAAAGCAGATGTTATCAAGGATACACAAGTCAATTTTACTGTCTACTTCCTTTCAGGACTCTGGCTCAAATAAGGTAATTTGTTTAACTTTAAAAAATTGTTATTCATTTGTTTTTCTTAACGCAAATGCCAATAAATACATTGATTTTGAATGTGGTGTTTTAATTTGATACACAGAATAAAAAGAAGAAGAAGGTGGAAAACTTCATCCCCTACAGAGATTCGGTTTTGACCTGGTTACTGAGAGAAAATTTGGGTATGAGCACAATATTTCGGTGCTCCCAGTGATCCATTAGACCTTGACAAACTGAAACTAAAGGGTTTGCCTTCATTCTGTCAGGGGGGAATTCTCGTACTACGATGGTAGCGGCCCTGAGTCCAGCTGACATCAACTACGACGAGACCCTCAGCACACTCAGGTAGAGAACGTATCTTCTGCTGCGTCTTTTTTCCCTCCCACACAGCCGCTCAGGGACATCGATGTCATTGAGTCCAAAGTGTTGCGTAATACACGTTTTCCCTCAGTGGCTTGCATCACTTTCACACTTCACCCTTCATGAGTTGCAGCTGCAGTGCCAAACTGCAGAATCCTGCGAATTTGTCTCCTCCCTCACCTGTGTCGCATGCTCAATGATCCCTCCCTCATGTCCGCAGGTACGCAGACCGCGCCAAACAGATCCACTGCAACGCTGTGATCAACGAGGATCCCAACAACCGATTGGTGCGCGAGCTGAAGGAGGAGGTGTCCCGTCTGAAAGACCTCCTCTTCTCCCAGGGCCTGGGTGACATCATTGACAGTAAGGGACCATTTGTTTGGTTTATGTGAGCATTAGTCCATCTCTGGATTTTAATGTCAAACATTTTTTTAAATTTGGTTTTACATCCTTTTCGTTAGTGTGCACACTTTTCTCAATGATACACTGTTGAAACAACACGAAATATATTAAGAGCCAGTGCAGAAAAATCAATAGGAAGACGACGTGAATGGAGATGAACAGCGACTGATTCTCTTTAGACTGCAGTTGCAGTGCAGTTTACTCCCATGATGTGGCAGAAAAACAGGCAGGGTGGGAAATTGTGTGGGCGGGGTTTCAAGCATTGGCTACTGGAGCTAGCACGTCAAGCTAGCTAACATTAGCATGTAATAGTAATGAACGTCTGTTACAAACAGGAGGTGTGGAGTTTAAAATTGTGGGCATTTACCTGGCACAGAGGGTCTGATTATTAAAAATGTAAGATCTAGCTATTTTGTTCAAATAACACCGGTCAACAACAAGAAGTGAATGTGACTTGTCTGCTTCTTCATTGACTAAAAGAGATGTGAATTCTGGTCCACACATCTTTACAGAAGCCCCGAGAGGGAAGTGAGAAACAAATATGTTTAAGTTAATGTTTAAGTTCCTTATATTGTTTTCATCTGTGAAACAGGTGAATTTGAATATACATAACTTGCTGACACATACAATATGTACCTTGTGTTTAGAGTGCACGGTGAAATTAAAATTCACCTGCAAGAAAACACGAATGCTTTTAGTCCTATTTAGAACATGGGGTAGTGGTGCGCTTCCAATTCTTGTGGCCAAAATATGTATTACAACAACACACCTGACAAATATAATCACCTGGAAAAACTGTTAACTTACTTGTTTCTCAGGGCTTCCGTACATCCCCAACTTTGTCATAAAATATTTTTTATTCCCAGATTTCGGTCCATGAACATTGTTATCTAAAGGTGTTACGCTGTCTCCTTCTCTGTCTCTCTGTCTCTCTGTCACTCTTTCTCTTCTCTTCTCCCAGCATTTCGAGGGTCTGGTGCTGACATAGAGGGTTTGAAATGTGTGTTTACTGGCTATTGCTTTTGCTCTTGTGGCAGCTTAGCATCACCGGCACTTGATGTGACAGGAAAAAGTAGCTCTTTTTCTGTGTTCTTTGCAGCACCGCAATATCACAAAGCATTGATCAGAATGTTTTAGGCGAGTCGCACTGAAATACAAATGCTAACGCAATACAAGCAGCCTGCAGTCTTATTGATTTTTTAAGCTTTGTCATTTTGGCTCTAATCTTCAGCTCCTAATGGGACGAATGTGCCGTGTCATGGTGCTGCAGAGATCTGTGTATGGCTTCGTAGCTGTAGCATTGGCGGGAAAAAGCTAAATTGTTCATGAAGCAACAAAGCAGAGCCTCACAATATGATTATAGACCATAATGAGTTATGTTTCCTCCCTATCTATGATTTCCCTCATGTAGAAACTGTAGCTTCCCCTTCCCCTGGCAGGGGGACTCTATCGCCCCCTGTCGGCAGCCATATGTGATGAGTCAGCCTTCAGCCACAGAGAGTGTAATCACTTCCATAATATTGCAACTTTAAGGAAGTCATATCGTTTTATGAGTCTTTCTATAACACATGACTTCATTAACTGCACTGCGAAGGCAATATTATGAAATCCATCTTGGCGGCCGACAGCCTGTCCAGATGGATGTGTGTGATACACTTATTGCTCTGTGGTTGCTATAGCAGCAGCTGCAGAGTCGATATTCTTTTCTTTCATCGACTCTATCACAGGCCTTCAAAATCCCAGGATAAAACACTGAAAATGTGATTTAAGAACTACAAAAATGGATTACTGCTTTCAGTCATTTGTTTGACGTTTCTAATGTTAGAGAAGCCCACTGAGCATCAGATGCATCTTGCTGCTTTTAGGTAATAATCCTAAATGAGAGTTCAAGCTTCCCGATTTTCTCTGCAGAAAAACATGAACCTATTACAAATGAGTCATTAAGTTTCTGCACAAATGAGCTTATGATATATTTAATTGTCCATACATGATGACTCATTTTGTTTTCGTTGCTTGGCAATGAGCAATAGCATCCCGATCTCATACTCGGGTTTATTTCTGAAATGGCGGAGGAACGATATAAATATATGGCAACTTAAAAAACAGATTTTCCTGTTTGTGAATGTTCCTGCATATGACGCACTGCTTGAAGTTTTTGTAGCATAGCTGCATTTTCTTTGGTCATGGCTGGATGGCCTCCCTGTTGCATCTTTTAAGTTGCTCTTTTCTGCGCGTGGCTTTCTGCTGCTGCTGCCCTCGCTTGTATACTTGAAGATAACATTTCTCTCTGTGAGTTAGATTTGTTTCAAGCCACATATCTTCTTTCTTTTTCTATTCTCCCTTCTCTTCTCTTCCTTATCTGTTTGCATTTCTCCATTTCTTTATTCCCCCGTTAGCGATTACCCCGACCCCACTTCCTGTACACCCCCCGCGCCCCCCACCCCCGACAGACCTTTCCGATCACAAGAACAATAACAATAAAGGCCAAGCTGTGAATCAAAGAGATGATTTCTCCACAGTGACGAATGCCATGACGGGGATGAGTCCCTCTCCGTCTCTCTCAGTCTTGTCCAGCCGCGCCGGATCCATCGCCAGTCTTCATGACCGCATCATGTTCAGCCCGGGCAGCGAAGAGGCCATCGAGAGGCTGAAGGTGAGCGCTGGTGGAAATTGTTGTGGAGTATTTCTTATAGTCGGGAGAAGAAAGTTGAGGTTTTCTATCAATATAAAGTAAAACAGAGTTTTGATGAACGATCAAGGTTTGTAAAGTCAATTTATTTGCTTGCAAGCAAAGAGAACAGTCTCACAGACACATTGCAGTGATCTGGAAGAGTGATCTACCCAACAGTCACAATGCATGGACATTTATGCTCAGACAGCTTCCTGTTATCTGCTTAGCTAACAAGAATACACAAAGAACACAATAAAAGGCAGGTCATCCTTCGAGCCTTAGTATACTTCATTTAAGACAGTCAGGAAGATGCTTTATCTCCTGTTTACAAATCCCTTTGTTCACAGTCTGCCTTACAATAAACAGTTTAAACTCACAGCAGATGCTTCCTTTGAAGCCACTGTGACATTGTTAAAATGACCATTGCAGAGACAGAATAGACATTCTTTACCCTCACACATCATATCTGCATGCAAAGGTTTACGCCTTTACAACTTCAGATAACGCGTCAGCAAAGGAAGTCAAAAGTATTTCAAACAGAGGATCTCTGTTAATCAAGGCCTCTCTGTGTCTCTGTCTTACGAAGAAGAAAGAAACAGTGCACAATGATAACAGATAACAAGACACCTGGATACTAAACTAATTAAAGTCATCTACTGAAACTACAGTTTGGTGTCTGCTCTTTTAGGACTTACATTCTTTAAACCTTCACATTAGACTATGACATATTTTCCCATGACAAAATGCTGTTCTGTCCATCTGTAAACCCACACTCTGCATTGACACAGTGTAAATACAGACTGGATATTCCCAAAGCTGCATATTGTTCATCATCGTATGCAGATAAGTCTTCAGTGTGCTCTCTAAGCATTTTACTCATAACCTCGTCCAAGTGTAAGGCTGGCAATATTCTATATTATTGCTATTGCTGGCAAATCTCATGAGTGGACCAAAACTAACAATGCATTAATCTGTTTATCAATATGGTCTGTTTGGCCCATTAATTCCTACTTAAATGATAAATCTTTGAGTATTTAGAGGGATGACGGGAGAAAGATAAAAAACAGTCGCACACTGCAGTTTTCAAAGTTACTCAAACAGGAGTAAATTGTGATTTTGTTGAGGACTATTTTCAGTCATGGATCTGGTGCTAGATTGAGTATTTATGCCCGGCAGAACCATGCATTGCTCAAAAGTTAACTACAGTGCCCACGTTCATCTTAACCAGTGGCTCATTGATGTGTTTTTAATAGTTTTTGAACAACAATGGAGCTTTGAGGCACAGAGGAAGAAGACATATCGGGCTTTGAATATAGCACATAATGATTGTGCAGTGCGTCAATTAATTGTTTGGTCTTTTCATGGGATTTGTTGGCAAAAACAAAAATATAAAACACTAGACGTGTATTAATTACCCCTGTCTTTTGAAATGTCAGGAAACCGAGAAAATCATTGCTGAACTCAATGAGACTTGGGAAGAGAAACTTCGCCGAACGGAAGCCATTAGAATGGAAAGGTGAGATATACCATAGGCCTATATTTATATATACATATATAAATATATAATATACATTTTTATTTACTTTATTTTATTAGTAAAAATCCTTCTTGGGATTCAGTTTTTCTCTTAGAAAAGACAAATAAATTGTGAAAAAAGACAACAATTCATGCACACAGAGACAACAAGCTTATAACAGAAAACAGTTTAAAAAGACAAGTTAATATACTAGTAAAATATAATATATTTTATAACATAGTCAATAATCCTGTTTTTCTTGTCTATAAAATGTGTTCATCTTAAAATGACTATAACTTATGAAGAAGAGCAGCTTTATAGCATATATAGTGTTTCCTCTTGACCTAAGGTTGTTGCTACTTATTGAGTATTTAGCAAATCAGTATGCACTTGTACAG
Organism: Anarhichas minor; assembly: GCF_050575085.1. Lineage (NCBI taxonomy): Eukaryota > Metazoa > Chordata > Actinopteri > Perciformes > Anarhichadidae > Anarhichas > Anarhichas minor. Next base: position 1,246,522 of record NW_027466517.1, read on the forward strand.
AAAAATGAACCACTTTGCATTTGACCAGCATGTAAACGATATTGTTGTGTGAGGCATCTTGAAATACGACAAATCCTGCAGCCGCTTGGTTCACTGAGTCGTGCATTCGTCCACAGAGAGGCCTTGCTGGCAGAAATGGGTGTAGCAATGCGAGAAGATGGCGGGACGGTCGGCGTGTTCTCTCCCAAGAAGGTAAGAAGACATGAGGCATCTGCAAAACTCTCCTCTGTGATCTAACACTTACCATTCATATTATTCACTGAAATGCTTGTTTATTTACCCCAAAGCCCTCCGATAGCCCTAGAAAGCCCCAGCCTGTGTTTATCGACACAGTCGGGCTGTTTTCCCCCAACGAGGTTTGTAGCTGTGAAGTGTTTAAAGCTGCCTCCCTCTCTTGAGTGCTCTGAAGCCTCACTTCAACACGAGCCTCGCCGAGGCTGAGCAGTCGAGGGTTTCTCTTTTTTCATTAAAGTCTTATCTGAAATCTTCTTCATTAGTCACTTCAAACACTCCCTCGCAACGCCGAAGGCAGCAATGGGTGTAAACATGGCAGGGTGGGGGGGTGGGTGTGTGTGTGGGGGGGGGGGGGGGGTAGTGCCCCCATTTCAGTGATTTATGGCTGTTTTCCTGCAGCCCTAAAACATCAGACTGAGACTAACACTCATGCGGTGAAGCTGTGGGGAGTGAATTTGACTGCATGGCTTTAACTATATCTGATTGTTTTTTCAGCTCTCTGGTGTGCAGTGTATGCATATGTTATATTGTAAATAACATGGATAATGAATAATTTATGTGTATTACTAACCACATTTTTACGGTTAGTAAATGATTCCTTTTTCTGCGTTAGACACCTCATCTGGTGAATCTCAACGAGGATCCTCTGATGTCCGAGTGCCTGCTCTACTACATTAAAGACGGCATCACCAGGTTAGATGTTGTCAGACATTTAACAATCTTTACTCAAGTGCTTCTTGCATTTTCAGTTGTCATATTGAATCAGGAATTGATTTACTTTTTTAGGGTAGGTCGTGTAGACGCCAGCAGTCGTCAGGATATAGTCCTCAGCGGCCACTTCATCAAGGATGAGCACTGCACCTTCACCAGTTCTACTGGCCCTACAAGAGAAAGTGAGCGACCTTTATCTTCCTCCGTGTGCTTTTAGTCGTGTACGTCACAGTTTGATATTGACAGACAGGAAGTGAAGCCTCATATTGCCCTCTCTTTTCGTAAACAGTAGTTGTCCTGGAGCCGTGTGAAGGAGCTGAGACTTACGTCAACGGAAAGAGAGTGACCGAGCCCACTGTCCTCATATCAGGTCAGTAAGCTCTCTGTGACTTTAAGATGAGATAACATAAGATAATCCTTTATTAGTCCCGCAGTGGGGAAGTTTACAGGATCACAGCAGCAAAGTGGACAGTGCAAACAAGGTACATGGTAAAAAACAAAAACACAAGAGCAGCAAGTATTATAAATAAGTAATAAACAGTAAAGAATATCAACTAAGTAAAAAGTACAAAAATCCACAATAACTAAAACTCACCTCTCCTTATGCATGGGTACCTATTAGAAACGCGTGTGTTGTATGCTCTACGTGTGTGCCATTTTGACTTCTTATTCACGTAAAGGAAATCGCATCATCCTGGGGAAGAGCCACGTGTTCCGGTTCAACCACCCTGTGCAGGCCAGGGCCGAGAGGGAGAGGACGCCGTGTGCAGAAACCCCTGCTGAGCCCGTGGACTGGGCCTTCGCCCAGAGGGAGCTGCTGGACAAACAGGGCATTGACATGAAACAGGAAATGGAGCAGAGGTACTTTGGGGGGAAATAGTGAGCCTTTTATTTATTCATTCATACCTGAATTTTTCAAGAAAGCCTGTGTAGGTAGCAGATAGTCTCACCAGCGTATTGTAGACGGGAACAACAGATACGGAAGCAAACTACAGGTGACACTGAAACCTTGCAGCACAGAGCACAGTAAATGGCATGCTGCTCCAGCAACATCAGAGCAGTGTTTCCTTTGAAACAAACGCGTTTTTTTGTCTTCAGATTGCAGGAGTTGGAGGACCAGTATCGCAAAGAAAGAGAGGAAGCCAACAACCTTCTGGAGCAGCAAAGACTGGTACAGTGATGAGCAGCTTTGTGTGCATTATCTAAAGGTGTTTATTTAAGTAGTCGAGGTTACAAAAATGTAAAAATTATAAAACAAAACTTCCTGCAATGAAAACAAGCCTCAAGGTATTTTTTCTATGTTATACATACAACAACATTAGTATTTTTGTAATGACTTTTTGTTTCAACAGTTATGCCTATATACCGAACAGTTTACTCACTGACATCTGTTCCTAAATGTCTTCTTTGACATGGGTCTTCATTATTTAATTGTCTAGGATTATGAGAGCAAGCTGGAGGCTCTTCAGAAGCAAGTGGACAGTTACTACCCAGAAACGCTTGATGAAGAGGAAGAGCCAGAGGAGGAAGGTAGTGCAAAGGACTGGACACGTGCCACATATCTATGTTGGTAGTAAGCAAATCCTCACCAAATGATTGTGTTTTGTCCTTTTTTTTTGGCCCACAGTGCAATGGACAGAGAGGGAAACGGAGCTGGCTGTGTGGAGCTTTCGTAAGTGGCGGTGCTACCAGTTCACCTCTCTCCGTGACCTGTTATGGGGCAATGCCATCTTCCTTAAGGAGGCCAATGCCATCAGCGTGGAGCTCAAGAAGAAGGTGCAACATGTTATCATTTCAACTTACAGTAGATCCACAGATGGATGTTATAACATGTCTCTCTGACCACACCAATGCTTGTGCTGTGCCCCTGCAGGTCCAGTTCCAGTTTGTGCTGCTCACAGACACACTCTATTCCCCGCTGCCTCCAGACCTGTTGCCCCCAGAGGCTACCAAGGACAGAGAGAAGCGACACTTCCCACGCACCATTGTGGCAGTGGAGGTGCAGGACCAGAAAAATGGAGCCACCCACTATTGGACACTGGAAAAACTAAGGTTACATGACAATGTTTTTAAAAGTCTGATTCAAAAATACTGCGAATATACTGTCATTGTAAAATATAATAATGTAAAGAAAACAGTAAAAACAACATTTAAAAAAAAAATGGAACAAAAAGTATTGATTCAGTAATCAGTAATATCACAGTAACTCCATGCCGGGCCTCGTTTTAGCTCAGTGACTTAATGTGGCGACTGTTTGCTGCTTCTTGCAGGCAGAGGCTGGAGCTGATGAGAGAGATGTACGATCGTGCTGCTGATGTGCCCAACAATACCGCTGAAGACGGTGAAAATGTGAAGACCGGAGGGGACCCCTTTTATGACCGCTTCCCTTGGTTCCGTCTGGTTGGCAGGTAAATGCTGCGAAACATTGGCCCTATGCAGTATGTGGACAGGGCAGGAAGGCGTTCATGCTGAACTCGTATAAAAGGTCCCAGTGTTAGACATTCCATTCGGGACAATGGGAGGCTGTTAACTACCACATATTGTGCATACTGGTCAACTGATGGACCATAATGACTGAGACACCAGCACGAAGCAGTCTGCAGCCCACTTCATTACAGAGTCTCTGTCATGACATGCTGATGTCTGGTGTTCCCAGTCTGTGCACCACTGTCATGAAATCTCTCCATTACAGCTGATATTGAAAATTGATTCATAACAAACCTATGCCATATCTTCTCATAACGGAAAAGCCTTAACTCGGTACTGTCAATTTTTTACTTTTCCAGATTCTATGTGCTTTGTAAATGAATGAAGTCGTGAACACGGAGAGATTTGACAGCCAATTGAAATGATCAGTAAATGCTAGTTCATGCCAGGCTCATTCTTTTTTTTAATGGGAAAAATCATCTGTGGAACATTTCAGATCGACATTTCTTCAGTCCTCCCACTCAAAGCCTGCTGATTCTTTCTCTCCCACTTTGGCACACAGCCTCTCAATCTCTTTGCCAAGCTCTCTCTCTCTCTCTCTCTCTCTCTCTCTCTCGCTCTCTCTCGTAAACAGGTCCCACACAGTGTCACATGGCCCTGTTACATAATATTCAGCATCAAGCCTTTAATGTCATTTAGCTCCTGCAAGACAAGCAAAAATGATTGGGCGGTAATCTGAAATGTCGTCTGTCAGCTCATTTTGATTTCTACAGAAGCCCTGAGAGGAGAGTGAGAAAGTCTTTCCAAGTCTGATCTAAATTGTTCTCTCCTGTGTTTATGACGTAAGAACATGTGAAAATGAATTTCCCAGCTTAATCTTTCTAAGTTCCTTAAAAAACGAATTTTCATCTGTGAAACAGAGGGAAAAAGTTTTGCAAGATGAAAAAACATTTCTCAGGATCATTTTGTGTTTTGTTGTTGTAATACTCATCTCGGCCACAAAAGTGCACCACTACCCCATGTTTTTTTTATAGGACTAAAAGCATTAGTCTTTTCTTCCAGGTGAGTTTTAATTTCAACATGCACTCTGAAAACCAGGCACATATATTGTGTGTTAGCAAGTTCTGTAAATTAAAACCAAAAGTTGATGGCGGTCAGCACGCCCCCAGTTTGGTGAAGCAGACAAGAGTACCAGCGCAGCAGGGTGCTGCCGAGGACGGGGGCAGCAGCAAAACATATTTTAGCCTCCAAAAATAATCTATCAGTTTAAGTGTACGCTATAATTAGAATATTTTCACAGCTTTCCTTGCCATAAGACAGCAGGGAACTGAAGCCATCTACTCTCTCTTCAATGCCACAAGACTCCTTTGACAAAAACGATTTACCTCACAGAACACGGGAGTCACTCGATTGGTTAGCTGTTTTGTGTCATTTGATTACTTTGAATAGTCCCGTGTTCTGTGAGGTAAAATTACTGTTTGGGTCAAAGGAGTTTAGTGGCCTTGAAGAGGGCATAGATGGATATAACGACTTCAGTAAACTTCAGAAAGGGTTGTCTGAGGGTAAAATGAAGCGGTGGAATTATACAGCATACACTTAAACTGATGCACTTTATTTTTTAGGTGTCTAAAATAAGTTTTGCTGCTGCCCTCGTCCACAGCAGTACACCCCTTTGCCCCTGTGCTGGTAGTCCCGTCTGCTTCTACAAACTCCGTACCTCATACAACCCTACCTCAAAAACATCTGAACTGTCCCTTTAAAGGGAGGCAGCTTTTCTCCTGTGGTCCAGTCCATCTATGGTGCTCTACTGCCCCTCTTGTTTGAACAAGTGTGTGCTTTCTATCCAACTGTTCTAACCTAGTTCCCATGTCTCTGGCTGCACCAGAAACCCCATTTTCAACACGTGCATGAGCGAGCGCATGAGTGACCCCACCCCATCCCCGACCCTCTCCACCTCTGAAATTACTGAGCTGACTGACCCGCAGCGAGAGGGTCGAGGGGAGGAGGAGGAGGAGTTGGAGGACCTGGACGATGATATCTTTTTGGACGACCCGTGCTCGGAGCTTGGGGGAGAGGATGATGATGATGATGATGATGATGTGGATGATGATGAGGGAGAACTCTGCCGAGGCTCCGGCGAAGGCCAGGATCCCTTTTACGACCGCTCACCATTATTCAGTGTAGTGGGAAGGTTGGTGAGGTTTCGGGAGCATGCTGGTTGGAGGAAACTAGCTCTTTCACGCTGAGACACAGGGTCCGTTTGCCTCGGTAGACATCAGCACAGATGACATGACAATATTTAAAAACGCAGTTCACAATACAGAAACATTGTTCCCTCACAAAGTCCTCAAAGTCCTGTGTGCATGACTACATGAAATTTACATTTCATGTTCTGTCCAGTTGGGACGAGTAACCTATAGCTGTAATATCAACATGGAGCATTTTAGTTGGATAGCATCAGTGGAGATTTGAAAACCGACGTGGGAATTTAATTAATTTCATTTCAATTTAGTTTCTATTCCCTGTCTTAGTTGTCATTGTGTCTCATGTTTGAGACACAAATGTTGTTAAATGTCAGACTACACAGCTTTTTTCTTTTCATGAACATGATACCGAGTAGACATTTCTGGGCTTTATCCTTTAGCTCTCTATCTTTAATCTCATCAAATTTGACTGCTGCTTGATTTTTTTTGTTTTTGTTTTGGCTAACTGTTTCTTCACACTAACGCAGGCTAAAAGCTTCTCCAACATTTTCAATTCTACCTCTAAAACAAGTCAGCCCGGGGCGGGTCAGTTCATACCACTTGTTTTCATGGAAATTCAAGCAAAGTTGACGCTCAACGGCTGCTTGAGGTGTGTGTCTCACTTACGTGTGGCTAAAAGCAAACTGGTGGCTTTAACAGAAGACCATTCACTAGCCAGAGCACTGACATGTCTCATGGAGTACTATTCAGGTCTGATTTGCATAACACGTGAACCCACGGCGAAATGTTCTCACCACGCTGTGCCAACCTGAAAAAGCATGAAAGAGTCTGGAAATGATTCATGTGAAATGGCAAAGTGGTGTTCAAGGAAGACTCAAAATCTCAAGATGAAAGAGCTGGTTTCTACTGCAGCTGTCTCTTTTAGGCATGCCAGAGCACAAGTCTTTTCATTTTGACCTTTTTTGTCAATTTTTTTACTTGAATACGTCTGATGATGAACTAGTGCCCCTCTTTTGCACAAATTAGCACTTCGTCCCAGGAGGTGCACTTTGATTTCTGATGTCATTCGTTGTTTTTTTGTTTTTTTTGGTGTAGCATTCAGTGCATCAAGCTGTTGGCACTTTCTATTCAAGCTGAGCCATGTTCCGTATGATGATTTCTGTTCCATTTGCTTTTGGTTCCTTTGAGTCGAGACGTTGAAAACATTTTTGTTCACCCGTTTTGTCCTGAGCATGCCTTCTTTGCACCTCACCAATCTTGTCATAAGCCACTCCCTTTTTAGACACTCGTCACCCCTTAATGTCTACCCCTATTGGCTGGAGGGAAATGTGGTCCTTGACTGCAAGAAACCAAGGTATAGGAACATTTCTAGTGCAGCTGTTGCCACTTTTATACTCTCAGAAGTAAGTCTCTGTCACTACCCAAGTATTTTCAAATCTAATGCAAAGACAAAGTGCCTCTGGTGCTCATTTTGGCTCTGTACATTTGATATGTAGTGTAGCGTTTTCATATTGAGCCACGTCCAAGATGCACTTGTTGGTGCAGTAGCATGTAATCATTAAGCAATGCAAAAAAAAAACACATTATTCCAGAAATAGAATTCATTGCTCATTAGGAAATCATCTGCTGTCCAGCTGAGTAGTGAGCTGGTTATTTTGCAATCATTTAAAGAATTCAAAGTTGACCCTTACACACATGCTCCTTAGCCTCACCAAGCTTTCATCAGTACAATGCAAAAGTTCAGCAATACTGCATGTGACCCATACTTGTCCTGACAATGTCATTATTTCTAGATGGTGAGGAAAGAAAAGCCCCCGCAAAGCGATAGTAAAGGGCAGCCATGGCCGTCGCAAGAGCAGTCCCAGCTTCTGTTTGGTTGCTTTGCAGCTCTGTGTTCTGTTGTCCAGTCCAGTGAGATTGTATCAAGTGTGAGCCGTCTCCTACGATCGGTTGTTTCTAATCTTTTATCATCTTTCTCTTTCTGCTTCCTGTTCAGGGCTTTTGTTTATCTGAGTAACCTGCTGTACCCGGTTCCTCTCGTCCACCGCGTGGCCATCGTCAGCGAGAGGGGTGAAGTGAAGGGCTTCCTCCGTGTGGCGGTGCAGGCCATATCAGGTAAGGCTCGCACCCTCAGCCTCGCCGCTGTTAAGACGAAGGGGGTGAGGCGGGATGGAAAGGGCAGGCTGTGTGTGACTTCTTGAGGGAGTGAAGTGAAGGTGCTTTGTGTTTTCCTCCAGCTGACGAGGAAGCTCCCGACTACGGCTCAGGAGTGAGGCAGTCGGGCACTGCCAAGATCTCCTTTGAAGATCAGCAATATGAAAAGGTAGAGAAAATCACTCCCAAGTAGACCATGCAGCATTCACCTGTATATACCAACCTGCCAACCGGTCTGCCTTACGACTTTCTTTTGCAGTTCCAGTCCGAGACCTGCTCCGTAGGACTGTCCCGCACAGGAGTTTCACAGGAGGAGCTCCGTATCGTGGAGGGAGAGGGGCAGAACGCAGAACCTGGACCCTCAGCTGATGAGGTCAACAATAACACATGTGCGGGTAATCGTATTTTATGAGTGACTGGATGCATGTTTTGTGTGTTTGGGTATGTGTGTTTGTGTGTGTGTAGTAGGTATGGCCAAAATCTTCCATGGCGATATAGTTCATTTCATATCACTATGTAGCATGTTTTCTAGTAATTCAATAGATAAATAGTCTAAATATAATAACCACATGGTTTGGTATACTCTTGTGTGAATTACATACTTGATAAATGTGAAGTACCGAGTATATTCTCCTTTAATTATGAACTTTGAGTTAGTACGTGTTTGTTATTGACAATTATGACGACATAATTGTGTACATGATTTCATCAGTCCTGCTCTCTGTCCTGCTGTCCGCCCGTCAACTGCAGCTTGATCCGGGATGAGCGATGGAGCCAGGTCTCTGTGAAGATGTGGTCTCGACAGTCACCGACCTCCTGCTGCTTTCATCCATCTTATCTTATTTTTTTTATCAGACATCCAGCAGTAGGCTGGGTCTTGGAGTAGCCTCACGTCCTAGCTGGGTTAGCTTAGCTTCCATCTCGGCTCTCCTGCCTCTCCTCCCTGGGGCAGTTTGGTGCCGTTTGGATTAGGCCGAGTGTGTAGTGGCCATCATCCGGCCACTGTCCACGGCACAAGAAAACAACCGTGCACAGCCTGACTGGGCCGGCTCCCTAGAATGCCAGCTTCTACCTGTGTCTGATTTCTGTATTTCCTTATTTCCTCACAGCTGGTGCAGATGAGCTGGAGAGTCCGCTGAAGAGTCAGGACAGCCCGCTTGACACAGCTCTGGAGCACCTGAGGATCGGTAACGTCTTTACCTTCAGGGTGACCGTCCTGCAAGCCTCCAGCATCTCTGCAGAATATGCCGACATCTTTTGCCAGTTCAAGTAAAAATGTTTTCATTGTTCACTCCCCCCCCCCCCCCCCATGATTGTCAATATTTATCCTGTTCATTTTACAGTTTCACATGTAAATTATGCAACTTGGATTGATTTCAGTTTCATCCACCGCCACGATGAGGCCTTCTCCACCGAACCCCTAAAAAACACCGGCCGCGGCCCCCCTCTGGGCTTCTACCACGTGCAGAACGTAAGAAGCACCACCCAGTCGGTACAATGATGAGCTGTGAGGTTGGAATAGGTGAAGTGCTTTAACATCACTGCGTTGTTTTTATAGATTGCTGTTGAGGTGACTAAATCCTTCGTTGACTACATCAAGACTCAGCCAATTGTGTTTGAGGTGTTTGGACACTACCAGAAACAGCCTTTTCTTCCACTCTGTAAAGACGTCATCAGGTACCAGTCATGAAGTCTACCGGTAGACAGATAAAATGTATACAGTTGTGTTTTCATAAAATGACAGACGATTATTATTTCCACTACCAGTCCACTACGTCCCTGCAGAAGACAGTTCCCACGAGTGATGCCTCTGTCCAAACCAGGTAAATAAACTCTTGGCAGAGTGGCTTGAATTCCACCATTTATTCATGTTGTATTGTCTTCGTACTGGTCTGCCTGCAAGTCATGTCATCGTAGCTTCATGTTGTTGGGTATGAGCAGTTGACTCCGACACCTCGCCGGACCGGGAGAAATCGCTGGACCTGATCCGATACCTGGTCCCAGATGTGTTCAATGGGGTGCTGGTGGACTCGTTGTCAGACACCGCTCTGTCTGCCGCTGGCTTGGCTGCTTCCTTCTTACTGGAAGGAAACGAGCGAGCTCAGCTGACAGCCCCGCCCATCTCTATCTGTTCAGTTATTAAAGCTCAGAAGCCGGGTTGGTTAATTGATGTCGGATCCAAGTGAATCCTGTGACTGACAGCCTTTTTATATCAAGTGTTAATCTTGGTGTGACTTCAAAAAGGACTCCCAAAGCAGTTAATGAATTGAGTAATATTTCTGAGTACACAACGTGTTACTTTTATGTAGAGGTGGAAGCTGCTGTGACAACAAGCAGCAACTCTGCTCAAACGTAACACTGAAGTCCTTCCGTCTGTTGGGTTGATGTTCTGTAAATTACTGTGGAGTGGGAGATAGTGTCCCAAAAAAGAACTAATCATTAGCAAGTTTTAAGGTCTTTTAAAAATGCAACTATTTGATATAAAAAGTTAGTTTTCTTGTATCAGGATTCAGTTAGATTGGCTCTCTGGTGTCCTGTGTGTTTACTGTGAAACCTGCGTGTTGGATTCTCCTTTCAGTTCTCCCTCTTGTTGAACTGGATCACAGTGCCTTTCTGCTGCAGTAGTCGGCCATGAATAATACTCTCTAAGATGGGAATGTTAAATATGCATTTATTACATAGATAAGACTATTTTTATTGATCTCTAGTGGAACAATTGGAGGAATGCAGTTAACCAATCGTGAGACTAGATTTAATAATGTCCACAAAACAATGATGATCAACAACATCAATACTGTTAAAGGAGAGTAATGTTCAAGGAGTTTGTGCATATGCTTTTCCTCAAGCCAGAGCTGGTAAAGACTTATGAATACATAAGTAAAATCTGAAATAACACAACAAACTTTTGTGGTATTCTCCTTCAAGAGGACGGCAGGAGTTGCCTATAAATCGGCCGGAGGAAAGGAGCTTCTTCTGCAGGATGAAGCGGTTCCTCTCTTTCCCTGCATCACTGATTTCCTTTCTTCTTCCCTCTCTCTTCCCTGCGTAGGTGTAGAGCAGCTCCCTGCTGTTATCCACAAGTCTGCTCTCAACCTGTCTTACACTCTTCTTATATCCTTTGTTTCAAACACAGTACCTGCCACTAAGCTGACGGCTATGACCCGCCCGCAGGCAGGACCCTGTCACTGCAAATATGATCTCATGGTGTTCTTTGAGATCTGCGAGCTGGAGGCCACTGGAGAGTGAGTATCCTGAGACACCCCTCGCCAAACATGATTTGGAATGTTTTGGGAGAGCTTCCCTTGACTAATTATTGTTATGGAATAGTTATAACGATGTTAAAAAACGTTGCAAATGTCTCCAGCACCGTTAGTCAGTGGCACATGAAATCAGCGAGGCTTGTTTTCACCTGTGTCTCCTCAGCTACATCCCTGCAGTGGTGGACCACAGAGGAGGAATGCCTTGTCATGGCACATTCCTACTGCACCAGGTATGTCCATCATCACTCTGTGAGCAGATATGATATTTGGATTATTAGAACTGAACCGGGCATAACCACGCCTATTTTTCGGTCTTCTCTTGACAACCACAGGGCCTGCAGAGGAGAGTCACTGTCACCATTGTACACGAGTCAGGAGGTGACATGGAGTGGAAGGATATCCGGGAGCTTGTTGTGGGTGAGTTTGATTATCAGCCGGTCTTGCCCTGAAAACCGACCGGAGATATTGCCTCGTGCGTGAGCTGCTCTAACTGGGGCACTTGTGTCTTCCTAGGTCGTCTCCGCAACACCCTTGAAGCTGATGAGACCATCATTGACCCAAATATTCTCTCTCTCAACATCCTGTCTGCTGGTTACGTCAGACCCATGAGGGATGACCGGTACGTACTGGTGGAGACATGTGATGGAAAGATCTTTGCAAGATTTTATAGGTTTTATTAGATTTTCAATATATATGGTCGACGGGAATTCAATATTAGTGGCCACATGTATGTTATTTGTTTATAACAAGGTTGTGACAGCTTGGCTAAATTTGGAAACAGTTCTATGCCTCAACAAGAGTGTTATCTGAGGACCTCACTTTATTGCTGTTGTGGCAGCTCCTGCACTGGAACAGGCAGATGCATGGCACACAGTAGTGAAACTGCTGTACTGCTGTACCCTGTCCATAAAAAGCATGGCAGAAGAGGCACAACCTGAATGTTAATACTTATTTTGTGATCCTTTATTATTGTGTCTGCATGAGAATAGTTTCCTCTCTCTCGCTAACTGCAGGAGGCCACACATTAAAACAGAGTGACCATGAATGAGCAAAGTGAATCGGAAAGGTGTTTTTGAAATCGGCCACATTTGAGTCATGAATTCACTGGTCCACGCTGGCTGTGCGACCCTCCTTGGTGCTTATCTGTGCTTTTGGTTCGTTTGATTGTCATCATTGTGCCTACACGTTGCATCTCACCTTGTTTTACCACCTCACCTCTCACCCGTCTCATCTCTCAGCCATGAATAGATCCACTAACCCCAACGCTGAAGCTGCTTGTAGACTCCAAAGAGCCACACCTCTTAACCAAGCACCCTCGATTGACTGTATGAAAAAGGTCTAATACAGTAGCACACCTAAAATGCATGTCTTTCTAACTCCAGCAGCATGTATCACTGCGTAGTGTAAAATCACTAATAAACACCAAGTATCTGTATTTGGACTCAATGTGATGCCAAACCATCACGACTTTATTGAATCCCATGATTAACTCTTCAGACTGAAGATAACAACGGAAAAACAATCTCTGTTAATCATGCACTGACAGATGTAATGTCGAATTAAAAAAACAAACTTGTGACTGTGACATCTTATAGGAAAAATGTACATAGGTTTCCACAAAGAAATGGGCCTTGGTCCTAAGTACTTAAATAGTGGTAAAGTAATGTTTTATGCTGCTCTGCAGCCAGCCAGTAGGGGGCAGTACGTTTCTTTACATTTTTAAAATGTAAGCCTTGTAATGAGAACCTGTGTCATATGTTATGTAGGTAGCATGTTTATTTGCATATATTTAGCGCAGTAATTATTAAATATTCCTGTTAACTCTTCACTGGTTTTCATTTAACATCCACTTATCATTAACATCACCACTGTATGGTGGCACATAAAGTGGCAGCATGTGTTAATAAGGTATATTGACAATGATTCGAGTGGACAAATATCAGTTTAGTTTTTCTATTAATGTCTTTCATCCAAAATTATTATATTATCCAAGTTCGACTCATGGAAAATTTTAAGTATTTTCGCCATTCAACTCACGCTTTTGGTGCCCCTCTGTTTTCGGCTCATTGCTTAATCCCTCTGCTTTCCCAACAAAAAGCCAAACAATACCAGCAACCGCCATCACCCAGACCTGGGTTCACTGAGTTTTAATCCACGCAGCCACGCGCTCCACGCAGCACTGTCCAGCGGCCCTGCTCGACCGGCCTTTCTCTGACCGCGGTGCTGACCCCTTTGGGTTTTCAGCCCTCAGCGTTTGTCCTGTTACGGCCTCAGCGGTCAAGAATTGGGCTTAAGGGCTCAGCACCAGGTCAGGTTGTGGTCAAGTGTGGTCTCTGCTCAGTCGTGCAGAGACTAACATCAAGGTATATATATATATATATGTGGATGCTAACATTTTTCTCCCTCCAGTCCACTAACAGAATGTTGTTGTTTTTTTTTGCTTTTGCAGACAGTTTCTTGATTCGGACATGCCTAGGTATATTATTTTGCCTCTCTTCTCATGCTCTTAAGTTAAACAGACGCCTCATCTTTCTAACGTCCTGTACGCCCTGTCATTCCCACTCAGCCTCCAGTGCTTTCTTTACCCTCTCTTCTACTCTGCCATCGCTGTCAGCAATTCATCCGTGCCTCTTTGTTTTCATCCCTTCATGAGATGTGAGGGATGTGGCTCTGCATGTCCCTGGTTGTCTTGCTGCACTGGCTGTGTGTGTGTGTGTGTGTGTGTGTGTGTGTGTGTGTGTGTGTGTGTGTGTGTGTGTGTGTGTGTGTGTGTGTGTGTGTGTGTGTGTGTGTGTGTGTGTGTGTGTGTGTGTGTGTGTGTGTGTGTGTGTGTGTGTGTGTGTGTGTGTGTGTGTGTGTGTGTGTGTGTGTGTTTGTTTGAGCTGTTATCAGGCTGTGGTTTACGATGGAACAGGGTCTGCATGGCTCGCTTTGCTTCACGTGGACTGTCGTTGGCGGTGTCTCTGCGGAGGTGTAGGAGGTGTCGTTGGGCCAGTATCACACTCTCTGATTCCTGATTTGTTTACAGCTGTTGATTTCTCCATAGATTCAATTTAAAAAGTCCCATCTGACATGATTGTGCTCCCTTTAGTGGGTGTGCTGAAGAAATTCCATTTGGGTGAGAGGTATTAGTACTTGCCAGTAGAGGGTGTAAGTGATCCAGTATTACAGCACAGTTAATTTGAACTAATAAAGGCAAAGAGATGCATCCTGTCCTGAGCAAGAACATTCAGAAAATGCTGCTTATTTGCTACTTGCTTCACTCTGTTTGTTGTTTTCATGTTGCAGTGAAGCAATATTTTGACTCCATGGATATGCTTTTCTTAGTCATCTCTAATCCCAACAGAGAGCGAGTATTTCCCATCACAGCTACAGATTATTAACAGGAACACCAGTCATCCGTGCTGTAATATGGATCACATCATTTACAGTACCCGCTCTGGCACACTGTTAAAATGCAGCCGTTAAAATGTAATCCACTGAACCATTACCTCACCAGTAGCACTTTGCTCAGAATTGCTGCAATGTTGTGAATATTTCTGAATCTGGTACCTCAGCAGGACTCTGCCAGACACCAGAAACAAACGGCCCCTCACATGTTAGGCCAGCAGCATGACTTCAATCCTGGCTCCCGCCGTCTTTAGGAGGTAGTAAAAACGCAGCGAAGCACATGTTGGTGTAGTGCAAAGAGGAAATTGCTCCCTTGTAGTGTAAGCGAACACTTTTCTACTACTGGGAAAGAACTGCTCGTGAGTGTGTGAGTTAACGCACTTGCTAATTACTTCAAAACAAGCCATCTCTACACTGAATCCCCTTTCTTCACACAGAACAGCAGAGAGTTCTCCTTACCACAGAGTCAACTCAGTTCAGTGCTGTTTGCTTTCTTCCTGGTGACACATTGTTCACTTTCCCACAAGGGTCACCTCAGTCCAAAGCCAGCGGGCCCAACATCTGAACCTCATGAAGAGTCCATTCAGCCCCTTTTTTACGGTTTACAGAAACATTATTTTCCTTTTACAATTCATGCTCAGATTATCTTTTTTTTAAAAGTCAAGGCTGTACTGGGATTCGGGCCAGAGGGAATAACTGCTTTCAGTGTGTGATTATTTCCCCTCGGGGGGAGATGGGGAAAAATGCTGTACGTTAACGTATGGAGTAAATCAGAGGCGTAACAGAAAGCAGCATTGTTTTTTTACTCGGGGAACGGCCACACACTGTTATTTGAGCTTTTCTACGGTTCCAAGGGATGGCTCAACGGTCTCTCTTGGGTGAGCTGTACCATCCACGGCAGTGTTTTACATTATGAGATAACAGTGTGGGAAAAAAAGACAAACACCATGCCAGCCACGCAAGCCAACACAACCACAACACACTTCCTGTCTCTCACTTTCTGCTCTTTTGCTGATTTCTTCTTTCTCACAGCATTTCCTTGGGAGTTGACCATAGGTATTTCACTGCCCTGTCCCTTTCATCTGGCTGTCTATCATCACCCCCCCCCCCCCCTTCCTTTTTCTGTACTAAGAGTCATCTCAGCTCTCTTTGCTTTTCTGTAGTGTTTGTACAAAGCAGAGCATTATCTCATTCAGCCTGTTGCATGCAAAAAGATTTCATTGATATTTTTTGTTGTACTGAGATTTAAGCAATACTGTTTGCATACTATACAAAGCTAATAGTAAATGGATCGTTTTTAAACATCATAATACTATGTTGTCTGTGTCACAAATCAGATTTTAGTCCACTTTCTGTATGTGAAGTGTTTTTGATTATTGAGATATAATGTTTACATCTCTGTTGTTAGGTTGACAGGCTTCAGCATGGGTTCAGCTTTGACTGCTAATTTGTAGTTCAGGACTTAATTGTTGACTGCTGATTCATTTTCTTGGCTTCTTGTCACTCGGACAACCTCAGGACTTTCTACCGCTTCGAGGCCGCCTGGGATAGCTCCATGCACAACTCGCTGCTGCTGAACCGAGTCACTCCGTACGGGGAGAAGATCTACATGACCCTCTCCGCCTACTTGGAGGTACAGCACAGTGCCTTGTGTTCACCAGAGAAATGGCTCTTACAGCATCAGAAATGATGTGTGAATTACTGTAGAGGATCAATGTCAGAAATCCCTCCTCACATTCCTTTTAGATGGAAAACTGCACCCAGCCCGCAATCATAACCAAAGATATCTGCATGGTGTTTTACTCTCGAGACACAAAGCTCTCGGCCTCGCGCTCTATCCGAAACCTTTTTGGTACTGGAAGCCTAAGAGCGCCAGATGGGTGAGTTCAAAACTTCAGACTTTGGCAAATATTGTGCACTTCCTGTGTTCTCTATGTTGATAAAGAGCTCTGTCTTTTTCTTCTTCTAGAAACCGTGTAACTGGAGTTTATGAGGTCAGCCTGTGTAACCTGGCAGATGCAGGAAGCCCAGGTGAGAGTCGGGACAAAGTTGCCATTTTGCATTAAGCTTGCCTCTGCAACATTTCTAACCCTGCACCTGACCACAAACCACTCCAGGTATGCAGAGGAGACGCAGGCGAGTGCTGGACACCTCGGTGGCCTACGTCCGTGGGGAGGAGAACCTGGCCGGGTGGAGGCCCCGTAGTGACAGCCTCATTCTGGACCATCAATGGGAGCTGGAGAAACTCAGCCTCCTCCAAGACGTGAGGGCATAAGTTACATTTCTCTTATAGCACAAGCTACTTGTGTTAACCTAGCAGCCTACCTGTGGTTATGCTGCTGTTACCAGCCTTCACCATAAATGTGTCTAAGTGTACCGTCATGAAAGCCTTTGCTTCTTCAAGGTTTTAAGTAAATAGATATGAAATGAATTCATAGAGAGAAACCCTAATATACATATGATGTGAATATAAACTGACATCATTTAAAAGAACAACATGTAAAGTTTCACATAAGATGTTTCTTAAAGCTCAGCTGGGAATATAATCGGTTTCTTGAACTCAACTTTGAGTAAGAAGCCAGGGAACAGGGAATCAGAGACATCCATTCTATCATCTTAAAAACAAGTATGTAAAGTAGCCAAATTGGGAAGTTGCCCTAGTTTCACATACATATAAAACTGGATATCATTGGCGTAGTGTTGATAAGAGACGCAGCCAAGCTGATGGATAAGGTAGACTGTAAAGGGAAAACAAGGTAAGACCCAGGATAGATCCCTGAGGAACTCCGTAGTGTCAGCAATGCATACAAATATGTTATGATTAGAAGAAAAGGGTGAAAACCATTCAAGAGCTATACAGTACCAGATATCCCAACCCACTTCCTCAAACTATATAATAAAATAAGATTTATGGTATTGAAAGCAGCTGTGCCTCTGATGGAAACCAGACTGGAATTTGTCGATTTGAACAGTTTTCCTGCGCAATTTCCAAAGGTTGCTTCCAGACAACTTTCTTTAAGTTTCACAAGGGACATTGTCAATGATTTTGATTTGTTTTTCTCTCAGGTGGAGAAGACCAAACACTACCTTCTCCTGAGGGAGAAACTGGAGTCTACCATGCTTATGGGCCAGGAGTCCCTGCAGTCCTGCATCACTGAGGAGCTGAGCGAGTCTCCTCAGCCCCCCGAGGTCGACCAGGAGGTCAGCTCCAGCTCTGAAATCACCACTGAGAGGCAGAGGGAGCTCGCTGCCAAGGTCAGCCATCGTCACTCAGCGAATACTGACTTTCATGTTTGACTGAAGCGCAGTCTTAATTGTTTGTCCTGATCTGTCAAGTCTGTGCTGAATATGATGCCCTTTTATGATATTACAGATGTGAATTGAGTCAGATTGTATCTGACCGTAGAAGACATTTTAAGCTCCCTGTCCTTTTTTCACACAGTGTTTGCGTCTGCTCACTCACTCCTTCAACCGAGAATACAGCCATGTGTGCGTCAGCGCCAGTGAGAGCAAGGTAGTGCTCAAACACTCAATCAGATGAATGCCTGTTGATTGGTTCCTCACAGTTGAGCGAGCATTCATTTGTGTGTTTGTGTGTGTTGCAGATCTCAGAGATGTCCGTCACAATGCTAAGAGACTCCGCTTCAATCTCTGCTCTCAACACAATCACACCCTCCTCAACATGCCCGTCGCTGGTTGAGGGTTGCTATTGGGATGCTGAACTCAGGTCAGT
The DNA here is from genome assembly GCF_050575085.1 of Anarhichas minor. Lineage (NCBI taxonomy): Eukaryota > Metazoa > Chordata > Actinopteri > Perciformes > Anarhichadidae > Anarhichas > Anarhichas minor. The sequence continues at coordinate 1,264,635 of NW_027466517.1, forward strand.
GCTAAGACACACTTGTATGATTATTTTTGCTGAGTCATCCTTTGTAGCCATTGTAGCTTCTGTTGCATGTGGCGGTCTGGATTAGCTGCATTTTGAGTATTGCTGACTGCGTGTCCCTTCCTTTGAGTATCGTGTGCTGTAGTGTGGTAACATGATGCTCTAATGAGGGTTATGTCACTTATCACTTTGGTTGCATAAGGCGTAGGTAGCTACTTTGTTACTAGGGCTCATAGACCTCCTGTTTCTGTGCGGCAGACCCCCGATGCCTCGCTCTCGCGCCGTCAGCCCGAGTCCTGACACACAGCAGGACGCGGAGGCCAAGAAGTCCGTCAACGGAGCCTCTGAAGCCAAACCACGGATCCGCAGATTTTTCCCTGACATCCAGGAGATCAGAGTCAGGTGAGTCTGCCACAGTGACTCCATCACTTAGTGCTGTGGAGACATCTTTCTTGGTTTCACATGCCGTAACATTTGATCTCTTATTTCTGAAGCCCCATTGTGTCGAAGAAGGGCTACTTGCATTTCTTGGAGCCACACACCAACGGATGGGTGAAGCGCTATGTCGTCGTGCGGCGGCCGTACGTCTACATCTACAACGCGGAGAGAGACTCTGTGGAGCGGGCTATCCTCAACCTCTCCTCTGCCCAGGTGGAGTACAGCGAGGACCAGCAGGCAATGCTGAAGGTTGGTGATTAACCCAAGACTCCCTCTTTCTGATCTGTTATTGGTGAAAACATCACGTATGGTATATTAAGCTTTTTCCTTGGCTCTTTCATCAGACCCCGTACACATTTGCCGTGTGTACAGAACATCGCGGAATATTGCTACAAGCCACTAATGACAAGGAGATGCATGACTGGCTGTATGCGTTTAATCCCCTCCTTGCTGGAACTATCAGGTAAAAAATATACGTCAGTAGGAAAAAGTAAACGCACACAAAATGCATCTTTGATACAAATACATTTTCTTCTCTGCCTCTCAGGTCGAAGCTGTCGAGAAGACGAGCCGGACCGATGAGGATGTAAACAAGACTCACATCCCATGAGGGAAGGATGAACTTGAGATGTACATAGATCCTTGTCCTTATTCCTCCCTTTGTGCTGAGCCCCCCCACCCCCACCACAGTCACCAACAACCATCTCTCCCCTGTACGTTCACAGTTTATCACTAGTGTCCTCAGCACCTAAAGCGCCCATTTCGTGTCAGGCCTTTGCTGCGTCGTGAGTCTCGTAGTCAGAAGAACCTCTCCAAAAAGCTGTCACTGTACTGTACTGGAGTTTATTCATAGCTGTACGATCGAGGAAAAATGGCGGAAGTAGCAACAGTTTCTTATCTCAGAACACATACGTATGGTAATGTACTGTAGTTGTTGTCAGTAACACATCGAGCCTTATACATTTACTCCTTAAAAACAATGCAGTGACATTTATTTTTACCTAAAGCTGCCACGTCAGTGAGGATCACATTGCTCCATTTGCATCAGTAGATAGAAAAAAAAAACATGCAGATTGCTCTCAACTCTACAGCTATACATATATATATATATATACAGTATATACAGTGTGTAAACTGGTTTGCATACAACGTACAGCTAGAAAGTACACGCTAAAAGAAAAAAAAAAGACAGTTGAGTGTAACTCTGGAGAATAATTCTCTTTTCTTTCTGGTACTTGAATCTTTAAACTTCTTAGAAACTTTAGCACACAGCCTGGTAAGGGAATGGCATATCATCGTAGTTCTTGTGGCATTTTGATCAATCCATGTCGTTTTAGCTACTCGTAGGAGCACCAAGGGCATCTGCATTCACACAATAAGTAATCACATGTCGTCACCATTAATCCTCCCACGTTGATCTCATTCTCTACCTGAATTCTATTTGTTTTAAAATGTGATATATTTAGATATTTAACAGCTTTACTATTTATTTCTGCATGTATTTATTTACAAAGACATTTATATTTCTAAAGTAGTAGTACCGTGCAATTTCTGCACACCGCACTTTTTAATATGAGTTCCTGAAATGTTATGAATAATACAACCTTGCCCCCCCCCCCCCCCCCATGCAGTTAATGCTTTTAAAACTGTTTATGATTGGCCCCTTTCTTTGTGCTGAAGATTACTTGAATGACACTATCCCTCTAAGGATAGTCACACCTGACCTTTGACCCAACTGATATACATCTGAAAAGGTCACCAAATTGTTAGGTCGAAAATATTAAGGTGGTCTGACCATCCTCAGCTGCACAAAGCTACTTTGTGAAATGATCTAAAGTATAAACTGTTCCTCACAGTACAGATGAAGAAACTGGTTTTCTGAATGATGTGTACATTGATTAAATGTAGTGCCTCTCTTTTCAATCGTACTGTACAGTAAGCCTCTGGACCATCAAACTACATCCTTCATGCTGCTATATTACAGTTCTGGAAGTGTCCGCAGATCATATCACATCACTTTCCTGCTTTCCATCGTCGTCATCACTTACATATTCAGACAGAAAAGGTATCATTTATGTCCATGTTACATATCTAATATGGCAATCAGCTGTCATATAACACGGAACGTCCATAACACAGCAGTATATAGAGTATACTTCATGTCTAAACAGTAAAAACTACTTTAACATATTTCAGGATTGTGTTCAACAATCATGTTTTGAATTGGGAAAAGAAAATCAATGTACACCTGTTCTTTTTTTTTTTATCCATTCATCTCAACTTTGAGGAAAAGTGCGACTGAATTTTCTATTGAATTTCATTCGAGTATGAATCTGACTTCAAAATCAAGTGACAGCTTGTGAGTTGTTGTGTGAAGTTTGATTGATGAGCATGCCTCAGGTCAGCCAGCCTAGAGCGCATGCTCACTGACATACGAGGACAACATCTCACAGCAGCAAACTGTTAAAAGCGCTCTATCTAACGGCAAAGTACATTTTAGCAGAGGATTACATTGTAACAGCAAATCGTTTTTATTTTTGCTGCTGAGGTAATCCATACAATACCATATTTTCAGAGGCTGAAAAGTATTCCGTGTGTCGACTTATCTTAAAACATTTTACAACCCGACATGTGTGGACAACTGTCAGTAGTTGTGGCTAATCAACAAAGTTTATGTAACAAAGTCCTGTGATCATCAAAGTCTATCACAGACTTTCTTGGCAGAGACTGCAGTTGTATCTTATCCAGCTATAGCATCGTCATTGAGGGAATTCCCAGCTGTGCATTACACTGTCTCGATCACTCATTTCTGTCTCATATCCTTTAAACCCCAGTCTTAAAATGTGAGCCCGGTATTGCTCCAGTCTGATCTCTGTGTTGAGATTAATCCCCATGTTTTCATTGGGCCTTTTAATGTGCGTCACATTTGAGCCAACCAAAGTTTTCTTGGTGCAGTCACACAAAAAGAAATCACACTGAATGTACATTGATATTGGAAAAAAGTTAAACTACTGGACTGGTTATGTTGACTTGTCTTTTGTTTTCACAGTCTGGTTCTTATTGATTGTAGGGTAGGTTACTGCCAGGGAACCACATGGAGGTGGTGCGATATACCTGTATTACTTGTCCACTGATGTGTGAGGGGAGCTTGGTTCATTGTGGCCCTGTTAGGCATTGCATCTTGTACAGAGTAATGCTGTAGGTAACCTTACTGTCTCACTTGTATTTTTTCCGTCACCATCATGCTCTGGCAACCTTCACAAATCTACTTTTTCTATTCCCTCCCCCTTTAAAGGAACCTCATTCACATTTTTGTGCTTCCATCTAATCTTAGTTTTTTTCTATTTTCAAATTATTTCTTTTTTTTCCTGTCTTCAAATTATTTTGCATTGTATATAAACATGATTGCTGTGAACAGTGTATTATAAAGTTGCACCCATTTACAAAATCTTCAATGGGCAGTAGTTCAGTCAGTGTCTCTGAGTGTTGAGAGTTTAGCGTAAAATGTTTGTGTACACTAAACACATTGTCATATATGAAATAAACATGGAAATTATGCAACACAAAGTCACGGACTCCTCTTCTTTATAAGTTCTACGGCATCCACACAAATAAAGCATAAATAAACAATAGAAAAGTCACGTATCCGTCGGATTTAGACTACATGAGATGTGACTGCGTTGCAAGGTTGTTGCCATGTCTGCATGCGATCGTGTTTGGGACTGTTCATATTGCATGTAACTTTATCTTTATTGTTTTAAATACTCATCTACTAGCCTTGAATTTATATCATTTTCGGCATGACACATTTTCCATATTTTCGCGAAGTTTTAAATTTAGTAAACTTAGGTTAAAAAAAAAAGAGTGAAAAAGGGAAAGAGTGAACACTATAGCTTTGTATAGTTTTGCAGACATGGATGGCCAGGGATGAGACAGGTTGGTTTAATGGAACAGTTACACGTTTTCTGTTAACCGGAAGCATAGTTGGTACCAGTAATTATGAATATAATTCATATAATAAACCACACATTAAAACGTTGTACTACATCGTTTGGAGCGTTCTCTGACATATGTAATTGCAGCTTTCCCTTTAAGACATCTGGCAACCCGGCGGAGCAGCGCCCCATACTCATCCAACGCTAGCTGGCGAATGATTGACACAGGCTAGTAAATCCATTCAGGACTCCTTCACATCCCTTCACAAGGTTAGACACACAGCCGAGAGTCTCAGCTGACCGTGTCACACGATGGAGAACATGTCTGACTCATCTTGAGGGCTCGAAAGCAGATTAATAGTAAAATGTACTCCTGCTATCAAACATTAGTTGACGTTAGCATTAGCTAGCTTTAGCTCCAGTTAACAGATGTTACCTACAGTAAACTAGCCTTAGCTAGCTAAATACATTCCCGGTTTGCAGACATGGATGGCCAGGGATAAGACAGGTTGTTTTAATGGAACAATTACAAGTGTTCTGTTAACCGGAAGCATAGTAGGTAAAGCTACCCGTCCCGGTAATGTAGCTGAGTTATTAACGTTACCTGTCACGTCCGCTGCTGACAGCATGGATGTAACGTTAGCCGACAGACAGCGGAATGACTGGACAACATTGGGTTATGTTCACGCAAATGTGTAATTAACCTCTGTACTAGAGACACACAGTTGGCATTTAATCACGTGGTGTGATAACAATGATTAGCATTCGACACTACAGTCGAGATTCAGATACAGCTGCTGTTTCACTTGCAGTCATTCACTCTTATGGGAACAATACTTCTAACTGTCCAACCAGCTGTCAAAACACAGTCAAAAAAAAAAGAAAAAGATCAGGCTGTGCTGTCAAAATAAATGCTACCCCAACTAATTTAAAAGTTGAGAAATATAAATAGAAGTTTTGCTGCAACGAGCTGTATAGTGTTGGATTAAAAAAACCACTGGAATCATTGCCTGACTGTAATAAATCTAAGACATAAGACCTGCTAAATGTTTTATCTCTGCCTATAGTGTCATGGCCAAGCAATCTGATGATGTCACCCCGGTAATGTGTCACACCTTCAGTGGCCACTCCTTTCAACATTACTCAGAAATGAATCTAGACAGGTAGGAACATTTGATTTGGGCCATTCACTCTGAATCACATGAAGTGAAAAAGCAAGATGAGATTGCTTTGATGATGATGCTCTTGATGTTTTGTTAATGTGTAAAATATGTAATTTAGGATCTACATGGACTACAATGCCACCACTCCGCTGGAACCAGAAGTGATCCAGGCCATTACTGAAGCCCTCCAGGATGCCTGGGGAAACCCGAGTAGCAATTATATAGCAGGTGAAGAATACTTCAACCTTCATCAAAATGCCATTGACTTAATGTTGGAATGAGGTGTATGTGTGTGTGTGCGTAAAGCAATTTCCTTTAACAAGCTAATGATGCTTTTTCCAATTTTCCGTCTCAGCACCCAAACAATAATGTATCTCAGCATGCAACCAATAAAAAGGTGCTGAATCACTTTTATTTGTAGGTGCTAAAGCCAAGGCAACAATTAATCAGTCCAGAGAGAATGTGGCGAGAATGGTTGGAGGGAAAGCAGAAGACATCATTTTCACATCAGGTGGAACAGAGGTAAGTGGAATTTCTTTTTTTTTTTACTCTGGTTTTCAAAAAGCTACATCGGTTTTGTGCGACGCTGGAAAATGTTTAGTGCAGAATTGTGGTACCATGCAGTGCAGCGGTGGTTCATAGCAAACAAATGTTCTCTCAGGCCAATAACATGGTGCTGCACACTGCTGTAGAGCACTTCAGGAGAAGCTGCAGGGCTGCAGAGCAACGGGAAGGACACCGGAATGGAAGCAATGGCCTTCCTCACATAATCACCTCGAATGTGGAGCATGACTCGGTCAAACTAGTAGCTGAGCACCTACAGAAAGATGGCAAGGCAGGTAGGAGACCATGCTTTTTTCTTTTTAAACAACTAATCCGATGTAGCTTCTCTACATTTACTTGCTATCTCGACTTGTTTGGGTAACTGCGTTTTTGTCACAGATGTGACATATGTGCCTGTGTCTAAGGTGACGGCCCGTGTGGAGGTGGAGGATGTCATTGCTGCGGTGCGTCCCAACACTTGTCTCGTCTCAATCATGCTGGCCAACAATGAGACAGGAGTCATCATGGTAAGAAGGAGATAGAGGCTTGGAAACCAGGCCGTCAGTGTTTGAGGCAGGAATTGGTTGTCATGAAGCAGACGGTTGCATTAGCTGATAAGTCCTTCCTTTCATCATATTTTGAATACAATTTCAATGTAAAAACAAAAGGCTCTAGGTGCAGGACAGTCTAATGTGCCCTGTATGCTGAAACTGCTTCGTCTCGTCAGCCAGTCCAGGAGATCTGCCAGAGAATAAAGTCTGTCAACAAGCAGCATGAGCGGCTCAGGATCCTGCTGCACACTGATGCTGCTCAGGCTCTGGGGAAAATCAGGGTCGATGCCTGTGAACTGGGAGTGGATTACCTCACCGTAGTGGGACACAAGGTCAGGAACCTGTTGGATAAAACATCTTGATTTGGCATCGTTAATATTTAAACGTATTATTGAAAGGGCTTGTGATATTTCTAGTTCTATGCCCCTCGGATCGGTGCTTTGTTTGTGAACGGCCCGGGAAGAAGGACGCCATTGTATCCGATGCTGTTTGGAGGAGGACAGGAGAGAAACTTCAGACCAGGGTAACACACTACATCGTCTTACTTGAGGAAATATCAACAAAGCACCAAGTATGCATGAAATAACAACAAAGATGGAAATATAAGGGTCCATTTTCTGTCCTTTTGACTATTACAGCACAGAAAACACACCAATGATTGCTGGTCTGGGAAAGGTATGTTTCCTACTTTTTTTAAGTTTTAGAACATTTCTCTAGAAGCTTCCACTGAATAATGTTTGACTCTAAATTAGTTGTTTTTTAAAATCTCCCTGATGTAACAGTGCATGTATTGATTTATTGTGTGTCTGTTAGGCTGCAGAGCTGGTGACCTCCAATCTGTCGGATTATGAGAGTCACATGCAAAGTACCAAACTTTACCTGGAAGAACGACTGAAGGCAAGTTTGATTCCGTTTAAAGAGATGAAAAATGTCACATTCTCTGTGATATATGTCAATAGTAACGTTAGCAGTTTCTGGAGTCATTGAGGTTATTATCTGCGCCAGGAAATCATGCGCTCGGGTGTGTGTGTGTATGTCTGTCTTTTTGTTCTTTGACTTTGAAAATGATAACTTATATTATCATCATTCTTACCTTTTATACATAAAAAAAAGTGCCGTCAATGTGTTTTCCTTTTCAGGCCGTCTTTAAAGACAAGATCCGCTTCAACAGCCATTACCCCGGCTCTGATATCCTCCCGAACACATGTAACGTGTCCATCCTGGGCCCAACATTACAAGGTGATGTCATTACTTCTTCCTTCTCCGTGCTATGTCTGTTTTGGCCTGTCCTCCAACCCTACACCAATGTTTGTGGGAAGCAGTTCATGACCTGCACAGGGCCATTTGTAAGCCACAAAGGCTTTGAATGATTAATAGCTCTCTCTCTCTCTCTCTCTCTCTCTCTCTAGGCTGGAGGGTGTTGTCCAACTGTAGGAGGCTGTTGGCCAGCGTTGGCGCCGCCTGCCACTCAGACAGTGGAAACAGGTAAAAGACATTACATTACATTACAGTCATTTAGCAGACGCTTTTATCCAAAGCGACTTACAATAGTCAAAAGAGTCACCTGTTACTCTTTTTGTCCGGATGCCATACTGATCGCAGTCCACATAACCCCCACCCCCCTGCGCTGCACTGTGTCCGTCCATCAGGCCTTCTCACATCCTTCTGAGCTGTGGCGTCCCCTCGGAGGTGGCAGCTAGCGCCCTGCGGCTGAGCGTGGGCAGGGCGACGACCAAAGCGGACGTGGATGCAGTTGTGGAGGACCTGAGGGAAACTGTGCGGCTGCTGGAAGAAATGGACTGATGTGCATAAACAGTCGTCCTGTAGGTCAGATAAGGTCAGATGTATAGAATTAAGAACGCATGATCTTGTGTTTTACTGTTACATTCACTGATCATGCAAAACATATGCAAGATAAATAATAAAAGGGAAGAAGTTGAAGTGACCGGAGGGGTGATGTTATGGAGAGATGACTGTACTCAGCTTCCATCACGTCATGTGAGGAGCTAATCAACTAATTGGAGTCAGGGCAACATGTATGAGTGTTATGGAAATAAAATATTAACATACACCTTTGAATATTTTCTCACCAACCCAAAGAGCTATAAAATATTATATGTAGATTATAATCACCTAAATGTATCAACTGTTTAGTCATCCCCACCGAGATGAATTTTTAAAATAGTTGTAAAAAATAACACTCGTAATCCACCGTGCGCTGGCTCCGACTTCTCCCATTACTTAAGTTTCCGTGCCGCCTCAGCTCCCCCGTCTCCAGTGAAGCGTTGGTGCGTGTGCCAGCATACGGTCACCGGCGCACAAAGGAGAGCGGGAGGCCACGAGAGCTGCGCCTCCACCCGTCTTTCATTACCTCTCTATCTCACAGCCCCCCCCCTATTCCCCAACAGCCATGCCGGCCAGCTGGCTCCCTGCTCGGGTGTCACTTTCCTGGCTCGAGAAGAGGCATGCGAGTGCACGGTTTTTTTTTTGTTATTGAATGAGAGTTGAGCATGAGCGAGAAAGCGATGCTATCCCGGTGGGAGCCAAAGAGCCCCGGGGAGCCCGCTCCGCATGCCACAACCTACCCGTAAGCGGCCGGGGATGGTGCTTCATCGGGCCATCCGGGCTGCGCGAGCGGGGGACCTCGCGGCCCTCAGGGAGCTGGCATCTTCCGGTCGCTTCTCACCTGTGATCGCTGACGCTCAAGGTGCAGGCCCGGTGCACCACGCGGCGAGGTGCGGACGCCTGGAGTGCCTGCGGTTCCTGGTGCGCGAGCTGGGGCTGGCGGCCGACGCCCGGGCCTCGAACAGGGCCACGCCAGCGCACGACGCAGCAGCCACGGGCCACATCCGGGAGCTGCAATGGCTGGTGGACTTTGGAGGCTGCAACGTTGAGGTGAGTTTATCCACTGTGAGAATCTCTACAGAAAGAGAGAGCGAGAGAGAGGGAGGTAAACCTACGTCGAGAGCTCAAAAGCCTTGGAGAGATGCCACATGTCCAGCTCTCCTGGTAATTTCCACCGACTCCGTTTGTCTGTGAGCCTAAATTCAGGCGATGGCTTCAGATGGTCATCTAACTGATCCCAGAGTGAGGTTACATCACCGCAGTTGTAAAAAGGTACCGTACACTACGGTACCTTTTCAGATGCATTACCAGCTGATTACATCATGTGGCGTTGACTTACTGGGTATCCATTAGTATTATATAGCAAGTGTAATTAGGTCCAGATGCTTGAGGGGAGCTCTCACTGAACTTAGCTATTAGGACTGAGTCAAGTCTACTTACGTGTACATCTCTGCTGTTTCTCAAATGTATACAGGTCCATTGTGAAGAAAACATATTACGTAATTGTTTCTTTACTGATTTTTAATAGAACCAAATGTCTTAATTGGTGGCGCTCATAAAAGAAAAGAAATGCACCTAATGAAACCCCCTCGTCGTGTCTTGATAATCAAGAATGTCTTTTACATTAAGCCTTCACAGTAGACGAGTTCTGCATCAAGCTTCACCCAACTCCCCTCTTTGTTGATGTTTCCAGGACAGGGATGCTGCCGGTGCCGCTGCCCTCCACCTCGCGGCCCGGTTCGGTTGTGCGGAGGTCATCAAGTGGCTGCTCTCTGTCGGAGGATTGGCGGAGGTGGAGACGAACTGTGGGGCTGTGCCGGCTCACTACGCCGCAGCCAACGGGGACCTCACCTGCTTAGAGCTACTCGTTCAACAGGCACCCGGGTGAGTTCACAGCCATCCCTAGCTTTTCTTTTCAAAGCCTGTCAAAAAGAAAAGAGCTGGGATGATGGGGTACCATGGGCACCATAGTAGATGGGTGTTTGTGGGTGTTTTATTCACACAAACATTAATTGAACAGAGGCAAAACACAAACTCTGGAAAGTTTAACAAACACAACTTAAAATTGATGAAAAGGAAAAAGAATGCAGTTAAAACCAGCAGCCTGATCGCAAGCTCCACCTACTGTCCTACGACTGGAGACCTGTGACTGGCCTTTGACTTTATCAACTGGAACCTACCATCTGCTCAGGTGGGAGGTAGCTAATGTGCAGTCAGCCAATCACAGCTGGTAGCTTACCTGATATTGTAAATGTACCGAAGATCAGCATCACACCAATTGTAATCATCTTAGGCTGTTTATTATCCTCCTAAACACAGATATATAGGCATGTTTGCACGTCACCGTGCTAACAGCAGAGGTACTCGCTGGGGTACCACTGGTTGGGAATGACTGGGTTAGAGGACCTAATCATCACATGGGACCACCAGGTACCTGTGAATAATACATGCCTGGACACCGTTGGTCATTACCTCAGTTATTGTCCCAACTGAACAGAAGCCTGTTGAAGCTAAAAACACCTCAAATCCACTGTGCATGTTTTTAGCATCATCTACATATCAAACTGGTGTGTTGCATCAGGCAGAGTTTTGATATTTGCGATGCATTCTGTGGCTGTTGCTTAGCTTGATATGTAACTTTGGCCTATTGCCCCCCCCCCTGTTGTTGATCTGTTTTGGGGTACAGCTGTGTGGACCGCCAGACGCTCACCGGCGCCACCCCGCTCTATCTGGCCTGCCAGGAGGGGCACCTGCACGTCGCGGAGCACCTCGTGAACGACTGCGGCGCCGACGTCCACCTGAGGGCCCACGATGGCATGACCTGCCTGCATGCGGCTGCTCACATTGGCCACCAAGCTGTTGTGGTGTGGCTGGTCAGGAGAGAAGCACAACACCTGTCTCCTACGATACGTACGCATGTGCTTTGTTCAGTCCACACTTCTTAACCTCCCTTATTGACCCTAAACAGGTGACGTGCACTGACGTCAGCCTGTCCTGCCAGGACAGAGATGGAGCCACTGCTCTGCACTTTGCTGCCAGCAGAGGGCACTATTGCATCTTGGAGAGGCTGCTTCGCTTGGGTTCAAAGGTCATCAAGGATCACTGGGGGGGGACCCCACTTCATGATGCTGCAGAGAATGGAGAGCTGGAGGTTGGACATGACTTCTTTCTTGAGTTGTTGTCATAGTTTTTGTCTTATCTTATCTAAATAAGCTAAATCGGTTTTTCCATCGTATTGTTCTGTTCCTTCGTTCAGTGCTGTAAAATCCTGTTGGCCAACCAAGCGAACCCTTCAGATCATGACATTGATGGGTTCACGGCAGCAGACCTGGCGGAGTACAACGGACACCATGAATGTGCCAGATACCTCTGTGCCATTGAGAGAAATGTAAGCTCCCTCACCTGTTTCACTTCACACATTCTCCTGCTCTGTGTCCTCTCTTTGTGTCAGCACTGCCCAGCTGTTTACCTCGGCGAGAGAAATCAAAGCTGGTCAGCGGTCGACGGCGAACATCTGGAAGATCTTGGCGAATCCTCGTTCTTAATTTGCGGCGTGTATTTGGCGCGGGGTCGAGCGTGCTCTTCTCCAGCGCCGCTGTCCTCCACTTAGCCTGATTGCTTTGCTCTCAGTTTAAGAGGGCCGAGGAAGTGGAGGACGATGGCTTTTGTGTTTTTAATAAGGCGTTCGTGGTGCCGTGAGTGCCGGAGGAGATCCGTTGCTCTCAGCTTGCCGCCGAGGAGATAAGCTCTTTTGTTTGGTGCAGAAAGCACGACACCCCCTTGATGTGGCTGATGAATATTTTAGCGTGAACACATTGTTTGTGCCTGTTCAAATCAGGGGTCAAGGCAGTTAAAAACCGGCCTGCGTTTCACTCAAATTACTCTTCAGTTTGCTGTGTGAAGCCTCTTTGTATCTTAAATCGTTTGTTCTTCTTTTGAATAGCTGCATGATAATTAGTTTTAGAGGAGGACAGCTAAAGCTGATGCTGAAATTTGAGCTTGTGGAGTCTATTTGAAATAGGAAAGAGGTTCTACTGTTAGCTGTCAACCGACTTGTTGAACCTGAAAGCCTCGCAGCTGTCCACCTGGGGCCTGTCCTCGTTTCTCCCCATCGCACTCCGCCTGCCGCCCTAAAGCACAGCGATGCACACAGAGAGTAACGAAAGCTCTCCGTCCAAGAGAAGCCATTAATTAGTCAGCAGAGACAAGCAGCGCTCATACACGAAGAGGATGATGGTAGGGAGCCGGCCGAGAGCTTCCACCCTTCACAAATAATCCTCCCTTCAACAATGGGGAGCTAATTAGCACGGGGGCCGCTGCGACGTCGGAGCGCAGCCGGAGCCGCCGCCAACTAAGGGCCTATCAGTTACCCCTCTCCTGCGGCTCAGGTGGAGGGCCCGGGGGCTGAGCGCGTTACGAGATCCACAAGCTTAAGTTTCAGCGTTTTCACCATTCTGATGCCTGGAACCGGCAACTCTATCCCTCTGTGGACTCGGAGAGCAGGATGTCACCGGCTTCAAACACACGTTTGATTGTGTGTCATGGTTTTTATTTTTTCCAGTGACTTGGAAGTGCTATGATTGTCACCTCTGGATGTTGGGTATAATGATGGTAGCAGACAGAATGATGTGTCAGGTTTCTTGGCAACGTATGAATCGGACACACAGGCCGAGGCTCGCCGTGCACAGAGAGGTCATCTGATGGAGAACCTGAAGCAGCAGTTAATTGACTTTACATCCTCGTAATATTTGGATGGTAGACTATGTAATGCTTTGAAAATGTACCGTGCCGCAGGTGAGCCATACATGTAGACGTGCTTTAACTATATTTCTGGTGGTTTTGGGTTTGTCAAGCACTGCGTGGATCTAAAGTTCTAAAGTGTCAGTCAGATAATCTCATTTCCGAGCAGCGACCCAAATGGATTGGGACATCGACCGGGGAGAGCTGTGTGTGTTTGGAACCGCTCACAGCAAGGTCAGACCCCGCTGCTCCTCATCTCGCATCTCAGGAACAGCTGCAATCAAATAAACAGTGTGCGGCCGGAGGTTTACTCCACACACACACACACACACACACACACACACGTTCGTGGCTTTTGCGCTCCATTCACAGCGATCGGGCCCAAGTTACTGTTGTTTGAGGATGGTATTTTTAGAACACTTGGACCGAGGACACACATTGTCTAATTCATCACTGTGTTTTAGTCAAGATTTCCGCTTAGTGTTTTATTATTTTGCACTGAGAAAGAAAACACATGCTTTAGTGACTTATATTTGTATTATTAATATAATATCTAATCAACATTATCACTAGTTGACATCTATTAGATTAGATCAAATAATAATCTCCTGGAACCCCCCCCCCCCCCCCCCCATCTGTTGATCAATCTCACAAAGCCCGGCTGCATCACAGTTACATGTGTGTCACAGATGGGGAGATATAACGATGGGGAGATATAACGATAAAATCTGTCCTGGAGTATCCCCATACGCAATGTAACACTGTATACATAATGTGCACAATGTAATACTGTATACATAATGTGCACAATGTAATACTGTATACATAATGTGCACAATGTAACACTGTATACATAATGTACACAATGTAACACTGTATACATAATGTGCACAATGTAATACTGTATACATAATGTACACAATGTAATACTGTATACATAATGTACACAATGTAACACTGTATACATAATGTGCACAATGTAACACTGTATACATAATGTGCACAATGTAATACTGTATACATAATGTACACAATGTAACACTGTATACATAATGTGCACAATGTAACACTGTATACATAATGTGCACAATGTAATACTGTGTACATGTGCACAATGTAATACTGTATACATAACGTGCACAATGTAACACCGTATACATAACGTACACAATGTAACACTGTATACATAATGTGCACAATGTAACACTGTATACATAATGTGCACAATGTAACACTGTATACATAACGTACACAATGTAACACTCTATACATAATGTGCACAATGTAACACTGTATACATAATGTACACAATGTAATACTGTATACATAATGTGCACAATGTAATACTGTATACATAATGTACACAATGTAACACTGTATACATAATGTGCACAATGTAATACTGTATACATAATGTACACAATGTAATACTGTATACATAGTGTACACAATGTAACACTATACATAATGTGCACAATGTAACACTGTATACATAATGTACACAATGTAACACTGTATACATAATGTGCACAATGTAATACTGTGTACATGTGCACAATGTAATACTGTATACATAACGTGCACAATGTAACACTGTATACATAATGTACACAATGTAACACTGTATACATAATGTGCACAATGTAACACTGTATACATAATGTGCACAATGTAATACTGTATACATAATGTGCACAATGTAATACTGTATACATAATGTGCACAATGTAACACTGTATACATAATGTACACAATGTAACACTGTATACATAACGTGCACAATGTAACACTGTATACATAACGTGCACAATGTAATACTGTATACATAACGTGCACAATGTAACACTATACATAACGTGCACAATGTAACACTGTATACATAATGTACACAATGTAATACTGTATACATAACGTACACAATGTAATACATTGTGCACATTATGTATACAGTAATACTGTATACATAATGTGCACAATGTAACACTGTATACATAACGTGCACAATGTAACACTGTATACATAATGTGCACAATGTAACACTATACATAATGTACACAATGTAATACTGTATACATAATGTACACAATGTAATACTGTATACATAATGTACACAATGTAACGCTGTATACATAATGTACACAATGTAACACTACATTATGTACACAATGTAACACTGTATACATAATGTACACAATGTAAAAATAGTACGGAATGCCAAGGTTAACAGCTGTAGAGCTGGAAAAATGTGTCCATTAAACGACCAGTTGATAGACAAAAAAATGATTTGTAACTATTTTAAGTAATTTTTTTAAAGGTGAAATGCCAAAAACTCACAATTCTCCTTTTTATTATCTTTTATTTACTAGGGTCTCCAAATAAATTTACTGAATTTCGTTCGTAGTCTTTTATTTAACTTTTAAACCTGCAGTACACTTTCTAGCCACTTGAGGGAGCCTGAATGCGCTTATTATTGTTCTAATTGTAGCCTACTTATAACATTGAATCTACTATGAAAGGCTATCAGACATTCTGTTAGTTTATCCCAAAATATATTTGTTTGTTCTCATTTCTAAAGTATTTAACGTGTGTATATGTTTTCAATAACACAATGCATCAAACAAAGTTGTGATTTATCAAACGTACACCTCTTAGAAACGGCCAGTTTACCTATTAATATAATATATAAGGAAATAATAATGTTCAGGGATTGTTTATTTACGCACAATTCTCACGATTCATAAATCCAGAATCTGTCCCAGCACTCTGTTTGTTGTTGTCAGCGTTTCCACATTCACACTCGGACCCATCTTATGGTGTCACATTGTGTTTCCACTGATCTCAGGTAGATTCTGCCCCCACCCTCACAAAAACCTCCTCCTTTCAATTGTCCCAAGTGGAAAAACAGCACCTGAATGCGCGTGGATAAAATGTCTCTTTTGCAGCTGCTTTGACAAGTCTTCCGCTGATACTTCCCTTCGTGCGGTGCCGTGTCCGTTAGTTTGTCCGTGTATTGGTGACATGACTGGGCCATCCTATCCTTCCCCTTAATTATTAACCGCACGCTCCGATCAGAGTTTATTGCTTATTGCCTGGCAGCCCTTGGCCACTGGCAGGGATGCTCGTGATGGTGTCAAACGAGCGGTTGGTGATCTTCCGATAGTGTCTCATCCACAACGCGGAGCGATCGCCCGGGTTGCCTGGCCCCAGGAGTCGGTGCCTTCGGAGTTCGCCGTACAGTGAGGTCTTACCCGAGTGCACCGGGGGGATTGGTCGAGGTTAGTAGGTTTTTAGGTCGGTTTGTAGATAATTTTCACTGCTTGTTTTCTATGCTGCTTTTGCTTCTTTTCTTCTTTATTCCATCATTTTTCTTTGAGCGTTTGTTCGTGAGTAAGCAAGTGACTGGTCAGGATGAGTAATTAGTTTTGTAAAGTGAAGGGAACATTTTCTAAGTTCTGTTATTAAGGGAACTCTATGTTTTGGCAATGTTTGACCTATTTACTGATCAGCCGTGGCCTCTTACGGTTAGGCATGACTAATACTCTCGCTTTATGTTGCCATTGTTGATGTTTTGCAAATTCCTTTTTTGATTCATGCACTCTTTCTAAATGTGGCTTTATGATCCAGTAGCTGTTACAATGTTCCTTTGTGAAGTAGACATATATTGTCATTTGTCTTCTTTAGCTGTGCAAAAAAACAAGCTGTTATAGTTGGCAAAAACATGGTGTCCGTCAGTCTCGAGCATTTACCTCCATGCAGGAAACATGAGAGTATTTTAACCTGCGAGTGGACGTGTATTTACACTACAGTGTTCTGTGTATAATGTACACCGGCTGTATACATTCCACATTGCAATTTATCACCG
Source organism: Anarhichas minor (assembly GCF_050575085.1). Taxonomy (NCBI): domain Eukaryota; kingdom Metazoa; phylum Chordata; class Actinopteri; order Perciformes; family Anarhichadidae; genus Anarhichas; species Anarhichas minor. The sequence goes on from NW_027466517.1 coordinate 1,281,709, forward strand.
GGAATGTGAATATTTCATGGCGGAGCAGGTTTCTTTTTTTTTTTTTTGGCGACATCTTTTTAAATACACACGGTGTTCTGAAATGCCGGGGATTCGAACCCACAAGGGGATCGCCGGTGCTGCGTGTCCCGACAACGAGGCAGCGCTGCCGAGCGCTGTTTCTTAACTCTTGGCTCCTGCTCCGTAGGGATGGGGCTCTCTGCGGTCTTTGATAGCGGCAGAGGGGATCCAGGGCCAAAACAGGGCTCGGCTATCTATATATGCGTGGCAATTGTGATGGGGTGCTGATGAAAACCAAATGCTCTCTGGCCACTGGATCTAATTAAACACACACACAGACACACACACACACACACACTCACAGGCGGACCGGTTCATCATAGCTTTTAGGACATTGAACTGTTACAAGAAGGTCACAAAGGAATCAGCCCCCCTCCCCTCTCCCTGTTTATCTATTTACATATTGCACAACTTCGGGGAAGTCAGTTCCTCCACCCGAGCGGTGTCACAGCATATTTCGTGCTGTTGGAAATCAAAGTGCCGCGTGAGAGGAAATGGCACGGACCACCTCACGGACACAAAGCACAACAGCATGCAGCAGCTTGTTAGGGCTGCCTTTGATGTTTCGGTTACTAATAATGTCCTCGGAGAGCTGAATTTGATATGCATTCTGCATGGAGCGCATTAGGACAACGCAGGTTCATTAAAGGGGATCTAAATGTTTCCATACATCCGACATCCTCCCGAGAGTGGTGTGAAACGCTGCCAATTATCCGAGGATGCTTACTTGTTTTGCTCTCCGTGTATTTCGTGGCGCGTCCTCAGGCTTTAAATGTTCGGATGTGTTCTTTTCAATCTAGTATGTTTTAAGTATTATATTCTTTAGCATTAAAGTATTGTTTCGCCGGCATTATATGCATTTTTGTCCAGCTGTCCATATTGTCATATCAGACAATGGGAGGATCCATCAATACAAACCGTCTCTCCTCCTTCATGAAAGTTTATTTTTCACCATGGAATGGAAAATTCACTTCAAAAAAGCTCATGTACGGGTCACACTCAGACGTCACAGTAGTGATTCCACGGTTAGATTTGTCACAAACTATTTTAAGTGGGTGTCTGACCAGGGAGGACGTTACGGTGCAGGATGTGATCTGATGTGACAGAAGTCTCTCGTTGGATACCAGGATGTGATTTTGTTGACCGTGCGAAAGACTTTTGAGCATTCGAGCACAATTTTACCAAATAAGTTACGCTTTTCATAAAATTTGGTCTTCCGAAGTCTTGAAAAGTATTTAGTGTGACTCTGTGATACTTGCAGACAGCCTGCCCAGATAAGCCCATCGAGGTGACCTCTCCGGTGCAGAAGGAGGAGGAGGAGGTGAAGGTGAAGCCGGCTGTGTTGTCGCAGTGCAGCAGGGAGGACTACTACGGATGCCTGAGTGACACATGCAGGGACAGTTACAGCAGTGACACACCCATGGATAGTTTAAAGGTAAGTTTATATAGTTTCTATTCACCATTTCTATAAATTCTACCCAAAGCATCTGGTTCATCACAGTCTCTTTTTTTTTTTTTTTTGTCCAAACTAGCAGCCTGAGAGCGAGGAGGCCCCGCAGGCGAGATACCCTCAGCCCCCTCCTGCACCTCCTTTACCCTCTGCTTCGTCCACACCGGAGAAAACCGCTGTCAGCAGAATAGGGCAGGTTCAATTCACGACATCATGTGAGAAAAAAACATTTCTGTTGCTGTGAGTCACTGTTCAGTGGAGGAAAAAAAATAGTGTGTGTTCTTTAAAGACTTATGAAGTGTATTTCAGTTCTTAAAGGTTTCAATCAGCCCAAGGCCGCTGGGAGTGAGATAATCGCCGCTCCCGATAAGACGATGCTGCCTGGTGCAAACCTCCTAGCTGGAAGAAAACTCCTCGGCGACATGAACTCCATTAAATCCTTGAAACAATCAGGGATGTCAGGAGTCTTCACCGGACAAGCGGTACGCTTTCTCACTTTGTACATCCTTTCGTTTTGCAAGCGCTCCCTAACCATAGCTAATAAGAAACCGCTGTGTCTGCGCAGAACAAGATGGTGGTCCTGCCCACTGAGGAGGCCAACCTGTCGGACATCGACTACCTGGTGCCCACCCACGACGAGCGAGGCCGTCCCATCGCCGAGTGGAAGAGGCAAGTCATGGTGAGACAGCTGCAGGCCCGGCTGCTGGACGAGGAGGACCAGAGGAGGAAGGTAGCGTCTCTCTGGAAGAATAAACAGGGTTACATTATTAATGCACTTAGATTGATTCTGATGTAGCACAGGTTCGGGAGCGGTCAGGATCACAGCCTTAGCTTACAAAATCAGACGAAAGTATTTCATTTAAAACAATTTATCAAGAAGTGGATCAACAGGAAAGTTATGGGGAACTTTAAAAAAATAATTTATTGATCGTTTGCAGCCCAAAAGAAGTCAGTTATGTGTTGTGCAGCCCCTTCTAAACAAACGCTCCAGACCACAACTTCTAAATCTGCATTAACTTAACCTTTAAAAAAAAAAAAAAAAAAAACTTTGGAAATTCCATCATCATTTACTTTTAATTGCATATAACAAATCACTGAACACATTGCTCGCCAAGTCATATTTCTGAGGTTTGGATCACAGTTTAACTGTATCATTACTCTTTTCCTCTCACGCCTAAGCCATATGAAATATATAATATTAAAAAAAAGGTTAAAATGTGACATCCTGCATGTTTATCTGCAAGCTGTTTGCTTCTCTTCTGACAGGAAAATGGGAACAGATATGCCAAAGTCAGCTGGAGGTTCTCCCAAGCCCACAACGCCATCCTGGGGCCCTCTGGTGAGCTGCTGACGGAGGATGACCTCATCTATGTGGAGCAGCAGATCGCCAACGTCTCCATGCAAAGGAACTGTGAAGGCTACGAGCTGGAGCTCGCCCGTCTGGCCGAGGAGCTCAGGCACATCCTGCCAGCCCCCATAGTGAACATCACCGCCAACACGCAGTTCAGAAACCTCTCGAGTCAAGTTCCCCTTCCTGTGTGGTGCGGACGCATCTCGGGCATCGTGAAGAGCATGTCTCTGCTCATGACCAACCTGACGGACCAGCCCCACTGCAAGATGCCCAACACCGACCTGATCACCGTGTTCTCTCAGACGCCGGACCGGCAGAACTCCACCAGGGGACGCAGGGAGAGGATAGAGGATGAGATCCACCACTTTGGGGTGTCCGTGCGGACGCTGAAGTCCAATTTTGAGACGCAGAACTCACCTTTGTCAGATGAGCCGCAGGAGGTGGGTAGTGCTCTCGCGCAGCTCGAGGCCACGGAGTCAGACGAAGAGCCCAAAGTGTTGACTCCAGCCCCGGAAACCGACCAGAACAACGACTCCGGCATTGACTACGATGAAAACGTCGCGGACGTTCGAGAGACCACCAGCCTCAGGAAGGAGCGTATAGTCGTGCTGTTCTTGGGCCACTGGAAGAAATCGGCCTACACCGTGTCGCTGAAGAGCAAGGATGCAGCAGAGAGGAAGATGAGCGGCGGAAGCCCGGGGACGGGCGACAAGTTGGGTCGCAGGAGTAGCGCGGAGAGCGCCCAGTCGAAGATGATGAACAGCTCTCTGGGACACTTCTTCAAGCAGAGGAGTGCTGTCAACAAGATGCTGGGAAACTGGAGGAGCATGATCTCCAGCGTCCCGTCCAGACAGATACGCAGGTAGGGCACTGCATGACCTTTTTATGTAAATCATCCGTTCTACGACAGAATGTCTTCACCAGGCAGCAACCTCCAGCTCTGCCGAGTGAATCCAATGCTTGAGTCTTAAAACTTGCAATCTCTTTGCTGGCCAGCATGAGGCGACTCCTCTGGTTGTATAGAAGTCTATGAGAAAATGACTCTACTTCTCTCTTGATTTATTACTTCAGTAAACATTGTAAACATGAGTTTATGGTCTCAATCTCTAGTTTCAAGTCTTCTTCAATACAGCATGATGTTCAGTTAGTAGACTATGGTCCATTTAGAGTCAAACAGACCATAAAGCAGGGTATGCTTTAGGGCGGGGCTTACTGTGATTGACAGGTCGCTGCCGCTACCAGAGACTTATACGCTGTCACTCCTCCGCATTCCAAATATGGTAACTTGCGTTCATTGGCTGCAAAAAAAACTCAGTGACTGATTAGAGGGTGTCAACATTCTTTTTTTTTTTTATAAATTTGAAACAGATCACTCCCCAGAACAGTCTATCCTGTCGCTGCATCGGCCTTGTAAGGTTTAGAGCTGATTAAAAGAGTAGGTGATGGCTTGTTGAGCCATTTTCAACCCGTGAAATGTCTATTTTTATAAATTGAAAAAAACACGGTTAATTGTGCAGTACCTCTTTGATAGAAAGGAAAAACATATCGAAGCACAACTATTCAATATTGTATATATCAATGTGTAATGTAAAAGGAGCCATTCAGTGACAAACCCACTGAGAACTTTGGAGCTCTTAGCCTCTTTTATATTAGCTTATTGTTTTGGCTTAAGGACCAGCCAATTTACTGTTTTTATTTAGTCTCACAGCTCTCATCAACCTATTTTTTAAAGGGCCAGTGTGATGTTGGAGGATCTATTTGCAGAAATGTAATATAATATTCATAACTTTTCGTTGGTTTATAATCACCTGAAACTTGTTTAGCTTAGAATGAGCCCTTCATATCTACATAGGGAGCTGGTCCTCGTCACGGAGTCCGCCGTGTTACACAACGGACAAACCAAACACTGGCTCGAGAGAGAGACTTTTGAGTTTTTATGTTACCTGAAGGCCACCGTAGTTCTCCAACACGCTTGTGAAACTGTGGCAGTCTTAGAAAAGGAGAGGTGAGCAGTGGGGTATTCAGTTGGTGGCAATCTGGAACCTCATCTCCAGTCACCAACTCCTACACACTAGACCTTTGACATACAAGTTCTGTGTAATGCATACAGACAGCAGACAGACAGCAGACAAAGTTATCTACTAGCTGGGAAAGAAAGTTGTAGCTAGCAAACATTAAGCTATCTAGTGAGGTGACGCAAAAACAGAAAAGCAGTTCAAGTGAATGCCAATGTTGCATCATGTCTGCTGAATGTGTTACTCAGCAATTGTTTGCTAAGATGTTGTTTGCTACTTTTACAAGCTAATAAGTCAGCTTTCTAGTTTGTTGAGTTACTCTGCCCCCTAGTGGCCAAAAAGTAAATTAATGCAGCTTTAAAATCCTAAACTTTTTGTTCAGTTTGATTAAAGATTTGCTTGAATGTCCAGGACACTTAACTTCAAAAGTTTCAACTGAACAGCATAAAGGCTTGGTTTGGAATGCTGTCTGTAGTGCCGTCATTCAATCCATTTGTAGAAAGTGACGGAAAAAGAAAATCGCGTCATCGTGGAGGTCACTCTGCAGAAGCTTCTAATCTTCAGCCTCAGCCTACTGTAGTGTTGATACGATCTTGAGTAACCATTCAGTGTCCCCCACAGGCTCCACAGGCAGAAAGCCCTCTACTCCCCAGAGCAGTTCCTACCTCGCCTGGACGGCGTGCCGGTGGAGTACGACAACCTGACCCTGGATCTCTTCATGCTGGGCTACTTCCACATCCTGGAGTTGGAGCTTCCCGTGGACGAACGCAAGATAAGACACCTGCTGTGTTTCGAGGTGTTCGACCACGTGGGGAGCTTCCCCTGGGAGCTGGTCAGGGACTTCCACAAGGCCGTCATACAGGACATCGAGGCCGGGAACCACGAGTGGAAGGACGGCTTCGAGGACATTAAAGTGAAGTTCTTTGGCAACACTGTGAGTCAGACTGAGAGCGCTGTCGAGGTGGTGAAACACACCCTCCCAGAGGTGAGACAGGTCCCTAAGGTCATTGTGCAGACGCCTACGCCTGATGAGGGGATGCTCCACGGTGGAACTGACATTTCCAGTTTCAGCAATGAAGAAATTTGCAAATACATCGACCGCAGTTTTGCTTTTTGGAAAGAGAAAGAGGCAGAGATTTTTGATTTTGAGTAGTTGCTTGAGTCATCTTTTTAATATTTTTTTTAGTATTGTTTGTAGTTATATTACATTAGGGCTGGGTATCAAATCTAAACACTGTTTGAATTATGAATTTATTTGTCGTAATTGTCAACCTTCAAGTACCGAAAGCTAGCGCAGAATGCTTAGCCACATTCTTAGCCATGTTTGCTTATTTAACCAGATATTGCCTGATGTGAATTCTAATTTTCTTAATTTTTTACTGTATTTTATTGTGTTAAACCATTCAATTTTAATGCATTTCATAGGTTTGGACTTTGTTGTTTTTTATGTTTATAAATAGTATTAAAAAGATACTTAATAGATATTTTGGTACTGCTATTGAAACTCGGGTATAAATAAATTTGCAACAAATTTCAACCTATACCCAGCTCTATTACAAAAGCCAGAGTGCCGAGTACTTGTGTGAGTTCCTGAGAGTAAACATCTTCCCAACACAAACTACAGCTATTGATTTGTCAGGAAGAGGCCCAGTTCTGGAGTTCTGGAGACTTGTTAGGCTGACCCTGATTATTCATTATAAAGGAACTAAAAGGAAAACTGATTTCACTGACGCATCTTCTTTTCATTACCTCCTTAAGGCACTTTTAATCAAACCACACATATCTTAACACCTATATAAACATACAGCACTTTGTTCAGCATAGTTGTATTTTTAATTAACTGTTGTAACATACAAACAAAACGGTCAGTGCTATGTCATTTATCTCCTTTGCCAGCCTCCATGCCTGTTGAGAATAATGTGTGCCTGTAACAGCAGCTGTGGGTCCCATGCTTGTTTGGAATCTGACTTCAGCACAGCGTCGCTGTCTGTCCTAAAAATAACTGAAAGCCAGGCAGCGCGTCCCAGTGACATGGCAAAAGCTTTTCGCCATGCTACTCGCTCCATGTTGATCCCACCAGCCGCTCAGCCACAAACAGCTTTTTCACTGGACACAAGGATGCGCCTATATTTGCGCTTCTCTGCTTCTGCGGTGAGTTTGTTGTTGGTTTAATCGTTTCATTTGTACAGAGTTTGATGTCAAGAAATGTAATGTATTGTTGGTGTCGGAGAGGATTAGTGTCATGCTATTATGCTAAATCTTACTAATAGTGAGCCAAAAGTACACAGTGATGCCAAATTTAAAGAAGTTTTACATTTTGCTCAAATCAGAAAGGTCACAGAAGAGAAACTGTTTTCTAACTAAGTTCCAAACTTGAAGCTCTCTCACTGAGAATGTCTTTTTATTTGCACCGTTTGTACAAAACAACAACAAACAAACATGTTATCATTCTTTTTTCTGCATATTCATGTTTTTTCCTACACTTCCAGGTAAGCTCTAAACTCGACCTGACCATCCCCCGCTGAGAGACTGTTTGACATTTTGAAGTTGATCATGGTGCGCAACGTGGACGACCTGGACTTCTGCCTGCCCTCCCATCCTCAGAGCATTCTGGAGGGCTTGCGCTCCCTCTGCTCTCACCCCAAACTGGTGGACGTGACGCTGAGCGCGGGCGGCCGTGACTTCCCCTGTCACCGCGGCGTGCTGGCCCTCTGCAGCGCATACTTCCACAGCATGTTCTCAGGGGACTTTGTGGAGAGCATCGGGGCGCGCGTGGAGCTCAGCGATGTTGATCCTGACATTCTCAGCTGCCTGCTGGACTTCGCGTACACGGGCAAGCTGACCATCAACCAGAGCAACGTGGAGGGGCTGATCTGCACGTCCAGCCAGCTGCAGTTCCAGACAGTGAGGACCGTGTGCAGCCGATACCTCCAGCACCAGATCGATGCCACCAACTGCCTGGGGATCCTGGAGTTCGGGGCCATCCATGGCTGCCCTGAGGTGATGGCCAAAGCGAGGGCCTTCCTCTTAGAGAACTTTGAGGCTGTGCAGCAAGGTGAGGAGTTTCTGCTGTTGGGAAAGGAGAGGTTGGTTGCGTGCCTGTCTGACGAAGGGCTACAAATCCGGACAGAGTGCACCCGCGTGGAGGCCATCCTGAAATGGGTCGGGCACCACAGTGAGTCTCGGCTCGGCCACCTCCCTGAGCTCCTCACCTTGTCCCGTCTCCCTCTGCTCAGCCTGGACTACCTGGCTGAGACCCTGCTGAAGGACAGTCTGGTGCAGGCCTCTCCCAGCTGCAGAGAGGCGGTGGAAAAACTTCACAGAGAGGTTAGTGACTTCACACCTTCTTTTCTCTCTTATCTTCATTTGCACAATCTTGAGTGGATTTCCAACAACAATCACGCCTTTTGCTTTTCTAGAAGATGGATTTTGCCCCGGAAAACACGGACAGACTCGACTCCATGAGTCCGCAACCAAACCTGCAAGAGGTGCTGTTGGTAATGGGAGGTCGCTCACTGGACGACTCGGACGACTCAGACGATGAAGATGAAGAGGACAGAGACCCAAGACTGCTGCCCAGGAACTGTGCCTTCTACAACACAAACACAAGTACTAACATTTTTATTTTTTGCATGCATCAAAATGTCAACTGTTTAAGTTCAGAATCCGTTTCACAACAGAGACTTGTTGTGAAACGTCTGTCAGAGTCCTTGAAACAGTTTGGCAGTAGGTCGGTACATGCAGTGCTGACAGGAATGCGGTCTGGAGGTGACAAAATTGGATCATCTTCTCAGCTCCTCGAATGGGCGTTTTATCGTGCGGAGCTGGAAGGAGACATCCACTTCAGTGTTTTTCACACTGGATGTTTACAAAAAGAGGCAACAATGCTGTGAGGGCTGTGCCAGAAAGGAAAAAAAAATTTTCCGGCTTCTTCCTTTCTTGACCTAGCTTTGACTTACTTTGAGGACATTTCTCCAAATTTCATTTGCGTGCTATTTTTGTCATAACATTTATCTAATTTCCCTCACTGTCAGAATGACGCTCGAACATGAACTCCCGTTTCTTTCTTTTTCTCTGCAGAACAGTGGCATGAGCTCCCTAATTTCCCCAACCCCAACAAGTGGGGCTACGCCCTGGTCTCCCTGAACAATGACGTGTACGTCACAGGTGAGTGAGGGGCAGAAGGCAAATAAATGATGATGAACGGTTTTGAGCAGAACTCGCTTCTCTTGCGAGGAATGTAAAACAAATATCAGACTTTTGACAGAGTTCTCTTGTCTGTCTGACCAGGGGGCTCGCGAGGCTCGAACACCAACACCTGGTCCACCACAGAGACCTGGAAGTACATCACAAGAGAGGGGAGGTGGGTTACCGTGGCCCCCATGCTCTGGCCTCGCACTAACCACACGTCGGCAACGCTCAACGGCGAGATTTACGTCATTGGAGGTAAGAAAATAAATACGGTCGTTCGTGCGGTGCCTGAGAATTTTTCTTGCAAATCCCTCTTTGTGTCTCTGTATTTGCTGACATCTCTGAGAGCAGGATTCACCCTCATCCCTCATGCTACTCAACATTTTCCTCCTTCAGGTACAACGTCGAATCGCGTTGAAGTTGAGCACTACGACCCTTACAACGACACCTGGACCTTGACGTGCCCCGCCTTGAAATATGTGACTAACTTCACCGCCACGGCCTGTCATGGGAAGCTCTATGTGATTGGCTCGTGCGCTGTGAAGTACAATGCTTTGGCCATGCAGTGTTACAACCCTGTTATAGGTAAGGAGGAGCGAAGCAAACCTCCGACGGGGGGAGGGGGGGGGGATCTTTATTGGCAAGAGATTTGCAGCATTAAATAACATTTTCATTTTTTGGGGGGCAAAACACATTGGCAATATGTCATTCATTTATGCAGTCCAGTTGGTGTAGCTCAATTTATAATAGCTTCTAATAGATTGTTTACTTGCTGTTTATAGTATTTCAACCAAATATTTATTGCTTCATTGTACAATTCCTTAAGTTAATCTACATAGATAAAGCCCCATACAACTACATATTTTAGTATTTGTTTCAACATTAGGCTCTCTTTCCTCATGTGTTGTTGACTGTTTATCATTATTAATCAACCCTTGACGAAACAGCAGTTTTGTTTTTCCCACAGATTTGCAGTTAAAGGATTTAATAGTGTCAACTTATTGTCATTTAGTGTTGACTCATTAGAAGGTAATTGTTTAACAAGTTTACAGAACCAAAACCTAATTATTTGTCTTCTTTATTCCTCTAAATGATGTGTGTTTACATGTTTATTTCTTTTTTTACAGATAGCTGGATCAGCATATGTTCGCCCTTCATCCCTAAGTATCTGTCCTCTCCTCGTTCTGTCTGTGTGGATGGCACTATATATCTGGTTGCTGACAACACTAAGAAAGTCTTCTCTTATGATCCAGAGGCGAACATGTGGCAGAAGGTGGGCTTAGATATCACTGCTGGCTTTTTGTCATAATACAGTAATACAATGCCTTGTATCAATGCTTATTTTGCAGGACAAAGGCAAAAATTGTTTGTTTTTTTATTCTCTTTTTATTTTTGCCCTAAGCTGTATGTTGACTCTCCCTCTCTCTTCAGGTTCAGCTTCTCCACATGCTCCATGAGAATGGCGGCCTGGTAACACTGGATGGGAAGCTGTTTGTCACCGGAGGCCATTGGAAAGGCATGGAGGGGGACTACGGGGTGGAAGTGGAGGTTTACAACCGAGCGGCCGACACCTGGGAGGTGGAGTCCTTCCTGCCCAGACTTTGGTTCTACAGTGGAGTCTGCACCATCTTCCTAGATCCATCCCAGTGGCCCGAGCTTTCCCCCATAGATTCACCGTAAGGGCCTCCTATCCTGGTGGGACTAAACTCAGGGTCCAGGAGTACACAGAGACATGTTCCTATCACAACTATGTTACAATGCAAATGGCAGGTTTATCCCAGGATGCCATTGTGACCTAGAATAGTGCGTTACATGATCCTCAGGTCTTCATGGTTGTTATTAGAGCCTTGCTTGGCTGCTCAGTTGGAGGTTATTTATACTTTGTGTCTTGTGTTTTTATTTGTTCCTTTTTGTGTGTTATTGAATGGTGCTTGTGAATCATTAAATATTTGCAGAGTATTATTTTTATTATTGGTTGTATATCACGGGTTTGAACCTGGAAATGCTCGAAACGTGAATAAAATGTGCTCCTGAAAGCCGGTCAACCAGATGTAAATCCTGTTTGGGAAGATACTGTTCACTTTGCCTCTAAAGAGACTAGAAACGTGATGATCATTAACCCATCGGAATCCGAGAGTCTGTCCTGCCATGGAAACACCGACCCAGCATTCTATTTCTATGGCAACGGCCCGGAAGCGAGCGGTCACCCTGGCAACCTTGGACTGGTATTAGAATGGCGCTACTTGCCTTCAGTCGCTCCTAAAGTTTCTTCTGTCAGTGATTTATTTTCAACTCTAGTCTTTTCTTTATGCAGGTACCAGTTCAGTCCTTAATGACATGCTAGGTCTGTGCTTTGTAGGAGTCCACTGTTGACTCCTCTCTCTCTCTCTCTCTCTCTCTAGCCTAAATTGTAGCAACGTCACTGCAAGGTTTCTGTGTCGTCGAATGAAACTATTAAAAGTTTAACGTCGCTTGCTAACAATTTAGTGCTAAAGCTGCGTCACTTTTGCCATGAGTTGTCAACGGGAGCAAGGTGCCCACTCTCCTCGACTGGAGGCTGTGATTCAGGTCGGTAACGGCTGCTGTTGTCCACTGTGTTAGTTGACGTGTTTTGACCTTCTTATATACAGTCTGCGGTTTTTACAGACTTTTTCAACGGAAGACACGTCAATTTAAGAAAAGCAAAGGTGTAACGCGAGCTAATTAACAAGCTAAATAATGCTATTAAATATGGCTGAATTCAATTTATGCTAGCTACTTCCGTTTCAGTGTAGATCTCGTGTATGCTGGCTCACTGTCACACTTTCATTGTTTACTGGGGCACTTATAGAACAGAGACACTATTTTGTATTATTTTATGTTGCAATGCCTAACGTTACTGTGAAGTCAAAATGTCTGCTGTGAAATAGGCCTATTAAAAATGGTGTAATAACTCAGAGCTTTTACTTTGGAAAGTGACAATAAATTAAGTTCCGAAATTGTCCAAAAAAAGTCAGTTTGGCATTTAAAAAGTTACTTGAGTAAGAGTGCACACATTAGCAACTAAAGTACCTAAAGTATTCATGCAAGATGACCATCTCAGAATAATATGTTTTATAATTGTATTGTAATCATTGATGAAATAGTGTAAGCCTCACTTTAATGCTGCAGCCGGTAAAGATGGAACTCATTTGAACTAGTTTATATACAGATGAGTCGTTTAATCCACAATACATCATACTGTTTTTGTTGAATATATTTTGTATTAAGAATATGAATTTGCAAAGTAACCTTTAGAATAAATGTGGTGTAGAAGAATAAAGTAGCAGAAAATAGGCAAGTAAAGTACAAGAAGCTATCTCAAATTTAGCTTAAGTGCAGCTTTAGAGAAATGCTCTCTGATACTCTACAACTGTTGAAAGGGAAACTTGTAAACACTTTACTATACTACTACAGTGGTAGTGATGGCGCTACAGTGTTCAGTAAAAACATTACCTTAATTGATTTTCAGTACATTTTGTTTCCCAGTGGTGGAAAGTAACTATAAGTACATTTACTAGCACTAGTGCTACTGTAGTACTGTGATTAAGTACAATTTGTTGGTGCTACCTACTGCTATTTTACATTTATACATGAGTACTTTTCAGGTGTAAATGTTGTGCTTTTTCCGCTACATTTATATTTGTTATAGTTACTTTACTAATCAATAATCTTCATAAAACATTTTATACAATATTATGCATTATGATAAAGATGCCCTAAACAATATAAAGTAGTTAAAATGATCTACAGCTCAACCAACTACATGTTCCTTCCATGGTAATTAATTAGAATTTATTATAATGATATTCCAGTAATTACTTTTGAGTAAGTAAATGTTTTTGCTTATTCTTTTTTTATCTTTAGTTAAGTAAAATGGAAATGTGCTATTCCTCCACGGTTTCCCCATCGTCTTGTCTGGAGTTTTCTCTGCTCAGTTAGGTGATGTGTTGAGGTTCCTGCTGTGATTGTAGAAGTTGGAGGAGTCCCTGCTTCACTCTGACGGCAGCTCAGGAGAGAGGACTCTGTCACTTCGAGGTGATGGACACGAGTCCGATGTCAGTCCCACGCTTGTCTCCACCCGTGTCCGCCAGATCATCACTCGCAACCTGGCAGAGCAGCCAGCTGGTAGGGAAGACTAAACAGAGCTTCAATTCAAATTGAACACGCGCAGCACAAACAATACATCTACCTGGCTAGATATCAGTGATCATTAGGCCCTATGAGGTAGGATTGTCACCAAATGCATGATCTGCTTCCTTACCCCAGATGGGAGTTCTGAGGTCAGTGAGCTGGAGGAGAGCAGGGGCCCGAGGGAGCAGCTTTCTCCGAGCCAGATGGATCGTGGCCAGCCGCCAGTCAAACAGGCCGGTCTCACAGACAGGGTAGGAGTGACACAGGGCACCGACATAAGGTCAAGCTGTGGAGCATTATTTACATTTTTAGCATTCGATGTACCCGTGCTATTCTAGCAGAATGTTTGTTCTGTAACGGAAAGAGAAAAAAAACTAAGATGTCATAAAAAAATCATAAATACAGACCAAATTGGATGCACAGGTGATGCCATCCAGGTAACAGTTCATCTTATCATCTACTTATTCGTGATTTGAACAGCAATAGACCGACATGTAGTCTTCTCATGAGCATTGCAATTATGTCAATGTCAGCGTGTGTAACCACGGTGATGACACGCACCTCATCAAATCCTATCAGCCCAAACACCCATTTCCCAAACTAGCTGTGTCTCCTAGCTGAGGCTGCGTGAGCAGACATTGTTCTCTAATGCGACTCTTACGGGACCTGAAGTAAGTAATACTGCAGATGGTTCATTTGTGCAGTTTTGTTTGGAGATGAGATCAAGAACGTCAACCACACGAGAGCATTGAGTGCAACGAGCGACATGCCTTTTGAAATGGAATATGGTTACAGTAAACATCAGTGTACCAGCGCTCTCTCCAGCAGGGAAAGCCTTTCGGGGCTGAACAAACAAACAGTGGGTGAGGTTGAAACAGCTTTGCATGGACTGTAGTGAAAACTGAAGGGGAGGAACGTTCAGAATACACAGCTACAGACTCACCATGGAATTAATGTAACTTGGCACGAACATATGCTTTATGTCATGCATTTTCTTTAATTAGCTGCTGTAGAATTACAGTTTACATATTACAGTAAGTACTGTATAAGCGTCCATTGTGTGTGTGTGTGTGTGTGTGTGTGTGTGTGTGTGTGTGTGTGTGTGTGTGTGTGTGAGAGAGTGTGGAAGCGTGTGTGTTTGTAAGTGTAAATAAGAGAGGGGAGGGTGGTTCATGAAGAGTTTCCTTGTGGTCTGTTCAGGTAGACTCAGACCCCCTGTGCTCGCGAGGACCGGCGTCTCCCTTCATAGCCCCTCCATGTCGCGGCTGGTGTTTTGGGGGGAAAATTGGGAAGGTCACTGGCCTCCTCCCCTGAGACCGTCGAAGAAAAAGCTCATTTTTCGTGGTGCACAAAGCAGCCATTCGTGATAACACTGCCCTCATTCTGCCGCTTAAATCGAATGAACTCCCACTGCTTGCCTCACTCTTGGAACTTATTTTAAAACCAAGGCTATAAATAAAACTTAATTAACTCGGCAGATCTATATAGCTTATTTATTTTGTTGATATTTTTAGACGTGTGAAAAGGCACTAAACAGAAAAAACACAAGCAAGCGATGTTGATATCTGAGTAGCAATTTGAAGAATGGAGGAGGACTCGTTTCTTTTCTCTAAGATAGTAGAAAGTATAACTGTTAACGCAGCCGAATGTTTTTTCCCGGTAGCTTCTCAGAAGTCAAGAGGTTCATCACGAGACTCCTGTTGTGACTCGTCTCTTCTTGCTATTTTTTTCCCCTGCAGAGCAGCATAATTGTTTGGCAGCTCTGCTGTGATGTGATGTTAATGCAGTGTGCTAATCGACGCCCCGCAGCCAAATATATGCTGCCTTTGCTGTGGCATCTGTGTGGAGGTAACATTTAGGTCTGCATAAACAGCTTCCTCCCTCAACATTCACTGCCAAAGGGATCGTATCACTTAATATCCCATCGTATATATATCATACGGTATGATCCGCTTCATTTGTCAGCATGTTTTAACGGCCATATCATCGTGTCGTGTTCATTGGCTTTTAGTGGTGCCATGCAATGATGAAATATATAATGCAGGTAAACTGTATAACCAGATGACATAGTAAGTAGTTAGTCTTGTCTATTTGAAGAGATTTGTCTGATGGAGACCATATCAGTGAACAGTTGGTTGCAGTAAACATGAATAAGGAAATATTAGAACATATAAAATAAATGAGAAAATGATTTTTATTAATATTGATATCAGCCATATACCCGAGCCCTGCCCTATTTACATCCTTTATGTCTTGAGTTAATAGCTTTTACTGTATATTTTGTTGAAAAGTAGCTTTCTGGAAGTGTTGCTGGTCCATGAGATCCTGGCAGAACCTTTTAAACTGCATTGGTCCCATTTGTTCCTACATATTCTATATGGAGTATTGTAATTACATTTTTCCCTGATCCATCCATCTGACCGCTTTCATCCGCTTATCTGGGACGAGGTGGCAGCAGGTAAAGCAAAGTATTCCAGACGTCAGTAACGTTTTCCTGCTCTTCCTGGTAAACCCCGAGGCGTTCCCAGGCCAGACAAGATATTTAATATCTCTAGCACGTTCTGAGTCTACCCCCGGGGCTTCTTACCGGCTGGCCGTGCCTGGGAAAACTTCTGATTGGAGGTGCCAAGGAGGCCTCCTAATCGGATGCCCGAACCACCTCATCGATGCAAAGGAGCAGCGGCTCTACTCCGAGCTCCCTCCGGATGTCTGAGCTCCTCACCCTATCGTTAAGGCTGAGCCCGGCCACTCTACGGCGGAAACACTCTAAGTCGAAAGCTTTGCCTACCGTCTCAGCTCCCTCTTCACCACAACATTTTGGTGCAACGCCCGCATCACTGCTGATGCCGCACCAAACCGCTTGTCCACCAGATGCTCCAGAAAGCTCCATTTTACCCTCACTCGTGAACAAGGGCTGCTGTCACTTGAGCAGTTTTTGGTTGCATTTGTTGCTGAAAGGCACTCATCGTGGTGGGAACCCGGTATCAGCCTGCTCATACAGTAACAGCCATCCTACGGTCACCAGGTCAGTTCCAAGGGTCAAACAACCAGCGCTTCTAACTACTTCCACCTTGCTCTATACCTTTTGGGATCAGGTTGATGCAATGTGACCAGGTAGTTCTCATTAGTTTCCAGTCATTGTTCTAAGCTAAGCTAATGGGCTGCCGGTAGTAGCGTAATGGCAAGAGAGCAAAAAAAGCGCTACATATGATGCCCGACTACCAAAAGTTTCTTGCTGAAATCCATTTGATGCTCCCAGTGTCAGAATGTCAGCTGAAGCAGGCCCACCACCGAATGGAGGCCTGACAGTTGAGGAACGGAGATACAAAGTTATCCCAAATCCCCATTTCTCCCGGCTTTCCTCTGACAGAAGACCATTAACGCAATACTGGTGAAGTCACACCTGGACTCTGAAAGCCGTCCTTTGTGTCTCTGTTTAATCACTCAGCGTGATCTCTGATGACCCCAGAAAATTGCACTTGAACCAGGACAAACCTTGACCCAGTCCGTGAGTCGGACGGCCTCGGGAGGATGGAGAACATCTTGGGGTGAATTGTGAACCCTCTGTGTTGCTTTTGGAGCCCCGCCAGTGTGCATTTTCTCAGACACAGACCTTCTATACCATAATGCCTGAACACTTAGCAAGCGGTTGCACAATACTGCAGTGTGGCAGTCAGTTGGATGAAGATAAACTCTCGCTGAATGATTTCTGACACCAACTGCCATTTGCCAGTGCCCTCTGTAATCTTGAATCCCCTGGGTGTCTGTATAAGAACCCTGTCAAACTGAGTTGGAGCAGATAAAGTCTGTTTTTAGGGATTGTGTTACTGTCCCCTTTTACCCTGCTACCCCCCCCCCCCTCTGTCCCAGTTTGTTTTTCTTGCTGGCACAAACCCACTCATTTAGGCTGCAGTTTGAATGGACTGCTGCCAAAAAGTCTGACTCTCTCAACTATCATGAAATTGTAAAAATTAATTGCCTTCCCCGGAGGAAATATTCTTGAAAGCCCATCCCCCAGCGTTGAATCTTTGATGAAAGTATTCCATCAAACCGTCTCAACGTTTGACGTTAAGGCTACTCGTGTTACCTGACTTTAAAGTCAAGAATTAAGCGCACTTTTCAGTTCTTTTTCACGTGTCAAGAGTGCCTAATCAGGCTGACTTCGATATGTGTGTGTAGGTTTTGTTCAGCATTGTCCTTGCCGGGGGAGGCATTGTGTTAAGTGCTGCAAGGCCAGCCGCATGCTTGTGAGTACACAGCGTGTATTATTAGTTTGGAACGTATTTACACAGATCACTTGTATATCCCCCCCGTATGCCATCACAGCAGCTGTCCCCACAACCATGAGGTTCACTCCATGGTAACATACTCACAGCAGCCCCCCTCCTCGCCTCCCTTCTCCCTGTTTGTTATCCCACATTGTGTAATTACCATCAGCGATGATACATAAACAGCTTTCACAATCAGCTGGGGCTCCTTCACAGAGTCAGCACTCCGGGGGTAATGTGAGGGGAAGGGGGAAGGGGCATGTTGTTGAAGTGGGATAGTAAGTTTTTTTGGGCAGCTTGGGGGCGATGGACATCCGCTCCAGCTGTGTTTAGGAATCTGACAGATAGTGCACTCCATTAATTCCCTTTATTAAGCCTCTGAGCCCAGGCCAAGCCAGGGAAAACGATTGCAGCTGTAACCCTTCACATGCTGGCTGGACTGTGCACTCGGGGCCGGATTTCGCTTTTGCAACATAGGGCTGAGGATGTGGACTAGTTGCTGGACGAGCCTGGAGATGTGTCTTTGTGTAGATAAACAGGCATTGATGCACAATGCCAACACAGTAAGAGAGGAGGGAATTGAGTTCACAAATGCAAAGCAAAGGCCAAAACATAAAAAAACAAACAGTTGAAGCAGTGGATAAACTGCTGAGTTATCGGATCTCCAAATGTTGTGACATTAGGTCGGTGAGAGAATATTGTAATACTAACTTGGTAACCGAAATGGATTGGATTTGATCTACCACATGAGCAAGGCAGCAAGTTTTGGCCCAAACACCAAAGCCTCCACAAAGGCCTTGAAAATGATTCTCTTGTTGCTTGTTGGCAGATGAATCAAAGCAAGATTATCCCTTGATGTTGTTTGAAATATTTATCAAAAGAGACAATGCAAGGAGTGGCACAAATCATAAATATCAAGAAATATAAAAAGCTAATTCAAAGCACAT
The DNA here is from genome assembly GCF_050575085.1 of Anarhichas minor. NCBI lineage: Eukaryota > Metazoa > Chordata > Actinopteri > Perciformes > Anarhichadidae > Anarhichas > Anarhichas minor. The sequence continues at coordinate 1,300,143 of NW_027466517.1, forward strand.
TTTAAGATGCTGAGAAGTCTTTTACTTTGGAAACATGAGCAGGGCTCTTGACACAGATACTTAGAAATGCAAATAAAAAAAGAAAAGGAGGCATAGCAACCATATGGTAGCATAAAATGCACCATGACAAAAGGTTGTTATTGTGTAAACGGCATCTTGAGCATTATTGCATAATGTCAGTAGATGACCTCAAAGAGTCGGGCTACACTGGGATTGGACTCAGCCCACTTTAGGGGTCCGCGGAGGCTGCTAGAGAGTGATTGTACTCCGAGGCAGATCGTAAATAGCAAGGGTGTTCAGTAAGCACACTTCTGGGCCCCCAGTAAACCCAGTAAGCCCCTGGGTTAGGGCAGATGGAGGCCTGGGATTACTCGCCTCTCGTTTTACAGTCACCGATGGATGTGTTGCGAAGAACGATGAGATCAGACCAACTATGGAGATAGGGGTGATGAGATTAAATGATGCAAACAGAGCAAGGGGGAGAAGATGGTGATGCAGGAGAGTTCAGTGAATGTGGGGGTCTTAACAACAATGTGTGGCGCCCTCTTGGGAGCTTCCTGCACGGAGCATGGCTAATCCAGAGCAGCCTCCGGCCTAGTGCTTTACAGCTGACTGGGGAGAAACACATTTTTTAAAAAGCGTCCCTTCTGTAGTGTGTGGAGCAGAGGAGAAGAGATGGAAGGAGGTCCACACGCTGCAGCAATGCATGAAAACCCTCCACACCTTAAGAGACACCTGGTCACTGAGTGGACAGCAGCAGTGACACTGAGTATCATACGTAGTAATTTGATTAATCAGTGTTATTGCTATAGTTGAGCCAAAATACTTGAAAAGATGCATAATCACTAAAGTCTTGAAAGTTGGCCCTTGTTGGTGCATTGATACACCTCTCTGCGTGTAACCGCTGGCAATTGTTGCTCACCAAAGCAGCGTGAAACAGGCGGCAGGACTGTGTACCGTGCTGCCCGGCTGCTCGTGAGTGCACGCGTACGTCCTTCGTGCATGTGCGCAAAACAAACAAAACAGGTACTCACTCATAAAAGCTGAACTTAGCTACCAGTGGTTCGAAGGCCCTTAACACGTGTCTTGGGTGATCCGATCACAAGTGAACGTTAGACGGCGTCTCCACATATGTCTCTCGGGTGACGACTTGTTATCCGATCAAACCTCGTCGCTCTATATGTGAATGAACATTATTTCCATTTGCAAAGACCAAATGCGTTGTAGTTTGGTTATTCTGCCGGAAATCAAAAGACGGAGAAGAAATCCAAACAGTACAGACTGGTTCTTTTCCTCTGCATGTCCCAGGCAAGATGTTTGACCCACTCGTGGTACAGATACAGAAGTATCAGCTTCCGTACCAGCAGACTTCAGAACAGCTTCTTTCCTCTGGCTGTGAGACTCCTCAATTCATCCTCCACATATGATCGTTTTTTTGTGTTTTCTTGTGTTTTGTTCTGTAGCAAAATGGGACTGCAATCAGCATTTCGTTGTGCAACCCTGTTTGTACAATGAAATAACCTTGTAACTTGTAATATATCTCGATGGGCTTTTCGACAGTCGTGGACAAAGTTAGCTGACACGATTTGAGAACCAACTGGAGGTGAGAAAAGGGAGGAACAAACGGGGGAGGCGCGGCTTTGATGGCATATTTTACTGTTTCGTCCTTGTCTGGGACTCATCGGGACATTAGCGTTTAAACTATACGAGAGATAAGCGCTCAAATGCGTCCCAGACCACCTCGGCAAGTAATTTGAGTGATCGGTGTAGCCCTGCGTTATCTGAATGCTGCATTGTTACCTAATCTCAGAGCTATTTTTAACACTCTTACTGGTAAAGTTTATATTTTGGTATTTTTTTAACAGAGAGGTAACGGGGGGGTTGATAAACTGGGGCTCATTGTTACACCAGTGAGCCCCAATGGGTTCATTTGGGCCATAACTGAGCCTTTTCTATTTATGAGTTTCTTCTTATGAGGGAGAATTTGATTTAGTTTTCGTGGTCTCCCTTTCCCTAAAGTTGTAGCAGCATGAGAGCCCTCTCTGCTGTATATGTTTCCAGCTGTAGATTGTGCTCATGTGCTGCGATAAACCATGTGTGCTCTGGCCGTGGTTTCAAGGTGTATTTATAAAGTGCATGCTTGTTAGTAAGTCAGTGTTATTGCTATAGTTGTGCCAAAATACTTGAAAAGATGCATAATCACTAAAGCTCCACACACAGCTGTTTCCAGGAGTCCCTTTAAACACAGCTGCTGCAGTTGTGTGTGTTTCAAACACTCCGCCCATGTTGTTCCTCCCTTCTCAGTCCACAAAGGTGTCACCTCAACAACGGGCAGTAAAAGAAGCTTTTGTGCTCTCCGGGTCCTCGCAGAAAAACACCAAAAAGCACAGAGCCGAGCGCACGATGGCCGTCCCTGTAGTTTGACAGTATAAAGATTCTGAAAAGGGCATTTGAAAATGTGTTAATAATGGTGGCAAAGTGGCTGGGCTCGGTGTTGAACAGTGAGACTATTGTCTTGGCTCTCTTGGAGCCTGCTGGAGAGATTAAGCACCCAGAGAAGAGATGAGGTACAGAAGTGCGGTGGGAGGGACTGGGTCGCAGGGTTGATTCGGAGGGCTTGGATGGTGGTTTTGGAGTGTGTTGCAGGGGAGGGGGCTCCCTTGCTCTCACTCTCGTCCTCCTCTTTTTTTAAATGAGAAATTCGGCAAGGGCAGCTGAAGGCACGCAGCGTGTTGCAGTGCTCTAGGGCCATGTGGTTTGTATTAGTGAGGACAGGGTGTCTGGCACCAGGATAGAGAGTGGGTGGTGCAGGGGGAGTTTAGGTTGTGTGAGGTTGAGAGGTTACAGGACATTTGGATTTCAGATATGAGGATATGAGATTTCTCGATGAGAAAGACAACTTCAAAGTGCATTTCTATATACATATATATTTCTAGATGCAGTCGACAGATCAAGACATCAAGCGTAAACATCAATATGCAAGTATAATGTACTGGGATATTCCATAGACTGATATTTATATATTTAAAACCTAGCTACTGTTCAATCCTCACACTGAATTAATACTAATGCATGATAGCAATGACCAATCAAGAATGCTGTATTTTAAGATACAAAGCTCCCATACACTGACTTTATTATTTGACAAAGAGAGCCCACAGTGAACTGTTGAAAACTGCTCAATGACTCCTTTAAGCTCATCCATTAATCATTGGTACATCCAGATAATTACAGGAGGACGAGATAGACTGAGTTACTACACCCACATAGCATAATGCAACCCAACACATTTGGTGTGCAATAACTCCTTGTGAACGGTGCCATGGGCATAGAGCTCAGTATAATGCAGCCAATCCAACAACAGCTGTAAAAGTGAGCATATCACACATCCATGACACGCGGTTCGTAAAACAGTATACAATCAGCTCTGTAGCGATTTGTTGCATTCTGTCACTCGGTGCAGTGCGTGTAAACAATGTACTGTGACGTGCAACGTGCTGTCACGTCGTCAAGCTTGCAAAAGCTCATTTGTAACCTCTCCATCCAGCTGGATCAGATGCTGATGCTGCAGTCAGCAGTGGACTCAGACCAGGACAGTGTATCACCAGGATCCCTGCATTTGCAGACCAAGGAGAGAGCTTACAGGCAAAAACTGCAGGCCTACCAGGAGGCCCAGCAGACACAGGCCCAGCTTGTCCAGAAGCTTCAGACCAAGGTGACTACGTGAACAAAAGGAACCTCGGAAATCTAGAAATTGTTAAGTAAAAAAAAAAATAACTGTTCCTTTGGCTCAACTTTGTTTTATACAAGGTTCTTCAGTACAAGAAGAGGTGTGGGGAGCTAGAGGAGCAAGTACTGGAGAAGACCTCAGAGTCTGAGAAGATGAGGTTGTTGGTAAGTCTAGACTGCTGCTTCACCTTCAAGGATCAGTATTAGTTAGACATTAATATTCCAATCCAAAGTCTAAAGGGCCTGCTAGGGTCCTCCAGAGGCCAGTCAGCATTATCACAATGTCAATATGTTACAGTGTTTACAAAATATTCAAAAGGATGTTAGAGAGCAAATAGTTTTGTTTAACTAGTTATAATTTGGACCATTATGTCTCCATAAAAGTATATACATTTATGCAAAAGAACCATTCAACATATAGATAAGACACAGAAAACAGGAAAACGCACAGAAAGTCTTCTATGCTCATTTGTATGAATCTAATTGTTTATGCAGGCAATAAAAAGCATTTAACAGCCAGTAAAGGAATCATGCATAAATAAAAGCAAAACATGGATTTGTACTTTTATTTAAATGTATGAAATTCACCCAAATATTATTCTTGGCTGAGTGGTCTCCAATGGGATTTCCACTGTAATTATGTTGCTTTACAAATATTAGGTAACTGCTAATGTACCGTGTGTGTGTGTGTGTGTGTGTGTGTGTGTGTGTGTGTGTGTGTGTGTGTGTGTGTGTGTGTGTGTGTGTGTGTGTGTTCAGCTCCAGGCCCACCTGGACTCGGCCCAGCGTCAGCAGCGGACAGAGCAGGATCTCAACGTGGCTATCCAGAATAAGTCTGCTCAGCTGGAGGAGGAGCAGAAGAGGTGAGTGATGGGCACCGTGCAGTGCGCCAGCTCATCCAGCCAATAGAAAAACCTCGCACAGCTTCTGTATTCGTAAGTTATGCATATTTGGGCGTTTTGGAAAAAGTGCACAAAGTTTGCAATCCAGAAATCCTCTACAGCAGTAGGGAGTAGCTAGTTGGATGCAGACTTTGAGCAGTAAATTCATGGACCAACCCGTTAGAATTTAGCCTTTTTATTTCTCTGTCTCATGTTGAGGAGCAGAAATCATGCGGCAATATTTCTGAGAAATGTGCGGACCGCAGATATTCCCAGCAGCTTTCCCCTGCCCCTGCTGCAGGGCGAAGGCCGAACCTGCCCTTGGCAGATAATCTCAGTATCCAATTTGTCAGAGAAAATTAGTGGGCCTATGTTGGCTCCCTCCTCCAAAGCATTTTAATGATGCTTCACATTAAGTGTGGGCCAACCTCTGCAGCTGAGGCCAGGTTTTAATGCCCTATGATTTATACAGTTATGGAACTTTATTTGAAATGCCCATGGCAGGGACCTGATCATTTTTACTGGCTAAAATATCACTCGCTACAGCGTTACCAAGATCTATCCACTTAAGCTCTGTGCAACGTAGAGATTAAGTCTACAACCAACACTATGTGTTGCCTATTATTGGGATTACTGCAGTTCTCTTAAAACAGGATGTCATCCCATACATGCAAACACGGGTTTGGCTTCCTTTCAGACCGATAACCAAACATAGCAATGTGGCCAGCATTACTTTAACTGGGTGCGTGTTTAGTGTGAGGATGATGTAAATGGTAAATGACTCTACAAGTAGATCTGGTTGATATTAAATTTAAGTTGACACAGACATTATAAAACTGTCTCACATGTTCACCCCGTAAGTTTGGTTGGCAAGGGTGGATCTGAAGGCCACAGATGTAATATGAATGTATGGCTGTATGAGCCTGGGTGCTGTGGAAGGGTTATAGGAGTGTGTCATGACAGACGTTTGTCAGGGGAGAAATACCAAATGGTCATATAACGCGTGTTATTTCCAGGTGTGCCAGCCTCAGCCAAGTCAACTGTATGCTGCGGGAACAGCTGGAGCAGACGGGCACTGTCAACCAGGGGCTAACAGAGAGCCTGTGGAAGGCCCGCGAAGACGCTGACTTGTGTGATTCCCGTCTGCGCAGAGAGCAAGAGGTGAGGAAAAGAAAACAACAGGGAAAGCTCAAGTGTATTCCTTTCTGCACAGAGATTGTGCAATTAAAGTCCTGTTGAGTTCACATGGGGTAGGAATTCCATTCATAGCCAGTTTTGCCAATTCATTCTCATTCGCTGTTCGTTTCATTGCTGTGATTTTTGAGTTGTTGTTTCCTGTGAAAACATTCCAACTGCTGAGGGGGAGGAACATTTTGTGCAAACAATCTGGCGTTCGTGCTGTAAATGGGCTACATCTGTTGATTCAGGGAAATCCAATTATTTGTATGTGTTCCAGTGTGAGTCCAGGAGTTCCAGTATTGCATGTGTTTGGGATCACAATAAAATGATGGGTGCCATCATTTGCTGTTGCCACCCACCCTCCAGTCTCTAGTCCCCTTGTTGTCTGCGTCTCTCTGCAGACGTGCGCCTCCCGGCAGAGTCGTGAGCAGGCTCGTGTCAGAGCACTGTGGCGCCAGGCGGCTTCCCTGCGGAGCACTTTCACCCAGCTAAGGACTTTCACTGACAGGTGAGCGTGGCACGCTGCCAGAACCCCTCCAGCGACTCAGGATTCCACAGGAACCCCCACCTCCTCTTGCGTCTCACACTCACGACTGCTGCAACCGCAATCCGTCTCTCTCTCTCAGCCAAGGATCAAAGTGGAACAGGTCAACAGGGTCGCCAGTCCCCCTGCTCATTGTTTCCTCACTGGGGGGGGCTTAAGGTGTCCAGCCTCACTGTTGAAGTCATCCATCAGGACAAGGCTTGAGCCTTCTATCCTGTTGAACCACTGTGAGCACTACTGAAGAGTAATTTGCTTTAACAATGATTGCTCAGCTCATAGACAGCTGTACAGTACTGTAACTTAAACTGAAGACACTTCAAAGTGAGCCCTGATCCCAGAGCTTAACCGCTGCAGACATCCCTCCTTTTCAAACACAAACAGACAGTTTCTTTAGTTAGGCTCATGGCTCACAACTGTATGAACGAAAACAGCACGTCATGTTCCCTTCCCCTGTTGGATCTTTCATATGTTCTGATACGCTCTGCAAATCTTGATGGACATTACTTTGTTCCACAGGACTCTGTCTGATATGCGCGCGGAGTGTGTCGCTGCCAGCAGGCAGCTGCATGTCGCCTGCATGAACATAGAGGCCAAAGTAACACAGGAGAGCACCTCTAGTGGTGTGGAGATGTCGACACTGGAGAGGCAGCTGAAGGACAAGCTGAAAGAGGCCATGCAGCTTCAGGGTCGCTGGGATGCAGAGAAAGTGGAACTGAACTCCAGGTGAAGTCACCTCCGAGTCGATATGACCTGGTCTACCATTAAGACTTTCCTTCCTGTCTTTTGAAAATGGCAGCCAAAATGACACTATTTTGATGAGAAGTAGTTGATTTAATCGTCAGATCTGTAAAACGGAGCCATTCCACAAAGACCTCTTTAAATCTTGTGTTCATAAGTTTCATAGGAATAAGTCATTCAGCATGAAAACAGCATAAAAAACAACTCATCGACTAAAGAAATCTCAGTCGACTGCGACGAAAATGGTCGAATAATTCACCAAAAAAATGACATAAGATAAATCTGCATTTTGTTTAAGGGCCGCTGGTTGCTGGTTTCTATATTAACTACATTGAGGCAACCCATCCTTCAACTTGTCTTTCAAAAGTCAATATGATCTTCACCATGAATAAATTCTAATGAAAGTAATTGTTCGATGAAGAACATTTTAAGTCTGTGTCTTAAGTCAGTCTGTGGATTGTTTAACCACCAGTGGAGAAGGAAAATGCATCATAAACTGAAATAGAAATTCTGGGCGTGAGGTCATCTATAGTGCAATTGCAAAATTCACATTCTTCCTATGATTGAAAGGAAAGCCAAACTGAATTCCCTCATGTGGAACCCCAGAACTTTACACAGGCTTTGATCATAAAAATCCTGCACATCAAGCTTTTTTGGTGTCTTTTGCACTTCAGGCAGAGGACTGCAGGAATGTCAGGGCCTTTGTATTCAGAATCTTAGCTTGCTTTTGATCTTATCGGAAGTCATTGTCACCCCGACAATTCTATGCAGCAAATATGATAGTGCTGATGGTCTAGTAGAGGAGGAGCACATGCCACTCTTGTATCTTCAGTGTCTCAGATAACCCTGTGTGTGTGTTTGTTATCGCTCTCTTTTTCCATTTCCATGCATGTTGATCTATATAGAATCCTGGAGCTGACTGACTCGGTGAAGCACCTCCGCGGCCAGAGCAGCGAGAAGGATTCCAGCCTCAACACCATGCAGATCAGTCTGGACAGGATGGTGGGACCTTGGGAAATCACGACTGGGAGGTGGTAGATAGACGGGTGGTTAAGGGGGTCTGGACCCTAGGCTTGATAAACTCCACAACTTCCTTGTCTTGAGGCCTGCGGTCTGGGAAATGTCAGGCTTGCTGTGTGTGTGCGCTGCTTGTCTGACCTTAATGGTTTCCTGCTCAGGAGACGAGGAGAACAGAGGATAAAGCAGAGATGGAGGTCGTCCACACGGAGATCCAAGCCCTCCAAAATATTCTATGTCATGTTCACCAGGTCAGAACAAAACAACACACTGAGCTCGATCATACTTTAGGGTTAGCACACAAGAAAATGAATTACGTTTTGTTTTTTTCATTCTTCTTCATTATATGTGCCATATCCAGTTGGTTGGCGGTGAGGGTGATGGCAGTGGCTCTGAAAGTGCGTCCTCCTCACCTCTTCATTGCCGGTCTCCTCTGAGGAACACCACCCTGATGGCTGTGCACAGTGCTCTCTCCAAGCACCAGAATCAAACACAGGTCCACCAAAAGTGGCTGCTCTTTGCTCATTGTAGATCTATGTTTTAGAACAGTGGCTCCCAGCCTGAGGGTAGGATCTCAAAAGAAATCTCTGTTTGCCTTTTTCTTGTAAAATACTGTATTCTTTCACCTTTTCCTCCTCTAACGAGCAGATTTAGCTTAATTTTAAGAGACCGGAAGCCAAAAGAATGTAGGGAACCTCTGGTTTAGAGAGATAATTTGTTGAACATGTTGTTTCTTTACCTGCACACCACAAACAAACCACAGGAGCTGCGTGGGCGTCTGGATGCTGCCCTGGAGCAAGTGGAAACCCTGCGGGATCATCTGCAAGAGGGGGACACTGAGAGGAGAGAGCTGGAGCAGAAGATCCAGGAAATAAGGAGCGAAAGTCAGGAGGCTAAAACAGCTCTGGAGGAAAACCTCAGAGACAGCAACAGACATCGCTGCTCACTGGAGCTCATGTCCAGGTAAACCCTGATCCTGCAGCTATTGTACTTTTTCAAGATTTCGGATAAAAGTAGTTGCTTAACTGTATTCTGTTTCATATTTTCTAGGTTTTGTTATTCGTAAAATTGCCACTTGGTTTAAATGTTGCAATGATGATGACAATTATATATATTTTTTTAATCAACTAGCAAATCTCTACCGTCATTATCAGAACATATTTAAATGTATTGAAACCTCACCAAAAGCAATATTCACACAAGAAGTGTTTATGTTGTGAAGTTTGTTGTTGATCAAGTGTTATAATAATGATGATGATCATTGTGCAACAACTGCCCTTCACACACACACTCTCTCCCTCCTCCTCTGCCTCCCTCTGGCTCCGTGTCTCACAGCGAGAAGGGCGGCATGGAGAAGCGGCTGTCAGGGCTGCAGCAGGAGGCGGACTCCCGGCGTGCCGAGCTGGAGGTATTGCGCGGCTCATCGCTGGAGCTCCAGAGACAGAGGGACCTCCTGAGGGAGCAGAGGGAGGATCTGGAGATGCAGCTGGCACGCCAGCGCACGGAGGCCCAAAGAGGGTACCGCACCAGCGATGGAGAGCGACCGTTACACAACACACACCCCGTCACCCGTGATTGTTTTCAAGCACCGTTTGTTTACAGTTCAGATCAGTAACACATGTCATTCTCCGGCCGGCAATGCACCCAGATGACATTTGGAGGAAAATGTAAATGATTTACATTGCATTACTGCACTCATGCAAGAAGGAAACTTTGTGTTCCTCTTTCTGAGGGTTTATTTTGCTTAAAAAAAATTTGATTAGCTGAGAATTGGAGCAGGACATGCGATACAGCAAAAAAGCAACTCCCTCAGTGTTCTGGCCTTTGGCACCAACATTTCCCCATCTTTCACAGTGGAGATAGATTGCTGTTATGGAATTTCGTTTATATAAATAATCTGTGTGTGTGTGTGTGTGTGTGTGTGTGTGTGTGTGTGTGTGTGTGCGTGTGTGTGACAAAGAAACAATGTGTGAGAGAGTCATGTATGTGTTGCATTGTGTATTTCAGCGAGAGGAGTCTGGAGGAGCTTGAAGGGAAACACTCAGTTCTGCGTAGGGAGCTTGTGACGGTGAAGGAGGCTCTGAGTCAAATCACCCTGCAGAAGGAGGTGTTGGAAGATGATAAGGCCAGCCTCGCTCTGGCTCTCAGCAAGGTATAGGCTGCTTTGTTCCGGCAGCAGGTAGCCAGATCTTTATAACTAGATTCTCCCTAAGGATATAAATCCTTCTTATATTTACATTTCACTCCACAGATGGAGTCCCGGAGTGCTGCACACAAGTTAGCACTCACCAAACTGCAGCATCAGGAGGCTGCCCTTCATGATTCTCTGGCTAAAATGGCTGCCCTGAGCGAAGGCCTGGCCAAAGACAAGGTGGAACTCAATCGCATTCTGCTGCAGGTCAGTAGCCATTAGAAGCCAGCAGAAAGCAGAGTGTAACAGAACAGAAGTGAAATATTTTAGTTTCCCTTCCAGACTGAAGGGGAGAAGACGGAGCTCGGTAAACGTAGAAGGGAAGCAGAAACGGAGCGGGCAGCGGCCCGGGAGGAGACAGCACGGGTGCAACAAGAGAAGATGAATCTGTTCGCTGGGAAACAAGCCCTGGAGAGCTCCCACGGCCACTTGCAGGATCTCTGCCAGAGGCTAGAAGCAGAGCGGAGCCTGCTGCACGAGGAGAACGCTCAGGCCCTGGAGCAGCACTCCCAGGTCAGAGACCGCCGGCCAGTCACACACCACTTCAGCCTCCATACTCCCACCACCTGGGAGAACTATGTTGATGTGATTTATAGATTTCAGCAGATTCATGGAGCAATACATTAAGTGTATTGAAGGCACTGGACACATCTGCTATGCTTTTCTTTTTTTCAAACGGGATATGGAGAGCCGTTTGAGCCCCACTCTGTGTTTTATGAATGACTTGGGACATAACAAGCAAGGGATCTTCATGAATAAATGTGAACTGGAAAAGATAAATAGATAGACATATAATATATCCAGTGGGGGTTAGTGAACGACCCAATAAATTAACACCTAAAGTATTCCCATTCTTCCCTCCACTAGGTCCAGATCTCTGTGTTTGGCCCCCTAAAGAATGAGAAGAATCCTCTCCTGCTTTGTTATCTGTTCTGAATGTGAAACTGGGATATCCGCGTTGATCTCGGCTAAAATATAACAAACCTAAACAATTTGACAAATACCATCCAAACATTTTTAGACAGCTTATCTGTAAAAATAAATCAAATGTGTATGAAACAAGCCCTGGAGCGGCCCCCGATGCACTAAGCTCATGTTTCATTCCCATATTGGGCGCTACTCACATCCATAACATTTTTGCACTTCATCCACTTTCATATTTACTTAAGGAGAGGCTGAGAGACATCATGTGCTAATATTTAGTTAGTGCGAGTTCATCTTAGTTTGGTTTGAAATGAACTTGCAGCGATTGTTGCTTTTCAAACAATTTGTTGCAGTGAAATATTAGAAGTTGCAGGGGCCCATTATAGATTCAACGATTGTATGATGGTGTGTTAGTAACTGGCCAGGGAAATACAATTTTGAGATCTTACAGTTAACAATAAACATTTTTTTCTGTTTCATATGGGGCTTTATTATTGTTTGATTTAAACCAGGAGAATAACACAGTTCAACATTTTGGGAAATATGCTAATTTGCTTTCTTGCTGAGCGTCAGATGAGAAGATCGATGCCACTCTCTAGCTGGTTAGCTTAGCATAAAAGACCTGACAGCAGCTCTAAAACTCACAAATTCACACTTCATACCCTGTTTGTTCAAACTGTACACAAACAGTAATGTAAAGATGACAGGTTGTGGTTTTACGAGGAGTTACCAGTGGAACTATTTCTTGGCTTGGCCAGTGCAGTCTTGTTGTCACAGGGAGGTTGCCATGCGAGCGGCAGAGACTGCAGGAAGTCACTGACCAGGCCAAAAAATTGTTCCTGTACATAACCCCTTGTAAAATCACAACTTGTTGGTTTTACACTTCATTTTTTGTACGGAGTAAAGTAAACAAAGATATAAAATGTTCTAGCTTTAGAGATGCCTATGGGCAGAGCCTAGCTGTGTCCCCATTGCTTCCAGTCTTAATGCTAAGCTAAGCTAATTGCCGGCTGGCTCCAGCTTCATGTTTAACATACAGACATTTGAGTGGTATCCATCTTATCATCTTACTCCAAATAGGCGTGTTTCCCAGAGCGTTGAAATATTCCTTTAAATGACACTGGACACCTGTTGAGGTTTACTCTGACCTTTTAAGCCAAAGGTTGAATCCCAGGACAATCCTCTCCACAGTACCTTCATACAATAATCTGTTCCTGCAGTTTTATAAATGCTGAATAGAATTTAGGCGGTTCCGCATCAACTGCACATGTTCCCAGTTCATTATTTTTCTTGCTAGATATACAGTAGGTCCTGTGGTGTGTCACAGTGATTTAAGTGGTAACTGGGAAAAACTTATCATTACCGTAACCCCACTAATCATTGTTGTTTTGCTTCAGGCGGCACATTTGTTATGGCCCAGCAGTTTCTATACACTGTCATGAAACGCCTAAAGTTTGATTAATTTATGCTTCATAACAGCAACAAAGAGGGATATGTAGAGTTCAATGTTAGTACAGCAAATGTGACTGCATAAAATGTAGAGGTTGGGTGGTTCATTCTCAGCCCAACAGATACACAATATCAACTGTGTTCCTTCTGCTGCTCATACTCAAAATAAATCATAATTCACTGTGAAGTCATGAAGCAAAAATGAAAAATGAATTACTTGGTGGCATTTGTTTTTTACTTGTGTTTGTCGGCATCCAGGTCAACAGGCAGATGCAGACTGTGTCAGAGGAGCTGTGTGCGTGCAGGAGGGAGCTTGAGACCCAGACCACAGCCCTAAAGAGAGCTACCCATGACAGGGAGGAGCTGGCCAAGGCCAGGGCTGCTCTGGATGTCAAGCTAAACTCCGCTGACCGAAAGGCCTGTGGTGTCACGCAGGAGCTGGTTGCACTTAGGTTTGTGTGTGTGTTTCTGTGTGTGTGTGTGTTTATTTGTGTGGTCTGACCTCTAAAATGTTTGGGACCAATTTCATACTCAAAACTAGTTTTCTCAGTTTGTTTTCTGCAGTTGCATCCAGCGCGAGCTACGGTAAACAAGTCTCTGTCTTTATTGGTTAAGGTCAGGGCTGGGGTTAGGCATGTATGGTGAAGAGTGTAAGGAATGGATGTAAGTCAGTAAATCTCCCCAGAAGCATCAGAAACAACCCAGTGTGTGTTTGTTCCACTCAGACCGACTGCCAATGTGTGTTTACGGTCATTTTCTTTACTTTATAAGCAAATTTTACTTTCTTAAGCACGGCAAGTCACATGTAAAAGGAGTCTTTAAGTAATACGGTTTTATTTGGAAACTATGCTCATGATGGATCATTGAATTTTATGACCTACACCTACTGGTTCAAAGGTGTGTTTTTTTCAGAGCTCAAACCCATTCACCACTTTGTTCCAGAGCGGAGAAGGAGTCCCTGGAGACGGCTCTGTATGAGAGCCAGGAGCTTGCCTCTTCTCTGGAGGTCGAGTGCACCAGGATGGAGGGGGAGAGGCGCAGCTTGCTGCTGGCTAACGAGGCCTTGACGCGTGAGTAGCCCCCTCCCTCAGAGACCCCGCTGTCCTCCGTGCCAAGCCCCCCTTGCCATGAAGCCTTTCCAACAGCCCACTAGAGATCCATATTTCAGCTCTGAGCTCTGCAACAGCTGGGCTGCAGGATCATGGGGGCTGCTTTCTCAGCTGACCAGGGTCCCACCACCCCGCACAAACACACATGGATCGGATAAGTCGTGTTAAGCTAGCATGTTCCACATAAAGACACGGATGAGTGTCCCCTATAAATAAAACTGTGAATCAAAATCTTGCTGATCCTGGGCGCCTCCATCTAATTATTGAGTGGGATTTTGACAGAGATTGGATTCCTCTGTACAGGTGATGCCGCTCGGATGCGTGTGGATGCTGAACGCCAGTTTGCGCAAGCAGCGCAGGAGCGGAGCAAGCTGGAGGAGAAGCTGGCACAGGTGGAGAGGAATGGCCTGCTGACCCTGAACAGCAAAGAGCAAATCCACAGAGAGCAGCTTGAAGCCGAACGACGGCAAAAGGTTCAGTAAGACTTGAGCAGTTATGTTGGGCTCAACAATAAATCCGATGCTTTAGCTATTAACTAACCAGGAGTGGGTGTGTGTGTGTGTGCTTGGTGGTTGACAGGAACAACAGTGCGCGGAGCTGACAGTTCAGCGGGAGCAGGTTGAGGAGCAGCTGCGTAGACAGTGTGAGGAATGGCGTGTGCACAGCCAGAAGGAGCTGCAGCAGGTGCAAGAGGAGCTGGCCAGGCAGCAGCAGGACTTCAACCAAAGCCTCCTGCAGGCTGAGAGTGAAAAGCAGCAGGTGTGTGTGTGAGGTGGTCTTCATAGGTTTGTTATGATTGTTTATGAACCTTAAAATGTAGAGTGAAGTATTTTAGGACAGGCCAAGGGTTGGAGAATTGTCTCATTACCACAACATCCTAAGTTTTGTCTTCACAGTTGCCAGTGAATGTCCATCAAAAGCAGTATGTCCTGCCTGTATCCTCATGCAATACGCGAGGTTCATTCCTTGTCCTTCTGTGGACGTTTATCTAAGCACAATAGCTGCCAAACCTTTTTGTGAGCTATAGTATGAATGACCCTGACCTCGCAGTCTGTTGTGACCAGGCTTTGTCCCAGAAGGAGGTAGAGAAGGCTGCCGTCACGGAGAAGCTCGCCGCCCTGCAGCAGGACCTGGCCACAGCAGGCATGGAGCTCGAGTGCATGCAGAGGGAGGCACTTACAAAACAGGAGCAGGAAAGGGTAAAGATAAGGCAGGGTCACATTGGCTCTGGTCACTCTCCTTGTTTTTCACATATCACTCAGCCAACCGATTTGTGTACCTCTGTGGTCCAGAACGCAGCGGCCGTCCTTCAGTCTGAGCTGCAAGACTTGCAAACTCAGTTTGAGGAATCTTTGAACTCCCACGAGAATGCCAAGAAGAGTCTGATTGAGCAGGTCAGAGAGTTGAACCAGCAGAGAGAACATACACAACAGGAGGTGAGAACCTTTTTTCAGGCTTCCATTTAAACAGAAATATCATGGATATTGATATGAACAGGGAACTATGAAGAAAATCAAAAAGTAGGATCACAGAAGTGGATAGGAAATACAGGCTTGTTTGGCTTGGCATAGGATGGGAGACCATGGATCTGCTTCTAGCGTGTGGGGGGGAGTTTGCACCAATTAGTACCAGTGTGAGGGAGAGCCATTTACCATACGCCGCTGTTGACATTGGCCGATGCCGCAGAGCTTTACTAGCATCAGGGTGCCATCAGGTGCAGAGTGCGCAGGGCCAAATCCTACAAGGAGGTGGTGTCCAATCTTAAGACTCCCTCTCCATACTCGCTCTCTGTGTCTTTTTCCTGGAGGAAAATTTAGTTCCATTGACCTTAATACAAACATAAAAGCGCAATTAGGGACCATAATTTTGGCCCAGTGACATAACTCCCTGAGCCAAATGAGAGCCGTAAATCTCATCTCTTGGGGTTGCTTGAGGTCAGGATCGCAGCCACAGGGTCGCTGGGCATTTTAGTGAAATAACAAGCTCACAGTCACCTCATTAAGACGTAACTGCAGAGTTGTAAGGGCCTCACCATGCCTTGATTTAAAAGCCTGGTTTCCCTGGAAAAGGGGTTTGTTTATCTGTGTTGAACTTTGTGGTTTCGACGAAAAAGCAAAAAAAGAGGATCATCCTGTCTTCACTCTGTCTCTTTAGTCTTGTCAGAGTATAGTGAATGAGGCTGTGTGGAGCCAAAGCAGAGGAGTTTTGAGGTTTGGACAGCCCTCCCCACCATATATCAAGTCAAGCTTCGGCGACACTGTCATATTTGGCCACCACCCCTGCCCGTTTCCTTGTTTGATTATTTTCACTAATCCCATCGCAGGATTCTCATGTCAGACTGTGACAAAGCAGGAGTGAGAGTGTGTGACAGAGAGCTAGTGAGCATGAAAGAGGAAAAGAGCGAGAGGAGAGAGGGAGAGCGAGGGGGGGGGGGGGTTGGATACGGTCCCTGGTACCATAATATGAAATCAAAGTTTGAGTTAACCCCTTGTGTAAATAAGCCAGTGGGGGAGTGTTTATTTTCTCCCTTGCAGCAGCGAGAGGCTGGCTCCGCTGGGACTCGAGGTCCCCCACTCCCATCCACATAACACAACACTGCTGCCCTCATATTCCCTGCACTTCTCCTCCGCTACCCCCCCTCCTCCCCCCAAAGAAATATCTGATAAAATAAAGTATAATTGGCAAGATCAGCACTGGCTTGTTTTTTCTCACATTAGAGTTTATGAGAAAAAATCCTCTTGTGTGGCCTCTGAACATAACACTCCTCCTCATCCTGCTGCTCATCCTCCCTCTCCCTCCCCCTCCGCCACCTCCTCCTGTTTATCATGTTGCTCTCCGTGGATTCTTTACACTACGCAGTAAGGAGATGGGGAGAGACAGCACCTGGCTACAGGCCCGACTGGCTCTCATCCATGCCCAGATAAGCTCTGTCCTCCCTGCTTTTCTCGCAACACACAACATATTGCAATAAAATTGAATATAGGTTGCGCAGTGTCTTGAGATTGTGCGCATAGCACTTAAAGTAGTAGATGTTGAGGTTTAGCTTTCAAACAATGAAGCTCAAATGCGTTATCTGATCCAAAATCAGCCTTGCAGTATGCTGATGGATTGTGCCTTCTCGATATTGATGATTACATACATGTGTTTGAGCTTTCAATGTACTGTAGATAACAGCCTAATAGACGTTTTTGAGGATATACATTTATATTTAAAACAGACATGTTTTAAAAGCATTTGAAGGCTTATTTTTTCTTTCTTTTTTTAGGTCCCAATGAACTCTTCAATTAACTGTTTATAATAGGATGTTTACACATATTTAAATTTATAACACCAAATAAATTCGGTATTTGGTTGACATCAATCAAGAAACCAGGAACAAGAAAAAAAAGCTTAGAATTTCTAGATTGGAGTTTATCTAGCAACTTCATGAATAAGAGATTTACTGTTTATCCATAAGACCTCCCTATTCATCCTCTTTGACACATCACGCCTTTTATTCTCCATAATCTCGACATGAAGTTAGAGGGCCTTCGTCGGCAGCTGCAGGAGGCAGAGGATGGACTTGTTAAGGCGCGAAGGGCGTTGATTGAGGCTCACAGAGAGCTCCAGGAGTGTGCACAGGAGCGGAACAAGCAACGGAAAGATGCCCTGGACCTGAGAAGGCTCTTGGGTGACGAAACCAGAGAGAAAGATGCTATCCAAGCGTCCAACCAGGAGCTAAGAGCTTTCATCAAGAGAGCAGAGAGTGACAACAGCAGGTACGGCTGTCGCATGGAACTGCAGATTTCCTGTAATGTTAGCCGTCTGTCGTGTTAACTTGAAACATATCTTGACTAGCTTGAGACGAGCCCTGGAGGAGAGGGAGCAGGAAGTTGCTGTCTCAGAGGAATGTAGGAGCTCGATGCACCAAGAGGCAACCACCCTACGGAGTAGCATGAGGGAGCTGGAGAAGTCTCGCCTGCAGGCACGCAGAGATGTGCAGGAGCTGCGCAGACAGGTGAAAGATTATTGAGCCTAACTGCTTTCCATCTGATTTATTCCAAATAAAGGATTACCTCCAAGTAGTGTGTGGTGTGTTAACGTGAGCAGGTAAAGGTCCTCGAGGGCGAGAACGGCCACCAGAAACGGGAGCTGCGAGAGCTGCAGGCCCGGGTATGTCAAGAGGAGCAGAAGGAGGAGGAGGCGCGTCGCGAGGCTTTCACCTTTAAGCAGAGAGTGCTGGAGTGCGAGGCTGGCAGAGACGCAGCGCTGAACGAGGTAGAAGGCCTCCGGGAGTTAGTCTGTTAACAACATGCTAGAGCAAACATTCCACCTTTGCGTACATACTCGAAGAATACCTGCCATACTCACACAGAGACAGAAAACATGAACGACAGAACACTGTATATTCTACTGTAACAGTGACGGGGTGTTGGGTTTTACTTTGAAATATTGTGAATATATAGCTGAACAGCGGTTTATTAAAGAAACTCGATGTCATTGCAAACTACCAGAAAAAAATTAATAAATTCAAATGTTATGTTTTGATTAACAGCTATGCAGGAAAAATTATGCTTTCTATTCTAATTAATATTTTTTTTTTTAACCTATATGTCCCATAACCCCATAACCCCATTCTTGGGGTCCCCAAATTCTCATGACCGCAGTAGATAATGTTGTCAAGTTAATGTATGGCATACTTTTGTATTCTATTTCCAAGAGCATGGAGGCAACTCCTCATTATTATGATATATTTGAAGTTTGGTTTATGTATTATTTTTCAAAACTAAATACAATACATAATAAACGTCAGTCTTTGAAATGCTGTTTCATTTTATGCCTCAGTCATGAGTCTTGTGCCCCCTTAACTTCTCATGATACAGTTTTAAAAACCCTATCAGTGGACTTGACACCCGTGTCAGCTTAAAGCACATTAACCCTTTACAGAAACCATGTTCCCATTATTTACACAGTGTTTGTCACTAGATAACACTCGAGGCACTATTCTTCAGGAATTACGTGGTAGTGTTGTTTTTCACTGCGGCAGTTAGGACTATGTTCAGCCCGTCGCCCACATTTCTGCAAACGTGACATCCCTTTATCCAAACACAACTCTCTTATTAAGACCTGCCGCAACAGAATTTAAGAAAGGGAAATTAATTGGCAGATCATCATATAAAGTAGCATACTGTGTGTCTATATACTGACTTAACTATTACATTTATGATTTTAAACATGTACAAAAAACAAAAAAGTAAGCAGCTAAATGTAAACAGCTTACCGGGAATTAAAGGTATGAGTTGACAAGTGTGTCTTCAAATTGTAAAAGATTATAAATCCTCTAAAAGCAACCCAGTTTTGACCTGTATGCAATTTACAACATAATCCACAGTAACACCTACATGCATGACTAGTAGAGAGTATTAGGTTTGTATTGAGGCTCTCTTCTGTGTGTGTGTGTGTGTGTGTGTGTGTGTGTGTGCGCGTGCGCGCGCAGGTTTCAGGTCTGCAGCGCCGTGTTCTGGAACTGGAGGCATCGGAGCATCAGAACCGGGAGCTGCTGCAGGACAGAGAGGCTTATCAGCTGCAGTGTGACCAGAGGAACAGAGAAACCACTGCCCAGCTGGAGGAAGCACTAGAAGACGCCGGGATCCAGGTCAAGCAACTCTCTGTGCAGGTCGGCCTTGCTGAAAGCAAGGTCCAGGGCCTGGATGAGCAGCTCGGCCTCAGCGACACCAAACGCAGGGACCTGGAGCTCAAGTTGGCGGGGTTGTCTTCAGCTCTGTGCCGCACTGTTGGCACCGGCCATGCAAGGCTTTCAGGCACACCTGGGTCCCACAAACGGTCTCCCTCTCCCTGGAGGAACCACCTGCAAGTAAAAGGTATGGTCATGCCCTTTCATAATAAGATGATGCAAATCTTTGCATTTTATTTGCATGAATAAGTGTGTTCTTTGTTTAGGGGGAGACAATGAGACAAACAGATCCGTGTTGTCCTTGTCTCGTGGTGAAGATGAAGAGCTGGATGTGGACATGGTGCATGCCGCCCTGCGGGAATTCCAGCAGGAACTCAGGGACACACAAAGAGACAGGGTATATTTGAACTTCTTAATAACTGAATAAAGGCTCGACAACACACACCTCAAACTGTGTGAGTGGGATTGTTGGCCTGAAGCCGGTCTTGCTTTGCAGATCACCAGATCTGCTTAATAAATAAATATAAATAACAAACAAATCACAATATATAAATTTAATTCACTTACTACATTTGTTGTGTTTGTATTTCAGCACAATGTTTGAAATTGTGTTATTCCCTCAGGATGAAGCCAAGGCTCAGATAGCTGGTCTAAGTCAGCAGGTGACAGAGCTCCAAGACAGCCAGGATAAATCAGCCACCCAGCTGCTACAACTCCAGAGGTCCCTGAAGCAATCAGAGCACGGTGAGAAAAGCAGGAGATCCTACAAACAGAGTAAATATCAGTTATTAAGTCTGTGTAGACATACTGCTCATTTAACAATTCAACATATTGTTCCAGGAAAAAGAGAGATGGCAGAGCGGTTGCACGAGGCACATACATCCCTTTCCCTGCAGGAAGAAATAGTATGTCGCACAGAGAGGGAGAAGAGAAGCCTTGAGGAGGAAGTAGCTCATCTCCGGACCAGTCTGCAAGCTGCTGAGGCTGAGACCAGGGCACTGCAAGTATGTCAAAGGCCAGGAGATAGATATTTACCAACACAGAGTGCAGCATCTTCAGTGACAGCTGATAAACTGTCCTCTGCCAATTCCTCCGCAGGACAAGTTGGAGCTCCTGCACGGCTTAGAATCGCGCGCAAATGTAGAACAACAGAAGCTGAAGGAGTCCCTGCATGGAGCAGAGAGCAGGGTGAGCCGCCTGGAGCTCTCCCAGCGCACCCTTGAAGGTGAGCTACAGAGGGCCCAGCTCAGGGCGGCAGAGCTGGATGCAGAGGCGGGGGCCTTGCAGGAAAGACTGACGGAGCTGAGGAGGAAGCTGAGTGAGAGCGAGGACCGGGGCGCAGCACTGAGGGTCAGCGAGGAGAGATTGGCCACGTCGCTGGCTCGAGCTGAGCAGCATGAGAGCCACCTGAGGGAACAGATCCACAAATTGTCCAACACCCTCAGCGACAACAGGACCAGCAGCGGAGCCCTGCAGGAGCAGATCCCGCAGCTGCAGAGGGCTCTGACTGCCAGCGAGCAGGACCGAAGGCAGCTGCAGGTACAGAGAGTTTTAAGAAAAAAACATTTCTATAACATAAAACAAATCATGTTCACTGCGTATTTTTTTATTTGCAAGCTTCCCCCCCATCTCTCAACACAAAGATGTTTGATTGAAACTTCAAAATACGATGAATAGCCATGCCTGCATGGCTGTGCTTTGATTTACAGTGCAGCTATGTAACCTTCTCAGCTACAGACTGAGCATTTCTTATTTACATTTGCCTCTGAGGTTTTCCTGAAGGACCTCAAAGACCGAGCAATAAAATGCTCGGGCAAGCTCATTAATTCTCCAAGAGCTTCTCGGGAGAGCTTTCCGGTCTTAGTTTGGGACTGCACTTTAAAGATACTGAGCAAACAAAAACATGACATGCTTAGTATAAATCTCTTGATTTGCTCAAAAGCTGTCAGGTCATTGCAGTACACATACACTTGTTCAACAATATGTCAAGGGCTGTAAAAAGACACAATATAAAGGAAATGGGAGGAAATTCGGGTCAGCCAAAATCGTGTTTTGATGAAACTTGTATATCAACGTTTGTGTGCCCATAGGAACGTCTGGATCAAACACGAAATTCCCTCTCAGAGAGAAAGAGGCTGAGCCACACACTAACAGAGCAGACCCAGAACCTTCAAAGAGCCCAAGAGGACTTGGAACTTCAAAACTCTGAGCTGGAGAAGCACAACAGGACCCTGAAGGAGGTGAGTCTCTCTGCAAATATAGGCGCAAAGGGCAAAGCTCCATCTTGATGTGCTGATGATTGACTCTGTCCCAGAGCCTGAAGCAACAGCAGGATGCTGAAGTGCAGGCCCAGGGGAGCTCCCAGCAGCTGCAGCGAGAGAAGGAGGAACTCCAGGACAAGGTCACCAATCTGCAGAGCTCTTTGCAAAAGCTGCAGAGTGAGAGAGCGGAGATGGAGAAGGTGCTGACGCGCCTCGGTAAAGACAAGTCATCACTCAGGAAGACACTGGAGAGGGTGAGCTGACCTATCTGCTGCACTGTACTTTAGAAATAGTTTGGCATTATGGAAAATAAGTTTATTCTCGTTATTGCTGAGTTAGATTGATAGCAGCATCATGTCTGTATGGTAAATATATATGAAGCTACTGCCAGCAGCCGGTTAGCCCAGCTTAGCATAAAAACAGGAAACAGTCTCTGTAACAAATACACATGGATATATACATATATGTATATATATATATATATATATAGCTACACCCCAGAACATTTAACAGCTTTTTGTCAGGAGACCTGAAAAGTGTTGGTGCTGAGTATGAGGTAAAATATCTCAAATATATGAGGGACCCAAACCACAAGGGGCTTTAAAATGTAATTAAAAGCATCTTAAAGTTATTTTTAAAGCTGCTGGAAGCCCGTGTACATATAGAAGCCAGGACTGAAGTAATATGTGTTTAGTGTTGGTCAGAAGCCTCGCTGCCTGCCACATTCTGGATCAAGTGAAGACATACAGTTGCCGAAGCATTAAGGCACATTAATGGGCAGTTATCTTAATCCATGCCGGAGGAGATAATGTGAATAATTAGCTGTTTCATCGTGCTGCAGTTTGTCATTTGCGCAATACGGTTTGTTCCATTCTTCCACATCTCCTTTGTCACACACATGCCGGCGGACTGTGAGAACCAAGAGGCTCCGAGCTTGGCTTCTGCTACACGCATTACAGGAAGGCACCCGGGTGCAGAGCAATCATGGTAAAGTCGTTCACATTATGTCACCCTCGTGTCGTCATCAGGTGGAGATGGAGAGGCTGAGGAGGGAGGAGGGGGAGGCGGCGTCGGCAGCCAGAGAGAAGGAGCAGTTGGGACAGACAGTCCGCTGCCTGGAACAGGAGCTGGCTGAAAAGCAGGCTGAGCTGCAGACTGTGCAGGTGAGAGGCTGCTGGATTATACAGCCAGGGATGGGGCATGGGGGGTCACACTGTGAGGACAGGGACAATGATGTGGAACATGTGTACTGTCGCTACTGACATACTTTGACATTCAGCATTTCAGTAATATGAAAATACAAAAATTCTTTGAAGCTCCATTGAGTGCAATAGGTAGTTGCACTTGCTTGCGAGAAAATCTTGCACTGACGTGTTGCATTTGAACAGCAGTAGCGAATCATAATTCTCAAAAGGAAACTGCTACTGTTCCAATGTCATTTCAGTTTCTCTCGAAACTTGTGTTTGATTGTTTACATCTATCAAATCAAGCTGCCTTCCACCAACATGTGTTTTCCAGTTGGCTAACTTGCCCCGCTAAGTGAGTGAGGGGTCATGACCTCGGTAACCCCGGAATCAGAGAACCTCTGTGTGCCCCCTTTCTGCTCAACCACAGATTATTACACTTACCGACCTTTATTTCTTTTCTATAAACTCATTGTCTTTAGGCCCAAGTGTCCCAGTTAGAGCACGCTTATGCACAGCGCCTCCTGGAGGCGACAGCCCGCCATCACCAGGAGTTGGATTTGGAGACGGATCGTCTGAGAGACAGCCAGTTTCAAGCAGAGCAGGCTTTGGAGACAAGGGAGAAGGCACATCGCCAGAGGGTCAAATGTCTGGAGGAACAGGTATTTTAAGTCTTAAGTGTGGATCATTTGTCGGGAAGGTCTTTCTTTTGTGCTACAGGTTTATGTCCGTGTATTAGCGTTTGTCTACCTACCTTTTTTTTAATTAGGTGCTGACTCTGAAAGAGCAGCTGGATCAGGAGACAAGAAGACGACAGGCCTATTTCAATCAGATGCTCCAACCCGGTGTGTAAGCGGAGACCCTGCAGTGAAGTATGTAGCACCTCTGGCTTCCTCATTCACTGTTCCTCTGGCAGCTTCCCAACAACATTAGGTTACGAGCTACGTCCACATTTGGAAACACACGCACGCACACAAACACACTCCCGAGGCGCTCGCCCATGCACATGTGCACACCGGATTACATTAATCTGCAGGAAAACTCAACAACAACAAACAATGAGAGTTTTGTTTATAAGTGGACTGGATGTGCCAAATTGTTTTAAGGATTTCCTCTGGCTCGCTGCAGTTGGCGTTTCTAAGTCTGTTTATGCTGTGTCATTTTTTTTTTTTAGGAAACATTGTGATGAAAGGTTTCCTTAGTTGGTGCTTCATTCCGCTCTGGTGATTGCTCCTATACTCATTTGTCATATTGATCATGTACCAATTTTACATGTCATATAATCACTGTTTGTGTATACTAATGAGAATATATATCCAAATATTTACAATAATTGTTTGCAGATTTTCCCGTCGCTGTGATTAGTGTCTCAGGCAGATTACATAGTGCAACTCATTTATTTTATTATGTTCTGACTCTATCAATATAGTGTGTGCAAAAGCTGTCATTGTTTTTAATAAACTGGGTGTATCAGAGCATATTTATACAATTTTGTTTAAAGAAGGATGTTGACAATTGATAATCGATGATTATGTTTATTCTACTCGCCACACAACTTTGTTATGGGGAAAAGAAAAAAAGCAGTTTTCTGTGAACTTTGCGAAGGACAGCACTGCCCTTTCATGGCATGTGAGTTCTGGCGTTGGGTTCGCCCCATTAAAAGCCTTTGTGGATTTAGTGTTGTGGGTGAGAGAATGACCTTCGCTCTCTGTTGCCAGTGCTGTCTTAAGTGTTTTTCTTTCAAAGATCGCTGCAGACGCCAAGCAAGGTCTGTGGGGATCGTCATTCCCTGGAAGTTTAACTGACGATCCCTCCGTAATCTTCCACAACCCTAAAAATCTTTAGACGATATGTGGTCTTCCCTTTTATGATCGCAAAACCACAAATATATTGTATCTGCAGTGTGCACATGTAAGTATCTCTGTTTTCACTCCAGTTCTGACTCTCGCATTACTCACTGTACAGTGTTGCTTTCTCACACCAGCGTACTCGCAGATCTTCTCGATGTGAAGCCTTGCATGCCTTGGTAACTGTACATAGTAGGAGTCTCACTGAAAGGGGAAAATCTTGTCCGAGTTTCTTTAAAGCAGCCCTTTGATTATCATAGATCCGCCCAGTGGTTATCCAGTTACCGGCCTCTTTTCTGCTATTGGCTGGAAGGAGCTAATTATGCAAGGTAGTGAATCCCTGTGGGGGAGGTGGGGCCAAAAACTGAAAGAACTCCTTTGGCAGGCAGAATAGAGCTTTTATTGAGGATATTTCTAAGCTGACCATCAGGGACCAAATCGCTGGATTGTTAAAAAAAAAAAAAAAAAACACATCTCAGCTGAATCACGCTGCTCCCCCTCTTTCATTCCTTCCCTCGTTTCATTTCAGTGAGACGGAGTGTAGCTCATGCAGTATCCAGCAGCAAGCAGAATGCAAGGAATCTACAGTATTCCCCCGTCTCACACAAGAAGCCACGTTCCCTACTAAAGGACAAGAGAGGGGAGTGAGAGGCAGAGCCAGAGAGCAGTCAGGGGAGGATTCAGACTGCTGTGGTTGAGAAGGAGGAACGTACGCTCTTGTCCTGTTCTGCTGTGCTCTTGTTGCCTCAGGTGTGCGTGCTCCTCCCTCCCCACCGCGGTGCCCGCTGTCAGCTCCATCCCTGGGTGGCTGAGGCCATGGTGTTGGTGCTGCGAGCCCTGCTGCCCTGCTTCTGCACGCTGCTCTCCCTGAACCTGCTGCCTGGAGTGGAACCCGCCGTGCCCCTGGAGGACTTCTACCCCTTTGGCCAGGACATGGGGGACTCCCAGACCAACTCTCAGGACGACGGAGGCTCCAGGCTCGTGCAGATCTCCGTTGCTTTCCCCTTCTTTGGAGACAAGCACACGGGACTCTACGTGAGTACAGAGCACTGTGTTTTTACTGATGTATATATGTGTGTGTGTGTGTGTGTGTGTGTTTATGTCTTCATATTTCAGCGTGTACAGTTATGTGTGTGCATGCACTTTGCAGTTGGCAATTGAAACTGACATGGTGTGGATTGTATAAGAGCCTCAGGGATAGGAGATTTGGCACGCAGCCAAATACTACATCGCAGCGCCCTTTGAGAGTTTGTATGTTTGTGTGCGCTCACAAGCTCTGGTGTGTAACCTCATTGGTAGAATATCGTGTTTACCCCCCCACCCACGGGCGGAATCATAATCCTCGATGACATTCTCTTCACTTTACATCTGCCTTCCTCGCACTCTCAAGTGCACCGAGGGAGAGTGCGAGAGAGAAACTATTAGCAGAACAGTGGCGAGCCCTGTTCTAGTAGGTCCACAATGAGCTGTTAAAGGAAATGACAGTTTGTGTTCTTACTGCTGGCGCGGAGCATCTGTGAGCAGTTTTCAGAGAGAGTTGTGGGGGGAAATGTGCACGCCGGAGAGAGAGAGAAACTGCGCTCACGGGAGGAAGCTGAATGGTTTGACAAGGATTCTCGCGCACCACAGTGAAACACACTTTGATCTGTCTTTTGTCATCTATTGGGTTCGGTTCCAGCGCATGGAAAGGCAGAACTCCCTTAAATCAACACCACCTGTTGTGGTTTATGCACCCGTGTTCGTTCCCCTCCTCCCCCCCTTCAAACCATGGGCAGGGGAGCCCGAGGAACCATGGCAACAATGGGCAAGGTCAAAGGTCATCTTTCTAATCTAAGCGTCTGCGCCAAAGGGGGTGAGGTCAGTCTCCCAATGAAGACATTTTTAAAACTCTCATGCACCCACACGCCATGCACGGACAGCGGCAGTGTGTCAGTGGTCTGGAGCTCCTGTATATCCCAGTTGCATTCACATTGTATGTTCTTCCCAGTTTTTGCAATGAACTCCGGTGTCAAATTAGACAAGATAAGACAAGTAACTGGTTGCTTGGCTCGTTAATCTTCGATTGAACTATCATCTTATTATGTAGAGATAAAAATCAGAGAACTCCACTCCGAAATGCGGCGCGTTAGATGTGATCTGATATCCTGTGGCTCGCCCTGCATCTCATTGGGCTGCAATTCTGTAGTCACGCAAGGCGTAACAGATTGTGACAGGCACTTGAAATTACAGTCACGCTCATTTGAAATGCCTCACCTGAATTCATTAAACATCTGCTGTAAAGCGCGCGGACCACATGGTGATCCCTGCCACCAGAGACCTGCTTTGAACAGTTAATATTTTAGTGAGAGGGGGGGGGGGGGCCTACATTTGTGTGAGGAGTTTCTCTCCCAGGAGTTTGTTCCAAGCCTCTGGGCTACCGCCGCATGGAAGCCGGAGAACCAAACTGAATTTAGACGGTCTGTGGCTGCTGCCTTGTTTTATTGTCATAACTGATTCTGTTCATCAGGACACATACCGTGAAACCCCTCACAGCAGATCCCTTTAAACCCTCAACTATCAGTCTTTGTCCCTTCTGGAAGACATCTTCTTTTTAGCAGTTCTGATCGAGATAAACAGTAGTGGATTTAAAGACTGCCACAGCCAAGTGACTTTTGGTCACAGAAGTCATATCAACAGACGCTACAAATGCCTGTACAAACATGGGTCCCCCCCCCCCCCTGCCCCAGTCCCACTTGTGCCTGCTGGTAACCAGGCTGTCCCTCTGTTATGGTTTGTGTCTGGGAGTTTTCACATGTTGCTGGGATCTCTCCTCCTCCAGGTCCCCCTCCCCTCCTCCCACGCCTCAGATAACATGGCAGGGGTCTTCCCCCTGGAACTGTCCAGCTGCTTTATCAGAGAAATGACCAATCACTTTAACAGAACACAGATGTATCTGCAAAGCGTCTTCGGAGCTCCTAAACAATGCAGTTCGCGGGTTCACTCCTCTTACGGACGGCCAGTGTAAAGAACATGAAGGAGGATGTCCACGGTCAGAGAAGAAGGAACACGAGTTTAAAAGCAGATGTGACAATAGATAGTTACGATCAAAGGTATTTACTGTAGATACATAAACTCACGGACAGATGGAAACCTGTGAGCTCGCTGTGTGTGTTTGTATCCCCAAATGTGTCATTTGTTAGTATTCAAATGTGCAAGAATATGTATTTAGAAATAAACTACATTTAAACCAAATTCAAATACATTTTTGAAAAAGATCCTGCCAAGAACGTGCTAAAGTGAAACTGCACTCTTCACAGATTGCACATCTGCTAGTGCTCATCTGCTCTTCAAAAGAGCTTCAACACTTCAGTTTGAGCCTTTTTCATTCACTCACTTTCACTCACCACTATGTATGGCCCAAAGATGTGCGCATCAACTTCTTATTCTTTGTACTCTGCATGGGTGCTTTTTATATGCATGTGTGGGATGAGAGACGTGGCTGAGTGATGTTAGAAACGCTTCGTCCCCGAGACGAGATATGTCTGCACGTACTTTAAAATGCCGTAAAGTCTTAAAGTCAGCGATGCACTTCAAAGGAGCAGCTTTCTTGTGGAGAGTTAGGTGAGGGGATTGACGCCACTCTCATGTCTGTCTGTTAACTATGAAGCTGCAGCCGGGAGATGGTTAGCTTAGCTGAGCACAAACGCCGCAAGCTTGTTTGCGTAAAAACAACAAGTTGTGGTTTTACGGGACGGTTTGTGGACCAGACTATTTCTTGGCCCGGGCGCAGTGACTTCCTGGAGTCTCTGCTGGTTTCCCTGTAAGCTCGCAGTGATGACAAGACTCCAGGAAGTCTTCCAGCCAAGAAATAGTCTCGTGCATGTTCTCATATGACTATCGGCAAGATCACAAATATGAGTATTTCCCAAAATATCAAGCTATTCGATTCAGACTTTAAGGCCAAAACTTTATTAAATGCATCCAGATACAATCATTAGAAGTCATGTTTATGGTTTCTTTGTGCATCACTTACCTTTCTTTCTAGGCTTTTCAAAAGTAAACAATATTTGTAACTTTTTTTTTAAAAACTGATCACAAAATTAAAATCCAACTTTCTTAACGTAAAATCACTTGATGGAAGTATTTTTCCTCTGTAATTCTAAACCATGTGCTTTGCAAATTATAATTATAGTTGAATACATTATCACTACACCAAACCTCCACATCACTTGCACCATGGAAGTTGTATTGGAGTCCCTCCACACTGTTCCAGTGAGGATTTATTGCCTCCATGTAAACTCTTTGGAGAACACGTTGATCCGTGGCTATAAGGAGACAGGCCCAGGGCACATAATGTAATCACTTCCTTCGGTCTCGTCAAATAATTGCACAAGCTTGTAACTGTGAAACCTCCGTATTTGACAGGGAAAACGAATGTTTTCCTGCGCTGATCCACGGGCACCTTCTTCATTCAGGGGGTTTGCTTTGGCTTGACTTATGCCAGATGAAAGTTTATTTGTGTCCATAAAATGCTTGGCCCTAAAGAAAACCACCCAAGCAAAATCCCAGATATATCCGGCAGAAGATGTCCCAAAAAAAATAACAGGGGAGTCGTAGTGTGGAGTGGCACCATTGAGAGTGAGAGGAAGAAATACGGGGGGGGGGGGGTTGACTAATCGCACCTCTCTCTGACCTTGGTCATGTTACAACATAACACAAGGCAGCTCTGAACCCATTCACACTCTCACATGAGTGTGATGCATACCCACCCTTCACTGGATGAGAAGAATAAAAGTATGTGATACGATGCAAAGAAAGAAAGGTTCTGAGTTCTGTTTTAAATTCCTCTCAGGTCATTGCCATGTCAAAGTAGTCCCCGAGAAAATATGAACAAGTAAGAAATACACTTGTTTAAACAGTTCCAGATGCTACTACAGATTGGATTAGGCGATTAAACATATTCCAGCGTTGAGGTGTAAACTCTACTTGGTGTTCAGCATGATTTCCTCCCCTAATTTTGCTGTGAGATGGGTGACTTCCAGACCGCTGCCACCACAGGTCTCTCATTAGTGGGTATGTGGGTGTGGGAGGTTTGTAGTTCATGTACATCCTATCATTCATCCAGCCCTCTGCCCTCTCTCCTGTTTTTCTCCCGGTATCAAATGGCGCTCTGGCTGACCCCTGGGCCCTGCCCCTGCAAGTCGGTCCGATTTTTTTTTTTTCTTCCCCCTACATCAGCCCCGTTCTCACCACATCATGCTGATGCTGAGGGGAAGACTGTGGTCGGGCAATTAACTGAGCCCCTGTGCCGTGCCAAACAAAACTTCCTCTGCTGTTTTTACAGCAAGGTCCTTTAAATTATTGTTTTCATACATGCGGGGAGCGAAGGCGAGCCTTCCGATGCTGCGTTGTCGCTGTCACGTGCCACTCGGCTTGAGCGTGGAGAGGCAAAGTTCACGCCAGCGATTAGAAGAAACAGAAAGGTGCCATGGGGGGGGGGGGGGGGGGGAATCTCCCCTTGTTGATAGTATCCAGAAGTAATATATAAATGAAAGAAGGCCTGTCATGTAGAGTTCAACCTTTCAGCCTGTAAAACTTTCCTCTCCACTCAGGTCTAAAGGCTTGTGTCTTAGGATGTTCAAAGTGTAGTGCAGTGGCTGGTCACACATCCCCTCATGTTTGTGATATAAGGACTCTCTCCATGTATGCTTCACTGCTAAATGCTACTTCATAATCTATCATTGAAATGACCATTTACCAAACTGCCATGTGCAGTTTTAGAATCACAGAAATCTCTTAATATTTCTTCTCTTCGAGAGACTTTCTCCCCTAAATATCCTCCACCCCGCCTGAAACACACCTCATTTACTTCCTGTACACCAGATCTTCCTCATATCAATAAGCGGTACCTTTTCCCACAGCTCACAGTACGTCTTTTACCTTGCACCACGGCAGTGAACCCTCGAGCAAAACATGAACATTTGTCACATTTATTGTCTTGGTTCTGTGGCTTTACGCTTGCAATCCTTATTGTTGCTCCATCGCACATTGTAATCCCTTTTTCCAGCTTGAAGCTGTACCATTCAATATTTTTATATTAAAAATGGATTTCTTTTTGTATGTTTAAGCGGTTGCTTGTAGTAATGCCCACAAATAATCATCACCTAACTTCGTTAGTTTTTAGAGCATGTTTAAGCTCCTCCTTTTGTGTTTTACAGCCTGTAACATCTCCGTTTTGGTTCAATCTCACCACTTCTATCACACTTGTTTCCAGCTTCAGCCCAAAGAAACCTCTGATCAACCAACTGTATACAATCTGCCCAACACCAAACGATGACTAACAACTAGCTGGTGGACATTGTGCTTCATTTAGCAGTCAGATATTTTCCCCTGGAGTTGTTGGAGACCAAATCCGATTTAAAAGGAGAATGAATATTGGGCTTACTTTTGCTATGTGGAGAGAAACCCATCTCTAAATGAATGCTAATGTTTTCTCTCTGCTGGATGGGTTGATAGGCATCAGTTTGCAGACATGTTCGCCATATAACTCTAGTGGTGATACAGTATATCAATGTTGGGTTTACAGCTTGTTCTGCTGCCCTCAAGTGGCTAAAAAGTCAATTAATGCAGCTTTAAGAGTAACAACAGTCTGCCAAAAATGTATAAAAACCAATCTATGAGAGCAACTAACTAATATTTTCATTATAAATCTATTTTATAATCTATAACACCCACCTTTGAGAGTGACAGTGGTTGTTGGTTTAATTTCTGTGGATCGACTAATCAGTCATTTGCCAAATTGCTTCAGCGCTGCACCAATCACTGAGCTGTTAAAGTTGGTCTTTTAAGAGGTTGATTTTTCTCCATGCTTCGGTATATAGCTGCCGTGCTGACTGTGCATTTCTCACAGAGGAGACATGTGGACGAAGGGCAGCATGGGCTCACGTGTTTGGTTACTTTGCCGTTGGCAGACACCTGTGGATTTAAAGGCCATGGACGTCTTCCTCGGCGTGATGACTTTGCGGGTGCGTGAGCAGCAGAAACTTGGTTTTCTCAGCTGCTGTTATTTCACAGAATAAAGGTAGCGTCTGTTTGCTACATGGGAAGTGCAAACAGCCATTACGGTAGCGGTCGCTGCTGTTTGCCCCGCGAGGTCAGAACACCTCCGGTCGTCCACCTCCGCCCTCTTCTCCTCAGCACTTCCACTCTACACATGCCTAACCATACAAACAAGTCACAGTGGCTTCATCTGACACGTGGAGTAAATTATATAACTGTGTGATTCGTCCCATTGACACGCTCTGACCGTGACTCTCTTCTCCTCAGGTTAACAACAATGGCCTCGTGTCTTTCCTGAGGGAGGTGTCTCAGTTCACACCTGTGGCTTTTCCGATCGCCGGGGACAGGAGGGTCGTGGCCCCGTTCTGGGCTGATGTGGACAACCGTCGAGCAGGGAGGGTCTTCTACAGAGAGAGCCGGGATTCCTCCACCCTGAGGAGGGCCTCGGGCGATGTCAAGGCATACTTCTCAGAGTTCCCCAACTTCAACGCAACGTGGGTCCTCATCGCCACGTGGCACCAAGTTACTTTCTTCGGAGGCAACTCCCTCACACCGGTATAAACTCACTCTTAACTTTACAGCTCTCCAGCATGTTGTTACTGCTTCAGCAGCTCTGATCCTCTGTGGAAGTTTGAAGTATCTAGATCAGTGATTCCCAAGCAGGGGTACTTGAACCTCAGGGGGTACTTCTGCAGTTGCCAAAGGGTATGTGGAAAGATTGTGGAGTATCTCAATTAGCTTGAGAAAAAAGATTTGATTTGATTAAAAACAAAGAAAAGTTGATTTATTTGTGTTTTAGGAGTAAAATAACCGTCCCCAAAGAAAATCGTCCTAATTGGTGTGACATATATAATAAATATCCAGCTACAATAGGCTGACTGCACCATACACTGAGTCAGTTGTAACACCAGGACACCACGTGTTGCCACTGAGAGTGAATGAAAACTAGTTCACAAGCTATCAGAGAAGTTGAAATGCTAAAAGTACTGATTAAATGGCTGAAAGATCCGGCCTCTGCCACTTCAAATGGTAGTAGTAAGATTGCATGTGAATCAACACATGTGGAACATGGCGGGTGGTGTTATGGACTCAAGCTCATCTGATAGGGATGAACTACTTGGAGCCACTGGCCTAGATCATCTCAAAGTCCCAGGAAATACAATTTGTAATTGTGAATTTCTCGCCATCTCCCTCAACAACAGGCCCAGATGAGTCTATTATGTCTCTAGCCTGTCTGAGGTTTAGGAATCTGTGCCGTTAACATGAGCAGTCTGTCGGATGCATGCATTATTACCGAAGTTCGTGGAAATCAGGAAATGGTTTAACCGAGTCTGTTCCTCTCTACGCAGGTAAATACTTTCCAAGTGGTGCTTATTACCGATAGAGAGCTTTCCTTCACGATATTCCAGTACAATAACATCACTTGGACCACGGGCATGCATGCCAGCAGTGGAGGAAACCTGGCTGGGCTGGGTGGGATTGCAGCGCAGGTAAGATCACGTTTGTTTGTTTTTTGCTCATCTTAACAGTTCAAAATGTGATGTGTACAGTATGACCTGCTTGCTGTGAAGATGCAAACTAAACTTTTCAGGTGTCTGAACTCTGATTCAGCCATTTCTTTGTTACTCTCTTTCCAGGCAGGTTTCAACGCCGGCGATGGAAAGCGCTATTTCAACATCCCCGGCTCGCGCACGGCTGACGTGGTGAACGTTGAGGGAACCACCAACGTGGGCTACCCGGGCAAATGGGTCTTCCGTATAGACGATGCGAATGTGGAAGTGGGTGGCTGCAATGATTCCGGTAAGACCTGCTTCTTAGAGATTAGTCCTTCATAAAACGTTTGCTACTTCAAGGATTCCTGTTACCTTGACCTCTCTCTCTCTCTCTCTCTCTCCAGCTTCAGTGTGCCCACACCTGCGACCGTGTCTGAACGGAGGACAGTGCATCGACGACTGCATCACAGGCAACCCCTCCTTCACCTGCTCCTGCTTGGCCGGCTTCACCGGCCGGCGGTGCCAGATCGGTGAGTTACGGTTGCTCCGTTGGGCTCGAAACACACGGCACGCTGTGAATGAATAACTGTCTACCTGAGATCAGCCAGGAAAAACAATGTCAAGTTGTGAAAAAAAAGACTAGGATTCACCTGACGTGCCAGAAGAAATTTCCTTCATACCTGTATCAGCTTCATGCAAATCCGTTGCATTCTCCTCTGACATAACCTAACTGACCTTTGGTTTTCGTCTAATGAATAGAGTCACACAACATCCTTTGTTTTCCTTCCTGTCTCTGTAGATGTCAATGAGTGTGCCTCAAGTCCTTGCCAGAACGGAGGGACTTGTGAAGACCAGATTAATAGTTTCTTATGTCACTGTCCACCTGGATACACTGGGATTCAGTGTGAAACAGGTACAAAACACACTCCCCTTAATGCTGGCATATACTGCGGTTACAATTGCATTTTGTATTCCTTTTTTCTAGAATACCTTCTGTAGAATTACATGAACATTTCTCATATTTGAAGTCACAGCATGTACAACAAACCCACATACAGTTTATATCATTTTACACAATAGTCAAATACCCCAGAACAAGTTGGCCTGACACTTTTACCGTTCATCAAAAAATTCCACACTTCTTCTCTGACCCTGTGCATGCACTAAATATAGGCTGAAAGAAAAAACTCTGATTAATTAAGGTATTTTGTGCCTCATTAAGCAGTTTCCACACACACACACACACACACACACACACAAAAAAGTATTTTAGATGAAGTATTTGACAATATCTTGGTCCAGCCTCTCTGGAGCTCCTGTGCCTATTCCCACAGTCCAGCCTGTGGAGATGTATCAAACCTCTTCTGATACCTTTCACAGCCAGCAGCACATACTTGCAGAGTGAGTGGAGCAGTGTGGCGGATATATTAATCAGCTGAGTAAATATTCCATGAGCGTGTCTCTCTGTCCCTGTGTGTGTGTGTTACAGACATTGACGAGTGCAAAGACAGACCGTGCCTCAACAACGCGCTGTGTGTTCAAGGCACTGGCAGTTTCACCTGTGTGTGTGAACCGGGTTACACTGGTGTCCTGTGTGAGACAGGTGAGCAGGGCTTTTTCACAGTCTGGAGGAAAAGTAGGCATCTCCTTCCGGAGGAAATATTTTCTGCTGCTTTCTACATCAAACTCAGTCATTCTGGCAGTTTGTCCAAAGAGTTCCCCAGTCTATCTAAAAAAATAGGTCCAAGTTGAAGTTAAGGTTGAATTCATTCGCAAACAACTCTTTTTTTCCCTCGGGTCACACAACGTGGCAGTGAACCACAGTGAGAAAGTTCACTGAAGCCAGGTTGGTTTTCCAAAAAGACATTAACTAATCTGCTTCCTCTTGTGATTGATTGTTGATGAAACTTGAACCCAGTGGGGAATTGAATTATCAGGCCCTGCACAGTTCATGAATCCTTGTATCTACATGAGACGGGATTACTCCTAATGCCAGACACCTGGTCAATGAAACCCTCTGCTTTCAGGAGGGAAGTTCATTGCTCTCAATCCGGCTCAATGTCTTGACTTAGACAACCACATCTTGCCTTTCCATGTGAAAATTCTTAATATGAAACAGAATCAACGGCGGATAAACTTCTCTCGTCTGATTCGCTGGCTTTTGTGCACCCTCCAGACATCAACGAATGCGAGTCCCAGCCCTGTCTCAACAGAGGAGAGTGCGTCGATCAGGTGGCCAACTTCACCTGTATTTGTCCCGCCGCCTTCACCGGAGCGCTCTGCGAGACAGGTGACTTGAATTCACTATCTAATGGTGACATTGGTTCAAATTTACCACAAACATTACTTTCTTTTCTTTGATGTAATTTCTTGCTACCCATATACCAATATATTTGTGATGAGATAATATTGCAGAATGATCAGTCAGGCTGTTATTATTACACTTATGTTCTATATTTCTCATGCACTGTATCGCATCTTTCTCACTTGCTTCTAGTTGGAGATATCTAGTCTTGCAGATAGTTTTGGGTTTATTTGCTCAGGTTTTGAGATATCTGTCTGATATCTGCTGCCACTCCAATACAATGGAGGTGAATGGAATTTCACTGTGTACAGCTTCCACAGGGACTATTTCTTTTGGAAAAAAATAAAGTGTTAAAAGTAATTTATATAGCTTGATCAGAGCAACAGGGACACATTTTCTTAGATTTAAGATTTTCAATGCCGTGATTCCGTTTACATCCATGGTTTTTGGAGGCAGTATATATCTGAGAGACGGGTGTCTCCTAACCTGGGCAAATAAACCTATTTTGCTAAATACCACCAGAGGTAAGTGACCCTTTAACCCTTTAAAGCACGTTATCTTCCTCTCTCAGAGTTGGTGGTGCTGCAGGTCAATTCAACCGAGGTGGAAAACCAAACAGGTAAAAGCACGTACAGCTTAAGCTCTGCCAGTTTTATTAATTTTTTTATTCCTGTGCAGTTTGATTATTACACCGCCTGTCATGCATTTCCCCATATGCAGCCGCGTGTGAGGAGGACGACTGCACGAAGCACCGGAATTGTGAAGACGCCGGCTCGGGAGCTTACAACTGCACGTGTGCTCCAGGCTTCTATGGTGACGAGTGTGAAGGTATTGTGCACTTTTGGCAGCTGGGCAGGTAGGGAGCAGGTTTTAAAGAGGAGCTGTGCTATCCCACAGGAATTTGGAGCTCTGCTGCTGTGATGATGGATTATTGTAATTATCAAAACTGTCACGGCCTCGCCCAGTTTACTACGGGAACCAGTCGCTTGATGTTGTGAATAATTGTTTTACAGCGCATTTTATTAGTTTACCAACAAGAGGAAGTGCTTTGTCTAGACTTAAAAAGGCCTGTTTATGAGTCAAAGCCGCTCTTTGGTATTCAGGTCATTTCTTCAGACAGAGCTGTTGAAATATGCATGCTTCCACACCGCTACTGGCTCCTCTGGAAGTCGGCCATCGCACCACACCATGGTTTCAAGCACACAGCTGCTGCTTGCATAACCGTAGGGCACAAAATATGTAAAACGCTATCATCCTCAGCTAATGCTTCATACCTTCCTTTCATACATGCTTATTAAGTCACTTCATATTACGTTTGATGTCTGCATATTTGTTTTAGCAAATAGCTAGTGAGCCATTTAAAGCTAATTCTGGCTCCCATGAGAGGTTAGTGTCACCCTCTGATAGCAGTGTTTTTTTTTCTTCTCCACCAAAAGCTTTTTAATAGTAATTGAGCTATTGCAAATGCATGCTACTTCTCACCCTTGAGCTGAAATATCTCTCAGTGCTTATGTAGGCTCTCTTAAATCTCCCAAATACTTTCCTGCCTGGCTCACTTGGACGGCACAGTGGAAAAAGGAGCACGATCCTCCAAGGAAGAGAAAGTAGTGGGACTCAGAAGTGCCTAATCAGGGCTCCCAGATCAAAGGGCCCGGGCCGCACAGGTGGCCAATGAAAGTGGCTCTTGTAAATTAACAATCCATTAATTGCCCTCGGGGGCCGTGCGTTCTGGTCACAAAATATGCTCCATATCATCAGAAAAATAATACCCTCCACCGAGCAGCCGGGACTTCAAAGGGGAAGCCTTCCTTCTGCTGCGATACGGCCACGTCCTTTGATCCGCTGCTGCAATTAGGAAGGAGAGGAAAATAAAAAACATTCTTCCAATTTGTACGGAGCGGATGTGCAGCACGCTGACTGGTAATCGTCTGGTCCCGTGCACTTTGTTGGAGAAGATTAGGGGAAGAGAAATGACAGCGAATCAATGCATGGTTTACAGTATAGCAGATGAAAGATGCTCCGCATATGTTACACATGTTGAACTTTATACCCTCCGCCTGTGTTTACGCGTAGGCCAATACTGAAAACTTAACATCATACTTGCTTTCAAGTAGCTTGAGCAAACTTTCCAGCTTTGAGCCTCCCTCTCTCTCTCTCTCTCCCTCTCTCTCTCTCTCTCTCTCTCTCCCTCTCCCTCTCTCTCTCTCGCTCTTCCTGTGTCTGC
This sequence comes from Anarhichas minor, assembly GCF_050575085.1. Taxonomy (NCBI): domain Eukaryota; kingdom Metazoa; phylum Chordata; class Actinopteri; order Perciformes; family Anarhichadidae; genus Anarhichas; species Anarhichas minor. The sequence goes on from NW_027466517.1 coordinate 1,337,930, forward strand.
AGAGGAATGTCTTTGCCAGAATGGGGGTGTCTGTGTGGACATCAATGGGACTTGTGAATGCCCTTCAGGCTACACAGGACTCTACTGTCAGTTTGGTGAGTATGATACGTATAATCCTATCAGGTGTCTTACAAGAGCTTGGATTAATGTTGAAAGAAAAAGAAACGTGGGTCGCTGTAAGATCACAAATGTCTCAAACCAGAAATTGCGAACCCGCCATTCACAATGCCTTCCTCTCAGAAGTAACCCAGACGCCATGCAGTAACAGCAGGCCGTGCCCTGATGGCGGTCCTTGCTTGGAGTACGGAGGGACCTACCTGTGCACATGTCAGACTAGTGCAGCAGAGCTGGACCACAAGGACTTCTACCCCTATGGTAAGGCACCGACCAAACAACACGGCACTTCGCAGCTATGCGTCACTGCGTGAGCAGCTGGTTTCTACGGCGACAAACACATTGTTAAACACACTGGTCTCTACATGTGTCACTTTCTATTTCAGAGGGAATGGTCACATTTTCAGTTTGCATTTACGATGTGCAGGAACATTTCAGAGTGATTTTGCATTTGCTCCAATCATAAATTGACAAATTATCTATGGGGGGGAGGGGGGGGGGGGGGGGGGGGTTCCAACCAAGCCCACATGCTCGAATACATTTAACGAGGTTTCTCAGTGCAATGGAACACAGTCAAGTCTCGGTGTGTGTTTTTCAGTACAGCCCCGATCGGTCTGCGACTCCTCTCCGTGTCTGAATGGGGGCTACTGCTACGAGCGGGACGGAGGCTACACCTGCGAATGCAAATACGGATACTTGGGGAAGCACTGTGAAAAAGGTAGCATTATTGATGTAAATAAAAGAATAACTTCACATGAACTTACGAAGTGCCTTTGTCAAAACATCCTTCTTTTACTACTCAGGCTCAAACCCAGCTTTTAATGCACCAGGAAACATGCCATTACTCGTAATGTTGCTTGAAATATCAAAGCGCCGAAAGGCTTATGATAATTTGAGTTATGACCTATTTTTTCCTGAATTATGACTTGAATTGCAATGTGCTGGAAGTGATTTATTTTTTTCGTGATTGAAAGCCGGTCTCTGCTTCAAGGATTCCCTTCTCCCTGTCTCTCTCCAGTTAGACTCAATACCTGTGCTTCTGGCCCCTGCCGCAACGGAGGCTCCTGTAAGGAAGAGGCAGGGAGCTACAGATGTGTGTGTCCTTACAGATTCACTGGAAAACACTGTGAAGTGGGTGAGTGCCACCCTCGAGTAATATTCAAAACATTTTGTACTCAGTGCACAAATGTTTGTTCCTGAAAGCATTTGAGTAGAAATGCACAGAAAGCAATCTATTCGCCAGAAAACCCCCCCAGTGCTTTGAATGCTCTTAATACTGTTATTAGTGTTTGGATGAGTCACATATTTGTAAAACTAAGTGAGCAGAACAGATTCTACTTGTAGGATCAAAAGTAGGCAGAGACTGTAGTCAATGTTTGGTTCTGTTGAAACTGATTGAGACACAAGTTACAGATGTGGGAGTGGCTTTATGCTCCAATCTTTGCCATATTTTGCCATATTTTGCCAAGGTCATGAAAACGCCTTTTTTCATCTTCTGAACATCACCAGAATTAGCCAACGTAACTCAGAGCAATGCTGAAATGATGACACGCGCTTTTATTACAAGTCACTTAGATTACTGCAACAGTCGTTGTATTGGGCTCCCTCAGAGGTTTTTAAGAAAGTTTATCTTTTAGAACTTAATGTAAAGTGATTTTACTTTACATTAACGTGGCACCTTCCTCTATCAGCGACTGCCTTTCATCTTATTGTCCAACATCTGATCTTCTTTTTAGATGTTCATTTAGAAGTAGCTGTTTTTAATGGCTCGTAACGGCGGAATACCCTCATCTTGGATCTTAGACCAGAGACCTTCGTTAGTAACGGGGTCATTTGTTAAATTGTAATTTTCGGTCACATGGCGGATACGAAAATGATTTTTCACTTTTGTTAACATTGTGAGATATGGAGTTTGGCCTTATGGGAGGTCTACACTCTCTGAGTGACGTTCTAGTCTTTGGTATCGTTATCAAGCATGTTACTTATTGTTCTTGTCCTTATTATTATTACTCAGTGTGTATGTTTCCTTGCAGGAAAGCCAGACCCCTGTGCCTCCAGCCCGTGTCTGAATGGGGGGACATGTTTCCACTACATAGGAAAGTACAAATGTGAATGCACAGAGGCCTTCAGCGGCAGGCACTGTGAAAGAAGCAGGAGCTCAGTTCAAACCCCCGCAGGTAAGCAGACTGTGTCACCACACAATAATGTCCAGATCTGGATGCTGTAGTTTGTGTAACACTGACTTCAATAGATTGGCACAGGCAGGGGATATCCTGAGCTGTTGAGTGTAGAGATACTGGCTGTCCATCTGAGGATAATTTTAGCAGTGTTGCTGCACTGGAGGCCCCACATTTACAGATATAGAGCGGCTACACAACCTATATAAAGTACGCCCCGATGATTCATGTCTGCGTGCTCCAACAGCATGCTGGAGATAATTTTAGGAGGATAAAAACAGAGAGGCTGGATGGAAAACACCTCCGTTGCTGTTAGCATGTTCCTGGATGAGCTCCTTTAAGCCCCGGCGTTTGTGAGCTTGCGTCACGATGCAAGCCGAGCTGACATTAGCAACGTGTTTGTATTCATTTCAGCGCTTGGCTGCGGGCTGCCTCCACAAGTGAAGCATGCCGAGGTGCAGTTCTCCTCAACAACAACAGGCTCCATGGCGGTCTACATATGCCACTCAGGCTTCATATCTGTGCCCAGAGCCACCCAGAGCATCTGTGGCATTCAGGGAGACTGGAGCCAGCCACCCATTTGTGAGGGTGTGTAACATACACCGGCACATGGACACACACTCTGAGCAAAAACAGTCTTTTAATGATCCCAGAAAAGTCCTAATGATGACATAACAGTAATTACAAAAGTGTCCTAATTTCTTCATTCCCCATCATTACAGAGATCAATGGATGCCTGTCACAGCCTTGTCTTAATGCCGGTACATGTCGGAACCAGGTCGGATCCTACCAGTGTGAGTGCGATGATGGCTTCACTGGAAACCGCTGTCAGACAGGTAAAGCCTGATCATAGTCGTCTAATATTAATGCAAAAAATTCAGTGCATGCACACACACTTGACCTTCCTGTGTATATGTGTGTGTCTTCTCCCTTAGTAGAAATAAACGGATGCCTGCCGGAACCCTGCAAGCACGGGGGGACATGTGAGGACCGGCCCGGCTCCTACGTGTGTCATTGTTCTCAAGGCTTCAAAGGCCAGAACTGTGAAATAGGTACAATGTTCATGCGATCTGTTGCATTGCTTTTGAAGCTTGTGCATTTTGTTTACGTACAGATTATACAGGACAGCTATCAAATTGTACTGTACATATCTGTGTGCAGAGCAGGACGGGTGTGAGTCCAACCCTTGTCTAAATGGAGGCGTGTGTCGAGGTTACAGGCGGAATTATTTGTGCGCATGCAAAGACGGCTTCTTTGGGGACCAGTGCCAGATGTGTAAGTGGCTTCGCATCGACTCACGAGTCTGTCAAAAGCAAAATTCACACAACCTGCACTGAGTCGTGCAAAGACGTGAACCGAGCCGTGCTAACTGCTTGTCTCTGTCACCCCCAAGTGGAGAACCCGTGCGTACTGCAGCCTTGTGGAAACCGTGGCCTCTGCAGAAGTGACAAGAGAGGGAACTACAACTGTGTTTGCAGAGTCGGACACACAGGCAAAGACTGTGAGAAAGGTCAGTGAGAGTCACACCACCCCCGTGCTCTCTGTCGCTCGTCCTCTGCATTGCAAAGACAACTCTGTAATTATTTAATGTATGAATTTGACATGTAAGGTTGCCACTGTTCCCAGACCTGTTGCCTCCCTCCGGTCTCCATGTGCTGCGCGTGGAAGAGAACGAGGTGGAGCTGCGCTGGGACGAGCCGGAGCCCTCACACAGCCTGATGAGTGGGTTCCTTGTCACGTACGGTCCCCTGGGCTGGAGCAATCCCAAAACTGACATGCTGGAGAGGCAGCAGTCCTCCCACGTCATGCGAGGCCTGGTGCCCGGCCTGCTGTACAACATCTCCACCTTCTCCATCAAACGCAACACCAACAGCAACGACAACAGCCAGCCTGCCACCGCACTCATACGCACCAGTGAGCGCACTCTTTAATGGCGGATTAGTAAGAAAAAGGCTTCTGGGAAAGTGTTTCCCTCTGTGTGCGGATGCGTTTTCATGTGTGTGTTTCTGTGCTAGGACCTGAGCCGGTGGAGCAGCTTCAGGTGGTCAACGTGTCCTCCTCTCAGGTGTGGCTGAGCTGGCTGGTTCAGGCGGCTCGTCATGCGGCCGTCAGCAGGGTGCACGTGTCTCTGTTGCCCTCAGACGGCGGCGAGGCTCGCACCGCCGTGCTCAACACGAGCACCACGGAGCACACGTTCAGGTGAGGTTCTGCACTGCGCTACAAACACTGACAACCCAGAAGTTCAACGTGATGCACTGACCTGCAGCATCATGTGTGTCC